>NC_139603.1:41031933-42265456 GCF_964270895.1 Podarcis filfolensis
GGTTGGCCTTAGATAAGGACTGAGTCTCTAGTGTGACAAGCCCTGTCCTTGTCAACTCCCTATCACTAAAGGTTTGGCAGGAACTGTGTCTGCCTTCTTTTATATGTCTCCTAAAACCTAGATTGTTTAGACAGGCCTTCACAATCATCATTTTGCTTTTTCACCAGCCAGTACCAACTGATATTTTACTGAAGAATTTGTAGGTGCTTTTAATCATTTTATAATATGCTGTATATTGTGTACCATCTTGACATGTCTTATGAAAAAGCAATATATTAATATTTCATTTCAATATTTCAACAAATCAATTATGTGATGACACCAGGCCTGTCCTGGTGGGTGGGGAGGGGGAAGAAATTAGCTTTCAGTGAGGTTTATGATGAACCCACCAAATTTTCACTTTTCCAAAGGAATTTGTAAACTTAAACACAGCTATCTATGGAAATTCACAGTTCTCTGAATTTTGTGATGCACTTTGCCAAACAAATAATGTGTAGAGAAAATATGTCGGTTAGGGGAAAATGTGTATTAAAGAAAATGATATACTGTATTCTAGCCATCTCACCCCTTGCTTTTTCCTGTAAGACCAATTGCAGTCGTTAACAGTCCTCAACAGGTTTACCACACCCATTCCCACCACCCTTCTGAGTAATACCCCTCCCCATCCTCTCACTATATATGAGGGTCTGGTGACTTTTGTTTCAGTATATCTGAAGAAGTGTGCATGCACACGAAAGCTCATACCAATAACTAATTTAGTTGGTCTCTAAGGTGCTACTGGAAGGAATTATTATTATTATTATTATTATTTTATTTTGTTTCAACTATGGCCGACCAACATGGCTACCTACCTGTAACATAAAAATGCATAACATATGGGAAAATTGCTTGCAAAAATGATCTTCCATAAGAAGAAGAAGAAGAGTTTGGATTTGATATCCCGCCTTTCACTACCTTTAAGGAGTCCCAAAGCGGCTAACATTCTCCTTTCCCTTCCTCCCCCACAACAAACACTCTGTGAGGTGAGTGGGGCTGAGAGACTTCAAAGAAGTGTGACTGGCCCAAGGTCACCCAGCAGCTGCATGTGGAGGAGTGGAGACGCGATCCCGGTTCACCAGATTACGAGTCTACTGCTCTTAACCACTACACCACACCTGCTCCATCCAGTATCTGCAGCAGGACAGCTGCACTGCTCCATTAAGCCTTGCCACGCAGAAGCATACTGCACCCTTAGTATTCATTTAAAGACAAAGCTTTGCAAAACATCATTATCAGCAACAACATCAGCCTAGCAATGTCATGTGTTCATGATAAGGTAAACTGAAGTCCCTCTGGCCCCTCAAAGGTTAGTGTGCAGTTCAGCTCATTTTATAGGTAAACAAGGTTTCATCCACTCATAGCACCACACTGCACAACTTTAAAACCGCGTAACACAAAGTATAATATTAATCACAGTGAGCAAAGCAGTTAGAATGTTGAGAAATAAGTTAAATAAATATAAAGCCCCCAAATGAAAATGAGCTCATGTCTGAAGTAAGTTTATGCAAGATGTTAGGAATGAAATGACATTTGACATGAGTAAAATGGAACTACCACAGGGGAGTACATGAGCGTTGAAAAAGGTTCAGAAGATGTCAAAAAGTGAAGGTGACAGAGAGCAACAGATGTCTGCCTCTGGCATACTGATAAAATACAGTAGCAGTACGAAGTTTTTCAGAACAAATAAATTTTGACACCTCCATGGGACTAATAATTGTTTAGAAGAGGGATCAAAGGCAGAAACTGAACAATTACATCCATATGATATTGAGAAATTTTGTTTTATTTATTTTAAATATTTATAAATCACTCTCAGGATTCATACCACAATCATATGGACATAAAAGGTAAAAACATAAGGTTAACAAGAAATATTAACAACTCATTAGAACACTGATTCAAATGTTGTTGCTGTGGATTAAGCATCCCAGGATCAAACTACAAAATGATATAACAGCAAGCAGAAATCCTTTGTATTCAATATTCCTTAATTTTTATTTTGTGTAATGATGTGTCTTTTAATATGTAAACCAACTATAAGCTGATGGCTGTAAGTATCATAAATTTGATTTAATATTCAGTTCATATTTGTTTAGGTCCCTGAGACTTCTGTTTCTGAAGGGTAGCTTATAAGCTGACAATCAGTCAATAAATATAAATACTGAGTACCTAGGGTTTTTTTTGGATTAATTATATTAGAAATGGGTTCTATGCATACTTTCTTGGTAGATGATCTATACTATACTGGGAGTTTTCTTGATTCTGTTGGACCTCTTATCGATGCTATTGATCTTCAGGGTTGCATGGTTAGAATGGGGCTTGGAGTAGGGATGAGGAAGAAAAGTATATTATACATACTGTATTATAATAAGCTTAACTGCTTTAAAATTACTGATTTCATCTTATCTTTATTTTTTATGTAACTTGCTTCTAACATTTGCATTTATCGGTATTTTAAAATAATATATTTTGGTTGCCTTTTGGAACCACTTAGAGGTATTTAGAGCAGTATTTAAATTTTGTTAAATATGAAGAAATTTGAAAAAAAAATAACTATAACACATACAAAAGAATTAAGTCTCGTGCAGTATTATCATTCTGCAGTACAGTTTTATAATTATTAATGTACAAGTAAGTCTGCAAAGTGGAAAAAATGTCACTTGAATTGGATTCTTTTTTTCTTTTGCCAAATCACCTGATACCAGAAGGGAGGATAAAGCAAGCAGGTGGCATTTTTACTATGAATGAAACAATGTTAAGTATGGCAGATCCTGCTCAGAAACCACTCATACTCGATACACAAGAAATATTTACTTTTGCAGCCCATTAAAATAATTAAACAGGTATAAAGTGAGCATGATTAGTTATTCATATCATTAAAAGCTCATTAAAATGCCAAAGGGACTCAAATTAATTACTATGATTTGTGAGGTCATTAGAAATGTGCCAAAGAAATGGAAAAATATATAGAGGAAATTAGCTAGAGTGTTAATTTGTCAATCCGTGTTTTAATTGGGCAAATACGTCTGTGTAGCTCAATAAAGCAAACCTCGATGAATGGTACTACGCATCTCATCTAGGGCACAGGCCAGCCTCTTCCTCAAGTACTCCAAAGTATACACAGTTTTCCATGAGCAGAGATTTCCTCATTGCTTTTGGCCTTGGAGAATGCATCTGATCACAGTGGAGGCCAGAGGCCTTGAATTATAAGGGAGCCATTATAATATACCTTTTCCAGATTCTAGCTACTGATTTTAGTAGATGGGGGGCATGCAGCACTTATGAATTTCATTAAAGGGCTCCACTACATTTGTACCCATTATCTAAGCACTGGCAGACATATTTCTCAACTTAGGGGGGAAAATGGACTATGCAAACTCATTCAGTATACCAGCATACTTGAAGGAGCGTCTCCACTCCCATCGTTCTGCCCGGATGCTGAGGTCCAGCACCGAGGGCCTTCTGGCAGTTCCCTCACTGTGAGAAGCAAAGCTACAGGGAACCAGGCAGAGGGCCTTCTCGGTAGTGGTGCCCGCCCTGTGGAATGCCCTCCTATCAGATGTCAAAGAGATAAACAACTACCTGACATTTAGAAGACATCTGAAGGCAGTCCTGTTCAGGGAAATTTTTAATGTGTGACATTTTAATGTATTTTTAATCTTTGTTGGAAGCCACCCTGAGTTGGAAGCAGCCAGATGGGCAGGGTACAAATAAAAAATTATTATTATTATTATTATTATTATTATTATTATTATTATTCAGGAGAAGCTGTTACAACTACCTCCTTTAAGCAAGTAGGCACTACCCCCTTTCTCAAGGAGCCATTAATCACCCTTCTGGCACAGCCATTCATCCCCTCCATGCTTTATCAGCCATGAGGGGCAAGGGGTAAGACCAAAGGTAGTCAGCTGAACTGAACCAGTCACCTTGTCCATGACTTCAAGCCTTACTCATTCAACACAATAGGACCACACAGTGCTGAGGTAGAGGTGGCTCTGGGGGACTGCGACCAATGCAGTGGCACCAGGCATGAAGCTTCTGGTATGCCACAGCAGGTGCCACAACTATTACATCCAATGGAAGATGAGAGGTGAAGGGGTTGCCAGATTTTGGCTTCACACAGGGTGCCATTGAAATTTGATGCTAAGGTCCGCCACTGGCTCAGTAGAGCTCTTAAGATTCATCTGCTATAGCGATGGATCCCAGTAGATTCAAGCAAATTTATCCTTTGCAAAGAAGTCACAAGAAGCTACCATTGGTTCTACCATCTCCTTCTGGCCAGATGGTAAAAGGCCCCATGCTACCTGGAAATGTTTTGCTAGGTGGCACAATGAGAATGCAATGGAGGCAGCAAAATAAGTCTTCTTTGCTACTATCACTGCTACTGAGTAGATTCTATAATGAGCACTCACCAGTCTACAATTGCATTTGTCTGGAATTTTCATCCACTTGCTCTCAGCTATCTCCCAACTTGCTCTAAGCTCTGGTGAATTAAACAAATTCATTTAAGTCAGGGGTGGAGCCTGCTGCCATGGTGCTTCTAGCCCCCCTCACATGCACATGTTTATTGTAGCTAATTCAACATCTGTAAGGAGTCTAGGTATACATTATTCAAATCTATAGAAATCATCCTTGCCTGTGTTTTATTCAACGTCTCACTAGCCACCTGCTACGTCTTCCTACTTAGTGTTCCCCTATTACAAAACAATCCTCCCCATCCATAGGTTTTAATGTGTTACCCACCTTTGCCCACCTGATTCTCACAACTACTCCTAATGTTAGGTTTCAGTGCCATGGATTTAAGGCATGTCTATTGAGAGATGTGCCAAGTCTACAGTAAGTAGACTTACATCTGTTTGATGGCAAGGGTCCCATGCATATAACTGTTTCTCACACCAATGTGAATGGCATCGAACCTACTCCACCAAGCTATGAATCCATATTGGAGGTCCTCTGAGATTTGAGGAAATTACAGATCCATCACAATTGTATTTCCTTGGTTCAAATGTTAAGCTTAGAATTGAGCCACTGTTGGTTTCTGCCAATGACTGACCATTTCTCAGTATCTCTCAGTGCTTCTGTTCTTTGTCACTCCCTCCTCTCCTCCTTCCTAATAGCTCAAATTCCTCTCCTTTACACCATTAAGGCCAGATCCTATCCCTGTTGACATGCTCTTATTCTCACTTATTCCAGTTGTTCTTTTGCCAAGTGCCTTCAGTCTCCTGTAATACCACCCATTAAATTATCTCATTATCAACTTCATGTGTTTGCTCTTTTCCTGACTCATTATTAGTCTATCACCACAAAAATACACTTGGAAGTTAGCTGTGCATTCCACCCCCCTCCCATCTCCAGACATACTCACACTTTCAAATATACAGCTGGCACATTTCCTTCAGAAGACCGTGAGTTCCCTCTTGTTACCTCAGCAGTTCATTCCCTAGTATTTTTTGGCATGAGTCACATACACATTTGCAAGCTCTCTACTGGGCCTGCTTGATGTCTTACCACTGGAAATGGATCAACTCAGCAGGAGTTGAGTGTTAGCTTCAGAGGATGACGATTCTTCCTTTTTGTAGCTCCTACTGTGAAAGATGCCCTCATGCTGTTAAACCCAGTTGACTTTCTGGAAGACATAAATTTGTGAAGATCTGATAGACTAAGATCATCCAAGCTTTTGATGCTCACTGCCTACATTCCAGAAGGCACTGTGTCTAATGTGACTGTTTGCCTCTTTTATTTGTCTTTCTAGTGATATGCTGTTGCTTCTTATCAGAATGCTTACATAATACAAAAAGTGAACATGTCAAAGATTTCACATGGTGATTGAAATAAACATGCAGGGGGTGTGTTTGTGTGATTCCATATATAATATGGAAATGCTTTCCTTCATTTCAGTTAGTGCTCTGTGGTAATTAGTGAAATGGAGAAACTTTGGGATTTTCCACCCCAGGTGCCAAAATGCCTTGAGTTTTTCATGTCTTCAAGTAAAAGTGACTCACTTGAAAACTCTGTAGTGCATTAAACAAATGAAAGGTTACACCAGCAGAGTAAGGATCATAATGCCCTAGATTTGCATAGCTCTGGTATGTGCCGTCAGCATTGTGGCCAGTGGGAAGAAGAAGATTGAAGTGAATCCAATAACTGATCACTATCCTACTGTTCATCAGTCTACCTAGTACCATTTATTGTAGTCTCTCTTCCAGATTAGAGTAACTGCCAACATTTTCCTTTTTATTACACTTGTGTTCTACCCTTCTGTCAAGGAGCTCTGAGTCATAGCTGTCAACATTTCCCTTTTTTAAAGGGAAATTCCCTTATTCCAAATAGGATTCCTCGCAAGAAAAGGGAAAAGTTGACAGCTATGCTCTGAGTACTATCAATGTTTCTCCCTCTTCTCCATTTTATCCTCACCACAACCCTGTATGATTGAGCTATTGTTCACTAAGCCTAAAACTGAACTAATCAAAGCCTTTATCAGGTGCACAAATGGGTAAAGTGAGGCTTCAAAAACACATGTTTAGCTCTGAATTTCCCAGCTGCATGGTTAAATAATATTTTTTTTAAAAAAACCACCTATTCAGGGAGATATATCTATAAGTGGAAGCTCCATAAGCAATTGAGATTTCCCGGTGTTTTCAACTGCACAGGGAACCTTCACAGATAAAAAGACTCTGCACTGCAGAAGTACATTTTTATCGCATAAAGGGCTGGGAAATATGAGTGACATTATGGGAGGGGCAAAACATGCATCCCCAGAGCCTCTCTCTACTGATATGCACTTCTGAAGAGGGTTTTAATTAGTAACAGTTCAGTTTTAGGCTCTGTGAAAAATATGGCATTACTTGATGTTGGACACATTACCTGCCTGATTCAGGAAAGCTTCTAGCTCATGGCCATATCTAAAGAAGATACAGATTTCTAATACTGGTTATAATATATCATAAGGTTAACCTAGTTCAACTACCAAAATGGGTGAACAGAGATTTTTTTGGGGATTCATTTATTCCAGTCCTCCCCAACAAAGAATGTGAATTTCTCTGCTAGTCTGAAACTTGTACATTTGTTGAATGCCACATTAGTCCTTAATAAAACATGAGTGTACCATGATTTTATCATGAATGAAGGCTTGAATAATTGTCAACTAAGGGATTGGCTCTTCTGGATAGAATCCAAAAGGAACCTGCAACTAATTAGAAACACCAATTTCCCCCTTGGATATCCATTTTTGAGAACAGAGCATTTCAGAGCTAGTTATCTGACCAAAGTCTCACCAGTTTCCTTAGGAAATACCTTTACTGAGCTATGTTTCCAAGTGATGCCCATTGCAGGCTTGGATGGCAGCTGCAACAAGATCCCATACACAGGCATGTATTTGTGGTCAACCCAAGGTGGAAGACATCACTCATTATCTGTTAGCCTGACCCTTATATAGAGCCCCAAGAGATCATTTTCTGAAACCTCTGTTCACACAAGCAAGCAAGTACACCCCAGCAGAAATGGTTTAGTTTCTTTCAG
This sequence comes from Podarcis filfolensis, assembly GCF_964270895.1. Taxonomy (NCBI): domain Eukaryota; kingdom Metazoa; phylum Chordata; class Lepidosauria; order Squamata; family Lacertidae; genus Podarcis; species Podarcis filfolensis. The sequence continues at coordinate 41,039,491 of NC_139603.1, forward strand.
TGGCAATAATAGCTTTGTAACACAGAGAGTGGTCCTCTATACACTGTTTGCAAGAAAAACCAGGAAAAATGAGCTAGATAAAATTGCTGTGAATTGTTGTAGTGATTCGTAGGCTTAATCTGAAAACAAGCTGTATTTGAGTTTGTTGGTGTCTCTAGTAACTTCTCTCTGACATCAAGGATGGTTGATTATATTGTGGATATATGTTCCGTATTATTTTATTAAAATTATTGCCAAAAGCTTGTCATGGCCTTTCGCTGGAACAAGAAACATGAACAAAGTCTAGGATGACTTCTTACCAAAAAAAAGTTTCCAAATGTTTCTTTTTCCCACTTGAACCTGGCACAGTTAGAAATGTTTACTTTTTATTTAAAGGGAAGAATGAAACACTGGGATATAACAAGGAGTGTATCAGCAGGCATGGTACCTAGCTGACAACTGTTAGGAACTGCAGAGGCGTCTAGGTTTATTTCCTATAATTCTTCAAATTACTACCTCTACTTGCTATAATGATGCCCCAGCATGGTGTGCTTTGCATTTCCAACTGCAGTGATACTTCTACTAAAGGCACCATGTTGTGTTGACATCCAAGGAGACTCTGACAAGTTAAGAGTTTGGATAAACAGCCTTTCTCCTATACTTTTCAGCATCTCCTTCCTAGAAATGCCACTGAATTTGGGGGAGTTACTCAGGTGAAGCATCTTTGAAGAGAAACCAAAATGCTTTGGTATGACGAGTGAAGAGGATGTCGTATATTCCTTAGATTTTGCCTAAAGCAAAAGACTGGATGAATTTGGGAATTCCTTCCTTAGGCAGAGCATCTTACAAAGATTACAGTGAGTCAAAAGATTTCGATAAACCTAGTGATATTTCTTAGGGGGCTTTTACACACCCCTAATCCTGACCCACTCATGTTTAAAACCTACCACTTTTTATACCCAAGCATACAATACAAAGCTCGCCATCAAACTTTTAAAATACATCCTCAGCTATGACTGTCCCTATTCCAAACTAGTAAACTCAGGACCCTTTATCCTATTTGCAACTACTCTCCTTAGGAGGCAAAAGGTCATAACCAACTAAGTTTTATTCAGACCCAGTCAAATTCAGTCATGTCTGTTCCTTTAACTGGGTCTATTATGAGTGGATCTAATATTGGAGAAAATCCATGCTCTGAGATGAGTTCCCCAAATTTAGTTAGTATGCCACAGATTATAGCTATGAGGGTTTATATCTCAGTCTGCTCTGTTGGTGTCTGCTTGGAAATGTTCCCAACCTTGCCAAAGAACATAAATACTGGCGCTGACATGTGATTTTCTTTCCGTTACTTTAATCTCCTCATGCTAAGCCCTAAAGAGTCTGGAGGGAGCCTCTATTGGAACCAAACTAATTACACATAGTCCTTCTCTACCTGGAAACAGGCATCAAATGCTCACTTAGAGTAAGTGGCTCTTGATACTAACCTCAGCTGCACTTCACAGAAATGTGGGGGCAAGCTTTTCTTGGCTTCCAGTTTTGCTACCACTTAAGGAAGAGGTATCAAATAAACTAGGACTCGGCAGCATTTATCACTTACAAGGATTCTCTGGAAGAGTGTAAAAGGTTTTTTGCAAGTACAGGTACCCATAACATAAAGGCAGCAGTTGCAAAGTAGGCATCAATGAAAGTGTCAGAAAATAAAAAGTTGGAGTAGGAACTGAAGGATCCTTGGAGTGGACCTTCCAGTACAAAGCCAAATAATAGAAATGGATTATTAGTTTGTAGCAGGGTTCCCAAGTGCCATCTACCACTATTCACATGCAACTACCTGCTGTTTATGTCTTACTAGTTCTGAGAGAGAGAAAAGGACTTTACCCTTCAGGGCAATCATCTTGTAATCCAAGGCTGCCAAAAATAATTGATTTCTATTTTCTAATCCATTAGTCTTCAACTGGTGGGTTAGGACTAGGTCACGTGGGTCAAGCTGGTGGGGCAAGCCAGGGGTGTGCCTGACATTTTTCTTTCCTCTTTATCTTTAAAAAAAAAAGTAGGAGAAAAGGGCTAAAGTGAACAAACAGGAGCCCATAGGAGAGTGATAACGAGAAAGTAGAGGGCTAGGAGAAAAAAGCAGAAAGATGGATGTATATGCTAAAAATGAAAATTGGATCATATGCGGGGGGCATTACTGTCCTAAACTGCATTTCTAAACTGATCCTTTTCATGTTAAGGAAAATTAGGTACTTCCTGAGGTCCAAGGCAAGTAATTCATCACTTGATGACATTGTTAAGGAACAGAGATTTGCAGACCCAAAATTAAAAAAGGAGACACGCAAGATGGGTTGAACAAGGGCCACATTTTATTAATGAAGTCGAATTGGGAAATGAGAAGTGTAGAAAGCCAAACATAAATTTGGGGCGAGCCAAAGCCACTTGTCAAGGGGCATAGCAAGACAAACCCTCAAAGCCTTTGATTGAGTACAGTATATGAACTTTCTATCCCAAACCCTATACTAATGTATAGAAAAGCACATGAACCTGACCTTTCAAAAGTTTGTAAGTAAACCAATTTTAACTTTCAAAATATGTGGTCTTTTTCTATGCTAGAGGAAGAGAGGAACTTTGGAACGGCATATTTTAAAGGTCTAACAGACTACATTTCCATGCTTTACTTTGCTGCATATTTTGTGATTTTAAATCTCTGGTAGGATTCTCTCACCAAAGAGTACTTGCCTCCAAACCTGACATCCCAGAAATTATCTTTCGATAACTATTTTTTCCCTGTGGCCTACACAAATGACACTCCTGGACTTCAGTATTGCATGGTTGGAGGCTGTGGAATTGTGAATGGACTGTGCTTCTGAAAAATCCCCAGATCTGCTAGCAGTATATGGCATCAGATTAGCTTCTTCTGTCTAATGAGCATTCCCAGCATATCCTACTGAAGAAAAATATCAGCAGTATAGAAAAAGATCCAGAACAAGGCAACTGAGCATTGAGAGGGGTGGAAAAGCAAGTCTGCTGTTTTGCTCTCTCTTTCTCTCTCTCCTCAGAAGTAGAGAATCTAGGTGTATGTGTCTCTGTGTTATATGAAGCAAGAAGGAGACATCAAGGCTTCCCCCTCTTTAAAGTACTTGAGCTGATCCACAGCTTCTTTGAAAAGCATAGCTGGAAAGGGAAAATGCTAGGCCCTTTCTGTGAAGAAACAAGCATGGATAGGACCTAGCTCTTTCTTTGCTGCTCCTCTTTTTTCTATCCTTTTTGATATGTGTTTTGTCTCTGTTCCCTGCCTCCTTCCCTTTCTTTGGCCCAGTAGACCAAAGATGCTGCCTGCTTTGCAAATTTGGAGTCCAAACTGATTATTATTGGCAACCCTGCCAGTGCCTAACTCAAGCCTAGCTAAACTAAGTGGCCCATGCGCTCCCTCATTGTTTTCTTCTCTGATCACCATGGGGCCTAATGCAACAGCAATGGAGCTATTACTGCCATGTGACAATAATATAGGCATTCTATTCTGAGAGAGATGATTTGTATAGAAGGAAAGAATAAAAGACAATCATAAGGAGCAACTGAATGTCCAAAGAATCTTCCAAGAGAACTATCAATTAATTGTACAATGTGCTCTTTTGTGGCTGCAGTGATAATGGAAGTATTTTCCCAGAGTATTTGAATGTCATTTCAAATGTGAAAGGAGGGGGGGGATGGTATTGCAAAGTCTGCAAATATATTTAGTACATTGCTGAAGAACCCAGTCTATTCCAAGGCAACCTTCTCAAGGAAATAACCGTGATCCTTCTCCTTTCATGTTTCAAAACACTGATCTAGTGTGACTTGCTGAGAAAGATGTAGACTAATAGGAGAGCATAAGAGAACATTATTGATTTATCTCCTCCAGCCCCCTCCCCCGAAATGAATAACACCTACAAGCAAAATGACTTCAAAGGGAACCATTGATTGCGAGACAATTGAAACACTAAGGGAACAGCACTCATTCACACTAAGTAAGCTACGTGCAGGCTATAAAATCCAATACATTAAAGAGAGATTACAGAAATTACTGGGAGATAATGTGTGAGTGTTTAGTAGCACTGTGGGAGCAAAAGAATTTTCCAAGAAAAGTGGTCCTAACCCTGTTTTGGCGAACTGCTTCTTGTGCCCGAGAGAACTAAATATTTTCTAAGGAATGCTAAATTCCACTTTTCTTAGATAGTGCAGTTGAGATCCAATATGGTATCTTGGTGAACAGATGGTGAATTGCAGTCATATAAGGGGGTCCATGAGCAATGGCATTGTAACCTACACAGTACTTAAACCTGATCCTACAGATATATGTAGCTGCCACAGCACACAAAGGGCACCATTCTCTTTCGAATTAGGAATGTGTGTGTAAGCCCATTGATTTCAATGTGCTCAGTGTCTAGGTCTATGCTAGTTTAAATTAATGCAGCTCCAGGAAGCATTTGCAGCTTGGGTCTTAGCAAATAGAGCAAGAATTTAGCTAAGGGGTGGGCACCTTTTTCTTAACATGAGACCTACTTTCACCTTTGCCCTGCATGCCACCAGTGGGAATGGCCAAAAGTGCCATCTGCACTGGCTTCCCATAAGCTACTAGGCCAGTGAACCAGGTTCACAGTTCTTACGATGATATGCAAAGCCCTGAAAAACTTGAATCTGAATTATACCTTAAGGACCACACAGACCCTTATATCCCAGCTTGTTGACTGAGATCATCTGGAAAAGCACTGTCAGTTGTCTCCCATTTTCCAGAGGAAAAGCTGGCCTCCACTAGAAGTTGGACTTTTAGTTTTGCTTTCCCCATGCTGTGGAACACACTCTCAGAAGAGATTCAGCAAGTACCTTTGCTTTTGATCTTCAGGCATATATTGAAGACACTTTTATCATGACATACATATGTAGCTTAGGGTTGTCATATGTCCATAATTTCCTGGACATATCCAAAATACTGCAGCCACAAGCAGTGTCTGGGCAGAAATTGGCAAAAAATGGAATAAAATATGTCTGAGAAAATCTGGATGTATGGCAGCCCATGTCAGCAGTGTTGTTTTTCCAATTTTCCTCAGAAATAGCTCAAAAACGTCGGGAAAAAAGCTCAACAACTTTTTGTAATATGGCAACCCTAATGCAGCTGTTTGAAGCATTTTTGAATGGCAGTCACTTCAGTGGTTGTTTTCTACTTTAAAAAGAATAAAAACTGTTTTATTGCTGCACATCACCCTGATGTTGCAGTACGTAAATGGTGTTATATAAATAAACTTTAAAAATCTTTTTAAAATGCATAATCCTATACATGTCTGCTCAGAAGTAAGTCCCAGTGACTTCAATGCTTACTCCCAGGTAAATGGACACAGAATTAGAGTCTTAGCCACAGAGGGCTTCATTTTGTATTGAAGAATTCGAAAATGGCTTTCAGTAAAGGTCTTTGTGGTCTTGTGAACAAAGAACAGTTGCTTTTGAACCTGTGTGATTTTTAATACACTTTCTTTCTCTGTGGTGCTTGTCCTCAGTAAAATGGTGCCCTTGTCAGCACCTCTAGAATAAATCAATACAACAAAGCTCAGAAGAATGCATTCACCACTCTTGCGCACCATGAATGAGGGTATCAGAGTCTGTCTGATTTCAGCAGCTATTCAGTAACTTACCTGCCACTCATACATACTGAAGGAACACACAAAACGTTCTTATGACACAAGACACTACACACACAAATCAAAATGAAACAAAGATGGTGGAGCTTTATCGTTCCTTACTTCCTATACTCTCATTTTGGGCAAGCGAACTCAATTCACTTTCAAAAAATTTCAAACTCCTTTTCAAATTTATATTTGGTATTTCAGGCTCTAAGCTGCAATCCCAACCACCTCTATTCAGAAGTATGTCCCATTGAATTTGATGCAGTTTACTACTACATAAATGGGGTTAGGATTGCAGCCTCGATGCTTTATTTAGTTGTCTGCAGCCACTTTAAAATGGATGTTAACAATCAAAGAGTCTATTTTCATGATCTATGTAGTCTGTTAAAAGATTGAGGGTTATTGTTCTCCAGTTGCTAACAGGTTTCTTGAAATCTGCAATATATAGACTGATGTAGTCCCCCTCCCCCGACAGCCAGTTCACATAATCCATTGCAGAACTGTCACTGAGTCTTTTCTGAGATACATCGAGCCTCAGAAGTGATGTCTGAAAGATGTGCTGGTGCAAGGCCAGCTTGAGGTTGGATGGAACCCCCAGGGGCACCTTCTGTGTTGTTGGGCAAAGTACTTTGGAGTGGGACCCCCCTGCCAATGCCCCTTCCACTCAGCTCTCAAGCTCTTATCCCTCCTGCACACGCAGCCCACCCAGTGGCGGAGCTTCATGCTCCAGCACCGGGGGATGGACAGCAAGCAGGGGCGTGGCTGGTGCAAGTACCCGGGGGCATGGTACATGTCCCAGGGTGTGGCACGCCACCTGCAGGCATGCGGCACGCGTCCCAGGGGCGTGACGCACCGCCTGTGGAGATGTGGTGCCCAGCGTGGGGCAGGGAGCAGCCGAGATAACACCCCACCAGGATCGTGGTGCCAGGGGTCGTGCGCTCCCCCCACCCCCCTCTTCCTCCGCCAGTGAGCCCACCCAGCCATAGCCTTACCTGGAGACAGCAGCAAAGTCTTAGGAAGCTGCTTGCTACTTAAATTTCCTTAAGTGCTCCATAGCAATTCTACACTTCAGGGCAGTGTAAAATGGGCAAGCAACATGGTGGATGGCTTTGTAGCCATTGACACCATAGGTCCAGCACCAAAGGGCCATGTGTGCAGGTTGACCACAGGAAACGTGACTGAGCCCTCCCAAGGCACTGGTACTAAAAAAAAACCCCCCAAAAACCCAAGCATTTTTCTGCTGCAAGTAAGTGAGCACTCCACTGAGTTGGCTGAATATGTGAAGTTTGTTTGTGCCATTGTCTCCATGCCCTTTGTGATGGAGGTGGAGACAAGGGCAGCTCACTGTCAAATTTATCTTTCTGTGCCTCCCCTGAAGGCTTTATGCTGATGGAGACATCTTGACTGGCAGGGATGCTACACCTGTGGTATCTGAAGACACTGCCACCTCTCACCTTCCATTCTGCTCAATTCACTACGCCAGTTCACTACATTGTGACACCCTACAACATCCCTTAGGCTTGGCACCCAGTGCAGTTGTGTTGCACTAAATCCACTTCTGGTGACTGCCCGCACCTACATTGGCCTCAGGCTTCCTGTGACAGAATGTGTCCCTGAGCTGAAAAGGATTCTCCATCCTGTTGTAACAAGCCTATAAAGTAACTCAGATTGTCAACCTTTTGAGTGGGGAGGCTGGTGCCCTCCCGATTTTGTTGGACTCCAACTCAGTGGGAACATGTTTACAGGCACTGAAGTAAAACCGCAATAGCAATTGCATTGCTTGAGTTACTGGGGACTCAGGTGTCAGCTCTGGCTGCAGCTGCCAAATATCTTTCTCCAGACTACTCTACTGATTCTGATTACTTTGGGTCTTCTCCTGAGAATGTGACTTAATGATTGCAACTTGATTCTTACTTGCATGGATTGGCGTTCTCTGCAAATAAAGAGATCCAGCTCTGTCTTGATACCCATCAAGAACATAATGCAGCTACAGCTAAAGCAAAGTAAGTTGGTCTTGAATTGGGATCATCAAGTCTCCTGGGTGGTTGTTATCTTCTTAGCAAACAGAAAAGGAATGTTGTGTCTGGAATTATAACTGCTTCCACACATATATTCCTAGGTTCTCAGAGGACCACTCCCTGCCAAGTATCTTTGAAAAGTGTATGTTCAAAGAAAGATATTGTTATTCTTATTTCTTTGGGATTTCCCCCTTCATTGTCTTGTCTGCTGAAAGTCTATTTCTTTTGTTTTTAAAAAGTGTTTAACATCATTTCCCAAAAGATAAAAATGTCAAAGCAGCCAAAGAGTAAGTTAAAGAATAACATTTACATAGTGCTATAGGTAAGCATTGATATGATTGTTTATATTATCTGTTATGAAGTACCATGGTAGGATGAGGTGAACAAATTTGAATAACCTTCCGACTTCTAAAATAAATGTTTATTTACTAGGGAAAGAAAGTCCCATCTAGATGTCTTATTTCACTTTTCACTGTAGGATTTAGAAAGCTGGATTGTGAACTGAGAAACCAGTGATCGAATCCCCACTTAGACATGAAGCTCACTGGGTAACTTTGGGCCAGTCACTGTCTTTTAGCCTAACTTACCTCACAGGATTGTTGTGAGAATAAAATGGGGAAAGGTGAACCTTGTACATTTCCTTGAGCTCCTTGGAGGAAAGGTAAGATGTTAATGTAATGGTGACAACAACAGCAACAATAACAACAACAGCAATCATTCTAAAAAAATACAAGCACTCCATTTTCATTCCAATTTCTCAATGCAAATTTCCCGCAGGACACTTACTTCCTGTTTGGCTGCAGTTACTGTGGATTCTATGCATGATTGAACCAGGTGAAACTTTTGCAATATATTTTTCATTTGTATTAAAGCTGGATTCTTTGAATTCTAAGAATTTTCAGAAAGAGTTGCCATGTTGGTTTGCAAGCTTTTCTTCTTGTTGCAAAGACAAAGAAAGAATGAAAGAGAGTTTCTTCCATTTGTCCCATGATTTCTAGTCCTGGATCCAAGATTGTCTTTGACCCACAGCTTTTCCCAGGAAAACCCACTGCTGAATTGGAAACAGCAACCCAACTGACATTTGTTCTGATTCAGCCTTAAAGAGCAGGTTTTCCTGGGGAAAGTGGTCGGACAAAAAAGCAAACCCTCTTGGACTTGTGACTCAAAATCATGGGAGAAACAGAAATCTGGATGAGACTCAGCCACTTGAGTCTTTAAAGATCCACCTATCAAAAAATAATTCTTAAAATTTTCTCACTCTTTGCAGATTAATCCAATCCTTCTGAGTCATCTTTATTTATTTATACCAAAACTTACAAAAATTACTGGTATGCACACTTTGACCCAGTACTGCATTACATACATACAGATGTGTAAATTAGAACAAGAAATGAAGGAGTGCATGCACTGGTGGGATCGATCCAGTGCACCCTTGGACTAGATCACTAATTACCTGGCCCTGTTCTCCCCTTTCAGCATGTATATATGTTAAAGAGAACATTAAGTTAAGTGGTTAATGTGCATAACAATGAACGACTGTGCACATTCACCAGGCCTCATGTAGACATAATCCTTCCATGAAGGTAGAATTGTTCACATTTCCCGGTCAACAGATATAATTCCCAAAAGACCTTGGAGAATGTGCACATATCAGCTGAATTTTATGCATTCTTGCATCGTTATGCATAATCCTCTATGGGAAATGCGTGCACAGTAACTGAATTTTGTATACAGATAGGTAGCTGTGTTGGTCTGCCATAGTCAAAACAAAAAAAAATTTTTCCTTCCAGTAGCACCTTAAAGACCAACTAAGTTAGTTCTTGGTATGAGCTTTCGTGTGCATGCACACTTCTTCAGATACCTGAAGAAGAAGTATCTGAAGAAGTGTGCATGCACACGAAAGCTCATACCAAGAACTAACTTAGTTGGTCTTTAAGGTGCTAATGGAAGGAATTTTTTTTTTTTTGTTTTGAATTTTGTATGTTATCCATGAGGTCTAGTGAATGTGCACACTGACTGGTTATTATTCTCATTAACTGCTCAACTTACAATGCTTTGTGTGTGTGTGTGTGTGTGTGTGTGTGTGTGTGTGTGTGTGTAGCAGCTTCAAATGAATAATCAATTATGAGCTGAAGCAGAGGAAAGCAAAAGGAAGATGCTAGGGTGTGGGATGAGGTAGAGCAAATGCCAGGGTGCAGCGGGGAAGAGAGAGTGCTTCATTGTGATTGACAGGTTAAGTTTGTAACCAGAGGGAATTATTTTACCTGGATTCTCCAATCCTAACACTTTGGGGCAGGAAAGCTAATCCTGTTATGTTCTCCTGCAAAACAAAACAGCAGCCCCAAATCAATTTCTTAAGTACCAGCCATTCTAAACCAGCCATTCCTGAAAAGCCAGATGTGATCTGGTCTGCACGTTGGAAAGCCTAGCAATGAAACACTAGTGTAGTGTCCAGATCAAGGAAAGTAATAGTACCACTCTATTCTGCCTTAGTCAGACCACACTTGGAATACTGTGTCCAATTCTGGGCACCACGATTTAAGAAAGATGTTGACAAGCTGGAACGTGCACAGAGGAGGGCAACCAAGATGATCAAGGGTCTGGAAATGAAGCCTTATGAGGAGCACTTGAAGGAGTTGAGTATGTTTAGCCTGGAAAAGAGGAGACTTGGAGGAGATATGATAGCCATCTTCAAATATCTTAAGGGCTGTTGCATGGAGCAAGCTTGTTGTCTCCTGCTCTGGAGGGTAGGACTTGAACCAATGGCTTCAGGTTACAAGAAAGGAGATTCTGACTAAACATTCAGAAAAACTTTCTGACAGTAAGAGCTGTTCAGCAGTGGAGCAGACTCCCACCAGAGGTGGTGGACTCTCCTTCCTTGGAGGTTTTTAAACAGAGGTTTGATGGCCATCTGTCATGGATGCTTTAGCTGAGATTCCTGCATTGCAGGGGGTTGGACTAGATGACCCTTTGGGTCCCTTCCAACTCTAAGATTCTATGATTCTATTCTATGAAACTTAGACAAACTTAGACTTTTTTTTACACATTTTAGATACTACAATCAACAGGGCCCTTTCAGATATTTCCACCTGCTGTGCTTCATATGGTGTGGGTGGAGGTGAAAGTCCAGAGGGCTTTGGTTCTTGAACAAAGATTACTCTGAACAGAACTGCTTCAGACCATACACTGTTTGTTTTCAATGAGCTACTGTGTAACTCCCACCCATCCCCTTTTCAACTTCCTGATGAAGTGGCGCCAGTGGGAGGCATTGATCCACCCTCAGTAACCAGTTTAGATACAAGTGCACAATCTTCAAAGAATTTTTTTTAAGGGTAGGGGAATAGCACTATTATTTAGGACAGGCTGCAGCAGAGAACATTATTGGACTGCTCAAGGGTTTTTATCTGCTTCTTTTATGGAATACTTGCATTAAGTTGTATCTGTCTTTCTGTGGAGGGTTTCTTTGTGTATTCGTCTAAAGAGACTGAACAATACTAAGTTATATCTAGCTGCTACGACAATAGAATGTGTTATCTTTCTCTGGTTGTAGTCAATGATTTGGATCAATGTTTGGTGGGCATTGCTGTCTGTTTTTTCCTGATCTGTCTGCTGGTACTTATTTATGTATCTTTCTATTTTTTTATTTTTTTATTTTTTCTAATGTCTGCCTAACCTTCTGTAACTGGTTTTGTATCTCTCCTAAGGAATATGAGATTGCTTTTTTATAGCCCAGATTATCTACCTTTGTATGGCTGCTGCTGTTGTTGTTGTTATTGTTGTTGTTGTTGTTATTTGTCTATTATCTTCCAGAACAAGTCCATGTGGGGTTGAGGTAGACAGTGAGCAATGTTGGAGACCTAGCACATCTAAATTCATGTAAGCTTGTGCTGACCAAAGGAGAAGGTGGGATGGTTTCAACAAGTATTTTGCCTGAGTGCATCTTTTCATTTTCATTTTTTACACCATCCTCCTGCAATTGAAAACATGAAGGGTAATTAGTTATGCCAACTCCAGGCTGGTGTAGATGAGAGCCCCAGATCAGGACTCTCTCAAGGGAAAGAGGCATCTTTGAATTTATGGCAACCCCCTTCACTCAATCCAAGACCACCTCATTTTATGGACCTTTGCTGGTTTCTGCCTCCAGGAACAGCATATCCTAACCCCTTCCAGCAGGGAACATCAGGAGGTTAATACTGCTCTCTTCATTAAGACTGCTCTCCTGACCATTGACTAAGCTGGTTGGGGCTGATGGGAGTTGGAAGTCCAACAACATCTGGAGACCCAAGGTTGGGAAAGGCTGCTGAGTCTAGTTTTCAAGAGGCCTACAATCAATATGATATCATTTGAAACTCTGCTGAGAAGAATCAGAAGCCTCTAACAAACATTTTAAGATCTTATGTTCTTCTGAAGAGTGTTAAAGATATAAAATGATGTGCATAAAATGATAATCCATAAAAGGATATGTTTAGAATGTATTGCATTTTGAAATGTGATAAAGAGAAGATTACATTAGGCAGGAAGTCTAATTATAGCAAATATGGTAAGGAAAGGGTGGATGTTTCCATTTAGGTTCTGAGAGATCTCTAACAACAGGAAGGTGAAATCTAAGAAGCTCAACATTCTTTGTCAGTGATGGAGAGCAGCAGCGGTAGCAGTAGATACAAAACTCAATGAATAGAAAAGCAAGTGTGGATCTACACACAGGAAAAAAACCCTGCTATGAATAAGTCAGAAATTAAATCATTATTACAAAGTGGAGGGGGAACACTATGGAAAATTGCTTAGATTTTTTTTTACTCTCCAGCACCATCTGGTGTTGCATGTTTATAATGCATTCAAAACACTGTTTTGTTTTGTTTCTGTTTTTTTACTAATGTAGCTGAGTCCCTAGTTGCTTAGGATCTCTTTCTCTCTCTAAGACCAGAAAGTTCTTGGACTGAATTAAGTACTTAAGGAAGGCGGGATTGCATTGCTAGTTTGTTAAAGAGCAATATGTTACATTGTATCTTATAACATTTATTTGTAACTATTTTAAGACTATTTCCAATAAAGCTTTGAAACTCATTCTTGTGATGGAGAGCTCATTCATTTCTACTCCGCACAAGGTCTAGATCAGGGATTCTGCTGCAATGACACTAACATAGAGGCCCTGCTCCTGATTTGCTCTTTGGCAAACCATTTGCATGTGTGCTTTTCGGTGATTCTTTAAATGTGTATATCAGATGCATCTGCATATACTGTGGTTCTGTAGTAAGATTTGTGGTAACAGTATTTCTGCCAGCCCCCACCCGCTACCAGAGGGCAAGGGAACCTTTCCCAGTCCAAGGTCTACATTCATTCATGGGCAAGTAGGTTGCATGTCAATGGTGGGTAGGCCATGAGACAAAAGTGGGTGATCAACAGATGTAACTCTTAGCTCTGTACAGCAGAGATTTCTACATATATGGACACACACCTTTCACTACTCCAGGAAACGAAGAGGCATTATTGTAGTTCAAGGAAGCATTCCAGCCAGCCAAAAGCACCTGAGAGTGGCACAGGACAAGGTCAGTGGGGTTTGCAGTCTGGGGAGAGGTCAGAGGGTCAGATAGAAATCAAGGGCCACAGGAATCGAGGGTCACAGTTGCCCCCTGGGTATGAGATTCCCCATCTCTGCTCTATCATAGATGGAATGCATAACCACCATCAGCACCTATGAACATGCCAATAATCAGGCCAGACTACAGATTGCCTTGGAATAAAACAAATTGCCCAGGGATTTATATCAGAAAAGTTGTAAACTCTGGATTGCCTTCAAAACAGGCGGGATGAGCAGTTTCATACAAACTAAGGGGCAAGATTGAGCAGCAGCTCTGTATTTCCCCCAATCTTCTACAGGTATCCAGCATTATGTTTCATAAGGACATAAGGCCTAACCTCAGAGCAATTTAACTGGAAGGCATGTTTCCTTCAATCCCCCAAAACTGATTGGTGAGAAGAAGGTTAGGCTGAAAGGGACAGGTAAACAGAAGCACCTCTGTTCCTTCCATGCCACTTACATTATCAATGAATCTCTGAGAGAAAACGAGGAAGTCCTGTCCCTGCTGGTTTATGTGAATTTGTTCCATTTCTTATACCTTTCTGGTTTGGTATGAATAACACTCTTTCCTCATTTTCTCCTGCTAGGATGCCAGGGGGATCTTCAAAAGCCACTACTATTAAGATAATATGAGCGAACGGATCCCAGAGGACAAACTTTAATTTTGAGCAGGGATATGACTGAATGTCAGTCCCCCCCCCTTCCCTCCTCTAGACAAACTCAACAGAAGCTGTAATGACTGAAAACCTCACAAAAGCCCCAGAACATTCCTTTCCTCCGGAGTTATTCCTTAACTACCTTTCGCACGCAGCAATGCATTACAATTGTCAGGTGGCTGCAGCGTAACAACGTTATAAACCCAAACTTTTATTACATCAAAATGTAAAAAGGTCACTAAAGTGTTTTGCTCCTCAGCTTGGGGCCTCTAGGGAGGCCCAGCTCTTATCATTTGTCAATAATGAATACTCCAAGACTCTCCACGTTATGGCGAGACAGGAACTTTGTTTACCCATTCCATAGGGAAATACATATGCCTAGTGGATGAAGCAAAATATATTTGAAAACTGTCTAGGAAGCTTTACAGCAATACATCATTGGAAACAAATTTCTTCACTGATGACACCAGAGTGTTGTGCCTTACGTTTGCAATGAAACATGTGTAATGAAAGGGAGATGTGTGCTGATTTAATCCAGGCCATGGGGCGGGGGATGGACCAATCAGAATTAATTTAAATCAATACATTTTTGAAGGTTTTCTTTATTAAGGAAATTTGAACTGTAGCCCAGCTGTGTATTGAAATGTGTAGGTAGTGATATGATATGGTTTATAATTGAAATGCATCCCCTAGACTTCCACAGTCTAAAAAATATTTCTCGCTCCTTACCACTTTTTAAAATCCTTTCTGAAGTCCCTGCACTTCTGGACAGGGGGAGAATCCTATTTTTCTTTCTGCAAAGCAACCTCAGCTGAAAAATCAAAGGTCAAAATCTTGAATAAACTTTTCCAGTCTTTCATCTAGTTTTATGACATTTTCATTACCTTTGTCCAGCTTGCAATATTATTAAAATGTGTGTCACGCAGTCACAGTAAGGCACACGGAAAGCTTGTATGTCAAGAGTATGGTTAACATTATTACTTCCCCAGGATATAATCACAAGCTTTAATACATATTTATTTCATCCCAAGACTAGGAAATATTATGATCTGTAAGATGATCCACAAGGCTTGCATTCTGTCTAGATGAAATCCTGGTGCACTCGCCTCTCTGCAGAATGCATTATCTCTCCTGTAAAGCACTTAACTCTGGTCTCAAAAGACCATCAGATCATGAATGTTTAAACACTGTCCTGCCTGTCCAGCAGTATATGAAGAGCTTATGATGAACTGCAAGGCAGGAAGTCTTTTCCCTTCTGGTGACATTGCAGGAAAAATAGCCTTTCAACCATTTTTGTAAAAAATTACAATGAGTTTGTCTCCCTTTCATGGTCTTGCTCTACCATTCTGTGACAGCTTGGAGCTTGATACTAGGTCCTAATCCAAGCCTACACCATACATTTGAAGTTAGTAGTGTTTGTAGAAAGATGCTCTGCATATGCTCAAAGTCATTCTCTTCATTATTACCCTGCTTTCTTAGTTTCTGCCCTGATTCCTAGCAGCTTACAAAGCCATTGTGGGTTGTACCTGAAAGCGACACATGAGAAAGAATGCTCGCATAGTCCATCTTTCCCCATCCTCTTCCCATACACCTCTGAAGGCTTCTGCAGAGGGTTAAGGGGGCCACCGAAGCAGTGTGGGTTGGGCATTGCATTAGACTTTAGAAGTGAGGAAGCTCAGTCCAGGAAGCATATAGTCACCAGCTCCTGAAGGGATGGACCATCAGAGCCCTGGATGAATTGTTGGGGTAGCTCTTTGCCTGCATCTCTCCTTGTGTTGCTTAAGACCTTTGTGCCTGGACGAAAGGCAGAAGATGAGACTCCCAGGCCCAAAAGCTGGTGTCATCAGCTCCTGAAGTTGCCTTGAGAATATTTTGTACCATTTGTATGCGTTCATATTTCAAGTTGAGAACTGCCTTGACAGAAAGGCAGTATGTAAATGCAAGGAGTGAATGAATGATGGAGGGAATCATTTGAAACTGGGCAGAGGAATCTTGCACTAGCAGAGCTCTGCTCATGCAAAGTTCCTCCACCTGGCTTCAGGTGACGTCCCTTCCCCAATGAAGAGCTATAGAACACAGGCCAGACTCTTCAGGAGGGTGCCTCAAACCTCTGGAGAGGCTTTTAGATGACTCAGGACTGTGGATGGAGAGAAAAGGAAGTTGCAGCAGCTGCATTCTGCTCATGCAAGCATTGGATACAACCCTACAAGAATCATGGGGTGGAGATAAGGAGCAGGGAGAGAGAGAGACTGTGTATAAATAAGTACACACAATATTACTGCAAAATAGAACTCAATTAAGCAAAAACCTTAACTGAAACAATAGTATAGAAAATAAACCCAATAATAAATAAGTATGTATTCCTATGCATATTCCTGTATGTTTCCATTGAACGCTGGTTTAGAAACCGAGCATGAAAATGCCACAGCCTTTATCTTCTATTCTGTATTATAGCCAATCTTTTGAAGTTGACAGACTACTCTGTTGTCTTTTTCTCACTTTATAAGAGTGGCATGTACTTTTGTCATGTATTTTTGTCCTCAGTACAGAAAGGTCACCTGTCCCCCCCCCCCCCCCCGGATATTCCTACTTTCCCAAACTTGACTTTTAGATTTATTGCCTTCTGTTTATCTTTTCAAATTTCTGTGTGGTGTACTTTGTCACATCCCCATGAATCTGTGAAAACAGGAAAGTGATGCATAATATGCAGAACAATATGCATATCAAAAGAAACTCTGCCCCTCAGCTGCAAGCTTGGAAATAATTCTTTCCTCCTGGTAGTTTCTCTTTCCCTTTATTTCCTAATTTTTATATCCTTTATGTAACAATCAGATCATAGGCTATATTTATTGATTATTTTCTAAAAAGAGAGTTGCTAAAGCTCAAATGTCTCACAGATTCTCTGATGAAAAGCCATGTGTACACGTCTAGTGATATCTGTATCATCAGATGAAATGGCTTGATATGGACAATGGCCTGGGATCAGTGGGTGGCATCTGACCAAGTCTTAGTCAGGAAACCTATTGAAATAAATGGAGTTAAGTTCATCATGGCTAACTCCATTAATTTCAGTACGCTTCTGAGTATGTGCCAGATACCACCTCCTGACCCCAGAAGGTGTTATGTTAGTTATGGCTATGTTAAGCCCATCCCTGTGTTGCCCCCCAAAATTATCACATTTAAATAAGTCAACAGGGTCACGGTGTGGTAGATAACATTAGGAACTTTATACTGGATTAGGAACGTTTATTCTAGACCCATCTTCAGATACTCTGAAACAGAAATCACCATATGTAGTGGGAGGGTGGGGTGGGGTATTTCTCAGAAAGGTAGTAGGAGATGGGTGATTGACTCAATGGGTATGGTAAACCTGTTGACGACTGTTAACGACTGCAATTAGTCCTACAGGAAAAAGCAAGGGATAGTATGCAGATGACCAAAATTAGCTTTAGCATGTATAATGAGACAATAATCCAATATCTCTATTCAAACCAGGTCTCTCCGTAGTTTTCAGTTTAGTAATAAGTTGTAATTCAGCAACTTGAAACCAGTGTTCTGTGCTGGGTTGTCAGATCACGTGACAGAGCTGAAATGGCTTAGGACTCAGTCTAAATCCCTTAAGATCCAACCTAACTGAATGGGCTTAGGATTCAGCCTATGTCCCACTCTCTGAACCTGCCCCCACCATGCCTCCAGAATACTCCTTTTGGGGGACTTACACTGCTGTTGGATCAGCCAGCTTTGACTCAGTTGGCTCAGGCAGGATGACCAAGGTAGGCTGGTGCATTTTCTGCTAAGCCAGAGTTGGGGACTTAGCACCAACTTAGCCTGTCTGAATTAGGATTCAACAGCTCAGCTGAAAATCCACTACATCCAAAGCTGCTCATCCTAGCAGATCTTGCATAGGACCCTGAAGTTCTGAAACCATGATTCCAGCAGTCTTCCACAAGCAATTCTTGTGCAGTGCTCATCTTTCTTCAATATACTTCTCCAATATTAATTTAACCAGTTTTTCCTCACTTTTAAAATCATGGTAAGCTAAAACAAGGTGTGTTTTCTTAATCACTTCTACAAGTTTCTGTTATAAAGTTTGTAAATAAATCAATATTAAGAAGAAGAAGGCTCACCATGGTTCACTGCTTGATGTTTAACTGTTAATGAAACCTATGTGCATTTTCATTGCAATTATAATAAATAATACATAATAAGGTGTGTGCTTCAGTGAGATAACACCCATCTACATGGCACTGTGAGAGAAGCTGTAAAGTGTCTTAATGCAATTAGAAAGCAACTCTGAGTTAGCCTTTTTTGAAAGAAATGTCTCTGTGTTCAAAATTGTCTATAAACAAGACATACCTAATTTTTTACTATGATTATTAAGAGGATGCTTGAGAGGAATAAAATATTGTGTTGCCTTACAGTTGTGAGAATTGTTAAAACTGGCAATATACTATTCTCCTGAATAAGCTTTTGTCAACTCCCATGATATGAAGTGCTTAAATTGCCCTGTATCTATTTTACAAAATCTGAAAGGAATATAAACTAATCTCTTACTATACCACAAAATCTATGTGGATTTTTTTAATTTTTTTAAAAAATGTTTGATTCAAATTTTCCCCTCATCTCTTATATACAGAGAAAATAGAATAGCTTTTATTGCATAAGTCAATAGACCACAGGAGAAAAACAACAACCAGCCAACAAGATGTTTATTTTTTTTAAGGTTTAGTGCATGTGAATTACGGTATATATAAATGCCTTTGAAGAAAACATACGTGCAGAACAAATGAAACATTTGTAAAATGAGAATATAATAAAAAAAGGCAAGTGACACCAGTGACTTACCGTATTTTTCGCTCCATAGGGCGCATCGGACCATAGGGCGCACCTAGTTTTTAGGGGGGGAAATAAAGGGGGGAATTCATTGCCCCCCCCCAGCCCCAAAGAGCAAAGAAGCCAAGACAGCAAGCGGAATCCATCCAGAACGGTTCCAGGAGCGGAAACCTCACCTTCGCTCCCGGAGCTTGCTGGGCTGGGGGTGGAGGAAGCCCGAGCTCCCCCCGCCCCCAGCCCCCAGATTGGGTCAGGGAGCGGCGGCGAGGTTGCGCACAACCTCACCTTCGCTCCCGGAGCTTGCCGGGCTGGGGGCAGGGCAAGCCCGAGCTTCCCCCGACCCCAGCCCCCAGAACTCCCACTGGGCTCCAGAGGCTTGCAGATGGCTGCCTGAAGCCCAGGGTGTGCAGCGGGAGTTGGCGCTGCGCTCCCCGGGCTTCAGGCTTCAGGCTGCTATCCGCAAGCCTACGGAGCCCAGCGGGAACTCCCGCCGCGCTCTGAAAGCTTGCGGATAGCTGCCTGAAGCCTGGAGAACGAGAGGGGTTGGTGCACATCGACCCCTCTTGCTCTCCAGGCTTCAGCGAAAGCCTGCATTCGCTCCATAGCACGCACACACATTTCCGCTTCATTTTTGGAGGGGGAAAAGTGTGTCCTATAGAGCGAAAAATATGGTATGTTAGGATATATTTATACTCTTGTGTTCAAATCTCCATGACATTTTGTAGAGATGGAACCCACAAACCTATCCCTGCTTCTGGCAGCCCTTACTATAAACTAACAACAACAACCACCACCTTCCTGGTCACATATTGGCAGAAAGCCCAATTTCTCTGTCACGTCTCAAGCTTAATTCTCTTTAAGAAGGTCTCACCAGGTTGCCAGGTGTCATGACCAAGTTGAACAGTTAGGATTCAGTCTCCCCTCTCTGGCCTTACCCCTACCACTTCCTCCACTAGTCCCTCATGTTTCAGGGCTGATGCAGGCATATGTTACACTGGTCTTGGCTCAAGACCCTTAGCCATGGCTGAGCTGGCATTACACTGTTTTATCACTGGCTGAGATGGGGTTGGGGATTTATGTTGGCATAACATGGCTGAGCCAAGAAACTGCTGATTGAGCTCTGCCACATCCTAACTCGCGCATCCTGGCAGATCCTGGTTAGGATTCCTCATGTCATCTGATTCATAAATAATTGCTGAATTCCTTATCTCTTCTCTTTCTGTCTTCCACCTTCTGTATTCTACACATACTAGACTTTCCTCCACTTTTCAAACCTCCACCACAACTTGTTGTAACTCCAAACAGAAGCAACCTATATAATATGGCAAGGGGTGGAAAATAATATGGTGGAAGGCAAATGCCAGTAATTATGCTGGATGAGAGTCCCAAAAACTCCACTTTTCATGTTTCTAAGAGTAAATGAACTCTTCTTAGCCAAAACACAAATACACCAATAATTCCAAACATATAGATAGCGCTTATCATAACCCCATGTTAGATGATCCCTGTCATTGGTCTACACAGAGAGAGGAGACATATACAGCTGAAGGACCATATCTCATTCTGGCAATGTTCTGGGGGCCACACGTCATTGATGGGCAGGGCCAGAGGCCAAAGTGGGCAGAGCAACTAACAGGTTAGTTTCTTCAAACACATCCCTCTTAGTCTTCCACCCACACAAGCAAGAAGCAATATCAGAGTTCAGTGACACATTCCAGCCAGGAAAAACACTCAGGGATGGGGCCTATGGACATATGGTTCCCCATCCCTGATCTACAAACACATACACCCAAGAATTTATATCTCACCTTAGCAAGAGCAAGTAGGTTAATAAACAAGGAATTCCCTTGCAATGCCTCTATCTCTGTGGAGGAAGCAGTTTCAAGGCCCCTGCTTCTTTTCCCACTTTGGAACAGTTGACTGGAGAAGGGACTTGACTTTGTTCCAATGACAGATACAAAGCGATCTGGATGTACTTAGCAGAAATAGTTTGCAGCAAGTCAGAAGGGTTGGTCCAAGGCTTGCAAAACCTGGCTCCAGTTTCTTTCACTGTCTAAACTGTCAGTCTATTTCACATTGCTTTCTGTCTTACAGAATGCTCCAATAATGAGTGAATTGCACTTCCCAGGCTTCTATATCAGAAAAAATCACAGGTGAATCCTTAGAGCAATGCCAGTTTGTCTATAACCAATGAAGCCTGATGGATAATACTGAGAGCTTTTCTGGAAACTAGAGTGCATTAGTGTGTGCACGGTTTGGGGTGATATTGGTTTGGGGATAGCAAATAATAAATGAATAAATAGGCCTAGGTTAGATTGATTTGGCTGTCAAATCCAAATTTCCAAATATGAAACAAAGTAAGAAATTTAGAATGGGGTGCGATTTCCACCAACCATTACAACCAGCTGCTCCCATTCCCTACCTGCATTTTAAAAACAAACATTGAACATACACGAATTCTACCTTAACATGACAGTCATAGCACCCACAACAAATTTTTGTGGGTGCTCAGGCCCCCAGGGTCCCCTATAGTTGACACTCCTGGGAAATAGCAACAACTCATACTCTGATCTTAAGATGTAATGTTCCAAAACCATTTTTAACTTTCAGCACCATGAAATGAAACCACTGATAGACACAAGGATGTCCTAGGAATCTGACAGTAGCAGCAGACATTAGGCTCTGCATGGGGGAAGGAGATTAGAGGTAGGACTTTGAGGCTTTGCCATTAGCAGGTATAGAAGGTCAACTTACTAGGCCACTTTGCAACCTGAGAGTTTGTCCTTGCAAAAGTGGCACAGTCAAAATGTTAGCACCTATACACACACTCTTGCTGTGTATTGCTGTGTATATATCACTCTTGCTAAGGGGTGTGGGTGTGTGGGTGAACTAATTTGTCTCCATAGTGTTTTCTCTGTACTTCAAGAACTCCAATGAATTCCATGTTTAAATTTTAAGGGCAGATTCCAGCCCTAAGATTACACACACACACACACAAGATCATCACTGTAACTATCATAACTAGGCCACAATTGTTTAAGAGAAGATGAGCTCCAAGTCAAAACTGTCTATATACTTTTATGATTGCTTATGTATTTTGTTTCGCAGTTATCTTAAAAGGCACACGTTCTTTTAAAATAATGTATCTCTCTCTCTCTCTCTCTCTCTCTCTCTCTCTCTCTCTCTGTGTGTGTGTGTGTGTGTGTGTAGACACCCTGTAAACACCTATGTGTGTTTTCCTCTGCTGTGGTTGTCTTGAGAACCCTATACTGCATTTGATGTTTACGGTCTGTAGACAAAATAAACGCAAACTAAGCTTACAAGATACAACTGGGCAATATTGTGCAGAATGGTTGATACTTACTCCTAAATTCAGCATCATTAGGCTAGGGAGCAACTGTTATTGACAGAGACAGATCTACTGAGGCCTTTTCTGTATTATACTGCCTGGTACAAAGAAGGATACTGCACTGCCAGCTGATGTGCTCAAATTGCCTTGGCTCAAGAGAAATCATACAGGAGAGATGCTACATAGGCAAGAGATAACTAAAATGGCATATAGGATTTCTTTGCTCCTTATTCTTAATCATGAAACAGTCCATCTAATATTTCAGGGCCAGTGTTCAGCATGTCAGATTTTTTGTTGGCAGAAAGAATTATGGCGATATTTGAATTCCTATTGGATTTTGTGTTTGGAAGTGATTGAGTCGTTTGTGACCTAAGTAATTGGGTCAGTTTGTGTTGCTATATGACTCATTCCTACTCTCCTTCAGATAAACGCAGAGATTCCCACTGGCAATGAATATGCCTTGCTGCGGTCTGTAAAATCTCAAAAAGTCACTGCAAATAAACCAAATGGGATTGTAAAGAGAACAAACTGAGACTAATAATAATAATAATAATAATAAATTTTATTTATATCCCGCCCTCCCCAGCCGAAGCTGGGCTCAGGGCGGCTAACAACAATAAAACAATACAAAAGTACAACACAAACAACGCTCTAAAATCATTCATTATAAAATTAATTAAGTTCAAGCCACTGGCCACTATTGGGCCAGAGCTCCGCGAAGATTGCCGAGGGAGGGAGTCAGGCTGTGCCCTGGCCAAAGGCCTGGCGGAACAGCTCTGTCTTGCAGGCCCTGCGGAAAGATGTCAAGTCCTGCAGGGCCCTAGTCTCTTGTGACAGAGTGTTCCACCAGGTCGGAGCCACAGCCGAAAAAGCCCTGGCTCTAGTTGAGGCCAGCCTAACTTCTCTGTGGCCTGGGACCTTCAAGATATTTTTATTTGAAGACCGTAAGTTTCTCTGTGGGGCATACCAGGAGAGGCGGTCCCGTAGGTACGAGGGTCCAAGGCCGTATAGGGCTTTAAAGGTTAAAACCAGCACCTTAAACCTGATCCTGTACTCCACCGGGAGCCAGTGCAGTTGATATAGCACCGGATGAATGTGATCTCGCAGCGAAGACCCCGTAAGGAGTCTCGCTGCAGCATTCTGCACCCGCTGGAGTTTCTGGGTCAGTCTTAAGGGCAGCCCCACGTAGAGCGAGTTACAATAATCCAGTCTGGAGGTGACCGTCGCGTGGATCACAGTGGCTAGGTCAGGGCGAGAGAGGTAAGGAGCCAACTGCTTAGCTTGGCGGAGATGGAAAAATGCCGCCTTTGTTATAGCTGCAATCTGCGCCTCCATGGAAAGGGAGGTGTCGAAGATTACACCCAAACTCTTAACGGACGGTGCTGGCACTAACTGCGCCCCCGCAAGAGATGGGAGTTGCCCCCCCAATCCCATATCGTCCCGTCCCAGCCACAGGACCTCTGTCTTCGAAGGATTTAGCTTCAACCGGCTCCCACGTAACCATCCAGCCACAGCTTCCAGACATCTGGTCAGTGTGTCTGGGGCCGAGTCAGGATGGCCATCCATCAACAGATAGAGTTGGGTGTCATCGGCATACTGATGGCAACCCAGCCCAAAACTCCGGACAAGCTGGGCGAGGGGGCGCATAAAGATGTTGAAAAGCATTGGGGAGAGTATCGCACCCTGAGGTACTCCACACACCAAGGAGTGGCGCGATGACAATTCCCCCCCAAGCGCCACCCTCTGTCCCCGACCAGAGAGAAACGAGCGCAGCCATTGAAGGACTGTGCCCTGGATCCCCACGTCGGCAAGGCGGTGGTCCAGAAGTTCATGATCAGTACTGCAGTTCCACTGGAGATAATGTTTATGGATTACTTATATGCACAATACTTGCATGCCACTATTCAACAAAAAGTCATCAACATTAATAATATAATGAATGAAATTGAACTCTACCATGTTCAAAGTGCTTCATATTCAATTTGTCAGTAATCCTTAAAGAAGCCTCCCAAGTATGACAGAATTATTTTCTTACTACTGTATTATATATCATGACTTGCCTAACACAACAGAGTGAATTTCTCAGCTTCCCACCTGACACCGTGTGTGCCTCCTCAGAGGTAAGCCCCACTGAGATCAATGGGACTTATTCTCAGGAAGGTATATATAAGATTGTAGTTTTAGCTACTGTACAACAACAGTTGTGCTGTAACATGATAACATGTTCAAACTTAACAAAGATCATGGGTGACTGAGTGAGATAACCCTGATAAATTGGTTACAGTAGAGGTGGGGAAGCTTTGGTCATGCTGGCTCAGGCTGATGGGAGTTGTAGTCCAACAACAGCTGAAAGGCCATAGGTTCCCTACTTGGAGTTACAGGTAACACAAAGGTTGTCTGTCATACAGAGAGAAAGTGAAGATTTATACTCAAGTTTACACTGTTTGCTGAAACATTCTACCCAGAACTCTGCTCGGTTCATTTGGTGCACAGTAATTCATGTAGTTTCTGTCATTTAAACTTTTTAATAGTTACTTCCTAGTACTAATATTCCAATCAGTAACAGCATCAAATTAGTATTAGACTCTGTGTGGTTATAGGATGCATCAATTAGTACTGGATAAGTATAGGGGAGAAATTCAGATTTAGGTTCAGATTTTATTGTGAATCAGCAGGTTTTCATCTAATGTGAGGTAGAGTTGTCACTACTGAGCGGTAAAGGACCTTATTTGGCATCAGTTGCTCTTAATAAGTCACGGCAGCATGAAGAAACTCAAAGAGCGGGCTCTAACCTTAAAAGATGAAACAGTCAAGGATAGTTGTCAGCTTAGACCTTGGGACCTAATGATCATATGCTTGGTGTTCACTCTGCAGGAACAAGTGAAGGAGTTTGGTGGGATTCAGAAATCTGCTAGTGTCTTGACCAGAATGTGCATATTGTATTGTACAGAAAGAAGCTCCAAGCTAAAGATAGCTTTTCACAAAGGAATCTTGAAGCAGTTAATTAAAACCCTGATGCAGTTAATTAAAGCCTTGTTTACAATTACATCCTGAGCAAATTATCATCTTGTGCTGATTGATTCAGGTGAGTATCGGAGTTGCAGAGCAGTTCAGGAAAGCTTTGAATCCACTTTGTTTCATGGCTTGAAAGGACTTTGATAGCTTCTTTCCAAAGGGGAGGGGGCATGCTTAGAGTACATAATGCTTCCAAGTTAGTAAGGCCAATTGAGGAGAATGGGTCAGAGCAAGAGCTTCTAGGAGCTAAAAAATGGAATATGAGAAAATTGAGCCAATGGTTAGTCAGTTTCAGAGGAGCAGCTCCCTCAGGTCAATATCTACACAAATTAAAAATGAAGAAAGTAAGAAGCAAAATTCAAAGGAAGGCAACTTCAACTTAGCTCACACCAAACATGACCAAAGATAGAAAACAGTAACAAAGATAGTTGGGTAGTCACTCTGAAAGGGATTCTGTGAGAAATTCAAAGAACGAGAAAGGCATCTCATCTTGAGTGAACACATCCTTGAACAGCAGCCACCATGAGTATCCGTTTCCTGGGGGGAAAGAAGAAGAAAATGGGTTACATTAATACACTGGATTTAGCCAATCACAGGGCAAATGACTTGATGTAATGTAGGATAACATACAAAGATTTGTCTTGCTACTGAGCCATCAACTAGTAAACATTCCTCCCACAAAGTTAGGAGGAATTAAAGAACCTTTTATTGAGGGTGAAAGAGGAAAGCGCAAAATATGGTCTGAAGCTCAAAATCAAAAAAGCGAAGATCATGGCCACTGGTCCCATCACCTCCTGGCAAATAGAAGAGGAAGAAATGGAGGCAGTGGGAGATTTTACTTTCTTGGGCTCCATGATCACTGCAGATGGTGACAGCAGCCACGAAATTAAAAGACGCCTGCTTCTTGGGAGAAAAGCAATGACAAACCTAGACAGCATCTTAAAAAGTAGAGCCATCACCTTGCCAACAAAGGTCCGTATAGTTTTCCCAGTAGTGATGTATGGAAGTGAGAGCTGGACCATAAAGAAGGCTGATCGCCGAAGAATGAATGCTTTTGAATTATGGTGCTGGAGGAGACTCTTGAGAGTCCCATGGACTGCAAGAAGATCAAACCTATCCATTCTTATGGAAATCAGCCCTGAGTGCTCACTGGAAGGACAGATCATGAAGCTGAGGCTCCAGTACTTTGGCCACCTCATGAGAAGAGAGGACTCCCTGGAAAAGACCCTGATGTTGGGAAAGATGGAGGGCACAAGGAGAAGGGGACGACAGAGGATGAGATGGTTGGATAGTGTTCTCGAAGCTACCAGCATGAGTTTGACCAAACTGCGGGAGGCAGTGGAAGACAGAAGTGCCTGGCGTGCTCTGGTCCATGGGGTCACGAAGAGTCGGACACGACTAAACGACTAAACAACAACAAAGAATTCCTGAAGAAGACAATCTGGATCAAATCCACCCAGAGCTGTAATTCATATTTATCTCTATTGGACAATACAAGGGTCTTATCATTGTGATACTCATCCAGTGAAGCTATTGGATGACTACTACCCATGGCCTGTCCATCAGGCATTTCTTCTCTTCAAGGGCCACGTTTCCCTATGTCCCGAGAAGACTTTGTAAGGCTGGATTAATTTCTAGCAACTATTTAGTGAACCTTCTCTCTACCCATTCCCAAGCCCTTAAAAGGCAAATATGCTATCTGGATAAATTTTTGTGACCATAAGTTATTCATGCATGTGTTAGCAGCATAGAAAAGCTTTCAGAGCAATTTGACCCAGCAATTTGGTTCTGGACAGCAGACAACTGACTTCATATGACTCCGGTGGCAAATTTCCACTGGAATGATTGGATAGAAAGAATGTCAGGCCCTGAAAAGCCACACATACTCTATCTCTAAAACAAGTGCATAAAATGCTGCAATCTAATTTTGAAGGAGAAAAAGAAAACATCCATTAAAGCTGTTTTGTTGAGAGGTTTCAGTTCCTCCTATAACATAAGCATGACATGCTGAAGTACATGCAGCTGTGTTATTCAATGCAGTGCGGGGGGATATGGCACTCTCTGAATCTTTCTTATGATTGATGATGAATTTCAAGCTAAAGTAGGGATCGACAAATCTGTCAATTTTAATTTGTCTCTGTTTATCACTTTTTCTAATCTTATGTTCACTTCATCCCATTTCCATTTAATTTTAAAAATATTATACAGTGGTACCTCGGGTTTCTAACAGCTTACTTCTCGAACTAGTACTTGAAACCCAAACACTTCAAACCCAGAAATGAATGTTCCGGTTTTCAAACTTTTTTTGGAAGCCGAACGTGCTCTGTTCTGAGTATAACTTCCGTTTTGAATGCCACACTTCCATTTTCCGAGTGAGGGAAGGCGGGCTGGGCAGCAAGTGAGCAGACACCTGCCACCCTCCAGTGCTGGGTCCCTCCGCCACTGTCACCACAACAGCAACCACTCCCTCCTCCAGCTCCATCGGCCCCAGCACTGAGTGAGGGAAGGCTGGGCCAGGGTGGCAAGTGAGCAGGCAAGGGATGTCACCCCCCCACCCCACCCTGCTCCTGCTTGCAGGCAGGTAGGAGTGGGATCGGGCTTCTCCGCTAGGCAGTTCGAAGCTCCCACTTAGAGCCCCAACCTGTTGCTGCTTGCACGGGAACAGGAACTGGATCGGGGCTGCTCAGCTGGGGAGGTGCAGGCTCCATCACACTTTCCATTGAGGGGTTCGTGGCTGCACTCCCCTCAAGGGAGAAGTTTAAATAAGGCCCCACCTGCACATCAGAGTCCCTGCACCACTTGAAGGCAGCCAGACGCTCCTCAGCTGAGCTGCCTGCTGCCGCTCCTACTTGCGAGCAAGCAGGAGCAGGGCGGAGATCTCTCAGAAGTGGAGGCCTTGTGCTTCCCAGCTGAGAGATCCCTGCCTCCACTCCTGCTTGCAAGGAAGTAGGAGCAGGAGCAGGCAGCTCAGCTGAAGAGTGCCTGGATGCCTTCTGTTTTGCATTGCTTTCTATGGGAAAGTGCACCTTGGTTTTGGAACGCTTTGGTTTTAGAACAGACCTCCAGAACCAATTAAGTTTGAGAACCAGGGTACCACTGTAATGAAAAATTGTTAGCATTCTAGAGCACATTTCTCTGAATATGCCCATTTCTGTGCACAAAGTTGTTCAGCATACACATATTTGGAAGCAATTTCTCCTAATATAATGCATTTTTATAGACAATTTCCCCCAATAAATGCATGTTATGCACATTTCCCCCTCACATATGCATTTTTATGTACTGTTTCTTGTTGGAGAACAACATTGCAAATTTCAAAGGCTACCTGTGTTTCAGTTCTTATATTGTTTCAACAAATAGAAATTAGCTATGATTACCTTAAAATGGGAAGCAAAACAAACTTCTTTCCCATTCCTAAACTAGAGTGAATCTGTGATTTCTGATGGTGTTAATCCTGGGCAATCTCAGTCTCCTGTCTCCCATTTTAAACTGATTGAGCCAAGTATTGGCATGAGAAATGAAAGACTTTCATAATTCTCCTATCAATGACATGCTATGAAGCATTGTAGACAATGGCTATATTCCTAAGGAGGTTGGCACACAGCTGTTTGTGTGACCTCAGACAGGTGGCACTATAAACTAGTTTGATTACAGACTGGGTTCTCAGAAATGCTGTGCCATTGCAACATCATAGAATCATGAAATTGTAGCATTGCAAGAAACCTGAGGGTTATATAGTACAACCCCTCAGGGGGTGGGGAGGGGTTGAGTAGACCTTGGGAGGACCTGGAGGAAGAAGAGGCTTAGGAAATTGTGGAAAGGTGGGAACCTTCAGTCCTCACAACTGCCTCATTGATATAAGATTTACCATGAAGAGTTGCTGTTGTCACCAGGCCTGGCCTCCTGAACTGTTTGTTTCTTTGAATAAAGAGTTAATTTCACTGACACCATGTGAGTTATTCCTGATCTGTTTATATCACCCGCCCCTGACAATTTCTCATGTCCACAGAGATCGCCAAGGAAGGACTTACTTTTTAGATGGTTGTTAATTTTAATAAGTTATGCCTTAACTGATTATAATATTCATTTCCGGTTTGATATGTGCATTTTCTGCTTTTCCTTGAATTGATGCTTTTATATTGTTTGGTTTAGGCAGCAATCCTTTGTTTCTGGGAGGGCATGCAAGCTGCCATGCTCAGCAAAGAAGGTGCTGCCCTGGAATATGGCACCACGGATATCTCAGTTGGTTAGAGTGTGGTGCTGATAATGCCAAGGTTGCAGGTTTGATCCCTGTATGGGACAGCTGCAGGTGTTGGACTAGAATGATCCTCAGGGCCCCTTACAACACTAAAATTCTATGAAAATAATAGCTGTAAACTACCGGTAGTCATGTCCACACTTTCAATGGGTCTACACTGCAAAGAACTAATGACACTCTGCTGCTGGAATCATCACCCTAGCAAGGCTCACCTGGTGATTTTATTCTCTTTTCAGCACTAGGAGAATTTTAATTTCCCAAACTAAACCGTGACAATTTTGTTGCAATTTTCTGTTTTATATGCCTTTTATTTATTTTTTTAACACATTGTAGTTTGTTATCTTGTCAATTTTATTTTATTTTTATTGTATAAGCTATATCAGTGTAAGGTTGGGTGGATGCAGACAAAGCACATCTTAACTTTTAAGCTCTCTTAAAAATTATTTACATAGCCTGCCAGGCTCATCATCACATAATCAAACTGGATTGACTTTGTACCATAATGGTACAACATAATCGGATTGGCTCTATGCTCTCAGTTTGGTCTGCACAAACTCTGATTTGGCCACTGATGTAACCACCTAGAATTTCTTGCCCTTACTGTCCTCACTTGCTCCCTGTAACACAACATAATCAAATTTGGCACAAAGTGGGGGCACTCTGGGACATTTGGTCCAACATCTTATTGTAGACTTAAATTTCACAAGATGCTATGCATGCTGTCTCCACCAACACAGAACTTTTAAATGCATGCATGCTTTTTAGGTATTGGTGGTCCTAGCCTGTTGCTGTCTAGGTTTATCCACACTTAGCTTTTGCCCCGCTCTTTCCAGGCAGAGGTCTGCACGTGAAGACACTGAGTCCAAGCGTGTTTTGATGTTTTCTGCAGACTGAGCTTTAATGAGCAGGTTTTCACGGGGAAAGCTCCAGAGACAAAATGGGGTGAGCTGGGGGACCTTGCACACTGAGCTTTAAATCATGGGCTGTGCCTGGAAAGTATGCAGGAAAGATAAGTGTGGCTAAGCCCTCTCTGTGTGTGCATAAAGCTGCATCCTAGAAGAAGAGTTTGGATTTGATATCCCGCCTTTCACTCCCCTTCAGGAGTCTCAAAGCGGCTAACATTCTCCTTTCCCTTCCTCCCCCACAACAAACACTCTGTGAGGTGAGTGGGGCTGAGAGACTTCAAAGAAGTGTGACTAGCCCAAGGTCACCCAGCAGCTGCATGTACAGTGGGGAATCGAACCCAGTTCACCAGATTACAAGTCCACCGCTCTTAACCACTACACCACACTGGCTCTCTAAAACTTCAGTGGAGTTATTTCAAGAAGTAAATAACTCCAAAGGACAAACAAAGCAACTGAGGTTGCATTATTATAAGCACACTTACTCGGGAGGAAGCCGCATTGATGAAAGTGGGTCACAGATCTGAGTAAGCATGTAGAGGATTGTGCTATGAAGTAGAACATTTCAGGGGCAGATTTTTTTCTGCATTTCTTCAGTGTCATGATTTCTCATGATGGGGCAAACACCAAAGTTATTTAAAGGTCTTTCCCCACCTTCATTTTGAGATAGCAGTTCAGCAGAAATTGTTCTAAAACAATCGTACAATAACTTTAAAAAGACAAGATGCCAGTTGCTGGCACTCTAATTGTATCAAGGCATTAGCATTCGCAGCAATGTAAATAGTAATCCCTGGAGCCTTGCAGCTCAGACAATGGACCTCAAGATTAACTGTGCACATACAGAAATACTGGTCTATGATTACTCCCTAATAATATTCAAACAGATCATCCTCAAGCTATCATCAAGAGACTGCAGTTACCAACTGCTCCAAGCAACAACCATGATCCCCACCCCCTGCAATAGAGTGCATTTAAATTAGTATTAAAAACAACAACAACAATTAGGTAGGAGAATCTTCACTGACAAAACCTATGGATAAAAATTGCTGACAGGTTTATCCACATCTTGGCAAGTCTTGCTTTAGTGACCAAGCACCAGTTATCACAGCTGGTGTAACTAAACTGCATATTTAAGAGGGGAAATGCTATGGAGGATGAAACGGTATCACACATATCAGATGATATGCCCACCTTGGCTTATTTTAATAATCTAACCAGGTGTTAGCAGGGTTTCAAACACAGCCCAGACACTTGCTCCAAGTAGGATTCCTTTTTGAATCACCCTATCTAGTTTATTCACAGCCTGATTAAACAGATAATTAAAAGTTACAGATGCATAGCACTGCCAAATTACTGTAGCTTGAACGCATTTGTGAGAAGGGAGTCTGAATCTTGAAGAGCCTAGCAAGGGCTCAAGTGGGTTCTGTGGAGAAGCAGCTCCACAACACCATATATTGCAGGGTTTGAGACATTTCTTTTTCATATTGTTTCATTTAATTAGGTTCCCAATCTCCAGGAATCCAGGAGCACTTGAAAACCAGGAGGGTGGGGCTGAACCACTAATTCCCAGCCTACTTGCTTCTCTCTCTCTTTCTCTCTATTTCTTCCCTCCAATTCATTTATTCTATTTATCCCTACAGGAAATTGACTCATCTTTAGAACTTTCTTACAGTCTACAGACACCCGTAAAGAAATAATGACAGAACACAGCCTCTCACACTGCCGCTCATGTTGAGATAACACAGGTAACTTCCAACCTGTGATCCTTGCTATGCTAACCTTCACAAAGGGTGTGCACTATGACTGCAAGCCTCCTCTCCAAATGGTGAGGATGTGTGCTACTGCTGCTATGACATCTGAAAGCATTCCCCAAATGGGGGATTGCTATACTTATATATTTTCCGCAGCTTGTGCTTAGGAAATTAGGATGCAGCATTTGTAGCCAGCAGAGGTATTTGGCCTCATTCAGTGTTGCCAGGTATTCAAAATCCCTCAAATGTGTGAGATTTCAATGACACGTTGTCAAGTTTTCCAGATTCCTCTCAGTAGCACCTGCTGAGCTCTGCTCAAGTAGTCTCTCTGCATTGTTTATAAAACCCTATAAATATCGGATTTTAAAATTGTGTGGGGAGACTTCAATGAGTCAAAAAGGTCAAAATAATCTGCTGCAGATTATTGCCTTTTAATGTGCAATATTTTATTATGTTTTTATATATGTTGGAAGCCTCCCAGAGTGGCTCGGGCAACCCGGTCAGATGGGTTGGGTATAAGTAATAAATGTATTATTATTATTATTATTATTATTATTATTATTATTATCCACTCCCTGCTGAAAGACAGGTCTGGTGTAGTGGTTAAAATGTTGGCCTGAGACATGAGAGACCAAGTTTCAAATCCCACTCACTGGGAGATTTTGAGCTACTCATAGAAAATCTACCAGTGGCTTCAACCCACGATGGCTATGCTGTGTTCTCTGTCAGATGAATATGCATCTGAATACTAGTAGCTGGAAACCACACGTGGAGAGAGCACTGTTGCACTCAGCTCCTGCTGCTGGACTTCCTGTAGGCATCTGATTGGCCACTGTGAGAACAGGATGCTGGAATAGACAGGCCTTTAGTTTGGTCCTTCAGGGCTCTTCTTAAATATATATAAAGAGGACAAATAATTTTGCTGCTGTTTTGAAAAATGCTCCTTTTCAATTTTGGGAGAACAGGTAAATACAGTTTGGGTCACCCAGTTGATTCCTGCAAGTCTTAATGTATCTTGACACCACAATGACAAATTAAATTTAGCTTACAGGTCCTGTAGTGCTTTTGGTTGTTTGATGCTGGCCAGATTTGACTATTAATAGGGCCTACTCAGCAATTATATGGACTTGAATGCAACATCAAACATCAGCAGCGACTAAACAGAAGCTCCCAGCAGACCTTTTGCTGGATTTCACCTGCTGTGAAGATATACTGAGGAGTGCTGAAGTGTGTGACTTATTTCAAAGCTGACTTGCTCCATGGTGTGAGTTCTAAGCAGCTTCAAATGCAGCAATTTAACATATGGGAGCACCTTGTTACCTCGCCATCACTGCAAAATGTATTAGATACAAACAAAACAAAAGCTTAAACAACATCGATTTCTTTTTTTTAACGCCTCCTCCCCCCACCTTTTTCTGGCTTGTTTGTTTGTTTGTTATAATCCCCAGGAGCTCTGGCCTTTATTAACACAGCACTTGCAAGCATCCTTTCTGTTTTGGGTGAAGTATTTTGCAACTCTATGGAAAAAACAACAACGCTATTCCTTAATGCGGAATGAAGAGGTCAGCTTGATTTTGCTCACTAACCTGTCTCAAAGAGAATGAAGCAGCCTGCCTCTGGCATTTTCATTCATTCTCATGAAGAACACTGCCTTACAAATGGTGCACTTTAAATTACATTTTACCTGCTGTGAAGACCTGTGTATTTCTCCAATGAAATATGTTTTCATTTGGAAGTTGTCAGTTCCTCAAAGGTGAAATTACTAGGCATTGCTCCCAAGGAAATCAATATGTAATTTTTTTTGTCAGGAGAAGTTGGGAGGGGGGCGTGTATGTATGGAAAGAAGCAGGGTTGGTAAGAAGAAAAAAACCTATTAATGTAAAGGCTTAAAGCAGAACACACTTACATACTATAAAGGATTTTGCATTCTTGGCATTGCATTTCTGTCCTGAGTTCCTTTCAACAAACATACCTGTTGGTTTCGCTGAAAAGAATGTTGTACAGTGTTGCTACAAGGAATGTTTGCAGCCCTCAGTGCTTCAGAAGATCTTACTCCAAGGCACTGAAAAAAATGTGTGGAGAAATTGAGCCCCAATACCCACATCTCCACTTGTTCTAGTCAAACATCCTGCTTCATGGCTTTCCATTGGCTATCGCCAGTGAGAGGACCACCACCAATGGTGACACTCATCTCCACCAGCCGAGGTGAGTAGAGATACAACTATTCTGAATCCTAACCTTGCCCTCAGTCATCAACATTGGAGCATTAGGACTGCAGCCTTTAAAAATTCATGCCAAATTTTTAATTTGACAAGGTCAAAGGAAAGTAAATAATGCAGATACTGTATGTCCCTGAGGACACACACTGACATTTTTGATTCACTTTTTCTTTAAGAACTCGTGAGATTAAAAAAACCCTATCAGATAGTCCTCTCAACGTAAAAGTATAATCCAAATAAATGGCCTCATGCATAATGTTTCTTTTAGGTGACAGGATAAAAATGGAAGAAAGGTTGACCTGTATCTGTCATCTAGTCAGTCGTGAAACTTTCATATGACAAGTAACAACTTCTGCATTTCATTTTAGGTTTTCAAGGACTTGCCAAAACATAGGGTAAACGAAGTCTAATCTGTCAGTGAACACACGTAAATGGACTAAAAAGGCATTTTTTTCTGTGCTTGTTTATATTAGCTTTAGATTTAACATTTGATAATCCTACTAATTAAAAATAATACCCGATAGAAGCAAGCTGATAATAAATCAAATGAGAAATTGGGGGGGGGGGGAGAACATGCATATGATACTGTTTCTAACATGTTTGAATTAAACTTAATACTTCAATTAAAATAAATAAATTTAGTCTACAACGATTTGGTATTTTTCATGCACTATTACCCAAGTCACTAATTTCTGTGGGAATTAATCTGGCAAAGCTCTTGAAATCTTTGCAAGGACAGCATTGAATCTTTGCATGGCAACTGAAGGAAACTGAGTGGAACAGCAGGAGAAAAACGAACCTGCTTCCAGAACCCAAATTACTGGGTCACCCACAAAATTCATGATTGGAACTGGATATTATGAAACAGTGAAGGGGAACCTGTTGCCAACTAGATGTTGTTGGAATCCAGTTCCCATCAGCCTCAGCCATCAAGGATGATGGGCATTGTGGTCCAAAATATCTGGAGGGCCATCCCTATTATTGAGGGAGAACTACATAATATGGGGATTTAGGTCCAAAATTGCAGGTTCCTTGATAAACTACATCCTACTGTCTATCTCAATGTGTCCCTCAAGCCACAACAGGTTGGCAATTCCTGGGTCTAAGAGTTGGAAGAACCTTTTTATGGGATCCATTTTGTTTTGTCCTTGTTGATATGATAAATTGCCAATAAACTGAACTGAATTCTAGTAAGGCTACTAGAAGTCATGCAGTGTTGTAAGTTCAATATAGCCTTCCCTAATCTTGTACTTTCCAGATACTTTGGCTAGGGCTGGTGTGAATTGTAGTCCAAAGCATCTGAAGAGCAGCAGGATCTGTAAGTCTGACACAGGAAATGTACTTACCAAAATGACATTTGATGAAGATACCTCTTGGTGAGGTGCTAGTGAACTGCAACATGGCTATCCTTGGTAAGTCATTGGGTTACTCCTCTGAGCATGCTGCTCATTTCCTGATCCAGTTGTTCTGGTTTCCAGCTTATTTCCAAGGCTCAGTTCAGGCTGCTACTGAACACCTTTGGACCACCAAAATGGTTGAAGACCAGGATACTGGGAAGACCCATATGGTCATGTTTTCCCTCTGGAATGAGCCTGGGAAAGTTCTTTTTCTTTGCTTATTTGAGGAACGTTAGGCACATGTTTGGTCTTCTCCACGGTTACAGATGTCCCTGCCCCAGGAAATTTGTCCAGTTCCCTCATTTATGCCGCCCCACACATTTACAACATGCAGAACACACAAAATATATTCACATGCACATTTATACATATGCACAATTCTTTGTCTCTTCCTCCTACCATTCATAACCTCTTACAATAATGCAATATTTAATTATAATAATAAAAAACATATAATCTATGTCATTTGTCTTCATTTAGATTTGCAAATATTAAAAATTTCAAATTTCTTACTTAGAAGCAAGAAAGCATAAACATTGCATTTTGCATTCCTGCTTCATATAAATCAAGAAAAGGGTGATTTATATGATCTTTCAAGCTATTCCTTTTTCAGTCTTCCTTATCTCAAGAGGCAGCACATTTGCAACTCAGCTGGCTGTTTTTCCAGCTCAGATGGGCTCAGGCTGCATTAAATCCCCAACCCCAGCTCGGCCAAAGCTTATTGCTTCATCCTGGCTCACCTGAGGCTCAGTTGGCTGAGCCAAGGATGGTGTAAGTAACCCCAAAAGTTATTATTGGGGGCATAAAGCAGGCAGGACTAGAGTAGGGGGGGTGTAGGCTGGATCCTAAGCCTTTTCAGCTGAGTCACATGCCCATTTCTTGTGTACAGGATTGCTCCCTAAATTTAACAAATGCTGTTAGTTTATCCATTTGTTACAATGTGCCATACCTCCATCATCCATTCCTTCATCATAAATATTTTAGATGGTCACAGTTTAGCCACCAAGAGAATTCCTGAAGCCCTCAGCATATTTCCTAACATCATGTTCTGATTGAAATACCTCTTTCGTATATTACCTCCCCACCCCACAACAAGTGAGGAGGAATACCGTATTTTTCGCTCTATTGGACGCACCGGACCACAGGACACACCTAGTTTTTAGAGGGGGAAATCAAGGGAAAAAATATTATTCCCCCCCCCAGCCCCAAAGAGCAACGGACAGGCTGCGCGCTTCCTCTTTAGCCTTGAGCAGTATCTTTAGCCTTGCACAACGGGATGGATTGTGCCCGCTGTCCACCGGGGCTGGACTAGATGACTCCTGGGGTTCCCTTCCAACCCTGCAATTCTATGACCTCGGAAGTTGTTGGGGGTCTCCACCACTGGAGGCTTTTAAGCAGCGGTTGGGGGACCATCTGCCTGGCATTCTTTAGCTGTGATTCCTACATTGTGAGGGGGCTGGGCTAGATGACCCTTGGGTGGCCCTCCCAACTCTATACAGTCCTACACTTCTGTGGCAGGAGATCCACAGCCACTTCACACAATGCCCACTCCCAATTTTCATTGGAGAGACATGTGGCTTCACTGTCTAGGTAGGTACCCCCCTACCTGCCACTCTTCCCTCACCCCACTTAAGCCGAGGGAATTCCTGCCCAGAGAAGCTCCCAGGTGAGGCAAAGGTTAAGATCTACCTCTGGTAAATGGCTTTGTATCCTCCCTCTTTCCCTTTTCTCTTCTTCTTCTGTGCTAGTTCCTTCTCTTGTGTTTTGTTTAATCTGTTTTTATTGTATACTAAAATAAAAGCTGCAAAGTTTCCTTTTTTATAATATTCCCCCCTCCAAACTAAAATGTTAATCTAGATAAAAACACTGATCCAGAGGAAAATAAAGGGGGTGGAGAAAGGACGAAAAAAGAAAAAGAGGTAGAGATAGAGAGATTTTTAAAAAGTTGGCTTCTTTAGCCTTGTGCAGCCTTCCGCGGCTGGAGAGGCGTGCTAGGCAAAAGAGGAAGCCCCGGCAGCGAGCGGGATGGATTGTGCTTGCTGCCCGGGCTTCCTCTTTAGCCTTGCGTAGCCTTCCGCGGCTGGAGAGGCGCGCACGGCTAAAGAGAAAGCCTGGGCAGTGAGCGGGATGGATCGCGCTTGCTGCCCGGGCTTCCTCTTTAGCCTTGCGCAGCCTCCCACGACTGGAGAGATTGCGCAAGGCTTTTCTAGAGGAGGGAGAAGGGACTGACTGGCCGTGTCAGTCCCTTCTCCCTCCTGGGGAAAAGCCCGCAAGAGCCGCGTGAAGCTTGTGTGTGGCTCTTGGGGGCTTTTCCTGCTTGCCTCCCCCCCCCCACATTCGCTCCATAGGACGCACAGACTTTTCCCCTTAGTTTTTAAGACGGAAAAACTGCGTCCTATGGTGCGAAAAATACGGTATATATCCGTCCGTATGTGTGGTGTGTGTGTGTGTGTGTGTGTGTATGAGCAACTGATGAAGCCAGAAGCCAAAATGTTTTGCTATAAGAATTTAAAATGTCTGTTTTGTTAGTCACACACAGATTCTGGTAGGTGGTTCATTTTGTCTGGTTAAAACTTGTTTGGGCTTTATATATGCTGCCTTGTATGTGTTCATTTCTTTTTAGTGGCATTTTTTAAATGGTTTGATTATTTTTGGATTTGGATTGTTAGCTGCCTTGGGCACTTTTCTAAAGTGAAAAAGGCAGAATAAAACTTTGTTAAAATAAATGGAATAAAATAAATGGAAGTATGTAAAGACATAGATCCACATATTTTTGTTGTTGTGCTGGTGTAATCCTAAGCTGCAAGGGTTGCCTTCTCCTCTAAGGGGAGCTTTTAATAATATAAGTGGAGAGTTGCTAAGCAGGTGGAACTAGCATCTAAGTACATTTCTAGTTTCTGTCAGATATCACGGGTACCAGAAATGGAGCTTCTTTAACCACTGGGCAAATATCACTCCTTTTTAGAAAGGAGACTAGTCTCAGAAACTTGTACATCTCAGTCCTTCTCTTCCTGGGAGAAACTAACCAGTGTTCAAAAAATGCTCTTTCTCAGAACCTTTACTCTGCAAGGAACTCTGCACATGTTCTGCAATCTAAGGCTCTGCATGAGCAGGAAACATGCAACAAATTACCATATTTTTCCGTGTATAAGACTAGGTTTTCCCCCTAAAAAAGAATGTCAAAAATTAGGGGGTGTTTTATACATGGACACATCTCCCCCATTTTCTTAAATCTGAGTCCCCCAAAATAGGGGGCATGTTATACATGGGGGTGTCTTATAGACGAAGAAATACGCTAAGTTACGTTCCTTGCATGAACTTCATTTGTATGTCTGCAAATGCCCATGGCTGTTCATTTTGTATTGTTTTCGAATTCATCTTCCATTTCCCCTCCTTTGTTCCCCTGTTTTAAACTGTTTGAGTTGTTTTTGTTATATATTGCACATAGCCCCCCTCCCCGGTTAAAAACCAGCATACTCCATATAATATGTGGGTAGTTATTAATCAATTGACATTATTATTACTGTTATGATTACTATTGTTATTCCTACCCATTAATTTAAGTGGGTTTACTAATAATAATACTGTTTAATTTTAACAAGTCTACTCTGAGTTTGACTAACATTGGTTGCAACCCATAATATGGAAGATTTGAAACCCAATTGACAAGACATTCAAAACCAAAAGAAAATGTTCAGAGGAAGGAGAAAGAAAAAACTTTATCAGTTAACATTGTTAGTGAACATACCTAAATCAAAAGACTTCCCCCTTCAACAAAACATTCCTTTGACAGCCTTCACATTCAGAAGGCTCATTTCTCCCTTTCCCAGAGCAGGCGTTTAATGCAAATATGGCTCTTGCTTCTCCCTTTAATGGAGTGACAAAATGAAGGAACACGTTAAAACCAATCATGTTCATTCAGTTCACCCATCACTGTTTTCGGAGAGCCTGCCGAAGATGTCAGGGTTGTCACAAGCAAGTGTTCTTGCTGTTGTTCGGGAACAAGAACAAGTACTCTGAACAGAAATAAACTTCAAGGAATTTGTATGCGCAAAGTTGAGAGGCCCGGCTTGAGTTATTTCTCTGCTTCTGAGGGAAAAACAACAGAAGCCAATCTACAGTCTCTGGATATTACATTTCTAGTACAGGATTCACCTCAGGGATGTAATAGGTGAAAAGAAACTAAGTAAAGGGAGGGGAGCTCCCTAGCTGATATCAGCAGGAGCCATTTAAAGCAAAGAGATATAGTGATGGCAGCTGCAGCATAATTAAGGAAGGGCCAGACAAAACATTTGTGCAGATTTTTCTCAAGGCTCGAAAGCTGCTTCTTTTTTGAAGTTTTATATTCAGGTTTGGGTCTCAGTTTAGAGGCAGGGGACTGAAAGCTATTATCAGGTTTGGAGGCCACCAGGCTTGGGAGGTTTCTTGCCTGACATGGGCTATCAAGTACCAAAAAGAGTACACACACCCATGTGACCCATATAAGGCCCTGTTAGTCCTGACTTTTGAAGGGCCTTCTCAGTGGTGGCTTCCTGTTGTGCAATGCCCTCCCTGGTGAGGTGGGTCTGTCTCCCTCATTATTAACATACAGGAGGAATTTAAAACCATGAAGCTTGCTGGGTAACCCTGGGTCACTCACCGTCTTTCAGCCTAAACTTCCTCACAGGGATTGTTGTAAGGATAACATGGAGGGGAGAGAACTATGTCTGCCATCATGAGCTCCATGGGGGAAAGTAGAGTAAAAACATAAGAATGAATGAATGAATGAATGAATGAATGAATGAATGAAACTTTCATTGATCATTGTAACCAGACCACCCATCCAACCAAACAACCAACCAACCAGTCCTTTGCTGGATTTAAGTCAATCGTCTTGAAAGTATTTTTTTGTTATTGCTGCTCTCACCGAGACATAGAACTTTTCTTTCTTCTTCTTGGACAGATTGATGTGTGAAGGAAAAGGTGGTTGAATTCTCTACTAAGCGGCTTTCAACCATAACTGGTACTGGGAACAATACACCAAGGTGAATTGATAAGGTGCATGTGCATGAAACTATCAGCATGCATGTATAAGGATTATTGACAAAAAAAATTCAAATTTTCACAATAAAACTCATAACACTGGAGGACCAGGAAATTCTGGGAATCCTTGGGTGTAGCAGTTCTTCCAGAAATTTACAGTTAAAAAACTTAAAGGAAGAGTGAAGTAGCCCCTTGAAAGCATTGTGAAATATGGTAGGAGCAATAACATGAATTCCTATCCACCCCCCTGTGAAATGTCTCCAAATTTCTTTCATCAGCCTCCTCATCTCTCTATTTTGGGGTGCCCTTTCTTTTCACCAATTCACTGAATGGTCCAGGAAAAAAATGCCATAAAATGTTGGTCTAACCTTACTGGTATTTGCCACATCACAGGGAACCAGTGAAAAGTATGGGTTCCTCTTACAAGATCAATACTGATGCTCACCACATGAAGGGATGTTCACAAATGACATTCACCACACAGAGTCGACAAAGCCCAAGATACCTGGTGACTTAACCACATCAGAATGACATGTGAACTTAAGCTTATTTAGCTGCTGCTCCTGGCTCTCCTTCCCCCTTCTTTCATTTCCATTCTGAGTTGTATACTTGAGGCCAAACACTTTCCCCTCTATGCAGATTAATTAGTTGTTCTGAGACTGCATCCTTTTGCCCGCTCTGCAAGTTAGTTATTTGCTTTCTTATGTGGCACGTTTTACATGTGACATACTTTTCAGTCGGCCCTGCATCATTTATGACTTTTCTCTGTCTGCCAAATCACACAGAATTCTATTATTTAATGCGTTTGCAGCAAATCAACAAGGGTTTACAAGCCAAAAATACTAGATTCAATAAGTAATAAGGTTTCTTTTGAATGTGGACAGGGACCTCATCAAATTTCATAAAGCAACTTGGTTTAATG
Source organism: Podarcis filfolensis (assembly GCF_964270895.1). NCBI lineage: Eukaryota > Metazoa > Chordata > Lepidosauria > Squamata > Lacertidae > Podarcis > Podarcis filfolensis. Next base: position 41,081,038 of record NC_139603.1, read on the forward strand.
GGAGAATTCTGAAGAAAGTGCTGCCTGGAATTCAGTGGGTGGCACTTTCCCGTCTGTCAATACTGATCAAGTTCAACAGCATGGATTTAAGAGGCTGCTGAAGCTGTTAATGGTCCTTGCGACCACCCCACCCTGGAGATGTGTGCCCATGACCCTGCACACTTGTGGCTATTAAAAGCACCATAATTGTCGATGAGCAGAAAATGTCTGTTCCTTTCCCCCAGTACAACACTTGGTGTTCGAGTCCTGCTGTATGTTTCCGCATACCAAGCTGTTAGTGGTGTCACTGAATGCCCCTTTAGAGCTTCTAACATTCTATATTGCTTGAGTTGAAATTATTCCTATATACAATCTGATGCTGTAAAGTGACTGCACCAAATCCTGGCAGTGGGGAGGGGAGTGGGAGGGCAGATTTTTAAAAATAAAATAAAATTATGCATGGCCTGTAGAAAGTGGATAAAAGAAAGGTTTTATCCATTTCTCAATACACTGGACCTTGTGGACATCCAATGGACATCCAAAACTAGCAGTTATTCATGCAGTGTACATGCCAGGAGTCAGCCAGCAGTCAGTCACACTGTGCAAGTCGGAGTTAACTCTTTATTAGCAAAAACAATATCTGCACAGGAGTGTTGGGGCTAATGAGCACAGCTATTAATCTCCAGTAGATCTTGCTCCCATGAAGCAGTTGCTGAGACTAAAGGTCCCGGCCTCCCCACAGCTGCCTATGTCCCTTCCTCTCCAGGTTCCCCCCCCCCCAAGCAATTTGAGACTGAGCCTGCATGTTGCCAATCTCTCCTCAGACCTTTTCATGCCTCTTCTGGTTCTGGGAGGCAAGTGGGGAGGGCAGCTTGTCACAGCAGGAGGGGGAGACACTCGTGACTCTTTACCAGCATGACTCATCTCTGCCTCCTCCTGTGGTTCAGCTTCTGCCTCTGATTCTGGATGTCTCTCTGCCCCAGACTCTCCTCTTCCCAGTCTTCTCCCTCTTCTCCCTGTGACCACTCATTATTGTCCCACCACCAGTACCCTGGCTCTGTGCCTTTTTCCCTTGGTGGTTCCCCAGCTGGTTCCTCCCACCATTCCTTTGTGTCCAACTAGTCCATGACAGTACAGCTAAGCTATGGAAATCTCTCCCACTGGAGGCAAGGATGTCAACCAATTTGAAGGGCTTTAAAAGAGGATTGGGCAAAGTAATCAAGGATATTGTCCATGATGGCTGTTCTCTTTCACCACAGTGGGAGGCAGTAATGCCTCTGAATACCAGTTGCTGGAAAACACCAGAGGGGAGAGTTCTCTTGTGCCTGAGTTCTGCTTGCAGGTTTTCCATAGGCATTTGCGGGATCGCTGTGAGAATAAGATCCTGGACAAGATGAGTCATTGGCCTGATCCAGCAGGCTCTTATTATGTTCTTGAGACAATACGGACCTAAGATGTTCCTTTGTCATAATCCAATTATTTGGAAAGTGACAAATGCCCTGCTAATTTTAATATATCACAGTGTTGTGGACTCTTTCTAGGAGTTTTATGTAGCAACTACAAAATGGAGCTATAGTATACTCTTTTAAACCAATGCTGATACAGTATTGCTTTCAGGTGTATATGGCTTCTCCCTTATTCACCCTTTATTGCTGTGCTTTGGTGAACTCTTCTGGGCAGCAGATATTTGTGATTGCAGGGGCAATGTGGTTTAACAATCAATCCCTCTTCCCATGAAACTATGGGAATTGTAGCTCTGTGTGGACAAACTCCACACATCTCTCAGCATCCTTTGAAAACTACAGTTCCCAAGATTCTGAGACCTGCATTACAGTGTCTAACTGTTACAGGTAAAATAATTATGAGTCAGGCTGAAGTGTTGTAATGGGCCCAGAATTTCAGGTTGGTGTATGTGTGTTTTGTTTTGTTTATATGCTTTTTATTAGTTTTATTATTTAACAAACACACACACAAAATCAACAAAAATTATAACCAAAAACCCATACATACATCCATAAATCCATACGTTCTTACAAAAGAACTTATGCCACCATGTTCTTAATTCCGAGTTCCTTATCTTCCCCAATAGACTTCCGTCTTCCTCAAAGTGGGTCTGTCATATCTGTTTCATAATCTGCTTCTTTAACCATTTCACTATTTCTTCTCTTATCTGAATACTATACTTATAATGCATATTGTGGTTTGCAAAAATTAATCAAAGCATGTCCAGGTTTTAACTTGAGGACACTGGTTTTTTTTTAAACATTCTTTATAAATTTCCCACTCCTTTTTGAACTTTTGGTTTGGCTGTCTCCTAATTGTCTCCATCATTTTTGCCACTTCAAGATATTCAAATAATTTATCCTGCCATTCCTCTTTTGTTGGTACTAATTCTCCTTTCCAATTTCTAAAAATTAATATTCTTGCTGCTGTTGTAGTATAGAAGAATATTCTCTCTCTTTTTCATTTGGAATATCTGAATCTCAAATGCCTAAGAGGAAGGCTTCTGGTTTCTTTATGAAAGTTTGATTTTTTTCCCCCTTTCAATTCCTCATATATAATATCCTAAAAATTCTTAATTTTTTTGCAACCCCACCACATATGAAACTGTGTCCATTCTGCCTGTTTACACCTCAGGCACATATTAGATCTCATTTTATACATTTTGGATAGTTTGCTGGGAGTTATATACCACCTGTAAATGTGCATATTTTTACTCCTAGTGTGCAACACTTTATACTTACCTGCCCTGAACTTCATTTGCCATTTTGTTCCCTATTTATGCAGTTAGGAGGCAGTTTTTAACATCCTGAATATTGTTGCATCAACTGAAAATGTTCAACTCACACTTTTTATCATTTATGAATAAATGAAACAGTGTTAATCCCAGTACAATCCTTGGTGTACCAGCACCTTACTTCCTTCTACTATGAGAACCATCTGTATCCTAAAACCCTTTCCTTTTTGTTCTTTTACCAGTTACTGATCCATAAGTGGACCTAATTGTTCCTTCCATCTCTGATGCATTTAATCAGCAGGAATATTTATGCAAGCTGCTATAGTCTCAACTTCATAATTGAAAAAGAAGCAGAGATAGCCTCTGTGAAATATCCGTAAATGCAAATATGCCTGTCTCATCAATAAATAACACGATAGCGCAAGTATGTCAATGGGGAATGTATGCATGTCTTTCAGGCACTTTGGTATCTGAGTTTACCTGTAATACTTGGGATTTTTCAATCTTCGGATTTTTGTTTTCTCACTTGTGAAACATCAAGCAACTCACTTTAATTTCTGTGGACACTTGAGTGGTCTCAATGGTTGGCTTACTGTTCATATTTTTATAAGGGGTCTCTCAAGACATTTCATTGTTTGAGGTTCACAGTTATGCTTTCTTGCTACTGAAAAGATGCATGTGTCACTATATATTTAACATTGTTCCAAATATGATATATTTTATCTGTCAAAAGCTGTGGAGAAATAACTCAATAACCTTCCTATAGAGACAGAAGTATACGTATACCAACGCTAGCATTAGACGCTTAGCCAGTGTTCAATAAATGGGGTCAGGCCTGGGCTCTGCATAGCAAACGGGGGTGATTCTGGAACTGGCCAAAGACCATGTCACAGGTCAAACCAAGATGAAGGTTTGAGGACAAACAGAAGGCAAAATCAAACTGGTGGACAAGCAGGAGGTGGGATTGAGAAGCAACTCAGGAGTCAGAGCCAAAGTACAACCAAGAATACAGGAAGATGCTACAACTCAATAAGACCATATTGCTCAAGCAGGGAACCAAACTATCTGAGGTTGGAATAATCTATCCTGGGGAAAATCCTGTGCAAGCTAAACCAGCTTGTGACATTTTAGGTGCATGAATGGGTCCACTGTTCTCAACTTAGTTGTATTTTCTTTCGTGTTGGTGAAAAGGGAGAGAGATTTGTGTCATTCTTATTTTATACAATTTATTTCTATTTTTTAATACTACTTGAGTAAACTCAAAGAGGTGATGATTTGTGAACATTTTGAATATGATTTTTCTGGACAGTGACTGTAGTATAGTGTTTTATGTGGGTGTACGGAGAGAGAGCACACATATATTATATTAGCTGTACTTTAGTGTGTTTGTTTGTGATGTGTGTGGGGGAAACATACATTTGAGGCTGCTTTCTTCCTATCAGAAAGTGTTAGGGGGGAAGAGGTAGATCATCAAAATAGTCTCCATAATTTTACTGCATATAAACAGCAGTGCAAGTTTCTGAACCTAGAAAATCTTGCTCTGAAAATATGTACATATTCTTCCATTGTACTGAGCCAAAATTAATTTATTTATGTCATGAAAGGTCTATATGCATTGTGAAATATGATAAATCCTGTTAGGGGAAGTGCAGTTTAAAGAAAAGGGATAAGAAAACAAGAATGTTCATTTTCAGTTGAGTAGCCTTCCTTTCTGTATCTTTTTTGATCACGTCTTTGGTGCCACCAACATTGTTCTGAACACAAAAGCCCTGTTTTGTTGCAGAGTGATTGTCAAGTCTCTTCAGTGTGCCCCCCACTTCAATCAATTGGAACTGAGCACTTTTATATCTGTCTCAGTATTGTGCTTTTGATAACAATTAGATGAAAGCTTAATATCTTTTGCTACCCATCATTGCCTCTGTACAGCTTCCTCCAAACGAAGCATATTGTACAAAATCCTCTTTTGAAACGTTTTGCCTTGCCAGACACAAATTCCAGAGATCTGTTTCTTAAGCTCCTTTATGTTCACTATAATTGACAAGTATATTGTTAGTTTTTCTACAAATGACATTCTCAGTTTATCAGATTTTTTTCCAATTCAGCACCATTTATATTTTAGCCATGCCTCTTTACTACATATAGTATACTGCATATCTGACTATAAACAGCTATATAATGCAGGAAAATGATATCTCCTAAACATGTAGCTGTTTCTCAGGAAAGTTCAACATGATATACCTATTATGGTGTGGGTGTGGAGCCTCCTAACAACTCTCACCAGCTTTAACAAACTACAGTTCCCATGAGCCTTTGTGGGAAACGAAGACTGTTTAAAGTGTTGTGATACGCTTTAAACGCATAGTGCAAATGAAGCCACCGAGAGGAGAAAGAGAGAGAGAGGATATACATTTTTTTCCAGTTGGCAATAAACTCCCCATACTGGAAAAGTGCAACAATTTGATTAGTTGGGGAAATCAGAATAAGACATTTTGCAGCAAATTCCCACACTTATTCAGTTTTTTTTTTTTTTAAATCTCCTTTCAGAATGATTTTGAGTACATTTTGCTTCTGTGAAAGTCATGTACCCTATGTCTCACCATTTACTCACCATCTGGTCCAAGATTCCACCTTTCTCTTTCTGATCGTACTTCTTGAGTCAGGCAAATGTTTGGAATGGTGAAGGACACCAATGTCTGACACCGCATGAATGAATAATGCAGCTCCACAAGCACCCACAACATGAAATCCATATGGAAATGTGCTAGGTGCACAAATGATATTGAAAACCCAGAAGGGAAGAATATGACAAAGACGTATAGTTCAACAATTCACTGAAACAAGATTTTGTTCCAGCACAAAAATATGCCTATATGTTCACAGTGTGCTGACGTCTTCTTTTTCTTTTGAGTCTTGAAGTGAAAAATAGCTAGTCAATTGCCACAATACTCGCAGAAGTAGCAGATAACATTTCTTTGCTCAGCTACTTATATCAATGTGCCTTCTTGTTTTTAATGCAGTAGTAAGGGGGAGGAAGGAAAGTTCTTCTCCTTATCTCAAAGAAGCTCTTGCTTTGTGGACAGGAACCATCCGTAACATCTTCTCAGAATCCAGAGACTATCATCAGTTCATCTTAATAAAAGGCAGGTGCAGTTTGACAGAACCATAGAATTGTCAAGTTGATGTTTAAAAAAATCCAGCAAAGGAAAGTCCACAACCTCATAAGTTAGTCTGTTCCTCCCAAATGACTGGTCACTCGGGACAGCACTTTTGTGGTAGGTGGTGGTGTGGAAGTGAAATCAAGCCAACTTAGGAGTTGCTGTGGGGTGAGGCTTCTAAAAGGCATATTCCTCCCCTTTCCCATCAAGGAAGATGGCTTTTTAATGTGATTATTTTTATTCTGAAAGAAAATGGAACACTCTTCCAACAATGATGGAAGAATATTCACCTTAAAGGAAATTATTGTCTTGACATAAAAACAGGGGAACGAGGAGCAAATAAATCTTTTTTTGTTGTGTCCACATTCAACTATACAGTCATGTATACTTAAAAAGAGTTTCATTTTTAGTTTTTCAGATATACATATATTGATCCCAGAGAGTTAAAATCAACATTTCCGCATTCATTTTGGCTTGAGCAATGAATTTCATTCACACAGTTATAAACAGGAAAGTCTTCTTTCCATGGGAGTTTATGACATATGATTCTGTCCTGTGGAACGAACCGACTGATATCCTAAGACCAGTCTAGAGGCAACAGCATACACGGTTTAAAAACAACACCACCACAAAGAACAAGAAGAATGCTATATGTACTTTCCATTCCAATTTTCTTTTAATGTGTATGAAACTTAAGGCACACTTTGAACAAATCTGCACCCAAAAAGTAAATATAGTGCTGGTAGTGATGAGGAGGAGGAAGATAAAAATAGACATGCACGCCAGCTGTACATGTAGCTTCACATGGGAGATTATGAGCACAAAACTTCCCCAGCTGCTAAGCTTTTGTGCCTGTAACACAGCCTAGTAACAGCTCACATCCATCATGCCAAAGTTTTGCTCCTGGGTTAGCAGAGGTGTCATTTCCATCCAAATTAAAGAATTAAAAGTTTACCTTCTCAAGCTCTAGGCTGGCCTCAGTGTGCTCAGACGTCCTCTCCTCCTAATTCTCCTATCAGTCTTTGTCACCACAGGGTGCAAAACTGTGGGAGAGAAGAGTGTGGAATTTGGCAGCTCTGGGGGCAGGTGGAGGGAGGGGGGAGAAACATAGCATTTTTTCATGGGCATTGCAACTTCTGCTGAACAGAGGCCTCCCCAGTCAGTCAGGTTCAGCCTCCCTACAATTGCCTCCTCCTCCTCTTTCAAATTAGTCAAATTTGATTATGAACATGATTCCAATACATTTCCAGTTAAGGAAAAGTCTGATTTGATGGACTGTTCCACTATCAAAGCTGGAAATGGAGCTACGTTTAGACATCTAGCCTCTACAAGTACAATGAGCGTCACAACCCCCTAGTCGCCTTTGACTGGACTTAACCATCCAGGAGTCCTTTACCTTTTACCTTTTTTGTAAGTACAGGCTTCAGACTGCCTCTTGTGGGGGATGGCAACCAGGGGCAAAACTATCATGCCCATCTCCACAACCCTTCTCACGTGCTTCTGAAACAACCCAACAGAGCTATAGCTATGCATGAATAACAATGGCAAGAATTAGTAAGCTTCGCTTACCTCTGTTATAAAGCTCTGGGGGATTCTGCAACTTTTATTTAAGCTGTTTCAATGCTCAGCTTGCATTCTTGGAGTAAGCATTTTAGCTTTCAAAGGAGATGCTCTGCCAGAAGGCTAAATGAGCCCGTTTGATATGGATGGCATGCAGGTTCCTTCCAGGGGCTGTCACCTGCCTCTTCCCCCCTCATGACCTGGCATCTTATTTTGACAGCTTTCCAATATTCTGACCTGTTAGAATTCTCCTATCTGATGTTCTGACTTGTTCTGCTCTTCCTGCAGTGCAAATTGATGCTGCCCTGGTGGCTTTGGAATACTGTAATTAGGGAAGAGACAGCAAAAGTGAATCTGGAGGGGAAGCAGAAAAGAAGATACATTTATGCATACATAATGGAGAGGAGTGGCCTAGAACTCAAGGGTGCTGGGAAAGGATGAACATGTTATAGAGCAGCTTCCCCAAGCTATTTTGGACTACACCTCCCATTGGCTCTAGGAAGAATGGCCAATGTTCAGAGATGATGGGAATTGGAGTCTTACAACAACTGGAAGATATTAGGCTAGGGAGAAAAATTGTGTATGGGGGAGGGGGATCCCACATACCCACAGAGCATAATGCCCCCACATTCTAGATATACAAAGATATGAGGAAAAAACAGAAAAATAATTTCAGTTATTAAAAGGGAAATTAGAAATAAGAAGAAAGCAGCTCTTAAATAGTTGGTTATTACCAATAGCATGCTCCTGAGGCATCTGAACCTCAAATGCAAACTGTGTTCATAATCATCATCAATAATAATAATATTTAGTTTAATACGACCATCAAGAAATATTCCTCAGGCAGCTTATAAACAAGATTAAAGGCAACATGCAGTAATTTCAAAACAACAGTAAAGAAGAAAAAAGAATGGAAAGCTTTCCTTGTAGCAGGGATAGCAGAAACAAGGGATGAGAAATCTGTGGCCTCCCAGAGGTTCTTGGACTACAGCTCCCAGCAGCCTTCGCCTGCATCACCAATGCCTAGGGAGTTGTAGTCCAATCACATTTGGAGGACCAGAAGTTAGCCACCTGGTGTAATTAAGGTGCAGCTTAGATTAAAACTACTTGAACGGGATAATCTAAAGGAAGTGAAGGAGAAACAGACCTGCAGGCAGAAAACCTGCTGAATCCAAAAACGTATTGGGCTCACACTGGTAGGGTAGAAAGGGTCAGGCAGGCAGTTTTTTTCCCCACCGCAATGACCACTTTCCTTTGATTCCCCCCCCCCCCGCCCAGCCAGCTCCAGGACTAATGTACAAATGAGAAGGCTTTAGATCCAACATATGCAAAGTCTCGTGCAATTTGCTTCCGAGACATCATTTTTTGCTTTTTCTGTCACTAAAGCACAACAGTGGAGAAGGAGCAGCTACAGAGATTTCCATGGCTGCAACAAGGAGGCCTCCTAAGTGGGTGTCCTGCTCCACCCATGATCAGGGATAATGGTAGTTATAGTTCAACAAGCATCTAGGCAACCACAGGTTCTCTAACCCTTATTCATTTTATTGTATTTATATCCCACCTTTTCTCCAAGAAACTCAAGGTGGTGTGCATGGTTGTCACCCTCCTAATTTTATAGAATCATAGAATTGTACAGTTGGAAGGGACCGTGAGGATCATCTGGTCTAACACCCTGCAATGCAGCTGTGCCATCCAGGGATCAAACCTGCAACCTTGGTGTTATAAGCACCATGCTCTAACCAACTGAGCTTAATCCATACAACAACCCCGTGAATTAGGATCAGCTGAGAGTGTGTGACTAAGACAAGGCCACCTAGTAAGCTTTGTAACCAAGTGGAGATTTGAACAATGGACTCCCAGGTCCTATTCTGACACTCTTTCCACTATTTAAATGATAAACTGATAATATTTAAGGAAGAACATTCAGCCAAAAGGTCTAATGCCTAGAATGTTGGGCAAGAGAGAGCAGGAAAATCCTTGGCACCAATTGGGACATTCCTAAAGTGGTCTGAGGAGCGGGGCAGGGCTTGATCCCTATTTAAGGACAAGCTGACTTCCCTTCAGCCTCTCCATTTGCAGCAGCACCCAAGCTCACTCCCTGTCTCCCAGTGTGCTTTGGGGTCACCACTAGGGACCAAGTAGGATTTTTTTCCAATCCACATTTTGGATCACAGATTGGTTTTTTGCCCACTTCACACTGAATAGCGGGACAGGGTGCTAGATGGACTGCTGTGTTGTTTAAATAGGTTTTGGTCACTATGGGCAGTTTAGGTGCAGGAAAAGAAATCGTTTGGTTTAGCCTGGTGACGTCCTTTAGGCACCTTTCAGGTGATGGGTTGGCCCCAAGACTCACTTCTCGGACTCCGCGGTTCAGAGGGTGAAATAGGGGCCTCCTTTGAGGCCAAACTCCCTCATCAACCTGGGATTCGGTGGTCCCAGAGGGTAGTGACAAGGTAAGGCCTGCCTTCTCACCTTCAGGGTGTGGCTCAGGAATTGGGGCAGGCTAAGAAGCCATGCCCTAATTCCTTAGGCAATGGTGGGTCTCCCAAAGGCTACAGTGACACAGTGAAGTTAGTTCCTGTCCCATAGTCATCCCCCTCTGCTGATTTTAATTTGAGGTTTAAATAAAGTGACCCAGTTCAACCCCAGCTTATATGTCTGCCTCTTTATTTGCCTATCGAGACGCAATTGGGAGTGGAAACATAACTGGTTAGAATCTGAAAGTTCTGACACTGGCCCAAATTGGAATTACTTTCCTGCATATCACTAAACCAGATTATTCCCAGCACCAGTCTGCTTTAAGGCAAATAGGAGCTATAAACATCTATTATTCATACTGAAAATATGTGGAAAGGATGCATCTAGGTGGTCATTGATAGTTAGAGCTGATCCCTCTCTCATATCCAAATGTCCACTAAGCAGACATATTTAGTACAAGTTGAAGTGAAGGTATAAAGTGTTCATAATAAGAAACAAATAGCAACATTCAATCCACTCTGTAACACAAACCTGATGGTTTAGGAGACAGATTTTCCAGCCTTGCGGATATAAAACAACATAAGCATCGATTTTGGCATTTGGGGTCTTAGAGATATTGCAAGAGGGAAAACAGCTAGAGAAACATGTCTATTTAACAAATCCAATCCAACCTGAAACATCTTACTTCAAATTATTTTTGTCTGCTTATACAGTTGGCCTGGAGCAAAATCTGGAGGAGGCTTCCAAAAACTAGCAAAGGGGAAAAGGAAAACAACAACCGTATTTCAATATGGGAGAAGATATGCCAAACTGCACGTTGAGAAGATTGCAACTAAATGGAACTTTGTGATTCACTAGCAGCTTCAAAATTCAATAATAATGACTCTCTGGGGATTGCCCACCTCATAATATGGTTTTCATTAACTTGGTCTATCACAACCAAAGTGTAGAAATAATATGTGGGCAACATCAGATTTTGTGTATTTCAGTAGTTCAATTCCAAATATTGAAATTTGTTCCAGTATGTGTGTAACAAGGAACTGAAAATCTGTTTTATTCTTTACACATATGTCTACATGGATATTAAATGTTCCAAAGTACTCAATGTGGCGTAGGCTGTTAAGTAATGATGTTGTTTATGTCCTTGCAACACCGTGATAATTATTTTATTTATTGACTCAATTTTCTTTTTTTCTTTTGGAGTGGTTTGGCTGTACATCAATTTAGTGTTTCCTTCCAGTTGTGATCCCCTAAAGTCAGACATCCATTTTCTTTTCTTGCTTTTTTTCTTCTCCCCTTTAAAATGTACAGTATTTACTTTAGTTCCTTATTCCAAATACCACTCAGTTATTCTCATTAGGACAAGCTGCTCTAACACAGCAGCTAGCTGCTGTTAAAAATATGATATAACCTTTCCTAGATAAATGCATTATCTCTTCTAACAGCATCTTCTGAAATGCTAACGGTTATCTATCTGAGCCATTATTAACTCTGAATCCTCATTTATTTATTTACTTACCATTTTGACACTAGCTTTTGACTGCATTTTCAAAGCAATTCACAGGGGAAAAAATAATGATACTTGAAAACATCAAAATATAAAACATCAAGAACTCTCACAGCAACATCAGTGGCAAAACGGTAAAACCTTTGCTTCTAAATACATGGAGGAATAAAATGTTTCCTAAATGAGGAAAGCAGTCAAATGACCACTTGTAGTATTGGGTCATCTTTCACTGTAACTATCCTAGAAAACTCCTTAGAAATGACCAATTGATGGTTCAGTTCATATTGCATATATAGCTAGAATCAGTTCCACTACATGATGGAGGAAATGTAACTGAAGAGGAACCTATTGGCACATGTGATACTCTTGCAAACATGTATAAATTTTGGGGAAAGGTAATGAACAATATTTCTGAAATAATAACTGGTGCCTTTAAACCCCAAACTGTCTCTTTGATCAATTTTTGACGGGTTGCATATGGACTTAATATGTAAACCACTTATAATTTTTCTATTAGTAGCTGCTCGTTTGACAATATCAGAGGGCTGGAAGTAGCCCGCCAGTTTTTCTTTAAATATTTGGTTCAATAATGTTCAATCTCTTAGCTGAAAAATTGGCTTATAAATTGGGTATCTCAGTGTGCAGCTAAACCTATGGATTTTGCCTCCATTTCGTGGCCATTTGTTACTTATATGACAGCCCAGTCTTGGGGATGCAAGTCCTGATGAAATATGGCTCTATTTGGTATTCATAATATTTGTTTTGTATTCTTTCTTTCTCAGGTCAGCTTTCATTGCAACATCTGATTCACTGTGTAGTTTATTAAGAATGGTCTTTATTTTATGGGGTAATAGCCCCTGTTTTTTCCCTACAGTCCACCCCCAATTCTTATTCATTTTTTATTATTTCATATTTCTTACTGGATTTTAACTTCATTATGAAGCCTTGATTTTTTAAAAAAAATTGTCCAGAAGACAGCATTTCACAATGTCAAGGCCACCCCAGAAAAAACCCTGCTCCTAAGAAATGACAGTTAGACACTGAATGATTTGAAATCTCATGTGCCGAGGCAATCATAAGAGGGACATTGAGGGCATAGACTGTTAAAAGCACATTGGATTTGATTTGGAAAGAAAGCAAATGCCAAAGGAGGCATTATACTCTCACATCAGGCTATACATGGTAGTAGTCAGGTGGTACCAGTTAATTCCTCAAGCACCTTGTCCAGGGTTCACCAAGGCATGACTGGCAGTCACTGTCTTCAGCATCCAGGCACATTTGGCATGGGTCACAAACTAACTGGTGATCCAGAGAGAGAGAGAGAGAGCCGCTCCACTTCCAAGAGGGGTGGTGTTGCAGACAGGCCTCGTGCACTCCCTGTGAACAGCGGGAGGCGTGGCAAAGCTGCCCACATCACTGGGAATCTCAGCCGCATCACACACCCCGGCTGACCAATCCGATCCACCGGGGTGCGTGGCTTACCCCATTTAAACTGGTTCACGGCTGAAGAGCTCACTCTCATTACTTCCTCCTTCGTTGGATCACCGTTCACAACTGTAACCAATAAAGTTGTGGCCTTTATTATCCAATTAACCCAAAATATTGGTGGCCGTGTGTTTTATTATCCAGGGAATAGGGCAGGGCTCGGGGCCTTGCTATGCAGAGAGAGAGAGAGAGAGAGAGAGAGTTGGATCACAGGGGAAGGGTCTCCCATTCAGGGGAGACTTCCGCTGGAGGAAAGGGGAGACAGATTGTGGTTCCTGCACTACCTCCTACACTGTTCCCAACCTTCAGGGGACTAGAGGACTGGAGAGGGAAGAAGGAATCAGGAAATTTGCCTTATTTTCCCCACTTCCTCCAGTAGCATCCCATGAAAAGAGGTATGCTCAGAGGAGCTCTGCATCCAACTCATAAGATTTTTTATTTCACCATGTGAAAGATTTACTACATACTTGCCATAGACAGTATCCAACTAACATGATTTTGGCTTGTGTAGCAGGACTTTCCTCCCTCCTTCATCCTGTGTATGACCCATACCCTCACAAAATCTGCACTAGAGTGTTGGTGGAAGACCCCTAGAACATATTTAGAGGGTGCAAAGTGTGACAAGAGAGCAGAAGTCCCATTGTGCAAGTGGAAATCTTTGTGCTGACGGGACGTGTCACTCAGTGCTGCTTTGGATACAGCCCCCTGATTCCACACTCACAGAGTTTGGAGTTCATATTGGAAATACCTTTGGAACCATCTATAATCTTGCTTGAAAATCTATCCCCATGTCCAAAATTATTCCAGAAGCCATGTTTGTAGATTTTTTCATAGAAAACCAAGCATATATTAATAGTTGTTAAAAGCTAGTTTATTTGGATGGAAACTTCCGGAGGCGGCACCATCGGCAATGGCGGATTTCCTCTAGTCTGGAGGGAGTAGCTCCGTGGAAATCGGGTCTTGCCGCTACGGCGAAGCGGGGACCCGTTTGAAAATCACAGGCGGGTGAAGCCTGTGACCGTGGGACTCGACGGGCACCTTTAGCGCCCCCCCAATTCGCGAGGGAACCCTGCGAGGGGCTCCGGAGCATAACGGGGAGTTTGGCGCGGTGCTGAGAGTCAATTGCTTCTTCCATGGAGTGAAGCTGCGCAGCTGTTGCCGGAGAGCGCTGACCTTTTTCCTGTGACAATTCGGCTACTAAACAGCTACCCGTGAGTAGGTGAAGCTTAAAGATTGGGGATCAAAGAAAAAAAGGGACTAATTTGGCACTGAAGCGGGAAGGCGTAAACAGGAAGTCCGCCTTCCGCTTTCTGTATACAGATCAAAGCAAAGACTGTTTAAGCTAAGACCTGGAGAGTTGCGTTTAAAAGTCTCAAATCCTAACGTCAAAGCAAAAGAATTCCCTCCCTGAATTGCAGGAGAGGGGAGGGAAGAGGGGAAAGTATTTTTTTGCCTGCAAAAAAAAGAAAAGAAGGAGAGAAAAGGGAATAAAGACCACCACTTAATCCTTGGGAGCGGATTGCCAGGATTATTAGAACTGCTGTACTGAGAGTCGCACTATTTATGGACAATGTAACTTTTTGACAGTTAACTCTGCAAGGGAGATACTTTTTGAAGGGCTTCTTTGGACTTGAAACTGTTGCCTATTTTGTTGAAGGGGGACCTTGGAAAAGTTGGAAAAGATACTCTATTGCAATATTATTGACTGCTACTGTGTCCCCCTAGAGGAACACTGAAATTGTTACTAGTTGGGGAATTTTCCATTCTCAACTAGCTTGGGAATTTCCACTGTAAAACAAGCTTTGGCCGTGGGACTGACCTTAATTCTCAGACAAAGTGTGATGGATGAAAAAATAACAAGATCAGGCAAGGTTAGATTGCAGCAGACCAGTGCAGCATCGCAGCAGCGTAGAGCATCTGCATCCGGCCCTCCTGCACCACAGGGGGAAGATCCTGTACAAGCTGGGTCAAAAGGAATGGCCTCTGAAGAGGGATTTACTTCAGTATTAAGTAAAATTTATGAAACATTGGAAAAAATTAGCAAACAAGTTACTGAAGCAACAACTAAAATTGACCAAAATACTACTAGCATTAACAACCTGGGGCAGAAGGTGAATTCAAATACAGAATCCATTGAAAAACTGCTGCAAGAATCTACTTCTAATCGAAAGACAGCTGAGGAAGCAAGGGAAAAAGCAGCGGCTGTAGAGGAAAAGATAACACCGATATGCAAACAGCTTGGGGACCATCAGTCGCTTTTGTCTATGATTGAACTGAAGGAGAAACAGACCAATCTGAGGATCAGGGCGGTACCTGAACTTGAAAAAGACAGCCTAAGTGATTTTCTTACACAGGAATTTGCAGACTTTTGGAACTTGGATGATAAGCAAGACTTTAAGATAGTAAGTGCTTTTAGACTTGGAAGAGGAGGGAGAAAGAACAGGTCGAGAGACTGTTTGATTACCCTCCGGTCAAAAGAGGAGAGAGACAAAATACTGAGTCTGCACTTCCAGAAGACCTTGGAAATAAACAAATCAAGAGTGGAGATATTTAAGGACATTCCGAAACATCTTTTGGACCTTAGGTCTAATTACGGAGATTTGGTGGCCCTGTTGAGAGGAAATAGAACCATTTTTAGGTGGGAATTCCCCCAAGGCCTATCTTTTACCTTTAAAGGGGAAAAGTTTAAAATAAGATCAGTGGAAGACAAAGAAAAATTTTTGAGAGAATATGGAGAAGACCTGCAAAAAGAAGCTGTAGAAGAGCTAAGAGCTTTAAAACCAGGTGTACTAGACATAGTACCACCACCTTTGGGATTGGACAAGCTAGAGAAAGTGATACCACCGTCAGAACAAGAGGAATTATTGGGAGCAGTTGGAGAAAAAGCAAAATAAATACACCATGTCTCTGCAACTATTAAGTTGGAACATTCGTGGATTTAACTCCCCGGAGAAAAGGAGGAAAGTCTTTCATTTATTGAAAAAGGAACAATTGGACTTGATTTGTTTACAGGAAACACATGTGATAAGGCTACACAGGAAAGTACTGATTAATAAAAGATTGGGTCAAGAGTTTATTTCATCGGACAAGGTTAAAAAGAGAGGAGTAGTTATTTATGCAAAAGAGAGCCTCTCACCGAAATTTGTTTTTAAAGATGATCAAGGAAGATTTGTGGCAATCGAAATTCAATCACAAGGAGAAAAAATTTTAATAGTAGGAGTTTATGCACCAAATGAGGGGAAATCTGAATTTTTTAAGAAGTTGCATGAGACATTGTTAGACTATATGGATTACAACATTATTATGATGGGAGATATGAATGGAGTGGTATCTACAAACATGGACAAGTCGCAGAGACAGGTTGTAACCAAAGATGGCAGACTACCAAAAACCTTTTTTGAATTGACTGACAATATGGACTTGATTGACATTTGGAGAACTAAGAACCCCTTGGGTAGAGAGGGAACCTTCTTTTCTGAAGCCAAAATGACATGGACAAGAATTGACCAAATATGGATAACTAGAGGACTGGCACCTAAGACTCGAAAAGTGGAAATTTCCCAAAAAATTGCTCCGACCATAATGCTGTGAAAATGGAGATGAAACTAACACCAATCGGTTCCTTCAGATGGAGGATGAATGACACCTTGTTTAGACATCAAGAGGTTATCAAGAGGTTATCAAGAAGGCCCAGAAAACCTTGAGAGACTACTTTGAGATAAATTTGAACACCATTACTGAAAAAAGAATAATCTGGGACGCAAGCATAGCAGTTATGAGGGGGTTTCTGATTCAACAGAATGCAATAAAGAAGAGAGCCCAAAATGAGAAAAAAGATACAATTTGGTAAAAAATAAAAGAGGGTGAGAGCGAAACCAAAGTCACAAGAGATTCTGAGAGATATAAAGTTATATCAAGTGCAATATATGAAGATGACGAATCAGGAAATTGAATGGAAAATCAAACAAATGAGACAAAGGACATTTGAATCGGCTAATAAATGTGGAAAATTGCTAGCTTGGCAAATGAAAAAAAGACAAAAGCTTAATACTATTACTAACTTGGAAGTGGAAGAAAAGAACATTCAGAATCCAGTGGAAATTAGAAAATGCTTCCAGAGGTATTTTAAACAGTTATATACACAAGGGCCACAGAAAGAGTTTGATATAGACCAATTTTTAAAAACAAATGGATTACAAAAAATCTCTCAAGAAAACAAGATAATGTTGAACCATAAAATTACAGAACAGGAGGTAGAAGGTGCCATTCAGAATATGCAGTTGGGCAAATCTCCAGGGCCGGATGGCCTAACCTCAAAATATTATAAATCTTTGAAAGATTGGATAATTTAACCACTAAAGGAGGTTTGTAATGAAATTTTGGAGGGGAAAAAAGCGCCAGAGTCGTGGAAGGAAGCTTATATTACGCTTATACCGAAAACTGAGTCTGAAAAGACACAACTTAAGAACTACCGCACCATATCCCTTTTCAATGTGGATTATAAAATATTTGCTGATATTTTGGCCAATAGATTAAAAAAAGTATTAGTGGAAGAGATACATAAGGACCAAGCCGGTTTTCTCCCAGGTAGACACTTGTCTGACAACACGAGGAATATAATTAACATTTTGGAGAAGTTGCAAGTGAACATCAATACTAAAGCAGTTTTAATTTTTGTAGATGCGGAGAAAGCCTTTGATAATATTTCTTGGAATTTTATGAAGAAAAATCTCCAGGGGATGGGGGTTGGTCAAGGGTTTGAAAATGGTATAAGTGCAATTTACTCAGAACAAAAGGCTAAACTAATAGTTAACAATGTGGTGACAGAGGAATTCAAGATAGAGAAAGGGACACGACAAGGCTGCCCAATTTCCCCATTGCTTTTTATTTCGGTCCTGGAGGTTCTGCTAAATATGATTAGAAGGGAACGTCTGATTAAAGGTATCCAGGTCGGAGCCAAACAATACAAACTGAAAGCTTTCGCAGATGACTTAGTATTGACGCTACAGGAGCCAGAATCTAGTACTAAAAGAGTATTAGAACTAATTCAAGAATTTGGTCATGTGGCAGGATTTAAGTTGAACAAGTTAAAAACTAAAGTTCTTGAGAAAAATTTAACACCGATTGAGAAAGAGAAGTTTCAGAAGGAGACAGGTTTAACATTGGTAAAGAAAGTAAAATACTGGGGGTTAGTATGACTGCTAAGAACTTAAACTTATTTAAAGATAACTATGAGAAATGTTGGTCAGAAGTGAAAAAGGACTTAGAAATATGGTCAAATTTGAAGCTTTCCTTGTTGGGTCGAATTGCTGTTATAAAGATGAATGTATTGCCAAGAATGTTATTTTTGTTTCAATCATTGCAAATTTTGGACAAAATGGATTGTTTCAAGAAGTGGCAGAGAGACATTTCTAGATTTGTCTGGCAGGGCAAGAAGCCTAGAATAAAATTTAAAATATTAACTGATGCAAAGGAAAGAGGTGGATTTGCCCTGCCAGACCTTAAACTTTACTATGAATCAGCAGCATTCTGCTGGTTGAAAGAATGGCTGCTTCTTGAGAACACAGACATTTTGGATTTAGAAGGTTTTAATAACGTTTTTGGGTGGCATGCATATTTGTGGTACGACAAGGTTAAAGCACATAAAGCATTTAAAAACCATATTGTCAGGAAAGCATTGTTTAATGTCTGGATAAGATATAAAGACTTACTTGAAAATAAAACTCCAAGGTGGCTATCACCGATGGAAGCAAAGGCTCAGAAAAAGCTCAATATGGAGGCCAAGTGGCCAAAATATTGGGAAATTTTGGAGCAAGGAGACAAATTGAAATTGCAGAGTTTTGAGAAATTAAAAGATAAAGTGCGAGACTGGCTTCATTATTATCAAATAAGAGAGACCTATAATTTGGACAAAAAAAATGGCTTCCAGGTGGAAAAATCAAAATTGGAAACAGAACTGTTAGATCCCAAAACTAAGATACTTTCAAGAATGTATAACTTGCTGTTAAAATGGAACACGCAGGATGAAACGGTTAAATCTGCTATGATTAAATGGGCACAGGATGTTGGACATAACATTATGTTTGCTGACTGGGAACAGTTGTGGACCACTGGTATGAAATTTACGGCATGTAATGCCTTAAGAGAAAATGATTATGAAAATGATATACAGGTGGTACATGACACCAGTCAAGCTTGCAAAAATATATCATCTGCCCGATAATAAATGTTGGAAATGTAAAGAAAATGAAGGTACATTCTTTCACCTCTGGTGGACGTGCCCAAAGATTAAGGCTTTCTGGGAGATGATCTATAATGAAATGAAAAAGGTATTTAAATATACCTTCCTGAAGAAACCAGAGGCCTTTCTCCTGCGCATAGTCGGCCAATTGGCGCCAAAGAAGGATAGAACTTTCTTTATGTATGCAACAACAGCAGCAAGAATACTTATTGCAAAGTATTGGAAGACACAAGATTTACCCACCCTGGAAGAGTGGCAGATGAAGGTGATGGACTATATGGAATTGGCGGAAATGACTGGCAGAATCCAAGACCAGGGAGAAGAGTTGGTGGAAGAAGATTGGAAGAAATTTAAATATTTGCAGAAATATTGTAAAATTAATGAATGTTAAAA
This sequence comes from Podarcis filfolensis, assembly GCF_964270895.1. NCBI lineage: Eukaryota > Metazoa > Chordata > Lepidosauria > Squamata > Lacertidae > Podarcis > Podarcis filfolensis. The sequence goes on from NC_139603.1 coordinate 41,100,573, forward strand.
TGATGCTGGATTGAAAATAAGTGGCATTAGCAACAAAGTTAATAAGAATATGCAAAAATGGATAGATAATGGATGAAAATATATAGCTATAATATGTTAAGATATAGAGTTAAGATAAATGAAAGAGGGTAAGGATTTGCTGAATTGATTATGTAAATGGGAATACAAAAAGGGGAGGTGTGAGGAGGTCAAGGAAACAAGCAAATGAGCTTAAAGATATCAAAAAATGGATTTGTTTTTTAATTTTTTCTTACCTATTTGCTTTTTGTATCTTGTATTTCCTTTCTTTTTTCTTTTTTATGTATTTTTGTATTTTTTGTATTTTTTCTTATTTCTTTTTTATGCTTTCTTTTTATTCTGTAAACCTCTGTTTTTTGTAAAACTTTAATAAATATTTTATATAAAAAAATAAAAGCTAGTTTATTTGATTCTAATAATGGCATGCATATAAAGCACACGGTCTATTGGGATGTTCCTCTTCACACTGCTCTCAAATTATTAGAGGAGTAGGGTTATCATGCAACCCAAATGTCTTAAAACTGATACTACTTTCCCATGTGTTAGTGGAAAGCAGATTATACAGTAGGCGTGCCTTTGAAAAGTCATTCCCCGCTCTTCGTTACAGCTTACAGACAATTTTTATGTGCATTGAAACTAGGAGACTGTGGAGAGAAACAAGAGGACATCTCCCCTTTACAAATTATAATAGTGTCTACCACTTTACATTTTGTAGTGCCTAGGGCTCTTTCTTCAAGCAAGTAATTTATGCAACTGCAGATTGAAAATGCTTGGTTCCTTTTTCTACTGACTGACAACTTCTGAATTTCATTCTGCAAGATATATTATGTAAGAGGAAAATCCTAGACAGGGCGAATTAAGTGAAGCTAAATTGGCAGAAGAGTACGTCACTGCATATTTAAAATATTTGAAGAGACGGTGTGTGAATCTTATAATGCCTTAAGTTGTGCATAAACATTGACTCACCTAGCTAGTGACATAGCCAGGTTTAAGAAAGCCTTGAGCAAGATGCCCCTCCCCCACTCTGCCCAGGGCTTTGGTGGCTGGTGCCCCTTGGTAATGGTAGGATGAAAAGCTGGGAGACCAACTGTTTGTGGAGCCAGAGCCAATGCCAGGCAAAGTAAAATAATTTCAGGCTTGCCCACATCCTTCATCTCTGCTGAGTTCTATAAGTGCACTACAGAGATGGAGGTCGAGGAATCTGGAAAGGCTGTGTGCCACACCTGGACTGGTTGTAAGTAGGAAGACAGGCAAAGAGAGGTTGGTGGGGCAGTGCCCCATTCAGCCCAATGGACCCGCTGAGCCCCTTTGTTTTGAGGAGAGAAAGAAAGGGAGACCTTCTTGTTCCTTTAGGGGAGTGGTAGAGAACCTTGTCTGAAATCTTAGACCTGTCAGTGTAGATGATACTGAGCTATTGACCATTGCTCTGACTTGAAAGAAGACATTTTCCTATGTTCCTTCCTGCTGCCTGAATGGGAAGTTGGCATGCGGGGGAACAACTGCCCTTTTCTTTCTCCACCTCATTCCCCCAATGAAAGAATGAAAAGAGATCCATTATCTCTCCCTGCCTTTTCTCTCTTCTCCCTCCCCACCTTTTTAACCAGGCAGCAGAGAAGGGGACAAACAGGTCCCATCCAGCCTTGAAGATAACAACAACAACAACAACAGATTAAAAATACATTAAAACATCAGTCATTAAAAACTCCCCTAAACAGGGCTGCCTTCAGATGTCTTCTAAATGTAGATAGTTGTTTATTTCTTTGACATTTGATGGGAGGGCGTTCCACAGGGTGGGTGCCACTACTGAGAAGGCCCTCTGCCTGGTTCCCTGTAACTTTGTTTCTTGCAGTGAGGGAACCGCCAGAAGGCCCTTGGTGCGGGACCTCAGTGACCGGGCAGAACGATGGGGGAGGAGACGCCTATTAACTACCTTAAAAGGTTGGAAAAAAAGAGAAGCTATTTGTTCCCTTTCCCACTGCCTGGTCTCTCTCACCCTTACCAGGCAGTGGGAGAGGTGAAAGCACCAACCAACTCCACAACATTTCTTTTTAAAAAAGAATATCCTGCCCCTTTGAATGAGGGCTTGCACTGCTGCAGCCAGAGTCAAGGCATTTCGGCTCCAAATAGTTGTCAATGCCCTACACTGTGAGAAATTACAGTGTTTCAGGGCACATCATGTGGTGCCTAGAGGCAGTCTGGCAGGTGCAATTGTCTGGAACTTTGCTGCAAATAGAGCATTTCACCCATGGTGTAAAAAATAAAATCAAAAATAGAAAAACATTTGTAAGGATGGCTGCTATGGTGCCGTTCTTTGAGAGAACCACAGGGGTTGTGGGACCCCAAACCTTTGCCCAATGTTTTAGCCCTAGTCTACTGAATTCAATAGAATTCTCGCTTAGGTACATACCACCATTCTCAAGGTGGTATGTTTGACACAATAGAAATTATCTCTGCAAGTGTAATCTTACAGATTTTTTTTTTTAAATAAGGTATTAAAACAATTCCCCTCTCTCTTTCAAGAAGCTAAAACTGTTTTATTATCCCAGTTAATAAATAAGTCTGCTGTAAATTCTGCCAAATCTCTCTGGGATCAGAAAAATGTAGAAATATGACTGTTGAAAGCTCCAGCATTTAAAGCTGCTCTCAAAATACTGTGCCATTATACACGGCAGGAACGATAAAGCTATAATTATTGATTAAAGTATTTGCAAATCATTCTCTAGTAACAACTCTTTCCCAAAACATCTTTATTAAGATAATGAAATCCCAGAAGCCAATTTTGTACATTGCAGAGATACGTTCACATTTTTCAATTAGGAAAAATGCAATGGCATTTTAATGCATTAACTGTGGATTTTTTTCCTCCTTCAGTTAAAAAATTGCTTCAGTTTAGCATACGTTTGACTCTGCAGTTGGGCTGGCACTGGACCCAAGAGATTCCATCTGCCTCCCCCAGCTGCCAACTCTGCCCACTTCTTCCCTTCGACACTTGAATTTTTTGGTAGGCAGCCACTGATGGAGATCAGAGCAAGTGAACAGGAGCTTATCCTCAGCATGTCCATGTCTGCCCCGTCTTTGATGAAGTCCCTTCAGAAGGAAGAGATTGGTATGACTGGAAAGTGGGTAGTTCCTGGATTCTCTTATTTGTAGGAAGGCGCCTAACTGAAGAATAAAGTTATTAGGCAGAACAGTCGTAGTGTGTTTGTGTAGACAGAGAACATGGTGGAGCAACCACCACACATAAAGTCCCACTGGCTCACTGAAGATGTGTCAGATGAACAAGGGAGCTTAGGATCCACCCCTTGCCTACCCTCAGAACACTCCATTTTAGCTCCCCACCTCTGACAAACACCACTGTGGGTTTAGTGGGGCTCCAGTGGTATTATTGCTGTCCCACTTGCCAGCTTGTCTACTTGATGGTAGGGAAATATACAACACTTCCTTCTGACGGATAGCAGCCTGAAAGGTGGTAACTCTTTAGCCATAGCTGTCCCAGCATGCTACTACAGATGGTCCAGACCTAAGTCCCACTGACAACTGGTTCTGCTGCTGGCACTTGGATGGCAACAACTGTATTTGAGCCCTGGCTCAAATCAGGAAACAACATCACAACGTTAAACAGATGTGCTATTAATGGCATTGATTAATTTAATTATCATTTAAAAGTCTGCACATTCGATAGTCTTCTTGTTTGCACTAGTGAGGAGCTTTCTTCTCTAAAGGCTGAAAATGAACTTCCTCTGGCCTCCAACTGATATGTGCAGTATATTAATCTGGTAATACAACATGAAATCTTAATTATGATAGCATGCTGAATCCCACAAATGCAGCACTCAGTTCTGATGCTTTTGATGATCCAATTAAGGTTTTGTATTACCTGGTGAAGGAAATGAATGTGTTGGAGGGATGGCTTGGTAGGCAGGTTTTAATGGAATTTGCTTTGGGAAACATAACTCATGTAATGTTATGCGCCTCCCTGAATTCTCATCACATTCATATAATCATATAATAATTAATAATAGCCCATATTAATTAAGTCAGCATGCTGCAACCCTCTTCAAGGTTTAATACCTGCCTCCATGAGCATACCATTAAAAACATATTCAGTGGCTGCCTCCAGCTTCAAACCAGCAAAAGAGAGGCCTGTGACCTTGGAAGTACAAAGAGTACTTATCTTTGGTTTTCCTGACCTGATGCTTAGCTTTCTAGAACCCAGACCAACCTTTTTGGATGATGCATTCCAATTAGAAATCAGGGGAAAATGCAATTCAATTTGCATTTAAAGGCAGATCTACCTAATTTGTACTTTCAGAAACAAAAGGAGAACTGAAACACAGCCATCGTTTGAAATTCACCCTTCTCTGAATTTTGTAATGCAATTCTTGGAGGCTGTGTCACAGGGAAAATTGTGTGTGTGTGTGTAACATTTTTATATGTTACTGTGTATTTTTGTAATATTTTGTTTAAGTTGTCTGTTATTGCTTCAGTTTTCTGAACACCACTTAGAAATATTTTAAATATATTAAGAGGTATATAAACGAAATAATCGATCAATCAGTGCCAAGGTGACATCAGTGTAGGATCCAAACACCACAAAACCCCCCTCTCTCTCTTTTCAAGTGAGAAAAACACAACCCTTTGCAAATTGGTTGGTGAGTACTGTAATCGATTTTTAAGCTTTGAACTCCCCTGTTTGCTAGGAAGATATTCAATTTATGTAATAATCACTAACTATTTTTTATTTCGTTGAGAGCATATTGATTTTGCTATGATGAGATTGTTGTATGCTATATGTTTTAAGCTATTTAGAGGCTTTTGGAGCATGTGGGCTACAAAACGTTATAACTCTGCCTCTAATGAAACAGATGTGTTACAGCCATTCTTGTCTTGCCTTTGTCCCACCTTTTTCTGACAAGTGAAAAGCAACCTGAATGTGTCTCACAGATCTCAATAAGAGCTTAAAGATGCGAGTATCTGAACCTGTCTCACAAAATGTCTCAAAGCCTGTTGTTGTTGCACAACAGCTATCCTGCTGTTCTTCATATCCATTTTTGTTTTGACTTTTAAGTACAGAACTCTGTCAATTTGTGATTTACCTGAACGCTGCACCTTCTCCTAACTGCATGCAAGTGTTGCTGATGTTGGCGTAGCCCGCTGATTCTGTACGCTGCAGGAATGTGTGTTCAAAGCTTGACAAGACAAGCTTTGTGTAATATTGCTTTTGCCATACCTGCAGCTATCGTACCGTGACGTAATTGGAATCTACATGTTCAATGGCTTATCTAAAATAGAATAAAGGACATCTGTATAAAAAGTTTTCTTGCTTCTTGCTATGCATTATAAGCAGCAAACAGGACTCTGGAACTTTCCCACTTTCTTCTCATGACTCTCCAAATTGTGTGAAGCAGGTTCGCTTTCATGAATCTGAATGAAGTCGAGTCCAGTCTTTCCAAACATTGGACTTCTAGATGTTGTCTGACCACAAGTCTTATCAGCCCTGGCCATTGGCCATGCTGGCTTGGGCCGATGGGAGTTGTCATCCAACTAAACATTTGGGGGCACAAAGTTGCGAATGACCAAAATAGACCATGGAAATATTTGCATAACATTTTTATTTGTCAGGTTGCCGCAGGTTGCCAACAAAGCAACTGTAGGTGCCAGTTTACCCACCAGTACCTCCTGTATTGTCCATGAAATATTTCAGCATATGTCCCTTCACAAATCCACAGTGCTGTTTGCTGTTGCTACTCAGTTTCTGTAATGCAATGACTCAGTCTCCCTACACTGACCACACCCCACAGACATGTCCACATTTCATTGGTTGCTGGTATTGACAACCTTCCTTCTATTTGAAAGAAAAGAGACACAAGGACCTGCTCTCTATGATCAACTATGTTAGTGGCTGACGTGGGTGCCTTTTTCCATTGATAAGAAGGACTAATGCAGGGCATGACTCCACATTTTTGTGCCACTGCCTCTTTTTCTGCCCTTTAGATGCAACAGCAATTTTGTGTTATGACGTGCCCCCAAGGCAGACATATTGTGCTACGCAGCGTTTTTTTTCTTTATAAAATGTTGAGGGGTACTCTCATTTTGACTCAAGAAAATCACCATTTTATAGTTCAAATTGGGAAAAATAAATACAGTAAATGGGCAAAAGTACAAAGATTCACAAAATGTTTAGGGGTATGCGTACCCCTGTGTCCCCCTGCTATGCAACACCCCCACTGCAGCTATTTCATTATGCCCTTCCTCCATCGCAGCCATTTTATTTATTAATCTCTAAGCAGTTTACATATGCCAACCAAAAAATAAAATAAAGAATCAATATTTAAAACAATACAATACAAATTCCACATTCACTATTAAACAATGCTACTGTTATTGCTGCTGCTGCTGCTGCCACCACCAATAATAATAAGAATAATAGTTCCATATCCTTGTGTCATGTGGCACACACCATGGGAAACATTTTGTGACTGACAGGACACTTGCTTAAAATTCCAAATATATCCATGTAATACAAATGTCTGGGTTTCTTTAATAGCCTGGATCAAGGTGTTCTGTGAAAAGAAGACAGGATAATTCATATGTATGTTACAATCCCTAAAAACATGCAGCCTAATACAGATGCTCAACACTGCTGGTAACATTTGATCTCTTACTGAATTTTCTTAGAGTGAAAATTCCCAGAATACAGTTTCTAGGATGAACTTATGAACAGAGCATGCATAGGATGGAAATAAGGTTTAGTATTTCGACTAATCAGAAAACCATTGTCAGCATTTATAAACCAAATAGTAACATTTAACCCTGTGCACTATGAAAACACCACTGAGCAAGCAACCCAAAAAAGCAGTTCACTAAGAGGAACAATTGGTCACCATTGTCAGGCAATCAGAAGAGGAGAATCACCACCTATGTTTGTAAGGGCCAGGAGGCAGAGCAGGGAAGTATTAAGGGGATGGGGCTTATGAGGCACCAGGAAAATGCATGGTTGTTGATGGGGTTGGTGCAGACAAGGAGCCGAACAAGATCCCAGTACAAAGGACACATTTCATCTTGCACTCCGCTGCCTCAGCTGGGGGTACCTGTCAATTTCAGTTTTCTCTGTTTTGCATTTTTTCCAATCTTCAGTTCTCCACATTGCCACATCAATTTGGGATTTTTCTGGGGGGAAAGTTCTCATGAAAATCCACCAGCGTTTTCCATGTGAATTTATCCTAACATACACATTTTTAGTATGCATTTTTGATGGATATACACTTTTTTTAAAAAAAAAATTTTTCCTAATATTTATATTTCCACTCGTATAATGCATTGTTGTATCATTTCCACTAATATATGCTTTTATGCACAGTTTACCCTAGTATGTACATTTTGGGGGCACTTGGATGGAGAACTGCATTGCAAAATTTAGACAAGTGCAAATTTTGAAGGATGATTGTTTTGGTTCGTGTACTTTTCGGAATTTGCAAATTAAGTCGGTTTGGTTTTAAATGCAAACTGAACCATTCCCCACCCCCTCCATGTTGCAAGTCAATCCGGTTTGCCTTTTCCTTCTCATTCAAATAACATTATTTGGCAAAATGCATTTTTTCCTCCCTAACCGTAAAGCTTAATGTGAAATGAACATTAGAAAGTCCATGTTAGGAATTTAAAATGTTGTATTTTATGAGGTTTAAGGAAATGTTAACTATCCTCATGTGAGTAGGCCTTCAAATCCTCTTTTTTTAAAAAAGAAGCAAATGTAATATTGCTGTACAATCAAATATAAATTGTACTTCTGTTGGTATAAGCATCATTGAATGAAGAGTGAATGTTCCTGGAAATTTTACAAAGTACCAATTAACATCTTGTCAAGGGAAATACTAAGTAGACTGCAAATGAAAGTGGAGTAAATTCAATGTTCTTGTTACTGAATTGGCAGATGCTCTCAATGTTTTGTAGACTATTAGATGATCACAAAGTAGAGTTCGACTATTTTTAAGGGGAGGAATTGGATAGTTTTGAAATGGATAGCTTTTTTAGAGATAGCTAATGATAGATATTTGTGAAACCCTTTTGAAGAGTCCTGACCTAGAGAATCCCACTGCATAAATAGGACTACAATATGCATGCATGAGAGGTAAGCAGGCAATTCAGTACCTGGAGATTGTGAGAAGTTGATAATTGATGGGCACCCATGAAGCCAAAGACAGTATGTGATTGAAGTTATGAAGAGGTATTATTACATGCTGGTAAGCAGCCAATAAAAAAGGTGTTTTGTCAGGTGTGCATGGGGGCTTTTTATGAGGGGGGTGGTGGAATATAAAATGCTACAATTTATCATGGGGAGAGGCACGGCTGATATCTGTGCAATACTGAGCATGTTGTTTATGTGCCCTGCACCAAGAATTGCTCCCACACAGGACCATTAATTTTAATGGCATACCTAGAAGTCACACACCTAGATGTACCCTGCCTTATTTGTCCTGCCATGAAAGCATTTTTGGCCCCCTGGTGGTAAGGAAAGCTCTTATACTTTTTACATTGAACATTTCTAAGTGGAGAAGCAACTATCATACAAATAAGAACATGGAGCACTGACTTAGGCTCTAGCTGTCATTGAACACAACACTGCTCTTAGCATCTCTTAGCACCAAGGAGCAATGCAGAGTGGTTTAACAGTCAGTCCCAGAGAACTCTGGGGTGGGATTGGTTTCTTCTAAGAACTCTCAGCACTCTTAACAAACTACAGCTCCCAGAATTCTTTGGGGGAATCCATGGCTGTTTAAAGTGATATCATTGTGCTTTAAACACATGTAAATGTTGCCTGAAATTGATGGATTTGCCTACCTCTAGTCCAGATCCATCCACTTTTGGGTCTGGCTCTGCTCATTACAAGAATGCATCCCCCTACTAAGGTGATGTAGGTCTTGGTATTAAAAAATGTTCCTTTATCAGCCTTAAATACTAGCAGCTGTATTGTGGCAGAAGTTTTGCATCTGATAAAGTGGGCTCTAGTCCGCAAAATGTATGCCATGATGAATTTGTTAGCCTTAAAGAGCTACAGTTGTGTTTATTTATTTAGGCAGGTTATGGTTATTTCAGTGAAATCAATGTCACAATTGCCTGCATAATATTTTGTTTCCTTTATTCAACTTCACTGCTTTATTATCCTTTCCACCTGTCCTAGGAGCCCTTGCAGTAACAGGGACTATGAATCTAAACAAATGAAGAAATAATTCAGAGATGGACACATTTTTGATTTCATTCCTGTTTTTGCTAATTGCTGAGGTATTTGGAAAATATTCAGAATTAATTGCTTTAATTTGGGAAGCTATCTAATGACATTTGAATGAGCAGATGGAGTCACTTTGGGGTAATGCTTTCCTAATGAGGAGAAATTTTTGCTTTTGCTACATTATAAAAGCTAGAATCTAAATATAATTGGTGACCACTTCCCATAGGATACTGACTGCCATATAGATCAGCTTCAGGCATAAAATAAATGCATCTACTTCAGTGTGTATCTTTTGGTGTTAATACCTTTGTTGTTCTTTGTCTTTATGTATTACTGTAAATTACTCATTTCCATGGAAGCCACCTCATAATTCTATTTGCACCGGCAAGTTTAACACGTCACAGTGCTAGGTAGCAATCAGCAGTTGTTATCTTGTCTACTGATAATATGAAATAATGTGCAGGTCTGTCTGTGCCGTGAAAGGGCCATTGGCATGGTCCCTTGCTGGGAGTGCAGGATGTAAAGATAGGGTTGTAGATGTCTGTGTTTGTCTGTACCCTATATAGTGCCCATAGATCACTCATTAATAGTGAAGGGTATTGCATACTCTACATGCTGTGAGTGTTGTGTGCACCAAAGCCCCACAACTTTGCATCATGGTATGTATCAGCACTTATGTGACCTGTACTTAGGACTGATGAGCGTTTCCCCCCCAAAGATTTCTGTAGTTTTACATGGAATTGATCTGAGCTCTCACCCCAAACTTTGAGGTTCAGAACATCCCTGCTAGACCTGCCAATTCACACTCCCTGTCAATGCCACCATCCAAGCACTCCACTTCTTCCCCTCTGCTTTTCATTTTAAGCCAGCCAGCTGGCTAGGATGCAGGAGCACATTGGGATGGGTTGGTAAAAAAGGAGGTTCCCTCCGCTTCTCTTTCCCCTTTTAAGCAGCATGCTAGGAAGTAAAGCTCAGTGTCTTTTGGGAAAAGCATTCTCCACAGGAGTGAGCTGTGTAACTGGACAGTATGATGACATGTGCAGCAGCATCTATACAGCCAGTGGGAATCATGAGAATCAATTTCTATGGTTCCCAACACCATAATGGATGCAGAGAGCCATGGGAACTACATATTTTTCTGCATATAAGACTAGGTTTTCCCCCTAAAAAATAATGTCCAAAATTTGGGGGTGTCTTATACACGGATATATCTTCCCCCATTTTCTTAAACTGGAGTCCCCCCAAAATAGGGGGAGTCTTATACATGGGGGCATCTTATAGATGGAAAAATATGGTACATTTATTGTGGTTGTTAGAAGTTCTGAATGCTGCTGCAAGCATGAGGAGGTAAGAATGGATGCCAGGAACCACGAGGACTACATTTCTCAAGGTTCCCAGGAGACATGGTTGCACATGCTCAGACACCTAGGCTTTATGTCTATGGCTCCTATATTTTCATTCACAGGAAAAGGCTAAGCTGCATAACTCGCTCCTTACTATGCAAAAGATATGAAACAATGGCTTGGATATTTGACTGAGGGTCTTTTTTAAATAATTCAGCCATGAATATTTAATGGTAACAATGCTTCACTATTCACTTTTTAAAATTAAACTTTGTAACTTTCAATATTCCCTGTTCTTGTTAAGCATTAATATTTGATTTGGCAAAGGGGCTTTTGGTGTTCAATGAAGGCATCAGAAAATGTTAACAAGGAATTACATTCTATTTTATTATATATATATATATATATATATATATATATATATATATATATATAAACAAGCACTAGCTGTAAGTATTATTAATAAGTAGTTTGCGGCCTACTGAATTTAGGTGAAATGGTTATCATACTACATAGCCCAACGACATGCAGATCTACTTCTTGTTTACATCTGCAGGTGTGGCAGTAGATGGGCCATTGCCTTGCCTCAGCAACAGACTGGATGAGAGACAACAAACTGAAACGCAATCCAGATAAGACTGAGGCACTGTTAGTGGGCAGTTCCCTAGACCAAATGGATGGAAGTTGCCTGATCATGATGGGGTTACACACCCTCTGAAGGAACGAACACACAACTTGTGGATACTTCTGGATCCTTTGGTGTTGCTTGAGGCTCAGGTGGCCTTTGTGGTGTGGAGTGCCTTCCATCAGCTCTGACTGGTGGCCCAGCTGCACCCCTCTCTGGGCAGGGATAGCCGAACTTCTGTTGTCTATACTCTGGTAACCTCTAAGATAGATTACTGCAATGCATTATAGTTCAGAAACTTCAGCTGGTGCAGAATTTCACAGCCAGCTTGCTCAACAGGTCAAGACAGTTTCAGCATATGATGCCATTCCTGACCTAGTTCCACTGGCTGCCAATTAGTTTCTGGGCCCAATTCAAAGTGTTGGTTTGAATTCATAAGCCTTAAATGGCTCAGGATCGCAATACTTCAAGGGCCGCCTCTTCCCATGTGAACCAACCTAGACCTTGCAATCCTCCTCCTCCTCCTCCTTCTCTTGGGCATTGCATATAAGAAACCCTGTGGGAGTAAATAGAGGGAAACGATGGCCTTTGGTATCTGAATTGGTAATATTGGTGACTAGGACTAACATTAAAAATGGTCACTAAATTACCATAATTTCTTCCAACATTAACAAATTAGAAAGGTTTCTTCGTGCCCTTGGAAATACTGTCTAATACTACAAGTTATCTAAAACCTTTTTGTAGTACTTTTGGCCAGGCATCTAGCACACCTCTGCATTACAACTTGCATCTTGTAATTTTTGTCTTCAAGAATAGTGGTTAAGAGTGGTGGACTCATAATCTGGTGAACTGGGTTCGCTTCCCCACTCCTCCACATACAGCTGCTGGATGACACACCTCTCTGAAGTCTCTCAGCTCCACTCACCTCACAAAGTGTTTGTTGTTTGGGAGGAAGGGAAATGAGATTGTTAGCCACTTTGTGACTCCTTAAGGGGAGTGAAAGGCGAGATATCAAGTCCAAACTCTTCAAGCTCTTTTTCTTCTATTTTGGATTTTATTTCTCTATCATTAAAAAAAAATACATGGTTGTGATTTAGTAAACCTCTTTAGTTTCATTGGGAGGGCTTGCACATATTCATATCTGACACCTAAACCAGTGTGGTAGGTGATTTCTAATTCCTGCAAAACCATATGTATAAGTCCTTCTTAAAAGACAACTCCTCTCAGTGAGGGCTTTTGACTTAATGAGAAATGCATAGCTGGAAATGACATTTGCTCCCAAAAATTGAATGGCTGCTTGAACATTCTCCACCTTCAACACCCAATTTTATTTGATTCTAATATTTGCAATCTGACAGTTGTTATCATGAAGTATTTGATACGGAACTGTATTTAATATGGACTGCTTATGAGCTCTGATATGTTAAAGTTATTTAATGATTTTTTAAGTGATTTTTATGCCATTTTTCAGGGTCATGGTTTCATCCAAAGTGACTCACAACAGAACAATCACAGTAAATTGTTACCCACTCATCTTTGGGGACAGAGCACCTAGAAATGATAATGAGTTTTTGTTCTATGTGTACACATATTTCACATATTTTTGCCTTTATGTTCTGTGTATGGCACTCTAATATTATGAATTTGGCAATTATCTTTTTGGAGTCAAGAACACTTTTCCAGCATAATAGATGGCAGGGCCTGGCCCTTGATCAAAATTCAACAGTAAATTAGCAAACTTAGAAGCTTCCCCGCACCCAATTGGATAATTCAATGAAAATTGGAATAGCACTTAGATTAATCATGTACAAATAAAGCACTTTGTAATGTGTGTAATATGCACTTTGCCAAAGTGTTAAATGTATGAGGCTTTCTTCCCATAATAATTCTTAGCAATGGAATAAAACAACGTGTGATAAATATGAAGGAGCGGGAAGAGAATAGAAAGCTTATTTTTTTCCTCTTTTCCCCTGTGATAACAAGCATTTAAAAAGATAAAGATTTTATCACTGAATTGGAATTATGCATTTTGAAATATGCAGGAACGTTTAAAGAGGAGGAGCAATGGGCAATGGCATGTTGCACTGATATCTGTATCATCAAAACCCAGTCCAGGGTCTAAACACCAAGACACAGGCGTATTTAAAGATAGGCAGAAGAATCCAAACCCCCTTTGCACCAGGGGTGGGATTGAATTGGATGGACCAACTGAACACAATTAAAATAGCCACCCAGAATCAAATCAAATCAAATCAAATCTCATTCCTGTTTCATTACATTCTATAGGCATAGAACAGTTGCACAATCCAGTGTCTGCATCTGTATATGAAACTCTATTATGAGAATGCATTGTGCTCTTGCTTTTGCTTCACAGAGACCTGTGGATGCTGAACCGTAGGAAAAGATCTGTTAGCCCAATTATTTGTGGAAGGAGCAGGATGCATGAATAACACCACACAAAGCTGTTTCACTGTATATGGATGTGGGAGAATACCCCTCCCCCTCCATGCAAAATGCATCAACATTCAAGGAAAAGAGGTTGGAAAACTGGCCAGCTTTCTGTGTTAAGTTCAACCTCTGTATACAAAGCTATTTTGAGTAGCAACTGGTGTGTTGGTGATGGAGCCAGTATGGTGTAGTAGTTAAGAGCGGTAGTCTCGTAATCTGGGGAACCGGGTTCGCGTCTCCGCTCCTCCACATGCAGCTGCTGGGTTACCTTGGGCCAGCCACACTTCTTTGAAGTCTCTCAGCCCCACTCACCTCACAGAGTGTTTGTTGTGGGGGAGGAAGGGAAAGGAGAATGTTAGCTGCTTTGAGACTCCTGAAGGGGAGTGAAAGGCGGGGTATCAAATCCAAACTCCTCCTCCTCTTCTTCTTCTTCTTCTTCTTCTTCTTCTTCTTCTTCTTTGGAGCCACCATTTCAACACCAGCATTGCTACAGCTTAACTGGACAGGGCTGACATGGGGCAGGTTGGTAGGAAGGTCAAGGCTACCTGTATGCACTGGCAAAGTCAGTCTGATGCTCCACCAGAGCATCCAGGCAGCCTTGACCTTGCCAGCCACACCCACCGTTCTCCAGTCCCATCTAGGAAGCTGTAGTGATGCCCGTTTCAGTAGGTCAGCTGCTAAGTCATCTTTGTAAATGACTTGGATGAAGGAATCAAGAGGGTGCCCATCAAATTTGCAGATGCTAACAAACTGGGAAAGGTAACTAATGCTGGAGAAGGCAGAATTGTGGCTCAAGATGATATTAATAGACCGGAGAACTGGGCCAAAACTAACAAAGAATTTCAGTATGGAGATATGATCGCCATCTTCACATATCTAAAGGGCTGTCATATGGAAGATGGAGCAAGCTTCTTTTTTTCCTGCGCCAGAGGGTAGGATCCAAACCAATGGATTCATGTTATAAGAAAGGAAATTCTGACTAAACATCAGGAAAAACCTTCTGATGGTAAGAGGTGTTTGACAGTGGAACAGATTCCCTTAGAAAGTGTTGAACTCTCCTTTGTTGGGAGGTTTTTAAGCAGAGATTGGATGGCCATCTGTCATGGATGCTTTAGCTGATATTCCTGCATTGCAGGGGGTTGGACTAACTCTACAATTCTATGATTCTACTGCTGTTTTTTATCATGTTTATTGCTATTATTATTATTATTATTATTATTATTATTATTATTATTATTTAAAATCTGTTGTAAGCCATCCTGTCTTCTGAGAATGTAGAAAAATACAAAAAAAAATCCTACATTTACAGCATGACACTGTTATGCATAGAGATTGCACAGTTAGTGTTCTCATTCAGTCATCTTTCTTTTTCCTTCAATACCGTTTCCACATCATTCTCACTTCTCCTCCAATTATACCTTTGTATTCTTTCAATGAAATGAAAGTGGAGCTGGAATAAGCCCCCAGTCCTAAAGCACATTGTGAGGGCAAACTCCATTCATTTAAGTGTGGCTCCAACTTCAAGTGCTTTCAATGTGGGATCTGAATGTTATTCTCTGCACTTGTAAGATGCACATCTCCCTTCTAAACAAATGGAGGGTTTCACAGCAAGTACTGCAGATAATTCAACAACAGAAAGTTGAAATGGCAAAACATTTCTCCTCCTGGATCAGCCTTTTAGCTATTTAAAATTCTGTTCCATCTCTGTCAGGAAATGAAGATAACTATTAACTGGATATGGAGCAGAATTTTGTAGGGAAGGGAGGGATCCCATTTCTGTTATACTGTTTCTTATAAGCTCCTGGCTTCATGCTGTAAAAATCCCTGCATATGTGAAAAGATTGAAGATGAAGTAAGTTGGTCGTTATTTCAAACTGAGTTTTCTTAAAATACTGAACATATTTTTCTCCCAGGGCATGGTAATAAAATGGCACATGTGCCCATTGATGGTCTTAGGTCAGATTTCCCTTATCTAAAAGTGGATGAGCTAATAGAATATTCATCGTCCCAAAGCTGTAAGCTTTATCATAGACTGTGAGTGTTTGAAGAAAACAGTTGGAAAAACTGGGGGAAATTGACACATTCCTAAGCATCATCCTTCAACCTAACTGGCTCCACCCCCAGGAAACAGTTGCAAAATGTGATTGGCATGGTGGCTGGCTGCTTTTATCCCTCACCAGCAATACCAAAAAGGAAGAAAGGGAGACAAGAAAAAGAACATATCAGGGCTGCTCTAGCTGTACTGTCGCCTCCGCTCTAGCCATGTAGTACTACCTGTCCTCAGGGAACAATTTCAGGATGCAGGTGAAGATAAAATTCAGGGACCTGTTCCTCTTCCAGGGCTTCTCCCATAGGACCATGAACCACCAGCTGCTTTATGAGAAAGATTTTAGGAGAGACCAGGCAGGCACCAGGGCCTGCTTCTTCTTGACTGCCTGCCCCAGTGGAGTCATCTACTACCAACTGCCTTGTGTGAGAGCAAGGGAAGCTGGTGAGGATGACATGGTAGGGGCCTGTCCCTGTTCCAGCTAGACACCCCTTCCCCTTGGGCCATCTATCTCCAGTTGACCTCCTAGAGGGCTCCAGAGAAGTGTTATATTTTGATATTGCTCATTGTGCTATTCTGAATACATTTTGAGGTTATTTGTAAGCTGCTTTAGAAGGGCTTGTGTCCTGAAAAGTGGGGCAGAAATAATGCTACATGAATAAATTATTCCAGATTCCAGACCGTTTTGGTTCAGGCAGCTCAGATGAAATGAACATTACAAATTATGCATTGTGACAAAACTTTTAGTGTAGTCACAGCCTTAGTTGTTAATCTGTGCATTTGTCTCAGGATCCCAAGGATACAGAGTGCACATCAGAAAATGCTATCAATCACTGAAGCACAGTGTGCAATGATACAGAGCCAAGAATATCCCAGGACATTTCTCCCTGCTGCTTATTTGAGGTGTTCTTGCCTGTAGGCAGAAAGCTCCCATAGGATACACTATAGATGAGCAAAAGGGATTATTCCTGAGAAAAACCAAATCAATTCACCATCATTCAAGCCAATGATGACTTTATAGAATTAGACTACTGGATTGTTAATTCTCCAATTAATTTAGTCATTGTCTTCATCCTGCTAACACCATAAATCAATCAAGAATAAGAAAATATGCTTTCTCTGTGATGCATAGGCTATGCTCATTATGCTATGCAACCCAACAACAAAAACAACTGTAGCAGCACTTGGGTGTATATAGGCTTGCCATACATCAGGAAAATTCCTGACATGTCCTGTTTTGGGGGTGTAAAAAGGGCATCAGGGAAGAATTTTGCCGAAGTGGTAAAATGTCAGGGAAAACCTGGATATAAAACAATGTGATGGAAAAAGCAGCAGAAACAGCTCCAAAGGCTTATTTGGGGGGGAGGTTCCCCCAAAAGCTCAATAATTTGTATTTGTTCCAAAACAAATGTGGCAGCCCTAGGTGTATAGCAGGTTTATGTTGACCACATGGTATAGGGATAAATAATAACTTGGAGGACAGATTGCCACTGTTTACCACAGAGCTCTTGGTATAACCCCAAGTTCATTATAACAGATTGCAATGTGATCAGTTCCTTGGCAGAATCAGGCCCACATAAACAGCCCCTTTTTCAGTATTAATGCAAATAAAAAAGCTATTTTGAAATACCCCATCTGTGCCTTTGTGAGAAAAAAGATGACGAGGAAGGGTAATGTGTAATTAAAAATATATATTTTTTGAAACAACAGTGTGGCTTCTGTGATGATCTCAAGAGCATATTGTGATTATCACATATTAACTTGACTAGATCATCTGTAGAAATGAATGCAATAATAAATTAATGCAATCCCCGAGGGGATTTCTATTTTGAATCCAATTGAATACTTTTGTTACTTTGGTGAAGGAGCTCAGACACAAGCTTGTTTGATATGCTTCATACATGGCACAGTGCTGCTAATTCTAGAAATTTACTTGACAGAGATGAGAAATTGTTTTGGAAGGGATACTGAACTGTCAAATCTCAGTATTTTTCTGGCAGGACCATCTCTTTGCCACATAACACTTTGGAGGAAGAGAAGTTAGGGTTCAAATGGACAGCTCCCTTGAAAATATCTCTTGAGAAAAGATGCTCCACTGCAATAGGCTGCAGGTTCACCTGCAGGTTAGGAGGAACTGAAGTGGCCCAAGTGATGCTACCTAGTAGCTCCAGACCTATCAAGATCACAATTAGGACTCCAGGGTCAGAGTTGGTAACATGTTTGAGTGGAAGCTCAGAAGCAAAAAAGCAGTGCCCATCCGGTGGCATAAGACTTCCTGTTCCTGAGACCTACTCATAAGGAGAAAACCAAACTTTTCATGTTATTGGATTCAGATCCCTACGAAGGAGTGGAGCAATGGAGCCAGCTAAAGTTTGGGACTGAACAACTGCTGAAGTGTCAGCTGCATCCCATTGCTGAGTGGAGAGACAGAAGGAGGTTATTAGGCAGGAATGTGGAATGAGGGAGGAGCAGCCTAGTTGCAGCCTCAGTTGCAGCCTGAGCTCCGAGAACAAGGAGAAAGAAGTGGGGAGTTCAAGGGAGAAGACACAGACTGACAGTTTAAGCTTGGACTCAGAGGGAGGGCCACCGGAAATAGCCCATGCCATGACACGTAGGCACGCAAGAATTAATGAGAGGCGTGAACAGGAAAGGAAGCAAAAGTGGGGCTTTAAATGTGGGAAGAGGAAGGGGCGGAACTCAGACTTGACAACAGCTAATTTGGAAGCAGACGCTGAGTGACTGAGCTCCAGAGTGATTTGTGTGTTTTGAGCAATAAACCTGAGTTAACTATTGCCGGAGTTGTCTCACTTCTCTGGGAGAGACCCAACCATTACATGAAGCATCTTATCCTGTTGCTCTCCCTGTGACTTCTTTGCTGGGAAGATGCCCTGTTCTGTGAAGCACCTTGATTCCTGAGCCATTAGAAAGTCCCCTGGCAAAATTTTGAGCTACAAGGCCATCATGGTAGGATCAGGCTAGGGATTCAGAATGACTTTATTGGATCTCTGCTGTATCATGTTGCTTATATGACTGATAGGATTTTTTTTTTGCCGAGAAGAATGCATAAGATTCGCCATTAATTCTTAGCATCTAAACCCCTGTGCAATTGGGATACATATAGTAAGTCACAACTGACTAGACACAAGACATGACATAGTGTAGTGATTTTGTATAAATAACTCCTTGGGTCATAGTGTCACTGTATGTGTTTCATGAACACCACATCATTATTTGCTGCAACAGACAAGCACCATATCATGATATGCCACAAGGACTGAGCTCATGGCGACATTTGTTGATGATTTGTATTTGCCACTAGTGTTGATTAGTTATTAATCATGAAGTGAGTTTTTCAGTACTATGTGTGGTATAATAAGTAAAGGAAAACAGGATTATCTCTCTCCAGGGCAAGAGCCTGCACTAGCATAGAACTGAGCCCCTCCTAGCTGAGAGGTGGGAGGAAAGTATTTGATAGTTCAGCGAGTGTGGAGCATGAGCCCAATGGCACTTCAAAGCTCTGAACAGTCTGTTGTTATTCTTTCTCTGGCAGTGATTCTTTGTAAGAAGGATTTGAGAAGGAATTCATGTTGAGTGTGAGTGGTTCGGGTATGAGTGGTTGGTTTGTAGACATATTTTATGGGGTGGTAATAATCGTGATCATTGTGCAAATAGACACTGAGACTGAATTGTGTGAATTGTTATGTGCATAGTGTATTCTTATGTTGGCTGGGTGTCTGGTTCACGCCGTATTACAATTTACTCCTATCTTAGTTATATAAATACAGTTGTTAGGGATATGGATGTCATGTATTTTATGTATTTGGGTTTTTCATAATGTAAATAATTTGAGATTGTGCTTATTGTATACTTATTTGGATTCTGCATGTTGGTTATTTCTTTATTTCCAACTAAGATCTGTGGATAGTAAGCAACCTTTAAATGGACTAGAGTAATAAAAATAAAAATATAATAGCTTCTTTATTTATTTTTGCTTCTGTCCAACTTAGTGTTGGGTGGTGTCCAACTAACGTGTTTCAACAGTGCACAGATTTCCACTTGCACAGCAGAATTTCCCCTTTTCTTTCCATGTACGTGCTTTATATCTCTGGAGCATATTTGAGGAGGGTGCAAGGCATGTGCGAGGCAAGAGGGGAAGGTTGCATTGAGCAAGTGAAAATCCTTGCATTGACAGAACCTGGCTTCTGCTCTTCCTTTGCCTGTTGCAAAGCCAATCCCTCTCTTGTTTGCCTGCAAGATGGAATACATTATTTGGAGCCACAGAAAGATGCCTCAATGCAAAACTCCAAGGCAGGTATCTGCACCTTTAACAGTAGTTCCATTCACAGTCATGAGAACTACATTGGTACTGAAGCATTTAGTTGTGGCTCTTACTCTATGTGCTCATTAGAAGTTCTAATTCCTGCAGGCATTGCATCTGAGTCAATGATACTGTTATTTGATAAGCTTGTAAGCTAATGCCTACTTACTATTCTCAGTTACTATTGTCCGTTTTCCTGTTTTCTACCCCCACCATGGGCCTTCCAATGCATCAGGAAGCCAGTCTTCAGGACTGGCTGACTGACTACTCAATCTTGACTTCGTGCAAATGAGTTAAAGATCAGTTCTCGTATATCATGAATACCTGAAGGTTTGCATAGCTCTGGCTTGATCCTTCAAATCAGATCCATGCAAATCTCCCACCATTCATGTTAAACCAGAACGGATCTTTTACCCTTTCACACAAAGTAAAGGCAAGTAGTTCAGTCCATACCAGGGAAGGAGCAATGGAGCATAAATACTATGGTATACCATAGCTCATTTGACTTTTCCCAAAGGTCATGCCTAAATGAAGCACCAGTGCAGATAAAACCTAGGAATGATGCAACGAGAACACCAGGAAAGCACAGTTCAATTGATCAGTGTTTCCCAGATTTTGGTATGCAAAACTGGGTTGTGTGCCCTCTTTTAAAAACCAATGATACCTCAGAAACTAATTTATAACCAATGGCATAGTGTTGTTGCAAAGAGGACACCAATCTGAGATATGCTGTAACCTCTTTCTCTCTCGTACATTCCATTTTGTGTAAGCAATTTGCCTTCCATCA
This sequence comes from Podarcis filfolensis, assembly GCF_964270895.1. Lineage (NCBI taxonomy): Eukaryota > Metazoa > Chordata > Lepidosauria > Squamata > Lacertidae > Podarcis > Podarcis filfolensis. Next base: position 41,121,385 of record NC_139603.1, read on the forward strand.
TGTTCTCTCACACATGGTGTTCAAAACAATTAAAATAAAATTGCAGCCATCAGCCTGAAAGTTTCAAAGATAAGAAGCAATTCCCAGCATGAATAAACTGTGAAGTGCATTTGAAAATAAGGTTTTTAATGATAATTGGCATTGAAACCTTTATTTTCCTAATATATTTCACAGTTTATGCACGCTGGGAAGAGCATGTTTTCCTTGAAACTCTCAGATGGCTAAACTAAATAAAAGTGATACAATTTCCCTTTAAATAAAGGGGGGAAGTAGAACATTATTAGTATTTTTAAAAGTAACTATTAAAAAACATTTCTGCTATTGCTCATCCAGTTTGCATTCTCTGCCTGGTTGGAATATGCATTCAATGGGGCATTAATTCAGTCTCCTTCTGTTTAATTTTCAGATCTTTTCACTTCCTACTAAAAATAAACATGATTTTAATACCATACAACAAGGGAGCTGCAGACATTTTGTTTCTGAAATCCTAACTATGTAGCCTTCTTGTGTTTGCATAGTAGATGTGGGCAGTTCCTGGTGTTTTTTCAGATCTCTTTGAGCTTTTCCTAAAGCATGCTATCATTTATTGATTTACTGATTGTTATTGCACTGTCAATATCCATACTGCTTGCAGAGTAATATCTCAGCAGGTCCTTGAACTGAGGAACCTACCATCTAAATTTCACACAGGAAATAACAGCAAAATAAGGGAGAAGATGGGGTTTAGAGTAACCACATGAATAATATGTCTTGCACGTTGGGGAAAGCTGGTCAGTATGCCTACAGGCCTGATAGGATCCTAATTTTGCCTGTGAGACCATTTCCCCAAAACCATGCCTACCTGCTCTCCACCTGACATCAATATGGGGATAAGTGTGGGGCAAGTAAAGATTTGGCTCTGTAAGGGAACAATCAGGAGCCTTAAACACACTCCCAACTATTCTTTTGCAACCAGGATCAAATGCAATAGGAAGCTCCCCATGAGGGACATCCTATAGGGCTTCCTTCCAGCACTGATCAGCCAGTTGGAGTTGAGAGCATGCCCGAAAGTGTGGAATCACAGCCAATCAATTGACTGTGACTGAGAGCATGCTGCCAAAGGGGCTTGCTATACGTAACTGATGGACAGTACCAGCTGAATGCCTATTTGCAGGCATGGTTTAGGTTCAAACAGCATCTACAAAATGACTTCAACAGTGATTGACAGCTGATTCAAAGTGGTTGCAGCAGCCTCATTTAAAGGACCACCCTCTATCCCAATCAGCTGAAGCTTGAATGTGTAACATGACATCATAACCTCATCAGGCAATTGACAGTTCAACATCCTACTTCCAAAGTTGACATGCAGTGTGTGTGTGGAGGGGGGGAAATTCAGTTTCCAACCCTTGACTTCTTTGCCACTTCCCCCTACCTGAAAGGCCATAAATCTTGGAGCAGATGGAGACACAGCAGCAGTAGTATGTGTGTTGTTCGTGTCTGCAACAGTGCCTTTTCCTGCCTTGGATTCTAGGACATGCAGTTCCAGCTAGGAATGGGGAACATTTTTAGTTCAGTTCACATTTGACTGCAAACCCACCTAACTACCACTTCCCCAAACCATATGTGAACCGAAATACAACTTTCCTCTTGAAGCCACACTTTTCTGAATTTTGCGATGAAGTTCTGCATCCACAAAAATGTGTACAAAAATGCTTGTGTTAGGGGAATGTGTGCATTTGAAAAAGCACTCATTGGTGAGAATAACATACAATGTATTTTGTATTAGTGAAAATTGCTTGCAAAAATGTGTATGCATACAGTGGTACCTTGGTTCTTGAATGTAATCCATTCCAGAAGTCCATTCGACTTCCAAAACATTTGAAAACCAAGGTGTGGCTTCCGATAGGTGCAGGCGCCCCAGAAACAATAGCTGACAACCAAATCGGACATTTGGCTTCTGAAAAACATTCAAAAACTGGAACACTTACTTTCAGGTTTTCGGTGTTTGGGAGCCGAAATGTTTGAGTACCAAGGCATTCAAGAACCAAGGTTTCACTGTATTCGGATAAATATGCACTAAGATGCTTTAAGAAAAATAAACCTGGTGAACTGATGTGGATTTGTGGCAAACTGAACTGAGGATTGAAAAAATGAGAGAAGCCAAAGTAGGTGGGTTCATCTATCCCTAGTCTCAGCCCGAGTCCTTGGCAGGAAAAGATTATCTGCCAGGGACAGGAATGCCCACTGCCACTGCTGTCTGCCACCTCCTACCTACTCCAAGAGAATATTTTGGCCACTGGGAGCAGGAACAGATAGTATATAAGGTGGTAGGTACAAAGGAATTATGTTAATGTTATTTGACCATCAGGTTCAATTGATCATGGAAAAGGATAAAAAGAAGAATGTTTGTACATACCTACTTGTGAGAGCTGGACCATAAAGAAGGCTGATCACCGAAGAATTGATGCTTTTGAATTATGGTGCTGGAGGAGACTCTTGAGAGTCCCATGGACTGCAAGAAGATCAAACCTATCCATTCTTAAGGAAATCAGCCCTGAGTGCTCACTGGAAGGACAGATCGTGAAGCTGAGACTGCAATACTTTGGCCACCTCGTGAGAAGAGAAGACTCCCTGGAAAAGATGCTGATGCTGGGAAAGATTGATGGCACAAGGAGAAGGGGATGACAGAGGATAAGATGGTTGGACAGTGTTCTCGAAGCTACCAGCATGAGTTTGACCAAACTGTGGAAGGCAGTGGAAGACAGGAGTGCCTGGCGTGCTCTGGTCCATGGGGTCACAAAGACTCGGACATGACTAAACGGCTAAACAACAACAACTTGTGATAATAGTCTGGCTGCAGCATGCTACACCAGATTCAGTTTTCAATCACTTTCAAAGCACTGCCAGTTAGAGCCTGTTTTATAGGACAAATGTAATGACCCTATTGTTAGTTGAGCTTGGAGGTGACCAAGTATGTTTGACAAGGACTAGTTATCCGTCACGTATGATCTAGTTGAGATTCCTGCATTCCAGAGGGTTGGATTAGATGCCCTTCTATGATTCAATGATTCTGTGAACTCATTTCTAAGAGCAGGACTATATTATCCTGTGTGTGGTGAAGGTAGTGAAGTGAATGCTGAATACCATGGCCTGAATTATGACGAGAGAATGAATATTTTTTACTGCTTTCTTCTTCACACACAAATGTTCTCTATCTGATGTCCCTCTGTACTCCATTGTCATTGCCACCTTTGTGCCATAGACATAGTTGTTACCTGTAACCAGATTTTATAGTATAAATGATCAAATGTTCTCACGTTTCTTAACAATCACTATTTGCATTGATATAATTTAACTTCAGATTAGAAAAGATACGCATATTTCTTAAGCAAAGGATCCACCATTCTGAAATTCTATAGCTTAACCCGCCTTTAATGAAGTACTATTAGGATATCTTAAATCTTTCTTTTTATTTTTGTATCTTTATATAAAGGAGAAATAGATAATTATGTTACTGATAAGGAAATCCTGCCAATCTGTGCCATTGTGTGGCAATTGTAGTGGGTGACTTTTTTAAACAGTTTGAAAAGATATGTTTTAATGTAGAAGACTACAGTGGAGTTTAAATGTAGACTATATTTGGCATCACTTAAAATTGTATCGTATTATTTGGGAAAAGAGGAGGCAAAATGGAATGATGAATACATCATCCTGAACACCAAGTACTGTTAACGGTCATAGGGGAAAATGTAAATGCTTTCCTTTTTAGTTACACATTCATCATACTGCATAAATCTTTGGCTCTAAGGGGAACATTGTTCGTGGCGAACTGTTTTAAGTCTCCACCCTTTGTGTTAGTACAGTAAGGTGGTTTATTTTTTGACTCTGAAGAAGATTTCGTAGAAATAAATTGGCTGGCACACAATGTGTAATTTTCTTGGCCTATTATTTCTGATCATGGTTGCAAGATGCATGTAGACATAAAACAAAAGGGCTTTACAAATAAGATGTTTTCTTCTGTACCTATACACCCGGCAACTGCCTTTAAGCGAGCTCTATTCTTCCTGAGTACAAAATGATTGATTGATTGATTGATTGCTCACTGTTTGCACAACTCCCTGCTGTCCCAGATCCATCTCTGCTCCTCACACTCCATGCAGTTCCTGCATCATTGACTTTCTGCCAGTGCCTGAGCTGACATATAATGATCTTTAGACATAGTAATGTCACATTCATCACACCTTATCAGTTGTGACAGACCTAAATTCAAATGAAAACATGAAGTGTAGACTGAATCCAATCCAAACACTGATACACTTTTGAGTGGCATCCATCAAGAAGTGATGCTAAAGTGGAAAATTTCTGACACTGAAATTACCTTTAATGATTTCCCTGGCTAATAATGCCCTGAGGACTTTCTCATCGCAATATTTTGGGAAGAGCACAGCAGCTCCAGTTTTTGCCTCAAACAAAATGTTGGTGAGAACTACATTTTATAAAACTGGGGTGGCACAAGATGTTGGATCTGTTCAAGCTCTGAGTATTCCCTCACTCCAAATTTAAGGAAGTGTCCAGCGAGCAATTTCAAAATACTTTCTTAATGCAACAGCTCCAGGGAAAAATGCAGAAGCTAGTTTTGCAGAAACAGTATTGGGGTCCCACCTATGCAGAAATTTCACCACATCTAGTTTTGCAGCAACATCCTTAAGTGCTTTTATTACTTTCCCCATTAAGCACAGCCAATTATTTGAAAAGAGAAAAGTGTCAAAACAAAGGTTTACCTAAAACATACTTGCAGTTTGTATCTTTAAATGCATTATATATAGTATTCAACAACACAGATTGAAAAACCCTTATTTTAATTATGTGCAAAATTTGATATTCAATTGAAATATTTATCCCAGGAATGGGAAACCAATGGCCCTCCAGATGTTGTTGGACTACACCACCCATTATCTGTGATCATTTGCCATGCTGACTGGAGCTGTTGGGAGCTGGAGTCCAGTAACATCTGACTGTCTTCTGCATGTCAATGTACACAAGTGTATCCCTTCTTTAAGCTATTGGGTGTTCAGATCATCAACACACATGCAAAAATGCATGAAGGAGACTGTAGGGTCATGCTAGCTAGTCCTACTTCTACTTTCCACACACCAGCAGCTACAACTCCTCCACCCATGCATTCAGAGCATAATGTATGTGTACAGAGCTCCGATAAGCAAGTGGGGAGGTTGAATTTGGCCTGTGCTCCTTCTCATATAGAGCAACTCTACACACCTGCATTATTGGAACCCCTTTTTCTTACCCACTCTGAATGTGCAGACACTCAGGACATGGCTGCTGTTGAACTAGTGTGGGGGTTCATTTAAACCCCCATAGCTGTTACTTACCAGTAGCTTCCTTTTATAATCTGTAGCGCTGTAAAATAGATCAAAATGAGAGGGTGACCAGGAAGGGAAGGAATGGGTTTGTTGTTTCATGACTACAGGGGAAGGTTTCATGGGTAAACCCTGTTTGAAAAGAGATTTCCTTCTGACTAAACCTGCATAGATTTGTGCTGTAACTCCCACCATGTTCAGCAGGGCTTACTCTCGAGGAGAGAAGGAGCTGTGAGGAAAAAGAAAGTTCTGAAACCTCACCAGCAAGGACCTCTGCACTTTCCAGTCACAACCTTTCAAAGATTTCACCTGTGCTATATCTCCCAGACTCACTGTACATGTTGGTCTGCAGCTAAACCAGTGGACTAAAGGCACTTCATATGTGGAAGATACCTGAAAGTCTGTAGTTATTGTGGAATAACCATTTATATGACAAGGGCTTCTTCACCAGTATCTGATGGGAGAAATTGCCACCTAGTAACCTGTCAATCTTGAAGTACAGTGAGTGCTGGCAAGATTGTGGTGGTGTAAGTGCATGAACAAGAGTGCCAGACTGGGTCTACCAGTAGACAATCACTGCCCTGACTTCACTGCCACCCTGTGCCCATCCCATCCCGGATCTGTCCCAATGGACCCCCCTGTTCAGCACATTTTTGTGCATGTCTTGGAGCTTGCACTTCTATTTTTGTATCCAAGTAAAAAAACAAAACCTGAGAACCTCAAGTTCTTGCTTGATTTAGCTAGAAATAATTAGCACTGTGGCCATCGTTGTTGCTCAGGTGCTGTCAGAAAATGTCTTACTCAAACACCTACAATATATCTGGGTTAGATTACAGTTTGAGAGTTAGTAGCAGCTTGCAGCAGCGCCAACCAGTATGGTTTTCTTTGCCTATGCATTAAATTGGCATCGTTATAGTACACTCTATCATTAAAAAGAATTGTAAAAATTCTTCCCAATTCAATCATTATTGTAAAGATTTATATTGGATCAAAGTATAGATGCTGTATACCTACAACAAAAACAAATGTGTACTTTTTATTTATTCTTTAATAAGATTTAGGATCACAATAGTTCTCCTTGTTTGTATAAAATGTCATACTACAGAAACTACAGATATAAAAATACTGCTTTGAAAATTTTCATCGGTTGTGTTTTATTTATTACATATAAAGGCTCCCACTTGCCTATTCAAAAATATGAATTCTTTCTTTCTGAGCACTTATGGTGAACCCAGGTCACTAGCTCTGCTTATTGCATTTTAAACAAAAGATTTTGTAAGGACTCCATGGGCACGGCTATTGACAACAGAAGAGTGAACTGCTCTCAGCCAGTAATACAATATAGTGATACATGGCAAAGGTGTTGTTTTTATAAAGTAGCTTTTTATTTTAAGGAAGTGGCAAAATCACTTCCCAGGGCAGTTAGTTCAACACATTTGACTAGCACTGCATTTGCTTCAAATAGAGCAGGGGGAAAATGATCAGTAGTTTTGCTGTTCAAAAGTAGCCACTAGCACCTTTTGTTCAGAGTCCATTCTATGAACTGTGAAGTGGAGAACTCTGATCAGAAATTAGCTTTCTATTCCCATGAGTTTTTCCACCAAGACCTCCAGCTATGCATTTGGGGGGGGGGCATAAATAATAGAACATAGAATTCCATAATGCAGTTGGCTGATGCCTCGGCATTGGTGCAGCATTACTGCTACTATAACTACTGCCATTATTATCTTGTATCCAGTGTAGCATAAGTAACCATCCCACCAGTGCAATGATTTACATTTCTGCACCCAGACTTTCCACCCTCTTCTCTCCACGTGCACTCCCTAAACATGCCCACTGGGTTCCCCTAGCTCTCCTGAAAAGATTTGAGAAGGGTGCAGGTGCACATGGGGAGAAGTCCCTTTGTGCAAGTGTAAAACCTTGTTCTAGCAAGACAGCTACTTTACACTACATTTGATGCAAGTCATTAATAGTATTAGTAGTATTATTTTGAATTTCTTACCTGTCCTTATTCATAAAGTCCAAGGATGGGTTATAACAATATAAAATACAATATGAAAATCAGTTTTTTAAAAATCAGAAGAATGTGGTGGGTCGTGAGTGTGTGTGTGTGAATGTATTTGTTCCTGGTGTCAAAGGCTAGGGTAAAGAAGCATGATGAAAGCTATACAATGAAGGTGCTTTTTTTGGGATGGAAATTCCACACCTAAGGGACTGTCTAAAAGAATACCCTCTCCTAGGTTGTTGGAATTATTGCACTTAGCTGAGATGGCTAAGTTTAATCAGAGGGAAATCATTGTCACTATAAAGATTGGAAACCCCTTAAAGACTTTTTGCATGAACAAGAATTTGAACCTATGATACCTGGGTTTGAGGATTGAAGAAAATGTTGGTTTACAGAAAGTGGGATTGTTGGATGTCATCTTCAAGCAGATGTTTTAAATAATTTTCTCTATATAGCTGACAGACAAAGAATTGCTAGTTCTCTCTCTTCTTTTCTTCTTTTCCTACTTTTTTATCTTTGATAAAAATATATTGGACATTGGATATTAACCTTTGTATATGAACCTTTCAAACATTGCTTGGAGGTTTTTAAGCAGAGGTTGGATGGCCATCTGTCATGGATGCTTTAGCTGAGATTCCTGCATTGCAGGGGGATTAACCAGATAACCCTTGGGTTCCTTCTAACTCTAAGATTCTCTGATTCTAATATCATTTATTAGCAGGGGGTGGGAAGAGAACCACCAAGATTGTAATAGTTCTGTCTGGAAGTTGCCAGAGCATGGAGTAGCAGTGACCATGACATCTCTGCCCGAAAGGAGCTGCAGCTGGTGAACTGGACGGAAGTGGAAATAGAAATTACTATCCACCTGAGCCTTCTGTGACTGTATGGGATCATGGAATACCTCAAGGGTATAGCACTAAAGTAGAAGTATGCTAGGAGCTCTGGAATCTTTGTAATGTGCAGTCTAAACATTAGTCCAAGTTAATCCCCATTGATTTCAGCATAAGAATTAAGCATGGCATAAACCTTTCTCATTGAGAACAATGAGACTTCAAAGTGCTTCCTTTGCTTGGATTGTACCAGAGATATTTTAAAAGAAAAGCAGTTACCGAAATTGTTATTTTTTTAAATCAAATGCTTAAAGCACATCTTGCTAGTCATTATTGCCTTGATGGCGTTTCCATATACCATAGCAGTATGCCAGACTAGATGACTTTTTGGGTACCTTCCCGTTCTACAGTTGCGTGGTGAGGCCCTGCAGTTCCCTCAAAAATAAACACACAGACATGAATATGTTGGGTTAATGGGATAAATTAGGCCACAACTTTATTGGTTACAGATGTGAACGGTTTGGCTTAGGCAACTGGGTGAAGCAAGACTATATCCTGATTACTGCCCAGCTGCAGGAGTCCCGTAAGGCAGTGTTTCCCAACCTTGGGTCTCCAGCTGTTTTGGGACTACAACTCCCATCATTCCCAGCTAAGCAAGACTAGTGGTCAGGGATGATGGGAACTGTAGTCTGAAAACAGCTGGAGACCCAAGGTTGGGAAACACTGCCGTAAGGGTCAACTACTGATAGGGGGAGCCCTATGATATACATCAATTGAGAGCACCCCCAGGGTCACTGATGGGGTTGTGTCATGGCCCTAGCCCACACCCAGGCTTCGGACAGGATCCACACCCCCAGGTCCCTTTAACGGGATACCCTTAACTAGGAGGGGCAGGCAGAGGCAACAACCTCCCCTCCCATAAACCAGGTTTACCAATGCCTAACCGCCAAACCTTACAAAGTTGTGACGTTTGCTACAAGGTAAGCGAAAACCAAATGGCTGGTGCCAATTTGCCAAGTGGAAAAATTCCTACCCGGCCCCAACAACCAGCCAACCGACATTAGTAATAGCAAGGCCATAGTCAAGCAACACAAGAAAAAAGGGTGGGTGGGCTGGGAGATCCAACGGAGGAGACGAAAGGAGGCTGCCTTCCCCAGCCGCACTGTGGTCAGCTGAGGGCGTGACGCAGCGACTGGGAGTCCTAATGACATGGTCAGCATTTCTCCACCCACAGTCAGGTCACTGGGAGGTCCTGGGTCACCGCCACAACGCACCCCCTCCAAAAGGGGAGCCGCTTTCTATGATTCTATGACCAATTACCCATGTTTTGTCTACTATAGCTACAATCCAGCAATGAAGCCTGAAGGAATTGTGGCTTTTGTGTGTCTTAATTAACAGCAAGCTGTTCTGTTTCTTTTCTTTTTCTTTTTAACAGGTAAATATTGCCACTGAAATATTTTGTTTCCAGAGTGGAAGATGTGGTGCCCAGGTGAATTTTTATGTTTAAAGTGTTTAGAAATAAAAGCAACAAAAATAAAAAGCTGTCTGAAAATGTGTGAATTACCTTCCCTGGAGATATCAGTTCACTGGGATGAGGATCCCCCCCTTTTTTTTCTTTTTACCTTTTTACTTTAACTGGTTAAAGCAGAAGTAGCCAGTTACCTGGAATACAACTCCCCTTACCTTTGGCCATGCTTGCTGGGCCTGATGGGATCTGTAGTTCAACACCATCTGGAGGCCACTGTGTTGCCTATCCCTGAGTTAAAGAATACTTCAGGCAGAAACACTGCATTGTTTCTATGAAGATGCATTTCGGGTAGAACAACTGGTCTGAGAATGAAGCCCCTCCCTATGGGATGTTACATTCAGGTCACTGTTACCATGGTTCTGAGAGCAGTAGTTTGTTAAGGATGCTGAGAGTTGCTGGGAGAACCCTATTTCCTTCACAAAGCTACAATTCTGAGTTGTGTGTGAAGTGAGGTTGATTGCTAAACCACTCTAAGAACTGTAGCTCTGAGAGGGGAATAGGGGTCTCCTAACTACAGCTCCTATAATTATTTATGAGGGAACCATGGCTGTTTAAAGTGGTATCACAATGCTGTAAATGTGTGGTGTGATTGTGATAATTGCTTGAGGGTGGGGAGAACACCCAACACTCCAGAAAGGCTTTTTGGTTGTTGCAGGTGACTGCAGAGGGGATGAGGAGATGCAAAATGTTCTGTGAACGCCTTTAACTGACTTTAGCATTCAAACCATTGTGTTTAGCTTATGAACATAATAACCCAGTGGATCCATCAATTTATCAGCTGCCTTTTTTTGGAAAGAAAAAGATTTTAATTGATTTTCGTTGCAGTTGTCATCTGTGAAAAAGTGCTATGAATTAAGGACATGGTTGTAAACAAAGCTCTTCTTTTGATTCAATAAGTGGCTTGTTGGTGTTCTTTGAAAGAAACTGTTACATTGATTAAACATCCTGAAAATATGACCTGTGGTGAGATATTGTTATTATATTTTTGATTAGTTAATTGATGGAGGATTTAGAAACAATTAATGTTAATGATTAGGGGTAAGTGTGGCATGTTGAGAGAAAATACATATGCCTTGTTCCATGTCAGAGAGAAGGCTTGAACTTGTGTTAAATGTAGAAAAGTCCTGGGCACTGCAGCGAAGGTGGAGTGGATCCCAAATTCCTTGTTTCAGGGGACTCTGAGTGAGTGCAGATTATTTACAGTGCATAAGCAGGTGTAATGTAGCATCAGTATGGAGGGATCCTGGCAATGCCAGTGATGACAATATAACAGCATTGGCATTTCCCCACGTCCTGGACTAAAATATGTAACCTGCTAAAAGTCAACTTAAAACTTCAATCGGAAGAAAGCCATAAAGACTTCTTTTATATGAGGTTTTAAACCTTGGACTCATGCCATTGTACTCTGATTTATGCTGGTGAAACAGGATGTGAAATCAAAGAACAAAATTCACCTCTACTTTGACTTGACTTATTAGATCTGACCGCACAATAGCTTGGGTCTGGAGGGAGATAGCTCCTCTGGTAGTAAGGTTAGTTATTTCATGAGATCATGTATAGGACATGAACAGCCAAAGCTCTCCCTGGATTTAGTACATTAAAGAGCTCTTGGGAAGGATGGGAATCAAAAAGTCACCTACCTTTGTCCCATCTCTCTGAACAATATTTATTTGTAAAGACTTCTTTGTTTGATGGTGGGTGCTTGGTAAAATATGCACTCTGTGGTGCTGACTCATATATACATGTATGTAGCATGCAGTAAATGGGATGGTCATCGTTAACTAATGTGCATGTATGCAATTCTGCATATTGCATTGACCTTTCCAACAAACTGTTAACATCTTAGGTTTGACAAAGTTCTCATATTAGGGAGGGATGAAAACCTCAGTCCAAGGTTGCTGTTCCTCCTCCTCCTCCAATGACCTTGTTTTCATTATGTGTTCCATTTTTACTAGGCAGTGGATTGAAACCGTACATGTCTCATGTACACTTACCATTCTGAGATGTCAGTGATCAATTCTGTTTTATGACAGCTCACATGTGAGGAATTCTATTTTAAAGCTGTTACAGAGTCCAATCTTGCTACAGTCCCTGTGTCTTCCTAGGGGATGCTTCTTATCCATGACTGATTTCATGCCCAAGCACATTTACTTGGAAGTACGTGTAAAAAGAAAAATCTGGCTTCCTCCAAGTCTCCTGCTGGAGATAGCTTGGGTACAAATTGCAGTGTAATCCTATGCATACCTACTCAGAAGCCCAGCAAATAGATATAAGATAGGGGACACCAGCCCTAGACATTCTGGGAAGAAAGAGCAAATACTATAACATTGCTTATGTCTAATGTCATTTATATTGTAACTTAAACATTTTGCATTATAATACTTTACTTATGTCAGATTTGCCATCATCATTCATACTTGAGGATACCCACTATTTAACTGCATTTCCTTGGCACCCAGGAAATAAAGTATTAATTTTAAATGATTGAGTCTTGAATATTCTCACAAAAGAATACATTTGGGGAGTTTTCAGTCAAATCATTTTGTTTACACGTCACATAGAGGAAGGGTGCAAACCTTATTCATGTTCATTTTTCACATATGCCTCTAGATATGTTTGATAAATATGACTGTTGTATCAAAACATTGGAATTTTTTATCTCATGTGACCACTTAAATGTGATTTTATGGTCCAACCATAATCTAGAGCACCCTTCTTCAACCTTATGTCCTTCAAATATAGTTGGACCACAATTCCCACTCTCCTTGACCATGGGCTATTTTGGTTGTGGCAGATTGTAATGGGAGTCCAACATTATCTGGAAGAAATCATGTTAGAGAAGGCTCCTCCACTTTGCATGGTGATTGTAGAGTCTCTAGGAGTTGTTTGTCATCCAATTGTGGTATGTTATAAAAAGATACAAAGCCTATATATGGCTGACACAGATTTTTAAAGCTGGTTTGCATGATGACTGTTCCAATGAGGTGAACTGTTTAACCGAAGGACCAACTGAGGGGTTTTTTTTTATACCACCAGAGATCTTTCTCCCCACCATATAAAGTCATGTGCATGTGGTGGGAGGAATCATTACTGCTAATCATAAATAGTTCTTTTTCTGGCTGACACCAGCATTGGGTTTAAAGTGGCCTCCATGTGGTAGCTAATATTGTGGAAAATATTAATAAAAACAAAATAGTTAAGAATCTCTGCAGGAGTCAAAGATGAAAACAAAGCCTACCAAAAGCTGGACGGGTCAATCCTGCTAAAGAAGGGAAGATGAAACTGACTGCATCCTTTTCTGAAATTATTTCTTCTATATGTGTTGTGGGGGTTGACCCTGATCTGATAGTTACCCGTTTAAAAATGCTATCTCCTCCTTATGGAACATCTGATTACTATCATCAGCTATGCTGTATAGGAAAGGCTTCAAAAGAGGCCATACTTTTGTTTGTCATCTGAACATGAAGTGTAATGTCCATTATGATAGTATTCATAGGATTCAGGACACAATAGCTTTGGCTTTTATGAGAGATGTTTAGGAAGAAACAAAGGCACAGATCCCCAAGTAACAATGGCAATTCAGCTGGAACAAACAGTAATCTTGGAGGAGTTTTCGTTCCTGCCAGTCTATAAGAGATTCTTTACTCAAAGTCAAACACCATAACTTATTTCTTTGAGTACTGTGACATTGCACTCACTCTGCCTTTGAAATATATCCGGTCTACTTGTTTTTAGATGCTGTGGTTTCTAAAGACCATTCTCAGCATGAAAAAGCCCTGTTTTATTTGACTCTTTTGTTCAGGTATGATTGTCAAATGGGATGTGTCTCAAAGTCAAAAAAAACACTCCATAGCCAAAACAACACAGCTATCATATAGCTGATGGGAACAGCTTGTTTATTTAAATTTTATTAAGAGAAACCTGTACCGCCCTTCACCAAATATGACCACAGTTTACCAAAATATGAACATATGAAAAAAGAAGAAGAAGAGTTTGGATTTGATATCCCACTTTATCACTACCCAAAGGAGTCTCAAAGCGGCTAACATTCTCCTTTCCCTTCCTCCCCCACAACAAACACGCTGTGAGGTGAGTGAGGCTGAGAGACTTCAAAGAAGTGTGACTGGCCCAAGGTCACCCAGCAGCTGCATGTGGAGGAGCGGAGACACGAACCCGGTTCCCCAGATTACGAACTGACCGCTCTTAACCACTACACCATACTGGCTCTGAAAAAAGCTTTATAACATAATAAACATAAACATTTAAACAATACTCATAAGTTACATAAAACTGCTCACTTTCCCAGGGTGGCGGAGTTGCAGGCTGGCCACGAGCACTCCCCGTGTACAGTGGGGGGCGTGGCAATGCCGCCTACATCATTGGGAGTCCTGGCCGCATCATGCCCCACAGCCGACCAATCTGGTCAACCGGGGGGCGTGGCTTACCTGATTTAAACATCTGCACAGCCGGGGGCTCAGTCTCCTTGTCTCCTTCTACGTTGCCCCTTGCCCTATTTTCATGCATTCACCATCTTGGCCTTGCTATGGACTACAGTTGGTCTGTTGAAGGGGTCAAGTAGGAATTTTCCCACTTGGCAAATTGGCACCAGCCATGTGGTTTTCACCTACCTTGTAGCAATCATCACAACTTTGTAAGGTTTAGCAGTTTGGCATTGGTAAACATTGTTTATGGGAGGGGAGGTTGAGGCCTTCACCTGCCTCTTCTCTTTAAGAGTATTCCGTTAAAGGCATCCAGGGGTGTGGATCCTGTCCGAAGCTCTGGTATGGGCTAGGGCCATGTCACGACCCCATCAGTGACCCTGGGGGAGCTCGCAGTTGATGTACATCAACAGGGCTCCCCCTACTGGTGGTTGACCCTTAAGAGACTTCCTGTGGGCATGCAGGAGTCAGGATATAGTCTGGTTTCACCCAGTGCCTAAGATGTGCCCACTGCTCACATCTGTAACCAATACAGTTGTGGCCTAATTTATCCCATTCACCCCAAAATATTGGTGTCTGTGTGTTTCATTATCTAAGAAATGGGGTGGGGCTTGGGGGCTTGCCATGCAGCCAACATCATGACATAACACGACAACTTCTATAAGCCCACAAAAAAGTGGGGGGTTTTCTACCTGCTCTCTTAAAGAAAAGGGCAAGATGCACATCAGTGCGGAAGCAATTCCACATTCAGGAACACCCCCCATTTATCCTCCTGAAATATTTAAAGCAGTTGAGATAAAAACAGCATAACAACATTTCCTTTCACTCCTAAAATACCAGTTACAATATGATCCCAACCATTGATCCATAGCTTAGTGGCATAGCATCTGCCTTGCAAGCAGAAGGGCCAAGGTTCAATTGCCAGGTAGGGCTGGGGCAGATTTCTGCCTGAAACCATGGAGAGCTG
The DNA here is from genome assembly GCF_964270895.1 of Podarcis filfolensis. Taxonomy (NCBI): domain Eukaryota; kingdom Metazoa; phylum Chordata; class Lepidosauria; order Squamata; family Lacertidae; genus Podarcis; species Podarcis filfolensis. The sequence continues at coordinate 41,136,511 of NC_139603.1, forward strand.
TTGCCAGCCAGTGTAAACAGTACTGAGTTAGATCGATCAAAGGGTCTCACTCAGGGCAAATATGTTAAGTGCAGTCCCCCCCCCCATTTCTCATTTTTTCCATTCTTCAGTTCTCCACATTTCCAATGAATTTACATTCCCTCCCCCAAAAAAACTTCAAATGCAAACTTCTAATATGCACATTTTTAATGCAATTTTTGCAGAGTGGTTTCCCTTAATATAACACATGCTTGCATTGCAATATAATGCATGTATACATTTCACAAATGTATACATTTATTTGCACATCTTAGCCTGGGATAGACATTTTTGTACCCATTGCTTGAATAGAGAACTACATTGCAAAATTCAGAGAAGTGTGGATTTCAAAGGATAGCTTTGCTTCAGTTTTCCTGTTGGTTTGGAAAGTGCAAATTTGGAAGGTTCACTGAATCTAAGGCAGCTTCCTATACTCCTGTGTTTACTGGGAAGTACATCCTGCTGCTACATTACTAACTTAGTTGGTAGAGCATGAGACTCTTAATCCCAGGGTCGGGGGTTTGAGCCCTACATTGGGCAAAAGATTCCTGCATTGCAGGGGGTTGGACTAGATTATCCTTATGCTCCCTTCAAACTCTACAGTTCTATGATTGCAACTTATTCCCTAGTAAACACACTCCAAACTGCAGGCCCAAATTATCCCTTTCTCTTGATTATTTCTAGGTGAGCAGCTCAATCCAGATAAGTATGGAGGACACAAAGATAAAATCCATAGGTACTGTAGCACAGTACACTGAAGTTCAATGCAGATCAATAGAAATTAAGAACTAATGTGTATACTGAGGTTCCAGCAACTGTAACAGAGTTTATGTTCACTCACAATTCTCTGAGCTGCATCATAAGAGAATACTATGAGAAGCAAGTGGAGAAAATTGCAAAAACTTCATTGTGAAAGCATTATCCTCCCCACAGTAAGGTTACTATATTCCTGAAAACTGATTTGTATTCTTAACACAAATTTCAACCTATGGTAGCGCTTGTCATCTATATCTGGGCTTGTTTTACAAGAAACCTTTAAACTGACTCTTTCCCTACCAAAATGGTTGTGAGTCAGTCAAGAACAACAGAACAGGCTACATATGACAAGAAATTTCATCAAGCAATTTTAGCACCAGAGAAGCCATTCTGTCCGTCCTCTTGGACAGGGGCCTGAAAGACTTTGCTTCACATCCTTGCTCATCAATGGGCAATGTTGGTGATTTTCAGCTAACATCTCATCTAATATTCAATACCCATAGAATGGTAATGTTATATTCCTAATTCAGAAGGATGCTGGAGAAATAAGCAAAATACAGAGCAGAGATAACCAATATGTGGCCTGCCAGATGTTGTGGATTGCAACTCCTATTAGCTCCTGCCAGCATGACTAATTGTTGGGGATGGTGGAAGTTGTAGTCTAAACATCTGGAGGGTATCACAGTGGCTATCCCTGATACATATTAGAGGACACTTTGCACATAAATGCTATAGCAGTGTCATGATGATAATAAACTGGACTATTGCTGAGACACAAATGTCAGCTTTTAAGCTGAAGTTTCATGCAGTAAGTTTACCAAAGCTTGCTCTCATTTATACTTTGGAAGCATAGCACAAACACACACACACACACACACACACACACACACGGAATCAACACCTATTGGTTTTAAAAGAGGGAAAATTAAGAACAAAGGTAATATTATATTGCATTGATCACACTGACAATATCTTACCATGACCCAACAAATCTTCTTGGTAGCCCATGTTATATTTGTAGCCCATGAGGTTATATTTCCCTCCCTCTCTCTCCTAGTTTTCTCACAGGAATACTCACACCCTCTTTATCACTGTCAGTATCTTCCCTGTGATTTTCTGCCTGGCAGTCCCTGAGCCTTTTTAACCGAGACAACTCTCTCCTCAACTCCACTGACAACTTGCTGACAATCCTGTCAGTGGTTATTGATTGACTCTCCATTACCTATAGAAAGCAAAGGCAAATTAATCAGGTGTCATCAAAAATGTTTGTACCATGAAAAGAGGTATAGCTTAAGTATTCATGACCTTTCAAGATCCATATTCAAGTCCCTATATCTTATTATTTTCACAGAATCAATTTAACCAGTGGTAATCAAATCCAAGTGTCTTCCCTGTCTTCTGCAGGTACAGTTAGGGAACAGATTGAGTTGGTTTGCTGATGCTGAAGCAGTGGGACATGAAAGTGTGTGCAAACTAATATAATGCCTTGAACTCCATGGTATCATCAAGGTAAATTTAGGTCTTACATTTACCTCAATAATGTTGTGATGTTTGAGACGCTTTAGGAGTAAGTATATTTAGGCTTCCTGGAGAGACAGTCAAGAATGAAGCAGTATGAAATCCCAGCCATATCAACTGTTTGCGGCATACAGAGGGCACCTTGGATTATGTCATCCAAGATAGTTGACTGTTTTCATTCATTCACTAGCGACATCAGCAGCAAACTAATGTATATAGCATCAGTGGAAGACCAGAGAAGAAAAGCTTTCAGCAATGTTAAGAAGGGAGAAGAAGTGGCATGATTTTCTGATAAACAGAATATAGGGAGTAAAGTAAAAAGAGGCAGGGGTGTTTAAGGGCAGAAATCTGTACTTTGTGCCTGATTAAAGGGTGGTTAGCAATGCAGTCAATAGATAAGGGGAATGAACAGAGGAGGAAAGATGAAAGAATCATGCTTGGTTCACATGAAGGGGCTCCACATATAGAAAGGGGGTGGGGCATATTTTTGCCCTACCCCTCATGTTGCATGTGGATGTTTGCAAAGGTGAAGATAAGGAACCTGTGATCCTCTAGAGCAGCCTTTCTCAACCTGTGGTTCCTCAGATGTTGTTGGACTACAACTCCCATCATCTCTAGCTAGCAAGGTCAGAGCTCACGGATGATGGGAGTTGTAGTCCAACAACATCTGGGAACCCACAGGTTGAGAACCACTGCTCTAGAGTGTCATTGCACTACAAGCCATGTAGTTAAACTATGAAATAACTGTAAAAGGAAACGTGACAAATTCATCAAGGATAGAACTATGACTCCTAGTCATGATGGTTATATGACTTCCAAGATCAGAGGCAATATGCCTCTGAATCCCAGTTGCTCTGAATTACAAGTAGGAGGGCTTCTGTTGTGCTCATGTCCTGCTTGTGGGCATCTCATAAGCTCCTGGTTGGCCACTGTGAGAACAGAATGCTGCCTACCTGGGCCTTTGGTCTGATTCAGCAGGACTCTTCTAATGTTGGGGGGGTGTCAGAAGACCACATTTATAATGGATGGGGCCAGAAGCACAGTCCCACTGATCCCTCTATATGTGAAGCCATCTTAATGCGAATGATATACAAATGGGACTTTAGTCTTTGACATATAGTGTTGAAACTATATCCACCCCCCCTCCTAGTAAGCAGTAGTGACTTAGTTGTAAGGAGGTCAGGTAAATTCTACAGCCCCATCACACCATCCATTCCGGCTGAAACACACACCCCAATTTATTTACCCCTCAATTCATTCATGAGGTAATTAGTGAAGTTACTTCTCTTGGTGGGAAATTATGATGGCTCCTTTATCTTTTGCACTGTATCATAGGAGAGATTACTTTCTCTGTTAATTATTTTGTCTTGGCATGTTTATAAGAGATGAAGAGGGAGGGACGTCAGTTCACTAGTACAGTATGTGGTTTCCATGCAGAGAGACTCATGAGGAAAGACCTACTACCATGGAGAGCTGCTGTTAGACAACACTGGGGTACGGGAGTAAAATAGCCTGGACAGCCATGAGACAGTTTTCCTTGTAACCACTTTAGGCAGAATCCCCTAGTTTATTATTGGAAGTGAGCCTTCACAGAATTATTATTATTTAATTTATTATAAGTATTTGTAGCCTGCCTTTCATCAATACAGAGCAGGGTACAGAACACAAAATAAAAGCCATCCAGCAAATCACAAAACAACAATAATGCAATACACTATCAGAAAAGGAAGTGAAAAGCAGCAGAGCAGATTAAACACTAATCAAGTTGCCAAAGTTAAAATCCATGGGCAAATTAGTAAGTCATAATCTGGCACTGAAAACAATAACATTCCTGCCAGTTATACTAGCACCATGAATGCTTTTATTTTCAAACATATACGGGGACAACCAAGTTACAGATTTTCTTTACAGCAGGATACTGTGGAGACACAGGGCTCCCCTGCACAGGTGCTCCACTGAAGTGCTGCAATGCTGATCTCAGACTTGTGCTATCTGTCTTGAGGGATGGCAGCAGAAGGGACACAGTCTGTACACTGGCAAGAGTAATGGTGGTATAGGGTTCTCATTCACTACATGGTTCCTTTTTAATAGGTATAAATTCTTAAGCCTGTGCTTCTAGAGATAATAGATGGATGAGAAAAGCAACACAGAATATGAGAAATCCATAGTAATATACAATGCAATGGGGAAAGTCATGATATTCACTTACTCAGGAGCAAACGGTTTAATCTCACTTCTGCACACATGGGAGAGAAAAAATGAAATGCAGTTTAAGGCAGTAACATAGCAATTAGGGAAAGTAAATGCCTACAGGCAATGAATCTTATTGGTTGAACAGCCAGGGTACTTTTAGTGCACAACAGTACTAGTTAGTTAAGTGGATGCCACTATTTCCTAGCAATAACTAGTCTACAAATTATCATAGCCCTGTGTCTTGGTGTTTCTTCATGATGACTCTCAGCCAACTATAAATTCTATCAATTCTCTTAATGACATATGGAGTGTCCTCTGTTCCTGACAACAAGGAATCCACTGATGGGATGAAAACTCTCCCCATGATCTGGAGAATCTGCATGACACACCATCCTAGACACTACAGCCAGGTGGGATGCCTGAAGGAGAGAAAGTGTGCATACACAAGGAATCTTAGGTAAAAGTGAGTTCCATTAGACTCAATATGCGCCTTAAAAAGCACACACAGGTGAATCAGGAAGTGGGCAAGTGTGTCACTCTTTTAACTTCCTCCTTCTGCTGTATGTACTTTTCAAGAGAGAGAAATGCAACCATCACTTCTAGGGAGTAGGGTGGGCTCAGTGGCTTTGTGGATGCCAGAGAGAAACATCAATAGTGCCACTGCATCCACTAGCACCACACTGGCAACCTTTAGTTCACATAAGTCCTGCTCAAAGCCCTATCCAAGCTGTCACATTGCAGTACGCCCAGTAGCATACTGTGTAAGTGTAGCTCATCCATCACAGCTACATTTTCAGGTAATAGCATAGCCCTCAACAAAGTTTGTTTAAAGTATATTAATCTTCCACTGAAGTTACTTTTAATTATTATTGTGTTACTGTAAAGGATCACATTTTAATGTTATATTATTTGTGCTAGGGAAGGCAATTAGAAGCTTCTTTAAAGGTGAAGGTAAAGATTCAAAGAATAATAAAATTGTGGCGGTGAAACATGCATATATGGTACAAGGAAATTTGTGGCAGATGAGATAAGAATATCTCTAAGGTGTCATTTCTGCATCAATAAGGCTTTTTAAAAAATAAATATTTGCTTGGTCTAAGGAGTGGGTGTGCAAAATTAATGCACAAAAGAAATGCCACTGGAATTTAAATTGCGGTGGTTACAAAAAATGGAGGAAAGAAAATCCAGCAGCCTCATTATTATGGCAATCAAGCTGTCATTTCCCTGCATCATATATCATCACCAGTAGAACTAATTTCAGACTCTCAATGTGTTTCCTACTCTCAGGAGATAGTTGTTGCTGGTGGTGATGAATGAAACAGAACGAAAAAACTCGGAGTGATTGAGCTTATGAACCTGCAGAGTTAAAAGTGGCAGAGAGAAAAATGGTTCTAGTTAGGATGCAGACTTGTTATGGATGACACCAAACATCTCTGAAAGTGTTTGTGACAGCGACTTGTATGTGAGTCCATTTAAAGTGCAATGACATCATTAAATGTGCGTCACCCTCCTGGCTCCCAGAACCTAAAGTCTTTAGGTGATACCCCACTTCTTGGAAAGTATGAGCTGATTCATACATATATTTGCATGATTTGATATTTCATCACCCAGTTCTTAACGTGATGACTCAGTGTGTAGACTGGCAATTTGAAGTATTATGTCTGAGATTGTGTCAGACGGTATGAGAAGCTTGCCTAACAGTGCAATCCTATATGTGAGTAAGCCCTATCAATTTCAATGAGATGTACTCTTGAACAGATGCCGTATGACTGCAGCCAAAGTATGTCAGTGTTTTGCATGTGCGAGTCAACACTTGAGATGTCCTACCTGAACACACGTGAGGGAGGAAAGTGGGAGGGAACAAGGTTGACTCCAACATCCCTGGACTGTCTTAGACACATTTGAGTGGAAGCATCTGAAGAGGGTTCCTAAGTTCATTCAGCTGAAAGCATTTATAAGCCTCATTGCAGGGATAATGCAGGTTTCCTGATCGTGGGAAAGCATATTCAACAGAACGTGGTTGGAAGATTCCTTTGGGCCATTGTATTAAACATATAAAAATTGGGAGTGGCAGGGGAAGGGTGCATGAGGATGCTAAGGATGAGGCAGGGTGCAGGGTACATGCTAAGGATGGGCAGGGTGCATGAGGATCCTTTGCCCATCTGAAAAGGGGTTTGGTGTTGCAGTCAAATCTATGATAAACATAAATCTGTGAACTTCTAAACGCATTTTGATCAAGAGAATAATAGGGGACCAAAATCCCCTTACCCAAACCTTATCTAAAGAAGCACTTAAATGCACTGTTAGTGATTCCATTGGATAATATTCATTTTATTTGGCTGATTGACCATTCAAGAGCCTCAGTGCATAGCAATAGCATAATCAGTGCCAACACTTTGGGCAATAATATGCTGAGATATCATGGAGCTATGCAGAGTTTATGGTTTGAGAAAAGTTCCATTTTTTCATAAAGTTTCCTATGCAGCTGGATCAGGGAAGGTGAATAATATATTGAATCAACAATATAATATTAGACGGATAATGGACATAGTTTGCTCATCCAGTATTTTTCAATTGTGGAACAAATCTCCCTTAGGGTGTAAGGTCCTTTGGTTGGGGAAAGCATTATGTTTTAACAGCTTAAATCAGTGGCTGAGCAGCTACAGTTTTGCTCTGGGCAGAGAGCATCTCAGACTTTCTAGCCTGATAACAGGAAGCACTCTGCATGCAAATGGTCCCAGGTTCAATCTTTGGCATATCATGGTGGGCTTGTGGAAGTGTCTGGTCTGCAACCCTGGAGTGTCGTTGTGTAGACAATGCCGAGTTAGATGCACCAATAGCCTGACGTTGCATAAGGGGGCTTCCTATGACTCATCCAAAGTTAACCCCAGAGTCAGAAAGCTACTACCTTGTGGAACAATTTATGAATATGAGGAGCTGATTCACCCAAAAATTCCATCACCCCTCCATTCCTATGTTGTGGAAGCACAACCAGGAACACATAGTGGGTGTCAGGCAGTAGAGAAAACAACCCCTACGGCAGGTTGCCAGGAATGGGTGAGACAAGGAAAAGTCCTTACCATCTGCTTTTTATTCAGTATTTACAGAGAAAGGCTTGGAATGCAGCCCCTTGGAATAATGGTATTGTAAATCTACACACACACATCTTCTTTCACACTTCCTCATTCGTCAACAGCACCACCCCCTCTACGGTTGCCGCTTAGGGCCATCTGTCTTCGAGTTCTTTGCTCTCCTACTTTTAAGGCTTGCCAGGCTCTGGGAGAGGGGGGTCTGGAATGCTTTCTAGTGATAACGTGTCAGCCAGCTGCTCTGGCTCTGCCTCCTTCTCCTCTCCCATTATTTCCCAGCTTTCCCCTTCATCTTCCTCTAGTTGTGACCTCCCTCAAACACCTGTTGTAATTCTGAACTGTCTTCTTCTTCTCTGGAAGGGTCAGGCTGGGGAGATGGTCTCCACCATTCCTCCTCTGCCCAGTGCCTGACATTGGATGCCCAGTCCCTGACAAATCTGGGATTCCTTGTATGAGTAGAATTCTGCTGTGTCTTATCTTCTTCTTTTTTTTTAAAAAAAAAATGTTCTTAATGATGAGTTTATAATAAACTGCCATTCTGGAAAATGGATGGGATTCAAAGAGCTTCACATGATTTTCCACTGCATTTTTTGAAGATTCTCTCTATTAACTGCAGCTCACTATGTGGCTTTTTGGATCTCACCCAAATTTTGGCCCCTTGATGAGCAGAGTATTTAGAAGCGGGGGGTGGGAGGGAGGGATAAGTTGGGGGCAGGGAATCTGAGAGACACAAAACTGCTTGTATTTTATCCAAGTTCTTCTTGCTGAATGTCCCTAAATGTATTGTATTGAATTAAGTCCCATTGATTTTAATGAATCTGCTTCTAGAGAATGGTTGTTATCCAGGGATTCTGAGGCAGACACTGAGACAGAAGCCTTATTGTAATTTAATTACAGGAGTATTGTTATAAACAATACTGTCTTTTGTTATTGAAGAATACACATACTGCATGTCTAATGAGATAGGAAATGTCCAGGAAAAGAAAGCCCACCGAAGAACACTTGGAATTTTGCTACGTGCATGAAGAAGAAACTGTCTAATAATGAAGAAGAAACTGTCTAATAATAAAGAAGAAACTGTCTAATAACTGTCTAATAATGCTATAGGAGTATAGCATCTAGATCAAGGGAAGTAATAGTGCCACTGTATTCTGCTCTGGTCAGACCTCACCTGGAGTACTGTGTCCAGTTCTGGGCACCACAGTTCAAGAAGGACACTGACAAACTGGAACGTGTCCAGAGGAGGGCAACCAAAATGGTCAAAGGCCTGGAAACGATGCCTTATGAGGAACGGCTAAGGGAGCTGGGCATGTTTAGCCTGGAGAAGAGGAGGTTAAGGGGTGATATGATAGCCATGTTCAAATATATAAAAGGATGTCACATAGAGGAGGGAGAAAGGTTGTTTTCTGCTGCTCCAGAGAAGCGGACACGGAGCAATGGATCCAAACTACAAGAAAGAAGATTCCACCTAAACATTAGGAAGAACTTCCTGACGGTAAGAGCTGTTCGACAGTGGAATTTGCTGCCAAGGAGTGTGGTGGAGTCTCCTTCTTTGGAGGTCTTTAAGCAGAGGCTTGACAACCATATGTCAGGAGTGCTCTGATGGTGTTTCCTGCTTGGCAGGGGGTTGGACTCGATGGCCCTTGTGGTCTCTTCCAACTCTATGATTCTATGATTCTATTCTATGATTCTATGAGATTAACACTCAAATATTGTAGTAAATGTCTGTTGTGCTATTTATAAATAGTGTTTTAATCCCCCCACCCCAGTGGTTCTGTTTGAAGAAGGTGTGAATACCATTTGCTGGCAATCACAAAGTAGGAGAGTGCTGTTGCACTCAGGTCATGTTTGTGCACTTCCCACAGTCATCTGGTTGACCACTGGGAGAACAGTGGACTAGTAGGTCTTTGGCCTGATCCAGTAGGACCTGTTCTTCAGGTTCCTTCAATCTGCTGCATCACAGGCCATCCCTGTACAGGTCTCTGCAAGCCACATGCACAACTGGCAGTTTGTTATCACCAGTTGTGGATCACTCAGGGCATTCCCAGATGAATTTGGCACAGGAAGTGGAAGCTTCCTCTATAGCAGGTGCCGGGAAACAACTGTTTTGAAGTTGAGAGTCTATTGAGACAGACCCAAGAAGCTAGCATTTGCCACTGATGCCAGTACAATCAGCCAGGGGCAGCCCAAGACATTTTGGCACCTGAGGCAGACCCTGAAATGGCTTCTCCCTCCCTGCCAGGGAAGACAGGGTAAGGGAAGATCTATATTAGGAACAAAGGGGAATACAGATTGGCATCAGGATCTGCTGCCCCAGGGGATCTTGCCGCCTGAGGTGGTTGTCTCACCTGCCTCATGTGTGGACCAGCCCAGGTTCTTCTTGGGCACAGATAGCTGGTAACTGGGACAGTGGGCATAATTGTCATTTTCCAAGCTAAATTTATCTGTTTAGGCTTCCTTGGCCCACACAGTCTAATGTAGCCTGGATTATTCTTCTAGTTGTCCCAGGGTTAGTATCTCTCTCTCTCTATTTCTGCAAACAAAGATAGTGAGTTCCATTTGATGCACAAACCTAGAATTTACTTTCACCCATCAGCTGTTTTGCAGAGCTGAGTCAGGTGATAGTTGTACAAGTTGGGAAAGATTTCAGGTAGGGCTGGAAAGCCTCCTGTCTATAAACTTGCAGCTGCTGTTGGTCAATGTAGAAAATACTGAACCAAGAGGACCAAGGCATGATATAAGGCAGCTTCTTATGTCCCTTTGGTACAGGTGTGTGATACCAATGGAATGGGTCTACTCTGATAATACATACATTTAGGATATTTGGAGTTAACATTTTAGCTTTGGGTCTTCTCACGCATCACTTGTGCTTAAAAAAAATAAAATAAAAATCCTTCAGTCCTAATGTAGTTACTGTAATAATTTACTTTTTCACTCTCGTATCTACAATCCTAGCCACTATAGGTTTGCCCACAAACTAATACTTTATGTTCTTTGTTTCCTAAAGGGAAAATAAATGTTCAATTTATTCCCTCCGCCGACAACCCCATGGCTTTTCTCTTCATTAAGCACATAAGACTATTGTGTAAGCGTTTTCTCCTCAAAATAACATCAGTCCTTGGAGAGTTAAAGAAATGAAGTGCATATTAATTGTTTGCCCTAACATTTTAGACATCAGTAGAAAACCAGCTTTCACATTAGGGCTCAGCTGTTAATTTAAACGAGATGAAAATTTGCTAAGAGCATCTTTTCTATTGAATCGAAAGAAGCTTTTCTGAGAAGAGAAGCCGAAGGCTACTGCTAGACTAAAGCCATATTTGGGAGTACAAAGCACACTTGGATATAGAAAGAGCCAGATGTGGAAAATGGAGCACCAAAGAGAAGATGCTGAGATAAAGAGCGAGCAATTTTAAGTGATGTAATTGGCTTCTGCCTCATGCTTCTCTCCACTGCGAGAGAAGTGAGTGATCACTGGAACGGAAGTTTGTTTGTTTGCAGAGCGGCAACAAAACCTGACTTTTGTCAAATAATCTTTTAGGTGCACTCTCTAGAGACACGAATGGCTCAGCTATCTGGAGATAAGTGAGCTGCAGTTTCTTTTCCCAATGATCTACTCTCAGTCAGAGAAGCACAGGCGGAAGGCATTTAAAGATAATAGACAGCATAATGTAATTTTTTATCTCTCAGACACTTATAGAGACTCACAGGCGCAAGACATTGGTTGCCCCTGCGGCTTCACCGTCAAAGGGTACAGAGACAAGAGAACAGCTATAAAGGTGGGCACTGAGCTGACTTCAGGGACTTGTACTAAGTTCAGGACAAGCATCCACTGAACCCTGTGGATAGCTAGAAAAGCACCCAGCTAAGCTATCTCTGAAGCTAGCACAACCCAAGCAAGCTAAGATAGGCCGACTACAAAAATAGTAAATTAAGTCAATAGATAGCCTGGCAGCTTAAGAAGAAGATGTATTGTCCTTTGGGGATGAAGCAAATGGCAGGTCTATAACAATTGCAGAATCCCTGGGAGCGGGGATTGGTAATCCATTCTGAGAATTGTCGCTCTGTGAGATGAAGAGGGGTCTTCTTACAACTCTCAGAACCTTTAGCAAACCATAGTTCCCAGAATTCTTTGGGGACCACCCATGCCTGTTTAAGGAAGCATGATATTGCTCTAAATGAAATATAGTACAGATGGGGCCCAAAACACAGACACTAAGTAATGCTTTCCAACAGCACATTAATGTCCACTTGCGCAACAGAACTCTCACCATATGCCTTCCCTCTGCAAACGTGACTCTAGGGGAGCATGACTGGTGAGGTTACACCACCAGGCACAGAGCTTATGGGTTACTCCAACAGGCACCACCACTATTACGTCCAATGGAAGGCAAGAGGCAGGGCATGCACCAGATTTTGGTGCTGCACAGAGCACTACTGAAATTTGAGATGCCTAGGTCCACCACTGCCCCCCATACCCCATAAATCTGTTCCGTGGGTTTTCCCAAGCTTCTGGAATATATTGTGGGACAGGGAGAGTGAGTGGGGAGGTTCTGTTGCACATGTAGAAATCCCTGTGCTGGCAAAACACATTATTTGGATACTGCCCACTGTTTATAATTTTAATATCCCCCTACCAATGAGTAAGCTGCGCTGGACTCAATGAAATTTATTTTTCTGAGCAAACATGTATAGGATCAGAGTGGCCCGTCTTATTCTACCACCTCAGGATAAACAGGAATGTGCCACTCTCTGCCCCTCCCCCTGGCATGCCATGCCCCCATGCAAATTATTGAATGAAAGTCTAAATGGTTTTTTTTGTTTGTTTATTTTAAAAAATGATAAAAGAAAAACTGGTTGCAACAAGGACAGCTGAATTATATTTGCGAAAAAGGCAATTTCAAGCTAATTCACTATAGTTATAAATAAGTGGGCAGACTGACATGACTTTCTATAGACATCAGCTGACATTCTTGACCTCATTATTGAACATTACCTAATTTAGAGCTTTGGCATATAAATCATGAGGCATAAATTTAGTGACCACAATTTTATTTATGGTAGCTGTACATGGGCTACAGCAGCCAATGGAAAAATCAGTCAGTGGGAACAGGAACAAAACACATGTATCTGAAATGCCACTTCAGTCCATGTTAGGTACTTCATAGGGTTATTTTTCTTTTCTGCACTGTACATTAGTGAGTGGTGTACTATGTATACTACACTTGATCCCACAAGGAGAACTGAGTTTAACATAATTATACAGGTGTCTCTGAGAGTGTTTCCCCGTTGAGTCTCTCCACAATTTCTTGCAAGGTCACTGAATAGTGAATACCCTTTCATCTCATGCTGGAAGCAGCTGGCATATGTTGAATTAGGTGACCTTTTAAACAAGTGATATGAGAAATAGACCTGAGGAATTATGTCACGTTGTTCCACTCAAAAAGATTTCTAAGGAAGCCACAAGGAATGTGTCCTTCCTTGCTCTTTGAATTTTAATGCTAGTTTATTGTGAAGTTTTGCTGGGAAATAATATAATGGGCAGAACACTCCTATGGAGGTGGGAGGGGGGAAGAGAATCTGTGGCAGAAATACCACTTCTTTCAATGCCCTGCCAGCTCAGTGGGACACGGGTCATTTTTTTCTCCCCCTCTCATTCTCTGCTATGGGAGGGAACTAACTATACCAGCTCCATTGTTGATATAATATGGGGACATAATGGAGGTATAAGGGAGCTCCATGACCAGCACCTCAACAGGGAGGTTGAGAAGTTTATATCTTTTTTGCCAGCTCTTTCTCTTCCTGGTCATCTCCCATGCCATCGCTTACAGTTGGATCTTCTCCATCCTGCCAAATAGATCATTTCTCGTAAGAAAGGACCTGGTGATATATCTTCTTGAAGCCAAAAGGGCTCTCCAACACTAAGTATTAGCTTAACACTAAGTGTTAGTACAATTCCTTGATGCAGCAACACACAAGGGGTTTTGTAGTTGCTAAAGCTATAGATAGGTAGGCAGGGATATTTTTCTAGAAAAAGAAGTGCCAGAACTCACCCCAAATACCTCCCTTGTTTTCTTATAATTGCAATGGCAACCACCTGAGAGGTGACGGAACAGAGTTCTAGTGATTTCCAGCTGAAAAAAAAAAAGCCCTGTAGGTAGGGTTTGGTTGCTGTCCTATGATTTGGTGAGATTTCTTGGGTTTACAAAAGTCCTTGACATAAACAGTGGATTTCTGATTCACTGTAATAAAGCAATAAACTGTCAGGACTGCTGTAATTTGTTGCTAAATTTGATTTCCAATCTTGGCTACAAGGCTACTGTTATTAACTCTTAGACACTGCTATAATCTGATCATGTCAGAGCTTTCTTCTTGCTGAAGCTTCTTTCTCTTAGAAACTAGCAAGAATAGCTTGGATAGGTGATCAGCCTATAATATAGTATATGTGTGTTTATTATATTACTCTATTGTATTATCTTTTTTAGGTGTAACATGCCATATGGTACATTATGGTTAAGTGTGGTTAATAATAACAATAACAATATCAAGTTTATTTTAAACTGATTTTAATATTGCATTTTAAATGCTTTGGGAACTTGTATGGAAGTTTGGGTAAGAAATCATTATCATCTCTACATAATCATTGTATCAATATTATATATCAAAATAAAGGTAAAGGTAAAGGACCCCTGACAGTTAAGTCCAGTCGCAGACGACTCTGGGGTTGAGGTGTTCATCCCACTTTACAGGCCGAGGGAGCCGGCGTTTGTCTGCAGACCGTTCTTCTAGGTCATGTGGCCAGCATGACTTAAGCCGCTTCTGGCATAATGGAACACCGAAACCAGAGAAGCGCATGGAAATGCCGTTTACCTTCCCGTTGGGGCAATACCTATTTATCTACTTGCACTTTTTGGCGTGCTTTCGAACTGCTAGGTTGACAGGAGCTGGGACCGAGCAACAAGAGCTCACCCCATCACGGGGATTCAAACCGCTGACCTTCCGATCAGCAAGCCCAAGAGGCTCAGTGGTTTAGACCACAGCGCCACCCACGTCCTTCATATATCAAAATAGCCACAGTAAAAAGAGTCAAAGTTTAGGAGATTATGAGAAATCCTTTTGTGAAAAGTTATTCTCATACAAGCATCTCCCAAAGTAAGGTATCTAAGTGATTTGACTATGGTTGTCAATAACCTGACTTGATCAAACCTTTAAGGAATCAAATGTGAAAGGTTAACCCAATTAAAAAATTGCCCTTACAAATTATGTTTGTCTGAAAGCAATATTATAACTGTGCCTACCAATAAAGAGTAGCAGATGCATTCATAATTGTGCCAGCCAAGTCAAAAGAGATATCTAATGCATTCATAATGATGACTTATATTTTCTCCACATTAGAATCAAATGGTCTAAGTTTGCACAATTGAATAGTCCTCTGGAGTTTTCAGAAAACTGAGCAAAGAACCCACTTCACTTTTTAAAAAATCATATTTTTTAAGACCATACGAGGCTTGTATTTTGTCAACATACTGGGTGGGAGGGAGTGTTATGTGATACTTAAATATATATTTTCCATCATTGTACATATCGAATGTCAGGTTGTTATGGTTATACTGACGCTGAAGGCCATGTGTGAGTTTTCTTTTTGAAGTTCATTAGTTGCTATGGGAACAATGATGTCACGACCAGTAAGATATTCAGGCTTTAGTTTGTGTAGCAAGAAGTGCAGTTTAAGGCTGCATTTATAAACATAATGGAGGATAAAACTTCTCTTTGCTTACCAAATTGAATATTCTAAAATTCTGAGGTTCTGGATAAAGGGCCCCTCCAGAGTAGTGTTTTATTAGGAGTGTATGGACTCCATCTGCACTATAAATTTAAAGCTGTATCATACCTTTTGAAAAAGTCATGGCTTCCCCCCCCCCAAAGAAAACTGAGGGCTGTAGTTACTTAAGGCTACTGAGAGTTGTTTAGAGTCTGATATTCTCTTCACAAGCTATAATTCTCGGAGTTCCCTGGGAAGAGGGGTTAATTGCTAGACTACTCTGTTTCTCTACTACTATTTAAGAACAGCTAGCTCTGAATCTTCCCATTGTGTGTGGTTCATTGAATCTTAACTATATACTCATTTATTCCAAAATTTACATCCAGACTTTCTGTCCAAAGACCCTAAAGAACTTCAAGAATAATGTAAAGAAAAAAATCCTAAAATATTTTTTAAAAAAACAATAGCCAACAGTTGATAAAACAAAAGCACAATTAATAAAACAAATGGCACATGAGCACTAAAACAGAACTGTCTGTCAGCATGGGCACGTAACTTAATTCACCACATGCCAAAGGCCTTGTCTTTTCTGCTTATGAAATAAGGGCTAAAAATACACGCAAGTATGTAGAGTGTTGACATATGTTTTAATCTGTTTTTAGTTTATCATTTGTTTTAATTATTTTTGAATGCTTTAAAGTTTTTTTAACTATCTTTATTGATAATTTTATTGGGGTTTTCTGTAAACCACTTATATTTCTATTTTATTTTACCAATCAAGTGGTATATAAATTTTTATGAAATAAAAAAATAAAGAAGTTGCTCCTCTCTGAGGAATTCATTACCAAGTCTAGATGCCACACAACCCAAAAGCCATGTCTTACATTCATGCTTCAGGTGGTACATGTGGATATTGGGGGAGATAATAATGGGCTCCCATTATTAAGCTGCATGTTGGGGCAGGTCCATGAGAATATAATGGTTAATCTCAATAACAGCAGCAGTAGTATCAGTGAAAGTATCTTGCCGGGGATGAGAGGATGACTAAAGTTAATTAAGAACGTTCAGAATTGCAGCAGAAATGGTAGATAGGGCTGTGACATTCTTTGTCATCAAAAGCTCAGCAGAATAGAGTAGCCGGCACAATGTGGAGTTATTAGGTCTAATTATTGTCACTGGCTAGGAACATATTTCCAGTGTCATTGCTGCAGCGTATTTCCTTAGTGCGAAGCCAAATTGTTTCACTCTCTCCAGCCAATTTTATGGCTGACCTCTCTGCTACTTGTCTTCCACATCATTTATCATTTAATATACAGCAATGCAATCCCTCACCTTCTTTCCTTCCTCTCCATCAAATTATCAAGGCAGTACTCCTGACACACCCTCACTCCACCAGCCAAGCAGCTGAACAGCTCGACAGGAAATACATCAGTCTTGCAAGGAAAGAAATAGCTTTCTCCAGCTCCAGAATCACAATAGCTCATGTGTCAACTCTTTGTCTATATGTGTGTGGTGTGGGTCTCTCTGCGTGGGGGAAAAAATACATTTCAGATCAGGAAAAACACAGCAGAATAAAATGACAGAAACAATGACAATGGTGAAAAGGGGATGCTGGGGGAGGGGGTGAAACAGGACTAAGGGAGGAGGAGTTCTTTGAAACTTCCACCTTGAATTAGACACAGCTTTGTCTTTCTGACAACTATTTCATGCATGTTGTTTTCCCTGCACAGCTGAAAGACAAAAAGGTGGGACAATGCCAGGTGTGATGGTTTGTCATGTGCACATGACATTTGGATACAGTCACATGGAATAAATCAGGCATCCCCAACCTTCGGCCCTCCAGATATTTTGGACTACAATTCCCATCATCCCTGACCACTGGTACTGTTAGCTAGGGATTGTGGGAGTTGTAGGCCAAAACATCTGGAGGGCCGCAGGTTGGGGATGCCTAGAATAAATACTCTTATACTCTTTGTGGGTTACCACAACTCTGTGTGGGGAAGGGGTTGCTATCAGAGCAGCACAGAGAGCAAGTCACTTGGGTTTTGCTACAAGAATTCCTAGTCCAAGAAGACCCTGACACTTTATGCAACAGTCTCCCATTATATTCATATCTTTCAGGGCTCACACACATCTCTTTAACATTACAAACATTACTTGCATCCTGGGTTGATTTTGAGCCTTATGCAAGTGCAAGTATGGAGATATAATAGAGAAACAGCATTCCTCATTGTGTATTTAGAGACAGCTCCATGTTTAAAGAGGACTTTGACAAAACTTTCCTTGAGCAGTGGGCACCCTGGTTCAGCAGCCATACTTGGTGGTAACAGGGGCAGGCAGCAACTCTGCTATGATGGAGACATCACAATGCCCCAGAGAGACTTCCACTTTCATGCATTAGTATGTTTTCTTTGCACATCTGCAAAAGCATAATAGAACTGTTCACAAGCTGGACCAGAAAAAGAGGAAAGTCTCATGAGCAAATGGAAAAAAAGAAAACAATGCTTTGAGAACAAATTATATTCTGATAAATTCTGAGAATCTTGGCAGAAAGAAAAACACAGCACTGCTTTTCCGTGTAATTTGAAATCCTAAAATCTGGAGGGAGGTGGAAGCATCCCTAGACAGCATTCAAGTTGTACAGCTGGAAACATATACATATCTGTAAGCACACAGCTTGTCTCTCTCTGGTGTCATTGGATCCTATTTTTGGACTCTTCCCACTTCTAGGTTTTGGTTGCCTTGAATGGTTTCAGCTCTAACAAGAGCATCTGTTTCTATTCGTGGTATATGCTGTAATCGTTTTTGCTAACTGTTACGTAGTGTTTGAAAAGGTGCAACAAGGAGTGCAAAAAGTAATTCTAGAATGTTGTGTGCAACTTATCTGCATTTAGCCCACCTTTAATCGGTACAGATACCCGGGCAGGATACAAAAAAATAAACAGGACCATATAATACATGCATAGGTCCTAGCCTTCCCCCGGAGTAATGGAGTGAAAACTACATTTGTTAGCCTTCATACTACCTAGTTACTCTACTAATAAAAATATAATTTAGTGCTAATAGTGGCTGTGCTTTTAGTTTTCTGTTTCCTAGCCTTTTAAACCTTTTAAAGCCACACATTGGGAACCCACAAGCACAAGAAAAACATAATTTAGAGCTAAAGTGGCTGTGATTTTGGTTCTCTGTGTTTACTAGCCTTTAAAAACCTTTTAAAAGTGCACATTGGGAACCCACAAGCACTAGCTACTGTTATTGTAAGAGTTTTATATCAGGGTGGGGAATTTCTGTCCTGCAGGCCTAATTCAGCCCAACGTGGGTCCCAATTGGTCTTTTTTGCCCCAAACCATGTGCCCCAAACCTGACATCATATGTGACATCAACGGAATGCAGCTGACAGTGTGCAATTGGGATCCTACTGGACAAATGCAGTTCCCCACTCCTGCGGCACCATAAATGTCATTTGGTGTTCATCTTCTGTAAATGCTTAAGCTCAGACCTTTTCGCATGACACATACTGCATTAGTGAACATGTGCAGGAGTGGTGGAAGTAGGATCATACAAGCAGATATACAGCATGTATATCGTTTGCTCACACTTGTATTCACAGTCAGGAGCCTTGCAGAAATTAACACCTCTAGAATGATACTGATAAGCCTATGCTCATACAGTCTGTTCACACAGACTGCAGACTATAGGTAATTTGGGGGATAGGTCCCGCCAGCATATTCCTTCCTTCCACACACATAACATTCACCCTAGATGTGAAAGAAGCTATTGGAATAAAAGACGTCAGCTGTTCTTCTCCTGCCTTCCTTGGTAAGTGACACAGTGACTCTGACTCTGGTGCATCCAATTCCCTATGGTTTGTTCCAGAGTGACAGAACAGCCCTTGTTCCCAGGAAGAGTTAAAGATGTCAGACAAGACAGTGGCAGGTGCTTTGACTGATTCCAAGCAGCAGGCAACAGATGGCTGTAAGATCCGATTTGAAGATAAGCAGAAAATGAATATTCATCAGTGAAGCTGCTGATTGAACAACTTCTTCAATCAGCCCACCTCTTTCAAATGTATGCATTGCAGCTTGGTGATTCGCAAGGTGAGATTTTTTATATATATATATATATATATATATATATATATATATATATATATCCCATTAAATTTCAGCTGTAAAGGTTATATTTTTATGGCATTAACTGTTAAAAAAGAGAATTATTTCAAGCAGGGGACTGGGCAACTCGTAGGACACACATACGTGTGAACAGCGTGAGCAAATGATTGTGTCAGCCAGCATCCAGCCCTACTTCTGTTGTGCGTTATTAGGTAGACTGCAAATCATGACTTTTTAGGATGAACACTACAGGATTATAAGTAATCCATCCAATTTCATTTTTGATAGCTCAGGCACTTTTGATTCTTAGAAGGGATAAATTGCATATACATGGGGATGTCTATTGCCGCTTTAGAAAGATTTCCCTTTATTGTTAGGGCTTAGCATTTATTATGAAGTTTCCACAATATTAAATATGTTCACTACGTTATAATGGAAGGACTCCAGGTTCCTGAGATGCTGGTACTGAAGGACCAGAAGGTTTGGCTTCAGAACTAAATGATGTATTGTGGCTTCTGACTGACCATTTCTTTGTTACACATTGCGTGGGTTGAGAATACTCCAGAATGATCTTCAGTGGGAGCTAATGGTTAGAATATAGTTGGGATTCTCTCTGTTTTTGAATTAGGTATTGGACATTGGGGTGTGAGGTACTGTCCCTTTCTTCTTCTTCTTCTTCTTCTTCCAAACTCTTCTTCTTCTTCTTCTTCTTCTTCTTCTTCTTCTTCTTCTTCTTCTTCTCCTCCTCCTCCTCCTCCTCCTCCTCTCTCTGTCACACACACACACACACCCCTCAGCTGGTGAGAGAGGGTGAGATCCAGAGAGTGAGTAACAGCACAGTGAGTGGGTAGAGCCTATGGGTATGAAATAGGCTTGGGGGACCTATGGTCTACCAGATTTTGGACTGCAGTTCATG
Organism: Podarcis filfolensis; assembly: GCF_964270895.1. Lineage (NCBI taxonomy): Eukaryota > Metazoa > Chordata > Lepidosauria > Squamata > Lacertidae > Podarcis > Podarcis filfolensis. Next base: position 41,156,872 of record NC_139603.1, read on the forward strand.
TCATCCCTGACCACTAAATGTGCTGGCTGCGGCTGATGGGAGTTGTAGTCCAACAACATCCAATGGATGAAAACTAATGGTGGGTGGTTATGTGTTGGAGTTCAGCAATTCTGATCTTGTTTGCAGCCCAGACAGGAGGTATTTTTCAGCTAAGATTTGATGTTAAAACAATACTCGTCAAAAGGAATAATAATAATAACACCCACAAACAAACAAAAACTGGCATGCAAGCTTTTGTCTTGGCTGGCTGACAATCCTAGCTTAACAATACAGCAATGTGACAATGATTTGTCCCACTTAAACAGGAAAATAAGATGAACCCAGCTGAATCAGAGCAAAGACTTATCTAGTCAAGCATTCTGTTCTCGCGGGGTCAGCTAGGTGCCTGGATCTAAGTGTACAAACTGGATCTGAGTGCAACAATACAGTCCCTACTTGGAATTCCCTGGAACTGGTATTCAGAGGCTTATGACCACAGACCTTGGAGATACTACATAGCCATCATGGGCATTGACACCTAGAAAGCTAGACGTATAGGAAATACCTGTGAAAGCGTCCCCACAACAGAAGCATGCACTCTTTCATTCCATCTGCATAGGCTGTGCATGTCCCAAATCTGTGTATTAAATGAATAGGGTATGAACTACAAAATGTGAGCTGTTGGACATTATGCTGATGCTCCAATGTCCTACACCACGTTGTTGTTCTTCAAACAACATGCTATGTCACAGTGCTGCTGACTGATCTACAAATCTTGGTAGATACAAGCAAACCACAGCAAATAAATAAGAGAGTGCAGCATTACTTATGAGGCTGGCTCAGAAGGCATGTGATGAAACTTCTGGGGATTTCTGTTTGTTCCAGCAGAATACATGAATAACATTAATCTAACTATCCATTAATCTAGCATTAATCCATCTACATCTCCACAGTTCTCTCTCCATATGCCCATTTCTAGTCCGAGTTACTTTTCAACTGTTCCAGTGATAAAAAGGAAACTTTGATGATTCCAGTCATCACTCACACACTCCCCTTAATCCAGAAACCCTTCTACCCCCAGGAGTGTCTGGGAAAACAACCAAGCCTTGAAGGATGCCTGCAAAGTCAGCACATTTCAGACTGATGAACTGAAGCCAGGGGCATATTCTACCAGCTGAAGACCCCTCACTGAGAATGCCCTGCCTCGAGGCATTTTTTGATTAAATTACAAAGTCCCCACCACAGACCTTAGATTGATCTCCACTGCCACAGTATGTTATTTTTTAGCACTACAGTGCTCTGCAACATGAGACATAGAGGTGTTGCTCGATCCACTTGCACAAAGGCTATGGCTGGTGCATGGAAGCCAGCCCATAATTTTATATCAAAGGCAAAATCATAATAAGACCATGGTTCTTAACCTCAAAGTTGCAGGCAGGGAAAAGTAATGATCTTGGTACCACAACATAACTGGGTTGTTGTTTTCCAGTGTTCTCTGAATGTAAAAGTTTCTATTGTTTCATAAAAGCATTGTCTTTCACTTTTAAAAATCCCTATGGCAGTTACAGCAACATTGTGAACATGTTTTAGTTGCCACGACAGAGCTCTTGAACATTTTACCGATTCAGATGTGCCAATTTCATATTACAGAAATGAATTTATTTCAAACATAATGGGCATGATTTTCCAACTTGCCAGACATTACAGAACTAAATATACACAGAGAAATTAGCCAAAGCTTGTCGCTTACTAAGGCTTCAACCCTGTGCCCACTCCCCTGGAAGTAATTCTCACTGAATACGGTGGGGCTTCCTTCCAAGTAAAATCATGCATAGGGTTGCACAACTAGTCACTAGTCTCAGAGTTTACAAATTAACTACAGCTAAAGATTCCATCAGCACCATTAATGTTAACATTCGGCATCCTGAAAAATCTATCTGGCCATGCAACTCTATCAGTCTCTATCAGCACAGCCAATGATATGAGTGATTATAAAAGTTGCAGCCCAACAACATCTGGAGGATCACAAGTTCTCCAACCTTGCATATGGATGACTTGAGGATGCCTGTGGCTAAACTGGCACATGTCCTTGAACTATGCTCTCTGCTTGTGTGTTAAGCTATTTGCCACGAATATTCACTTAACAAGTTTCACAGCATGGCAGTAACAATGACCATCTTGGCTAGATGAGTAACTTACTGTTTCCTCTTTTTTTGTACCCTAACCTTTTTGTTTTCTTCTGAAAAGCAATACAAAAGCAGGATTTTCTGATTTAGCCCTAAATTGCCTGCCTTCGTGCATATACGAAGAGAAATGTATTTTGTGGTGTGCTTGCACTGTTTCAGACAATGATATATGTTGCAGCTTAATAAACTCTCTCAGTTTAAATCTAGAAAGGAAAACAATGTATTTGCTCTGTTTTATGTTGCAGGAACATCCATGCAGAGAGGACAGAGAGTCCTAGAAGAAACTCCATTATGTTAAATAAGTGCAGTCTTGTCTTCTTGTGCTCTGAAATAAGAAAAGGAGAGAGAGAGAGAGTTGAAGACTAGAGATGAACTGAGCAGCCTAATTCCATCTTGTTTCAGTCTTCCTGGTGCTCAGTCAGCCCCATTATTTTGCCTGTTTTTTGAAAGAAAATGCAAATAGTCTGCATTTAAATTTCACACATTTTAATGCATTTTGGACACACTTTATTTAAACACACACATGATGCCACTGTATTTATCCATTTTGTGCACCTCTTTTTCATACAATACATATTTTTGTGTGCACTTACTGAACATGGAAGCTGCGGTGCAAAATTCAGAAAAGTTTGTGAGCCAACTGGGAATTGTGTTATGATCCTCAAAAGGATTCAGGAGCATCAGGCCAGGTTGCTCTGCTGCAAAAAGTGGACTGAAAGGATTCCTTCCTCATCCCAATTGCAAACCAACCATACCGTAGAAGATGTACCTAATTATATCTCATTATCCTTGTACTGGGACGCGGGTGGCACTGTGGGTTAAACCACAGAGCCTAGGACTTGCCGATCAGAAGGTCGGCGGTTCAAATCCCCGCAACAGGGTGACCCCCCGTTGCTCATTCCCTGCTCCTGCCAACCTAGCAGTTCAAAAGCATGTCAAAGTGCAAGTAGATTAATAGATACCGCTCCTGCGGGAAGGTAAACGATGTTTCCGTGTGCTGCTCTGGCTTGCCAGAAGCAGCTTAGTCGTGCTGGCCACATGACTCGGAAGCTGTACGCCGGCTCCCTCGGCCAATAAAGCGAGATGAGCGCCGCAACCCCAGAGTCGGTCACAACTGGACCTAATGGTCAGGGGTCCCTTTACCTTTACCTTTATTCTTGTACTATTGGAATGCCTCAGTGTGAGGAATTCCACCATGGTTATAAGAAAGCAAGGGATAATTTGGTCACAACAACATCCTAGCCCTCATATGATATAAACCAGATCATGCTTCTTATCACAGTACAGAATTCAACCTCTGCTTTTCATTGGGATGTTTTGTCCTCATGGTATTGATGTCGTGTTTCTCACAGTCACATTCTGTTCTTCCTTCATGCTGATAACAGGCTTTCTACTCAGAAGTGTAGGAGACAGTCTTGTGGAAAGAGACGACATATGTATGTGTCAGTAGGAATTTTACAAGGAAAGAATATATATATATAAAAGAAAGAAAATAGGTCTTACTCGAAAAGATGCTAGATGTGATAATGGAGGAAATGTGCGAAAAAGACAAGAGGGTGAGAAAGAGGTATTAAGTCAAGCTTTACTAGAAGTCAGAGGACTGGTAGGAAAAAATATGTAGCAGAAATGAGATAAGCAGGATGGTGCTAAAGAAAAAACAAAAGAGCATTTTAGAAGTGAAAAGGTGTCTTGAAGCAAAGGGAAAAGTGAGAAGCATTAGAACAAACAGAGTAGTACCTTCAAGCTGAATCAGAAAATAAGCACTGATAACTTTACACTACAGACATCACACATTGCATAAAATGAAACTCATTCACTTGTATCTCTCCTTTTCAGGTTCATTTCCCCACACATTTAGGATCCATTGCCTCTTGTCAATATGGGCCCCACTTGTTTAAGATGGTGTGTGTTTAGAGAAGGGCTAATGTTAGACAGGTTATCTCTTCTTCAGTATAAATATAGTACTCAGATATTCTGGTCCAACCAAGGCAGAGTGCAAACAGCCAGTCATCCTTTATTTCATATAGTAGATTTATAATTTGGTTGTCCTGAGTCCAGTTTAATGTACTGAGAGGTACCCTGGCTTAATGGCAGAGCATATACTTTGCATGCATAAAGCCCCAGTTTGAATTCCTAGCACTTCTAGTTATGCCAGGCAGCTGCAGGACTGGTCTTAAGAGAGTCTATCAGAGTGGAGAGTATTGGACTAGGATGAGTAGGAAACCTGTGGCTATCCAAATGTTTATTTGACTCCAGCTCCCATCAGCTTCATCCAGCATGACCAATGGTCAGAGACGATTGGAGTTGGAGTCCAGCAACATCTGGAGAGCTCTGTATTAACTACGCCTGATTTCGAAGTATGAAAGGAGAGATATTTATTGTGCTCTGCTTTTGTTAATATTGACAGCCAAGCAAAATAGGTACTTAGCCACAATGGAAGAAGACGAAGAGGAGGAGGAGGAGGAGGAGGAGGAGGAGGAGGAGGAGAGTTTGGACTTTCCCCCTCATTTTGGTTATAATTGAACAGGTCTCTATGAAAGATTATTTTCACTCAATCACATGATGGCATTTTCCTGCTTTTTGGCTTGGATAACTGTAATCTAAATTAAATGCCATTATGCCATTTTATCCACTATGCCATTTTCTCCAGTGAGATAAGGTTCAGATTTTATGTAGATGTGAAATGGCAGGGGAAAGTCTGCAATTAAATCAACCCACAATTAAATAAAACTAGGTGCTTTTTTCGCCTGCTAGAGAAACAAACCTCAATTTTGGTATATCTTCAGCCAAAAAAATAATAAAAATAAAACCCCACTTGTATAATCATTACATAGCTGTTATTTCATCACCCCAAACTCAAGGGACCACACTGAAAGATCTCACTGTTCACAGCATCACACTCTCCTGAACTCCTATCGAGATATTTTTGATATATTGCAAGATGTGGTTTGTTTACTCTGTGATATCATCCTATTAGAATTTTTTAAAAATACTAAGAAGCTGTCACATTGTCTTCTTGTAATATTCCTTGAGTATCATAAATTACTAATAGCATAATTATTACCGTGTCCAAACTAAGATGCCACTTTCAGTAGCCCCAGAAAGGAAAGTGCAATAAAAGGAGAGAATGTCTCTCACTTTCCACAGCCAAATTTCTTGGTTCAATCCCATCACCAAAAATGATGGATTTGGATAATTTGCACTAGTGAAGACTAGTTTAACATTTCTTTGTTGTTCATTGGTATTTCTGTATCTGATTTGGAATGAGTCTCTGGACTTTGCTATAAATGTTCCTACTTGTGATTTTGCTCATGCTCCTACTCATGCTCCTAACAGTGTTTAGAGATGCTGAGAGCCATGATAACACCATGGATGCTGCTACACATGCCTACAATATCCATTTTACAACTCAAACAGGTGTGGTGCTGGATCAGTGCCTGCCCTCAGTACTGGACTGGGTAAGAGCCAACAAACTGAAGCTCTACGCATATAAGAAAGATTCCTTTTTCCAGACATTCTGGAAGGTATCCTGTTCAGGATAGAGTTCTACTCTCCTTATAGGAGCAGGTGCACAGATTGGGGGTGGGACTCTTGGATCCAACATTGTCATTTGAGGCACAAGTGGTTACAGTGGCACAGAGGGCCTTCTACCAGCTTGGAAGCCCAGCTGTGACACTAATCAGATGGCTTCAGGTATTTATGCTCTGGTAACCTCCAAGTTACCAGAGCATAAACACCTGAAGCCATCTGATTAGTGTTACGTGACATGGGTGGCGCTGTGGTGTAAACCACTTAGCCTTGGGCTTGCCGATTGGATGGTTGGTGGTTCGAATCCCCACAATGGGGTGAGCTCCCATTGTTCGGTCCCAGCTCCTGCCAACCTAGCAGTTCGAAAGCACATCAAAGTGCAAGTAGATAAATAGGTACCGCTCTGGTGGGAAGGTAAACAGCGTTTCCGTGCACTGCTCTGGTTTCGCCAGAAGCGGCTTAGTCATGCTGGCCCCATGACCCAGAAAAACTGTCTGCAGAGTGGACAAACGTCGGCTCCCTCGGCCTGTAAAGCAAGATGAGCGCCGCAACCCCAGAGTTGTTCACGACTGGACTTAACTGTCAGGGGTCCTTCACCTTTACCTTTAACCTACTGAAATGTGTTGTGCCTTAGGCTGCTTTTGAAGATTGAAAACAACAGCTACAGCAGAACATAGCAGTTAGACAAGAAGAGATAAGAAGGCATGAACATATAATACCAGTTTTGGCACAATTGCACTATCTGCCAATTTATTTCTGAGATCAATTCTGAAAGCTGGTTTTGATCTTTGATCTAGCTGTCATTTCATCGCCCCAAACTCAAGGCACCACTAGGGATAGCTCAGTTGGTTAGAATGTGGCACTGATAACATAGGGTTGCAAGTCTCTGGACTCGGTCCAGAGTTTACAATTTTCCCAAACTCCACAAAGCTTTGAGTTAAACTGAAGGCCCATGGAATCCAGCATCCAAATTCTCCCACGCCCCATTCTCATTGCTACCAAGGTCTTTTGCTGTTCCATGCAAAACTTTCTGGATTGGAAAGATATGACTATGTTATTACATAGGTATATTTACTTTGCTGGCTCTTTCCCTCACTCCCAGTAAGCTGTGCTTTGCTGATTAAAAGATGTTATCTAGGACGTTTGTCAGACAGTATGCCTGGCCAGCTAGCATGGCCAAAGTGAGCAGGTTAAGGGGTGTGCCTGTCTCCAGATTCAGCGGTGTGATCTCAGCTGGAGACATGGCATGGAACAGCATGCTGCTCCTGCTCAGAAATGCAGTAAACAGCTCCTGGCAAGAAAGATGGCAGGCTTCCATGACCTTTCTAGGCCTACACTAGTAAGAAGGATTTTGCGCCAGGTGTCTCAACTGTCTATCCACTATTATTAATTTTGCCAACCTGCTTCAGTGGGTATTTTGCACATTCTATGTAGTCTGCCTTTTAGCACATTCACAGAGAGATTTCTGCTCAGATGTTTTTCTCTGTCATCTAAATGAAAAATGAAATGAAACAAAAAGTCATGATACTGCTATCTCACCAAGTCTTTGTTCCCAAAGTCTTTGGAGAAAGATCTAAACTAAAAAATTGAAATTCAGGTAGGTAGCTGTGATGGTCTGACGCAGTCGAAATAAAAAGTGAAAATAAAAAATAAAAAAATTGTCCAGTAGCACCTCACAGACCAACTAAGTTTGCTCTGGTATAAGCTTTCGTGTGTCTGAAGAAGTGTGCATGCACATGAAAGCTTATACCAGAACAAACTAGGTTGGTCTGTAAGGTGCTACTGGACAATTTTTCTTTTTCTTTTTTTATTAAAAAAATTTAAGGTATTCTGTGCCCCCAAAATTAAAATATGACCCACGTTGATAGCCATTATGAGGTATAAAAACATAACCACAACAAACCTTATTTATAAACTTGTCAGTGCCCCTGCCTATTAAATCTTCAATATAAGCCAAAAACAGGTCTTAAGATGCTACAGTTGCCTGGGCATACCCACAAACTCTACAACCTGTTTTTGACTAGTTAGTGCCTGCTTTTTCAGTACCCGGACTGATCATTTTTTAGGACGCCCCTTTCTGCTCCACCTGGTAATTCAGCACTGAGAGCCCCAGCTAACGGGAACACTTTCATCGGACTTTTTATGTGCCATTTCACACACAATCTGCAGAGGAAAATATGGGTTTGCCATCAAGTATACATTGACCACTGAAGCAAATCATGATAATCCTGTTGAGTGCACATTTGTGATACATGTATTTGCAAATTTGTATACACCTCAGATGTTTAAGTGTATACTTAAATAACAACAACCTAGGTGTACATCTAAACATGCAAAGTGTGAAGAGATCATGAGAGAAATAGGAGTGTAGAGTTATTCACTCCAATAGATGGTCATTGTAGAGTAATAGTGCTTGCCTATGCTGACTCTGCAGCTGTTGTGCTCTGTGATGAAACAAGGCTAGGCTCTGGGGTACACAGAGCTCTGGAGTTGCTTCAGCAAGGATCAAACTGAAACTCAGGTGTTAGTTCAGTTAACTGCCAGCACCACCTGTGCAGTGGCAGGCCTTGGTGTCTCAGATTTCAGTGGTGCCCTATGTGACACCAAAATTCAGTGCCGCAGGCCTCTCGTCTTCCATTTAACATCATTGCTGCACTATTCCCTGCAGCTCTCCCCCACCTCAAGGCTCTGCCAAACTGGTCACGCTCCCCCCTCAGTCCACCTCTGATCTGTGCTTCAGGATGCTGCTCCAGTAATCTCCTACTGTGACAGAGCATGGGAGCCTCAGGTCTTCCTGGGTCTTCTGTGGTGGAGTCCTTTGAATCAGAAGATGCCATTGCCACATCCTCCGGTGACAGGTATGTGTGTTGGGGGTGGGGTGCACTGGTCTAGCAGATTCACCTGAGAGTGCTTCATAAGAACATAAGAAGAACCAGCTGGATCAGTCCAGCACCCTGTTCTTACAGTGACTAATCAAATGCCCATGGGAAGCCCTGCCATGGAAAACTGCTTCTGGGGCTTGCCCCGTCTGCTCTTTCCCCTGATTCAGAGTCCTCACCCTCATCCCTTTAAGATGAGGAAACCAACTCCAGGGTCTTGACAGCATCCTAGAGACAGTGTTACGATAGTACCCATCCTTTGTGATAACAGCTTAGTTCTTTCCCACACCCAACACATGCACACACACACACACACACACAGAGAGAGAGAGAGAGAGAGAGAGAGAGAGAGAGAGGCAACAAAATTGTATCAGTCACAGTGCCCATGCACATTGTTTTGCTTTAGTAGATTTAAGTATTAAAATTAATCTGTGTGGCTGTCTACTCCAGAGATATTGAGTGTGGGCAGAAGACTCGTGAATTAAATTGTTCAAAATTGATGTGTCAATCAACGTGAAACTTGTGTTTCAAAAAGCTGCTGACTCAGTGGAAGCTGAGTTGTTTTTTGTTTTTTTAAAAAACTTCTTGGTTTTTTCACACACAAACTATTTGACAGACTCATCAAATATTCAATATGTGACTTCTATCACAATAAAAATAATTGGGGGCAGGGATGAAGAGGGAATTCTCATATTTTGCTTTAATCATAACTATAATAATGTGGTATAATGTCTCATAGGCTTTTTGCTTTGAAGATCTACTCAAGATTCATATGGCAAATGTAAAATATGAGCAGACGTTTCTTTTCCATAACACTGGAGGAGAGAAGATTTGTGAAAAAGCATGATGTTTCCTTGTTTTGTGAGGAGTTGCTCCTTATCATACTTAAAACGTACATATGGGTTGTGGGTCAGAGACTGCTTTGCATGTGCAAAGTTCCAGGTTCAATCCCTGGCATAGGTATGCAGTTGAATAGCTAGCATGGCTCAATCCACATTCTTTCAGCTAACCAGAAATGCATTAGATAATCTGCAGGAATAGTGGCAGGAAAAGCAGTGACAAAGTATCGCCATCAAGGGTGTGGATGCCAGTGTTCATTTGCCATTCACAGTATTTCAACCATGTTAGAGAGAGAAAGAAATGTGGGCTGAAAACAGTCCTTATTTCGTTAAATACTCACACACTTGCCAGTTGCTATTGCGATTCTAGCAGTGGTGAGGTAGCAGCACAGATTCTCCCAGTCCTTTGAGGCAATCCTTCCGTATGGTACCACCTATATTAAGGAACTCCCTTCCCATGGATATTCAGCACCCACCTTTGCCTTATTTTCAGTGCCAGCTAAAAGGAGAAATTGCAACCACAAGCCTATTCGGACATGTAGTTTGACATGCAATTTTAAAACAAACAAACCTGCTGATTTGACTTGTTTTCAGAGGGAGGGGAAATAGGTCTACTTATCTTAAACATTTTATTGTTATTTTTATGAATGTTTTGTATCATTTTGTGAAAACTGCTGTGAGCTTTTGGTGACGGTGTATCAATCCTGCTAAATAAACAAATGCCCAAGATAATGGAGCTTTGCCAATATGATGGTGGTTACCGCCTCCTGTCTCATCTTTTGGGTCAGAAGAAGGAACAATGGCAACAGAACAGATAAGGCAGCTGGGAAAAGCCCCCAGACAAATGCATAGGGTCCCCATAGCCTTTAAGCTGGGCCTGTTTGAATGATTGCTCTAATTTATGCTACAGATGGGGTTTAAAGCAGGTAAATCGGATCATTAATGCATTGTGTCTTAGACAGATGGAAAGGTAGAACCAATTGTGCAGTCTATATATCAAACTGTAACATCAGGGTGGTATTTTCAAAAGAAGCTAAGTAATTTAGAAACACAGCTCACAGAAGCTTTTGAAGAATTGCCCGTAGGGACCGCGCATCTCTCCAGAAAAGGCCAGCTTAACATCCTAGCTCTGCCAATAAGAAATAATGAAAGTTTACAATCTTTTTTCCTTGCTGAAACTTCTGTGTTAATAAGAAAGAGAAATCAGATAAAAGTTTGCAACAGTTGAGCCATTGTACAAACCTGTTATATAGAAAAGAAGACATACGTAGAAATGTGGGGCATTTCAGCCCCATCCAGGCATTACTCCCTCAAGTGGTTTACATCCAGGGCCAACCCAGCTATTAGACAGGATGAGGACACAGGCGGTGGAAGCCCCCAAGACCCATGGTCTTCCCTGTCACCTCTGCCACCAGCAGAAAAGTGATGGTGGCATAGACACTGGTTTTGAGAGAGATCTCACCGAAACCACACGAGATCTTGTGGAGCACACGAGATCTTGCATGATATCAGTGCCAATGGCACCATTTCTCCACTGGTGGTCGAGGTGGCAGGGTGGATGACGCAGGTAGCAGTGGCAGGACAGGGCAGCACTTCCCATTTAGCCTCAAGCAGTGGAAGGGGATGCACTGTCCCTGCTTACATCACATATGGCTAGGTGGGGATGTTGTGGTCCCAGCAGTCCCATTTCCTTGGTCTATCCCTGAGATGCCTGCTGGTGACACATAAGCTTCCCTCATGATCTGCAACCCTGTGTGTGATCAAGGGAAAGGGAAAGGACCCCTGGACAGTTAAGTCCAGTCAAAGGCGACTATGGGGTCTGGCCTTCTGAATGGTAATGAATAGATTAGGCTAGAGAGACCCTTTCAATTTATGGCCCGATAATACCAAAAATGCAACATTAACTGTGGTTAACAAATACTAAGCACTAACAGAAGGTTACATAAAATAAATAGCAACCAGTTGGACACCCTCAGAGATACTGATAAAAAAAAAACAGCACTCAACATTTTTAGTATGTATAGGATAGGAAATATTTAAATTTGTATACTGCCTTATACCTGAATTGAGAAAACCAGGAGAGTCCTCAGGTTTTGTATCCATGTTATCCAAGGCTATCCCATTGGCCTAGGCCAGAGCTTTCCAAACTCTGTGCTGTGACATGTTAGTGTGTTGGCTGCAGTGTGTAGGTGTGTCGCGTGAACGCTCTTATATAAGGGGTTAGTTTAACCTCCTGTTTGCTAGTAAAAGTGTCACGAAATGATGCATGTCTAAACAGTGTGGTACTAGCATAAAACGTTTGGAAAGCTCTGGCCTAGGTATTGGAATAGTCATATATAGCTGAATAAGAGCTATTTATGCAGACTTTTAAAGGCTAAATGTAATCAGAAGCACTTATTTTTCATTTTTTGTGGAAAACCAACCTTTAAAATCTGTCCTTAGGTGTCAAGGTGTTGGTTCCCCCCACTTCCTTTGACAATAAAGGAATCTATTTTGAAACCATCAAAACTGTTAAGCTTCCTTCCAATCTAGCCTTATATTGCAGTCCCACATTCCTTCAACTCTACTCACCCTAAAACTGTGTACAATATCAAACTGAGCTACAGGGAATCAGAACAAAATATGTTCAAAGGGATTACTCTTCTTCACAGGATTGTTGGCAGGGAGCGATGAAAACCTCTTGTTTTATCAATATTTGGGGGGAACTGGTCATTTATTTTTCTCAAAACAAAAAGATGAATGTTCTCTGATTACTAATTCTCCCCTTTGAATTTATTATTTGTTTTGATGAAATGCTGCACTCCATCCAACCCTATAAATGATGAGGGATTATGCGATGAATTATAATCAGTATTTGTAAGCATTATCAAGATCAAGATTTCCCTGTTTTGATCTTCACAGTTCATTTGTTTGAAGAATAAAAATCCTGATAATACTTTCTATAAGGCTTTTAGAGAGTTCAAATGTTTCACATATACAGTATAATCTTGCAGTCCTTACAATGGTCCTGGGACTTAGGCAACTATTATCATTCTCATACTGCAGATGGCAAACTAAGGACAAGAGGGTCTTAATTGAGCCCACCTAGTGAATTCAGGGCAGAATTGAAAGAGAAATTTGGGCAAGCAGAAGGCTGGGCTGCCTTGGGCAGGAAAAAAGGGGAAGCGGACCTCAAGGAGTCTTGATTTTTAAAAAAAAAATATACTTCGTGTGTCCACATCTAATCTTGCCACTTTCTAAAATTTATTTGTGTTTTTCTTTTTGTAAATCTACCAAAAAATAAAATGAAATGAAATCAGGATTAAGAGGTTTTCTCAGGACAGTGTAATGTGTGTGCTGTGTCCTCTTGGTGTAATGGTGATGACACTTGCCCTTCTTATGATAGGAAATGCTTTCTTGGGCGGGAGGGGAGAGAAAAAATGGGGGGGTGAAGAGAATCATTTGGGGGAGAAAGAGAAATGTCCCTGTTTTCACCTAGGGAATGTTGGAGAATATGCACTAATTTTTCAGGATATTGTTCTTGCACATTAAACCATAGCTTATTTTAACTATGGTTTAATGGTTTGTGCAAACCCAGCCAGTGTTTTACACAAGCATCTGGTTGACTGCTATGAAAACATAATAATAACCCTACTTCTTAGGTAATTTTGCACCAGGTCTGATCTGTTTGGCACAACATTGTTGCTTGCAGGAGCAATGGAGTGGGGAGTTTGTTCTGTCTAGCAAGCAGAAATGTTTGCATGATGGAACGATCATAATGAGCACTCACACTTTACATTGTGGGTGCCTTTTGCGGGATCGCGCACGGTGCTACAGTTCCCAGGGAACTTACTGGCAAACAGGGACTGGCCTGCCTCTCAGTGTTAATTTTTGGAAGTTCACACCAGCCTCAGTAATCAAGTTTCATTGCTGGGAGGTGGGGCCAGTCCCATATATATAAGGGGGTGAAGCCGACAAAATCCAGGCAGTTAGCTTAGGAGATTCACCCTCCCTACCCTCCCTTAGTTTAATGTTTTCTTGTTTGCAGGTTAACTTTTTTCTTCCTGTTTAGTGGGTGCTGCTACGGTCTTTGACTGGTTGCTGTTGAAGGGCTGGGAAGAAATTTTCCTGCATTGGCAGGTTTTGTCTTCCCTATAGCAATTCCATCACAACTCTGGCGGTTATGGCCTTGGGTGGAATCCTTTAGTCTTTTCTTCTCTATAATGGGGGGGGGTGAAGCGGTGACTCACCCCCCTCCGGTGGCGTTTCCAGGGTCCCCCCCCCATTAAGGGGTTTTATATAATGGGTGTCACTGGCCATACACTGAAAGGTCGTCAGTGAACTACCCTGTGTGCAGGGATATGGGCTGGGTTGCCTGTTACACTTACGTCTCGCAGTGCACCCCCATATCCCATTTATCCTGATGAGCCCCAGTTTATCCCCCCCCCCGGCTGGGGGGCTGGGAGGGGTACATGCCCAAGGCCTAAGCCAAGGTCTTCCTACATTCAGAAGTTTAATAAAGTTGTGTCCTAATTTTAATTCCATATAACGTTGTAAGAGTCTTTATTCCTTCCTTACGATCCCTGGGGGCTGGGGCTGTCACCGTCTGGTCACACAATAGCTAGATACTGAATTTCAATATATTAAAAATCCCCTTGCCTGCTACAAAATGAGACTTCCAGGGGAAGGAAGGGGGGAAGAGTATCTCAAGTCAAAACATGAAAGTGGCCAATGGCTAATTAAACTAACCGGGGAACAAACATGGCAGCACCTGTTTTCCACCATTGCCTTTAAGAACAGAAGCTGTGCTTTTCCAAGATGCAATTTCTCTTAATAGCAATGCAATTATAACTTTATTTCCAGTTCAAATGTCTCGTACGTATTAATGTGCTTTCCAGATGGTTCGTGTCTGGAAGAAAAGCTCCAGTGATACAATCTGTAGGCCTCATTCCAATGCATGTGGCATCAAGCTACTTACATGAGGCTCATTTCTATTCAGGGGTTTTCAAGAAACAACTTAAACAAAATCTTTAGACTGCAGTTCTCCCCAGCGCCAGCACCACCTTCCGCTGAATTCATGTATATTTATATATACATAATATCTTATTTTAATTATATGCTCATCTATATGATGCAATATATAGATATGGGAGAGAATTTTGATTCAATTTGCATATAAAGACAATAATTTACACCTTCTAAAACATTATGCAAACTGTAACGTTAGCCATTTTTTTGAAACGTGATGTTTTCTGAACTCAGCCAAGCAGTTCTCCAGCCAAACAATGTGTACAAAAATGCATATATTAAGGAAAGTAGCATACAAAGATGTATTGCGTATGGGGAAATTGCTCTGCAAAAAATGTGTGCATTAGACAAAATGGCATCTGTGTTTCCCAGGAGAAATGCTGATGAATTTTCATGAATTTTGTTGCAACAACAACAACAACAAAAATCTCACACAGGTTTGGAAATGTAGAAAACTGAATTTAAGATTGGAAAAGATAACAGATTTGTCCATCTCTAGTGATACATAAATCACACAAAAAGCATGAGCTTAGACATGCTTTTCAATTTCACAAAATTTGCAACACAGATAGTGCTTCCTTTATACTCTATGCAGTGTAATTTTATTGTTGGCTTTTTTTGTAAAGGAACACCCCTGGATTGGTGATAATCCAGCAGATAATTTGATATTTATTTATTTATTGTGCTTATATCCCACCTTTTTCTCCAAGGAGCTCAAAGTGGTGTACATGATTCTCCACTTCCTCATTTAATCCCCACAACAACCCACTGGGAGTAGGTTAAAGGCACACACTGAGCTCCATGGCCAAGTGGAGATATGATCTCTGTTCTCCCAAGTCCTAGTCCAACACCCCAACTATTATACCACACTGGCTCTTTAGGCTTATTACTTTATTTCCTGGGAACAACATCTCATGTGACAAACCTGTATCCTGCACTGCACAACTGCAGCCTATGTCTGTATCATGTCTGCCCTGCTCCATTGCTGCACTAATCTGCACCAAAAAAAAAGTCACATTTAAACACATATTTTAAATGTGTTTTCTCTCAAAATATGAGACTCTAATTATCTTTTTCTCAAAGCACAGGTTTCTAGAAATTAATTTTATTTTTATTTTTATTGTTATTGTTATTGTTACTATTATAGCTTAAATCTGTGTCACAACATTCAGGATATGGAAAGGCTAGTGGATTATCCAGTTCTGATCAGCACATTAGTCCAGGACAAGTTTTCCCAAATGGGTAGACTTCAGCAATGTTGGACTACAAATCCCATCATTCCTGACCCTTGGATCTGCTGACTGGGACTTATGGGAGTTATAGTCCAACATGCTTGGAGGCCACAAGTTTGGTCCAGGAGGTTTGGATCAGAATTGTTCATATCACAATTTGCTAATACATAATTCCTTCAGCATCTCTCCTTGAAACTATAAGCAAAAGGGTCACATGGTGGAATGCTCCCCCATAAAAGCATTATTACCCTAAATAAATCTAGCATCTGAAACAAACTGAAATCTTTTCCCCTCTGAGTCAGATGGTAAAACTTTCAACATGTGGGATCCCAATGAAAAAATTGTTTTGATTTTTTGTTTTCTTTTATTATGTATTTTATGTTTTCATTTTGCATTTTCATGTTGTCAACCACCCTGTGAACTTCGGATAAGGGCTGTATAAAAAATTATTAAATAATAATTATCTCCCCCCAAAGAAAAGAAACACCACCTGAGGCCCCACCAGCCATCACTCACACTGATCTCAAGTTATTTTAAATGTGCAAAACTGAGCACTGTATTGTAGCCTATTGTCTATTATTACATTAACCAATGGAGAATACAAAATTATGTATGCAATACTATACCAGCGAAGCAATCATTTCAACCCGCAGTGCATTATCTGCAATATATAAATTGCCATTTTTGCATTTACTTTCATTGGATGCTGTTTTTACTCTTCTTTGATATATATATATATTTCTGGAATAAAAGCTTTAGAAGTCAGCAGAACTACAAAGAAGAGGAAGAGACAAATGGCAGAGCTATACTCTGCAACGTGCTGGTAGAAAACAGGTGCCTTTGAAGCGGTGATGACTTTTGACAAGCCTTTAGGTGTCAAAGGACTGCAAATCCACAAGGGTCTTTAATATGTGCATTGCCTCACTTGCAACCCATTTGGATTTTCATTAGGGAAGAAACTGATTACTTAGCAACCCGCTTTCACTTTTAAAAGACCATAGCATGCTAATAATAAGGCAGGCAGCACTATGATGTATCAAGTTCAATAGTTCAGGAAACTCCCTAGAAAGAGGGGTGGGATCAGATGCTTACCAAATATGTATCAGAAATAATATCACTCCCTTTTCCTTGCTCATTTTCTTTTTTGTGCATTAGGATGACAAAGGGCGAAATCTCATTCGGCGAATTATCACATTTATAACCCATCACGTTTGAAGGGTGAATTTGCATATATTTTGGTGCAACCCCCCCCCTTTAAAATGCATGGGGAGGGGGCATAGCCCAGGCCCGACAGCCATTTGAGTGTATTTTCAAGTGGGACAGAAAATACCTGCACTCTGCATGCAGACCCTGCTGAAGACCCCATTCATCTAGGTCAGTGTGGTTCCCAAGATGTTTCCATAAACTCATTCTTAGTGCCCCTATAGAAAACATTACCCAGAACAGCGGTTTGCACACTAAGATAATAACAAAATAAAATTCACACTTATTCAAAATCCAGTAGTTGAATTAATTCAGCAAAACTGATGAACTTGAGCCACTGATACCAACTTTCCACAGTATGATAGTCATATGCATCACCAGTGAACACACCCCTGGCTCTCCCTTGCCTCTTAGCACCTCCCTAAGTAATCCCACCACCCTCTTTGGGAAACACTGGTGTAAGCCATCATTCCTTGAGCCATGGGCCATAGCTCAGTGACAGAGCATCTGCCTTCCATGCAGAAAGTCCCATTTACAATCCCGAGCATATCCAGGGAGGACTGGGAATGATTGTTGCCCAAAGCGCTGGAGAGATGGGCAATGTGGGCAATCCTGAATTGTCAGAGGCAGTAATGCTTTTGAATACCAGTGGCTGAAAGCCACCGGTTTTATTCTGCTCAGGTCCTGCTTGTAGGCTTCCTACAGGCATCTGGTTGACCACTGTGTGAACAGGATACTGGACTAGAAAGGCCATTGGCCTGATCCAGCAGGCTCTTCTTTTGCTCTTAACTGGAAGAACCAGTGACTTGATGTACATAAAGCAGCCTCTGCTTAGCTCCCAAATCCTGCTCACTGTCAATTCAGCTTCCCTGACCTATCCAGCCAGATATCATAAACACCCACTGCACAACAATGCATCATTTGAATCTACCCTAAAATGTATGTAGCAGTCGAATGGGGATAAAAAGGGAAAACGAAAGAAAGCCCAAACCTGAATAATAGGTGTGCTATCTTCAATCCCCAAACAGGCCCTTAGGTGTTCACAGGTAGCCATAAGTCGGAAATTGGATTTTCAGTTCAGCCTTGGTATTCATTACTTTCAATTTTGCTGTGCAAAAAAAACAACACCCCCTCAAAAAAATAACACCTTGATGTTGCAAAGAAGGAGCTTTGACAAACACACAGAGAGTCCAAATCAGTAGTTCTCTTGCAAAGACTACCTGCTACAATAGAATACAGAGACTCAATTGTCCCCTTAGAGTGTTATTTTTCAGCTCTCCATCATTCAAACATGACAATAAAGAAGAAGAAGCTGATGCTTCTGGCACTGGGGCACCAAGTTAACTTGTACTTATTGTGAGTATTTTATTCCTAATTTAGCTAGGTATATGTGTGCTGACTGATGACTGACAGAACAATAACGCTGTTGCCTTTCTGTAGGAATAATCATATAAAAAACCCAGAGTATAACTGTCTTTGGCTGCTATTCTGTGTTTCTGATAGCAAGACCTAAGGACATAAATAACTGTGGACACTTATTAAACCAATTTTACAGATAATACAGACTGTCTTGTTGTTGTTTTTTAAAGAAGTTCTCCCATTCTGACTGCAGCGTCTGTTCAATTACCAGTTTTCATCCAATTTAATGACACCGATACAGTGGGAGAGCCCTCACTCTGACACACTATTGCTTTGTAAATGTACAGATTCTGTTTAGAAAGTTCACTCGATGTTACACTTGAATGGATGTGCTTTTACTCCAAACACACACATAATATTCTCAAAGTAAGCTGGTCAGAAGATGGTATTCATCGTCTCTAGGACTTGCACACAATAAAGCTTTTGTGCAATATAAAACAAAGTGTGGTCACTTTGTTATTAAGGGTCCAGTCTTGTTCCTGCTATGTAACCACTTCCGTTGTAGGGTTATTGTGTTGCTGACAGCTATTCACTCAGATGAGCGTGCTGTTCACACTTGAACAAAAGCACAGCTCTTTAAAGCAGTTGCGACTGAGTGAGTTGTGTAGTGGTTTGGGGCTGCAAACATGGTGCCTGCAGGTGCTAGTGTGCCTCCCAGTGCCCCCTGTAGTGCCCTAGACAGGTCTCAGTAAGTATTCCCTCAAAATCCCACAATGCACAAGGTACTGTTTCCTTTTCCTGCTCAGCTCCTGTTTGCACTGGCTCAGCCGTTTCTCCACTGGATATTCCTCCCCTCCCCCAAAAAATATACCATATTAATTGGATTATAGGATTGGACACCCATCTTCCCTTCAGTTTTGAACAGAGGACAGATGCAAAGGGTTCTCTAAGAACACTGGTGGCTGGTGAAGGTGCCTTTTCCACCTATCCATAGTTGGGGATTGCTGATCAGGCTCTGTGGTTGTTGCTGTTACAGACAGACAGACAGACAGACAGACAGACAGACAGACAGACAGACAGATAGATAGACAGATAGATAGATACTGTAGATAGATGATAGATAGAGATAGATAGATAGATGATAGATAGATAGATGATAGATAGATAGATAGATAGATAGATAGATAGATGATAGATAGATAGATAGAATTGTGCTTAACAGCTTGAGATCAAACTGCATGATGTGCAGTAGGACATATTACTAAATTGAATCTGGCTGCAGTTATTTTTACCATCTATCGTTCATTCATTTTATTTGTATGCCGCTTTCCCACACAAACTGAGCAAACTAAGCAGCTTGCAATGAAGAAACAGGGTTGTATTTCAAACAAACATTACAAAACCAATTTCATAATAACATAGCAAAACAAAAAAATATAACATACCAAAAAAAAATACATTTCAATACTGTACATATAACAAGATTACTTAAACAACATCCAATAGCAAAAATAACAAAGGAGCTTCACAGTTTCGCCTTAGTCCTAGAAACATCCCTCCCATGATGTTGCTCACAGGCCCTCTCCTGTAGCAGCTTCTTACAAGGCTTCCAAGGGCAAAGGGCAGGTTAGCTGGAAAGACCCCCTCAGATATTCCAAATAATTGTCTGAGAACAATTTCTTCTGACACATCTATGGTGTGTTCCTAGGTCCATTTTCCCACACAGGGCTTCTGATGGGGATTTCTATGCTGGGGATTCTCATGTTCGATATCACACTACGAAGCAGAGAAACCATTCTCTAGCAAGCCGGGGAATCAAATAGTCCATTTGTATATCTTGTCTGATCATGCCACGCAAAGTAAAAGAACAGTGTCATTTAAATGATTTGATAAGGACTGGCCCCGTGGCAAAATGATGCGAAGAGATTAGCCAGGATTCACTTTGTGGTGGAAGTTTGTCTAATGAGCAGGTTATTGAATGGTTTGCTGTGGCAGGAGCATTAAGTGCTGAAAATGGATTTAGATTCTAAATTGCTTAGATAAGGAGGGAGACGGAAGCCAATCTCACTGCCTTCATATCCAAATTCCATAGACGCTGCTGTATTTGATAATGGCTGATCCAGTGTCCTCTGATATTTTAGTGAGCAAGAAAAGGAAATGAATACACTTATACTATCTAGCCAGTATTGTCTAAACCTGCTGGCAGCAACTCTCCAAGATCATTCACAGTGGTCTCTCATAGCCCTACCTGGAGATGCTAGGGACTGAAAATGGGTCTTTCTGTATGTGAAGCAGATGTTGTGCCACTGAGCTGTGGTCCTTCCCCTGATGCCAATTCTATTTTCCTTTATTCAGTGTTTTCAGACAAAGACCACATCTTCAAAGACAGAGTGCTTCCATGCTAGGTTGTCAGGGACTGGACATCGGAGGAGGAATGGTGGAGACCGCCTCCCCCTGCTCCTGAACCTTCCAGAGAAGAGGAAGACAGTATAGATTGACAACAATGGTTTGCGGGAAGCCATAGCCCAGAGGCTGAGGAGGGAGAAAGCTGGGAAATAATGGGAGAGGAGCAGGAAGAAGAAGCACCTGGAGAGAGACAGCTGACAGACTCAGTGTCTTTAGAAAGCATGCCAGACCCACCCCCCTTTCCCAGAACCCAGTGGGCATTGAAAGTAGGAGAGCAGAGAGCTCAGAGGCAGAAGGCACAGATCAGCCACTGTAGGGATGGTGCATGATGGGAGAGATGGAGGGGGTGGGGCTTTACTTGGAGCAACACCATTACTCCAGGAAGCTGCATTTCTAAGCCTCTCTCTGTGAATATTGAATAAACAACATTGGTAAGAACTTCCTTGTCTTATCCATTCCTGGCAGCCTGCCAGGGGCTGGGCTGGTATCAGATTCCCTGGCACCTGACATAGGTGGTTACTGTAGAACTGACACTTGTTCACTCACTTTATACAAGTCACGTATGTGACTTTTTGTGTCCTACTTCCATGCTACTTCAGTCTTTTTTCCAACCACAGAAAATTCAGTTTAAGATTTTTATTTTTATTTGCAAAGTATGTAACAGAAGTGCAGTCTCCACAGATGGACACCATTCATACTCTGTCTTTTTCCAGAGGTTCCGATTTGACATTAGAATAGTTCTATAATATCAAAGAAGTAGCAGAGCACCATTTAAACTGACCCCTGGGGGAAAGCAGATGGGAGCTGGGGAGTCATCCCTAAGAACTGAGGGTGAAAATGTTCAGGATTAAAGTGGATAGAGGAAAGGATTTCTTCCTTTCTCATAACATGATAACCTAGGATCTTTATCTAAACCTTAAGGCATTCTAAATATTCCAAAATGAAGATTCCTCTCAGTCTTCAGGGAAGTCTTTTGAAGGTAACAAATACAATGAAATTTAAACTTTATTCAAAAATATACCTGGCAGCTATTTCTAGCCAATGTTTCACACTTTGGTTTGCAATCTATATGACAGGTACAATGAAAATATAGCTTTTCTAGGCAGAGGGTAGTATGGCAGAAGAAAACACATTGAATAAAACAAACAAAGCATTAATTGGGTTAACAAGTTTTAAGTGACATAAGCTTTCAGACTCATGTTACTTTTTAAAGACATGGCTATAACATCTCATATCCCTTTCTTCTAAATGCTGTACAGATTATAACATCGGATTTTGCTACCTAATGAGAGTTCTCAGACAGCTTTATGGGAAAGGTTAGTATTACTTATTTATAGAAAGCGTGTTCTACTTCATGGAGAGCATGTGTTGCGGTGGCGGCTGACAAGACACACCAAATTTGTGGGGCGGGCTAATTGATTGTTGGCCACTGTTGTGATTGGGCTTCCCTTGTTGTTGGGGAGAAGTTAATGTTGCTATTTTGGGATTGACAGCCAGAAACATTAACACTCCCTGCATGCAGTGTAGAGCTTCCTCTTTTCGCTGCATGCATCGGATTGCCCGTCCCCCACCCCACTCCCTATATTTAGGGCTGTTTGCGTTGACCTTGCTATGCCTGTCATGGGGTCATCTGCTCTAGGAGCAGGGGCTCAGTAGGAATTTTGTCCATTTGGCTGATTGGCTGGTGCCATTTGGTTTTTGCCTACTGCGTAGCAAATCGTCACAACTTGTAAGGTTGTGGTTAGCCATTGGTTTTTTGGTTTGGTTGGTTGAGGGGCATGGATTGGCTGTGCCTGCCCCTCTAATGCTGCTGCTGCAAGGGTATTCTGTTAAAGCATTATTGCTTTTGTCCGAACCCTGTCAAGGGGCTAGAGCCACGCAAGAGCCCCTGGTTGCATTTGGGGAGGGCTGAGGGCAGGTTCCCTGCTCCGTTGCTATGTATTCCCCTTTTCTGACTTTCGCGGGCATGCAAAATGCTGCCCGCATCATCGGGACTCCCAGCCACATCACACACACCCTCCGACCAATTGGTTTAGCTGGGGTGTGTGGCTGCTTGCCATTTAAACTGTGGCGTGGCTTGGGGGCCACCTCCTTTCACCTCCTCGTTGGATCACCCAGCCCACCCGCCCTCTTTTTATGCGTTGCTTGGCTTTGGCCTTGCTATGGACTAATGTCAGTCACCTTATTGTTGGGGCCAGGTAGGAGTTTTTTCCACTTGTCATATTGGCACCACCCATTTGGTTTTCGCCTACCTTGTAGCAATCATCACAGCTAGTAAGGTTAGGCATTGAGTAAGCCTTGTTCATGGGAGGGGTGGTTGTTGCCTCTGCCTGCCCCTCCTCATTAAGGGTATCTCATTAAAAGGATCTGGGGCTGTGGATCCTGTCCGAAGCCTGGACATGGGCTAGGGCCATGCCACAACCCCATCAGTGCCCCTGGGGGTTCTCTTAATTGATGTATATCATAGGGCACCCCCTACCTGTGGTTGACCCTTAAGAGACTTTCTGCAGGTGGGCAGTAGTCAGGATATAGTCTGGTTTCACCCAATGCCTAAACCAAACCGCTCACATCTGTAACCAATAAAGTTGTAGCTTAATTTATCCCATTAACCCAAAATATTTGTATCCGTGTGTTTATTATCTAAGGGAACTGCGGGGCCCGGGACCTCGCCACGCAATGAGCTAAACAGAGAAACAGTGAACAGGCCTTGCAAGACTCACAACTAGACAGTCTTTGGGCTTCTGCAGCAGCAGGAGGAGCCAAAGAAAGACTGATGAGGTTGAAGGGATTATAGACAAACACTTGGGAAGTTTAAACTCCTGGCTGTTTTTCTCCATCCAGTGTTAATCTCTATTTATCTTATCTTCTCTTTAGAGGCTAATTGCCTCTAGAGTCAGAAAGAGGAGAAGGGCAGGGACAATTAACTGCTAACGACAGATAAGATAAGCAAAATAAACACAATATGCAGAAAGGTTGCAAGTGGTTCCTGTGTGTTTGCCTATGTCATGTCTTCACACAAGCAGCGAAAGTGGTAGAAATTTACTTCAAATTTATATAACAGCTAGAAAGTGTACTTTTCCATCATCTGACTTCATTTTCCAACATAGACTAGGCAAACCTCCTGCTTGCCTGGTGCCCTACAGATTTTATGGACTACAGTGGTACCTTGGGTTAAGTACTTAATTCGTTCCGGAGGTCCGTTCTTAACCTGAAACTGTTCTTAACCTGAAGCACCACTTTAGCTAATGGGGCCTCCTACTGCTTCCACGCTGCTGCTGCACAATTTCTGTTCTCATCCTGAAGCAAAGTTCTTAACCCGAGGTACTATTTCTGGGTTAGCGGAGTCTGTAACCTGAAGCGAATGTAACCTGAAGCGTATGTAACCTGAAGCGTATGTAACCCGAGATACCACTGTACATCTCTAATCATTGGCCAAGTTGTATCCCACAGCATTTGGAGAGCACCAGTTTGGGAAATACTTGCGTAAGACTATGATTTCTAAAAGTTCTTGCTACCTAAGTTCAGGCGAGCTTCAAAATTAGCAAAAGTCAGGCCTGGTTTCAATGCATATACTGGGGAAATTATATATAAAAATGCATATATTAGTGAAATAACATACAAAAATGATGTTATATTTGGGGGGAATGCTGGAAATGTGTATTTATTAGTCTAACTGCATACAAAAATGACTGCACACTAAAATACTGTCATATTTTAATAAGGAGTTGCATTTTTAAAAAATGCAAATTGCTGCAAGTGAAGAAATGAGTTTAAGATTGGAAAAATGAGAAACCAATACAAAATAAAATTAACTAAATATTCCATCTATAGATGGACTGTACCACTTCAGACTGCTGCCATAGGGATGTAATTTTTTTAACGCTCCCATACGCAAAACACTTCCTGCAAAGAAAAAAAAGCATAGCAGGAGCAAACTGGGATAGAACTGTTCTTCCTGAGGTATTAGTGGCAGGGCCGTATCTAGGATGTGGTGAAGAAGGCCCCCGCCAGGGGCGCAGGCATGGGGGGGGGCTGCAAAATTGGCAAAAAATATGTCCATAAATATGTCTATAAATAAAAATATCTCATAAGAAAAGTTTTTAAATAGAGGGTCTTTATATGATATGCGGGGGCCCTGTTTTTCCCTACCTGTTTTTTGACTCCACCTGAATAAAGTGGACTTAGCCTGAAGTTACAACATGTCTAGATTACTGTAAGGCACTCTATGTGAGGATATGTTTGAAAATGACTTGGAAACTTTTGAATGCAGCCACTGGTGTGCTTATTTGGGTTAGAGGGTTAGAAAATATTGCACAATATATATGTAATTTGTGTTTTATTATGTGATTTTTATGCTTTAGATTTGTTCTGTGTGACAGGGCTTTGGAGGAAAATAGCCTGTACATATTACTTGCAATTAGTTAACAAGATTTGTTTTTAATTTACAAGGAGTTGGGGGGGTTGTTGTTTTTCAGATGGCAGAATGTTCAGAAATAGTTTTCCTCATCTGCCACCTGAAGAGATACAGCCCTCTCAAAATTCAAATTCTTCATTCAGCTACATTTGTAGACCACACCTCAGAGCTTGCCATATTCACAGCTAAACACAAACTGTAACACGTAGCTGTTTCAGAATTAATTATTTTCTCCAAATCCATGCAAACTAATGAGCTTTATTTGAAAGGTCAGTGTAAGGTAAAGGAGCATTGACTATTTTGGAGGATGGAGAGATGAATACTGGAGTCCAAAGGAACTCTAGGAAAGAACAGCCTCCAGCAGTTTCTCTTTTCACAAAAAGAAGACATCTCTCGAGCATCAACAACACTGGTTGCAACTCAAGGTACTTGGACAAAGGAAGAGAGTCATCTCTTGGAGTGTCCTACCCTTACCCTATAAATGTTTCGATGATTTTTTTTAAAAAAAAGATTCCATGGTTCCTGAGGCAGCAGTATAGATCACAAAGTACCAGAATCTCAGAAAGATGTTATGTTTTAACAAGAAGACTTTCCGTCTTTTTATACTGTATACTAGTAAGCTAGTATACAAAAAAAATACAAAGCATAACAGGAAGGTCTGAAGAAGAGTGAAAAAAGGGGGAATGTTCTGGTGTACCAGATAGATGCAGACAGAAATAAAGTGAGTGCAAACTGATATGTCATTCTTTGACAACAACTGCGGAATCCACAAGAAGCTACAAAATGAATAATATGAAAATATGAATGTCAGAGCTTCACTGAATATTCTTAAGTTTAAATCTTTCACAGGGAAATGTACCAATTTGTTGAAGTAAACACTTTCCCCCTGAAAATGTGTGAGTTGTTCACCCCCACCCCCAAGTCTTCTCTGAAGCCATGTTTTCTCACAGCTACTGTTTCAGCCCCAAAATTTCCCTTGCAGTGATTTCTTTCTCCTTCATGGATTAGTCATATGTGGGATCCCATTCGCCAACAAACAATGCAGGAGATTACATTGTCCCAACAGCATGCAGAATTTGCTACTGGACATCTCTGAAGGAAGGTGAGGGCATGTGAGAGCAATGTTGATGAACGATTGAACCTCTCCCAACAACAACAGACTATAATTGGATAGGAAAGGCTTTCTTTTTATGGCATTGAAAACGTTTTCATCTGGAAATAAATTAAGCTCAGCCTGCCATCCTAGATATTTTGTTGGGAGAACCAAAGGGACCAGGGCCCTATACAATTGGCACCTATAGATGAGACTATATGGTACTCATGAGAACTACTTTCTGGGAGGAAACCCCAGCTCTCTCTAAATTGGGGTGACTATCCTGCAGACCATAGTCTACATCCACCTCTCCTGGTGATTATATGTGACCCACAAGCCCGTCCCCCAATAATCTGCCTACACTTAAAAATAATATTTGCATTCACATTATTACAGAGCGGTATCTAAGGATCTGAATACAGGGAGGGCCCCTAATTTTACCTTTATAGAAGCACCTTTTCTTCCCCAATCCAGCAACACTCTTAGAAGGTCAGGGCCATTGCTTGGAGGTCTTAGAGGCTAGGCAAACAGTAAGCATTCTGTTTTCCATTTTGGACTTTTAAAAACTGGTGTCATACCAGGGAAAGAAGGAAACACTTTCCAAAGATATCCAGGAAGGTGTTTGCCTCCCAGAGAAGTGCAAAATCTGCCCTGGAGAGCAAAAACACTATGTTTTTTCCTCACAAGGAAGCACCAGGACACAAAGAGAGCCTCTTATACCAGCAATTCCATGAATAGCAAAAACAAAAAAGCTGCTGAATGAGTGTGTCTGCTGGGCACAGATTGGCAGGCTGTCCTTGGAGGAGAGGCAAATCCTCAATGTGGCCCTTAAGCCAAAAAAAAGGCAAGCCAACCCAGTTCTAATTGTATCAGAATTGATGACCTGCCATCACTTCTGCGTGCACCCATACTTAAAAGTTAGATCTCCATCACCCTTCACAGGATAATTTGCAATGTTTTTACCTCAGGGAGTCTTGAAAACTAGTCAATCCTTTAGTGGGTTTCATAATTACCATTTGATTGAGACCATACAAGTTTTGCTTTCCTGGGCCTCTGGCCAATGCATTTTGGATCCTTTGAGCAGGTACAGATTTTGCCAAAGGCAAAAATCATCTGAAAATGGGAGGAAGATAATTATCTAACTTGACTCTTGCTAGGAATTCTTTGCAAAGCTACATGAAAATCTGGAAACTACACATAAAACATGTGTTTTGGTCGCTCTCTGTGGGGGAGCAGTTCACATAGAAGTAGAGGAAAACAATAGAAACTGCTCAAGACTAATAGCTTCAAAGAACAATACTACATAAGATACAATTCATCCAGAACCACATATGGCAAGTCTCATGGTCCATTCATTCAACCATTGATCAATGTTGTCAATGACAGATGGCTAACCTAATGCTATAAAAATGAATTTGTTTAGAAAATGAGTTTTCAACTGCCTTTTGAGACCTTGAGATATGCTTTGTACTTGAATCTTAAATGCACTAATGTGGAAGTAATTTGTGTGGACTACTAGAATTTTGTTATGCAAATAAGTTAAGTGCAAGTCTTTTGAAGTGTATTTCGAAGCACGCCCTATTAGTACCAAAGAGGTGAGCATGGGGTCACAGCGGAAGGATCACAACCTTAGTGCCACATTTCAGTTAGCTTTATTTGTATGTATTCTACAAATATCTAAGCTTCATTCATCTAGAAATATCTCCAAGTGTTCACACTTTTAACTTGGTGATAAAGAGGTAAGAGTGAAGAGAAGCAAAAAGACGATGGCTCCAGCCAGGTAAAGAGAATATATGGCTATGTCCTTTCACTGTCAGGGCACAGTGGGAGTATCTCTCACAGAGTTCTCTCTAGCAAACATACAGGAAAACTCTATGAGCTTCAGTTCCTGTCATGAGCCTGCAAGCATGCAAGCATGCATTGTTGGTTTGACTGCATTGTAAATACCCCATGCATATGACAGCTGGCTCTGGGGTGTTTGGTATGTTTTTATATGTACTGGAAGCCACCCGGAGTGGCTGGGAAAATCCAGCCAGATGGACGGGGTAAAAATAATAAAGTTGTTGTTGTTGTTTTTGCTGCTGCTGCTGCTGCTGCTGCTGCTGCTGCAATGGTGCCTCCCTAGAGTGATGAAAATGAAAAGATGATTATTTATCTTATTGTGAAAAATGTAAAGAGAAGGAAAAATTAAAATAAAATAAATTTAGCCTCGCTAAATGCAGTCAGATTTCCTGCTGAAAACATGCATAGTGTTGCACTGTAGGTCAGGTTTCTGAGAATCTGAAAAACTAGGTTTAGAGGAGCTGTTTATATGACTAGAATCAGCAAATATACAAATATATTAAGAGTCAACAGTTGACTAGGCTCTGAAGAGCTAACAAGTTTCTTTAATTATTATTATTTCAGTAGCCCATTTGAAGGAAAAAAAGCTGAAACTTCAGAACATTAGTATATAATTAGGAATTTGTACTATCTGCAAAGAATAATGAGCTAATTAGTCCCTGCTGTATACGTGCTTGCAGTTATGACATATCAGAAAATGGTACAATGGGGGGGGGTTGTTTTAATAGCTTGCTTCACCTCTGCTTGGTCTAGGCCTGCTCAGCCACCAGGAGCTCTGCTGATGAAGGGAGTTAGGGTCTGGCATACCTTACACTGCCTTAACCTGACTTCCCATACTTAGAGGTGCCTCCTAAAACATTTAGTGTAAACATACTGTGTAAAAGAAAGTTTGAACTATGGCGATGGTGTTTGTTGTTAATTGGGCTGGCCAAGTTTTTTGCTTATGAGATTGGAGGTTTGTTGTGAATTTCTTATGAATCCCATTGTGTGTCTATATATGTTTGTATCCTATTGCTTATGCTCTTAAAAACTTAAGTTACTTGGATACTCTTTCAGTGTAATAACTGAATAAGAGTAGCAATAATTAATAAATAAAGTTTTTCCCCATTCCAGGCACATGTATTTGAACCTCTTAATGAATTACAAGCTCGCAAACAAAATTTCAAGAGGCACAACCCCCCCCCCCCGGAATAAAAACTGAAGCAAAGACACCCTCAGTGAGCCCCAGCTGTCAAATGTTGCATGATTTAGCAATAAGAGTAATAATAGAAGTGGAAGTAAGATGCTACTTGCAGCAGCGTTACTGTGGATTGTCTAAGGAACGTGGAAAACTCCAATTCTATGGAATAACAGACTCATAGGAATCTCTCTCTGCAAGGCTAAACTTACTTTTGTAAAGGAAGGAAGGAAGGAAGGAAGGATTTTTATTTATTTATTTTTTGCTTTATCTATGGTTTCTTTGAAGGTTGATATGGCAACCCATGTTTAGCAGCAGGATCAAAATGAGATAACATATTATTTATCCCTCCCACCTACCCATCATGAAACAAGTCCATGGATGGGCATTCAAAATAAGAAGAAATATTGGCTTGTTGTATAATATGGTGTCTTCTCTTGCTGATTTATTTCAGGAAAACATTTTTTCTTCCCCTCTTTGCCTTCTTTTTTTCTGCTGTCCTAGACACTTTGACAAAAACAACAAAACTACCAGAAAGTGTAATTGTTTCCTGCCTCAAATACCCTGATCTTTCACCTTTCTTACTCTAGAGCACTTCTATAATGGAACTGAAAATCGTTTGACAGTTTAGGACAATTAAGTGAAGAGTTTTCCAATACTTGTTTTTTTACTCTCTCTTTGCCATTTCAAGCCATTTCAAACCCATTTTAGCTGTTTGTTGTTTTAATGCTCCTGGTTCTGGAGTCTATTTTAAAATAAAATAAAATGTATACAAAGCTTAAAAATACATTTAAACCACATGTTTATACAAATAACATCCAACACCACTATATCCATAATGGATAATAATACTTTATTGTTGTTTTTGGAAAAATTAAACATTCAATATTAAAGTTTAATTAGGAGCCATATTATGGAATATGCTACCTGTAGCTTATGTTCATAGCACAGTGTCAAATCCCACAATGCATCTCTTTCCAAAAAATCCTCATGACTGTTGCAGCATGCATCTTCACTATTCTGTTGCTGTCTAAGTCAGTGACATAAGGATGTTCTTTCCTGCAGTGGTAATGGCTTTGTTGGGAAAGGTCTGCTGTGGATGGACAACTGGATGGAGCCCACCACTGCCATGTTTTTCCACCACTTCTCCTCTGAGGCTGGAGACAAGGATCACAACCCCAGCTGGTTAACTCGAATCATTCAAAAAAAAACAACAACCAAAAAAATCCCCATTGCAACCTTGGCCCTCCTGAGCCACCTGGTGCCAACAGACTACAACTTGCCCTTGAAGCTTTAGCCAACTCTGTAAAATCAGCAAGTATGTCTAATAAAAGTGATTGTGCATATATAACCTAACAGAAAATTCTGTGAGGCTAAGTTAAAGAAGGACCATTTGTTAGGGATGTGGTGAATGCCAATCTTACAAACAACAGACAAAGGAATATAAAGATGAAAGAAGCATCATCATCATCATCAAACCTTTATTGGCATCACATACAAACATTCAGAATAAATAGGCCAGTGCGATCTCGTCACCATTTCAACAGTACAGTCATTTGCCAAAGGGAAGAAGAGGCAAGCATACTATTTCAATGGAAGAAGCAGGTTTTCAACAATTTCGCACATTCCTGCAGCAAAAACACAGCCTCACTCATAATTATAATTATAAACATTAACTTTCTGTGGAAAACTAATCTTCTTCCCCCTCATGGCTTAAAATAAGAATCTTGAAATTTCTTGCCAAGTTAGTGGATGACACCATTGTCATAATGTTTTCACAGCAGTCAATCATCACAGGCCCAAACCCTGATAATGTATCTGACAACCAAACAGGCACCTTGGCTGTGGAGACAGAACATCAGCAGATGTTTGTTTTTCTCTTCATCAGATAGTTGTAGTACTACAGGGAAGTGCCATAGCTCTATCACATAACGCTCTCCAAAATCAAAGGCAGTCTCTGCCAGTCAGTGTAGACAGGGGGAGCTTTTTCAGTGTGAAGGCCAAATTCCTTCATATATGACAGGCATGGCCAGACTTGGCCCTCCAGATGTTTTGGGACTACAACTTCCATCATCCCTAGCTATCAGGACCAGTGGTCAGGGATGATGGGAATTGTAATCTCAAAACATCTGGAGGGCCAAGTTTGTGTTGGAAACTGGCCCCCTCGGGAAAGGCTGGCTCCTCTTCCCAGGCTCTCGGGGCCTGTTGCTGGTGATCTACCCTGGCTGGCATCCTGACAGACCAGGAAGATCTTGAATAGGCGACACCTCCCTCATGAAAGGTGCACACCCCCTTCCCCCTTGCATAGCAGCAGGAGAAAGAAAACAGTCAGAAAAAGTAGTCTATTTCATTGCTACTTTTATTCCTGACTGTACACTGTACAAAAGCATGTCTTCTCACTCAGAATCCTCCGAGCAACTCACTCACACCTCCTGGACACAAACAACAGGAAGGTCTCATGTTACACAGAGAACATAACTCTGAGAATCTCTTGGAACATCCTGTCCCATGTTTAGACCCATCATGTGAGGTAAACATCGAACTGCTTGGTCGCAGCTGCTGAGCACTCATATCATAACAGTTTGGCCATGCCTGATATTTGACCTTACAGGGACCACATGCTAGAGGTGGAACCAGAGGGGAAAGTGGGTGGATCAATGCACAAGACCCTTCCTTTTGTACAGTAGACTAAGAAATTTCTACACACACACACACACACACACAGTTCTTTATCTACTCGAAGAACAAGTAGTGTCACCATTAAACCCTCAAGGAGTGAATGGAGCAGAACTGGTGAAGAGTGACCTAGGGAGTATCCCAAGGGCCAGACAGAAAGACCCGTAACAAAGACTCTAATGAGTTTGATGGACCCGTGGTCTGGCTCAGGATAAGGCAGGTTCCTATATCACAACAGAGCTAGTGGATTTTGGCCCATTAGGACAAACAGGGCATTGCTCCACCAACCTCACCCAGGCCCCACCTGCCTGTTTTCTTACTTGTATCCATGGAAGGTGTGGCACTGCCTGACAGTTTCCTTGTCTTCCAATGTTGCCTTTGCAGAGCTCAGCAGGAAGGAGAATGGGGACAAAGCTAGACTACGTTAGCTCTGTTTGTTGTTGGCGCTAGTTCCACCTACTCCTTGGACTCACTGACTTGTGCCCCACCAGTCCCAATGGGCACCAGCTCCCACTGAAGAAAGGCATCACTGCCTGTGGTGTGCACACTCCACTTTCTTCTTTCTTGCCATTTTTTAAATAAAAAAACCCTGTAAAACCTGTTTGACTACAGATTACAATAAATCAAAAGCAACGAATGTGTAGACCTCTATGTATGATGCCCCAGTTGTACTAACTCTCTAATTTCCTAAGGGTGCGATCCTATGCAATCCCATATCTAGGCAAATACCAGTGTCCTTCCTTTCCCAGAGCTACAATTCCCTGAGTGGTTTGACAATCAATCCCTCTTCAGCATGCTTAACCAACTACAGCCCCCATAATTCATTGAGGGAAACCATGGCTGTATAAAGTGGTTTCATAGTGCTTTAAATGTGAATGTGGCCTTATTGAACTTAATGGGGCTGACGTCTGAGGAAAACATGCAGAGAATTGTGCAGTTAGGCATCATTGTCCACCTTTCCGGTCCTTTTTCATTTGTGGTGTGTGGGCATGTATGTGAAGTACTTGGCCACCACAGTACAGGAGGGCTCAGTCAGACTTCCTTTGGAGTTTGAAAGTCTTTCAAACCGCTTGTTGCAGCTGTGATGATAAAGCCAGCTAAAGATATAGGCTTGCACTTTCTCAGCCTATGACATTTTGGCTCTTTGGGATTTCCTTGATAGCATAGGGTTGGTTTTTTTTTATGTATTATGCCTGATAAGATAGAACAAGGAGCTCCTAAGACAGGGGTCATGCTCTTCGAAGCTGCAACAGTTAATGTGAACTGTCAAGCCACAGCTGTTAATGTGAGAACAGCTTTTGGCAGAACAGATCTTCAGTTGCTGTATGGGTGTATCGGAGGAAAAGGAGATGCATTTAGAGGACACTCCGAAGGGAATGTTGTGATGTGGAATATGCTAATATGAGGCATTTTCATCTTAGACACAAGGTTAATAAAATATTACAAGGCAAAGGTTAGCAAGCATGGGGAGGGTAGTTCTGCTCTGAAATCTGAAGTAAATGGATGCCAACAGCTGAAGTTATCAAATGTTGTTTGAATTTCCACACTCACTATTAGCTCCTTAAAACTTGTGTCTATTTTTGAAAGTGTTTGGAAGGTCATCAGCATGATAACAACTATCTGTAGTCCTGCAGAGGGGATTATGGCTTTAAAAATAAAATAAAACGCAAGAGCTGCAGCTTATTTTACTGTGTTCAAATATACAATTCAAAATTATGAACTACAGCACCAACTGTTTGTCCATTTTGTTTAGAGGAAGGGGTCAAAGTACAGCTTTCTGGGTAGGTTCGGTATTTTCCTCAACCTCCTTTTTTGCACACCATATACCCTTCCTGTTTGTCCCCCAATCTGCTTATGGTTTAGCAGCATTTAAAAACAAACAAGACCTGGTGAATTCTTCTTCCTAGAACTCCTGATCTAACGGTGAAGTGACAATATATTGATGCTCAATGTGTAAGATGGCTGTGAAAAACAATTGAGAGTGAGGGTCATATTTCTGGGATCAGCATTCCCTTTACTCAAGGTGAACATTATTGGTTTTGTGCTACTTGGCTTTGGTATATGGCTAAAGTCAAAATAAGATGGACTTCTATTTATTTAACATAATTCATTTGAAACACATAGGCAATATTTCCAAATGGTTTAAGGGGATTAAGAATGAAAAAGAAGTAGCCTGTTGATCTATTGATTGATTGATCAATAGATAGATAGATATACCGTGGTACCTCGGGTTACATACGCTTCAGGTTACATATGCTTCAGGTTACAGACTCCACTAACCCAGAAATAGTGTTTCAGGTTAAGAACTTTGCTTCAGGATGGGAACAGAAATCGTGCTCCGGCAGCACGGCAGCAGCAGGAGGCCCCATTAGCTAAAGTGGTGCTTCAGGTTAAGAACAGTTTCAGGTTAAGTACGGACCTCCAGAACGAATTAAGTACTTAACCCGAGGTACCACTATACTACCTTTCACCAAAATGATTATGCTTAAAAAGAATCAATGCAATAAACGAATTAAGTACTTAACCCGAGGTACCACTGTACATACAAGAAAAATACATAGATACATACACCAAAAATACAATCATGATACTGTCAAACGCTAAGACATCTTGTTTAAAAGATATGAAGCAGCAAAATAACAGAACGATAAAACCATAAAAACACAAGTAAAAACTCACCAGTTTTTTGAACTCACAAAAATTACTAAGAAATGAAGGTCTTCCTAAAAAAATAAATTGAGAAGGGATCCAGAAGCCATCCGTTTATTAAGGGGCACCACAACATTCCTCTGTTCATCTACATCAGACCACACTTGGACCAATCCATGCAAAATTCACACTAGATTTTAATTCTGCGTAACTATCTATCTAAACGCAAGCAATGATTACACAGATGATTAAAACAAGTTTGTTCTTTCCATCTTGAAAGGTTCTTTGGCATGTTTGCACTGCCTGTGAGTGCCGGTAATTAAAGAGATGTACTTTGAAGATAGCACTCAAGCAAATTCTCGAGAATGTACAGAATAAAGGATGGCCAGCATTAAGCATTTCAGCCTCAGTTGTGATCTACACAGATCAAAAGTAGAAACTGTGCCAACATCTGAAAACAAATGGAGGAGGAGAATTACATGAAAGGAAATGCATAGCACCATAAACCAAGACAGATGCGTGAAGATCTAATTACTGTTGATTTGGGGAAATGAAAAGGAAATCAGAAGAAACTACACTCCAGAAAAATAAGACTACACAAGACTATTGCCAGCAATGACATTGGGAGAGGGGGCATTAAAAATAAGAAGGCAAAATTAGCTTTATTTTCAATGTATGCAATCTCCAGTTGAGACTTGTTTCCTCCCTCCTCCTCCTCCTCCTCCCTATTCTGATTAATGAACAGACAAGATCTTTTACACCCTTTGTGGTCAATATTCTAACCTATCATTTGTAGCCAGTGAACCAGTTGTCCTTTCCTTATCATTGATTCTATTCCCATTTATTCAGAGGAATGGAAAAGTGATTTTTCACTGGCAGAGAAGAATACTACCCGGAATGGATGATCGCATAGCTACATGACTGTTTTTAGATTAGCAATAATCCATTTCTGAGACGTATTTTGTGGATAGGTGGTTTCATAATAAATACTGCAGAGATATCAGCTATGTGATTCAGTGCTACTTTGCTTTCAGCAGCTTCAGAGGATACAGAAAGAAGGTACTGGTAGTTATTTCAGGTTGAAGACAAAGGGATTTTTCTGGCTTCACAACTAGAGTGAGTATGTTGTTTAGTCGTGTCTGACTCTTCGTGACTCCATGGACCAGAGCACGCCAGGCACTCCTGTCTTCCACTGCCTCTCGCAGTTTGGTCAGACTCATGTTTGTAGCTTCAAGAACACTGTCCAACCATCTCATCCTCTGTTGTCCCCTTCACCTTGTGCCCTCAATCTTTCCCAACATCAGGGTCTTTTCCAGGGAGTCTTCTCTTCCCATGAGGTGGCCAAAGTATTGGAGCCTCAGCTTCACGATCTGTCCTTCCAGTGAGCACTCAGGGCTGATTTCCTTAAGAATGGATAGGTTTGATCTTTTTGCAGTCCGTGGGACTCTCAAGAGTCTCCTCCAGCACCATAATTCAAAAGTATCAATTCTTCGGCGATCAGCCTTCTGGAGCAGGAACCGGCAAGCCATTCCAGTATCCCTGCCAAGAAAACTCCATGGACAAAGACAAAAGAGTGAGTATACCAGCATTTTATTTTTTTAAGTGTTTTTTAAAAGGATAGTCCCCTAAGTACTTGAGGAATTGTCTGTCTCTATATGAGCCTACCAATTCATTAAGATCTGCAACCTGAGGTGAGGATGAAGACCATCAGAGGGTGGACCTTCTCAGTGGTGGCACCAACCTGCAGAGGTTTACCTGAAGCCTACCATGTCCTTTCAGGACCAGTCAAAGACAGTTTAATTTTTCTATGCTTTTTACATAAACAAATCCTGATGTTTCATTTCTGCTTTCAGACTTCTGTATCTTTTTTCTTTTTCTTTTTGTTTCATTTATATTTCAGTATGACTTTTGTAAACCATCCTGGGTATAAAATTGAATGGTTGTGTGAAATAAATAAATATTCCACTGATCCAAGTGCTCACTACTTCTCCTCTAGTGGGAAAGGTTAGCCATTTCCTTGTGTAAGGGTCACTGCTTGCAAATTGCAGTAGTCACTGGGCCGCCCAGCCCTGTCTGAATGTTTGTGGCCTTGCCTTTGCAGAGCTTGTGTGGGGTGAGAAGGACAAGGCAATCCTCCAGAAGGCTGTTACCACCTCATTGGCTGGACAAATAGCATGACATTGATTAAGACAAGCATGATCAAGAGCTGCAGCTCTAACACCCAAGTAGTAGGGACGTTCCTGTTACAACATACGAAGCTGGATGTCTTGCAGGAAACCCAAGTCGTTCAGGGGCATGTGCAATCTGTGAAGTCCCATTTAGGACCAAGAGTATTCCTGCATCTCAATCAAAATCAGTCCTCTCCACCCAATTCCTGACCTTGTCCAGGTACAGTGGTACCTCGGGTTAAGAACTTAATTCGTTCCGGAGGTCCATTCTTAACCTGAAACTGTTCTTAACCTGAAGCACCACTTTAGCTAATGGGGCCTCCCGCTGCCGCAGTGCCGCCGGAGTGCGATTTCTGTTCTCATCCTGAAGCAAAGTTCTTAACCCAAGGTACTATTTCTGGGCTAGCGGATTCTGTAACCTGAAGCGGCTGTAACCTGAAGCGTATGTAACCTGAGGTACCACTGTATTGCTGCTCAAATGTCCTGCTAAATTTTACAGGACATTTTACAGGAATGTCCTAATTCCTGTCAGATTGCCTCATGTGGTGTAAAGCAATGCTGTATCTTCCTGAAATCTAATTAGCCACTCAACACTTGAGTGCTTAGTCCAAATTATCTTTTGCAAGAAGAGTGGAAACCTCCAAACAATGTCATCATTTCTGATTAGCAGGTCCAACTTGGTGCTTCTTCCTGTCAGATCACTTCATTCTATTCAAGAGAAGGAGCCATGAAATTCAAGATAGTCCATTCCTGTCCCTGCCCTACCCATCCATACCAGTTCAGTTGGAACTGCTGGGTATTGTTTAAGTTTCTGATTCTTTATTCTTGACAACAAAGGCCTTGCTGGCATCATGGACACTCAGGTGACTCCTAGATAAGAGATTCTGAATGTGAACAAAGGATTTTGATTTGCTGGATCCTGCAACTATGCAACCATGAGCCACCTACATACTTGGTTTTATCACACAGTATTGATAGATCAATATTTCTGTTTGTTTGTTTTTTAAAAGATATTTATTGGAGTTTTACAAAAACATAAATTTAAAAGATCATATAAGTTCTTCTCCTAATTTTAAAAGTGGAGGCATCCATAAGGAAGGCGCATGGACACTTGTGATTGCAGAACAGTGGTACCTCGGGTTAAGAACTTAATTCATTCTGGAGGTCCGTTCTTAACCTGAAACTGTTCTTAACCTGAGGTACCATTTTAGCTAATGGGGCCTCCCACTGCCTCCACACCGCCGCTGCACGATTTCTGTTCTCATCCTGAAGCAAAGTTCTTAACCCAAGGTACTATTTATGGGTTAGCAGAGTCTGTAACCTGAAGCGTCTGTAACCTGAAGCGTCTGTAACCCGAGGTACCACTGTAGTTTATTTCAATTAGTTTTTGAACTTTTATTAAGTGGACATGAGTGCAAGAAGAGCTTAGGAAAATACCCTACTTTACTCCAAATTTCAAGGACATTATGCTATGTTAATTTTCCATAGCTGGAGGAAGAAAGGAAACAGCAGTGACAATAAGTATGGGATACCAAATGTTACTAATAGTCATAATGGTTATCTGTTATCTGCAAGACTGCTAAGGGGTGAACAGTAAGAGTGGTATTGCCCTCAACATCTACCTGTTGGGTTTCCCATGGGTATATGATTGAACACTGTTGCAACAAGATTTGAGAAGAGCCATAGCTTCGAAGTAGAGCACCTGCTGTTGCAAAGAAAACCACAGGTTCAATCTCTGGCCTCACCAGGTAGGACTGGGAAGAACCACTGTCCTGAAACTCCATAGAGCTACATTGGCCAATGGCATGAGTCAGTATAAAGCAGTTTCCTCTGTTCCTAAAATTCAGGACTAGGTTGGTCTTTGATCTTATTCAGCAGGGCTTCTCTTGAGTTTCTATGAGAAGGCAAAAACTAACACTCAGTTTGCTGGTACACTTGCCTCTCATACCCTCCAACATTTCTCCAATGAAAATAGGGATGTCCTGTTCCATAATAATAATTTTACTATTTATATCCTACACATCTTACTGGGTTGCCCCAGCCACTCTGGGCAGCTTCCAACATATATAAAAACATAATAAAACATTAAACATAAAAATTTCCCTATACAGGATTGCCTTCAGAAGTCTTGGGAGTTGGATAACTCTATACCCTCCAACATTTCTCCATTGAAAACAGGGACCTCCTAAGGAAAAGTGGGACATTCCAGGCTCAAATCAGAAACCGGGATGGCTTCCTTAAATCAGATATGTCTCTGGAAAATAGGGACACTTGGAGGGTCTGGTCTCTTAGTTTAGTTGTAAAACTGGCCTCACATTTTTAGATTCCATCATCCTTTTATATTCAGTTTTCATCCTCAGAAAGAATAAAATACACATTGACAGTATTTGCACATATACCATTATAGTCTGTTAAACAGGTGGTACAGGTTTTTACAGTGCTTCAAAACCCTGTAATATCGGTTTGACCAGCGGCAAGAATGGGGCAAAGCAAATGACTATGAACAGTCAGGATGACAATTCTGTTTGCCTTCTCTGGCACAGCCTCAAAACCTATTATTACAAGATATCCACAATTCCCTGTTAAGATCTAAAACAAAGTATTTTTAAAGACTGTTAGAACAAACAAATTAAAATACAACTTCCTCCCACACATTACCAATAATAAAAGTTAAAATTCAGTGTAAAAGCAGTTACATCATATCATCACTGCACTCCCTTGTGTATTATTATAATCATTAATTTCTACCATGCGAGTTCAAGTCACAAAGCGGTTTTTAATAGAAGAATCAGTCGAGAATGCAAAAACCAGAGCAATTTAAAGTTAATTATTATTATTCACTTCCTCTTCATTTCTCGTCAGTAGCAAAAGGCAGAATGAAACGTTCCCTACTAAAACATTCGAAGAGTCACATTGAAAGTACCTTGGACCTTGTCTTTAAAAGCTGGCAATTTTTTAAGGGCACTGGAACTGTTCAATCAGTCATCTTTATCAATGTCTAGGTTATGACTGTTGGCTCATGTATTTGAAAATAAATTCCACTATACTAATTGGGCCTTGCATGGCCATATTTTTGTTCTTACATATCTCTTCTCCTTACTACTCATTTGTTATTGGCTGGCAAAGGAAGCCAAAGAAGCCGCTAAGACTGCATAGGTAAAGGTAAAGGACCCCTGACAGTCAAGTCCAGTCTTGAACGACTCTGGGGTTGCAGCGCTCATCTCGCTTTACAAGCCAAGGAACCCGGCGTTCGTCTGCTTCCGCAGACAGTTTTTCCGGGTCATGTGGCCAGCATGACTAAGCTGCTTCTGCCTGGTTCCCTGTAACCTCACATCTTGCAGTGAGGGAACTGCCTGAAGGCCCTCAGAACTGAACCACAGTGTCCGGGCTGAACGATGGGGGTGGAGACACTCCTTCAGGTATGGGAATGACACCAGGTTGGGAAATGCTGATTTAAAGAGTGCATAGAAAACAGAACAAGGAGGTGGAAGGCTGGTCATGTTTGAATACCGGAGAGGTGGACCAGAGTAGAGCCTGCAGCCCCATCTGGCCCACCTCTGGGGTGGAGCTAGCAGTGTAGCTGGCTTGTGATAGGTGATTGTTGGGCAAACCACAATCTACTTCCCAGGTCAAGACGAGGCAACTTTTGTGTAACGCTAGCATGGGAAAACACTCCACCCCCCCCCCCCGATGGCTCATTCCCCATCAGATCATGGTGTCATGGTGTGTTGCTCAATGCACCATCCCTCAGAAACACCTGGTCATTTAAAGGTGAGCACACCATGTCCAAACTACAACTCCAGTCCTTATAGCTTTTGCAGGCAATAAGCCTAACACTTACGCAGAAGTTCCCTATATCAGTAATAGAGATAATAAATTAAGGTCCCTTCATCTAATTTAGTACTAGAATTAGTTTAAATATGAACAAGTAGAGCATTCATTAGTCACTGTGGTTTATCTGTGCTCTGATTGGCAGAGACAATTCCGTTTCATAACTAAATGCTACATTGCCTGGTGGGAAATTAAGGCATGTGCAAAGATATTAAATATTCTTTACTTCTCACCATGAAGTGCAGGACACAGACTGTTATATCAGCAATTTAGGCAGATATCCAAGATTTCAGTGTACAGGGCCGAAATTCTATGCTTTTAAAATTTCAGATATAGAATAATACTAAGCTGTTTACAAATGCTTTTAAATAAAATACACACTTAGCTATGAATAAATTCCATTGAACTTAATATACTTTATTGCTGAGTAAGTATTTATAGGCCTCCACTGTTAACTGGTCATCAAGGAGGTAAGTATCCAGTCATATTTTTAATGCCCCTGTTAAAAAAGAAATTAATCCATATTTGCACAATGGAAAGATTCAAAACAAAACACTGGTTATTTGTATTCTTTAATTTATTCATTTAATATATTTGTATCATCCCAAGGTATGTTAAAGCATTTCCCAATAAATAAAAAGTGTAGCAAACAAACAATTCAGCTTTAGAGAAAGAAAACCCTCCACCATGATATGTATTGTTCTCTTTCTCTAAGATCACATCCGGTATTTTGTGGGAGGGATTCAAGCACATACCAGAAATGTAGGCTTCTGTGAGTATAAAGCTGTCTCATTTGGGTAGCAAATCCTCTTAGAAAAATAACAACAACACTGGACTTTCTGTAGTTAGGAAAGTGACAGGAAAATGCATAGAAAGCTATGGGATGAATAAATGCATATTGGGAAGATTCCTCACTGCCACACAAGAAAATCAGGATGAATTCAGAATGAAAATTCATTGTCATGTAACTGCTCCACAAACAAATCAGAACAAATGTTCAATAAAGCCAGGATACCATAAGCCTCTACATAAGCTTTACAAATTAGGATGAATGCTCAATATACATCTTATCTTGATGAGCCCTAGCAATCTGCATGAAGCAGCATGAGGGTTAAATGGATTTCTGACACTTTGAAAGGAAGGTAAGTAACAAGTGGAGTTTGACATTGAGGGAAAGATGGGATGATATGTTTTTCTTGAATACAGCCCTTGGTGTTTTGAGCTTTCCTGATTTCACATCCCCAAGTGTCGAATGGGCTTCCTGCTCAGATCCAGGAAAATGAGGTCTTTTGTCATTTCAAAATAAAAATGAAAAGCTATATGACCGATGTCGCTTTTAATTTTGTAATGATCATAAATTATCTTGCAACCCTACAGGAAGGGAGCTCTAATAAATTCAGTGCATTTATACTGGGTCACAGGGTCTTCTCTGTCTTCATTTCTTGGCTAATCTTTCACTCATAACAAACATGAGGTAATGAGACTGACTTCACTGCATACATGAGGAGAATAGGGATATTGTGAGCCCGATGCTCATTGTAACTAAAAAGGCATCACATTGTAACTAAAAAGGCATCACTGCACCAATAAAAACTCCTGGTTTGCTCCGCTGTATGAAGATCATACACATTTAAAGCTTGCTGGAAAGTTAAATAATGTAAATTAACTGGCAAGTCACAGTTATACACATGTAGCCACAGGCAACAAGTTACACCTAATGGTCTCCTGGATACAGGTGGGCATCCTATTCCTATTTTAAAAAATGCATTCATTCAGTTAGATAGGGTTCAGATGAAGATTGCATTGGAAATGTGCATGTGGAACCACAGGCATGCAAACAGTTACTTCTGTCCAGGGATTTCTCTTGAATAGGAAACTGACTTACACTGAGTCACACCATTGATCTATCTAGCTCTGTGTTGTCTGCAAAGACTGGGAGTGGCTCTCAGATGTCTTTTCCTAGCCCTATCTGGAGGTGCCAAGGGTTGTTGATTTATTTATTGCAGGTATATTTCCTCTGCTCTTCATTCAAAAACCCAAAACAAAATTCTACCCACAGAGCAGCAGACATAGGTCAGAAATAAGACAGTCCTTGCCCTCAGGCTTACAACCAAAAGGATTTCTAGAGGGGTACCTGTGTTAGCCCGTCACAGTGAAAACAACAAAGAGTTCTGTTGCCAACAAATATATTGTGGCATCAGCTTTCGGGGGCTACAGTCCACTTCAGAAGTGTTATACTTCGTTGCAGGTGCATAAGAGATAAAACACAAAAGGAAAAGGGGATGGGGAGGGAAGGAGGTGTTAATAACACAAGCCAGGCACTAGTTCTCAGTTATAAAGTTCACTAGGCAGGAAGAGTGTTTGGAGGGGAGAAGTGCCATCATGCATCTCACCTACTTATAGCAGCATTGCTTCTGCTTACTGAGAGAGACAAGGAAGTCAACAGGTTGGCGCTGTGCA
Source organism: Podarcis filfolensis (assembly GCF_964270895.1). Lineage (NCBI taxonomy): Eukaryota > Metazoa > Chordata > Lepidosauria > Squamata > Lacertidae > Podarcis > Podarcis filfolensis. The sequence continues at coordinate 41,199,800 of NC_139603.1, forward strand.
AGTGCACCTGTAGGAGCACCAGATGGGCTCTGCCAGTATGCCTGCACTACAGCAGCCTTTTTGCTGCTTATCCTCTCTCATTGTACCTCTAGACAGGAGTCACTGCTCCTCTTCACGAGCCCATTATGCCAGGCAGTAAAGAGCTTCCTCTCCTCAGTGGTGATTTACCTAAATGCATAGTTGTGAAGAGAGTTGTCACAGGTACCTCTAGTCTAGGTAAAGGTAAAGGGACCCCTGACCATTAAGTCCAGTCATGACCGACTCTGGGGTTGCGGCGCTCATCTCGCTCTATAGGCTGAGGGAGCCAGCGTACAGCTTCCGGGTCATGTGGCCAGCATGACTAAGCCGCTTCTGGCAAACCAGAGCAGCGCACGGAAATGCCGTTTACCTTCCCGCCGGAGCGGTACCTATTTATCTACTTGCACTTTGACATGCTTTTGAAATGCTAGGTTGGCAGGAGCAGGGACCGAGCAACAGGAGCTCACCCCGTCGAGGGGGTTCGAACCGCCGACCTTCTGATCGGCAAGCCCTAGGCTCTGTGGTTTAACCCACAGCGCCACCAGCGTCCCATACCTCTAGTCTACACAACTGCTAATAAGCCAATAGGTACAGCTCATTGTCCATCAATACAATGGGTGTCATTTTTTAAAAAAAAATTGCCTACCAGTAAAATTATGTGTTAATAAATGGAATCATTCCATTGTTTAAAATTGTGTTTTAGCAATGCCTTGCCCAACATGCTACAACTGCAGTTATCTGACTCTGGAGTAGTAAGTGGTTTGAAGGTTGCAGCTTTTGCAACTCAGTGGTTTTTGTTGTGGCAGGCAGACTGCTAAGCCCTTTCACCCATCTCAGTGCTGCAAATGTTCTCCTGCAACATCTGTCCTTTCGATATACTCTAATCCATCCATGAGTCAAAACTGCCAACCATGCTTGTCTTGTTTGTCAGTTCAGTAATGGGGATAAAGATTCATTAGGTAATACTTGGAAATCATCAGGACCTTCTCATTTATAACCTCAGTCACTGTTAATGTCAGGCACTCACTCAAGTGATGCCCATATATAGAAAATTTGGAATTGGATGATCAGACGAGGCGCCGAAATGATCCATCTTGCTGACTAACTGATGGTGATGTACGTGTGCCACATTATGGAGCAAGTTAACAGGAATCTTTTTTCTTTTTTTTCTAAAGAAAATGATTGGATACCTTGCTCTTACCCTGCTCTTAACCTTGTAAATTGTTGCCTGGATCATGCCCTAAAATCACCATTTATAAAAACCCCATAGTGATTTTTTAACACAGGCAACTCCCCACCTATGCAATGGTTATGTGTCAGGCCCCTACGTGCATTACTGAAATTGCATAAGGTGGGGAGCAACCTCTAAACACCCTCGCTGCTGTTCTTCCTCCAATCCATACCAAAAATATTGTACTCAAAAAAGATCCACAACTAGAATTAAATAGCTCTGGGGCTGGCAGGAGACTGGAGGATGCACAGGAAAGCATCTGCTGCTGTGGCTACCCAGAGCATCAGCTGTTGGGCTGGGAGGCAGAGTAGTTTAAACAAAGCCTCACGGTGCCTCCGGTCTCTTCAGAGCTTCTTCTGCCCTCACTAACATCCTCTCTGGGCTCCAGGGAGGGTCTCCTCATGATCCACAAGGACTTTCCAGTTCTCTCTCTCTGTTTCTGGGTTTGAATTGAATTATTTTATTATTTCCTGGTACCAGGTATATACGCAGTCACATGAGAGTCGGTTGTGTATAAATGGGAGAATGCCTGTACTACAGAAGAGAGAGAGAGAGAGAGAGAGAGAGAGAGAGAGAGAGAGAGGGGGGGGGGAACCTCGGCTGTCGAACGCTTTGGAAGGTGAACATTTTGGCTTTTGAATGTCGACAACCTGGAAGTGAATGCTTCCATTTTTGAATGTGCTTCGGAAGTCGAATGGCTTCCGGGTGCATTTCTCCATTTTTTCAATGGGTTTTGCCGACCGGCAATTGCTCCTCAGTTGTCAAATGTTTTGGAAGTCGAAACGTCTTCTAGGATGGATTACATTCAGCAACCAAGGTTCCACTGTGTGTGTGTAATTTATTTTCAGTCATTGTAGAAAATACAACATACAAAGGAAAGGGTTATATAATTCTTGTGGAAGAAAAAGGAAAAGAATAGGTTGAAGCAGAACACCACCCCCACCCCCACTGTGGGACCTGGAATCAACTTGGGATGCAATCCCAAACCGAAGTGAATCCTGTTAAATTCAATGTGGCTTACACACAGAAAAGTGTGGTTAAGATTGCAGGCTAATGCACTATTATTAAAGCTCTAAAGCTTTTTAAAGACAAACACATTTGAGACATAATAAACTAGAGCAGATTTCTTCTATGGAAGTTTACACCACAATGCATTATTTAAAACACCACTGAAGATGTTGTTATTATGTTTCAGGTGATGGACTAACATAACTACAGTGGTACCTCGGGTTAAGTACTTAATTCGTTCCGGAGGTCCGTACTTAACCTGAAACTCTTCTTAACCTGAAGCACCACATTAGCTAATGGGGCCTCCCGCTGCTGCCGCGCCGCCGGAGCACAATTTCTGTTCTCATCCTGAAGCAAAGTTCTTAACCTGAAACACTATTTCTGGGTTAGCGGAGTCTGTAACCTGAAGCGTATGTAACCTGAAGCGTATGTAACCCGAGGTACCACTGTACATTTAACAATTCTTCTGTGGTTTGTGCTTTGTTGGTCTCTGACCATGTCTTTGGACTGCATCTGATATCACAAAGCTAAGCAATGTGCATTGTAGAAACTGTGTATAGAGTAAAAATGGAAGGAAGCAGATTTAAAAGTGCATAGGCCCCAAGTTGTTTCTGCAAAAAAGTAGATTGCATTTCTAAGCAGAAATACTAATAGCAGCATTAATGTGTATCAGAGCAGCAGAAAACTTTGGGAGAAAGCATTCTGTAAATACTTTAGCACCTCCAGCCATCTGCCCAGTGCTTCCAACCCAATTTCTGCTTTTGCTAAATCAAAAGCCTTTTTGCACTCTATAAAAGCATGCACTTATAACTGTCTCCTTCAGAAGTTGATGTTCTTTCTGTAGATGACCCCTGATTGATAAATTACTCATGAATCCTTCTTGCTATCATGACTTATTGATGTCCAGAAGCCCTGATAGCTTGTTCACCAGTTCTCTCTCTCTCTCTCTCTCTCTCTCTCTCTCTCTCTCTCTCTCTCTGAGTGTGTGTGTGTGAAGTTTTTAGTGTAGAACGCTAAAAAATACGCAGTTCGTAAGTTCCTTGATGTTTTACTTGCTCATAAGTTAATACCCTTAAGTGCAAATTTCTATGTACAAACTGGCAATTGGCCTGATCCCTCGGCCAGGAAAATTGAAGGATCTGATCTAAGCTTTTATCTCACTGACTTCCATGGGAAAAGATTGGCCTAAATTCAAGTATCTTACTTAATCAGGTTGTAAATCTGCTTGCATATGTATTTTTATATCTCCTTCTGAGGCACTTGAGTCAATGTAAAAAAAGGTAAAGGTAAAGGACCCCTGGATGGTTAAGTCCAGTCAAAGGTGACTATGGGGTATGGCTCTCATCTTGCTTTTTAGGCCAAGGGAGCTGGCGTTTGTCCACAGACAGCTTTCCGGGTCATGTGGCCAGCATGACTAAACCACTTCTAGTGCAACGGAACACCGTGATGGAAACCAGAGTGCACAGAAATGCCTTTTACCTTCCTGCCACAGCAGTACCTATTTATCTACTTGCACTGGCGTGCTTTCAAACTGATAGGTTGGCAGAAGCTGGGACAGAGCAACAGGAGCTCACCCTGTCACACAGATTCGAACTGCTGACCTTCTGATCAGCAAGCCCAAGAGGCCCAGGGGTTTAGACTATAGCACCACCCGCGTCCCTATTGAGTCGATGTACACACACCTGTCCGTATAGTTAAAGCTATGGTTTTCCCAGTAGTGATGTATGGAAGTGAGAGCTGGACCATAAAGAAGGCTGATTGCCGAAGAATTGATGCTTTTGAATTATGGTGCTGGAGGAGACTCTTGAGAGTCCCATGGACTGCTAGAAGATCAAACCTATTCATTCTTAAGGAAATCAACCCTGAGTGCTCACTGGAAGGACAGATCGTGAAGCTGAGGCTCCAATACTTTGGCCACCTCATGAGAAGAGAAGACTCCCTGGAAAAGACCCTGGTGTTGGGAAAGATGGAGGGCACAAGGAGAAGGGGACAACAGAGGACGAGATGGCTGGACAGTGTTCTCGAAGCTACCAGCATGAGTTTAACCAAACTGCGGGAGGCCGTGAAAGACAGGAGTGCCTGACGTGCTGTGGTCCATGGAGTCATGAAGAGTCAGACACGACTAAACGGCTAAACAACACATACCTGTCACAATTTCCCCTCATGACAACCCTGTAAGAAATTTTTGATTGAGAAACAGAGGTGGTCACTCCATGAGTTTCATGACTAAGTGAGAATCTAAACCTTGGTCTCCCCAGATCTAGCCCATCATTGCACCTACATAGGAAGTTTCTTTATAAGGAGTCCATCTGTCTATCTCAATATTCTTTGCATTGACTTGCAAAGCCTTTTCAGGGTTTCAAATATGAGACATTCCCAGCCCTGCTTGGAGATTAAGCCAGAGACCTTCTGTGTGTTATTGGTGGCTGTGGCAAGGGCTGGTGTTGATTTGCTGTCGCTGCGGCAAATGGGCGGGTGATTGGTGGCTTCTGCCAGCGAGGGGACAGATGAAAGGTGGCTTTTGGGATGCACGCGAGTGGCAGTGCAAGTCAGGCAGGTGAGCGATTTTCGGCAATCCCGCCTTAAAAAAGCTGAACAACTCTGGGCAATCTCCCCCTATTTTCATTTTCCTAATTTGGAGTCCCCAAAAATAGGGGGCATCTTATACACGGGGGGGGGGGGTATACACTGAAAAATACGGTACTTCCTATGGCAAAATGTTTTGCCCCAGCGGAACATTGCTGCACAAGAGAATGCATAAGCAGGTTGGTAGTAACTTGGTTGCACAAGTTTCCACTAGTGCAACTGTTGCATTGCATTCCTCTGTTGTGCAACATTAAAACTCATCTTTCCCTAGCACAAGAGCTCTTGCACTAGCAGACAGAGAACGATGGATGGAGCCCAAAGAGAGATGATATGGACCACAAAGGGTATATTTTCCCTGCCTTAGGATCCATCGGTCCTTTAGGACAGGTTTGGGGCTTTCAGAGTTTCATTGCTTCTCTGTGCTAAGGTGGTGTTTTGTCAACTTTCTTATTTGTTTAATTTTGTACGGTTTTATCTTATTTTATTAGACTCAGTCTTTGTTTTTGCTGAGATGTTTTTGTAACCTGCCAGGGGATCAATTGGTGAAGGGGATGCTCTAATGACAAATAATGAATATATAATAATAAAATAAAGATGCCTCAGAACATGCACCAGGAATTGCCTTGCACTGTGTTGCACTTCTGTTCCCCTGCATGGCCTTACTGCTGTGGACATCCTATTTATAAGCATCAACTCTGCCAATTAGAGATGAGGGGTAGAATTGTTTCATGTTGCAGTTTCGTATGAACTTACATAATTTGCACTTCATGGCAAAATACTCAAATCTGCCCCCGTCCCCCCAAAAATGCCATTCTCTGAAATTTGTTTTACCATTCTCCAACCCCAAAAACATATGTAACAGAAAAGAATATATTTAGGAAACTGTGGGGAAAATGCATATATTAATAAAAATATACAAAAATGCATTACGGTATATCAGGGAACATTGCTAAAAAAATGTGGATATCAGGCAAAATTGCATACAAAATTCTGTATAATAAAGGAAATGGGCACTAAAATCCTGATGAATCCATAAGGAAATTCATCTATCTTTGCAATAGTATATGGAAATGTGATGAACTGAGCTTAATGCAAAACTAAGGAAAAACAAAATATGACAGATCCTGGAAACCAAATGTCCAAATGCCCTTCAAGAGGCAGTGGGAGAGTAGCTGAGAAACCACTCTAGCCAAGGTCAATAAGGTTAATTGACTACAATCCCTACTTCTCAGCATTCTCCTATGGCAGCCAGGTAGATTTGGAGATGCAGAGAAATAGACAGGGTAAGTTTATGTAGCCACTTCGTCTTATCCCTTGGATTTGCAGCTGTCCCCATCCAGGAGGCAGTACATGCAATGCCTCCTCCAACTGCACTGAATCCTGCTGAGCCATGGACAAGGGGAGGAATCCATTCCCATCACTGCTCCTGACTCTCTGATTCAGCTAATATAACATTCTACAGATACATGGAACAATACACAGTAAGTACTAATTTTTTAAAGAAAACACTTACCACTTAACATGTCAGCAATTAGTATGAGAGATGCTTACACCGAACGTGCTTTTTCTGTCGTGATAAAGGACCATATATGGAGTGCTTAATCAAGCACCATGACCATTACCATCCATGACGTTTTCACTAACTTAAGCAGTGCAAAAATCTGTGTGAGGGATGTTGCAAAGCAGGACAAGCAATTAAACTGCATGACAAATATGAATTAATAAACTATGTGATTATATTTTTTTTCATAGACACTTGCTACTAACAGGGTCCTCATGCTATTAATAAAATATGAAAAGTCCATAACTAAATCTTCTAAAACTGTGAGCCTAAATCCAGTTAAGTTGGAGTTAAGTTTGATTTGAAGAAAAATATTGAATGTTGATTAATGTTAAAATGAGTGCAGTGTTACTGGGCTGGGCTGAGGCCTGAGCCAAATATGGCCTATTTGGAGGGATTCAGGCAATGGTTGATGTGAGTGGAGACAGCCCCAGTTTGCTACAGGATAGGTTCATTGGCCCAGAATGCCCCGGGGCTGTCAAAGGGTAGGGCATCAGTCAGAAAAATCCATGAAAAGGCTGAGACGCCTTTCATCACCAGCTGTGTTTTCCCAGAAGGTAGGAACCCGATTGCACCTCACTCTCCTTCCTGCCTAACACCCCATGGCTGGAAGCAGCAATCCTCTGGGGTGCCGGGTGCTTTTTCACAAGTGGATTCACCATAGAAAAGCTACTTCTGATGGAACAACTGGCAGAATTGAAACCTCCCCTACTTGTGGGTAGGGAGAGAGATGCAATATCTCTTTCCCCTGCCCCACTCATGGCCACATGTTGAATGGAGGTTTTAAATTAATTAAACACTAGACCTGCCACTTAACTAATTTGGCACTGGATGTGAGTGGCAGATGGTCCCTGGCTTGTCCCAGGCAGGTCAACTTGATTCCGTCCCCCATTGGAGTCACTTAGTGTATTGGAGTGCTATGCATAGTCCTAGTTACAATCTCTGATCTGGCCGATTTCTGCAAAGGTAAACTACCCCCTGTTGAAATAAAGCAAGGAACAATATATCAATGGAACTGTACAAAATTCACATTTTGTACAAAAAAAGGTAGAAGTGTTTGGGGCATCACAATTCAACCAAAACATGGTGGCCTTTTTTGTAATTCCTTGCAGAATTTAAGTCCCATCCCAACAACTGATAGGGAAATGACAAAGACTCCTGACAGAATGGCTTACAATGACTTCAGATCCCATGTGTGGGTTGCACGCGGTAACTGTGCTGCCATATTCAAAGCTTTCCTCTTGCCTATTGAGATTTCCTTTAAAGGTTACCTCAATTAAAATGCACTTCTCTCTGTTCATTTATTTTCAAAACATTGCATGCAGAATAGAGAGAAAAGTTCACCTAGCTCTGCAAGGAGCACTGCTACATACAGATACCAAATCCCGCTCCCCAGCCGCAGCATCTGAAGTTGTCCAATCCACTGAGATACAAAGCACTGACATAAGGTCAAATTCCGCCACAATTTAAATTAGAATGATCGGTACTTTGATCTTAAACCACAGCTGCTTAGAAACAAACCCCACCCATTTCAGTGAGATCTCTTTTAGGTAAATGTGTGGACCACACAGAAGGGGGCACATTATTATCAAGATTGTAGCACATAGCGAAGGAATGTTTAACCCTTTTGTCCTCTGCAACAAACACTGCAGAATTAATCTCCCCCACACACACACACTCCACTCCGAATAGTATTGGGGGGGGGGGGAATTTCCATTGGTTCCAACAGGAACTTCTCCCGTTAATACTAGCTGCTGTGCAGATGTCAAATATCTTGTCCTTCCAGCAACTCCTGCAGTCAAGTGCTAAATGTATTGCTCTGCTTTCCTTTGGACCACATCAGAGAGGCTGACAAGGGGGTCTTGTTGTTTGGGCACCCCAGGAACTCTGTACATGCTGCCCAGGCTTGCAACCCAGGGAAGTCGCTTCAGTGCTGCAAACACAGATCACATACCATGGAGATTGCTGCTGGAGAGGGAATGTTTAAACCTCATCCCCATGTGTTGTAATCCTGGTAACACTCACCACATCCACCACCGCAGCATTTAGAAAAACAACAATACACACACACAATGTACTTTCTCATCACATTATTAACATCACATGTAGGTGTGACCTTAGATGCTTTTACTAAATACAGGGGGAGAGTACCTCAGGCAAGAAAATGTCTTCGTCCAACTCTAATTTTCTTTTTTACTTTCCTGTGATATCTGATTAAGAAGTCTGTGCCTTGGACACACTCAATGCTCTTGCCATCAGTGGCGTAGCGTGGGTTGTCAGCACCCGGGGCAAGGCAAGTAATTTGCGCCCCCTAACCCGTGGATTTGCACCCCCTAACCCGTGGATTTGCCCTAACCCCCAGATGTTGCGCCCGGTGCGGCCGGCCCCCCCTGCACCCCCCACGCTACGCCACTGCTTGCCATACTCAGTTTTTCTCAGTTGTAAAATATGACCAGCATCCTATAATTGTGTATACACGAGTATTCTCTCTCTCTCATTTGACTTGCTAGGAGTCTATCGCTTGCCACACAGTTTTTGTCATCTGAGGCCATCTGCTTGCATGAACTTTCACATTGCATTAGCACTTATGAAGAAGTTCAACTCTGTCACCTGTGGCTTGGATCAAGATAACAGGTTTTTATCTCACTACAGGTGTTAATTTGGCTGCAATTGCCAGGAATGTGTTATCATCAAGAATGCTTTGTAAAAGGTCGCTAATTATTTTGCATACATTTAAACTATAGCAGAGTCTGTATTTCAGCACTTCATTTCCTCTTAGGTCACAACTAACTTTTTCTTAGTGTGTATCTATACCTGATTAGCTAGTAGTTCATGAAAGCATATGCCATAGTAAATTTGTAGTATTTAAAATGTCACAAAACATATGGGTTGGATCCATTTCTGCCATTTGGAGAAAAAGGCCTGTTAAAACCCATGAGACTTAAATTAGTCATGGATCTGCCCCTGTGTTGTTTTTGCTTTCTATTTTCAGGCAGGATTGTATTAGCCTTACAACTGTGGCTAACACAGAATCTCCCCAGAGCATCCACTCATGAATTTGCATCTGTGCATTTAGCTATGTTTGTTGCCGGATGTATGTAACAAGGTAGGCAGGTGGGGATTGTTTGAAGGCAAGTTTAGGTTAATGAGGCAGTGCCCCATTCTCCCTAACTGACCAAACTCCATCACCCATAACAATATTTTTAATGTTCCTTTTAGAGTTATCTTTCCACCCTTTATGGTTACCCACAGTAATAGTACCAGTGACATTAAAAAACAAAAAAACAAAAACTCCTCCCAAAGTCTTATAGGGTTTGGAAAATCTGACAGCACAAAGTGCTTCCACAGTGCAGCACACTTGAGCGCTGTCTGCACTATGCATTTAAAGCACCTGCACTTTGAACAGTCAAGACTTTCCCCAGAGATTCCTGGGAATTGTCATTTGTTAAAGGTGTGGAAAGTTGTAAGGAGACCCCTATTCCCCTCAAGAAGCTACCATTCCCAGAGTTTCATGGGAAGATGGACTGTGAACTGTAGCTCTGTGAGAGGAATAAAAGTCTTCAAAAAGCCTCATCATCTTTAACAAAGTACAGTTACCAGGATTCTGTGGTGAAGCCATGACTGTTTAAAGTGGTATGGTTTCCTAATCAGGAAGTACATAGAGACTTAAAACTTTGAAGATTTCTTCAGTCTTAATGACTATGAAATGGGAATGAGTTGAAACGTCAGGGGTGGGTGGGTTATGATGATTGTTGATAGGACCTTGTCTCCTATATTGTATCTTATGCCTGCAAAATCTGTTTGCCTGATGAAACAAGAAGTTCAGCTATATTAAGTGAGCTTGTTCTCCACATAACATTTTCATCTTGATTACTTTAGGATCTTACTGCACTCTAACCAAGCAAACGAATTAAGTGGGGGAAAACTATAGTCTTCCCACCCCCTTTTAACCAGATCCCTAATATATGCTAAATGATAATTGTGATTTTGTGGGGAAAAAATATAATGCTTTTGGAAATTAGCAATATGTTCTGAAACATTAAAGCCATCCAAATAAGAAAATTAGTTTGAAGTAAAATGCAGCAGATCTTATCCTTTGCTTTCATTAAAAATTTATCCTCAAAACATGTTTTCTAATCAGCAGGAGCCTCCCTTAATTAATAATAGAAAACATGGTTTGAAGCTGTGTTTTGAACTGGAGATGAAACAAGCCAGTATTTTTTTTTCTATCTGCAAATCGGGTCCTCCCTTAAAGAGGGCATGTATTGTGGTGAGACCTGGAAACCAACACCCTGTGTTGTGGGTGGGTACGATTGGTCAGCCACAACACCCGATTGGTAGGTCCCTTGCAGCTGGGTGCAATCAGGCCAATGGGACGCAGTCCAAACGCTTCGAGGGACCTATTTATGCCCATGCACGTGACCCAGAGCTTCCTCTTTTGGCATGTGCGTTCAGAACACCTGCCCACCTCTCCCTACTTTTAGGGCTTTACGCCTGACCTTGCTATGCGGTCGTGTGTTGTCTGCCGTTGGGGGACAGGGGCACAGCAGGAATTTCCCCCACTTGGCTGATTGGCTGTTGCCATTTGGGTTTTGCCTGCTGCGTAGCAAATCATCACAACTTGTAAGGTTGCAAATAGGCTCTAGTTCAGGTGATAGGGATGGGAGAACGCTCTCGCCATTCCTATGTGAAGGGTATTCCGTTAAAGGAATCCAGGGACTCAATGGTTTGGTCAACCCCTGAGAGGGGTTGTGTCTGTGCCTGAGTCCAGGGGGACATTTGGGTGGTGGAGATAGCCTGTTCCCGGCTTTCCGCTTATCCAGGTGTTCACCCTTGGCTGACCTATACTGGAACCCTGGGTCAGCGCTACCTGCATGGCAGGGAGCTAACCGAACCAGAGCCTATGCAACCAGTCACTTTCTGTAATCAATAAAGTTGTGGCCTAAATTCTGCCAAAAACGAAAATTTGAGTCAAGTGTGAATTTATTTCGGGGGGAGGTTTCTGGGTCTGAACACGAAAAAATTATTTAAACTTTGGTGCCCTTGTCAAATATTTGAGTCAATGTTTGGACTCTTGGAGGACTTTGCTTCATACTGCAAAGTTCATTCCATAATTAATTCAACTGAGCGACAAAACTGACCAGGTGAATGTGCATTTCAGTATAGATTATTTCTTCCATTGGCTTGCTTCATCATTCAACCATCTGTTTTGCAAGGGAGTTTCACTTGCAGAATGGGAAAGGAGTATGAATCAAGATTCAGGACTTCTGTGGACCACATATGTTTAGCAACACCAATCTTGTTGTTAACCCAGAAACTTCAGTATGCATAAGCCTCTACCCATCAGGACTCAAACTCATACTGGGTTCTGAATCTAGAAAACATCAGGTAGGGTTAGGATTCAGTGTGTACACCACCAATCAACTCTAGTCAAGGGAGCAGTGTAGAGATAGTACAGAAGTTCGTCGTGACAGTCCTGAGCATCATGACCCCAAGAAAGTTACAGCAGTTGTGTTGAAATATATATTTTATTTTAATTAAAATCATTTATATACAGTGGTACCTCAGGTTACATACGCTTCAGGTTACATACACTTCAGGTTACATACGCTTCAGGTTTCAGACTCCGTTAACCCAGAAATAGCACCTCAGGTTAAGAACTTTGCTTCAGGATGAGAACAGAAATTGTGCGACGGCAGCAGGAGGCCCCATTAGCTAAAGTGGTGCTTCAGGTTAAGAAGAGTTTCAGGTTAAGAACGGACCTCCAGAATGAATTAAGTTCTTAACCCGAGGTACCACTGTACTACCTTTCACCAAAATGATTATGCTTAAAAAGAATCAATGCAATAAACTCTACAACCACATCAAATTAAAATATGCAACAAGGTATCCAAAGGTTAATTAAAAACTAGTACAATGGCCTGAGAAAACAGATTACACACACATACACCCCAAAGAACAGCAGAACAAAGCACAGTACCAGTACAATATCAAATCAACACCAAATCAATTAGAATCAGCATGATTGCAATCTTATCAGAAGCTTCCTGGGAGTAAGTTTCTTTAAACTAAGTGGTGCTTACTTCTGATTGCATGGGCTCAATTTGTAAAACACACTGAGCTGAAATACAGTCTTTCTTTTTATATATATAAAAATTCAAACAATCTTGCATTTTCAGATTTTTTTTTTCATTCTCTGCCTTCTGGATATATATATATATTCTTCATCCTCTGAGAATTTTAAATTAATAAATAATTTTATTTTATTTCTATACTACCCTGCATCTGAGGATCACAGGACAGTTTACAATATAAAAACACAAAAAGACATAACATTGCAACAAACGAAAAGCATACCTCCCACAGTTTAATAAGGCCACAATTAGCCAATGGCCTGGGAGAAGAGGTATATTTTTTCACAGCACATAAAAATATGTAATGAAGGTACTAGGCGAGCCTTCCTGGGGTGAGCATTCCACAAATGGGGATGCACTACAGAAATGGTCCATCAAATCTGTCAAAAGGGAACTTGAGAGTCTGATCAGTACCCTCACTAGAGCAAGGAGGAGCCATCAATTATCCTGGTGTTATTATGACACCATCTGTCTACTCTTCCCTACTACACCAAGAGGGGGCAGTGGGGCAGGGTGGCACTGTAGAACTTACCTCCCAGCAGCAGCATCACTGCCACTTCCCAGAATGGTGCAAAGGCAGGGTACCAGCTCTTTCTTTTTCCCACTGTTCCATTTCCTTTTGTTCCTGATATCAGTAAAAGTTGCCCACTACACTATCTTTCTTTTGTCTTTGTCGCAATTTGAGAGGCTCAAAAGGTTTATTAATCTAGCAAGGCTTGCTGTGACAAATTCTGAGAACCACTGTACTGGAAAGATCTGGACTCTGATACAACAGATCATCAATAAGAATGTTCCTATCAGTCTGATTCAGGATACTGTTAAGATGAACAGATTAAATTTAAGACAGTGGAATCCTATTGATTTAAGCACAAAATTATATTTTTAATTGATTTGGGTTTATTGGATTGTGTATTGAGCCTCCTGTAGCTATTCCACAACTGCACAGGAAAGTTCAGTATACATAGTTTGCACATTCCTGAATAGGCTGGGGGCAAGTTGGTAATTTTGTGTGGGATTCAATACCATATCAGCAAATTAAAGTTGATTTGAAGGACTTGAACAACAAACCCATTTCTCCATAATATTGTTGAGAAGTAAAAATGTGGGATAACGCTTGCTTGTGTTAATGCTCAATAGATATCTGGTGTCATCTAAACTCCCTGCAAACAGGATGATGATTTTCATTACCATCATCATCATCAACAACAATGAAGTAGTAGCAGCAAAGTCTGTTGTACAGTGGGACACCACTCATATCATTGCACTGTGGAAGACTTTATGAAAATGACAGACCAAACAGATCTTAAGGGGGAAATTACCAGCTTACTACCGCAAGTTGGGTGTTCTCTGCCCTGAGTATAATTAAACTCAGTACACTTTTTGACAGTTTGCTAGGGAATTTAATAGGGATTTGCACTGAACAGAAGTTGCTGAGAGACTTTAAATAACTGACATGAGACTCCTCAAGTTTTTGCAAAGGCTGTAGGAATGGCAAAGCATCATGGGAATATAGTCAGAATAATATATTAATGTAGCAGCTGGTAGTAAAAGATAACATTTAGATTATTTGTGTTAGAGCTGTGCATGGTAGCTAGTATGTGTCTTGTATTTTGAGCATTTTTGCATGCTTAAATATTGTTGGGAGGGGATGTGTTGTGGTGTGCCATTGTCCTGCAGATTTCATTTGTTTAGAAGGAATTCAAACCTCTATTAGAATTGCAGGCAATTCATATATACATACATATATATGTGTAGAGAGAGAGAGAGAGAGGTACCTTGGGTTAAGGACTTAATTCGTTCTGGAGGTCCGTTCTTAACCTGAAACAGTTCTTAACCTGAGGTACCACTTTAGCTAATGGGGCCTCCCGCTGCCGCTGTGCCGCCGCCACACAATTTCTGTTCTCATCCTGAAGCAAAGTTCTTAACCTGAGGTACTATTTCTGGGTTAGCAGAGTCTGTAACCTGAAGCGTCTGTAACCTGAAGCGTCTGTAACCTGAAGCGTCTGTAACCCGAGGTTACCACTGTAAAAACAATAATAGTCAACCACACATCCCATAGCTTAGCATATAACTCAGACACAGTAGACTGAATTTAATTAACATGAATTCTGCATACCTGTTTTTGAATTCCACATTTCTTTTGTCTCCCAGCACACCAGTGGCAAGAAGGAAAATGTGCAAACAGGTGTTTCTCTGTTGCAACTGGCTAGCCAAATGATATGGTTATCATTATAATGATGGTTCAGGTCAACCTCAAAGAGACGGTTGTAGCAACTGATTTTTTTAGTACATCACATCCCCCTCAACAAAGGTTTTCGGATGAAAGCTGGTTCTGATACACAATTGGCCCTACACATATTTTACGAAGGTGTTTTAATAAACATAAAAGACATGACAAAACACAACTGTGTTTCAAACCAGGCTTTGCTATGCATAAAGAGGCCATTAGACCTGGTTTTAGATTCTGCTCTGTGTTCAGCAAAATACCAGATGGCTTCGTTAATAACCAGAAGAAAAATACATGCCGTACATATGCTAGCTGCCAAAAATTTGTCTTCCAGCGAGTTGAGGAATGATCCTCTTTATCAGAAATGAATTTCAAGGCTTACAGGAAAAAGAAAAGAATACATCTATTTTATGGCATTGGTGGAAAACTTGTAAAATGCAGCCTTGTGGAGTTAATTTAGGTGAGATGCTAATCTCACTGGGCTTGACGATGTGGTGTCCACAGGCATCGTGGTGCAATTAGATACCTCTTTTGGCACCTACCAAAGCCTCCCCAATTAAATCCCTCCCAAATAATAATTTAAAAAAATCTGAGCAGCTCAAAGCAAAGCATTGGCCTTCATCTGCCATCTTCATTTCCCAGGTAGGTCCAGAGGCATTCCTGGGAAATGAAGATGGCAGCTGCCTGCCACATCCTCCTCCTCCCTTGTATGCAGGCAAGCTGGGGGTCACAGGTGGAGCTTGGCACCAGTGGAGGTTTACGGAATAGCATGTTGTCACTGGGCAGTATCATTGGCAGACTTTACAATGGGCCCTGGGATGCAGTCCTGATGTTTCATCTGCTTCCCATCCCCCTTGGTTCTTTCAGTAACTCTGTGTGTTTTATTCCCTTCCTCTTCTAGCAGTAGCCATTGGAACTGACCATGTAGGATTGGAGAGATGAAGATGACTGTTGTGCAGTGCAGATGAAAGAAAGACAGCTGGGTAGCAGCATGCAGAGTAGTCCCAGAGCATGATTGGGAAGTCTCTGAAGTGAAGACCAGACACTCATTAAGAACTCACTGTGTAGTTCATTTATAGTACAATAGTTTGCATGTATACCCAAGAGTAAGATTCTTTGAGTTTAATGGGGCTTACTCCCAGGTACATGGGTACAGGATGGCAGCCTAGGCTTTGGTTTGGGTTGGCACTGGGGAATAAACAGGATTCTTGTGCCTTTTACAGCTGGGTGCACCTTCGGGCAGAAAATCCAAGAGGTTATTTTTCTAGTATGGAAATACTAGAAAAAGCTTCACCATGACTGTACTCTCTCTAATTTTGTGTTATGCTAGGCCCCCATTGCAGCCATTTTGTGACTGGCGCCCACAACACTCTCTCAAAATGCAAAAAAATATGCCCACTGGGCCCAAAAGGCTGGTGACCCCTGG
Organism: Podarcis filfolensis; assembly: GCF_964270895.1. Lineage (NCBI taxonomy): Eukaryota > Metazoa > Chordata > Lepidosauria > Squamata > Lacertidae > Podarcis > Podarcis filfolensis. The sequence continues at coordinate 41,215,991 of NC_139603.1, forward strand.
CAAAGAAAATATTAAGCTTAGATAGACCAATGACAGTATAAGGCAGCTCCCCATGTTCTTATATTCTCAAATGGCATCCTTTCAAATCGCATGACAAATGGAAGCAAAAGCACCACCACCTATCCATTTCTTTGTGAATTAAATGGAGGTGTTTCTGAGGGAAGAGAGGAGAATGGCAGGGAGAGAAAGGGAGGGTAGACAGAGCAATCCTATCCAGATCTACTCAAGGATATACAAATCTGTACATTTCAAATTCTCTCCATTTATCATATTTCCAGTCTTGCTTTGTTCTCCATATTCGTGCATCAGTATGGAATTACTATTATTGTTTTAAAGGTCCTCATGAAAATTCACCTGCATTTTAGTGCAAATTTCTTCTAATTCAGACATTTTTTGTATACAAGCCTGTGTGATATATGCATTTCTGCAAGCAAGGGAAATGTGTTATTTTAACTAATGCATGGCTTTTATGCACACTTTTTCCTAACATATTGTCAGGGAACTGACATCAGAGCCAGAGGCGGAGGCAAGGCTCCCAAGGGATGCTGGAGAAGGGCCCAGCAGGGAGAGAGGCAGCTCATCGGCTGGGGAAGGAAATCAGCGTAACACCAGGGATAAAGGGGGCAGATGGGGGAATCAGCGAGGGGGCTCCAGGACTCCTCGCCGGAGACCAGCGGGGAGAGCACGGGTCCTCCGCTACCCACACCCACCCTGCACAGAAGACTTCCGCGCAGGGAGAGTAGGCGTAGACTTGGCGTCAAAGAACTTCTTTGCTGGAAGAGGTTCAAGAAACGCCCACTGACGGATACTGCTAGCGACTGAAACAGCCACGAAGTGAAGGGCTGTCCAGACAGAAAAGGTTTAACCAGGCAACCTAGCCAGGAGTGGTGGCAACTTACGCACGAGCAACCCCTTATAACCATTACACATATACATTTTTGTACACAATATTTGGTTGCAGAACTGCATCACAAAATATGGTGAAGTACAAACTTTGCAGGTGAGCTGTGTTTTGGTTTGCATATTGTTTGGGAAAGTGGCACTGTGCCTTTGAGCTTGTAACTCTCTATTTTCTTAGCTTTGGTAGAAATGTGTTATGTTTCATTCTGTTTAGTTCATCACATATTTAACCAGATAATATTAAACATTGAAAATCCAAAGGGTAATACATAAATAAAATTCCCGATTCAGTCCTATTGAGAAACTTCATCATCAAGTTTATCATGAGGTTAATGGAAAATGCCAAGTGTTGTCACTCTCAGACACTATTTGCCTCCCATAGAAAGCAGAGAATAATGACATATCTCCAAACACTGACAAAGAACAAACAAATCCATTATGTGTGGAGTTTGTAAACTCTTCTGGGGTAGACTTAATCAGACAATTGCTTTAAAGCAGATTAGCAAGCCATCTAGCACTCTACTTAGAAGTTAGGATCTGCTCCATCTGTCCATGTGCCCATTGCCATCTCTGGGACTAGATGATGTGGGAAGTGTCTCTGCCACCCAAACATTGGAGGGGGCCAGTGAAGCATCCCATTCTGGAAAGTCAGGACTAGACTCTGGGGTAGACACCACAGAAGTGTCAGAGAAAAGTTCTGGCAGCTGTGGAGAGGAAGGTGGGGCTTGTGGTTATCACATCAGGGACAGACGGGGCAAGTGATTATGTTGAGGGAATACCTTTCCCCACTTGGACCCTTGCGGTGATATAGTCCCCTTTAAGGCTGGCATGCGGGGTGGGGGAGGTTGTTAATAATGAGCTTAAATGCAGATGTTCCCCATTAAGATCTCAAGGCCAGTGTTGAATGTTAATCAAAGACCCGTGACGGGAACAAATGTTGATACCTTTGGGGTGGAGGGGGTGGATGCCCATAGTTAGCATTCTCTTAAGTCTGGGTAGGTGCTGGCATAGAGAAGCACTCATCATGAAGGATGATCAGTGCCTGTTTGGACAGTACTTTGCTTTGCTGCTCAGCCTGCTATGATTTATGTAAGTGTTTTCTGCCAGCCAGATAGATAAGATAGTTTTGTTATTTTCTTGGCTTTTGTGTAGTCTTAATTTGTGTAATGATCTGAAGCTTTCCCTTTTAACAGAGTCTTGTTTTTAATAAAGTTTCTTGTATGTTTTTATGGGAATTGATTGGGCCTGAGTTTCTGAACCGCTGAATTTTGATTGCACTTTTGGAAGGGGGTCATTCACCACAACCCTCCCCAGGGTCTTTAGTATCAGGCAGAGACTCTCTCTATTCCACACGAGTCCTCCCCTGGGTTCCTGGCAAACCAGCAACCTGACTGCTCCTGACTGTCAGAGATTGGCAGGATGAGGAGGAGTGGTGGCTGCCAGTTGCCCACGAAAAACCTAGAAATGACACTGGGGAGGAAGTAGATTTTGAGCCTGGCTCAGACTGGTGGGACAGGAAAGAGCAATACACAGAGGGAACCAGCAGGAAAGCATTGGAGCCAGAGAGTGGGGGTGAAGAGGAGGGGCACGGTGTGGGCACAGTCTCAGATAGGGAGAGAGCAGAGGCTACATTTCCTGCTTTGAAGGACAACCCTCTTCCGGCCCCTTCTCTCTCCCTTTCCTCAGAGTGAGAAAAAAGAGCTGAAAAAAGATAGGAAGGCTAAGTTATGCTGGAAGAATGTACAGAGAAACACTTAAGCGAGGAAGACGGGGAGGGGATTCTAGCTTCTGCAACTTTCATACCCTGAGAGCGTCAGTGTCAGGTATCTCTGGTTGTGAAGCAATAAAGTTCTTTGCCTTCAAGTTGCGTGCCTGTTCCTAATTTACAGCCTAGTTGGCAAGGCTATTCTGGCAGTCACTGTCACTGATTCAGCCAACCCATGACAGTCTCCACAAGGGTGCCATCCTCTTCCTGTTTTGTGTGTGTTTGTCTTTTGGTCTTTTGCTATGGTGGAAAAGGGTAGTGAAATGTTTTTGCCATGGGCATTTGTGAGCAATGCACCATGCTACTCAGGGGCGGGAGCCTGTGTGTGATGGACAGTAGAGGTGACAGGTGTTGCTCATACAAGTGACTTGGTTGCCACAAGTGAAGCATGGGGTGGGAATTGTTGCTAAGGCCATTAGGGTGTTTCAATTGGTAGGACATCTCTTTACCCTTGCACTTGGTTGCAATGGAAACACTAATTGTTGTCTTCAGTGCTATTTGTTTTTGTTTGTTTTCATGATGGAGTTGTTAATTTGCTTAAGTTATTTCTTGAACTCATTTTTACACATTCTGTAATTACGTTATCTTTCCTTTCTGCATAATTTTATTGTTTGTTTCATTTTTCTCTGCTCTGGTTTAAAATATCCAATGAAGAGTGGGTTCTAGTTACAACTGTCAATATGAATACTGCTAACATTGCTGATTTTCTATATACCACAATGTAAATCTAAAACATTGTTCCTTACTAGATGTGTATCATTATCCACAATTGCTGTTGTGCTTGTAATCTTATGCACTCTTATCTGTGAGTGAATCCTACGGAAATAAATGGGGTTCACTTCTGACATATAGAATTCCGCTGTTAGTTGCATACCCTCTCTCCCTTCAAAAACATAGGCATTAAATATAATTCAGTATACTGTATTTTTTTTTATATAATATTTTTATTTTTCCATATAAAGACAATACAACAAACATAAACATACAAAAACAAAAACAAAACAAAAAACATGTATCATTTCATATCCTAATTTCATATCCTATCTTCCCCGACTTCCTCATGCCTCCCCTTTCTGTATTCCAAATTCTTATCGATTGTTCAGCAAATCTTCCCTTATTTTAATTTAAATTTAGACTATTCTTCCTTATTTTCCTTGTCTTAACCATTGCTAATAGTAACCATTTACTTTCCAGTCCAACATCATTCTAACTTTCATTAACTTTGTGATATTTCTTTAAATAGTCCTTGAATTTTTTCCATTCTTCTTGCGCTGCTTCTCTTCCCTGGTTTCGGATTCTGCTCGTCATTTCTGCCAAGCCCATGTAGTCTATCACCTTCATCTGCCATTCTTCCAGTGTGGGTAGTTCTTGCGTCTTCCAGTACTTCGCAATGAGTATTCTAGCTGCTGTTGTAGCATACATAAAGAAAGTTATATCCGTCTTTAACACCCCTTGGCCGACAATACCCAAGAGAAAGGCCTCTGGTTTCTTGGGGAAAGTATATTTAAATACCTTTTTAAGTTCATTATAGATCATTTCCCAGAATGCCTTAATCTTCGGGCAGGTCCACCAAAGATGAAAAAATGTACCTTCAGTTTCTTTACATTTCCAACATTTGTTGTCAGGCACATGGTAAATCTTTGCAAGCTTGACTGGGGTTATGTACCACCTATATATCATTTTCATAATGTTTTCTCTTAAGGCATTACATGCCGTAAATTTTATCCCGGTGGTCCACAACTTTTCCCAATCAGCAAACAAAATATTATGACCAATGTCCTGAGCCCATTTAATCATGACCGATTTAACCGTTTCATCTTGTGTATTCCATTTCAGCAGCAAATTGTACATTTTGGACAAATTCTTAGTACTGGGTTCTAACAGTTCTGTCTCCAATTTTGATTTTTCCACCTGGAAGCCAATTTTACTGTCCAGTTTAAACGCTTCATTTATTTGATGGTAGTGGAACCAGTCTCTCACCTTCCCTTTTAATTTCTCAAAACTCTGCAATCTCAATTTGTCCCCTTCCTTTTCCAAAATTTCCCAGTATCTTGGCCACTTGGACTCCATATTTAACTTTTTAACTGCCTTAGCTTCCATTGGCGACAGCCACCTTGGAGTTTTATTTTCCAGCAAGTCTTTATATCTGTCCCAGACATTTAGTAGTGCTTTTCTGACAATATGATTTTTAAAACTTTTATGTGCTTTAACCTTGTCATACCACAAATATGCATGCCACCCAAAAATGTTATTAAAACCTTCCAAATCCAAAATGTCTGTGTTTTCAAGAAGTAGCCATTCTTTCAGCCAGCAGAAAGCTGCCGCTTCATAGTAAAGTTTAAAGTCTGGCAGGGCAAACCCCCCTCTTTCCTTTGAATCCGTTAGTATCTTAAATTTAATTCTGGGCTTTTTGCCCTGCCAGACAAATTTAGATATGTCTTTTTGCCACCTCTTGAAACAATCCATTTTATCAATTATTTGCAATGCTTGGAACAAAAACAACATTCTTGGCAATACATTCATCTTTATAGCTGCAATACGGCCTAACAAGGAAAGCTTTAAGTTGGACCAAATCTCCAAATCTTTTTTCACTTCTCTCCAAGTTTTTTCATAATTATCTTTAAACAAATTCACATTTTTAGCTGTCATATTTATACCCAAATATTTCACTTTTTTAACCACAGTCAACCCTGTCTCATTCTGGAACCTTTCCTTTTCTATCTGTGTCAAATTTTTCTCCAAAACCTTTGTCTTAGACTTATTCAATTTAAATCCTGCCATTTGACCAAACTCTTGAATTATTTCCAAAACTCTTTTCGTGCTAGCTTCTGGCTCTTGCAATGTAAGTACTAAGTCATCTGCAAATGCTCTCAGTTTATATTGTTTAGCTCCGACCTGAATCCCTTTAACCAACTGGTCCCTCCTAATCATATTAAGCAAAACCTCCAGGACCGATATAAAAAGTAATGGGGAGATAGGGCACCCCTGACGTGTCCCTTTTTCAATCTTGAACTCTTCTGTAACCACATTATTTACAATTAGTTTGGCTTTCTGTTCAGAGTATATTGCACCTATACCATTTTCAAACCCTTGGCCTACCCCCATCCCCCGGAGGTTCTTCAACATAAAACTCCAAGAAATGTTGTCAAAGGCTTTCTCGGCATCCACAAATATCAAAACAGCTTTAGTGTTTATGTTCACTTCCAGCTTTTCCAAAATGTCAATTATATTCCTTACATTGTTCGACAAGTGCCTTTTTGGGAGAAAGCCCGCTTGGTCCCCGTGAATCTCCTCCATCAAAACTCTCTTCAGTCTTTTTGCCAAAATCTCAGCAAAGATTTTGTAATCCACATTCAATAACGAGATGGGTCGGTAGTTTTTAAGTTGGGTCTTTTCAGTCTCTGTCTTTGGTATAAGTGTAATGTAGGCCTCTCTCCACGTATCGGGTGCCCTTTTCCCCTCCATAATCTCATTGCAGACTTCCTTCAAAGGTTGTATCAAGCCTTCCTTCAAAACTTTGTAGTATTTGGAAGTCAGTCCATCCGGTCCAGGGGATTTGCCCAGCGTCATGCCTTGAATGGCATCTTCTATTTCTTGTGCTGATATCTCCTGGTTCAATATTATCTTACTTTCTTGCGAAACCTTTTTCAGCCCATTTTCCTCGAGGAACTGTTGTATGTCCATTTCTTTTTGCGGCCCTTGTGTGTAAAGTTGTCTAAAGTAGTTCTGAAAACAATTCCTAATTTCCGCTGGGTTGCTTATGTTTTTTCCTTCCACTTCTATATTTGTTACCGTGTTGAGTTTTTGTCTCTTCTTTATTTGCCAAGCCAGTAACTTGCCACATTTATCAGCAGATTCAAAGGTCTTTTGTCTCATTTGTTTAATTTTCCACTCTAATTCTTGATTCATCAGTTCCATATATTGTGTTTGATGAAATTTGATTTCTCTTAGAATCTCTTGGGATTTTGGCTTCGATCTTAATTGTTTTTCCCCTTCTTTTATCTTTTCCAAAATTCTCTCCTTTTTCTCATTTTGCTTTCTCTTCTTTAAAGTATTTTGCTGAATCAAAAACCCTCTCATCACGGCTTTGCTTGCGTCCCATACTATTCTTTTTTCTACTTCAGACCTTAAGTTGATTTCAAAATAGTCTTTCAAGGTTTTTTGGGCCTTCTTGCAGATCTCCTCGTCTCTAAATAAGGTGTCATTCATTCTCCATCTGAAGGAACCAGTTGTTGTTTACCTCATCACCATCTTTACAGCATTATGGTCGGAGAAAGTTTTTGGGCAGATTTCTACTTTTTTTATGTTCGGAGCCATACTGCTAGTCACCCAGATTTGGTCAATCCTTGTCCATGTCATTTTGGCTTCAGAAAAGAAGGTTCCCTCTCTTTCTAATGGGTGTTTTGTTCTCCAAATATCAATCAAGTCCATATTGTCAGTCATTTCAAAAAAAGTCTTTGGTAGTCTTCCATCTTTTGTTATTACCTGTCTTTGTGCCTTGTCCATATTTGTTGAAACCACTCCATTCATATCTCCCATAAAAATTAAGTTGTAATCCATATGGTCCATCAAAATTTCATGCAACTTCTTAAAAAATTCAGCTTTCCCTTCGTTTGGTGCATAGATTCCCACTATCAAATACTTCTCTCCTTGAGATTGAATTTCAATTGCCAAATATCTTCCTTGATCATCTTTAAAGATTTGTTTCGGTTGCAATTTTTCTTTTGCATAGATCACCACTCCTCTCTTTTTTACTCTGTCTGAAGATATAAATTCCTGTCCCAGTCTTTTATTTATTAATAATTTTCTGTGTGCTCTTGTCACGTGGGTCTCTTGTAGGCAAATCAAGTCCAATTGGTCTTTCTTTAAGGCATGAAATATACTTTTTCTCTTCCTGGGAATATTTAAGCCATTACAATTCCAGGTTAGAAGTTGCAGAGCCATGATGGGATTATTTACTCCTTCCTCCTACAGCTCCCTGTTTTTGTTCCTCGTCTGTCGGTGGTACCGTGTTCGTGTCCAGTGATGGATGCCCTTGTCCTGGAAATGTCTCTTTCTGTAGGTCTTCTTCGTGTTCTCCCAAGAACTTGTCTTTATCACTTACAGTCTTTATTCTTCTCTTCTTTCCCTTATATTTAAAAGACAAGCCTTGGGGAAATTCCCACCTGAATGGTATGTAGTTCTTCTTCAGCAGTGTCACCAGGTCCTTATAATGTCCTATTGCGTCCAAGATACTCTTAGGGATGTCTTTAAAGATCTCAATAAAAAAGTCTTCAATTCGAAGGGCTGTTTGGTAGTGCAGGTTGAATATTTTATCTCGCTCCTCCTTTGATCTTAAGGTAATAAGACAATCTCTGGGTCGATTTCTCTTCTGTCTTATTCCCAATCTAAATGCACTTTCTATCTTAAAGTCCTCTTTCTTCAGCTCCTGCTTCCAAAAATCAGAAAATTCTTTTGTCAAATCATCCACCAAGTTCTCTCCTTCCTTTTCCGGCACAAGTCTGATCCTCAGGTTCCTCTCCTTGCGTTGCATATCCTGCATAGAGAGTGCCAGTTCATATTCATCCAATTTCTTGTAAACTGGTGGAAATTTTTCCTCCGCAGCAGTTGCAATTTCCTTAGCTTCCTCAGCTATCTTTCGTGTTATAGATGAATCTTCCAATAATTTCCCAATTGCTTCTGCATTTGAGTTCACTTTATTCCCTAGGTCAGTTATACTTTTAGTATTTAGGTCAATTTTCCCAGAGATTTCTTCAATTTTTTTATTTGTTTCAGCAACTTGTACTTTAGTTTCAGCAACTTGCAATTTAGTCTCCGCACCTTGCTTTTTTAGTTCCTCCAAAGAGTCATTTATCTTCTCCAATACCTTAGCAAATGATTCTTCTGTAGACATTGCTTTCACTTTTGGCTTTGCAGCCACTATAGTTCCAGAGGCTCCTGTTACAGAAGCCCTTCTTTGCATGAAAGTGTCAATTTTGTATTGTCTGCCAGATCTCAAGGTTGTTTCTTGTAACTCCCCTTTCTCTTTACCATCTGCCATAACAAAGTCTTTTAGTCAAGGTCATTCCCAGACTTTGAAACTCACAAACAAAGTTCTCAAATTTTAAACTCCACTTGTTGCTGAAACAATTTGTAGGTCCTCTAGGGGGCGTAGAGTCAGTTCTATGCTTCTCAAAGTAATCCCACACTCTTCAAAAAAGAAGGAATAAAAGTTTCCTAGTCCCTTTCAATTTTTCTTTCCTTTTTCAAGGGGATCCCAGTCAATAGTGTCCTGTAAGTAACTTTGTAATACCACAGAAACAGTGTTTCAAATTGGAAGTAACCAAAGTCAATTTGAGATACTTTTTAGCTTCTTATAGCAACAGTCCTTAGCCGGTTCCTTTTCTCCGGCAGTCCGATCCCAGGTTAAAGAGCAGCGGTACTTAATCCAATTCTTTTAAATTGGCAGGGAAACACTTTTAAAATCTTCTTCCCCCCCCTCCTGCCTTCGGGGGGGGGGGAGTTCTTTGCTTTGGTGGTGGATTTCTTAAATCCCGCAAGTTTCCTCTCAAGCAGTTACAGCTAGAGTGCCTTTCGCTTTGATCTTGCTACAGAACGGAAAGCAGACTTCCTTTTTAGTGCTTATCCGTCTCGGTACCCAATTTCTTAATTTTAGAGTCCAATTTCTACTTTAGCAGTCAATCCTACTCACGGATAGTTGTTCTTTTAATCCAATTTCACGGGAAGAAGTCAGCGCTCTCCGCTAATGGCGACGCGGCTTCGCTTCACAGGCCGGGTGAAGACGACTCTCAGCACCGCTCCAAGACCCCTCCGCTGCTCCGGAGCCTTTAAAAAGGCTATTTCGCAGCGTCGGGGGGGCGCAAAGGTGCCCGCCGAGTCTCCAGTTCACAGGCAACGCGCCTGTGATTTTTAGGGGTCCCCGCTTCGCCGTAGCTGACAGGACCCGAACCCACGAAGCAGATCTCTCCCGGAGCTCCGGTTGAGATCCGCCATTAAGCGCCGGCGCTAACCGGAAGTCTATAATTCAGTATACTGTAGATTAGGATATTTACATTGAATTGTTATTGTCAACTGGCTTGAATCATCCTGTACATTCACCCCCAAATCCAGTGTACATATTCTCAGCCCTATTTGGGACACTTCACTGTAACAGTGGATATTGTATGCATTTTTGGCACTGGCAGTGCAAAAAGGAAAAAGAAAGCTGATATTTGTGGCATCACTAATTATACAAAACATTGTGTATTTGCTTATGAATTGTAGTATCGTGTGCTTCCTCCTCCTTCTGACCATGTCATGGAATTTGCTTTGATAGTTTCAAGGCAATACAGGTCATGAACCATGTTAAAAGAATAATTGTTGTCTGTGGTTAGTAAGTCATGATGTGTGATCCATTCCTTAAAGCTGCTTGCACCCTGAGGAAGGTTAATTGTGACACAAATGGTTCAATCAAGAGTTTGATTTATGGATGGCACTTGGGTGATTTCAGCTGCATATTAGGGCACGCACTTTGTCATTCCCAACTTTTATTCCCCTCCCCCCTCTCCCAAATTTTATTAAAAGGTATTGAACTGTAGCTCCCTCTACAAATCTCTGAAAGAGACATCTCCTGGATGGCAGGAATATTAACTTAATGTTGCCAGTAGAATAAGAAGTAATGTAAGTACCAGGTCGGCACTCCAATGACAAGAGTGCTATTTCTGCCATTTACAAAATGAAGCACTTTACAAAATGTGTTAAATCTTTCTAAAGCTAAGCATGCTGTGAGAGCACTGAAATATTTTGTATTATCAGAAAGAAATCCTCATCTGAAATCTTACAAAATGCATATCTATAAATGATAGTAATCTACTGCTTGAATTCCAAGCTTTAAAACACTCAATTTTCAGATTCTCAACAAGCTTTTTTTTAAAGGGGGGCAGGGAAGGGAGGGAGAATGTATTTTATCCAAGCAAAATAAAAATAAACTACCAACCCAGCATAATAAAAATGTTTTGACTCAGTGCATGGATCATGTAAAACCATGCATTTTCTACTTTGAGAGTCAAAACACTATAAAATATCCTTAATCTAGCCTTTTAGACTGCTAGAGCATTTTTAGCAGTGATACTAAAAATGTCTCATAGTCTAGAATATGTCACTTGTTAATGTGGGATACAAAGTAGAAGCCATTTTTAAATTGACTGTACACTGTGTCCAACAGAGGTGATTTTTTAAAAAAGAAAAAAGCTTCAGGCATGGGAAATAGAAAAACCAACATAAAAACCACCCATGCAAAATAGCCTTTTTTGTTATGCAAACCTGAGATCCAACCTTTTCCTCAGCTGTAGTGCTGCTGTGTGACACATTTTAATCTTAATCCATTTTAAGAGTTTTAGCATATCATTTAATGAAACGACCTTGAAGAAACAGAATCTGTTATATTCAGGTTTATGCATGTGCAAATTCTCAGATGCTCCATGAGGAAAATGACAACTGAAGTGACCTCAATTAAGAAGTAGATATTTTAAAGCATTTTTAATATATTGAGTGTATTTGTGTGCATGTGTGACATTCTGAATTCAATTAAATCAAAACTCTCAGCGCAAGAGCTTATGATTGCACCCTAGATCAAGTAATTGTAGTGTCCAAATTTTCATAGTTCAAGGGTTCCACTGTACTTGACTCTCTGATTCTGATAATGTGATATATCTCTCCTATATTTATAATTTGTACCAGTCCAATCCAACCCAAGTTAAACATTTTTCTTCAAATGCCCACTTTCAGAAAAATATTGCCCCAAAAGCCTTATGAGCACTTTTAGGCACTGGAAATTGCAATAGAAAATATAATAACAAAAAGCATAATACTATGCACATCTCCTCAGCAAGTCACAACAACAACAACAACAACAACAACATTTTATTTATACCCCACCCATCTGGCTGCGATGCCCCAGCCACTCTGGGCAGCTTCCAACACACATAAAAATAATAATAAAACATCAAACATTAATAGTAACAATCTGATCCAATATAAAAGTCACAAGAACTTTAAAATAAACAACATATCAAATAAAGCAATATTCAATAATCCATTAGAATCCAATAGTAAACTGTAAAACTAAACATCAGCAAATAATAATTAAACAGTTTATACTTATCAATTAGAATAAAGAATTGCTAATCTATAATCAATAAAAATAACAGCAAATCACAATGCATAAAATACCACAAAACATACAAATCCATGTAAAAGTCACAGTGAGTTCAATGAGATTTACTCCACTAAGCAAAGATTTGTAGCCTTAGAGGGTAGTGCTTTCATGCAAATTTTATAGTTTGGGGGGGGGGGACTGATTAGGAATAAGCTACTCAGATGTAACACTGAGTAGTGTTTGGTGTGAAGAAAGCAAGCCCTGCACTCATATGAGCACAGCTGCTCCCCTTCCTTCTCCTGTTTCATGCCAACACTGGTAACCTCTAAACTTTGTTTACAGCAAGCCATATTTTCCTTTCGCATCTGAACCCAGCAACCCATGGCTTGCCTTATGCAAGCCACCATTTATCATAAACCCAGATTTGCAAACTAGGATCAAACAGTGGCTTGTGGTTGCAGGCTACTCATGCAAATGATGCTTAGGCCTGAACATCCAGCTATGTATGCTGTTAACCATGATCTGAAGTTTTTGACCTAATTTGTGGGATTAGGAGGAGCAGATGGGGGGGCGGGGCGGGGAGAAGGTTATGCTCCTAATGCCGAATTAATATGTTAGATTTTAAGTCTGTTCATAGGGTAGCTTACCACACCTGGATTTAAATGTAAAAGAGCAATAGCGTATCTTTCTTCCAAGGAGTCCACATGGCTTTCTGCCTCTCTATATTGTCTTCACAACAATGCTGTGAGGCAGGTTAGACTGAGAGTCAGCGACTGGCCCATGGTCACCCAGGAATCTTCATCACTGAATGGAGCTTTGAACCCTGTGCTCCCAGATCCTAGGTCCAATACTTTAATCACTATGCCACACTGGTTCTTAAACTACTACTTATTTCTTTCTGTCCCATCATGGAACCTAAGGGAGCACACATGTTCCCAGGTGGTCTCCCATCCAGGTACTAATCATATCCAGACCTGCTTAGCTTCAGCAATACTGTGGCCTCATGTGCCTTTAGTCCATTTCTTAGAACTGATTATTTGCTTCCAGAAAATAAGGGTTATATGTCACACAGGGTCCTCCCCAAGTTAAAACAAACAAAAAACCCCCACCCTGGTCCACAGTTACAGCCGAAATCATGAACATCAAGCACAAGCCAGAATGAAGATGAGAATAGGGCTGAAAACATGCCTCACAGCCCTTTTGTACTGGCTTTCTCGCGCACACAAAAAGTGAAGAAGACTAACCCCAAAGTTAGAACGGGATATTCCCTCTACTCAGTCACATGGCTACATCCCTGGTGAAAATATCAATAAAATACATTCATGCTCATTAGTTTCAATGATTAGGCAATCTTCTCATCATTCAGTCTCCTCAATTCTGCAACCATTAACTGGAGGAATTTAAGTGCATTTGGTGCTTAACTATCTCAGTACAATCCACTATATCTTTCCCATGTAATACAGACTTAACAAGTCCCTAAAGCAAAATTTTAACGAAGTTTGTATTCCAAACTTTCCTTGTTTTGATTAGTCCATGTGATGAGCTAGGAATGGATGATGAGTAAGGGATGACTGGCAAGCTATTTGAAGCTGTTTTTATGGCAAAAGACAAATGTGTCAGTCTACTAAAGCGTTCCAGTAGCTTTTGGACAACTAAACTGTTCTCTTCTGCCATTAAAGTGAACGCTGTCAAATTGTGGATAGTATTTTGACAACAGTGTTATTTTCTACCATCATCTGAGATCACTTTGCTGGCCAGATACATTTTTAACATTTTCTGTCTATTTGTAAAATATATACTGTGATCTACAGAAAGTTTCCGAACTCAAAATTGCTCTTTTGCCATTGGCAAAAGTGCCACCAGGCAGATGCCTAGCAATAGGGGAACCAGCATTGTATTAAAAAAAACTTCATTGCAAACAGCTCTGTGGGTGTGTTCCTGCATATGTGTGTTGGTGTTAGAAATGATGCTAAGTCAATAAAACATTTTGGCCTGGATCCAAAGTACTGTTTAACTAGCTCTGTGAGCCCAAGGGAGCTTTGGATTGCTGTTTTCTCAAAGACCAGTCCCCCTTGCTACATGGAAAGCTGTTTCTGAAACTGCAGGGAATTTCAAAAGTGGTTTGAGAGACCTGCTGTTTAAAAAACAAACTGTGAAATTTCACTAGGCTTGTTTAAAAGTGGCTGTTTGGATCTCAGCCTCTGTTTCTGAGAACCAGCTGTATTATTAGACAAGAAGCCCCAAGCACAGATGACTGCTTAAATGCTCCAAAAGAATTCATTTTGTTGAACCTGCTTCAGAAGTTCCCAAGGTTTGTAAATGCCTTAAATTTTCAAGGCATTTTATCCATCATTCTCCTTGATAAACTTAGTACAGCCATGCACCAGTGGTTGTGTTATATATGAAGCAGTAAGGTGATGCACAGGTAGCAAGGGTGATCCTTACAGTTGTAATGGGAGAGAGTTATGAAAAACAGAATTAGTCCAAGAGAATGATGCACTTGTTGCATATTATGCTTATGCCAAAGACATTCACACCTTGTGCAATTTTCTCTGTCTCTTCCTTTCTTCTGCTTACAGCAGCATAGAGTCTTAACATCTGTAACTGTGATATCTTTTAAAGCCTGTTTGAAACTGGATTTCATTAAGATGGGGTACCTGTTATCCTGTGTCTGGAACGAGAGAGTTGACTATGGTTTTACTATTGGTGACTTTTCTTAAATTACTGAATTAAATACTGTATTGGCTTTAATTCTATAGTTAACAATGTCATGATATTGTATTAAAAATGTAAGAAGAGCCCCGGTGGATCAGACCAAAGGCACATCAAGTCCCCCACTTTTTTTTATTGCTTTTTTCTGTTGTAAGCCACTTTGGGAAGAAGAAGAACACTTGGGGAAGAAGCACACATGAAGAAGAGTTTGGATTTGATATCCCACTTTATCACTACCCAAAGGAGTCTCAAAGCAGCTAACATTCTCCTTTCCCTTCCTCCCCCACAACAAACACTCTGTGAGGTGAGTGGGGCTGAGAGACTTCAGAGAAGTGTGACTAGCCCAAGGTCACCCAGCAGCTGCATGTGGAGGAGCGGAGACGCGAACCCGGTTCCCCAGATTACGAGACTACCACTCTTAACCACTACACCACACTGGCTCTCCTGGTGAAGGATTCTGGGATTCAGTGAGTTCAGATGATAACAATCATCAGGAAGTCTCATAGTCTGGTATGGTGATAGTGTGAAATGACAAAACAAAAATCTAGGAGTGTGTGGTACTTTGTTAATGGTTCTGTAATCATGTTCCTCCTTCCTTGTATGTACACTCAGTGTGCTATCTTCTTCAAGTGGCCTGAAATATTTCCCAGGAGGGGTGGGGGAAACAGAATTTGAAAAGAGTTTTGGAGTAATTTGGGAAAACATGTTTATAAGGCTCTGTTAAACAGTCAACAGCCCCTTACTAGAAGTGTCCTGATAGCTTACAGTACAAATAAATTTCTGAACACATAGAAAGTGTCAGATTCAGAAGCTGAATTCTGATGAGCTAAACCAGTCTGCCAAACATGTTATACAGCTGTCACAGAAAGCACTATAAAAAGTACTGTTTCAACTACAATAAATAAAAAGAATCTCCAACCAATGCAATTTTCCACTTTTAATTCCCAGCTTTAATCACAACACATGAAAACCAGCTGTTTAGTGGCTGGAGCAAGGACACCCAACCAGATGCCACTGATCTACAAGTTTCTCCATCCTTGACTGGATGCTGGCTGGAGCCATGGAGGAATTAATCCAACAACATCTGGGCTCCACCATGTTGGCTTCTCCTGGATTAGACCATTAAACTAGAACCCAGGTGACCTGGGATCAAATCCCTACTCAGTCATGAAAGTCTGGCTAAATCCAGGACATGATAGAAAGAGTTTGCAAAGATCTATGATTTACAGGTGCTAATGGTCAATCCGATAGAGGGAGCACATTTCCACTAAATTTGTTTACATCACCAGAAGGATTAATATCAGAAGAGCATTCCAGTTCAGGCAAAGAAGACCATGTCATTGCGAAAAGTTCATCAACCTTTTGGGTCTTTAACAGCTGAGGATTGTCATCTGTTTTTGGCAACTTAGTGTTATCATCAGCTGATGGCCCTTTAGTCATTTGCGTAAAAGAAGAATGAAGATCAGTCAGAGAGCCAGAGTACCCTACTCAGTCATGAAGCTTGTGAATAACCTGTTGCTATTTTGCAATTTGACTAACCTTGTGTTTCACTGAGGATAAAATGGGGTGGGGAGCTCTGTACTCCACTCTGATCTCCTTAAAGGAAGACTAGCATTAAAATGTCTACCCAATGATAATAATATTAGTGCACATCTGTAGTATGTTTTGGGACGCGGGTGACGCTGTGGGTTAAACCACAGAGCCTAGGACTTGCCGATCAGAAGGTCAGCGGTTCGAATCCCCGTGACGGAGTGAGCTCCCGTTGCTCCGTCCCTATTCCTGCCAACCTAGGAGTTTGAAAGCACATCAAAGTGCAAGTAGATAAATAGGTACTGCTCTGGTGGGAAGGTAAATGGCGTTTCCGTGTGCTGCTCTGGTTCGCCAGAAGTGGCTTAGTCATGCTGGCCACATGACCCGGAAGCTATACGCCAGCTCCCTCAGCCAACAAAGCGACATGAGCGCCGCAACCCCAGGGTAGGTCATGACTGGACCTAATGGTCAGGGGACCCTTTACCTTTTATAGTATGTTCTAGATGACGTCCTCATTTATTTGTCATCTCATGAATACTTAAGAAGAGCTGGAAGGTAATTCATACATTGCTTAAATGTGTGGAAAGTAGGCTATTATCTCTTCCAGGGTTTAACTGTCCTAGCTTTAGGATAACATGGAGATATATAGCAAACAGCACTTGATCAAACTAATTTGCCATGGAAATAATGTTGCAAAAACAAGATGGATGTGCAAAGCAAGTAATCTTCACCTTCCCACTGTTCAAGATGAAATGTGAGTGGTTTCCAAGGCTGCAAACCTATTCATTATGCTCAATATATTTATAACCCTTATTAGACTTACCTTCTCATAGGTGTTAACTAGGCCTGATCTGAAAGTACCTTGCCATCTTTGCAGCTCCATTCTTAAGTGGCAAACGTGTTGTTATGCACTTTCTGAGAAGTCAGGAGCAAACTAAAGAAATCATTGTAGCTTTCAGGAGTAGGAATCAAGTGGGAAACAATCAAGTAGTATAAAGGGGAAACCTTTTCTGGGACCAGTCTTACCATTAGGCAGAGTAAGGGGACTGCCTCAGGCTGAAGATACATAGTGGGGAGGAGGAAACAGCAAAGTGTTGGAGGATGTGGCTGTGTGCCATGAGGCTTGGTCTGCGCTCTCTAAACCAGTCAGCTGCTTTCAAGCTTAGTGGAGACTGTTAACACTCTTGAGTTGCCAGGGTGGAAGTGAGATTCCACTGCCACTTCCATACATTGAATATTTGTGAATGGGGTGGAGGCAAGATCTCTTGGGCTTACCTACACTGGCAGCACAAGAAAAAACAGTGGGGGGAGGGCATAGACGGGGCAAAGTACTGTATATTTCTGGGTGGACAAGTTGTGCCATCCATGGTAAGATCATAGAATCATAGAATTGTGGAGTTGGAAGGGGCCATGATGGTCATCTAGTCCAACTCCCG
Organism: Podarcis filfolensis; assembly: GCF_964270895.1. NCBI lineage: Eukaryota > Metazoa > Chordata > Lepidosauria > Squamata > Lacertidae > Podarcis > Podarcis filfolensis. The sequence continues at coordinate 41,233,470 of NC_139603.1, forward strand.
GCAATGCAGGACTATGTAGCTGTCCCATACATCAAACCTGCAACCTTGGCATTATCAGCACCAGGCTCTAACCAACTGACTGTCAGGAGTCCAGGTTCCCAGCTTGATAACACAGTAAGCATAGGTAATTAAAAAGGAGGATTTATTCCAAAAACAAACAGATAGCTCCGGATGGCTCTAACAAAGCCTCCGGCACCATTACTCAAGATGACCCTTCTGAAGACTCCTTCTGGTGTCAACAGAAGATATTGAACTTACGACCTTTACGTCTCTTGTTTTGCTTCCTATCTAGCAGCGCTCCTATTTGCCGACTCTTTGGACTTAGTGGATCAGCTCCAACCTCTTTCTTTGATGAGACGCTACCTCTGAGTCTGTTCACTCCTTTTTGTGATTCCTGTGAGCTTTGGCTGTGTTCTAGCCTGCTCTCAGCTACTGCCTTATCAGTTTGCCCATCAAGGTCAGGAAGAGCCAAGGTCTGCAGCTGCCAGCTCTCCCCTGCCTGACTAACATCTAAGGCTCTCTGTTCCTGACTGCTTTCTGCAGTTGGCTGCAAACCTTTGCTTGGAGCTGGCTCATTCCTGACACTGACCTATCCAAGATCTCCGAAAGAAAAATAACAATATATATTAATGACAGGAGTCCAGCAATGGTGGAGCAGCAAGGAGCAAGTTTTTTGTCTGTGGGTATGTGGTTGGCCCCTGCTCCCTTGTGCCCTGCCCCCCTCTGCATGCTTACCTTGCTCTGCTCCTTTCTGCAGAAGTACTTTTCCCTCAGAGTACATTATGATATAAGATAGTTATTAGCTAACTGTGGTCCTTCAGATGCTGTTGGAGTCCAACTCCATTCAAACCCAGCCAGGAGGGTCAATGATCAGGGATGATGGGAGCTGTAGTCAAACAACAGATACCCCATTCCTGGGCATTAGGGAATCTGCATTAGGTATTCTAATATATGTTGATATGGAGATAACCTTTTCAGATCTTTTCAGACAATGTAGATTTAATTGACTTGGCTATTCTATTCTTTTTTCTGGAAGTTCAGATCTGCATCCAGACTTTATAGTTCAGTCCTATCCGGAGGTGTTTCCCCACTTCCTCCCTATATTTCCCTGTGACATTTGATGATAAACTGATTCTTATACATTAGGTGGAATGTTGCCTTTTCTTTACCTGAGCACAGCAGGTAGCACCAATTATAGCTGCTCATAAAAGACTAGGAATGAGGCTTCAGTTCACCAACTAACCCTGTCACATTTTGTGCTAAACTAAGAATGATGTACAATATTTTTTTTAAAAAAAGATGTATGCATAATAACGTTATATTCAGAGATGACTGAACTTTCTGCTTCCATATCTACAACCGAGTGTTTTCAAAATAACGGAAGAGATAGAAATGTGTTTTAATTAAGGTAACCTTTAAAAAATACCATCCATAAATCTCACAAACAGGCAAGAAGGGGTTATTATAGGATGCATGCTTTGTAGAAATATCACACCAGCTTTAATAAAAGCTGGTTTAAGTTGAACTTGAGGTTTGGGAGTTGCACTATCTTTACCATTTGTTTTTTTTTAAAATAATTAGGAGTGCATTTTCTTTTTAAAGAATAGCCTTTTCGTGGTGAACCAGATTTTGGACAACTTATTGTTTGAAAAAAAGAATAGGAAAAAAAAATGCAGGGAAAACAAAAATAAAATCATGATTCATGGACACTTTTCGTGCATGTTTGGAGTCTGTGCCAGCAAAGAACGACAGACTGTGTTTTGCACCTCTCTGCCCCGTGTTTGAAACATGGTTTGTGGTTTTGGAAGGGGCTGCTGGAGTGAAAATATAAACAAAGATGTTGTACATGCAAATTCATTTTTGGAGACTTTTTAAAAACAACTACTTGTGGCTTTGGTTTATATAAGCAGTACCAAAGTAATCAAGAATCTGACATGATTTCAGTGAAATAACATTAACAATGGGATGGACAAAACTTCATAGACAAACCTACATTTGTGAATGTAGCAGTTTAAAGTTACAGCAAATTAAGTGGAACCAAATTAAGTGGAATTCAACTACTTTGGTGGCAGTGTTTGAGATCAAGTTGTTTGAGAAGAATTGGGCTTAACCATCAGCTGAAGTCTCAAAGATCCATCATAACTCTCTAGTTCTGTTGTGGTCTTGGAGTTTATGGATCTATGTGTGTGGCCGGGATAATGGATTTTGTTTACAAATCTTCAGGGTTTCCCCCAAAAAGATTTGTTCAACTGCCCTTTGAAACCTGTATTGACACAGCTTTGCACTTATTAGGTGGCCATTTGATCACTTAGTTAAAAGACATGGGCAGTGTTCAGAATCAAGTCAGTCAAAAATGATTTGGATAAGCAGGAAAGTTTTATAGTTCTCATGAAAACCGCAACTTGAAGGATTTGACTATATTCATCCTGGGAAAGGTGTGAAGAAAGAGTTGTTTGCTGCAATAACTCACTGCTAAGTAGCTGCAAGGATCAATGCAGTTGATTACCGTTTGCACATTCATATCACAGACTCCATTTGACATTGTTAATGAGAGAAGCCTGAGTTTGTCCACTAAGAAAAGCAATCACTTAAGTTTTCTCCATTTGTTTACTCTTTAAGTGCAATAGTCTTCCCTCTGAACACAGTCTGAGGGAGCCGTGGGGCCAGGAAACTCTGGGACATTCATCTAGTCCAGTTTTCCATCTTGTTCAGCTCCCAGTATACCATCTGAATGTAATGAAATGATATTGCTCTCAATTCTTTTTAACAATCCCCACAAAAGTTCTTCTTGATTCTCCTTGAAATGCAGAAAGTGCAACTCCAGTGGTGGCAGCAGTAGAAAAATAAGTATGGGGGGAGTACATGGTTGATTCTGAGAGAGCAAGCTATTTATAGGCTATTAAACTTTAAGAAACATCCCCACTGTGCATGAATGTAGTACTTCAGAATATTTACTCATCAGCAAGTCATACTGGTTTCAATAAGTCTGACAATCAAGAAACTGTGTTTGGAACTGCAACCTAAATTAAATATCTAACTTGAAGATATTTGTTTACTTTGTACTAGCAGCCTTGTACCATTGCTCAGGAATTCTAAGGAAAAAAACCAGTGCCAGATGGAGAACCTGAGTCCCTTCAGATGGTGTTGGACGCCAGGTTCCATCATTCTCAGCTTGTTTTAGCCAATAGTAAGAGATAATGGGAGATGTCCAATGACATTTGGAGAGCAGTAGGTCCTCCATCCATAGGGTAGGCACACGATTGGCTTTTGGAATGCTAGCAATGGTTTAAAAAATGGTGATGACCCCTTTGTTGGGATGGATCATAGAAATTAATAGGTCTGGTTGAGTGGTGCTGGGTGTCTGGTGGCTACGCAACTAGAAAATATAAGTAACTGACCAAAGATTTTGCTTCATATTTCTTATGGGTTTAGAAAGGTACATTTTGGAGTTAGAAAGGCATGGAAATTTGTCACTTGTAATATTCTTAACTATTAATAATAGCTAGCCACTGTTGAATGGTTTCTTTAAATGTAAAGGTTCATCATTGTTCCACTCGATGTGGGCAGAGCAAGGGGCCAGAGCAAGGGCCAGAGCAAGATAACGAGACCCAGCTTTACAGCTGTGAAACATAGCAGGTGCTGCTGAGTTGTATTGATTAAGGTGTGTCAGCATTTGGGTGTAGTATATAAGGAGCAGCACCTAGCTCTCCCATTACCCTGGGGGATGGGTTGGTGGTTGGGTCTGGTTTGGTTGTTGATGTATTTAGTGTAAATGGAGTTTTTGTTTTTCTTATTAAAACCTTGTTTAAGTTATTTTTGAGTCCCTTTTTTAATGCATGGTCTCCCCAGCAAGCTCTCTGCAGCGCTACCATACTGCAAACAGCCAACAGCCACAATCTTAGAAAGGCCCTAGACTTATCAAATAGTGTGTTTTATGTTGTTCCCTTTCATTCCAGGCTATTGGTTATCCTGAATATTTATTTGTTCTCAATTATTTCTCCTTGCCTAGTATGTTCTGAGGAGTAGTCCACAATAAACAGAGCTTGGGGAGGGTGGACAATGTGCCCATGTTCTGTTTCCCTCACTAATACTGGGTTAAGGCCTCTCTCTGCCCTTCATTTACATAGCTCACACTGAGTCTTCTGCCACCACCCCCCCCCCAAGTGTGTTGTATACGTGCAAAGCTCACTCTTGGATTTCTTTTTCCCTCAATACACCTGGAGGCCCTTTTAGTGCATGGATTTTAAAAATAAATCTATGATATTATTCTGCTGCAGACTATGGAAATATATTTCTTTGAGGTCTTTTTTCCCTGGCCATTCCTCCCACCCACACTTTCCATCTGTAGTGCAATATATCTCTCTGAACATTTCAGCCAGGAGGGCTGGAGAGCAGCTGTCTCTGCAGTGGAGGCCAGTGGTCTGCCAGCAGGGCATACTTCTGCATGGATTCATCACTGGTTACTTCCTTCCTTTGCTCGGGCTGTAGGCCCCTTCTGTGATATGCTGAGCCTGATTTAGATTGGGGTTTGATTCATGATGTACTAGCTGTACCCTTTTGTCTTTCTAGCAGCTACAGTGCCCATAATTTTATTTACTTATTTATTTGGTTCCATTTATGAATCCCTTCCTATAAAAGTATCTCAAGATTTCCTCACAATAAATACAAACAATTAACATCAGTGCCACATTCAAAAACAAATAAACCCAATTCCATATGTAAAAACAATGCCTTATCTAATGCAGATAAAGACCGGGGTCAGGAGCTCCACTTAGTAAGTGGCTTGCTGAAAATGAAAGGTTTCAACCAACATTTAAAGGCAATACAGATGGTGCCTATCTGATGTGTACAAAGAGGGAGTGGCAAGGGGTGGTCGTGGTTGTTGCAGTAAACTATTAAGGGTTTAAATAATGAAAATAATATCTTGATCACATTGTTACATGCATCCCATTTATACAAACAGTGGCTCAGCGTGTACCTGTTTGTTTTCCTTTGGAAGTTAGTCACTCAAAGCTCATTGGTATAGGATTGCCACATTTCAAAAAGTGAAAACCTGGAAACAAGAGTTGTTCAGCCTTTTTTGGCAAAGTTTTTGTTTGTTTGTTTGTGACCCAATTTGTAGAGCTTTTTTTTTTAGTTTTGCCCAAAGTTGTTGAGCTTCTTTTCTCAAAATCTCAAATAGAGGGAGCTTTGGGGCTATTTTTAATGAAATTTGCCAAAATCTACACTTCTGACATGGGCTGCCATACATCCAGATTTCCCCATCCATTTCAGTGGTTTCTGCCCAGATGCTACATTGGTGGTTTGCAAAATCTGTGCTTACTTACAAATATACAGGTTGAGCACTGGCAGAGGCATGGCTTACATAGCAGATCTTTGTTGAGACACCTGCCAACCTCTCACCTTCCTGCTGGCCTCTCCATTCATTCTTCTGCACTCTGCTCTGCCCCAAATGTCTCTAGCTGCCCCTGTCTATAGCACTTTCCAAAAGTGCCAGGGTCTAATACAAATATGAGTGGGAGTGAGCAGTATTACAGGAGCAGGCTCCATCCCCTGACTTGCATGTGTTCACTAGAACCTGCATAGACATCTACCATAGGACATGCCCATCTTTCAACTTATTCTAATGAATGTATGTTGGAGGCAATGATTTTGCTCCCCCCACCACACACATATCAGTTTTAATGCCTCCAGACATCTGAAAAGTGGCCCACTGCCTACTTCACATATGGTTCCTGGTGTAGTTTTATTATATTATTTTGAGTAAAGCATCCCCAAATGCCTGAGACGGTTGTTTTATATGTAAATAAAATAGGTCATGATCCAATCAAATTTCAAGAGTGAATTATACACACAGTTATTATTAAAATCTGTGCTACGTCTAGAACTTTGCTAGGTCTGGATTGTGCCCATCATTATCATAATTAGGACTGTAAGTCAGACTTTAATCAAGCTAATTGGCAATCTACATTTTTAGAAATTAATCAGTGGGGCTGAGGCTACAGATCATGCTTGTTTATTTTCCCAAGCTATTTTGGCTTCTGTGTTAACTGTAATAAAAATGAAAAAAAAAAGAAAAGAAAGGCTGCCTTTCTCTCTTAGTAAATGTAGCTTTTGTTCATTGTAAACTATATCCTGCATAAGACAGTACCTGTTAGAACTATTGGAATACTGGACTAGGAGTGTTGATAAGAGAAACAGCTTCAAATCAAAACCATGAAGCTCAATGGATCACCTTAGGTCAGTCATTATCTCCTAAGGTACCCCAAATGGCTGTTGTCAGGATACGATGAGATAGAGTAACCTTGTGTACTGTGCTGAGCTCATTGGAGGAAGTACAAGATAAATATATAGCTAATAATAATCTCACATATCTTGCAATCTACTAATGATGACACTTATACTGAATTTTTGGTAATTTATAAAGATATTTAAATTTAGCCATTTGTTTAAAAGTGAGCTGAAAACTAAAAGTGAGCTGAAAACTAAAAGTGAGCTGAAAACTATCATTTATCAGATAGTCTTAATTCTCATGGGAGAACCGATGGTACCTCACTGTGTCTTTATACATCCACGGAGATCTTGACACTACTGTTATAGCAGATTAATCTCAAGGGGTGTCCAGAGCATTGTCTAGTCCTGTTGTGTTGAATAAGTTTCAGTTAGCAAGGCTAGAGGAGGTAGACTAGGCGCTTAGATCAGTGAGAGTGACCACTTGTGCTCTGGACCCTTGCCTCTCTTGGTTGATAAAAACTAGCAGGGAGGAGACAGATGGCTGGGCCAGAAAGAAGATTAATACCTCCTTGAGAGAGGGGGTAGTCCTTGCCTGCTTGAAGAAGGCACTGGTAAAACCACTCCTCAGCAAACCCTCCTGGATTTGGAAAATCTAAGTAACTACTGGCCAGTTGTCAATCTTCCCTACTAGGGCAAAGTTTTTGAGTGGGTGGTTGCATACCAGATCCAGACACTCTTGAAGGAAACAGATTTTCTAGATCCATTTCAATTGGAGTTTAGGCCATTTTGGTACAGAAACTGCTTTGGTCACCCTGTATGATGCCCTCTGTCAGGAAAGAGACAGAGGAAATGTGTCCTTGTTTATTCTCCTTGGCCACTCAACAGATTTCAATACCATTGGCTATTGTATCCTTCTGGAGCAGTTGCCAGAGTTACGGGTGGGAGGCACTGCTTTCCAGTTGTTCCGGTCATACTTGTATAGTTGCTTCCAGAGGGTGATGCTTGGGGAGTGCTCTTCACAGGGCCGTCTTAACCATTGGCACTAGGGGTGCACGGCACCTGGGTGCCGGGCTCTCAGGGGTGCCAGGCCAAGAGTCTGGAGCCGAGCATTGGAGTCCGGAGAAGAGCCACCAACAGCCGAGCGGAGCAGAGCCCGTTGGAGTGCTGCGGGCTCTTCTGCTGTGGACGGCTCTTCCCCGGACTCCAACGATTGCCCCCGAACTCATGCCAAGCCGCCTGCAGCAGAAGACCCCATGGCGCTCCGATGGGCTCTGTTCCACTCGGCTATCGGCTCTTGCCCCAGCTACATGGCAGCTAAATGTCTCAGTGCTGCGCCCGGAGCACCGTGTAATGTTGTGGGTGCTGCACGACGCATCCTGTTGCATGCACCAAGCTGTGGGTTTCTTTGCTGGCTTTTCTGCTGTCGGCGCACGCTCCCAGCGCCGCCCAATGTGGGGTGCCAGTGCAGAACGACTGGGAATGCAAGCGGCAGTGGAGGAAACGTTTCCGGATGGGATCCACTACACGGCGAGAGCACCAACAGCAGCAACAAAACCCAACGAATAGGAGTGTGTGGATCCCGTCTGGAGATCTTTTCTCTGCTGCCAGTTGCATTCCCTGTCATTCTGCACTGGCACCCCACGTTGGGTGGCGCTGGGAGCATGCACCGATTGCGGAAAAGCCAGCAAAGGAATCCGCAGCTTGGCGCACGCAACAGGATGCATCGTGCAGCACCCACGTTACACAGCACTCCAGGTGCTGCACGCATAGCCGAAACAGTTAGCCGCCATGCAGCGGGGGGAGGTAGCAGGGGGACAGCACGGCGACTGTGCCACCTGACATTTTGTGTCGTCCCCCCCAGCATGGAACCTGCACCCACCTTCGTACGCCCCAGCGTGTGGGACGCTGGCAGCCCCGTTGGTTTGCACTGTGAGTCCCTGCGTCCCGTAACCATTCTAAAGGTAAACTACTATTTCCTTTAAAAAAGGTCAACAACTTTGGGAGTTCTCTCCCTAAAAAAAGAGAAAAAGGTCGACAACTCTGGGCATGCTTAAGATGGCCCTGGCTCTATATCCCTATGGAGCCTTCATTGTGGGGTTCCTCTGTGCTCAGTTTTATACCCCATGATGTTTAACTTCTACATGAAACTGCTGAGTTGGCTTATCCAGAGTTTTGGAGCACATTGTCAGCAACATGCTGGTGATACACAGCTCTACTTCCCCTTTACATCTGCAGGTGTGGCAGTGGATGTGCTGGACCAGTGTCTTGCCTGTTATGGACTGAATGAGTGCTAATAAATGGAAACTCAGATAAAACTGAGCCACTGTTGGTGAGTGGTTCCCTAGACTGGATGGATGGGAGGTTGCCTGCTCATGATGGGCTTACATTCCCTCTGAAGGCAGGTATGCAGCTTGGGGGTACTTCTGGACCCTTTGCTGTTACTTGAGGCTCAGGTGGTCTTGGTGACACAGAATGCCTTCCATCAGCTTTGGCTGGTGGCCCTGCTGTGCCTCTAGGGATAGCCTACCTTCTGTTGTGTGTGCTCTGGTAATCTCTAGGTAGATTACTGCAACATGTTATACCTGGGGCTGCTTCTGAAGACAGTTTGGAAACTTCAGCTGGTGCTCACTTGAGGCAAGATGGTTTGTGCATGTAAAGCTAATTCTGGCCCCACTGCACTGGCTGGCAATTAGTTTCTGGATCCAATTCAAAGTGCTGGTTTTGTATAAAACCTTAAACAGCTCAGGACTACAATGCCGCAATGTCCTCCTCTCCCCATATGAACCAATTTAGACCCTCCAATCATCATCTAAGGCCCTTCTTCATGTGCCTCCTCTGTGTGAGGTCTGGAAGGCCTCAGCATGAGAATGGGCCTTTTCTGCTGTAGCTCTCTACTTGTGGAAGGCTCTCCCCAGGGAGGCTTACCTGGTGCCCTCATTAAGCATCTTTAAGTGCCAGGCAAAAACATTCCTCTTCACCCAGGCCTTTGGCTAATTAAACAGTCTATGATGTTTTAAACCACATGGAAGGTATTTTTGTTGTTGTTATATTATGCATTTTTGTGTTTTTATATTGTAAACCACCCTGTGATCCTTGGATAAAGGGTAGTATAGAAATGTAATAATAAATAAATTATCTATCTATCTATCTATCCTAAATGCTGCATGGTTTTATGTTTGTGTTGGGTTCAGGTTTTGTGCTATGCAAGGCAAAAGTAAAGAATCAGTTTTTTATAACCAGCACTAAACTGAAAGATGATTAACGCTCACTAACATAAAACTCTGATGAGATTTCTGAGCCAGATTCCAAAGCTACACAAGGAATAAACCAGCTACAGCTTCAAATATTTTATATAGATATATAGGCATATATTAGCCTGGGAATCTGTTAGATGATGTCCTGACAACAAGCCTGATGCATACTAGAAATGTTTGATCACACTTTTGTCCACTTTCCAGATCTCTCTTTATGTCCCTTTTCAATACTCCAGGTAACTTGACCAGATGTCTCTGTTTGATTGCTCAAGCTCCAATTTTTAATGGACTGGATAAGCATCCAACAAATTTATGCAGAAACACCCTATTGTCATTTGGCCATAGATACACCCTCAGTATAGAAGCAGCTGATAGGCAGCCCCTGTTCCTCCTTCACTGTATGTTGTCTCTCCAGCGAACGATTAAATTGTCATCAACCCAAGGAAAGAATGCAGCCTGATACCTGCAAAATATTTTTAGATGCAAATGCTTAATGTCTCTTGGCAGTACCGGCCTTCTGGAGGAAGCCAAATGTTTCTGTAAGCCAGGAATTTATTCCACAAGATCTCTGCCCTGAGGCCATTTAACTTAGATGTGAGGGCTGGGCATAAAGCCTGCTCACTTGCTTGATCTCCATCTGGGTCCCACTTATCCATTATCACATATGTGTTGTCCCTGTTTAGCTGCCTCTTCTGTTTTCTGCTTCCAAATCTAACCAGATGGAAAGGTTGGTCTCATAATCAAGCTCCACACAAGTAGGGCAGGGTAAGGACTGGGAAGAGGGTTGGTCTACAACATCTAGACGGGTATTTCTTTTCTTGGAGATATTTATACCACTAACAAAAACATGATACTGTTTAGATTAGATACTACTCAGATTGCCATAATGTGGATCTGTAGTGAGAAGGAGTGGTTGGAAAGAGCAAAGTGAAGCCATTCAAGTACCGGTTTGTTCTGCACCTTTAATTTTACTGACACTCTCCAACCAAACTGGGATTTCAAGTGGCACAGTAGTGTACTTATAGGTTGGCATCTTGACCTGTAGAGTGGACCAGTACATTATCCTAAACAACTTGTAAAGGGGTAAGCCTAATTTAAAATAGTGTGACTTCCTTCTGAGTAAATGTGTATTGGATTCTGCTGTAAATATATACTGAATATTAAGTTAAGCGGTAATTCTACAGAAAAAGAGGCTAAGTTGACATTATTGATGTTTCTTTTGACTGACCAGTTTGAATATTTTCTTCTGGAAATAAGGAACAAAAAAATCATTTTGTATCAGTTTTTGGTAGTGACTGTTGTCTCCCTATTGTCTCTTAGCCTCATTTCCTTCCTTCTCAGTGACAGCAGAAAAAGGAAGGAGTTAGGGAAGTATACAATGTCAGGCACCCTGGGCAATTATGTCCCAAGTATCTAGAAGCCTGGAATGCTGCTGTAACAGCCATTTAAGAGTCAAAGATGGGAGAAGAGATGAACTGAGAGAGAACAGTCAATACAGTAGGTATGAGTTCTTCTGCGGCTCATAATAAAATCTGTGTTGGAGAGGAACTCAGGAGTCCATAATTCTGCTCTTGACATTGAAGGCAGGTGATATGCATTTTCTTGGCTCCAGCAGTTTGCACTTTCCAACGCTTGGCAAAAAAATAAATCGATGACCCGGAACGGTGCCATTGCAGTCCACATAGCTGCTTTTCCTCCCTTTTCTGGGAAAAACCTAATGGAATGTTCAGCGCCTGGCTCACTGTTCAGCTTTCCATCCGGTGGCAACAGAGTCCAACTTTCACAGGCCAGACCAGCTCTTAAAGGTATTGCATCCCATTCTTGCCTCCCCTCCTTTTGTAGCTTGCAGGAAATGGTCCCAGCAATTGTCTTGGCTGGCGGTCACCTTCAGACAAAGCAGAACTAGAAAGGCAATTCTTCTTCTTCCTCTCTCTCTCTCTTTCTTGATAGAACAGATGTGGGCACTGTTGTTGCTTTTTCAAGAACATAAGGTGCCAGAACTGCAGTCCGGCGCATTCCACCAGTAAAAAAGCACTGGTTATAATAGAGCACTGGTTATAATAGAAGCACTGGTTATAATAGAATTGATGTTTTTGAATTATGGTGCTGGAGGAGACTCCTGAGAGTCCCATGGACTGCAAGAAGATCAAACCTATCCATTCTTAAGGAAATCAGCCCTGAGTGCTCACTGGAAGGACAGAACCTGAAGCTGAGACTCCAATACTTTGGCCACCTCATGAGAAGAGAAGACTCCCTGGAAAAGACCCTGATGTTGGGAAATATGGAGGGCACAAGGAGAAGGGGACGACAGAGAACAAGATGGTTGGATAGTGTTCTCGAAGCTACCAGCATGAGTTTGAGGAAACTGCGGGAGGCAGTGGAAGACAGAAGTGCCTGGCGTGCTCTGGTCCATGGGGTCACAAAGAGTCGGACACGACTAAACAACTAAACAACAACATAATAGAGTCATCAGAGATATTTTTTCCCATTTATAGAAAATTGAACAAACAAACAGTGTGCTATTTAGCACATAACTCAAAAAGGTGAGGAGTATAACTCATACACTCTTTGGGGGCAATGTGCACTTGCTTTGATGGGGGCTTGCACAGAAAGCATTGCTTGACAGATTTCATTTTTAATACACCAGACACTTATAATGAATATAAATCACAGTAAAATATAATTCAGCATTTCTAGGGAAATTTTTATTCTCTCCCCCCCCCCTCCATCAAAAAGATGAAGAAAACATTTACAAAGATTCATACACTTCATAGACTGTAGCGACATGCACCATTAAGAAAAAGTGGTGACTTTAGGCCTTAGGCATAAAGCTCCCCTCTGCATGCCCTGAAGCTACAATGGATATTAAATTCACTGAAGTGAAAGTTAACGCCATTTCTGTAACCCCATGCTGAACAAACATTTTAATCTGTCAGCAGACACATGCACAGATGATGAAGAGCAACAGAGAAGGCTACTTGAATAGTGCTCAATAAATGGTCACCAGGCTGGCAAATTATGGTTCCTGCTCTTATTATGAAATTGGAAAATGCTAATTCTGAAGCTTAAGAAGTAAGATCAACATGAACATTACTTATCCCTGAAGTACAATTCTGCTTTACCTACACCTGTACACTACATCTGCAATGCTCATGTGCTATCAGTCACAGCCATTCAGGGCTAGAATCTTGCAATAGATTCTTCTGGGACACTTTCAGAAACCTGCACCAGAAATGCCATATGCAAGTATCCATTGGAATATATATTAAATATCCCATGTCTTGATATCACAAAGTCAATTTGGATTGAGGGCTATAGTATCATGACTACTTTTGAAGCAATCACTGAAAAATCGCTAAAAGAATTTTACAGTGCTGTTGAATATGTTCATGAAAATGAGAGAATATTTTCAAATCAATTCTAGTTAAATTCCACAAAGTGCACTTTACTGACTTATTTCTTTGACGGTGCAGATAGCTGATCTTAGGGTTAGAAGCCCCATGGCAGATGGTTATTTTAAATAGTTTGACCTAATTTCTTAATGGGGTGATCCTGTGTTAGCATAAAGTCTTATTGAAGAACTATTCTTTCATATGAAAATAACAGAAGAAAAGGCTAAATATATATAGCAGAAGAATTGGTGGGTGTCAGCTTAATCTCTAATGCACAGCTGTCTATATCCACAAACTGTCATATGGCATTAGGAAAAATTGCCAGCCTAAGAGAGGGAGGAGGAGAAACATCCCTCAAACAGTTAATTTTTTTATGGACTACAAAATAATCCTTTCTACTGAGGTACATTTCCTTTCTAAGATACATTGTGGCACAGAAACAAAGAGAGGGATGGAATGAATCTAACGTGAATCACTTTGCTATTCAGAGAACATTTTAGGGTTCATTGTATCTGTGGATGGGAGGGAGAAATGTTCAAACATGCCCCACTCCCAGTATCCTTGTAATTCTACCTGCTTCTCTAACCTTCACCATGCTGAATTCAGAAAGTCTGCAGGAGACTTTTACATTCATTTGCTTGCATGAAAGCAGAACTCCCCATATAATCAATTATCCTGACAAAGCTCTGAGTGCATGTAGTGACTTGCACGGGGACATTGGGGTTCTAATGTGAATCCCTGCTGTACATCCATGGATACAAAGTTCAAAATATTCTCTTTCTTTTTTCTTCTGTGCTGGCCCTGAAAGGTGGCAATGTCACTAGGATGCAAGGAGAAATGGTAATACAAGGCAAAGGTAAAGGACTCCTGGATGGCTAAGCCCAGTCAAAGGCGACTATGGGGTGCGGCACTCATCTCACTTTTCAGGCCAAGGGAGCCTGCATTTGTCCACAGACAGCTTTCTGTGTCATGTGGCCAGCATGACTAAACAGCTTGTGGCACAACAGGACACTGATCAGAGAGCACAGAAACACCGTTTACCTTCCCACTATTTATCTACTTGTCCTAGCATGGTTTTGAACTGCAAGGTTGGGAGAAGCTGGGACAGAGCAATGGGAGCTCACCCCGTCACGGGGATTCGAACCGCCAACCTTCAGAGCAGCAAGCCCAAGAGGCGCAGTGGTTTAGATAGGGTTGCCATATTTCAAAAAGTGAAAATCAGGACAGAAAAGTTGTCCAGCTTTTTTGAACTAAGTTGTTGAGCTTTTCTGGCAAAATCACAAAGAAATTGGTTTTTGAGCTATTTCTGAGGAAAATGAGCAAAAACAACACTGCTGACATGGGCCCAGACGCTGCTTGTGGCTGCAGTATTCTGGATATGTCCAGGAAATTCTGGACATATGGCAACTCTAGGTTTAGACCACAGTGCCACCTGTGTCCCTGGTAATACAAGGATCAGAATTGGGCACAATATTGTATATTTAAAACAAATGCAAAGAAGAGAGATCTGGGAATGGTCATTTGGGGACATGTACAGGTAAACTCTGAGCATCATTTTCCCCCCTATACCACTCATACATTTTACTCATGAATATGACACTCGTGGTAGCAGCAGGATCAGGATCATATTTCTTGGCCTACGAGAGTGGTCACCTCTGCAATTGGGTGCCCCAGTTGCATGTAGCCACTATCCAGAAGTAAATGCTTACACAGAGAGTTCTCCCCCCCGACCCCGACTTCTGCACTCATCACAGGCTTTAGGCATTGTGGAAATACAACTTCCAGGGCAGGCCATGAAGTGCAGCCCCACCCTTGTTGCTACAAATGGAAACCCTACATGTGAGAGTATGCATTGATAGGGCTTTGATGGCAGGACAATCTTAGGAATGATGACGCAACCCTAAAGCATTTCACAATCATCAGAAAGGAGAGAGGAAGAGAAGTTGGCAGAGGAGGCTGTAGGTTGTCCTGCTTCACAAAAGGAATGAAAAAGGGATCAGGGCAGAGAAAAGTGGTTTGCAAGTAAAATCTTTCTGTCTGGTTCTGTCTTCCTAAAGAGGAGCTGCTTTCTGCTGGAGATTCAGTCATCACTCTATTCATATAGACATTCAGTCTTTAACTTCTCCCCATGCTTCACTTCACCCATCCAACCATCCAAAAGCTTTGCTATTTCCATTTCAACATCTTCAATGTGTCCATTTTGATTCTGTGTCTACTGCTAATAACCTTGGCCATATCACTGTCACTCCCTCATAGCTGATTGCAATTTCTTTTGTGATGACCTTCCCTCTTGTCATTCCCTTTCTCTTCAGTGTAAAATGTCATTGTTCACTAATGTCCCCTTATTGTCACTGTGATCATGTCACCTCTCATTATGTCCTTACTCGCTGTCTGCATAATCTCCCATTGTTCGAAGTTCTCTACCTGTCTGCTTCTGATGAAGGCCAGTTGAGACACTACACTTGGTACAACATTGTCACCAAGATCACCTTCCCCAATGCTAAGTGAGCCCAACCCCAGCCATAATGTTTAGAACTGATGGTTTCTATGATCGGGTTGACTGTCTCCATAGCACTGCTGAATTTCAGTGTTTTTTAGTATGATTGTTTAAGCAAAGGTATGATATTTGCCTACTCTGTCCCTGGAAAGAACTGACAGTATTGTGGGTGGCAGCATTCACCTGATCTCTGGTTGGTTGGGTCACAGCTGCTTAACAAGAGGTAGAGAAAAAGGTTGCCATAAAACAAACATACTGACAGGAGCAATGGATTTGCTCCCCCAGAGTATTTCCTGGTAAGGTAAAGGTAAAGGGACCCCTGACTGTTGGGTCCAGTCATGCACGACTCTGGGGCTGCGGCACTCATCTCGCTTTACTGGCTGAGGGAGTCGGCGTCCAGCTTCTGGGTCATGTGGCCAGCATGACTAAGCCACTTCTGGCGAACCAAAGCAGCGCACGGAAATGCTGTTTACCTTGCTGCCAGAGTGGTACCTATTTATCTACTTGCACTTTGATGTGCTTTCGAACTGGTAGGTTGGCAGGAGCAGAGACCGAGCAACGGGAGCTCACCCCGTCTCCAGGAATCAAACCACCGATCTTCCAGTCAGCAAGCCCTAGCTCTGTGGTTTAGACCACAGTGCCACCCACATCCCATACCTCCTGGTAAGCAGCAACAATTCAACCAACCAGTGGTTATGCGAGTGTGGCTGTCCCCACAATGCTGTCCACGAAGGAGAATAAAGAGGTATTTTCTCTAACTTTCTGTCCATAATTTTTAGTGCTAAAAATTTGACATTTTGATTGAGGAATGCCAAATCTCATGTGATCTTGAAAGTAAACAAATGGTAGCATTGCAGTTATGAAATTTGTGTTTTGACAAGACACTAGTGTACAAGGATAATTCCCTCAGCAGATGGTATCCCTGAAAACCCTTTTCAGAAGCTACTCTCTGTGAGTTCCAATAATGCATAGAAGGGAAAGCAGATCCTTGCCTTCTGACTCCACATCCTAACATCCCCTTCCCCGCTGTCTTATACCCTGGCTTAGACCTTTGTGCATTGGACAGAATGTCTAAAGAGGGAACCCATGTGTGTTCACCTGAACATATGGATGTTCCCCTCTTCTACCTAATCTGAGATGGTCTGAAGACACTGCTGGTGAGCCTTAAATGTTGAGCTCAGGACCAGCAAACACAGTTCTGCCCCCATGCATTCTCTCACACATTCTTGGGAGTTTTGAAGGGTCCTTCAATCAAGCTTTGCTGCACTTCCACTAGAGCTACAAAGTGGACAATTTGTTTCTGAAGTTGTTTCACACAATATGCTGAGAGCAATAGCTTCTTCACAATGTGCATTAGGCCATCAGCTCTTTGCTAATGAACCCCTTTTAGAAGTTTACTGCATTCATATACCATGTGCTTAACAATCCATGAACTGTGATTGGTTAAGGCTATTAGTGTGCTTATTAACTCTGCAGCAAAGTTTGTAACTCTCTGAAAGTGCTAAAAGAGAGATCAGTATACTAATTGGGTTTCAGCCAACCAACATATACACATCATATAGGATTTAGAATATTACAAATCAGAGAGAATCATTTTCTGTTTGTAGAATCATGCAAAATTTCTTTAAAGATTATTCATTGTCACTGATTATAACTTCCACTGAGTCATCTGTGAATGAAGCATTTAATTCATAGATATTGAAAAGAGGAAATTGGTTTCATGATACCAATTTGGGCTTCTTTCCCACATTAGAAGAAGCTCCTATTATATAATTGCTGAGCATCATAATTGGTCTTCCTTCCCATGAAATAGAATGGTTTAGGTATTCAGTAGTTGCCAATACAGGGGCCCTCCAGACGAGTGCTTTATTGTGGGTGTATGCAGCAACAAGCATTTTATACTTTCAATATAGATTAATAATGGATCTTTATGGGACCATCTGATCCTCCTCCCACTGCACAAATGTTCTTCAGTACTCCTGGATTCCTGATTCTGCACTGGTCTCATTTGACTCCTCCCAGGCCATTGTATCCATCACCACCATTCCTGCTCTCTGCCCTTCCACTTTTTATCCAACAGTGGAGCTAGTTGTGCTATGGTGCCATGCTTCTATGCCACCCTAATCATTTCCACCAGCCCTTGAAGCTGCCATTCTTGCTAGTGACAGCAGCACTGTTGCTGCTTTTCTCTCTCCTTCACCTGTAGCAAGAAACTCGGTCTCTTCTCCCTCCCTCCTTGCATCCTGCAAGTGGGTAAAGGTGCAGGCCCTGGAAGGAAGGGAGGAAGTAGGGAGAAAGGGAAGGAAATACATACCTGGTTCCCACTGCTTAGTTGCCTCAGCACACACACACCACACACACTGACCCTAATTTCTCTCTCTGCAGACACAGTTCTCTTGTGTGTATATGTATCCTTTGTTTGGGCTCTCTCCACTTTCATGCAAACACACACCCCTGAGCCAAACATAACTCCTTATCTTTTTTCCCTTCCTCCTTCTGGGTACCTATTGTGAGGAACTTTGTCCACTGAAAGATTTCAATAGACGTTTCCATTACATACAACAAGCTGGAGCACTTACATCCACTCATAGATAGGCACCCTGTCATGCAATTTATTGCTTTAAGCTGACAATGATAGGGGGGAAAAGGAAGCTGCTTTGTACTATGTTGGGCCATTGGTCTATCAATACTGAATAGCTCTCCAGGGCATCAGACAGGGGGGATTCTCAGATCTACCAGGAGATGCTGTAGACTGAAATTCATGCAGGTGCTGTACCATTGAGCTATGACGCTTCCTGTTCACAAGTGGGTCTACACAAGATGAGTAACTGGTCCGGTCTATAGCAGACAGCAGCATCAGTGTCAATGATGCAGCAACTGGAGAAGTTGCCTGCCAGTAGGTCTCCTTGTGATCTGAAGCCCCATCCAGCCACCAAAAAAACCAGAAGTATCTGCTGATTAGTGAGATTGTGCTCCATTAGTGGAAACTGGTGGAAACTGCTGGCATGCAGCTCTTATTTTTCCATCAGATCTACTCACAAGTCGTCGTCCCCATGCAACTTTTCACAACAAACTGGAGCACTATCCTACCAGACCTGCTCCAAAGTGCTTCAGCTTACAATAAAAAGGGGTTCAGTTATACAATCTCCAGATTTCAAAAAGAAATAGTGGAAGAGAATTTTAAATTGTTTTTAAAAAAGCATATAGTATTTTATTAGAGTGGGAAACCAAAGAGGAAGACGTTAAATCAGTTATGATTAAATGGGCTCAGGATGTGGGACACAACATCCAATTTGAAAGTAGGGGGAAATTATGGAAAGTTGATATAAAATTCACAGATTGCATATTATTAAGAGAGAATTACATGAAAATGATGTACACATGGTATATCACACCAGTGAAAATGGCAAATATGTTTAGGAAAGAAAATAACAGATGTTGGAGATGTAAGGAAAAGGAAGGGACATTTTATCTCATGTGGTGAGAATGCAAATGCATTGGGAAATGATATACAACGAATGGAAAAAAAAAATCTTTCAAATGAATTTTGTTAAACACCCTGAAGGCTTTTTGTTAGGTATTTCAAATCAAGAGCTACCAAAAGAAAAATGGACATTATTTATGTATGCTACAACAGCAGCAAAAATCTTGATTGCACAATATTGGAAGACAGAAGAAATACCATCAAAGGAACAATGGCAAGAAAAGCTGATGAACTATGTGGAATTGGCTAAGCTAACAGACAAACTACGAGAGAAGGACAAAAAGAACTTCAAAAGAGTCTGGGAACCATTTACATTTTATTTGCAGAAACAGCAGAATGGACTGGATTCACTGGCAGGATTTGAATAAACTTTCACAATTTCACTTTGAGTAACAGATATTTCAGAGAAATGATAAGGGGTTTTATTTTTGTGTAGGAAAAGCAGGATACGATAAATAAAAGTAAATAACTCAGCAGAGGGGAAGTCCAGTGGAGGGGAGGGAGAATAATTATAAATAACATGATGAATGAGATTTGTATCGTTAATTGTTATAAAATTCAATAAATATTCAAAAACAACAACAACAACAAAGTGCTTCAGCCGGACATTTGACCAAACATGATAGGCTGTCCAACTCACAAATAATTCCATTACATGTTCCTGCAAAATCAACACAGTTATCTCACGGACCAAGAGGATCAAGAGAACATTCAAAAGAAAAGAGAGAAAGAGAGCTGGTGTAAACAGCCTCTGTGTTGTTTAAAAAATACACACACCTCCCAACATTTGTTACTGTGGTGAAAATTGTGCCTAGGGCTTCCTAATAAAGTTGAGGCTGAGTTCAGATATGGCCTCTCAGAAAATAAATAACCATCATCTTGAAAAGCAGGCACTAGAAATCTTTGATTTTCTCCCTGTTATGTCAGCTAAATATAAAACTTGTATATGATGCAGATTTTGTTGAAACTCTAACCCATTCATTAGCTGTGGGTGGTCCTTTCAATATCTAAATGCAATTTTAGTTGCCAGCATGATACATTTTTTTTCTTATCCTTCCTTAGTTTTCTTCAAACATTATTGTTATTACCTGTCATTAGATTTATTGAGTGAGGTCCATATGTCACAGTTACTTAAAATCAAAGTTGCCAGGAACAGTAAATTTCTGTGGAAACAAGGGGGGGGGGGCGGGACACTATGCTGACTTAAAAATATGAAAGTAAACTATATTTCCATGATTATTATTTTTTACATGATTTGCACCACACAGTTCTACTGTTTGTTTGCATGAGACCTTGTTTTGTAAAGCCCATTGCACTTACAATCCCACCCCAAAGCTGCACTCTTTTGCTGAATTTCTGGATTAAATGTAGCAGCTCCGCTCTCTGAAATTGCTTTAAGAATGTCCACCTTAAGGTCAGCCACAGAGTGTCCTGGTAGATTAAAAAGTTATTTTATTGGTTTCTGAATATGTCCATATGTGAGGTTCGTATTTTTATAGCAACCAGCATGTTTGTCCTATGTAGAAGGTCATTTCAGAAAGATTAATTTCAAGCAAAAGAAATTATACTGAAGCTGTAGCTTCAAGTGAAAAGCTTGAGGTAAACTTAGAAATGGGTGAAACATGTTAGGTCCCCTTGGAAGTTCTTCTTTACATTAGCAATGTTTAAACACAGAGCTATTTTTTCTGTGCATGCAAAGATGAATTCTTATTAGCCTGGAGTGTTTGCTCTCTTCAACTTCATATGTTACACATGAGTTTCACTGATATTAATATAGCAGAATTGGACTCAGACATATCTAAAATAGTCAAGGATTACTAAAATGATATATAACACCATTTCTAAAGACAAATACTGGAACAACTACACTCTTGGTTATCCTTGTCAATCACACAAGAAACACCTTTTCTCTCTATCTCCCCAGCCCCCAGTGTGGCAGTTTCCTTTTATGGAAATATTGAGGCACTTGTGATTGGTGCAAAAGTGTGAAATGGACCGACAAGAGCTTTTCTTAAAGCTTTTTAGAAAATTAAAAAGCATCCTCAGAAGCTCAAAGTGAGTCTGAAGCTTTAGCAATAGCCTGCTATACTTCACACTACTTTCGGCCAGAGTAATCTTAGTTCAAAGGCATTTTCAATATATCTGAAACAGGTAACTTTGTCTTGGAAGTTGGGCTTTGTAGAACAACCCTAGAAACAACCACCAAATGTGAAGAACAGGTGGAGCTATAGATTGCAAAGTTCAGCCTTATCCCCCGCCAGACTACAGTATCATTATGTGACTCTCTTATTCTTTTTTCCCAGTTTCTTAATTTTTGCTTTATCCCATTTTGACCACAAGACCCTGAGTATCAGAAGCTTCACAAAGTTTAGGAAGATACCTCACCAAGGGGATTCCTGGCCCAGTTCCTTCAAGCCATGTAATTCTGGGGTGCTGTTCTGAAGAGACACCTTTGATATATTGTCTTAGGACAATATATCCCAGTGTTTCCTGTTCTCAGCCATTTTCTATACATTCCCCCTCTTCTGCTCCAGCTCTTAACAGCTAGAACAGTAAGTGCCTGAAGACAATGCTGAAAGTTACAGCTTTTCACATTTAATCAACCAATTGGCTCAAGGAATAATATAATTTAACCTGTTCCATATTTCTGATTCGATGGGAGCAGTGTGGCTATGAAGAATATGAATTCTTGCAGAAGAGCTGTAATGAATTATAAAGAACTTCCTTCTTCCATCCAGATATTATCCTTTCATTAAAGAGAAGTGAACAAGAAAGAAAATATCCCCCACTGGAATGACCTCCTAGATAATATTGCTTTTATCTCTCCTGGCTTGAAGACTGAGAAGCCTGCAAGGTCTCTTAATATATTTCAGAGAGGATCTGTGAACATCTTACTCATCCTTCATTGGGTCAAGTTTGGAGGGCATTTTCCAATTAAGTGAAATGAGATGCACAGAATATTCCCAACAAAACCTCACACAGGGCTTCATTATTCTTGAGATCAGCAGATGGGGCAGAACTTTGCTGCTCTAAAATGCAGGGTTAAGCACATCTACTGCTGACATAGTTTCAGGAGGATGCAATCTGCTCCCCCCCCCCCAGATGTGTAGTCAAATCCCTCTGGCTTTTACAGGAGAGAAGAAATGAAGTCCTAGCTCCTTTCATCAAGCTTTGGTAGACTCACTACTTCAACGATGGCTTAGCGAAACAGGAGGTAAAGCAGATGGAAACTTACCACACTCTCTTTTATTGAAGAAAAACAACCCAGCCAGAGCCAGATTCATAAATAGGAAGTGTGTGTTTTTAGTAGATCTTTTATTCAGCTGAGGGAGGAACTGTTGTCTCTCAATTCAGAACAGCATTCAAAATATGCACACGTAGGGATTAGTGCTGCTTGGAATCTAGGTGCATTAAACTGAAATTAAATTAGATCAAATGGGAGTGCAAACTTTTGTTAAAAAGTAAAACTTGGTTACCTAATAAATTATACCAAGACAGAAGCCAATCCATGCCTAAACTTGCCTGCTTGAAGACAAGTATGGGCACAGGGTTGTTCACTACCACCAGAGCTGGTTAGCATTAGGTAGTGATGAGTTCCAGAGGAATTGAGTTCAGCTGAGTTCCACCATCCAAGGGAACACCCTTCCTCCTCAATCCAGGTAGCAACGAGGTGGCTGAGTGACCACCCTTTGATCCTGCAGGTGTTCAGGGTGTTTACAACCTCATCTGACCCTGTGCCAGGGTGGTCACTTAATCAAAGTCATTCCCTTAAAAAATGGGCAGGCAACATGATAATTCCTCAAGCCAAAAGAGGCATGAAATTCAATAACCCAACCTCTAATAATCACCAGTGTAGAGTAGGTGAAGACTACTTCTATCCAATTTGACTACCCAAAACATGGGTCACACCTGGCCCCATAAGGTGACTTGCCAGTCCCATGTTGGTACAAGAGGGCTGGAGGCTGGATGCCATGCTGAAAGCAAAGTTGAAGCAGAGGGGACTGGGAACAGCTTCTAAGGCTGAGCATCCCATGTGGCAAGTTCCTTTGTCACCCCAAGATTGTCACATGCTTTCACCCAGATCAGAGTTGGTGAGGCAAGGAGTTGTTAGGAGCGGAGTAAATGAACTATTTATTAGAGAGAGAGAGAAAACAAGGTCTGTTCAGGAGCACCAGGCCTAATGAGCACAGCAATTCTTCTCAGTAAGTCTTGCCCCAATGAGGCAGTTGTGGTGGCTGAAGATTCCCGCCTTCCCACAGCTGCCTAAATCTTCTCTCCCCTGGGTCCTTCCCAATCAACCTAAGACTATGCCAATATGTATGTCTCTGCTGATTCCTCTTCATACCTGTTCTGGTCCTGGGAGACCAGTGGGGAGGGGAGTTTGTCACAGCAGTAGCAGGACACATCCTGGCTTCTTCACCAGCCTGACTCATCTCCGCCATCTTGTCCCCCTCACCTCCTTCTTCTGCCTCCGCCTTCTGCCTCTCCCACTGCTCACTATCCCGAGTTACCTCTTCAGTTTCTGACAACTCCTCCTCTTAGGCTTCTCCCTCTTTTCCCTCTGACTATTCATTGTCATCCCATCACCATTCCCGGGCTCTGAGCCGCCTTCCCTTGGGGGGTCCCCAGCTGGCGCCTCCCGCCATTCCTCTGCATCTAGCCAGTCCATGACAGGAGTGCTCTCCATGCCACTTCATCAGAAGCCAATGATGCTGACTAACTCTGGGGAAACACATAATCTCATGATGTCATGTCATGCTACTAGACATTACAGAGGAGGAGAGGAATGGGATACAGGATGTCTATTTTGGGTGGCACTTGCACATTTACCATGTTTGGCCATTTCTCTAGCAAGTGGTGCAGCATATGCATAAAGTCCCTGGTCCAATCCTTATTTTTATGATTGTAAAGTGTTTTCAACTGTTTTTTAATAGGACAACCCACCCTGGGGTGTGGGTGGCACTGTGGGTTAAACCACAGAGCCTAGGGCTTGCCAATCAGATGGTCAGCGGTTCAAATCCCCTCGACGGGGTGAGCTCCCATTGCTCTGTCCCTGCTCCTGCCAACCTAGCAGTTCAAAAGCACATCAAAGTGCAAGTAGATAAATAGGTACCACTCCGGCGGGAAGGTAAACGGCATTTCTGTGCACTGCTCTAGTTCACCAGAAGTGGCTTAGTCATGCTGGCCACATGACCTGGAAGCTGTACGCCAGCTCCCTCAGCCAAGAAAGCTAGATGAGCGCCGCAACCCCAGAGTCGTCCGCGACTGGACCTAATGGTCAGGGGTCCCTTTACCTTTACCTAACCAACCCTGGGACCATAGGGTGAACAGCGGGTCATCAGCATCCCTGGCATCTCTAGTTAAAAAAAATTAGGTAACAAGTGATGGGAAAGAGGTCTCTATGCCTGAGAGGGGTAGCCAACAAAGTGCTTTCAGTAAGTTATTGGACTACAAACTCCCTTCAACCCTAGCTTTTCTGGATAATGGTCAGGGATTGTATGGAAGGACACCACATTGACTACTTCTGGAGTGAAATGCATTGGGCTATTTGGCAATCAATTGCCTACCTTCAAGAGGCTTTTTAAAAAACATTAATCTGGAAATATCTCCCCGCTCCTCGCCTATATTAATACACACACGTGCATGCATATACACACACCTTTCCCCACAATTCTACAAGTATATTGGCTGCAGGTGATTTAATTTCCTCTGTACTTTGCAATGGAGAGGGGAAAGGTAGACTTTATAATTTGGGAAGGTTCCCTCATGTAGAACATAATTTCTTTTCTTTTCTTTTTTTGAAACATGTGTCCTTTCTGCCACATTTCATTTCGCATTGTATTGGCGGAGAGGGGAGACAATAAGCTTCATTTTTAGCATTGCTCCCTTCTCGATACGCGTTGTCTAAATCACAGTGGAGTTGCTAACAGCGTGTGACTGACAGTCTTCCTTGATAGACAATCTGTGATCCTTTCAGCCTTTTACTAATAAGCTCATTAGGATAGCAGGGGATGAAAATACTTTCTAGGATATAGCAATGAAGCACAGCAAATGCAGCGCATGTCTGACCACTCAAACTTTAGAGAATCAATCTTTCTTCAATCAAAACTTTGCCAGGTTCTGCTGAATGTCTGCTGAAGGTTACTACTCCCCCCTTTCTTTCTTTTAATAAAGGCTTCTAAGCAAACCCCAACAAGCCTTCCAAATGAATGTAGGTCAAGGTGAAAGGAGATTGAGCACCTTTAATAATACTACTAATAAAAATCAAAATTGCATTTAGAAATTATTGAAAGGGCCTCTCTGATCTGTGCTATTGTGTAATAGACTTGTATTATAATTTACTTTGATTCCTATTGTTATAAACTGATTACACACGCTTGGCAAGGCCATGAAGCAAAGTGATCTTGCTAATGATGTTAGGTGCCTGGGTTCATTAATAAGTACATCCTGCCTTCTTCCTACATTGAGCTGCTATTTAGAACACTGCAATCACATGAAAATTTACATTTAAATATTTATTTTAAAAATATTCTCTCTCAAAATGCACTCAAAAACCTATTCTGATGCATGTTTTGGACTAAGGACTGAGTGGGAACATTCAGGAAATGCGAAAGCTGGTGAATAATGAAGGTGGATGACTAACTCCAAACATTAGTCTGGAGATGTGGAACAGGTCACTGTTTCAGAATCTGAAAATTTCAAATGGTGGAAACATTAAGCCCATTGAAATTAAAAGGACTAAAATATTCTTAAACTTAGCAGTGTTATGTCGTAATTCTGTAAGGGATATTGGGTTGCATCTCTTCAATCTCAGTTCATCATAATTTAACTTCGTTTCCATTGAAATAAATAGAAACCAAAGCTGCAGTATACATTTAAAGAACTTTGCATGCAGAATCTTCTAGATTCAATCCCTGGGATTTTATCTCTATAAAATGAAAAAGGATCAGGAAGCAGATGATGAAAGAGACTTCTGCAAGAGACTCGTGGAGCCCTTGTACGAGGCTAGATAGCCTGGCCTGGTGTGAGCCAACCTCCTATGAGCTGCTGCTGTGTAGCAATCTGGAATGTGGATTGTATTCATTGCCAGGTTAGGCAATAGAAATCAGTTTTACCTGGTGTATACAAAGCGTGTTCTCCTTCATGGAGAGCACGTGTTGCGGTGGGGGCCGCCAGGATACTCCAAAGTTGGGGGCGGGCTAATTGATCGTTGGCCACTGATGCAATTGGGGCTTCCCTTGTTGTTGGGAAGAAGTTAATGTTTCCATTTGTTGATTGACAGCCAGAAATGCTAAAACTCCTTGCACGAGGCTAGGGCCTCCTCTTTCCGCCAGTGCATCGGATTGCCCGTCGCCCCCTCCCTAGAATTAGGGTTGTTTGCTTTGACCTTGCTATGCCTGTCATGGGGTCGTCTCCTCTTGGGGCAGGGGCTCGGTAGGAATTTTGTCCATCTGGCTGATTGGCTGGGGCCATTTGGTTTTTGCCTACCGCGTAGCAAATCGTCACAACTTGTAAGGTTGCGGTTAGGCATTGGTTTATGGTTTGGTTGATTGAGGGGCATGGATTGCCTGTGTCTGCCCATCTAATGCTGCTGCTGCAAGGAATTCCATTAAAGGAATTGGAGGCTAACTATTGTTTGTCCACTCTATCAAGGGGCTCGGGCCATAGCAATGAGCTCCTGGTTGCATTTGGGGAGGGCTGAGGGCAGGTTCCCTGCTCCGTCGCTACCCCCAAGTGTATTCCCCTTTTCTGACTTTTGCATTGTGTGGAATGTCAGTCTGTCCCCCATGGTGGGGGCAGATAGTCGCAACCAATGCCTAAGCAACCACTCACATTTTTGTATTTTAATAAAGTTGTGGACAAAATTATGTCAGAAACCTTAAACAAAAATTCTGTGTGATGTGTGAGTTATTTGGGGTAGCCCTGGGGACCTCGACACGCAAAAACAAGATGAAAAAAAAAACAGCACTTTGAAACAAGCAGCAGAATTGTTTTAGGCATTTGTGGCAGTGGACTACTGTTTGGTTGGATCAAAGGCATTGCCAGGTTCAAAAGAGCCAAGGGAGACCTGCTTTCAGAAGCCCACCACCACCACCTTTGTGCTGCCGCTGCCGCCATTTTCACTCCAGCATCCATCCTGCCTGCCTACCAGTTTTCACATCTCCACCACCACATGCCCACTGCCCAGTCTTCAGCTTTCAAACTGAGGTAGAAGAGCAACTCATGCAGGAAGACAATGATGTTTGCTGGAGCCAAGCCTCTAGCTGCCCACCACTAAGCCCACTTCCTCCCACTTGCTGCTTTGATGCCCTGGTTGACTCTGCAATTCCATAGGTCACATCTGGGTGGCTGACCTCTGGGGAAGCTTTGACCTTTAAAGTGATGGTCAATTGCTGCAGCTTCAGATACTCAGCATAGTGTTTTTCTAGTGTGCTGCTGCTTGCTATCACTGGCCCACTGCCATTGGCAGTCATTGAGGAATCCCTGGGCTGTTGAGCTGCATATATGGTTCTACACCCCTACAGTTTCTATCCCACGTGTACATTAACTGATCATTACAAAGACAGCATGGTCTCTGTTGCTTTATCTTCCAAGAGGAAACTTGCTTTGGAAAGTCTCTCTTGCATTTCCCCAAAGCTGAAGAAACAGGAAGTGTTAGAGCTATTGCAAACAAAATCCCTGATCTGGAGCTTGTGCAGAGCAGAAATGAATTTGCTTTCCACCACAGGAATGAGTTTCAAAGCTTTACTTCAGAGCAGTCTCAAATAGTTGCAAATGAATGTTACAAAATACCAAGCAACACATTGCTTTCAGAATAGCAAGCAATGCAGTCATCTTTTTAATCCGTAAAACAGTTCAATAACTTTCCTCTCTCTGGTCTCTGATAGAGACCTTATGCAAGTAACTTGCTTGTATCAACATGACCAAGACTCTGAGTTCTCAGGTTCCATCTCATACTGAGAGAGATCTCTGCTTGGCTTTCTGGGATGAGTCATCAGTCAGCCCCAACCCTCAAATGGAACAATCCACCCTTTTCCTTGCCACATTTCCTATAGTTAAACCTCCTGCCTAATGCAAACTTCTCTGCATAGTATTTCAAATATAGTGCATTCAGACATGGCATTTTATGCATATTAAACTTACATCTTTAACAGGGAGTTCACAAAAGCATTGTTACATTGATTTTATAGATGTAAATGTTTTAGATATGTTTTAATTCTATTGTGAGTTCGCTTCAAAAGGAAGCGATTTCATAAATGAAATAAATATTTAAAAATACATTTTCTCTGCATTACTGAAAGATGAGCATAACAAGAGCATTTGGAGACCTATGAAACAGTGGTCATTGGTACAGTGGTACCTCTGGTTACAAACACTTTGGGTTACAGACTCCGCTAACCCGGAAGTAGTACCTCGGGTTAAGAACTTTGCCCCAGGATGAGAACAGAAATCATGTGCTGGTGGCGCAGCGGCAGCAGGAGGCCCCATTAGCTAAAGTGGTACCTCAGCTTAAGAACAGTTTCAGGTTAAGAATGGACAACCGGAATGAATTAAGTTCGTAAATCAAGGTACCATTGTACTTCCTGTCTTATGCCATGCATTGGAATAAAGCAATGTACAGTGGTACCTCGGGTTAAGTACTTAATTCGTTCCAGAGGTTCGTTCTTAACCTGAAACTGTTCTTAACCTGAAGCACCACTTTAGCTAATGGGGCCTCCTGCTGCTGCCGTGCCGCCGGTGCACGATTTCTGTTTTCATCCTGAAGCAAAGTTCTTAACCCGAGGTACTATTTCTGGTTTAGTGGAGTTTGTAACCTGAAGCGTATGTAACCTGAAGCGTATGTAACCCGAGGTACCACTGTATATGTATTCAAAATACACAGGTGTACCCCCACTTACAGGGAGGTACACACTGCTTGTGTTATTCTTCTTCCTGGAGTGAACGGCTCATCATCACGCACCTCCCCACCCCAATGTTCTCCTGTTGTTCTTTGTAGAAGACTCAATTTGGTATTAAGACTCTCATCACATTGAATGTATGCGTCACCCTCTGCTCTACAATCGGTTGCTTGGCTCTTTCCTGCCTAAATTATTATTGAGCAGCCGCATTAAAGTCTAAGGAGAAAGCGATTCTAATTCTGAATAGAACCATTAGTAACCCGCCCCCCCCCCCAAACCTGTGAAGTGCTTTGGGAATCTGGATGCAAGGCACTATCTCCATGTAGTCATTACAGCGTGCCTCAGATTAATTGCCAGGGCAATATAACCTCCCTGGGTGTGTGCTTTAACATTTTACGAAATCACTTCTAGTAATTGAGTAATAAGGGCAGCAGATGGGAAGTGAGGGGATGTAACCTTTCCCCAGCACAGCAGTTCACTTATCTCAAGCAAAGATTGTTCTTGCCAGGTGTATGGAAACATTTATTGTACTGCCTTGTTTTCATCCTGTTGCGATGTATAAAATTGAGCAGCATTAATTGCTCTGTCAATTACTAATAACATACTGCCATCAAACTGCATATTGGGCTCTGCTAGTCTCACAATGAGTTGGGGAGACACCATCCCCCACACCCTGCTCCAAACTTTTTATCGGGGAAATGTTCTCAGCTCTAAGACTGGCTCATTCACCTCCATGTAAGTTGCTATGCCATCCCCTAAACAGGAGCCATCTGACACCCTTGCTTTTTCCTCCACCGTCTGGAGAGAAGCCAGGTGCACTAATGCTAGACAGGAAAATTAATGGACCATGCCTGGTGTGATGAAATGGGGATGAATAATTGGCACAACGAGTAACAGCAACATCACAAAAGTTCACAAGATGCCAGTTGGGACCAATGGAACCAGAAATCGTATGTGATTAGCGAGCTCATGACTGCACAGGAGGCAGAAGAAGCTGAATTTTGGTCTTCCATTACTTTCATAAGTGAGCAAAAGCAAAAAGAAATAGGAAACCTCTTGTTATTGATATCTTCTCCAATGGGTGGCTGGATCTATACTCAAACTGCCTACTTAAACTGGATGAATCCGAGACCACTTGCAGAACAACTACTGCCCCAGTGCTGTTATAAACCATGATGTTTCAGGCCATAACTTCAAATATGTACAACTGGAATGTCAATCAACTTGAATTTTAACAATTTGTTCTTCATCTTTATGGGCTTGCAAATAGTATTCTTGAATTTTCAGGTTGAAAGTAGTGGGTGGTAGTCAACTAAGTGCTTCTCAGAATAGCCTCACTGACAATAACGGACATAACTAAGTTACTTATTTCAATAGGCCTACTCTGAGTAAAACTTAGTTGAATGCTATCCAGTGTGCTTGAGGTATGACATAAATATATTTCTTCAAAAAGAAAGAAAGAACACATTTAACTGTGTGGATTCACTGCCTGTCTTTTGTTATGTTCCCTCCTGGTGTAAGGAGCAGTGGGAATCTGTGAGTGGCTGCTCTATGTGGTTGTCGTGGACCAGCTGGATGCCAAGGAGTGGTGGGAGGCACCAGCTGGGGAACCCCCAAGGGAACCTCCAGAGGAAGAAAGCTCAAAGCCAGGGATTTGGTGGTGGGAAAACAATAAGTGGTTAGAGAGAGAAGAGGGAGCAGACTGGGAGGAGGAGGTGTCAGAAGCTGAAGAGGCAACAGGGTTTGGTGAGCAAGAAGAAGCTGTGGCAGAGAGCAGCCCAGAATCAGAAGCAGATGTGGAGGCAGGTTGCTGAAGAATCCAGGGAGTCTCCCACTCCTGCTGTGTCCAGCTCCCCTTCCCCCTGGTCTCCCAGAACACAAAGAGCAATGAAGAAGGTGGAGCAAAGAGGGGAAATATAGAGGAGCCTCAGGTTGCTGGGGAAGGACTTGGGGGAGGAGTCTTAGAGAGGAGTGGGAAGATGGGGATATTCAATCCTCGCAATTGCCTCATTGAGGCAAGACCTACTGGGAAGAGTTGCTGCAATCACTAGCCCTAAGTTGTTTTGGGTTTTTTTGAATAAAGAGTTAACTTTGCTGACACCAAGTGTTTTATTGCTGACCTGTTCCTGACTCCAGCTCCTGAAAGTGGTGAACCACTGCGCTGCACATGGCAGACTTCTCAGTGAATAACCTTCTGAATTTGATCAGCCTACCCAGGTTCTCCACATGTGCTTGGGAATCCTCCATGTGTACCCACCATTGGTGTGATTTCTCAAACACATTTTTGAAAAAACAGAAGCTCCAGAACTTGATGCAGGGTCTTAGCTCCCTTGCAAGCTCCCCAAAATTGCTTTTAAAAATGAGGGAGGGTCATGCAACACTGAATGGAATGTCTGATAAAATCACTCCACATCTTAGCTCACTTTTAGTTTGAATGGCATTTTAGCGTTTTTTTCAAAACAAAACAAAACAAAAAACCCAAGCAACCCTGAAAATTGACTTTGCTGTATCATGCAGTGCAAATATCATTCCTCCCAGAACAGAAAAAAACAAACCCAAAACTATTTTCTGAAAGCATGAATCAGAGGAAGCCCAGCCTTGAAATGAAAGGCTTGGTAATAAATGGCAAGTCCAAGGAAACTGAAAACGCAAGCATCTTTTAAAACTATCCCTCTAACGTGTGCTGTGCTATGGATAAAATTTGTTTGGAAGCTTCTTTACTTTCCTTAACTGCTACACAAAGTATTCCTTCTGCATTGTTGCTTGCTGTGGGATCCTGAGAACCAAGTTCTTTTTTTGGCTCTTAGGAGGTGCTCTAAGGTATTCTAAGGGTTTCATCTGAGAAGATTGTGAGAGAGAGCCCAAGGCAGGTCTTAGGAGAGCTGAAGACTGGAAAGAGGAAAGAGGGACTAAGATTATAGAGACATAGTGAGAGTTAAAAAGGAACCAGTGAGAGTTCAAAGGATGGTGGAGGAGAGAGTAGCTCTGGCAAATGCAGCAGAAAAGGTTGAACGTTTCCATTTCAGTGTTTAGGCTATGGTGGCTCAATGATGAAAAAGCAAGCTGCTTATGATTTCTTTCTAGGACCAGAGAGAGGGAAGTTTATTGAACTGTGTTAAGGACTAAATGAAGATGGGACTACATTGCTTGCTTGTTTAACAGCAATGTGTCAAAAAAATTGTAATGTTTAATTATAACTATTTTAAGTTTGTCTACTGTAAAGCTCTGAAACTCATTCTTGTGATGGGAAACAAATTCTTTTCTACTCGACAAAGGGATTCCATTGCAGAAAACCTAACAGGCTGTATGGCCCAACTGGAAACTACCATCTTCATCCCAGGACTTTGTAGGCAGGGAGTATGAAAGACTGATGTCTGTCTAACTCAATTATTGGTGTCTGTCCACTCTGACATTGTTGCTTAGGAATTCACTTTAAATTGAATATGAATCTTATTCCCTCAGAGCTGCCTCTCCTGTTTCCTTCTCCCTGTTAAAGGCACCCTAACTCTTGTTTTTTCTAAGGGTGGTGTGAACTATCAAAGAGGAATTCAGAAACATTTCTTGCACTTTCAGTCCCCCTTCTTTTAGGAGAGGAGAAATTATATTGGAAGAGTGGTGTATCATTTTTTTAGGTACACTTTGGGGAAATCAAAATGGCTGCTTCAAAGAAAAATGCCTTTCCCATTTTCTAGGACTAATATTATCAGGAATTGGCGACTTCTTCTGGTCCAAGGGCTGCATTCCCTTGTGGCAAACCTAATGACTACATGTCATCAGTGGACAGGGGCAGAGACAAAAAGGTCTAAAGGCAAAAGTTGTGGAGCAATGGATGTGACCATAACCTTTGTATGATAGGTGATATTCCAGCCATACAAAAGTCAGAGGTTTCTACACACACACACACACACACACACACACTCCATCCAGACCAGCAGGATGCATTGTCATAGTTAAGGACACATTCCAAGCAGGCAAAAGCATTCAGGTGTGGTAGGATGTGTGGCCTGCACCTGGGGAACAGATGTGGCCCAGAAGAAAGAGTCCAGAGTACCAAACAAAAAGACCAAGAGAGTCACATTAAACCCTAAACCCACCCCTGAGGTTCTCTACCTGGTACACAAGTTGAAACATGTGCAATCTTTCTTTCTTTGGGGATTTTTTGTGTGGTTCCCTTAATAAAGTTTTATTTTTATTAATAAATATGTATGCACACTTACTTGGGAGTGGATTGCATTGAGCTTTGGCATAGACTCACCTGGGGTACTTTTCAGTAGGCCCATAAAGGATCTGGACTGGAAGAATAGTCATAGGCAGAAATGGGGTGAGTATATTGCTGATTTGTGTAGCTCTAGGAATGAGATATTCATGACACCTCTTCAGGTCTATTTACCCTTACAATGTTCAGGAGCAGTATATCCCCTGAACGTTTCCAATAATTCCAATTTCCCCTGCGAAAAGTCCTAGAGAGAACCTCTATTATCAGATGAACAAACTTCTGACTGTAATAGGGAAGGAAAAAAGGTAGTCAAGTTAAATGCATCTGGGATAGCAATATGAAAATACAAATGTTTTATTTAATTCAAAGAAGCTTATTCCCAGTTGAATAAGGTTAGGACTGCAGCCTTAAAATCTCAGTTTTGTATAAGAACACTCCTATGTCCACAGCCTGGGGTGTTTCCCCCTGCTCCCTGTTTCCCTATGAAGTTGTTGATTGGTTATTTCCCCTACTGCTTGTCAGGAATTGTGGGAGCAGGTGAGCTAGAGGTATCACATGCTGCTTTGAAACCCTGGTATGCTTGTATCCTGTCCCATTAAGCCCGTGTCTCAGGGAAAATGGGCTTAATTTTGGTGTAAGAGCACATAGCTTTAGGAAGCATTAGTTATTTAGAGCAGTTTAGAGAACATTATGGAAAGACACATTAAATAAGTCTGTTGCGAACAGAGACAATTCAGTAATTGAGTGAATACGTTTTTGGGTTCTTGTTGTTTTTTCTCCTTTCTCATGCCAACAGAGTGGAGCTGTTCTGCTCCTAAGAGAAAAGGGTTAGTAGTTCATTCCATTCATTAACTTTCTCTTCATATACATATGTGTGACTGAATCTTTTATGCATTACATTCCAGCATGCTATTCTGGATAATTTACCCTTTGTAGAAGCAAAGGCTTGACCTTTCCATCTATCTTGTCTGACAGTCAGATCTTTCTTCATGCATGCACTTTGCATGGGAGAAGGAAGAAATATTCTGTAGGGTTCGCCAACTTTTAGGAATGGCTGCCTGAGGCCATGATCTGTCTCTGTATCTCTGTCTTCTCTCTCTCTCTCTCTCTCTCTCTCTCTCTCTCTCTTTTCACAGCTCTCTACTGATCTTGCTGAATTGCCTTTTCTGAGAATTTCTCCCTACACCTCTTCTCAAGCTGGCTCAGGTGGGCCATTTTGCCACACATTCCTACTGCACATCTGCATCTCCACATGTGGTAAAATCCTTTGGACAACTTGGCAGGATCATAACAATAAACTGACCGAACCACCCTGGTAACGGAAGATTTTGTCCTCGATAGAGAGAATGAGGAAAGGGTGAAGATGGTGCTTTCCTATTGAAAGAAGACTGAACAATGCAAATGACTCATTATGAAATACAGTCATACCTCGGGATGAATACGCTCCGGGTTAGGCAAATTCGGGTTGCGCTCTGCAGCGACCCGGAAGTAACGGAGTGCGTTCCTTCTGGGTTTCGCTGCGCACGCATGCGCAAACAGTCAAAATGACGTCATGTGCATGCACAGAAGCGCCAAAACGTGACCCGTGCACACGCAGACACGCAGACACAGGTTACGTTTGCTTCGGGATGCGAACGGAGCTCTGGAACAGATCCCGTTTGCATCCCGAGGTACCACTGTACACAATGCTCTGTGTCTTTGATCATGTGAACACCACTTTACCGTAGCTCAAAGGATGAAAGGAAACAGAAGTATGAAGCTATTCCTTTATGGGGCCACACTAACTTGGTAGTCCAGTTCATGATTTACTAAAGGCCAGCATTAAAACAGCATGCTGAAAAAGGAGCATAAATGTTAGTAACATTTCCTTGTGGAGTCATTAGTGTCTCAAGTCTCTGAACTC
The DNA here is from genome assembly GCF_964270895.1 of Podarcis filfolensis. Lineage (NCBI taxonomy): Eukaryota > Metazoa > Chordata > Lepidosauria > Squamata > Lacertidae > Podarcis > Podarcis filfolensis. The sequence continues at coordinate 41,268,349 of NC_139603.1, forward strand.
TACATACAAGTTTCCTGAGCACTGGACTGCAGACATTTGGGGAGGTGCTGTATCTTTCTAGTAGCATGCTTAGCCCTTGTACATGCACAGGCTAAGTAAGGTGATACTATCATGGTGCTCCCACTGTCAGTGCATGCTGATTTGTATCTTCCTTGCATGGTGGATATCGTGGTGACTTGGGCATGTGCCATCATTATCAAGGCAGATTTGCAAGGGTAGGTGTGGGGGAGGCTGTTGGGGATGCCACCAATTGTTTCTATTATAGTGCTGTCGAACTTGTTGCTGGTAGTCCACTGTTCATGACTATTTTATGCCAGCATTGCTCCTGTGCAGCAACCGAATAGAATCACAGAATTTTAGAACTGGAAGGTATCTTGGTGATCAGGTGCACAGTGCAAGATCTTGCGACTGCAGCATCCCTAATATAGACTTTGCTTAAACCATGGGTTCCTCTTATCTGTGTATTTCATTGTTTCTATATATATTGCAGCAAACATAGGTGTTTCCCTGCTTTTTTAAGTATTTTAAAATATTGAAGCACTAAAGATTGCAAAAGCTGTTCTAATTCTGAATTTGGTTCTTCAGTTGGAATGAATGACAGCCATCATAATAAACATGGAGTTTACCACTTTGCTGGTGTCAGATTTGCACAACTGACTTAGTTTACTGTTGACAAATATAGTACCTGTACCTAAGCCATCTATCCTGGGCTAGAAGATGGTATAAAAGGTTGACTTGATAGCTTGAATAATTCATAGTGTATGCTCTCTTTCCAGTGAAATAGTGAGTCCTATTTTATATCAAGCTTCCCACTCTGGCAGAGTATTGTCACCTGAAATGATTGGAAATATGTTTGTTACTCTTTAAGCATAGATTGAGTTCTGAAAGAAAATTGAGATTCCCTCACATAATGAAGACATTCTTTACCACAGTTTTTCTAGAAACATGAAATTGTATGTAGTAGTGAAATTGTATGTAACTTTTTAAAAGAATCTGAACTATTTTATGAAATTGTGTTTTCTTTAGAGATTTGATTAATTCATTTGGACCAATGCTCATGTTCTGATTCACACAATCCTCAAGCAAATGCCTAATACAAGCTGATAAGCATTGTCAGTTTAAATTCTGGAAAGCAATAAAAAAAATATTGTAAATAGGAAGATCCATCTACCAAGAGCCCTCTTACTTTTGACCCTCAACAATTTATAGCTAGAGGTTAGGAATGCTGGAGAATTTCAGCTGAAACAGGAGCAGAAATCATTGAAGTTTGCTTATTCATCCCAAGTTCAGAACAAAGATCACTTCAGGGAATACTATTCACTTTTGTTGCTATTTTCAATTCACAAACAATATGTAATGGACGACCTTTTCCCCATTTGTATTCCCTTTCCTTTGCACTGAAATGTGGGGAAATCAGGTAGTAATACTGTAATTCATTATATAATTTATTGTGTAAAATTCCACCACAGCAGACAGCAAGAAGAATTGCTTAGTTTTCATTGGAAGCTGAACTGCAGCAGTCAGGAAACAGCACTGCATGCGACAAGCACAAGTTGGAATGGAAACGGACACCTTCTTACATTCCCACCAGTGATATACTGCTTCAAGGTTCCAGATAACACGAATAATAGCCACTGATTGACTTAATCAGTAGCCTTGAGTTCATTGGAAAGCAGTCAAGATATTCATTTTTTTTAAAATCAATCAAGAAAATCCCCTAGAGAGATGATGGGTTCTCCTTTGCTGGAGTTCTTCCAGGAGAGCTGACTAGCTATCTTTTGTGAATGCTTTAGCTCTGCATTTCCTGCATCACACAGGGGGTTGGCCAAGCTGAACTACAAGCCTTAATCCAGCTCCCTCATTTTATTACAAGGTGGTGCAATGAATTGGTTATGTTGTATTGTTGACCCTTCTGGAGTTTTCCTGTTTGGGAACACAGTGTCTCCATGTATTAGGATTGACCTTGCCTGCTTTATATATTCTTATTAAGCAAATATACCACTATGACTTCATAGGGAAATCCTCCTTCCACACAGATGATTTTGCATTCATTTAGTGGCACAAGCAATTGAGCACCTTTGTGTAGGTCATCCAAAATCTCCACTTGTCCATAGCATCCTTGAATGAATTGAAGGCTGTGCATGTAGTTCTGAGTTCAGAGATGAAACCGCTTCACAAAAAGAAGGCTGAAAATTTGGGGTCTATAGGGGTCATTGCTGTTCAAAGGCTTTGTTTCATATACATGAACAATGAGCCAGTTTCAGCCAATGCTTTTAACTGGAGCCCTTGCAGATAAGATTCTTGACTACTACAATATGAGCATGTCACCATTTCTCCAGGCATTTTAAGACAGACAGTGAAAGAAGGAGGAAAAGAAGGGTGGCGGGCATCAGACATGGTCCTTTGATACTAGAAAGGCCTCTTCCAGCAGAAGAAGCAAAGAGTCACAGATGAAACGAAAAGATCAGAGGAGACTAAGAACATGGTAGGAGGCGTCAAAGAACGTTGTACTGTTTCAGTTTCCCACACTTGGCTTAGAGTAAAAGTAGTCAGCTCAACTGTCCCAACACAGAGTTAAAGTTTAATGGATTGCAGTTTTAATTTTTTAGGCTTCAATAAATTTGTTCACATGCTGGAGAGAAATGGAGAGGAGAAAGAAATGCTGAATAAAAGAAATTAGCAGTCAGGAGGAAGCTTAGATTGTGAGGGGAGAGGAGATAAAGATTAAAAAATATTCTCTACATAAAACAGAAGACAAAGAGGGAAGGGGGAACCCTAATTGTTAAAAATGTTGACTTCAATGGAAGCAGAATATTTAAAATGCTCGACACAGAGAGATAAATGGACTGCAAAGCAAGATTATTTTCGGAACAAGCAGTATAAAATGATTTGTTTTTTAAAAAAGGAAGAAGACCAAACTGATTCTGTTATCTCATCCATTTTTCAGTGTTCAGGAACAGGACCACTTTATCATGGGTATAATATGTTATGTTTTTTAATTTTGTTTGTCAGATTGCAAACAAGAAAGAGAGCAGTTATCTTCAAACTGTGGATCTTGAAACACTTGATGCTTGCCATAGAGATGAGAAATGAGAGAAATGTCAGTGCTGCTGTTTGGAACCATAGGATGTCATTAGCAGATATCCATAAAACACTCCAGCCACAAGTCTGTTCTGTTCTTGTGCACCTGTTGGACTCCATTACAGTGAAGCTCATCTGCCACCAAAGCACTAATCAAGTGCACCGCAGGAGTTTAGAAAATGTGTTTCCGTTATCCGCACCACATAAACGGAAAAGCAGCACGAACAGGAGAAAAGTATCTGTGAAACAGACAGCATCTGCTGTTTCCTTAAACAAGCACTGGCTGCTTTTCATTCTGGAGACATTTCTCATTTTGATCAACAATATTCACAGCTGATACTTGGACTGAAAATATATTCCTGGGATTTGATTTGAAACCCAATGGAAGCTGTCCCTTTTCTCTCTGTGTTCAAAATTTTAGCATTTAAAGCTACTACATAGTAAGCCCATCATGTACTTGTCACAATTTAAGATGCTAAAAAGCTTCTTAAGTGAAGAGCAAGGCTGTTAGTAATATTGTTTTTTTGGTTTTTTCCAAATAAGCTAAAATCAGAATCATGGGCTTTCACATACCACCCTTTTCCCCTGTAGGGAAAGGTCTCTTGTTTATAACATGACTATATTTAAGCTACACTTTCACACTTTCTCACCCACTATCAAATAAAAAGGTATTGTAAATTTTATTGTGGTACTTCTAAACCTGACATTGCAATATGTAAGGCACCCTCATAGTTCTCTACTTTATATATTATTTTTATGGTGGGAATTAAAGGTTTTATGGGGCTATAATTTCTGACATTACCATCCATTCGTAGAAATGCAGTGCTATCCCATTTATAGACAGTCCATCTGTAGGAGAACTATATCCTTTCAAGGTCATGTGAATGCCTCAAACTTGGGAAAAGAAACATGAATTAGGTGAGACCTTTAGCTGAACAAAAGCGTATTGCTTAGTGCATATATGATTTTGGATATATTCAGACAGTGAATTGAAGACAGTAGTACTTCTGAATAATAATGTAGGGGCACTGTTTTGTGAACATTCCTTCCTCATAAATAGAACTCTTCATTTCAACCATTTTTGGATGGATGTGCAAATGGGGAGAATTTGTTTTCACACTCCTGTACCACATGTTTCCCCAAATTTCAGCATTCTACTCCATCTGTTCCCATATTTCCTCCCATCAGGAGCCCGTGTGGTGTAGTGGTTAAGAGCAGTGGACTCGTAATCTGGTGAACCAGGTTCGCTTCCCCTGCAGCTGCTGGGTGACCTTAGGCTAGTCACACTTCTCTGAAGTTTCTCAGCCTCACTCACCTCACAGAGTGTTTGTTGTAGGGGAGGAAAGGGAAAGGAGATTGTTAGCCGTTTTGAGACTCCTTCGGGTAGTGATAAAGCGGGATATCAAATCCAAACTCTTTTTCATCATCATCATCATCACTAATAACATTTGGATTTGTGTCATAATCAGCAATCTTTTTGAAAAGAAACTTGGGCTTTGGTTCAGATTTTAGGCTTTGCCTGAATGTGGTGCACAGCCCTAGCAAAATATACTTGAGTTGCAGAACTGTTACATAGCTGTGGCTCGACACACAGAGGAGATGGTGTCAGTCATGGTAGAGCAGGGATGAGGGACTTCTGGCTTTCCAGGTATGGTCAGACTCCAACTCCCATCAGTCCCAAGCAGCAAGCCCAATGGTTGGAGATAACGAGATCTGTAGTCCAACAACTTGTGGAGGACCACATGTCTACCATCCCTAGAGTACGCAATACAGGGCAAAATGAACTGATGGTCTTAAGCAGTATAACACACCTTTATATGTTCACATGTGTGCTGTCACAAGCCACCTTGAAATCAGGCCATTGGGGCATTTATGATTACAACAGTAAGCTAGCAAAAAATGTTGAAAACTGCATACTTCAGATATAGAATCACAATAATATTAATCTAAGTGCAAAAACATGTACAATTGTACTACCAATATACAGAGATAGACAGATGATAGATAGATAGAAACCTCAATAGAGAAAATGGCTGTCTTATTCTTTGGAGATACTAGAAGGAAAATAAATGGAATATATCAGCTCATTATTTTTATGTTTTATAGAAGAATCTTCCAGTTCCTCTTCCCAGGGACCATAGGTAGCTACAATACATAAGGCGGTGCTCTCTGTTCTCTGCACCTGAAATGTGCCTGGAGCTGCCAATTAAAGTAGACGAGAATCTTTCCATTAATTTAGAAAGGTTTGGGGTCAGAGTCTTTGAACATGCATAAAACAGTTTGACCCAAAGCTTCCCCATAGGATCTTGTTATCCCGGCCTACTGAGTTTTGCAATTACATCATTACCAAATTGAAAATGTGGGCCTAGTGACATTGTTTATTTCCATGAATCCACACCTGTTTCCCACCTTCTGTATGATCCTGCTGAGGCTCTGGACTCTTGCCAGCTTGTTCTGAGTACTTCGTAAGATTATATGAATAAATTGTGAGATTTTTACTTTCAGTGGCACTCGGTGGATATCTGCTTTAGCTGTTTGAACCTACAGGGAAGATGCACGGCACTGGAATCCTGAATCTTTGTTTATTTTAGAGCCGGAAGATTTGCAATGAAACTTGAACTAGGCAAACTGATAACAGACAATGTCCATAGCTATCCCCCATATGCATCCCCCCATAGAATCTGCTCAAGTCAAGGGTTGTACTGAAAGCAAAAGGCTGAAAGTTTTGACTGAAATTTTGGAGGTTGTGGTTGAAACAAAACCCAAAAGTGTCCTCAGTCTTGAAGATTACTGTTCATGGCAGCTGGCAATTCAACTTAGCCTATATTTAATTATACTGTTGTGAAAAATAAAATGAGACAGTCTATGCACCTTGATGAAAGAATATGATGAATAACTTTTCCCTTTCCATGTATCTCTGTCTAATTATGTACCAAAATACTGTACATTCCTCAAGTGTTCTTTGGGAGGAAGCGTGGGATACAAATTTAATAAATAATAGCTGTATCACTTGAATTGAAGGCAGCCCTGTTTAGGGAAGTTTTTAATGTTTTATTCTATTTTTAATATTCTGTTGGGAGCCGCCCAAATAAATAATAATAATAATAATTTTGAATGTCACATTTTAAATTTTGAAATTCCTCAAAAGATTGACTTGTAGGACCTATATTGTTCACTTTTTTATTCTGAATGTTTATCCATTACCTCGAACTCTATCAGTATTGAATTGAGCCTGATGCCCTATCTATGTTCAAAATGCATTTCATCCACCCAAATTTCATTTTAGAATCAAGCAACAGGAAACCATCAATTCAAAAAGGCTTTAACAAATATTGCAGGAGACCTTTTGGAAACAAACTGGAAAGTACAATCAATTTCAGCCTAGTATAAGTGAAGGATTGCCCCATATCAACTCCGCCTGCCTCTATTAAATGAAATGTACTGTGGAATTTGGACTAAACTTGCAAGCTGCAAACATTGCCTGGACTACTGATTCATAACCTTGAACAGCATGAGCCATTGTACTGCTGAGCTGGCCAATGTACCCTGCTGTTATCAGGTCTTCTCCTCAATTTCCTGTTTCCAGACATACTTACAAAAGACCAAAACCAGTGTTAACCATAACAGATTCTGTGCAACTTCTTTATAGTTAACATTGCCATATTCAAAACCCACAAATCTGATTCACAACCTCTCTGTCCTTACAACAAAAAGCAAACCAAAAAAAACCAACCCCCCCTAAAAGTGGATGCTATCCCAATTTAAAATTAAATCATCAGCGACTTATATCAGAATCTCATAGACGATTAAGTCCCTTTCCTGAGTGAAATGGTACTGCAAGTTTGTCCACCTTGATCACTGTGAGTGAGGAACCACAGATTTTAACAAAAGAGCCCTGATGGCCTGTGATAATTAGGAGAATGCTTCCCCGCCCCCAATGTAATGGGGTTTAACCGTCAGAAGGTGACATCCATGAAAAGTAGTGTGGCAGGCTGGATCCAGTTTACATTTAGAGGTGAGACAGAAGAAGACACTTGGAATGGTGAGTTGCCTGAATGTGAAACATCTTGGCTTGCAGGGCCTCTCTAGGAGAATCGGATGCAGGAATAGTATATCTGTTGTCTGATGCAAGAGTGTCAATTTGCCTCTACTTGAATATCTGTAAATAATTCTGTAAGGTGCTTACAAGGTTTGCAAACTTCAGTGCCCCTGATTAGCCAGGGCAGGCACTGGCCAAGGGGTCCAGGATTCTGAAGCACTCATCACCAGGCCTGGATCCTATCTGCCTCTGCCCTTCATTTTTCTGCCTCACTTGTGACCTGAGAAAGGACCAAGTAGGTCCTTCTTCATAGGACCTGGTATTCTGGCTGATATGGTCAGGCATTGCCTGTGCCACTGTCACAATTTGCTGCTGTGGCTAGCAAGGCTTTGAAAACTTAGTTTTTTAAATAAAAATATACATTGTTAAACATCTTTGTGGTGATGGTGGTAAACCACAGCAATGCCTCTGTCAATACCTATATGGTAATATTTCCCAGCCTACATCTGTATTGGAATTGTGTGTTTTTTTAATGTTTTCGTTGTTTTATCAGTTATGGTTTGTCACTTGGGCTCCTTTTAGAGGAAGGATGGGATATAAATTTAATAAATAAATTGGGGGAGCCAATCAGGGGGCAGGGTGTGGCGTCTCAGCTTGACAAAGCGTGGTTTGGGTGCAGTTGCTTAAAGGACAACCTGCTGTTTGCATGCCACCACCTTACAGTTTCCAACCAGCATTGTGAGAGTATGGAAGCTTCAAAACTTTGCAAGCCAATTTGGAAATCCCAAGGTGAGAACCGAATGCAGTTGGAAACTAATCCCCATAGAACTGCTCCTGGAATGTGTCCCTGCTCAGCAAAGAGCATGCAACAAGTTTCGGGAGCAGACGGATTGTCCTTCTGCTTTGGCAGCCGCATATTGCATAGAAGTCATTTTTTCCCCTCACACAAGCTGCTAATCCATTTTTGCTCTGAATAACCATTCTGTTGACAGACCTTTTAAATGCCAGCTAGCCTGACTGAAGAGACCTTTGTTCCATTTAAGTACAGTGGATGTTCAGGTTGCGAACGTGATCCATGCCGGAGGCGTCTGCGCACATGCAGGTTGCAATTCGGTGCTTCTATGCATGTGCAAAGTGTGATTTAGTGCTTCTGCAGATGCGTGACCGCCAAAACCCAGAAGTAACCTATTCTGGTACTTCCGGGTTTCGGCACATCCGTAACCCGAAAAAACGCAACCTGAAGCGTCTGTAACCCGAGGTATGACTGTATCTACTAAACACAGTGGTGGATGGTCTGGCAGTGGTGCATGTTGTTGTTGCTTACTGGAAGATGAAGGAGGTTCAGTGAGGTGCTCTTGTCAGTGCATTTCCACTGGGCCAATCTCCCTGCTGCCTTTCACCTCTACGTCAACCTCCCAGTGATGCCACTAAATGGAGGTAAGGTGAGTGGTGCTCCATCACCATGCTGTCTAACACTCATTTTCTTACAAGAACTGTTTTAAAAGAAGGAAGACCTTTCTATTCATTTTTTCCCTTCACACTTTATTTGCTTATCCTCATATTGTCAAGAGTAGGGTACCACCAAAAACAGGGAGTGGCACCAGTGCTAATAGCTAAGCATTTTCCTTTCACAATAGGAGGAACATAATGTGAGGGAAATGCACTAATTAATAGTGAACTTTGTTTTAAGATGTCGCTGACTGATGTCAAGGGCAGGTTTGTTCCTTGAAGTTTCAAATTTTTTATATCTCTTCTGTCATAAAACCCACTTTCCTGGGTTTTTTGGAAGATTCAGTCATTTCTGAGAGATTTGATACAACTTGTGCAACTTTCTTTTATACCTGCTAAAATATATTCCCAGATTCAAACACAAGGAAGCTTTCGCAGTGTCAACTATATTTGCACCTGCTAATTAGTTATCAACTATTGATTGAAGGTACAGAGCTGAAGAAAAATGGGACAGAAGCTGAAAATACATATGTATTGATGTTTGGTGCACTTTCTTTGTTATATTTGAGGAGTATTTCAACTTGGCTCTGCCTTTCACAGCTGACAAACGTAATTCAAATACCAATCAAGCACGAGCCCTCTGAGAAAGCCTTTGAGATGAGAAGACAATGGGAACCTAAGTAAATAAATAAATCAGCTCTGGTGGATCACTGGTTGAGTTTACTTTGAAGAAGAAAGTCTTCATCCCACCAAACACTGGCCTCTGTTTTAAATGTGAATATAATACATGTTTTCCCTTAAAAATATATATACATTTTATATATTTCCTGAGCCAAGAACTGCATCACAAAATTTGGAGAAGTGAGAAATCTGAAGTATAAGTACATTCAGAGCCACACATTTGCCTGGGAGGTCCAGATCAGATAGCAAAGAAATCACGAAGAACAAATTGCTTCAGCTTCCCTGTTGAATCATGACCTACAATTGTTTGGAACCTTCAGTTCTGACCAGTTCATTTTGGCATTCATTTTGGCAAATACTGTGAAAGGCTTTGCTTTCTCTCTACCTTATTATCTATTTCAGAGGTCACTGAGTTTTTAGGCCTGTGTGCACACTTAGATTTTTCAGTGAATGGTGTGGATGCCACTCCTCTAGTCACTTTACAACCCCACTCCCCAAAACGGTCGCCTCCAGAGAAATAAAGGGATAATACATGTTCACACGCACAATTTATTTTTCAACTGATCTGTGCAAATATCAGATCCTGTAGAATTAATCTGTGTTTTGAAAAGCACATCGAAATGAAAGAGAAGTGGGAAAGAGTATCACTCTTCTAACTTCCTCCTTCCTCCTTTTCAAGGGAGAAAAAGGTAGCTACATTCACCACTCGATGATCAATGGATGGCAGTGAGGGGATGATCACAGGCTTCATAAGTGCCAGGGGAAGACATCAAGGGCCCCATTTTGGTGACCCCCACTCTAGTCCCACTGAAATGGTCTGAGGACCATTATTCAACAAATCTCTGCCACAGACAAGACCTAAGAACCTCTATCACTTGCTATTACTACACCAGCATTCAGTCCTAGCCATGCCTAGTTCTGGGATAAAGTGACAAGCAATACTCTTATACTATCACTAGAACTCAAGTGCTTGAGAAACAGACTAGGTCTTTGTAGGAGACTTACCACAAGAAATAAGCCCCCTTCCTTGTTTGTGTTGCCAAGACTTTTTTTTTTTTTTGCTACACATAGGCAGACTTGGATGAACTTGAAAATGCAATTTCTTGGTCTCCAACCCAGAACTTAATTTTTGTCTAGGTTAGTGGCAGTGGGAATTCACAGCAGGCTGCAAATACTTTGTTGTCTTAAAAGAAAGTGCACCAATGCCAGTGTAGAAGAATCATTGGGTGGGGCGGGAAAAGCAAAAAGAAAGAAGGAAACAATTTCTTTACTAGCCTGAGAACAAAGATGTTCCTGAAGCGATTTCACATTCAAATGAATATAGGAGCATAAAACGTTTTAGCTGGAGCCATTTTCCCATCAGGACTATTGGCTCAGAAGGGCTCATCCATGTTAAGTATTCCATTTCTTTACAATGGCATCTAATTGTTTCTTGAATGATCCTTGCATTTTGCCTAAGCAATAGTGCCTGATAGGCCATTCCATATGGTTATTATGGTCTAAGTAGGGAAAAAAAGATCTTACTAACATCTGTTGTGCGTTAGCTGCTTTTTAATTTCCATTTATGGCTCTTGAAATTCATGCTCAATGGGAAATAGCAATATACTATCATCCAAACCCACCTCCCAGTTAAATTAAAAGAGCTGAATTCCAGCCAGTTTAGTCCCATTGAATTCTGTGGAATTATATCAGCTTAACTCCAAGGACTTCAATTTACCTGGTTTATCACTTCAGTTGCTTGGCAGCCTGTATTTTTAAAATACGACAGTCAGTTTTTTTCCACCTATTATTTCAAATACCTTCAATTACGGCTGCTTTGCCAGGAAAATGGAGTGTTCTGCACAACAGTACTTTCAATATCTTTAGCAATACATTCAGTGTTAATATCACAGTAAAAAGATACCAAAAAAAAGCATCATGACTGCTAACAGAAGAAGAGTCCTGCTGCATCAGACCAAAGTCCCAGCACCCTGTTCTTGCAGTGGCCAAACAGATGTCAGTGGGAAGCCCACAAGCAGGACATGCCCACCTGCAGTTCCCAGAAACTGTTATTCAGAGGCGTACTGTTTTCCCATCGCTGTAGGTAGTACATAGTCAGATATGACTGAGGCCCTGTTAGTAGCTGGCTCCCTAGACTGGATGGATGGGAGGTTGAACCTCATCAACTGCTGAATCAGGTCTTCTGGAGTTCTGGAGTACATTGTCAAAAATATACTACCTCTCCTTTATGTCTGCAGGTGTGGCAGTGGATGTGCTGGACCGTTGTCTTGCCCTGGAAATGGACTGGATTGACTGGATGAGAGCCAACAAACTGCAGCTCAACCCAGATAAAACTGAGGCACTGTTATTGGCTGGTTCCCTAGACTGGATGGGTGGGAGGTTGCCTATTCTTGATGGGGTTACACTCCCTCTGAAGGAGCAGGTATGCAGCTTAGGGGTACTTGTGGAAACATTGCTGTTGCTTGAGACTCAAGTACCCTCGGTGGCATGAAATGTCTTCCATCAGCTTTGGCTGGTGGCCCAACTACACCCCTATCTGGAGAGGGATAGCATGACTTCTGTTGTCAATGCTCTGGTAACCTCTAGGTTGGATTACTGCAACATGTTATACATGGGTCTGCCTCTGAAGACAGTTTGGAAAGTTCAGCTGGCGCAGAATTCAGGTTGCTCGTCACAGCAAAAATGGTTTGAGGAAAGAGGAATAGAATTGCCATTTCTAGCAACTGTTTCATTCAAATTACCAAATGAGCACCACTTTTCCTGTTTCTGTAAATTGCTACAGTGTAAGGAAGCACAGTACCCACCAACAAGATCCAGATAGATAGACAACCACAGAAAAGCGTAGCTTTTCCCTCCTCTCCTTTTATGTATTCCAGTTTCTCCTGCTCTAAGAATGACTTAATAAAAACCAGATCATCATACAAATATGGGAAGTTCAAAATCCAGTTTAAATTGGCTGTGGCAAAAGCAATGTAGGCTGATACTCTTAATGGGTGAAGGGTGAAAACAGTAAAGAGTTAGTCATGCAGGTGCTCTTTGTGGCTTATATTCCAGTAGCAGAGTTACACCAGTCACATTGTTCCCAAGGTTTGCAAAAGTCCTCAGAAGTACAGGCGGAAGTTAAAGGTTAAGTGGAAGGAGAGCAGTTGTGCAGTCAACTGGGTAAATCTACCCCAGCAGTCTTAAGACCTGCTGACTCTGCATGGATCAGAGCCAAGGAAAGGGTCATGATGGGGCAGAGTGCTCAGCCAGCCAGCGTGAGGTCATTTCCTTTCCTTGGTGTCTTTTCTGTTTAATACTTTGATGTTCCTTATGTTCTTTGGGTACTAAACTGGATATTATTAAACTGTGATGTTAACTGTGCACTCCAGCTTTCTCTGGCATACATGAAGGTCAGCAGTTCATGCTGTGAAGGAAATGATCAACCGTACTGTATGTAGACAGGCCCCATTGGGCAGTGAAAGAAGCAGTGGTAAGGCAGGCCATGAACCTTTATTCACAGTTGTGAATAATCAAAAATACAAACCATTATGGGAAAATAATCTCACAAAAAAAAAAAATGAACTCAGAACATGTTGCAGGCTACCAAAGTGAGTATGAACTCGCCTCTGGTTGCATGATTCTTTATTAGTCTAGGGTTGTGTTAACCTCTCTGTGTACAAACAGCTTTCCTGTTATACTAATTTTGAATTTGACAATTTGCTCCCAAGTGCCCAGTCCTGTGCTAAAAGATACGAAAAACACAGGATGATGACTAGAGCACAGGTGGAGTAAATCTGAAAGTGACTATGACTAAACATTAGTACATTTTCATACTTATACTGTGGCAGTGATGGAGATATGTGGTTGATCTCCACCACCTTTGCATCCTTGTTAGCCATCCAGTAGAGCAGGCATGTCCAACAGGTAGATCATGATCTACCGGTAGATCGCTGGATGTCTGCGGTAGATCACTGGTAGATCATTGGCTCCACCCCCAAGAAGCTGAACAACTGTGGCTCCCCTTAAAAAAGCTCAACATTTTACCTCCTCCATGAAAAAGCTCAACAACTTTGACCTGAACCCCAAAAAAGGAGGTAGATCACTGCTAGTTTTTAACTCTGTGAGTAGATTGCAGTCTCTTGGGAGTTGGCCACCTCTGCAATAGAGGTATGGAGGTGGTTGAACTCTTAAAGGCCTGTTATGCTAAGTTTGCTATGTAATTTAGGGCAGTATCACTCATAATCAGACTGAACTCAAAATCATTATTGATGCAATTCCTGTGCACCATCAGAGCGCCATGTGGTTTGGTTTTGGGGATCATTTTTGGTTGACATGGCCTAAGAATGTGGACATGATACTTGGAAAGGTTCTGCTACCCATTTATGTATTCAGTCCTTTCCCATCTTGGCTGTTAACATGAAGGTGGTGGGGATTGAGTAGGTTGGTACAAGAAGTGGTTTTCAGGAAGGAAAAGTGCCACCTGGCTTGAATGAGGCAGTTTTGTGGCTATGCATTATAAGTCTTCTTTGGACTCAGAAGATTGTAATTATGATTGTCAGTTCACTAACAGCCCTTTAGGGAAAGATACTTGAGAAGATGGTTGCAGATTAAGTGTTTAGATAATCTGCTTCATCCAGATAATTTTGGATGAAGTGGATTATCCACTTTGGCATCAATGAAGCATTTTAATTCACACTTACCTCTTTGAATGTGTGAGATTTGAAAAATTAAGATATCTAACTGCAGATAACTCCTTCAAAGGAGGTTTGGAAATTCTAGGTGGAAAGTGGAGAACTGTATTTAAGATTGGAAAAAGAAGAAACTGAAAGAAACCAGAATTTATGCATTCACCCATCCCTAATTAGGGGTCAAGTGCTTGCTGGAACATCTCACTCTATGACAACCTTTCTATGTCTTAAGATCTCCAGAGAGGCTCTACCATGTAGAATTTAAAAAATTGGCCAAAAAAGAAAAGAAAAGAAAGAAAGAGCCTTCTCAGTGGTAGTGCCCCATGTGTGAAATATCTTTCATGAAGGAGTTTGACTGTCACCATTGATACAATCTTTTCAATGCCAGATCAAAACTCATTTATTCACCAGGGCATTTTAAATTCCAAAGTTTTAAAGCAGATTAATATCCAGTCTCTTCTACTTGCTTCTTAAAAAATGCCTCTATTGCTTTTACATTTGCTAATGTTCTTTTATCCTTAATTGTGTTATACTGGATTGTTGTTTAGCTTTATTTTGCTTTATCTTTGTATACCACCCTGCTATCTCTGCAGATGAAGGGCAGTCTATGAGTATGTTTAATAAATCAATCAATAAGAAACTTTTTTATTTTATATTTCATGAGGTTCTTTCTTCTGGTCTTGCCCCAAATATAAAATTTATACATACAACTCAATGCTTCTGGGCTATATATCCACAGAAGGAAGTTCAACTTGTGGATCCCTAGCTGACTAGGGAACTGCATGTGTGAACAGTGGCTTTAATGTGAAATTCCCACGCTAGATCCAACAATGAGGAGAACTGACCTATAATCTCACCAATCTGAATTTCAGTGAAGGAAGCAAGAAGACACTTGAATCATATTTCATTGATAAGAACCATAATTCAAAGTCAGAACATATATACAGCCCTCTAGTTCCCATGCCTTTCTGTAACAGTGTAAGTGAAATATTATTCCATACCCACCAAGTGTCCCATACCCAGGGACAGTCCCGGAATTGCAAAAGCCATCCCAGCTTCTGATTTGATCCCCGAATGTCCCTCTTTCCCCCACCACTGCTAAACTTGGGGAGGGGGACGAGCTGGTGCTTGTCCTGAATGGCAGCAGCAAAGGAGCATCCCCTTGCCTCTCCATGACCTCTCCATGGCCACTGCTGCCTGTTTCCACCCTTGGGCAGCTTTTAGTGGCTTCTGGAGAGCAGAGGAGGAGGAGGAGAGGCTGCTGCTGCTGCTGCTTAGTCCCATGTGATGTACTGGTTCTGAGAGGCAGGCAGAGGGCAAGGCTGCCTTGGCCAGACATCTAATCTTGCCCCTTTTTAAAAGTTATTTATTGATGTGTGTTTTTCTCTTTGTAAATCTACCAAATAACAAAATAAAATTGGAATTAAGGGGTTTTCTCAAGACGGTGGAGGGCATGTGTGTTGTGTCCCGTTTTTTAGTGGGCAGCACTTGCCCTTCTTCTGATAGGAAATGCTCTGAGGGGGTGACAAAAAATGGGGGCCCAAAGAGGGTCAGTTGTGGGGAAGTAGGAAATGTCCCTGTGGAATGTTGGAGGATATGGCATCATCAGGACTGCAACATGAACAACTTCAGAGTGCAACTATGTTAAAACAAGTTATTTTCAGACATTCACCAAATGCTCTTGAAAATAATTCAGTATACTCAAGTCTGATCTGAATCTGCTAGCGAGGTGGGGAGAGTTTGTTCATCACTAATTAAAAACGTCATCACACATACATACTATAATCAATATTACAGAAATAGAAGTAATAATAAAGAATTACAATAATAGAAGTAATAATAAAGAATTAGAAGAATCATCCACAGCATTTTGGTTTATATAATTAATTTAGAATTTGAAAGCTTTTAAGGCTGATTTTATTTTTAGGTTTTTTACATTATCCAAGGTCTTGGAGTAATTCAGCTCTTTGTGAATTCAAGGGATGTTCTGGTCCTGCATCTGTGATTATGCTTCTTAGCAGGCAGTCTTTTTTTGTACGTTAGGTAAATCATAAAATCTAGCTGGTGTCTTTAGAATGCTATTGCTTTCATCAAAATCTTGATTGAAAAGCTTCAAGTCCCTTTACCAAATTGTATGGTTTGTTAGCTGTTGACAGGAGCGGCTGGCCATTTGTTCTTGCTGGAGTTATTTGTATTTCACACACGTGTGCAGGCTGTCTGCTGTGTTCATGTTGTTTATAGTTCTACGTTTGTCCATGGCTAAAATAATTGTGTCATCCTTAACCCGGTTCACTTACAACAATTCAGTTTGCCCTGACTGGAACATTATCCTTGGGGGACTAGAAAGTGTTGCAATAAACATATTATTATTTTTTGGTGGGATTAAACATGGTAACTCTCTCTCTCTCCAGGAGCAATACATTTAAATCCCTTGTGGTATTCTTGAAATATTATGTGAATAGCAAAATTAACGTATAAGGTGCGCTAGAGGAAATGTGTCACACTAGCAATACCATCATGCATTGATATGGGTTTGAACCACGTAGTCAAATATGGTTCCAAATCACTGAATTGGGGACCTGTGATTGGTCGAGTAATCTTTCATTGTTCTCCTAGACAACAGCTACCTTTTTCTCCATGTAAAATTACCCAGAAGAGGCCACAACATACAATGACATACTGCCACTGCTAGGGGCATTCCTCAGGTACATTTTAAATGCACACAGCAGGGAGGGATGTTTTCTACTGACTGTGCCACCAGGCTAGCTTAGGGGTCTCAGGAAATGGTCAAATGGTCACCACTGCCCCTCCATCATCTGCCAGTTGAAACAGTTGCTTCACTCTTGCCCAATGTTAGAGTTGGCCCTTGCTCCCACCTTTATCCTACCACTGAACTGTTTTTCTCAGACTTCTACCTCAATTGATTCAAGTTGTTTAGCTATCCACAAACAGGTCCTTGTTTGTGGACTTCCTATAGGCCTCTGACTTGCCATGTGAGATCAGAATGCTGGACAAGATGAGTCTTTGGGCTGATGCAGCAGGGCTCTCCTTGTATTGATTGTATATCCCTCAGTGACCCCACTTTCCTTTGTCCTGACATTGCTGTAGATCAGCAGGAGAAGCTACAGTTTTCTTAACTCATTGTCCCAGACCGGTATGTTTCTCACTTGCCCTTCAACAGTCTGATGTCCAACTTAGAGAGACACTAACATACAGTCATACCAAAAGGTCATGTAAGTCTTATCACCCATTGGAATTGCTTTTCTAAAAGTCAGCTGATGGAGAATAGTTGGGATTCTGAGGAAAGAAATCCAAGGGAATCAATAGTCCCCCTAATGATGAGAATGGCCATTGTCCTCATTGAAATACCCTGAGGAGGAGATGCACGAGTAAATAGACTGGAAAATATTCCCGTATTAAACCTACCTAATTTTCTTCTCCATTTAAACTAATTGTATATAAATAAAGTGGCTGTTAAGGCTAATTCTGCTAAATCCACCCTAAATAGATGCCATTGATTTGCATTACAGAATGGATCAATGAGGAAAGTGAAAGTAGGGAGAAGGGGCAATGCACAATTAAAAGTACCCCTTGCAGAAAGACCCTCCAAATGAGCAGGGTTTTAAATGTTCTCTGTATTTTTGCTGGAGCTTTGTGCTGTAATGATCCTTCTGCAGCTTTATGTTAAACTATCATTTTTTATAAGTAAAACCATTATGAATATATACCGGAGCTACTTGAGAATACACATTGCACGTTAGAATGAAGCTTCTGAATCTGAGCAGGAAAATAGATCAAGCTGCATATGGTTCCTTACTTTTTACATGTCACCTTATTCCCTTTGTTGGGCAGGGAACTCAAGCAGGTGACTGCCATGCCACTCTGACATACACCTACGATTTTGCAAAAAGAGTGTGAAGATTTTGATGTATCCATATGTAATGTTGCTATCCGAAATTTAATCAATCCAATGATTGAGATGCATGAATGGATATTTGGAATGAGGGTCAAGCTCTTCAAGGTTTCCAAAGAGGAAAAGCCAGTTCTGGTGGCAGATGGCTATTTCAAATAAGCAGAGCTTTGCTTAAACAAATGTTATGCCTTGAAAGAAGAAACTTCACATTGCAGGGCAGTTGTGCCCATTTCCTCAGAGACATCCCAACAAGGCAAGAAAGAATGACCTCTGTGTCATGTAGCCACCAAAAAGGCATGCAAACCAGAAGAAGTGGACTGTAAGTATCATTAGCGCTTCTAAAAGCGCAATTTGTGGAGAAGGATGGTTGGGAAAATACACTTTTCTTTGAGGAATGTTCCTCATAAGCAGTGGTGGCTGATCCATTAGGGAGAATGTGGCAGTGCCTCACCAAGCTCACTTTGTCTTCAGCCAGCTCCCATCTTCCTGCTTTTTTCCAATCAGTCCAGGAGGTTGTTAGTGTCTCAATATTGTAGAATTCTGAAGGGATGAGGATGGAGACAAAGCTAGAATTAGATGACTCTGCCTGTGATTAGCTCTGGATTTGCCAACTGTGGACCTCCCTGCCAACCACCCTACCAATGGGTACCAGCTACCATGGCTCGTAAGCCACAGATTTTATGAGGGATGGATGAGACGCTAGAATTAGGAAGTTCTCTAGACCAGAATTAATTGAACCCTTTGGTCAACATGCACTCTTGACTCTTCACAAGATCTTTATGTAGAGCACGAGTCTTTACCTAGTGACTCAGTGTCCACCACTACAGAATTCCAAAGATAATCGATCAACTCTAGAAGGAAAATTTGTTTTTTAAAAGAGAAGAACATTTTTCAATTATATTGATTTGATACAACAACAAACTGGTTTTCCTACTTAAAAATATATGTAAAATAAAAGTTGCCTTAGCAGGATATATAAAACGATTGAGCAAGTTTTAAGCAATACACTGATTTATTCTCAATTTAAAAGAGCGTTTGTTAATAATAAAGCAATTATTAACTGACGTGTTAAAACTGAAATTCAAAACAGATGAGAAAAATGTTTTTGTATTTGTATCAGATCAGCACTAGAAAGTTATGAGATGGGCATAGTTATTCAATTGATATTGTGCTGAAAAAAATCTATCAGATTCTCTTATTAGACTTTTAGATTCTTCAAAAGCAGCAAAAATGTACCCATGTTCTATGGCATTATGTGTGAAATAGGAGGAGTATTGAGCTAATTTTAGACATATCTGATGGAACTGTGAGGAAGTAATAGGGTCTAAATTATCTAAATAACCCATTGCTTTGCTTTTAGATAACCTTGATGGTATGACAACAATTAAGGTTCATAACATGAAAGGAAACAACATATTGAGAGCAGCCTCTCTGGTAGGGGACAAGCATTGGAAAGACCAATGAAAATTGCATTTACCAAAAAAGGTGGAGAGGAAAAGAAATCTATGGCATTTAATTAGCATTTTCTCATTTAGAGACTTCAATGGAGAAGTAGTGTACCTTTTTTCTCCCACTGTTATTATTATATAGTATTATACGTGGTAGTCTGAGCATTAGCCTTAAATTACTTAGGCCCCAAATATCCAAAAGACCACTTCCTTCCCCACCCCACAGGTGCTCTTGGGTGTTAAGATCACCAGAGGGAGCCATTTTATTATTTCTTCCACCCTCAGAAGCGTGGAAGGTTGTGGCCTGTGAATTGTGGAACTCCCTTCCCATAATACAGTTTTTGACAAATACTGAAGGCACACCTTTTTGCCTGATAAGGTTACCAGATTTTTTTCAATAATAATAATAGTAATAGTCTATAATTTGTATCCCACCCACTGGCTGAGTTTCCCCAGCCACTCTGGGAGGCTTCCAACAAAGATTAAAAATACATAAAAATGTCACACATTAAAAACATCCCTTCAGATGTCTTCTAAATGTCAGGTAGTTGTTTATCTCTTTGACATCTGATGGAAGGGCTCCACTACCGAGAAGGCTATTTGCCTGGTTCCCTGTAGCTTTGCTTCTTGCAGTGAGGGAACCACGAGAAGGCCCTCAGCACTGGACCTCAGCGTCCAGGCTGAACGATGGGGGTGGAGACACTCCTTCAGGTATACTGGGCCGAGGCCGTTTAGGGCTTTAAAGGTCAACACCAACACTTTGAATTGTGCTCAGAAACGTACTGGGAGCCAATGTAGATATTTCAAGACCAGTGTTATATGGTCTTGGCAGCCGCTCCCAGTCACCAGTCTAGCTGCCGCCTTCTGGATTAGTTGCAGTTTCGGGTCATCTTCAAAGGTAGCCCCACATAAAGCACATTGCAGTAGTCCAAGCAGGAGATAACTAGAGCATGCACCACTCTGGCAAGACAGTCTGCGGGCAGGTAGGTTCTCAGCCTGTGTACCAGATGGAGCTGGTAGACAGCCGCCCTGGACACAGAATTGACCTGAATGAATGAATCTGGGGACACTTTTCAACTTCAGTGGATTTTTTATGGGGACTGATTTGTAAATCCGGGGACTGTCCCCAGGAAATGGAGACGTCTGGTAACCTTATAATGGCCTTTGACAGTTAAGATGCATATTTTTTAGGACCCACCCTATTTTGTGATTGCAAGTTTTAAATTGTTTTTAATGTTGTTTTTAACATTAAGCATGTTTTTAACCCCACCTGGGACTGCGGGGTGAAGGTTGGTAGTAAATGTAATTCTTCATCATCATCAAGGTGCATGTAACTGAATTTCATATATTACTTATCAAGGATATGGCCATAGCGTCCATAGGCTTTCCAGAAGTTAGTTAAGGCCAAAGTCTAAGGATAGGATATAGTATATTCCATCTTGCTGGAATTTGAGGGAAGCGATTTTAGAAATCTGACAGCTTCCTCAAAATTCCATTAGCAATTAGAACCCATCCCTTTGGTGATAAGTCCACAACATTTGGAGGTATGTGTGAAAAAATCACAAAACAAACACTGGCCATTCTTGTATTTGTTTATTTGTGGCATTTTATATACCACTCTTCATCTCAAGCAGTCCCAGGATGGAGGACATTCAAACAAAAGCAATATAAAAACATACACAAAAACAGTCAAGAAAAGCATATCCTACCTAAAACATGCAATCTGCTTCCTATAATAGGACTGCCATATGTCCAGGTTTTCCCAGACATGTCTGGGAATCAGACTGTCAAAATGGTGTCTGGGCAGATTTCTGCTGAATCGGCAAAATGTCCAGGAAAACCTTGAGTAAGGCTTAATGCATATATCAGGCCAGCCATATTCATCTGGAGCATGTAGAGGGGCAGTTCCTTTGCCTCTTAACAACTATAGATGCATAAACAGACACTAGAATACTAATAACAGAAACATAAATTTTCTAATTTTTTGTTCAAGAAAAACTTGAATAAAATTATAGAGGGCAAAGAGGACGCACAGCACACATTGGCAAAACATTGCACTTAGTGAAGTTATATTTGCAAGATGACCATGACTTTGACCTGATCACTTATGCAAGCTTTCATGTGACAGGGATCAGCAGTGACCAAGTTCATGAGCCATCTTGAAAGTTACTGGTGAAATGCAAATAGCGTCTCATCTAAGATTAAAATTATTTATGATTCTCAATTACTTTCTTCGGAAGTAAGATGGAATATGTGGCTCAGGGGTCCATCACCTCTGACCATTGAGTCACAAGCTCAAATCCAATGAAATTGCCATCACAAGTCATTTCTCTGAACTTCCCTGCAATGTTGGTGTTCTCAGTCAAAAGTCCAGGGAGACAAATATTTAGAATGTTCAAATCCAGATCTGGAGTGGGAGGGGGAGAGAGGTTATTGGTTTGTTCTTCTTGTGTATTTTGTGTTTTTATCTTGTATTTTTATGTTGTGAACTGCCCTGAGAACTACAAATGAAGGGAGGTATACAAAATAGATAGATAGATGATAGATAGATAGATAGATAGATAGATAGATAGATAGATAGATGATAGATAGATATAGATAGATAGATAGATGATAGATAGATATCAACTTCCCTCATAGCCAGAGGTGTTATGGTGAGGGGATGCTAGGAAACCCAGTGGGGCATTGTTACAAGTTAATGGGACAGAGCAAAAACATAACTGCAGGTAGTTCAGTGTGTTTTAAATGTATTTTATTTTAGATTTAATAATATATTAGAGGTGCCAAGAACCTGGACTATATCAGACATTCAACTTTTACAAGCAGAACTGTGTTCTGTTCATGCTAGAACATCACCGGTTCCAGTCCATTGGCTTTAATATTGAAGATAGCTTTACTTTTTTATAGAATAATTTGGCAGAATACAACCTGCTCTTTTTATCTCCTTAGAATGAGATCAAACACCATCATCAGAGAGAGTAAGAATCCTATTTGTATATTTACAGGAAGTCCATTGTTGAAATGACTTGAATAAAAACACTCCTCTAAATATGTAGAGAGAGCAAAGCAGATGTGATCAGATCAGATACCTGATTGACCACCCCCTTATGTCTGTGATTCCTTCCTCCACTGATCTACCAACACACTACTTTTACCATTGCAGTACTCTCTTTTCTGTCTACCAGGGAGAAGTTCTCTGCATCATTCCAGTGTCAGTGCAGCACCATAGTTGTGTGCTCTCTTTGTCTCAGTAAGTCATAAAGTGCCAGGGGGATGAGTGATATGATAGTATGATGCGTGTGCACCTATCTCAACTAATTAGGACTAGGACAGAGAGGGAGCACAAAGACAGCATTCATGGTGCTGCAATGCTGTCTTTTCTCTAAAGAAAAGGGTATTGCAGTGAGTTCTCCTTGCTACATGTTCAGACTTTAAAGGGTCGGGGCAAGTTATAGGTATATTGCATGCTGCTGTCTCTTCTGAAATGTAGTTTTTCTTCTCCGAGTCCAAACTCAGCATGACAAGCAAATACCTCTATGTTCCTGAGTAGCCAGATTCTCTTGTGCAGTGTGTAAAACGAGGCAATGAATAACTCAGCACTATGGCACCCTGTTAATTAAATTTCCACTTTGCAAACTACCTTCAGCGTGCTCGTCCAAATTAATGTCGCTTTCACCAACATATTCCAACCTATAAAGTTTCAGACATGGAAAATAAACTTTGTGGACTAAAATCCAAAAAGGAGGCAGCAGGGACTACTCAAATTAGTAAGTACAGTCATTGTGCGAAGTCTCACAAGCCAATCTTGAGCACATTATGCAAAAGAAGTAGGAACCATTGGAATCAATGGGGCTTGCCTCCAAGTACTGTAGTTTGGGCTGGAGTGTCAAAAAAAGGTCTTTTAACGAAGTAAACTCCATCCTTTCCTTCTTCATATGTACTGTCAACTTTGTTTTCAAACCCATATACTGTAAAAAGGAAATAAATGTTGGTGCTTTATTACATCTAAAGCAATGTTTCACAGACTCCCCACCCCCACTCCACACACCATGGACTGTTTGAAAATTGCCGAGAGTCTTGGTGGACTGCTTAAAGATTTGCCTGCTTGTTGTGGCAATTGTAATGCACTGTACTAGATACTGTATGGTTTTTAATTATATTTTTATAGACACACCATGACCACCTGAATAAAGCACATGGACCAGTGGAAGTATGAGGACCACAGTTTAAGAACCCCTGATCTAGGACCCAGAAACTTAGATGTACCTATATGTACCTTAATGGGGCAAACTATCCATAGCTGTAGATTTTCTTTGTTTTAAACCCCCACCCTCAAAAAACTTGTCCTCCAGCACCGTGAGTCCAATCTAAATTATCCTCCTCACCATATCTTTACAGAAACTGAAAAATGTAGAAGAATCCATTGCAGATCTGAAATGTCTCATCTATTTTGGCCTTTAGAAATATTGAAGTAAATATTAAATATCCCACTTTGAGATTCACAGGCTAGCAGGAAGCAGGATCACCTATGAGCACATGATGGGGTTGTTAGGATATTTCCGTTCCACCTTAAAAGGGAGCAGGCTTTGTGAGTCACAGAGTCTGCGTATTTCCTGTTCACAGGATGTTTCTGTTGTGTCTATGCTTTCGTTTCTCTCTCTCTCTGCCTGAGCAGACCGAAGCAGGCAGTCATGTTTTTTCTTTGTTCTGACCAACGCTGAATAAACTTCTAAATAATGCTCTCCTGCTGTGCATCTTTCGCTGTGTGAATTCTGCTGATACAGCGTGCATCAGTTCTAGAATGTGGCAAGCTATTTTCTGGAGCTCGTGTCACTAATTGCTGATACTGCGTGTCTACGGGAGATCGATGGACGTCCGGAGACGACGTGGGGGCCATGATGGGCTTTATCTCCCTGGCAGTATCCCAACAGGGGTAACCTTCTCCTCATTGCCATCATACTTGAGGTCCAATCTACATATTCATTTGATGGCCCTTGATCACTCAATCAATCATTGGCTGGCCACTGTGAGTATAGGATGCTGGACTAGATAGGATTGATCCATCAAGTGGTTCTTTAATTCTGACAATGGGAGATGTAATCCAATAATATCTGGAGAGAGGTTCTCAAATCCTGCCGTAAAAAAATATAACATTGAATTTTGCAAGATGTAATAATAAAGTGATTGATTTACATGTTATCAACAAAACTTGGGGTTATTTTTTCTATGTTACATTTTGATTTTTAAAATCTGGCCATGTTCTAAATTTGTTTGACATTGAATTTCTATTCTGTAAATAATTTATTTGTTGGATCAAGGATGCAGGAATCAATTACAGTGGTACCTCGGGTTGCATACGCTTCAGGTTACCTACGCTTCAGGTTACAGACTCTGCTAACCCAGAAATAGTGCTTCAGGTTAAGAACTTTGCTTCAGGATAAGAACAGAAATCGTGCTCCGGCGGCGCGGCGGCAACAGGAGGCCCCATTAGCTAAAGTGGTGCTTTAGGTTAAGAACAGTTTCAGGTTAAGAACAGACCTCCGGAATGAATTAAGTACTTAACCTGAGGTACCACTGTACTAGAAGAAGTTGGAAAGTTGAGTAGTAACTTGGAAGAGAATGGGAAACATCTTTGCCTGAAGGGCATGGGTGGTGTTTTGCAGAGCCTTCTTCTGCTGCCACGCTTCTCACTCTCTGTTTGAGTTGAGGCAGGAAGCTCAGCTCAGGGACTTCCTGTGCTGCCCATCTGACAGGTGCCGGAGATGTGCTCCCATGTGCTCTGGCTGAAAAGAAATGCCCTGCTCCCATCAGCCCCAACTAGCATGACCTATGGTCAGGGATGAGGGTCAGTCTAGCAACATTTGTAGGACCACAGGATTCCTATTCCCAGTAGACAAAACTGATGTTTCAATGGTCTGGCTCAATATAAGGCCCCATCCTTGAGCTATATGGAGGTTTCTTGTGGATAAAAGAACTGAAACCCATGTTCAGAGCAAAAATAGACAAAATGCAAACAATAATAATATGGTAGCTTTCTTATTGTTGTCTGCCTATTCTGAGTGTGTCTCATTGTGTTTCCATGCTATCCCCATCTTTTTTTTTTTTATAATATATTTATTAAAGTTTTCAAATAAAGCATATATTAGATAAGCACTTATCATTGTCCATTTAACATCTCTCAATTGTTACATGGGACTCCCCCACACCTCCCGCATACACTTACATCATTATTAAATTAATTTCAAACAAATTATCATTTAACTCATCTTAATTAATAATCTTAATTTGGTTTGACATATAATTCAGCCTTAAATCTAATTTAATGGTAGACAATTGTCTGCACTGGCATCCAATTCAGCACTCAGCCAAATTACAATATTTTTGTAAATAAATCTTAAATTTCCTCCAGTCTTCTTCCATCCTTTCTTCTCCCTGGTCTCGAATTCTGCCGGTCATCTCGGCTAATTGCATATAGTCCATCAGTTGCATCTGCCATTCTTCCACAGTGGGTAGCTCCTGAGTTTTCCAATTCTTGGCAATTAATATTCTTGCTGCTGTTGTTGCGTACAAAAAGAATGTTCTGTCCTCTTTTAACACACTCTGGCCGACAATACCCAGGAGAAAGGCCTCTGATTTCTTAGTAAAGGTGTATTTAAACACCTTTTTTAATTCATTATATATCTTCTCCCAAAAGGCCTTCACTCTAGGGCAGGTCCACCAGAGGTGAAAAAATGTTCCTTCATTTTCCTTACATTTCCAACATTTGCTATCAGACGAATGGTATATTTTAGCCAGTTTAACAGGGGTCATGTACCATCTATACATCATTTTCATCACATTTTCCTTCAACGCATTACATGCAGTGAAGTTCAGCCCAGAGGTCCACAACCTTTCCCAATCTTCAAACATAATATTATACCCAATATCCTGCGCCCATTTTATCATTGTTGATTTTACCATTTCGTCATGTGTGTTCCATTTCAGCAGCAAGTTATACATTCTTGAAAGTACCTTAGTCTTAGGTTCTAACAGTTCAGTTTCTAACTTTGACTTTTCCACTTGGAATCCTAGCTTTTTGTCATTTTTAAACACTTCTTTAATCTGAGCATAGTGTAACCAGTCTCGCACTTTGTCTCTCATCTTTTCTAAACTCTGCAATTTCCAGTTGTCACCATCCTTTTCTATTATCTCCCAATATTTTGGCCAGTTGGCCTCCATATTGGCTCTTTTCCGAGCCTTAGCCTCCAGGGGTGACAGCCACCTCGGAGTTTTATTCTCCAGTAAGTCTTTATATTTTGTCCAGACATTAAAAACTGATTTTCTGACAATATGGTTCTTGAAGGCCTTATTTATCTTAGCTTTATCATACCATAAATATGCATGCCATCCAAACGCATTATTAAAACCTTCCAATTCCAAGACATCCGTATCTTCAAGAAGTAACCAATCTTTTAACCAGCAGAAAGCTGCAGCTTCATAATACAACTTTAAATCTGGCAGGGCAAAGCCCCCTCTTTCTTTCGCATCTGTTAATATTTTAAATTTGATTCTGGGCTTTTTGCCCTGCCAGACAAATTTAGAAATATCTTTCTGCCACTTCCGGAAGCACTCTGTCTTGTCTACAATCTGCAGTGTCTGAAACAAAAATAACATTTTTGGCAATACATTCATCTTGATGGCAGCTATTCGGCCTAACAAAGAAAGTTTTAGTCTTGACCAACTATCCAAGTCTCTCTTAATCTCTGACCAACATTTTTCATAATTATCTTTAAATAAACTCAGATTTTTTGCTGTTATGTTTACCCCTAGGTATTTAACTTTTTTAACCACATTTAGTTCTGTCTCTTTCTGAAGCTGTTCCAACTCAATATCTGTCATGTTTTTCCCCAAAACTTTAGTTTTTTGCTTATTTAACTTAAATCCTGCCACTCGACCAAAGTTTTGAATCAATTGTAGTACTCTTTTCAAACTAGACTCCGGCTCCTGTAATGTCAGAACTAGGTCATCTGCAAAAGCTTTAAGTTTATATTGTTTCGCTCCGACCTGAATCCCTTCCACCAACCGGTCCCCCCTAATCATATTCAGGAGCACTTCCAGAACCGAAATAAACAGTAATGGGGAAATCGGGCAGCCTTGTCGTGTACCTTTTTCAATTTTAAACTCTTCTGTAACCACATTATTAACTATCAGTTTAGCCTTTTGTTCTGAATATATTGCCTCAATCCCGTTCTCAAACCCCCGTCCCACTCCCATTTCTTTTAAATTCCCCTTCATAAATTTCCAAGAAATGTTGTCAAAGGCTTTCTCCGCGTCTATAAAAATTAAAACTGCTTTAGTATTTATGTTTGATTGTAAAAAGTTCCAATATGTCTATGATGTTCCTTGTGTTAGTAAACATATGTCTGCCCGGGAGAAAGCCTGCCTGGTCTTTATGGATTATCTCACTTAAAACTTTCTTAAATCTTCGTGCCAAAACATCTGCAAATATTTTGTAATCCACGTTTAAAAGGGAGATGGGACGGTAATTCTTAAGTTGTGTCTTTTCAGTTTCTGACTTTGGAATCAATGTGATAAATGCTTCTTTCCACGATTCAGGCGCCTTCTTCCCCTCCATTATTTCATTACTGACCTCCAACAAAGGTTGTATCAAATAATCCTTCAATGTCTTATAGTAGTTAGAGGTCAGTCCATCTGGCCCTGGTGATTTGCCCTGTTTCAGACTCAGGATGGCCTGTTCAATCTCTTGTCGTGTTATTTTGCCATTTAAAATTGTTCTATTTTCTTCTGACAGCTTTGCTAATCCATTTCTCTCCAAAAATTGTGTAATCTCTATTTCATCTTGTGGCCCTTGAGTATATAACTTTTTAAAATACCTCTGGAAGCACTTTCTAATCTCTCCCGGGTTCTGAATGTTCCTTCCTTCAACCTCTAGGTTTGTTACTGTATTTAATCTTTGTCTCCTTTTCAACTGCCAAGCTAGCAGTTTCCCACATTTATTTGCCGATTCAAAAGTTTTTTGTTTCATTGTTTTAATCTTCCATTCTATTTCCTGATTTATCAGCTTGGAATATTGCGCCTGATAAAGTTTGATTTCTCTCAGAATCGGTTGGGACTTCGGGTTAGATCTTAACTTCTTCTCCAACTCTTTGATACTTTCCAGAATTTTATCTTTCTTTTCATTTTGCAGTCTTTTCTTTAAGGAATTCTGTTGAATCAAGAACCCTCTCATCACAGCTTTACTTGCATCCCAGATAGTTCTTTTTTCCACCGTAGTGTTCAAATTAATCTCAAAATAGTCCTTTAAGGTTTTTTGGGCCTTCTTTACAATTCTTTGATCTCTAAACAGGCCATCATTCATCTTCCATCTAAAGGAGCCGATTGGGATCAATGTCATATCCATTCTCAAGGCGTTATGGTCGGAGCATGTTTTGGGGCAGATTTCCACCTTCCTCACCTTAGGTGCCAGACTTCTAGTTATCCATATTTGGTCGATTCGTGTCCAAGTCAGTTGAGCTTCAGAAAAGAATGTTCCTTCTCTTCCCAGGGGGTTTCTAACTCTCCAGATGTCAACCCAGTCCATATTGTCAGTCATTTCAAAAAAGGTCTTAGGTAGTCTTCCCTCTTTAGTAATGTTCTGGTTCTGTGACTTATCCATATTTGTTGATACGACCCCGTTCATGTCCCCCATCATGATGACGTTGTTGTAATCCAGATAATCCAGCATGATCTCGTGCAACTTCTTATAAAAATCCGATTTTCCTTCATTTGGAGCATAAATTCCTAATATCAAAATTTTTTCTCCTTGATACTGTACTTCTATTGCGAGGATTCTTCCACTTTCATCTTTAAAGAGAAATTTTGGTGAAAGGCTCTCTTTTGCATAGATCACTACACCTCTCTTTTTAACTGTATCCGATGATATAAATTCTTGACCAAGCCTTTTATTTATTAACACCTTTCTATGGAGCCTAATCACATGTGTTTCTTGTAAGCATATAATGTCCAATTGTTCCTTTTTTAAAATATGAAAAATTTTTGACCTTTTTTCGGGACTGTTACAGCCATTTATGTTCCAACTCAAAAGCTGCAGAGACATCCTGGATAGGTCTGGTTATTCTTTCTGGGGTGGTACCTTGTTCTCCGGTCCTTGAGGATCCGGGGGGGCGGGCTCCCCTGGAAGTTCTGGCGCTGGCAATCCAAGTCCTTTGTGGAGGTCTTCTCCGTGTGCTCCCAAAAACTTGTCTCTATCTTCCACTGTTTTGATTTTGATCTTTCTCCCTCTGTAGGTAAAGGATAATCCTTGTGGAAACTCCCACCTGAAGATAATTGCGTTGCTTCTCAACAGTCTTGCCAATTCCGTGTAGTTAGATCTAAGGTCGAGCAACTGCTTAGGAATGTCCTTGTAGATTTCAATTCTCTTGCCCAAAATGTCTAGTGACTTTTCGTAGTGCAGGCCCAAAATCTTGTCCCTTTCCTCCTTTGATCTCAGTGTTATCAAACAATCTCTGGGCTTCTCTGTCCTTCTGACTCTGCCAAGCCTGAAAGCAGATACAATTTTAAAGTCTTTTTCCTCTAACTTCCAAAACTTGGCAAATTCCTTAGTTAGAAATTCAATAAAATTATCTTCTTCCACCTCTGGTATTGACCGTATCCTCAAGTTGGTCTCCCTGTTTCGCAGTTCTGTCATCAAAAAGTAAATCTGATGTTCTCCAACTTGTTTGCTGAGTGGTCTTACTTCTTTCTCAAGTTCTTCCAATCTTTGACTAGTATCTTCAGCCAGTTTACGATTTTCACCTACAGCCTCCTTTAATTCTCCAATAGACTGGGCATTCTGTGCAACTTGTCCAGTCAGCTTATTCAAGCTTTCTGTGTTCTGTTCAATTTTAGCTGTATGCAAATCAGCCTTCTTGTCCAGAGCCTCCAGTTTCTCCAAAATTTTCTCCAAGACAGAGCTACTTGTCCCTGAAGCCATATCTCCCAGGTGCAGCTCCTCTGTCTCACCCTCCCCTGCCTGTATTAGGGAGGCCGCCTCTATGTCTGGAGGCAAAGTAGAAGGCAAGGCCGGCACAGAAGATCTACGCTGTGAGGCTGCAGATAAAGTTAGAGTTGTTTGTTTAGTCCTTCCTCTTCTCCTTGCGCCACTCATTCCAAAGTTATCTGTAATCCAAGGTCAATCCAAGTTGTTCCCATGAGAAAGCAGAGTCCCAGATGCAATAGTCAAACAGAAGCCGGGAAAGGGAAAGTAAAACAAAGTCACTGCTGTAAGTCCAAAATCCTCTAGAGGGAGCTTAATACGTCTTCAGGGAAAAGATCAAATCCAAGTTAAACTTATAAATTTAAATCCATGTCTATCGCCTCCACAATGTATTATTTTTAGCAGAGTAAAACTTAAAGCAAAACAGTGTTTCTTACAGTGCCTTGACTGCAACAGTTTCAAAGTATCCAGTTCCAACTCAGAATGTTTCAAAACCTGAATTCAATGTATCCAAAGTTGCAAACTGGTGCTCATCCAGGCAGCTCCAGCACCAGAGATTCTTATTTATTTTATAATCCACTGGTGCCACAGAAGAAGGATATCAGTGCACCCCGAATATGACCAGCAAAAGTCAATAGCTCAAAGTCTTTCACTCAGAAAACTGCTTTAACAGGGTGCCAGCATTTAGTTAACGCATAACTTTTTGTCTCCACTCCTCCTGCTCTTTGCTTAAAGTTCAGTATAGCGGGAGATGGGCTTCCTGCTTATCCTCACACCGTTTTCAGCCAGATTTCAACTTTTTTAAAAAAGTTTTAAAAGTTTCATAAAGTTCTCAAAAAGTTTCAGAAAGTTGACAAAAGTTTCAGAAAGTTTTCAATGTCCAAATTTACTCACGGGTTGTAGTTTCCAAAGTTCAGAAAAGTTGCAGGAAGAAAGGACAGCGCTGACCGGCAACAGCAATGCGGCTTCACTTCGCTGTTTGCGCAACGACCCACAGCGCCGCTACCCCCTCCGCGATCCGGAGCCCCTTACGGGGTCCCTTCAACGTTTTGGGGGCTGCTTCTGGCGCCCGCCGGGTCCCGAGACCACAGGCTTCTGCCACCTGTGGTTTTCCTGAATGGGTCTCCGCTTCGCCGTAGCGGACGACCCGTTTACAGCGGAGCTCCCTTCTCCTTACTCGGAGAAGGCAGCCATTACCGGTCGCGCCGCCTCCGGAAGTCTCTCCATGCTATCCCCATCATTACATTTTAGCAGCCTCACATCCATGTTGGAGCTTTGAGAGGCCGTTTCCAGTGCAAGAAACTCTCCCAAGTCTCTGAGTACAAATATGACATGTTTGTAAAGTAATATGAATTAAAGATGTGCTGTTTCAAGTTGAGTGAGCGAATCTTAAAAGGTATTTTCTTTCTCCTGTGAAGAAAACAGCTTTTCTTGAGCATCTTCAATGTGAAGATGTTCAAAGGAGACTTTCTCCTTTGATTATTTACAGCATTTTGACAGGTGAATTCTTACCCTTGTTAATCTCTATGGCTGACAAAGTCTACATTTGACTACATTTTTTGCTACATTAGACAGTTTTATTTCTTTGCTTTAAATGGAGTGGTAAATCTTCTGCCAGGTGGATTTTTCATTTTGGCTACTGGACTGTATAGTCTGACAAGGTAGAGCTTCACAGCACAAGCAGATGGGAATTCCTGCCACCCAGCTTCAAAAGGTTGTGCTTTCTATGTCCCACCTTTAAAAAAAAACAGTTCCCACATGCATGTGCACAACTTGACTGCTCATCATTTGATGTTCAACACCTGATATGTAGCTCAATTGCTTGAACTTCCCCCATCAAATAATGTTGTGTTGGAAATGATACAAAGCCACCAGCTGTGATATTTGATCTCTCATGGCTCTTTCACAGGTTTATCACTTCAATATTCAAGTGCTGAGCAGAAGTAATGATACATCCTAGGTGTTGTGCTGGGTAAATAAATCAAATTAACCTAAAATTAATCTCTAGCTGTTTATATAAGGACTACCTACCTTCTCTTTATGCCTGTTCTCCACCTACCAAATGAATTGATGCACTTTGCCTAATGATGGAGGCAGAAGTGAGTAGCAGCTGATTATTTCATTTCCAAATATGAAGGCTCTGCCATTATATGATTCTTCTTCCTGTGTGACAGTAATGCAACATAAAACTCACAGGCACCTGAAACTGCTCATTTGACCATCTGCTACCTTATCCCATGCTCTTTCTTAAACTTGGTAGAATGTGTACACAGCTATATTTAATACATAACTCCTTTTTGTACATTAATCCGACACTGTATTTGTCCTAAGTATTATGCAGATTGAAAAAAAGTCCAGAGACTTAAGCTGAATGCTCTCAAAACTTTCCTTCAGATAACTAATGGTGCCTTAATAAACACTTGTTTTGCCTTAGTCAACTTGTACCTCTTTCCCAGGCTTTATACAGCTACATATTTTGGCATCTCTGAGAAACTGAGGCTGCTTCACTGTACCATGCATACGGTTGTCAACATGTATGAAAATCCCAGCAGAAAGCTCCCCCTCTCTCTTCTAGCCCCATTTTGCCTTAATAGGATTCATTGCTTCCTTAAGCAGCCCTTGTAATTTCCAGCAAGGTCCTTCAACTCATTTAATGTGAAACATTTGTTCATGCCTAATTTGTCTGAGAAGGGCCATGTTTGTGTTTTCCTCGAGTTGCAGAAAGGTTGATTGTGAGGGTGGAACTGCCTTCCTCCAGTGAATACATATCCCCTCGAATTACAGTAATTACTGTAGGTTTCATTTGAATGGTGCTCTCTCCTCCATGCCCTCCTTGACAAGGTTAACAAGCAGAAGGAAACTGAACATCAGAAGAGAAGTGTTGGATTGCTCTGGCAGTTTCTTGACAACACTGTTTTTATGGTAACAATTGGAAGACTCCTACACACAGAGTTCTGCAGCAGAAACATAAGTTAGAAACCAAATGTCTATTGTTTGGGCGCTAGCAGTAGCCCTTCTTATCTGCTTTTTGCATTTCTGATGTTATGTTGTATCTCCAGAACACAGAAAGCACATAAGCCAACCTTTAGAAAAAATAGAGGTCACCCTAATCATTATTATTAGACTACTAGACATGCTTTCTAAGACAGTGCTGAGCTTCCAAAATAATTTCATCAGACTATTTCCATTTCTTTTGGGACCACGGGAAGTTGCTAGCTCAGACCATTGGTCCATCTAGCTCAGTATTGTCTACACTGATTGGCAGTGGCTCTCCAAGGCTTCAGGCAACTGTCTTTCCCAGCACAACCTGGGGATGCTGGGGATTGCAACAAATAAATGATTAAATTGGTGGAACCAGCCGCTGAAGTGCCAGACTTTGGAGTTTGGTCCAGCCTCATTATCAAGTAGTTCAAGCTCCAGACCTGCTAGAGCCTCAAAGTTAGTTTCAGTCTACTCTGAAGCTCTAGAACAGACTGAAGCTAGCACTGAAATGTTTTCCTTTGATTTCCTAAATAAATAAAGCTTCAGAGGACAGCAGGAAGCTACTTTCTACTGCTTTCCTGATCATGTCTAGTTCCACTGAGTACAATGGGGCTTGCATCCAAGTTCATATAAAATTACAACCCTAATGAAATATGATGCTGGCTGTTCATTTCAACCGGCCAACTGATGTGGGTCAGACTTCTACTTTCCACTGAAAGTTTTATGGGAACAGTATCAGTGATTCTAACATTCTGAATTTCTCTCTCTCTCTCTCTGTATATATATATCCCCACATACATTTTTTTAAAATGTGATTTTCTACAAACATAATAATGCTGACAGTTAGGTTTGGGGTTCTTTTTGGGTCAGGAAGCTGATACTGATTTACATGTATATTACTATTCAGAACTACTCAGTGCTCATCAGCTCATTTCACAGTAGATAAAGAGAGAGAGAAATGTAGGCTTGAGCACAAGCTAACCACACTTTCTTTTCTTTTTTCTCACTCTAATAGTAAATTGAAGTTGATACAATGTTTTGTTCACAAATGGCATTGAAACTTAGCTGAAGCATTTTACATACGGTTATTTTACATACAGTGTGGTTAATTTTCAAGAGCAGGAACTCATCATTACAGTCCCGATAGCCATTCTCCAATGAGACTTCAAATATACAGGAAGCTGTAATTACCCATTAGTACAGATATATAATATATGCAACACATAGTAGGCTGCATGACTGTAACGCTCTTTGTAAGTAAGCTCCATTGAACTTAGAGGTGCTTGCTTCAGACTGTACCACTTCAACTTATAGTGAGCTTAAGGAAAAAATCATCAGCCACCTGAAATTCAGCCTTTAGTTTTTAATCAGAAGTGCAAAGAAATGTTAGCTTTTAAACTGCTAATATGAAGTAGGAAACCAAATGGGGAAAAAATGACTAAGTTCCAGGCTCTTACGCGTAATTTTGAATACTGACCTAGCACCATTGTTGCTGTTTAATTACTACAGTGGTACCTCTGGTTAAGAACTTAATTCGTTCCAGAGGTCATTCCTTAACCTGAAACTGTTCTTAACCTGAGGTACCACTTTTGCTAATGGGGCTTCCTGCTGCTGCCGTGCCGCCGCATGAGTTCTGTTCTCATCCTGAAGCAAAGTTCTTAACCCGAGGTACTATTTCTGGGTTAGCAGAGTCTGTAACCTGAAGCATCAGTAATTTGAAGCGTCTGTAACCCGAGGTACCACTGTAGTTAGAATTATTTCCTGCTCTATAGCATGAGTTTCTGGTGCAGGTTACAACTATTAAAAAACATAATATTAAAAACAGGTAAAATAAATTCAAGAGAATATATACATGCATTTTACCTGGAAAGGGGGCAGAACAGGCCTCAGTGACAGTGAGCTCTGCCAAGGCATCCAGAGAATAGGAACATACCACAGCTACTATACTAGAGAAGGAAACTCTACAACTGTTTCATTCTCTATTTTTTTGGGGGGGGGAGTTTTAAATATTGCTAGAGGGTCAGATTCTGAAGTCTGTTTGCTAAGTAACTGCACTGGGACCTGTGGAAGATTCAGCTAGTGAGAACATGCAGTGAAAATATGTGTGGGGATCTAAACTATTATTTCACTTATTTGAAATGTGTGTATCATCTTTAATGAGTCATTTTGTGTCGTTTATTGACAGGTCTTTATTTTTATTTTTATTTAAAGAATAATTTATGCTGCAAATCCAGCCTTAAATTTTTGTTGCTGGCTGGCCTGAAGGATGTGTTGACCTTTCCATCTTTCCCCTTACAGTGCATCCTACAACCTCAGAAAGTGCTTCACCCACATCCAGCCAGCATATTTTTACAGCCTGTTGCTGCACACTCTGTCACCTCATTTGCACTTGTCTTGTTGATTCACTTTTCTTACTGATAAAGAGATTTCATAGAGAAATAAAGGTCCTGAGTTCACAGAGGAAGATCAAACGCACAACGTATTTTCCTAGTGCGATCTTGAATCTTCATCGACACATAATATCTGCTCTTTTTCTTGCTCATTCTTCAAGGTAATTTTTCCCACACCAAAGTAATTATTTTTCTTTTGCTACTCTGTTACTTTTTTTGTCAAAGAAGAAGGAGAAGACAGTTCAGTATTACAGGAAGTTAACAAACTTCCTAGGCAACATATGGAACACAAAACGTCCAGAGGCCTCACTTCCAGAGAGTAAAGGACCCCCAGTCAAAGGTGACTATGGGGTTGCAGCGCTCATCTCGCTTTCAGGCCGAGGGAGCCGGCATTTGTCCACA
Organism: Podarcis filfolensis; assembly: GCF_964270895.1. Classification (NCBI taxonomy): domain Eukaryota; kingdom Metazoa; phylum Chordata; class Lepidosauria; order Squamata; family Lacertidae; genus Podarcis; species Podarcis filfolensis. The sequence continues at coordinate 41,304,379 of NC_139603.1, forward strand.
GACAGCATGACTAAACTGCTTCTGGTGCAACGGGACACCGTGATGGAAACCAGAGCACACGGAAACGCCGTTTACCTTCCCGCCTATTTATCTACTTGCACTGCATGCTGTCAAACTGCTAGGTTGACAGGAGCTGGGACAGAGCAACGGGAGCTCACTCTGCCACAGGGATTTGAACTGCCAACCTTCTGATCAGCAAGCCCAAGAGGCTCAGTGGTTTAGACCATAGTGCCACCAGCGTCCAGAGAGTAGAGGTGGCAGAGAATAAAGATTCTCCACAGTTCAGTGGTGGGGAAGATTTTCAGCCACGCTCACTCATTGGCAGCCACCTGGAGCCTGCATGCCAGTGGTAGGTGGGACCCAGAGAATGGATGAGACTCTTGTGTTACCTTAGTTTACACACACATACAGACTACATATCTTTCCATCTTCCCTCCAGTCCACCCAAGAGGCAGTATTGCAGTTCACAAACACATTTCACCCAGACAGAAAAGCACTCAGGGAAGGTGTGACTTCAGGGAAGGGAGGTGCTCTGGAAAGAGTCCCAGTGACTTAATAATAATAATAATAATAATAATAATAATAATAATTTTTTATTTATACCCCGCCCTCCCCAGCCAAGGCCGGGCTCAGAGCGGCTTACAAGCAATAATAAAAACAAGATGAATGATTACAACTTAAAAACAAAAATAAAATACAACATTAAAATAATGGAACATTAAAATATTAAAATGTAGCCTCATCGCAGGAGGAGAAGGAAAAGAAAAAAGAAAGAGAGGGAGGGAGGGAATCAAATTGGCTCCAAGCCAAAGGCCAGGCGGAACAACTCTGTCTTACAGGCCCTGCGGAAAGAAATCAGATCCTGCAGGGCCCTGGTCTCATGAGGCAGAGCGTTTCACCAGGCCGGAGCCAGAGTTGAAAAGGCCCTGGCTCTGGTTGAGGCCAATCTAACTTCCTTAGGGCCTGGGACCACTAGGGTGTTGTTATTTATGGACCTTGAGGCTCTCCGTGGGGCATACCAGGAGAGGCGGTCCCATAGGTACGAGGGTCCTAGGCCGTGAAGGGCTTTAAAGGTCAAAAGCAGCACCTTAAATCTGACCCTGTACTCCACCGGGAGCCAGTGCAGCTTGAAAAGCACTGGGTGAATATGCTCCCATGGCAGAGACCCCGTGAGGAGCCTCGCTGCAGCATTCTGTACCCGCTGGAGTTTCTGGGACAGCTTCAAGGGCAGCCCCGCGTAGAGCGAATTACAGTAGTCAAGCCTGGAGATGACCGTCGCATGGATCACTGTGGCCAGGTCGGGGCGGGAAAGGTAAGGGACCAACTGCTTGATGCGGCGAAGGTGGAAAAATGTCGCCTTGGCTGTTACTGTAACTTGCGCCTCCATGGAAAGGGAGGCGTCAAGGATTACACCCAAACTCTTAACGAAAGGCAATGGCACTAATTGGGCCCCCGCAAGAGAAGGGAGTTGGTCCCTCATCCCCATGCCATCCCGACCTAGCCATAGGACCTCTGTCTTTGAAGGATTTAGTTTCAATCGGCTCCCACGAAACCATCCAGCCACAGCTTCCAAGCATCTGGTCAGTGTGTTCGGGGCCGAGTCGGTGTGGCCATCCATTAGCAGATAGAGCTGAGTGTCATCAGCATATTGGTGACAGCCCAGCCCAAAGCTCCGGATAATCTGGGCAAGGGGGCGTATAAAGATGTTAAAAAGCATCGGGGAGAGAATTGCGCCCTGCGGCACTCCACACACCAAGGAGTGGCGCGACGACATTTCGCTCCCTAGTGCCACTCTCTGTCCCCGACCAGAGATAAAAGAGCACAACCAGTTATGGGCTATGCCCTGTATCCCCACATCTGCGAGGCGGTGGTCCAGAAGATCATGATTGACCATGTCAACGGCTGCTGACAAATCTAAAAGGATCAGCAATCCTGACCCACCTCGATCCAGTTGTCTACGGAGATCATCTGTTAGGGCAACCAGAGCCATCTCCGTCCCAAAACCAGGACGGAAACCGGACTGAAATGGATCTAATGCCGATGTTTCCTCCAGAAACCTACCAAGCTGTTCAGCAACTGCTCTCTCAATTACCTTACCCAGGTATGGAAGATTTGAAACTGGGCGGTAATTGGATAGGTCTAAGGGATCTAATGAAGTTTTCTTTAAGAGTGGACACACCACTGCTTCCTTCAGTTCCCCTGGGAATGTCCCAGAGAGGAGACCTGGAGGACTAAATTTTTTTTGCAGCCTGTTGCAGCAGGGTTTATGTACAACCTTGAAGACAAAATCACGTGTAGCTTTTCCTGCTTGACATATTGATGCTTAGTAGTGCAAACCTAAACAATTCTACTCTTTGAGCCCCATCAGGTGAGTGTGTATTGCAGTGATAAGAAACATGTGGCCCTCTAGCATTTCCTGAACTGCAACTCCCATCACCCCTGACCTTTCATAATGCTGGCTGAGGCAGAAAGTCCAACAGCATCTTAAAACTACCCACTGGTTCCCTACTCCTGTGTTTGGATTATTATTATTTTATTTATCGAACAAGATTTATACAGTATATCATGTGATTATAAACAACCTATAAGCAGTTTCTAAGAGACATTAAAACACAATGAAAACAATTAAAAAACTTTTTAGAATAATTAAAATTTACAGGAAAAGAGATTTAAAAACATCAACATCTATGTGTTCGAAGCAGGCACCATAATGACAACAGTGAAAGTGCTTGCCTGAGGGAGTTTCAAAGTCTAGGTGCCAGCACATTAAAAAGAAAAGAAAAAGGAAAAAAATGATTTATTACAACTGTAGAACAAGTATTATGTGGCACTTGTAACAGCCCCAGTGCCAGAGGTCAAAGCAGTCAAGTGGGCACCTATAGGGCTGCGCAAATAAACAACACTAAATGACTCACTGAAATGTAAGTTTTATGCATAATGTGGAAACTGACCCCTTAAATTTGCCATGTCTCTGTGTTGTGGGGAGGGGGAGGGAATCACCTTATGTTGATAGAAGAAAGGTATTTACTACATTTTGCAAGCTACTTTTATAGGCTTAAATGCAGACATTTAAATGCCAGAAGGGTGTGGAATCTTGTTTTACTACCCAAAAGGTAACTATATTAAAAAATACTTCAATTAAAACCTCTGTGGGCTTGTACTATCCTAATGTCAATCAGCCCTGGATACAGACGGAGTAATGACAGTAATATGGGGAAAGTGCACATCTACATTGCTTATATTTATTACTCAAGTTTCCACAGGAAACAGTTTTCAAGTTTACATAAATACCTCCGCATTCACTTACCTCACCTAAATAAAACAGCGATGGAAATTTACTGCTTTTCCCCGTATTCATTTTCAGATTGATTAACATTGTAATTACCACACTGTGAATCACTTTTTAAAATAACAGCTGAAAAAGAATTAAAAAGTCAGCTACTTAGGCAGAATTGTATCATCTTAAAATATCTGCAATTAAAGAAGACACTTCTTCTGCTGGCATTAACTCAAATCATTATTCATTTTTTATGCTTCCCTAAGTTTCAATGAAAGGAAAATAGAATATGTGTGTGGAGATAAATACAGGTACACTGCAATAGAAATATTACATCATTATAGTAGCAAGTTATATACACCTGCACTTATTAGTCATCCACACAGCATATATAACATTAGACTGTTAAAGAACAGAGATTGCAATTGCTTCTCAGTGGAAAATCTTTTCCAGCTTTTGACAAATAGCCTTGGTTGAGGAATAAAATCACTTTGGGGTGAAACTTTCAGGCAGGGCTGGCTCTTATGTAAAGCCAACCTTGGATTTTCCTTCTCAAATTACTGTTGAAATGAAATATGGTAAACATTTTGAAATTACTTTTGAACTTTGCATATGCAAGTCACCTTGATCTCCTGAAGGGAGCTGTTTACAGCTAAGCTAGCATTGGGTTCTGGCCCAATTTCAACATGAGTTGACAGATCTGAGTCTTTAGGCCAGCCCATTGATGAGGCAGAATGAGACAACTGTCTGAGGTCCAGCAAATTGATGCCCCTCCAGGGTCCCCTCACATCCTGGCAATATAGCACAAGGCAAGGTTTCCTGTCACCACTTCCACCCCTTCCCCTGACCTGAGCCTCACTTCGAGAAGGAAGGCAAGGGGGTCCTTTCTTAGAGTGAGGCATTCTGGGTGAGGTGGCCTAGAGAGTGCTGCTGTGGTTTCTGCCATGGCTAGGATGGCTGCTTAAATTTAGAAACAAATTGAAAGTTGCCCGTTGTAAGTAATACACATGACTTAGGTCCATTGATTTCAGTGGATCTACACGGAGTGAAACTGTGTTGAATGCCACCCACAGCAGCTTAAAAAACATATGTATATGTATATGTATATGTATATGTATATGTGTTAAGTTGTGGGTGAACATATCAGACAACACAGCGATTCTTCAAACAGCTCTTGTTTATTCACAGGCCAGAACAGAACTGAACTGAAGGGTTCAGCCAGCCTGCTTATATAGAGCTCCAGTACAACGTAACTGTAACAACTTTCTGTAACTATCCAATAACTGAACGTCACTTTCGATCCCTTATTTGCATATGTGGACCTGAACTATCTACAGTATCCCCCTGCTGGCCCAGGGTGAGAACTTCAGTACATAACAATATGTATATGTATATGTTTGAGCAAATTTTCTAGCTGTGCAGCAGCAAGGTACAGCAATGGCACACACCTCACCCAGAATACCTAGCTCTGAGAAAGGAACCCATCCTTGGCCTATTTCTCAGAGTAAGACTCACGAAGGCAGGAGGTGGTGGAGAATTCACCAGTGCTGCTGCCACCGATGCAAGGGCAAAATAAGGTTAAAAGTGAAGGAATGGGAGAATACAATGCAGTGAATCCTAAATGTCAAAACAAAATTCTGGCATATCTCCAGCTTAGCCAGGGGTTGAGAACTTTGCATTGACTGAGCCGAACTAAGCCAGGAATCTGCCGGCTGAGCCAGAGATCCAATACATTCTAAGCTGCTCATCTTGACAGAACTTGCCATAGGATTTCCTCCTTAATATGTAGATCCCTGTATTCCTATGTGTCTGTAATGCAATGGAGCTACATAGATAGCAATCATAACATTCTGGTAGGTATGTGAATCCCTGGCACCGCAGGAAATTTTGGTGGCAACCCCAAAACCAAAGTAAAATTTAAACTTGGCTTCACTGTTGAATTCCAGGAATAACAAAGTTCCTTTTGAAACAGCAAGCACCTTTTTCATTATACTGTGTCTAATAATTTGGGTAGTGGTTTTGAAAAACGCTCTCACACAAATGAAATCTATATACACTGTGACTAAACAAAAGGTTAGGATAATGAAAATGAAATTCTATTTTTCTCCTCAAAGGGAAGATATTATACTATTAATTCACACCCTACCAAGAACCTCGAGTTATACAGCGCTATTACAAGGACACCATGCCAAATTTAGTCCCTCTTCCACTCAGACTCAATTTGGAAGCTAAAAATGTTTGGATTGCTTCCTGGAATAAGACAACAGTTCTTTCAATTCAGTTAAATGCTAAGCAAACAGCGCCTTCTGGTCTTGAAGTGACAGACCAATGTGTATTTGTTTACCATCAGGGATCTGTATTAGGTAAAGCTGGCTTACACTTCATTACTGTTTGCTGTCCTTTCTCTTGCTATTTACCCTCACATTTGAAGGAAAACCTGACAACAGAAAAGTTGGGATTTGTAAATGGATTAATACTTTGTCTCACAAAGATAACAGAAGACATCAATGACAGCTGGACCTCCCTTTGGGGCCCAGATTAGCTGCCTCATAAGAGGTAGTTTTTCAGATCTATTTGTGTTTTGTCTCTAATGCCTAGTCTCTTGGTACTTTTCTTTTCTTTTTCCTTCCTTCCTCCCCCCCCCCTTTTTTTTAGAGTGGCAAAATGGCACAGCATTCTTTTGCAGGTAGAAGTCATTTTGACTTGCAAAGGAAATAATAAAAAAGAGGATTGAAGGAGATAAACCTAATATATCAGGATATAATGAACCACGGCATGTTATAAACAATAAATTAGGCAATCCAGGAATCATAAAGGGTGCCCTTGATATTCACTGGCAAGCACAAATGGCTGACTCTGAAAGTGTCGCCATAACTTTGAAGAAAAGTTGTGTTTTTATTATCTTGCTCATCACTCATGGCAACGCAAGATCAAGTCGATCAAATAGAGACGTCTGGAACAGTTATAAGTATTCAGAGCTGTTGTCCAAAACCATTTTTATTAATAGACTTGCCTCTTTGTTTACTCATTTTTCAATTACAGCTTCTCCAAAATGAAAGCCCAGTAAAAATAAAAAAAATAAAATGTCAGGCTATAATTACAAGAACAGTCTGTAGCACAGAGCTGCAAGGATGTCGTGCTCAAGTATTAAGTTTGGACATTGCTTCAAGTCTATGGGAATAGGCCTCTCTAAGTGCATCACAGCATGCATCCAGCAACTTAAAGTGGAACTTCTAGAAAGTATTGGGATGGAAATGTGGAGATACTTCCATATTGCATTTGAACTTGCTTATGCATGTGCAAGACTACTTCTGTATGAGGATCTTACTTGCTGGGGTAGGCCCAACAGGAATATTTATTATCATGATTAAACAAGTCTTTGCAAGTTAGACTAAAACAAAGACATTTCTCAAGAGGCCAAAATAATTCATTGGCACAACATAAAACATGTTTGCAGACAGAAAGGGCTATATCTATTTAGCTGTAATTTAAAAACTTCCTCCCTGAATGGTAGTGAATTATCTTAAAGATACTAGACCCAAGAGGGGCATCTGATTCAGTTTGTGTGAGTAGTGTTTAATTTCCATAGGGCATTTTGTCTGAGTAAAACTCTTCCTGTTTGACCCTTAAGGGGAATAATCTTTTCCATATCTTTGTACTCCTGGAGTAAATCATTAGATACATCAGTTTAGATTAATGAAAAATTCAGCCTTTGCATAGAATAACATAAAGAAGCCATTGGGCTACTTCTGCTGAATGTTAGTAACCCGTTTAATGTCACAGACTAAGGAGTCATTAGGAAAACTGTCACTAGCTGAGAGAATGGGCTAATATTCATGCTGATATACTTCACTGGCCTGCTCCCTATTCTCAAGGTTCAATGCTGGTCCTGTCACATATATTTTTTTAAGATATACTGTACAAAATCCTTGAACTATATTATGCAGAGCTGTAAAGCTTGCTTGCTCCACACAGCTGTCCATACTGCCGCATTTGCTTTGTCAACTAATGTTGCAAGGATTAAGAACTGTGTCTCCTGTCCAGGATTTGTTAGCTCACATTGATCTAGGCTCAGCACATCAGTGTCCCACTTAGTACCTTGCTCTCATCCATGTTATATTTTCAGTATCCTCCATGCTGAAATAATGTTACTCACATTAGATAGCTATGACCACTCTGACTCTACAGTTTTCGGACTCTACAGCTAATAGTTCACCTACCTGAAAAAAACAACCTGTCTGTATTATCTGGAGTATTGACTAATTAGCATGTCTCATTACATAAAATTTCATTAAGACATACGTTATTATTATTGTAATTCAAAATATGGGAACATTCATATAATTCCACAAGGAATCTAACCCATTAGGCTAACTGTGCCCTGTTCTGTAATTGGTAGGCCACAAGTTCAGCACTAATCATGCACTAAGATATTTAGAAAGGTTTTGTATTTCATGCACGATAGAAAAAAAAACTTTTGTTTGACACTTTGGCCTTTGATCAATGGTGTCCCACAGTTTCCATCTTGCCTTTCATAATATCTACATGAAACCACTTGGAGATGTCATCCAGGGAATTGGAGATCAGTGTCATAGGCATGTAGAAGACACCCAACCCTATCTCTTTTTCCATCCCATTCCAGAGAGGTTATAGAGGTCCTAAACTGCTGCCTTGAGGCAGTAATGGACTGTGTGTGTGTGGGAAGAAGAAGAAGAAGAAGAAGAAGAAGAAGAAGAAGAAGAAGAAGAAGAAGAAGAAGAAGAAGCTGCTTAATCCAGACAAGACAAAGATGGTCAATAGAGTTGACCAAGAAATAGGGGTTGACTCAGTGATGGATGCACAACAAGTTGGGGTTTCCTGGCTTTGACCATGGGTGTTCACTTATTTGCTGTGTTCAGGAGTGCCTTTAGCCAGCTTTGAATGGTGTACCAATTATTCCCATTCCTGGAGACTGCAGGCTACACACCTGGCCAGGTTGGCACATACCATAGTTCCATCACAACTGCATTACTGCAATGTGCTCTACATAGAACTACCTTTGAAGAGTGCTCAGAAATGACAATGCATCCAGAATACTGTGGCCAGGCTGCTAATAGAGGTCACATATAGGGAAATCCTTATTGAAATAGTTATGCTGGCTTCCAATATTTTCCCAGGCCCAATTTAATGTGCCTGTGATGACCTTTAAAGCTCTTAATAAGGGGATTCAAATAACTGTTGAAAGTAAGTAAAAGGTGATTTTCTCCACTGTTAGTAGTTTTGTGTGAAGGCTAAGAAATATTGGCAACTTATACTTAAGGATATTCTGAGAGAAAGGTTAACAATGAATTCCAAAACGATCCTATTAGCATTTTTAAAAGGAAATGTTTCCAAAGAGAAGTCTCACTCTTCCACCTGATTGTGGCAACCCAATTTTATCTACTAAATATTAGAAGTCCCCATCCTCATTCATATGGCAGATTCTCTGATTTAGAGAATGGTATCTGCAAGTGTGAGATTTAACTATACATGGTAACTTTACAGGACAAATCTGACAACAACAAATCTTGCAGAGTCAACACCTTTGAAGGAGATTTGAAACCTTTTAAACTATTGGACTGATAAACAAGAGCAACAGGCTGATTGATAAGCTTTCCCCATTATTGTAAATATATTTTTGGGTGCTTCTGTTGCATGTACAGTATATGTAAGAGTTTCTTGTTTTTCCTTTGTTTCTCTTTCTTGCAATGTTTTGATGTAATGAAATGGGTAGGAAATAAATGTTTTTTATAGTTTGTAGCCTAGATAACTGGAAGACTGCCTTGTCCCATATGAACCTGTCTGCTTATTTACATCATCATCAGATGCCCTTCTGTGTGTTCTAGCATTTCCAGACAGTTGGGACCAAGGAGAATATATTTTACTTGGATGCACCAAGTAAACATATTTCTGACAAAGGCTCCTCCTCTCTCACTGCCTTTCTCTGAATGGCCCAAACTGTCCTTTATAGGAAGGCTTTTGATGCATAAATAGTTGTTCCTTTTTGAAGTGGATGTAATTGCTCTGGTAAAAATGCTTTGTCTGCATTTCTTTCTTTTAGAAAAAAATCTCTGGCACTTTAGTTCTTTGTGGCTGTCAGACTATGATTAGTTTGTTTTAAATGATGTGAGCTTTCCATATCAGCTTATGTTGTTCATTGCCTTGGGTCTTTTGAGGAATGGTGAAGTTTAAAGGGTTAAAATAAATATTTGTGGGAGTAGATATAGAAAGGAAAGCAAACTGAGGATCTGTTTTTGCATTTTCCAGTCTTGAAGGCCATTGTGGAGCCACCCACAGAGTCCCCTCCCAAAGGGTGAAACCCAGGCAACAACAGGTGTAAACTAAGCAGACAGGACATTGTTCTGGGGTTTAAAATTGACCACAACTTTTATTGATTACAGATGTAGGTAGGCTTTGGCTCAGGCATTGGGTGTATATCCTTTATCAGCCTCCAGATGGAGGGCTGATGCTTTAGCACAGTCATGCCTGAGATGGAGGGCCATTCAAGATGTGCGTCTACCAAGGTCTACTAGGCTGCTGAGGGAAGCTCTATGGCCCATCTGCCCCATGCTTGGCTTCTGGACAGAGACTTCAGTTTAGACTCCTCTAACTCTTTGATCATACCTGTTTGAGGCTGTGATGATGCGATGCCATGCTTGGGCGCAGTTGGTCTTTATCTCCAGGAGGCAGACCAGAGTGAAGACTTCTCCACTCTGGTCTGCCTCCCAGGGAGGTATTACAATGGCTGGCCACCAAGACTAAATTATTCCACCCCCTGGATGTGTGAGGGGCTGTTGTGCCAGGCTGCAACCACCGCCCACCTCCATACCAGGTAAGCGGTCATTCCACAAACACTCATGTGCACTATAATTTATCATAGTTCCTGGAAAACCATGCAATGGTATTTAGTAGGATGTTGTATAATGATCTATTGCTCTTCATCTTTTTCATTAAAAATGTGGACTTTGTGTGGCTTAAATGGAAATCTCGAACTGTTCTGTTAAGGACACTTTCAATGCCAGTATTCAGAATTTCCTTATACAGGGTGTAATAATTTATTGTGTAGTGAAAAATGTACAGCTTGGTTTCTGACAGTAAACATATCTACACTGTATTTTGTGTGGCTTTGATGCCTTCCTTTTGATTTTTCATCACTCTTCAGGCATTTAATGGATTTTTGAGATGTTACTCCTTGCATATAAATTCCCATGACCAGTTCTCATGAACATATTGGATTCACTGTTGTTATAAAGCTCAGCATGACAGTGTGAGATTGAACTGGGTTTAATAAGCATTGCTGTATCTGTTTACTGATTTCATACTGTATAACTCTTTGGGAATAGTTGGAACAAAAAGATTGATGGTAGAATCCCTAAAAGTCCAATATGAATGCATTTAATACAATACCATGCTTTAAATCCTCTTTTTGTTTTAATTTTAAGGCAGCCTAAGCCCAGTCCTTTAATTGATTATTATCAAATATAGATTAAATAGTGCTTATATCTCAGAAACATGGGGGGGGCATCACAATAGGTTAAAGTTTATTTGTCTTAATTTGACTATTGTGAAAAATAAACCAAAACAAGGCTCACCTAATAAACATAAGTGAGGTATATTAAATATTTTTTTAAAATAAATAAATTATTATTAATAATAATTGCAGTTGTTAAATGCAAAGAAAATCCTTCACCTTTGCTATTTTGCTTTATGTACCAAGACAGCTTAGCAAAGCAGAAACATAGTGGATTCTCAATATCTACATGTGTGGTATCTAGTTACTCAGCAATCCAAGTATATATCTACCTATGTTAAGGCTGAATCAAAATTTCCCAGGAAAAGAATATCTGACTATCCAATAGTCAGCATGGATTTCTGAAAAATAAGTCATGTCAGACGAACCTGATCTCATTTTTTGACAGAATTACAAGCCTGGCAGATGAAGGGAACGCAGTGGATGTAGCCTACCTTGATTTCAGCAAGGCGTTTGACAAGGTGCCCCATGATATTCTTGTAAAGAAGCTGGTAAAATGCAGTCTTGACTATGCTACCACTCAGTGGATTTGTAACTGGCTGACTGACCGAACCCAAAGGGTGCTCATCAATGGTTCCTCTTCATCCTGGAGAAGAGTGACTAGTGGGGTGCCACAGGGTTCTGTCTTGGGCCCGGTCTTATTCAACATCTTTATCAATGACTTGGATGATGGACTCAAGGGCATCCTGATCAAATTTGCAGATGACACCAAACTGGGAGGGGTGGCTAACACCCCAGAGGACAGGATCACACTTCAAAACGACCTTGACAGATTAGAGAACTGGGCCAAAACAAACAAGATGAATTTTAACAGGGAGAAATGTAAAGTGTTGCACTTGGGCAAAAAAAATGAGAGGCACAAATACAAGATGGGTGACACCTGGCTTGAGAGCAGTACATGTGAAAAGGATCTAGGAGTCTTGGTTGACCACAAACTTGACATGAGCCAACAGTGTGACGCGGCAGCTAAAAAAGCCAATGCAATTCTGGCTGCATCAATAGGAGTATAGCATCTAGATCAAGGGAAGTAATAGTGCCACTGTATTCTGCTCTGGTCAGACCTCACCTGGAGTACTGTGTCCAGTTCTGGGCACCACAGTTCAAGAAGGACACTGACAAACTGGAACGTGTCCAGAGGAGGGCAACCAAAATGGTCAAAGGCCTGGAAACAATGCCTTATGAGGAACGGCTAAGGGAGCTGGGCATGTTTAGCCTGGAGAAGAGGAGGTTAAGGGGTGATATGATCGCCATGTTCAAATATATTAAAGGATGTCACATAGAGGAGGGAGAAAGGTTGTTTTCTGCTGCTCCAGAGAAGCGGACACGGAGCAATGGATCCAAACTACAAGAAAGAAGATTCCACCTAAACATTAGGAAGAACTTCCTGACAGTAAGAGCTGTTCGACAGTGGAATTTGCTGCCAAGGAGTGTGGTGGAGTCTCCTTCTTTGGAGGTCTTTAAGCAGAGGCTTGACAACCATATGTCAGGAGTGCTCTGATGGTGTTTCCTGCTTGGCAGGGGGTTGGACTCGATGGCCCTTGTGGTCTCTTCCAACTCTATGATTCTATGATTCTATGACACATTTGTGACAATTTTTCTTTTTTAAACTCTTCTTCAACTGTTGGAGAATGATGTTGGTCCTCACCTGGAAAATAATCATCAAAATGACCTCCTCAATTTTGCCACCCATGAACTTGGGGCACAACTGTGTATCTAGTTTTGATAGTTGACAAACTCCTGCCCCTAATGTCAGCATTCACAAATAAGACTGAGATTATCGGGACACAATTTCAAGCCCATCCCTGTTATGTACATGCAGACTCTATCTGCCACTGAACATTGCCACTGAACATCTGCTCAGAGGTAAAGTCTGGCTTCAATGGAAAAGCTCCATGCATGGATCAGTCTTGAGACTCCATGAATTCAGCAGTCATCCTCAAACTGACCCTTAAATAGGAACTGCAATTTTGTCAACAATAAAAGCAGCAACAATTTATTTCCTATGCCCTGCCCATCTGACAGGGTTGTCCCAGCCACTCTGGACGGCTTTAAACAGAATATATATAAAAAAATCAATTCATCTTAGCTGAACATTGCTTGTGTCCCAGCTAGAGAATACACTGTGTGGATAAAGTCAATACTAGGTTGTTTTCTGTTAAACAAAACATGAATAAACTAATGAACAAGTTTAAAAGATCTGAAGAAGAGTAGGGAAAGGGGAAGTACAGTAATGAAATGGAAGTAATGAGAGAATAAAATATTGTAGAATTATCAGACTATCATATTGAAAGTGACAATGAATTTGAGTTTAAAGCTGAGCAGGAGAGAAATGAAACAACAATGTAGCTCCTGCTTCTGAAAGAACCTATGTAAAAGAAGTACTTGGTTTATCATGTCAGAAAATTCTGAGCTGAACTGGAAAAATACAAGAGGAGGAAAGGGGGGGAAACACCCTACTTCCAACCTCTGAGAAATAATGAGAAGGCACTGCAAGGAAATGTTTATATAGATAAGGAAGGCCAGTTCTGAGAAGAGAGCATTGATCATGGAGGGACTTCAATTACTTTGTTATTGATGTAGATATAAATTGGAGAATTGCAAAATAGAATCTCCACTCCCAGGTGCAGTGTTAGAAACAGTTCCTTCCTGTACTTTGTTGAGCAGCAACACAAGCTATTCAACATGTAAGCCTAAGAAAAGAATAGGCATGATTGTAAAATAAAATGTGGCAGGATTTTACTGTTCATTAAGGGGGGGAAGAAGCTAAAATATAATAGCATGCTTGGAAACTGAGCATAACAAATGGTTGAACATATGTTCAAGTAATAGGTCAACTTCACTTGTGGGCTCTAGAGAACGTCTGATATTGATGAAATTCCCCCATCAGCTAAAGTATCAACCATGGGGTACTTCTAGATAATCATTACCGATGAATTTAAAATGTGATTTAATTTCTTGTACAAACTCTGTGATCAGAAGAGATAGAGTCGATAGAGAAACTGTTCTACAAGCTCTCCTATATATTGGCTACACCCACATGAAGATCAGATTCCCTTAGGCTTCACTTCAGATTTCCCTTTAAATGTCACCGGATTTGATTTTGCACTGAAATAAACCCAGCGGGTTTATTTATTTTAGGGACGCGGGTGGCGCTGTGGGTAAAACCTCAGTGCCTAGGACTTGCCGATCGCATGGTCGGCGGTTCGAATCCCCGCGGCGGGGTGAGCTCCCGTCTTGAGGTCCCAGCTCCTGCCCACCTAGGAGTTTGAAAGCACCCCTAAGTGCAAGTAGATAAATAAGTACCGCTTTATAGCGGGAAGGTAAACAGTGTTTCCGTGTGCTGCGCTGGTGCTGGCTCGCCAGAGCAGCTTCGTCACGCTAGCCACGTGACCCGGAAGTGTCTATGGACAGCGCTGGCCCCTGGCCTCTTAAGTGAGATGGGCGCACAACCCTAGAGACGGACACGACTGGCCCGTACGGGCAGGGGTACCTTTACCTTTTTAAACCCAGCACAATTTTTCATATTCTGTTAAGATTTCTACAAGAAATTAAGATTTCTCTAAGAGCTACACTAGCTTCAAATAATCTCCTGGTTTTGAAAGAAAGTCCTCAAATTACATTATCTCAAATAACTAAGACCACCAGCTTTTTGAGTCTGTTTTACATGGGTCTTCATTTGAAAAATCTCTGAAAATTACAATTCATACAGAATGTGGCTGACAGAGTATGGGGGGGGGTGCTTGTAGGGAACAACTAACTCCAATCCTAAAATAAATTTCATTACCTATGTGACTTGAGTCCCCAAAGTATCTGAAGGAAGCAATTCTTTCTATATCAGTCTGCCCAGATTCTTAGCTCTGGGGATGTGTCTCTTCCCATGGTCTTACCCTTGGTGCAAGTGCATTATGCGGTGACAAGAGATAGAGCCTTTTCTGTGATGGCACTAATGCTGATGCTCCTAGCATTTTGGCTTTGGGTAAAAACCTACTTTTTGAGGGAGATTTTGTGGGGCTTTTATAGGAGATGAGTATTAGCTTTCCACTGCAATGAGCTGTCATGAGTGGTTCCATGGGGGTATTATGGATATGTTATGTTTTTACCTACTCATTCTGTTGAAATTGTTTTATGTATTTTAACAACTATAGTGGTACCTCTGGTTACGTACTTAATTCGTTCCGGAGGTCCGTTGTTAACCAGAAACCATTCTTAACCTGAGGACACAACTGGCCCGTACGGGCAGGGGCACTAGCACTTTAGCACTAGGACATTAGCACTTTAGCTAATGGGGCCTCCCGCTGCCACCGTGCCACCACCGCACGATTTCTATTCTCATCATGAAGTAAAGTTCTTAACCTGAGGTACTACTTCCAAGTTAGCGGAGTCTGTAACCCTAAGTGTTTGTAACCCAAACACTGTATAACATGCACTGCAGTCATAAAGAGCAGGTTATTATAAATAATTAGCTTTCTCTAAAAGCTGACCAAATTACACAAATGGGCAACTTTTGGAGGAACTGCAATAATGTTTCATGGCCAGGATTAAAGCAATTTCTCTGGGATCAGAGGCAGCATACCTCTTACTATCAGGAGATGTTTATTCTCAATATGGAGGGGTGGTAGAATGCTAAATGAACAATAAAGTAGCTTATTGTTTTGTTTTGTTTTGTTTTGTTTTAATCTCCAAATAGCCCTTTGTCTTGCATTCTGGGCATTGACAGACAACTCATTCATAGATGGTGCTGCTGCAGCAAATACGTTGGGTCTTCAAACGGTTTTCTTCAGAAGATCCAAACGAGAATGCTAACATACATTGAAAAGTTTTAGCTGTAGGCTTTTGAGCAATAAAAGTTCACCCTTTCAGTGATATAAGCTCTTGGGAAGGGTACTCTTATGTTCTTATGGACGTACAACAACATACATGAGTAGACATAACATTGCCCCGTGCTGTACTACAACTCTTGTCAGCCCGAGAGGGATGTTTACAGATGAAGGTGGGTCACATTCATTAGTGTTCTCTAGTGTGAATATCATACATGTGCATAGGTCATGGATGTCGTTTTTGCTGTTAAATAGATCCACTTTCCTCTGTCTCTGTACTGTCACTTTTTGTGGATAGGGAGGTGTTAAATTTTAAATTAGATTCTGGTTGCTTGTAGAAACTCTTGCTTGCTTATAATCATCATGCATGCTTCTAAAGTAAACCAACATTAGAACAACTCAATGTGGTAATTAAGATAGAAAAAGGCAGTTCTAAGCCGCATAGCCTATCAGATTCCTTAGGGAGAGAAAAACACTGACGTGACTTGAAATGTGTCCAAGGGGTTTAGTTAGCCTCCAATTAGCTGCAAAGTTCCTCTATTAAAATGCATAACAAATACCAGCCTGCATGTCCCTGAACCCTTCATTATTTAAGTCCTAATTTCAGATGGTTCTTTCATTATAGCATATATCCAAAAAGCTAGCATTGACTTTTAATTACATTGTACAATCATTGCTGTCAGGTGATAAATTGGAAGGACAGCAGACTCTAGGGCATATCTGGGTGAACCACAAGGGCTCAGCTCTTAACCAAAAGCAAACAACAGAACAAAGGCAAACATTCTAGGAACAATCTGCAATAAAATGAAGGCCAAGTGGTCTTTGCTGTGTAACCTTGCATTTCGCACCTGCTGTGAACTCCAGGGAGCTGCCTACTCAAGCAACCAGCTTGAGGTGCAAGCACAGGGAATATTAAGAAGCAGGAAACAAGCTTTGATCCGGACACTTTCTCAAGTACCACGATGCCATTTTCCCCACAAGGAGACAAGAATAGTCAAGGTAGAGTGCTGTTATTGGGGAACAACATCTAGAGTGTGTATAAGTATAAAGAGTTTGTATAGCTTGAATATTTCATACCTTGTATCATCACATGACATGCTAACTGTAAAATTAAAGAGCATGTGAACTTGGTCCGGTGCACTGGCAGAGACCAGTTTTAGGGCACTGCTGCAGAGATAATGTGTAAAGCCGCCCAAATAAAAACTGCTTTGATTTTCAGTGCTGAAGTTCCATAACTGGTAGTTAGGCAAGTAAAGATTCTCTCTAGTGTGCTATGTGTTCAACAAGCAGCATTATTTCCTAAGTCCAGTCCACACATATAACTTCAACTTAATTAGGTTGTACTTTCAGCTGAAAGAAAAGGCATACACCAATTTCAGCGTATCTATCTGTGGTGTTTGCCCATTCTTTGGGGATACGTTTGTATTGGGGGAGAGAAAGGGTTAATAGGTTGACCAATAAGAAAGCCTGGAGGCGGAGCCTACCTGATTTTGAGGCTCAGCCCACAGGTTTTGACAATTAGTTCGGTTGGTTCTTTGGGGGGGGCAGAGAGAGGAGTCAGAGTGAGTTAGAGACAGGGACAAGACCGAGAGGGAATAGAGTGACAGAGTTTTGAATATATTTTAAAACTTGTTTGTGTTTGAAATAAACTTTAATCTTCATTGTTAACTCTACCTGACTGAGACTCAATAATTCACTGGGGAACCCTCGGTCTTTTCCACAAAATTGGTGACAGCGGAAGAATGAAGTAGTGGTGTACAGGTCAATAGTCTGTGAAATGACCAGGGGCTCTGTACGAACGCCACACTAGCTAACAAGACAGAAGTACTGTTTTTGAGGGACAGGGGGCGGGCTGGTGTGGAGGACTCCCTGGTCCTGAATAGGGTAACTGTGCCCCTGAAGGACCAGGTGCGCAGCCTGGGAGTCATTTTGGACTCACAGCTGTCCATGGAGGCGCAGGTCAATTCTGTATCCAGGGCAGCTGTCTACCAACTCCACCTGGTACGCAGGCTGAGACCCTACCTGCCCGCGGACTGTCTCGCCAGAGTGGTGCATGCTCTGGTTATCTCCCGCTTGGACTACTGTAATGCGCTCTACGTGGGGCTACTTTTGAAGGTGATTCGGAAACTACAACTAATCCAGAATGCGGCAGCTAGACTGGTGACTGGGGGCGGCCGCCGAGACCACATAACACCGGTCTTGAAAGACCTACATTGGCTCCCAGTACGTTTCCGAGCACAATTCAAAGTGCTGGTGTTAACCTTTAAAGCCCTAAACGGCCTCGGCCCAGTATACCTGAAGGAGCGTCTCCACCCCCATCGTTCTGCCCGGACGCTGAGGTCCAGCGCCGAGGGCCTTCTGGCAGTTCCCTCATTGCGAGAAGCAAAGCTACAGGGAACCAGGCAGAGGGCCTTCTCGGTAGTGGCGCCTGCCCTGTGGAACGCCCTCCCATCAGATGTCAAAGCGATAAATAACTACCTGACATTCAGAAGACATCTTAAGGCAGCCCTGTTCAGGGAAGTTTTTAATCTGTGATATTTTAGTGTATTTTTGGTTTCTATGGAAGCCGCCCAGAGTGGCTGGGGAAACCCAGCCAGATGTGCGGGGTACAAATAATAAATTATTATTATTATTATTATTATTATTATTATTATTATTATTATTATTATGTAGAGTGGGGTGCCTTTAAACCAAACAATCTCGTGTTTAATAAGGTGTGCCCCCCCCTCCTTCTCAACCATGTAAGTTGCAAGCATGGATCACTCTTGGAACAATGACATTTACAGGATAAGAAAATGTAACTCAGAAAGTCATTTTCAAACTTTTAGGCTCCCTTTCAGATTCCCTGCATCCCCAGTTCAGAATGAAATTTGCAGAGTTCTATTTGCAATTCAGGAAGCAGTTCACTGACAGGAACAGCAAAGGGATTATTAAACAGGACCAAGCAGAATAAAAAATGTTTTAAAATACCCTAAACATTTGTTAAAAAGAAAGCATACCTGTTAAATCCTGAAAAAGGACATCATATGCAGGCAAAAACGATGGAACTACTGAATTTTTTAAAAGTGCATTAAAAAAAACCCATAAAACTGTCCGAGTGACCAACAGGGTCTGATGCTTTATGCATCTTGCTTTCAAACTGCAAAGTCAGGTAATCCACATGTCAAGCTCTGTCAGTCAAAAACGTCAAACTGCAAAGAAGAACCAAATATTTCATTTGGTTTTTCCTCTAAGTTTCCTGACGGGTGTCAAAACTCAGAACGTCTTCTTCAATAGGGCAAATACTGTGCCACCTTTTAATGTGCAAACAGCCTTCCAAGCGATTTGCCACAATTCATGCCTTGTATGGCAATAAATAATCCCGTAGCTCTAAAAAACCCCCCACCATATATAGGTAAGAGTACATTTCAGATAATTTTCTCATGTTTCCATGACCATACTAATAAGGATATTTCTGCAGACACTTAGGTTCCTTTTTTGGAAATAATGTTAAACTATGCTTCATGCTGTATGGAACATTCCATGCTATTTGGGGGTCTGTTAATCTAGTTGCATTGTACAATAGATCTTTGATCATAGAAATAAATCTAATTTGATTGTGTACATAGGCTAGCATGACTCTTGGGCTCATGTACTTCCTTCTGTTCTTCTCGCCTGGCTGTAAGAAGATTGGAAGTGTTGACTTCCACTTTTAAACCAACCAGAGTTCCTCATTATACCCAAACAAAGGCAAACTTATTAGTTTATGCTGAAGTGCAGAAGAACAAACAAGCCAGGATTAAACAGTGGTCCATTGTCAGTATGCTACTATGATGGAACTTTGGGGCACTGCAACTCCCTATACTACATTCAAGATTTACACAATTTCACAGAAAATTGTTGTCACAGAGTGGGCCAGTCAATAAATCACACAGTTCAAAGTTGGAGTTAACCCTTTATTAGCAAAACGAGAAATGATCTCCACAGACTTGGCTGAGTGTCAGGCCTAATAAACACAGCAGCCATCTACTGAGATTAAACACCCTGCCTCCCCACAGCTGTCTGTCTCCTCCTCTCCAGGGCTTTTTCAAAGCAACCAGAGACTGTGCCAGTGTGCAGCCAATCTCTCTTCCTCCCTTTTCATGTCTCTTCTGGTTCTAGGAGACAGGGTGGAGGGGAGCTTGTAACAGCAGGAGGGGAAGACACATGTGACTCTTCACCGGCTTGAAACATACCTGCCTCTTAACCTCCTTTCTCGCACTCGCCAGTTTCAGCTTCTGATTCTTGACTTCTCTCTGCCACAGACTTTCCCAGCTCACTAAACCCTTCAGCTTCTGATGTCTTCTCAGTCTTCTCCCTCTGACCATTCATTGTCATCCCACCACCACTTCCCTGGCTCTGAGCATTCTTCTCTTGGTGGTTCCCCAGCTGCTTCCTCCCACCATTTCTCTGCATCCAACCAGTCCATGGCAATTGTGTTCTTCTAGCCTGCACAGGACTTGTGTGTGTTCCAATGGCATAATTTAGCAGATATGGTTTCTCCTTTCACAGTGCCCAATGTCAGAAAAAAATATCTGTACCTGCTGTAGCTGACTTTTATTTATCACAGTGGTAAACTCATATGACTTTAGGTGTGTATTAGCTACCTAATAAGGGATGGAGAACCTGTGAGCCTCCAGATGTTGTTGACCTATAACTCCCACCACCCCATCCAGAATGGCCAGTGGTCATGAATGATGGGAGATGTAATTAGCAAAAATATAGAGGGCCACAGATTTCTCATCAATGAATCGAGAGACCCAATTGAGCATTAGACTGTAATGTGGAAGCTGGGTTACAATGACTGCCATTTTTTGGGAGACTTTGACTGTACAGAAGAAGGATCATCCTGGATCTATTTAATGCTTTATTCAAATCTTGTTGTTATCATCATACATGATCAGTAAGAGGGAAGTGTATGCTTAATCACTAGTACATACCACTGAAATCAGTTATATTTTATTTTGGGTAAGTGTTAGGGTTGTCAACAGACCAGAAAGAAAACCCAGTCATGCACACTCTCTTTTGCTTTTTACAGAAACTTTATCAAAAATTGAAGCTTTTCAAAGTACAGGAAGAAACATTATAACTTGCTAATTAATTATGGTTGAATGTCTCTTGGGTCAGCAATTGTCAAATCATCTGTTTAGTGCTTGAAAGAAATGTTGATCCATTTTCTTTAAAATTCAAAATTGGCTTGTGTTATTTTTGGAGGGACATGTACATTCTTGCACTGTTGCTTGGAAGTTGCAATACAGATGAGCAAAGGAACACATGAAGGTGATTGAAATACTCATGTGTAGGCTTCTGATTGTCTTTGTCCACCAGCTTGAGAACAAAAGACACTGACTCTTGCTGTTGTTTCTTCCCTGTAATCCACACTTTTGAAACTCACATGGAGGAAGACATTACGTCTGCTTTCAAAGGGCAAATAATCTCTCACCCACTGGCCATTCTTCCCTCATCACCAAGAAGAACTTCCTTAAACACTAAAGTATGGAAACATAAGATGTTACGGAAGCAATCCTATACACAAAAAGCTGACATAAAACATGCCAGTGTAAATTAAAATGACACAAACTTCCACCAGATCCAAACCCTGTTTTGTAGCAGGGCTGATACTGCTCTTCCTAAGCCTTTCAGAGGGAAAACAAACCATTAAAATAATGTTCTATGGTGGGTTACCAGGTCACGTGACCAAGCCTGAAATTCCAAATCTGGACAAGTCCCCACTTTTGAGGGACGTACAGCAACCTAAGCTCAGACATAGCCTGACATAGCATGATGTTTGTGCAGTTAATGTCATGTCACATCAGTTTATTTAGTAAAAGTCAGAATTATCAGTAAAAATATTATAACGTGCAGATTGTGGTAGGGAGTCTTCTGGTGACATCAAAATTGCATGTATATTTTCTGTCCAGAAACAGAAAATGCTAGAGTATCAACTTTCAGTCCAGTAAATAGGGTTATACCCATCTATCATACTCAGAGTAGACCCTCTGAAATCTAGCCTATTGAAGTTCATTGATTTTGGTGGATTAACTCAGGGTAGGGACCGTAAGGCAGGAAACTCTTAAGATAGCCCAATGTGAGTATGCTTAGTTGCCACAGGATGCTGTTTGAGTGTCGAGAGGAGAGTAAAAGGGGAATGGGACTGGATAATATTGCCACCTTTGGTTGGGCAAAATATGGGACAGGTCGAAGGGGAATTTGGGGGGGGGGGCTAAAAATTACTTTACCTGGTGCAGAAATCAATTCAAAGCAATCCATTACAATGACACATGGGGTTAGCAGTGGCTTATTTAATGAAAAAAATAACCAAATCACTTTGGCAATCATGATGCCTTTAAAATAATATAGGGAAGGGGTCCTCGAACTTTTTCAGCAGGGGGCCATTTCACTGTCCCTCGGACCTTGTGGGTGGCCGGACTATATTTTGGAAAAAAAATGAACTGCCACGGGGGGAGGGGAGGAAGAAGAAAGAGCTGGAGTCGGGAGCCCCTGCAGCCACAGTCCCCACAGCGGGAGGAGGGCCCAAGCACCACTGCCACATCGCTGGCCACAACTCCCCACCGGCCCCCTTGCTGTTTCCTCCCCCTTCCTCAGACCTCACCAACGCCACAGGCCTCAGCCTGGGCAGGGACAGCAGCTGCTGCTGCCGCTGAAGCCAACCCCCTCCCGGCTTGCTACCCCAGGCTGAAGAGCAAGGTGCCCAGGCAGAGAGAAAGAGGGCTTCAGCCCAGCGCCTCCAAAGCAGACAGGCGACAGGGAGTGAAGGGAGAAGGGCCACCAGGGCGGGGGGGGGGGAGGTCCACCATCCATCCGGGTGCAGAGACCCCACCTCCTCCTCTGCCTTCCCTCAGCCAGGAAGCAGCGACTCACCCAGATCCTGTCCCCTAGGCTGGGCTCTTCGGAGTGGGGCAAGAGCGATGACCAGAGCAGCAGCAGCCCCAGGAAGGAGTTGAGCAGCAGCACCACGCGCAAGAGGAAACCCAGCTTTAGCTGCCTCCTCAGTGCCAGCCCCACAAGCTCACCAAAGCCGCTGGCCCCCTCGCTGCTCCCTCCCACGTTGCTCTCTGCTCAGCCCCCCCACTGCTGTAGGAGCCATGGGCGGATGCATGTTGGCGGCAGCTCTACAAATGAAAGGCCACATCGGAGTTTACCTCAGCGCGGTGCGGGGACTGACCAATCAGTCCCCGCACCTCTGAAAAGCTGCATCAGAGATGCTTGCCACCCCACCCCACGTTGAGGTAAATGCCGATGCGGCCTTTCGGCCTCAGACACTTGGCAGGGGCTTTCAAATAGTCCTGCGGGCCAGATTCGCAACCCTTGCAGGCCGCATCCGGCCCCCAAGCCATAGTTTGCCGACCCCTGATATAGGGTGTTAGCCTCCTTTTCCTCCTTATTCGGTCATCTCTGGCAATGCCTCATGTCTCCAGAGCTTCAAGTTTGGGTGTTCAGTTGCAGCAGCCTAACAAGACTCCATTTTTCAGCAGGCAAGTTTTTAGAGATGACCTTGAAGTCAGAGTCATTAAAACATTAAATTTCTTTTTCTTTTTAAAGCGCCACCACATCCCACACAAACTGGAAGAATTTAAATGTAAATGCCAGTTGTCAGGTGTTTATGTCCTAAAACAGTTTATGATTCCTCCTACTCATGTTTTTGCTGTTCTGCATCCGATTTCTGTATCAGATGGCAAAAAAAGCAAATTCATAGGGAAGCAATTTTAAAGTTTTCTCCATAAGGCAGCATTATTACCATACTTATGGATTGCTGCATTTTCTCTGCCTCGTTTGCCCTCAGCATGTACGTCTGTGGTTACTGAAGGGGAGGGAAATGGGGAAGGGAAATCATAATTCTGAATGTGTTTTATAGATCCTTGCATGGGAAAGCTAAAAAATGTTTTTGCTGACTGTAATTTGGTGTGCTTTGGTACATTTATAATCCCAGCACACCAGTCTGAATGCTATTATGAACTGAAAAACTGATTATTTTCTGCTTAGCTGAATGAACCACGAGGAGGAGAACAGCTTTACAACCTTGAAGGCAAGTGGGCTAAAGAAAGCAAATAGCAGGGAGGGATCATGAAAGACAGGGAAGCTGATCCGCTATCCTGCTTTCGAGGAAGCAGGCTTCAATTAAATATCTATTCATTGGTAATGAATGTCAAATAACAGTAAACGAGCATTTACTAGAATATTAATCACATACTTAAGTGCTAATTGCAGCATATTACCAATTAATGGGCCTTTAAGAAACTAAATATACTTTGGTACATAATAAGTATTAATTGAGTGCCACTTCAAGAACTTGGTTTTGCATTTCTTAATTGGATGGTGTCACAACATATAGACATTAAACCCTTACGTTTCTGTCATTCTGTACTCTACAGTTACTATTCATTTTATATAAACTTCCGAAGCTACTGTTGGTCCATCTGGCCCAGTATTATAATCAAGAATTCCTTTAGGAAAATCTTTTCCAATCTTGTTGACAGTAGTGGCCAGTGAGGCAATGGCACTCCCCCTACCACTCAACACCCATGTGGCTGCTGCTTATCAGGAACTTCTGCTGGAGTTTTTGCACTGCACTGACCTCACTATTGCCTCACCTCTCATCCTCTTAACCTCCAGGAGGCAGCAGCAACAACACGTGCACTGGGAGATCCAGTGAACAATGGCACCCCATCCTGCTGATTGTTAATTTTTCTTAAGGAAGTTTCTTCTAAACTGGAATGCTGGGCCTTGGACTTTATGTACAAAGTGTGAGCCTTTTGCAAATTTAGCACTCATAATATAGGTCTTCCCTTTATATCTTCAGATACAATGACAATTCAAGTGTCACTGGCACAACACACCATTCCCTAAATTAACCAAACAGGACCCAAGAAGGTAACAGGGTAATACTTTTATGAGGAAAATACTCCCTCTCCTGTAATTATGCTGGGGGTCTATACTTGTAATTTTACTTCAGTCATGTGACTATAGCATTCACACAATGCCTGTGCAATGTGTGCATGTCTAACATGATAGCTCAGTTGTTCAAAGCTGACATCACATGATGATTCCTTTAAACTTCAGTAGTAAGAAGGAGGCCGGCTCATATATCAGGGATAAGGGTTGTTGTTGATAACAAGCCTTCTGAAACAGGTGCATCAACTCCTAGGGGCCGAGGCAGTTTCGGCCCTGTCACTTCTTTGTGCAGCATTGTGCACATGATGGCATGATGTCACGCAGCATTGTGCATGGGCCCCCTCAATTCTCTCAAGAAGATGGTGCCTTCTTCCCAGTTGAAATGCATTTATGGAGTCTTCCCAATTTATGGAGAACTTTATGAATTTATGAAATTTATGAAATGCATTTATGGGGAACTTCTGTTTACTCCAATTTGTTATCAAGGAATTTATCTAGTGCTTCTGTTTCACATAATAAAGCTAAGCCCTATAACGACAAGGAGTCTTTAAACAGGAGGAAGAAGAATCAATTTTGCATATCCTGTTATTTTGCTATACAACAGGGCAAAATGAGCAGATAACAGCAAAGGTTGCTAGGTTCATAGCAGGGGCAATCAGAATAAGGGCCACTAACTGACTGCTGATTCAGGACTTTAAATTGTGCTCTTACATCAAATTTCCTTTTCTGTGCATACTGTAATGTTTTACTGTTGCTATGGCCCTTGGCTAATGTGAATAAAGTTCTATCATCTATCTATCTATCTATCATCTATCTATCTATCATCTATCTATTTATCTATCTATCTATCTATCTATCTATCTATCTATCTATCATCTATCTATCTCTATCTATCTATCTATCATCTATCTATCTATATCTATCTATCTATCTATCGATCTATCATCTATCTATCGATCTATCTATCTATCTGTCTATTCAACAGGGATAGGCAACCTCATGCCCTTCAGATGTTGTCAGACTACAATTCCCATAATCCTTGACCAATGCTGGCCAGAACTGATGGCAGTTCTAGTCTAACAATATCTGGAGAGCACCAGATATGAAAGATCATATATTTGGGCTTTCCAGCTTTGGCTACAAACTCACTAGAATTGCTAAAAGAGAGAAATTGGTGACATATCCTACACACAATAAATGGAGCAATAAAAACCCTAGAAAAACTTGTGAGCTTAGAAATATTCACCCATGAGAAGATTCATTGGCCTCCTAATTATTAAATTACAAGGGTGTAGTGCTTACTGTACCCTTGAGTTATTTAATAGCAACTGGATATTGTACCAAATGTATTCTGGTGGCTGGTTGCAATCAGCAGATAATCACGAGAGAGAATGTGTATAATAAATCAGGTGTTTTCCCAAAGAATATATTTTATATTCTACAGTTTACCTAGAGGTTTGTACTTCTCTGATATCCCAGGTTTTGTTTTGTTTCTTTCTTGTCATTGGGGAGTCTATGCATTTTAAGTTTAGGGTATTTCAGATCAATATGTAATTCATTCATTTAAGCTCTTTGGTCCCAGATGGCTGGGCGAAAATGTGGCCCTGTTTCTTGAAACAGCATTAACCGGCAGCACATCTGCAGTGTCAGCATGTGCAGAAGTGGAGAAATTATTCTAGTGGTCTGACCTGTATATTTCTCATGAGCTTCCTTTCCTGCTTAGCCTGTGTCCGCTGAAGGCATTTGAGATGTAGTACTTATTTTAAAATAATGCAATTCCATTTCGTAAACTACCGCTCCTTGATCAAATAGCAGGAAAGTGCATCAAATCACTGATAGGAAGCTCAGGCAGTGAGATGTGACAGCTACATAGCCAAAACAAGGTTCCTGAGAAACAGAAAGGATGCATCATCACGCTTGCGATCATTTGGGGAAAAGTGGGGGAGATAAATTTGATAAACAAATAAAATCTCAAGGTTTGCAAAAGCAGGAAATAGGGGAAGACCTGGTGATTTGCCCAAGCTTTCAGTGAATTTCATTGGATTGCCGGAATTAATGTTGTTTTAGCTGGTTAATTGTAATATATCTACCTTGAGTTTTGGGTTTGTGTAATTATATTACAGAACTGGCTAACCCGCAGTCTGAAGGCCAAATATGCAACCCCAAGAGGTGGGGGTTTTTGGTTGCCTCTAAGACCCCTGCCTCAATCAAATTTGTTATTTTAAAATGACTGCTCCTATGGGTCACCTAATGTGAAACCATGACGTTAAACAATTGTGTGGCCTCCAATACTTCTTTTTAAAATCATTTTTGAAAACCCCAATTATTCTCATACCTAATGAGAATGTAATGAGATGTTGTGATGTTCAGAGGTTCCCCAAATCTGTCCGTTGTTTGGTTTTTTTTAAAAAAATGTGGGGTACAGAAATGCAAAAATACTCAAGTAAAGAAAGCAAAGTGCTTCTACTACACCTGCCCAACAGTGCAAGAAGTATGCCATGCAGGAGACCACAGAAGATAAAATACTGTAAATCAGCGGTTCTCAACCTGTGGGTCCTCAGATGTTGTTGGACTACAACTCCCATCATCCCTGAGCTCTGGCCTTGCTAGCTAGGGGTGATGGGAATTGTAGTTCAACAACATCTGGGGACCCACAGGTTGAAAAAGGCTGCTGTAAATGCTTGTGTACAGACCAGAAGACTGGCCTATTAAGAGGAACAGTCTTTAGGCCAAGTGGGTGGAGCATAGATAGGCAGGTGAAGAAAGAAACTTACAAGGTCTCAGTTCATCTTTAGCCTTTATTGGAGCCAAGTTGATAACTTGGAGCTGTGCCTGGTGCTGCAACCACAGTCCTGTCTTGTTGAAATTTGCTCACTTGGAGCTATCCATAGTGCTGTCACACAGACCTACTTTGCTTCTGTGAGTACTTAGTATAGATAGGTCACAACAGTTCCTTGTTAGCAGTAACATAGGGGTGCTCAGAATGTAGCACCAGCTCTGTACAAGGGATTCCTGAGCTTTTCCAGTTACTTTTAACACAGGCATAGGCAAACTCGGCCCTCCAGATGTTTTGGGACTACAACTCCCACCATCCCTAGCTAACAGGACCAGTGGTCAAGGATGATGGGAGCTGTAGTCCCAAAACATCTGGAGGGCTGAGTTTGCCTATGCCTCCTCTAAAATTCATAAGTGGTAGTCATTAAGACAGCTCAAAAAGCAATGGAATTGCTCAGGGTCCTATTGCAACATTTCAGAGAATTCAACAGATGGCATCAAGAGATTTAAAAATCTGCTAGTAAGGGAATTATACTGTTATTTCTTGACAATATACAGTGGGAAATAAGGCTATACAATATCTTCCACTGCAGCAACTGGGAAGGAGGTTGTTGGACCTTCCACCTACAGATCCAATTAGCATACAGGAAAAGTAGACTTGGAGAAGTCAGAAAAGATTTCCAGAAAGACAGCACACCTCCTGAGCGTGGCTGACCACACATTTTGACCATGAGCTGCAGTCCAGAACAGATCTTTGCTATGCTAAAGGTCCGAGGAATAGGAGAGAAATGTGAACTGTTGTCCTTCCCAGAAAATATAAAAAACAACCCATTTCACCCTGCTTGGCATATTTATGAAAGCCAGGTTCTTCACATTACATGTATTTAATGTAAAGTGCCCTGAACTTATTTCCTTCCTTCCTTCCTTCCTTCCTTCCTTCCTTCCTTCACAGTGTGAGAAAAGGAGATACCAGCTAACAATGTCTAACAAATGACTGGACAAGTCATTATCAGAGTGGGTAAAGTAGAATGTTTTTCATACTTACAAAATACTTTGACTGCAGAATGTACTCCCCCTCCCCCAGATAACAGTGCTGATCTATTATACCTTGGGACCATAATACAGCAGAGCTGAGCATAATATAACTCATGGCCAATAGAAAGGCTAGTGTTAAAGGCCACTAGTTGCTCCCAACATTTAAACAATCTTATTTTTTAAAAGAGAGAGGGGTTCAAAATGAATAAACAAGCAAACAGGTACTTCATACTGTATAGGGCAGAATATCCAGAGCAGGAACACAGATGAATCCTCAGAGCAGAATCCTTCAGAGCTGGAAGTAGCATTTAAAACAAACCCAAGTATATGCAGTATTTATTGAACTGCATATAAACTAAAGTGCAGACACAGATATTTTAACTTAATAGAAAAGAAGTGAACATTTGGGAGTTCCTAACTCATTTCAATGGGCTGCCAAATTGTTTCTCAGGAAGTTGTGGAACCTTGTTTTGCTTGCAACTTGATTGTGTTGGATGTGATATTGACTGGACTTGCTGAAGCAAAAAGTTCATATTACAAAATTCACTGACAAAGGGAGATGGTTATAATCTAATAGATATGCTGTTGCTTGAATTTTGCCTATCTTTCACAAAAAGTATGCATTAAATCAACAAAACTCATGGCCCGCCAAAGTTCAGTAAACAGTAAACAGGGATAAAAATCAGGCCATTAAGTATCTGGTGAAAGTAACAGGCTCACTTGTAACAGGCTCCTTATGTGGAATGGAGAGTCCCATTGTGCAAATGAAATCCTTGCGCTGATGAGAGGAGGGAATTGGATATTATCCAACATGTCTGGGCTGGCTTGGTTAAACAACCAAACCAAAGTTTTAGCAGGCACCAAGGACTGTACAGTGAAGGTACTTGCCCCAAATCAATAGGCAGGGAGTTTCAAAGTGTAGATGCTGCCACAATGAAGGATCGATTCCTTGTGAGTTTGCAAAGAACATTATATGGCCCTTATAAAAATGCCAGTTCTGCAGATCAGGACATGGAAGCCTATGCATATGATTTTGCATCTAAGAACCATCTTGTCTGATCACAGAGGTAAAATATTTTTGAATATTTTGTTCTTACTTTAAATGCTATTTACTGGAAACTATTTTTTCTCAATTATCACTCCTGAATTATTTCAATGCCTCCGAATGACTGCTTTAGCAGCTGCCAACACTTCTGTTCAAATAAAATGTAGTCTAACTACACTTTTTGTTCACTTGATGTACAGAATAATTTAGGAAAAAAGTCAATTTCTCTTTTTGCATATAATTGTAATATATGGTCATGCTCTTCCTACCTTGTGGCATGTGAAAGATGATGTGTGCACCAGTATACCTGAAGGAGCATCTCCACCCCCATCATTTAGCCCGCACACTGAGGTCCACCTATGAGAGCCTTCTGGCAGTTCCCTCACTGCAAGAAATGAAGTTACAGGGAACCAGTTAGAGGATCTACATGGCAGTGGTGCCTTCCATGTGGAACGCCTTCCCATCAGAAGATAACGCCAAGAAGATAAAGAACTACACAACTTTTAGAAGACATCTGAAAACAGCTCTGTATCGAGAAGTTTTTTATGCTTGACATCTTATGTGTTCTGGAAGCCACACAGAGAGATGGATGGGGCATTATTATTATTATTATTATTATTATTATTATTATTACATAAATTATCATTAATGAAAAGTAGAGATGGGAAAATCTGTCAACTTGACTTTCTACTTCTCATTTTTTTCCAATTTTAAGTTCAGCTTAACACATTTTCTACTTTGCTGGGGTCTGATTATGGGCCATTGTAATTGTTTTATTGTAATGTGTTGCTTCTGATTATATGAGCAGCTAATGCATCACTACATACTACGAATTCAAAGCACAAGTCCTTCTGGGAGTGATGGGACGACATTTCATAGCTCTCAGAAAGAGTTGCATGGGAGAAAACATGGCTGTCCCTAGTTTTTACATGCCACCAAATCAATAGATCAGCAGTGCCCATAAACCCCCTTTGGTCCAGCTCCACAAGTGACATCTTAAATGACATCAGGTGTAGGGCAAGTCACCATGACTTAGCTAAAAGATCCTAATGAGGCCCTCAGGCCAGAAGTTTAATGGTTAGGGATAGCTTCTTGGATGAAAGTAAAATGAAAAGTAGAAGAATATAAACAAAGGCTTTGTGGGCCTTCCTTGAGTTTTATATATACCTAGTCTACTAGATACCACTTCCAAAGTACTTAAGAGTCAATCCCCTTTATTGAATATCATCATCATCATCATCATCAAACCTTTATTGGCATCATGTACAAACATTCAGAATAAATAGGCCAGTGTGATCTCATCGCCATTTCAACAATACAGTCATTTGCCAAAGGGAAGAAGAGGCGAGCAATCTATTTCATCTCTGTGGGTCTCCAGCAAGGGCAGGATCCTCCAGCAAGGGCAAAAAATCAAATAGAGGGACTTAGCTACTGTCTTGGTGAGCTCCTGGTCTCTCCCCTGTAACAAGAAGCGTATAACCTCTGTCTCTGGTTTCCATGTTGGAATACATAGTTGATCTAAAAATTGTTGGCGGAGATCATCATACATTTTACATTTAAGGGCCATGTGAGCTAGAGTTTCCACCAGGTGGGCATCACATAGGCAGATCCTATCTCCTTCTGCCATACCCGCAAACCTACCCCAAAGGAGGTTAGAAGGATTAGAATTGAACCTAGCCAGTGAAAAAGCCCTTCTTTATTGCGGGTTACATTGCAACAAGAATAAGACGAGCAATGATGTCAACAACGGAGTTCAAATTGTAAACATCGAAGGAATGATAATAAACAGCAGCGACACCTGAATTGAATTTTTAAAACTTTAAAAGTCGAAACCTGGTCATAAATATAAGCACCAATTCTGTGAATTGGCCATATTTCTACTGTTATTTGTAGCACAATACTACTTTTAATGTCATATTTTTATAAATTGCTTCCTGGTCACTGACCGTATTAAAGATATTTGATTTGATTTGCGGGTTAAACAAAAATTGTAAATAAATTGAATATGTGTATCAATGGGTGGAGGATGAGAGAGTTAAAAGGGTGTATTTTTATTTGAACTCTGCCTTTTCGTAAATCTACATGACTAGCTGACAGCCATAAGGCAGCAAGCAAAAGCTATTTGAAACAACCTGTAAATTAGGTGACTGAATAATGTTTCACTTTCTTGCAAGTGATTTATTGTATGATTAGAAAATGATGCGGCAACTATAGATACAATGTTCTGTTACCATGGATGAGCTCATTCAGTAAAGTGAGATGTACTCTACACACTCAGTAACACACATGGTTTTTTAATAGCCAATAGCCTAAGATTCGTATTTACCATAGTATTGTCATGACCAAGGGTCTAGCCCAATGCTCACTTAAAATGCAGCAAATGGGTAGCACTCAGTTGAGCACTGTGGGATGATCCATAATCAGTGAACTGTTATAACCTTTCGTTTTTCATCAGGACCAACATATATCACTAAGTACCCAAAGTGTTTTATATGGGAAATCAATAAATGCGGTGCTTAGATGATAAATGTTTACAATTTACTCCTTGGTTGCTACGATGCTATAATGAAAAACAGCACCTTAAAATGAATAGCAGGGTTACACTTAAGGAACTGAGATCTTATGCCCATTCTTAAGGGCAGGAGAAGCACCACAATAAATATATCTCCTCCTTTTAAAAGCTTAGGACACCCTCCAGTTTGAAAGGAATCCACTCCTCTGAAAATAAATCAGAGCTTTCAAGTAAATTTGAGCCACTTTTCTCACTGCTGGAAAGATGCTAATATGTGCATAAGGGTGGGGGGTTGGGAGATGTGGTATTGCTCTCAGAGATGTCTGATTTATGGATTCAACTGAGCCAAGTAGTAACTGTGAATGAATGCAGTTGGGTTGCTATCAGTTCTCCTGTCGCAAATCTCACACATCCCACCCCAGCTTTTCGCCTGTTGAAATATTTCAAAAACTAAATTACCTGGTGCCACCAATATTTTATGTGAAATGGCAATGGAGACTTTCACATCTCTTTTGAAAGGTAGGACAACACCATGTGCATTTACAATGTGACAAGGAATTTTCCTGCCTTATCAGTCTGACATATTTTAACCTCCCCAGTCATGTTGTGCAGACTGCCAAAAGTATGGGGACAAGTTACATTAAAATGAATGATGGGATGTAATAGAAAGTTACTTTAGGATCTGCCTGATACAATCACAGCAGCTTCAGATGGCATTCCTTCTTTCACACCATCATCAAATGCACTATTTAACTACTATCTTTTTAAAATGTAAATAAAACAATTTTTGCAAATCGAAGGGACCCGGTAAGGAACGACTGGTACATTATTAAGGGAGACGGTGTTCTGGAGCAATGACATTTACTAGCGACCTTCAGACAGATGAGTCACTACTGCCTACTGGGAGGGAGAGGGGTGAAGTTATGGGGAGGTTGACACCTGCAATCCAGTTGGTGTGTTTTCATAGCGCTTACCTCCCTGCTGCCTTGCTTCTCTCAACAACTCCACTGTCAGGACGTCAGGTGAATGTGTCCGTCCCACCATGCCATCTGCTACTGATGATTTCAATGGATAAGAAAGATTACAGTCTGACCAAGCACAGATAATAGAACTAATTCACACAGCAAATTCTTGCTGTAGCTAATAGTGTTGTAAGCCTTTACTCTGGTGTAAAAGGCTGTCAGTGTGAATGTGTCTGCTAAGAAGTAAGTGCCGCTTGGTTCAATGGGGCTTACACCCAGTATAGGATTGCAACTTGTCCAATTGTCCTGTGTATTTTTATACCACTACCACTGCTGATTAATTATTGGGTTTGAAGTGCCAGCAGTAAAGCAGCGCTTGAGCTGAATAGCTTGAGTATATGATAACAGAGAGCCAGGCAGCATATTGCTTTAAAAAATAGCATAGAAGCATCTCACAATTCATAATCTACTCAACAATAATATGTTTGCTGGAATAGGAGAATTTCAATTGTCCTGTGAAAAAGCAGCCAGTGATAGTTAGGCAGATAGCAGGAAGCTGTTCCATAGATGAGGGGACATTACTGAAGAGTCCCCGTCTCTCTCAGAGTTGTATGCCAAACATCTGGTGATGGTGGGACAGATCCCTAGGTATCATGTGTTGAACTCCAAAGTCAGGCAGGTTAATATGGAAGGAGACAGGTCTTGCTTGTGGTGGATGAGGGTGGAAGCAAAATAGAGACTAAATGGCAGGGTCAATGAATGTGACTCTTGCCTTTGTACAGTTGTCTGCCAGACAAAAGTCAAAGGTTTCTACATGCACACACCTTGTCATCCTTGCAAGCAAGGGTCCTTATCACACTTAAAGACACATTCCAGCCAAGCAAAAGAACTCTGCTTGGAAGGGTGTGGAAGGGCTACAACCTGGGAAGAGATCCATGTGCCAACCAAAGAAGCCGGGGGAGGGCACATGCAGCTTCTGGGCCTGAGATTCCCTGTCTCTGCATTAAGGTTAACATGGATCATCAGCTTCAGTTCCTCTCTTCATATTGGTATCCACATGACACACTCTTGAATTCTGAGACTGATTCATCATGGTAAACTCGGCCAGTTCTGAATAAAGAATCTATTGTTATTATTCAGGTTATCCGCTATTTTCTATACATCAGAAGATAGGTAAGTTACACTGTATTACGAAAACTCATTCATGGAATAGGTAGCACATTTTTGTAGTTTATGAATTAAGTCAATCTGCTGCCTAATTCACAAGATCACACCAACTGAAGTTTGTACTAATTGATAGTCTCAATGGTGCTTTTCATGAAGTAAGTGTCATCTCTGCCTGTTTTGTGAAATTGCACACAAGGCGTTTAGCAAATACTCCAGAGAATAAACTTGTTTACTATTATTATTTAGTATTTATATAGGCCCAGCAGTATGCGTGATGCTTCACAAGTTACAAAAAGACAGGTCACTGCCCTCAAGGAGCCTGCAATTTAAAATGTGATACAGGGAAAACACCAGAGAAGGGGAGATACCTTTGCCTCCCTCCAGAAGTTTTTAGACTATAACTCCCACCATTCCTGACCATTGGTCATGCTGACTGGGCCTGATGGAGTCCAACACAGGTTCTTTATCCTTGCAAGAGAGGAAGGGGCGGGAAGTTGAAAATGGGTTGAACATTTCCCAGGAGTTCTCTGGGAAGAGGGATTGACTGTTAAACCACTTTGGGAACTGTAGTTCTGTGCAGGGAATGGGGGTCTCCGAACAACTGTCAGCACCCTTAACACACTACAGTTCCCAGGATTCTTTGGGGGAAGGTATGATTGTTAAAATGGTTTAATAGTGCTTTAAATGTATGCTGTGGATATGGTCCTAGTTAAGCAGTGTTTTAACACCACATTATGTATTTTTCTACAGATTTTTTAAAAATCCACTTGTTCAGTTTCATCCTTGGAGTATGACCATCTAATCACAAAGCGGACACTTAACTGCAACTTAAACTGTGTCCATTGCATTGAACTCTTTCTTTGAAAAGATATAGGGAGTATACCAGGAGATAAGTGTGTCCAAAAAGCGCAAAGCAATTTGGGAGGGTGTGATGGCAGAGGTCAGGTAATGAGAAGTCAATGGATGCAAAAAGGAAAACTATGTATGTCTAGATGGGTGGCTTCCTTTGGATTTTCTAAACATGTTATGACTATGCTAATTGCATCCTTTTGTATATCTTTAGTGAAATTAGCAATTCATATATGATTGTTCTGCCCCCAGAAAATTGTGCTGGCTCATTTCCTTCCTATTATATTAAATCACCCCCTGAACACATTTCTCCCCCTGTATGATTAACAATATGTAAAATACTTGAAAATTGCTTCAGTCTAGACTTGTGAAATCCTGGGCTTATCTTTGGATAAATGCTTTCACAACAGAAAATACTGTCAAATGTCAGTTAAGCTTCAAATTGCTTGGTTTAAATTTTGCCAGAGGGAAGAAGGGGGGAAAACAGGGTTTCCTTTATCGCCTTTTTAATCATTGGTAAATCCTCCTAAGTATCAGAGCTTTGCAGACAATCCCTGCTCTGAATGGAAGAAAATGTTTGTTTTGGGGGTAAAAATATGTACAGGGGACAGGAAATTTAACCTTGGTAATTTTGTTCAGTCCACCTTCTTCTTCAGCTGTTTTCATCTACAAGAGTAAGTCCGGCCCTACTATTAGACAGAGTGAACCATCTGTCTGAGTCAATGGTCCTGGGAGATGGGGACACTGACAGCAACACTCAGCTATTCCTCCTAATTCTCAGCCTCCCCCTCACCTTCCCCCTGGCCCCACCCAGACCAAACTCTGCATTCCCTAAGTTCACCTGCTACCCTCAGGTGTGGTGGTGGAGGGTGCTGTCCAACTGTGAGGCTACTTGGAAGTTTAGAGTACGTTGCTGACACTCCTTTACATCTGCAGGTGAGGCAGTGGATGCGTTGGACCAGGCATCCCCAACCTCTGCCCTCCAGATGTTTTGGGACTACAATTCCCATAATCCCTGAGCACTGGTCCTGTTAGCTAGGGATGATGGGAGTTGTAGTCCCAAAACATCTGGAGGGCCAAGGTTGGGGGTGCCTGTGCTGGACCATTGCCTTGCCTTGGCAATGGACTGGATGAGAGTCAACAAACTGCAGCTCAATCCAGATAAGACTAGATTGAGCTGCAGTTCCCTAGATCAGACGGATGGGAGGTTGCCTGCTCTTGATGGGCTTACACTCCCTTTGAAGGCAGGCATACAGCTTGCGGGTAGTTCTGGATCATTTGCTGTCTTTTGGGGCTCAGGTGGCCTCAGTGGCATGGAGTGCCTTCCATCAGCTTTGATTGGTGGCCCTGCTGCACCCATATTGAGACAACTACTGTTGTCTATGTTTTGGTGACCTCTAGGTTAGATTACTACATGTTATACATAGGTCTGCCTCTGAAAACAGTACAGAAACTTCAGCTGGGGCAGAAATTTGTGGCCGGGGTGATCACCAGGGCAAGGCAGACTGACCATATGACAGTACTCCTAGAACTGCCTCCCCTTCTGCTACATTGAGTAGGGGAGCTACCTCTTCCCTGTCTGACTTGGCTGGTTTCAAACAGTCCCTTCCACCTCTGCCTGACTCCTGAGTTTGCCTGGGACCAGTACCCTTACATCCTTTAAGAAGAATATAATGATCCTTTTAGAGAGGATTCATGTGGAAACCCCTGTATATTCATTGGCACTGTCTGGTCTTGCTGCCTCTGCAAGCCTTTTCAGCGTGAGGAGAGGCACTGACATTTGCATGACAAATGCCAGAGATTTATGCTGAGTTCCAGTGGCACATGGTCAGGGCAGATATCAGGTCACATCATACACCCGTCTGCCATATTCAAATGCAGGATGAAAATTCCCAGTTTTGTAAAAGATGCATTTATACAATTCAGTACATACACTACCAAACTCAGGAGCATCTGAAAGGACAAGCTGACATCATACATCAAGTGGGATGCTGCCAGGGAACTAGCAATAAAATATTTTTTGACAAGCCCCTAGACTTTGCTAAAGTTTAAATTCAGTTGAATTTTTAGGCTGGATAGTAATCAGTTACTGCTTGCCACTTCAGATACTTTTACATCTGAAATATGATCCATTCATACAGTACTGCAAACAGGGGAGGAAATACATATTCCTGCTAGAACAGCTTCACTGATTGCTAGGATATCAAAGAGAAATGGAATTTAAGGTATTATTCATACTTAAACCTTTAAATGAATGTAATCTGGGACTGCAAACCAGCACATTTTTGAAGAATATAATGTGATTTTTAATCTCAGAGAAAAAAAAATCTGAGATTAAAATCATATGACATTCTTCACAAATGTACCTGGTTGTGGTTTTAAATTAACCTTTCCCACTCATAGGAACATAAGAAGAGTTTGCTGGATCAGGCCATTGGCCCATCTAGTCCAGTATCCAGTTCTCACCATGGCATGGCCAATTAGAGGCGTATGGGAAGCCCTCAAACAGGACCAGAGCACTCAGGGAGAAATATTCAACTGTGCTTACCTAAAACAAATAGAGGAAAAGCTTCTGATCAACAGCCTAAAATGAACACTTTAGGGCCATCTGTAGCCCAAATCTTATTAAACAAATGTTCTCATTGCTTTGAAAACACTTCTTGAATTGATGCATAATAAATGTATGGAATTCACTGCCACGTATTGGTGGTGGCCTTTAGAAGATTCGGTGGCGGGGGGATGTCATGGAGGATAAGTCTAGAAACACCTATTAGCCTTGGTGGATATATGGAATCCCCATACTCCTAGGATTTAAGATCCTGAATACCAATTGCTAGTCAGCTCGTGGACTTCTGTTTTACCATTATGGGAAACAGCATGAACTGCATGGACAAGATGGACTAGTGGGCTCACTCAAGGCTGGCTCCAGGACTGAGCAGAGTCCAGGCAAAGCGCCATCTCCTATATCAGCAAGTCCTCTCTGCTGGACTTACCTTCCAATGGTGAGTGTCTGAAAAGATGTCATGAAGAGGAGGCCACAT
The DNA here is from genome assembly GCF_964270895.1 of Podarcis filfolensis. Lineage (NCBI taxonomy): Eukaryota > Metazoa > Chordata > Lepidosauria > Squamata > Lacertidae > Podarcis > Podarcis filfolensis. The sequence goes on from NC_139603.1 coordinate 41,342,339, forward strand.
AGAGGAGGCATAACAACTCTTTCATTATAGAATGGTTTATGAAGGTGTATTGGAATATCACAGATGACCTTTGTTCTCTTGAAGAGGTGTTAGGTGGCATATAAAAATTCTCCTTACATGCCAAGAAATCTTGTGGGGCCTGGACCTTTTAAAGGGTTAATGTTGCCTATTCTACAAAAATATTGCTTTTCACAGCTAGCTATATGCCAAGATGGTACTGCGTGGGAATTTAAATCTTTAAGATAGGCTTCCCCAGGGATTCACAATGACACGTGCTGAAGGAAGGATCTGCTAGTCTTAGAGCTATCTATGTTGGCTGCTTGCCATATTTTCATTAGTCCTTCATTCTGGCAAGGAAATATTGTTAAGGTCACTGCCATATCAAGACCACTGATCCAAATACAAGGTAACATTTATGTAACTCCAATACTATGTAATTCCCAAGAATAGCTCTGTTATTCAGAACCTTGATGCAGGTGAGCTCCAGAATGTATTGCATATCAACCACATTTGCAGCTCCATCTTCAGGAACCATGTCCTTTGCTGATGGGGTTCCCAGCAATGAAATGAAAGGAAGGGAAGCAAGATCATTGCAGTGATATGTAGCTTTCTTTTAGCTGCTATTATTATTATTATTATTATTATTATTATTATTATTATTATTATAGCTTTCATTTTGTGTGTGTGTTCACTGTGATCTGAATCCAAAAAGGACCTTTGCCCCTTGGCAGAACAGGAGGGAACAAAGCTTGCAGCAAGAAGAAATCATGTAGAAATAATTAGATTGTGCTATTTCAGACAGTTAATGTAAGCAACTGTGATGTGATGGATATAAGACTTGTTTTCTGGACTCTTGATCATCTTGGTCACCCTCGCCTGCACACACATTCCATATTATACAAATCTATGATGGGATTGCACTTGGAATTCTGTGTTCAGGTCTGGTCACTGAACTTCAAAAAAGGGACATGGTATAGCTGGAGAATGTTCAGAAAAAAGGTAAGTAAAATGTTTGTGGGACTGGAACAACTCCTACATGAAGAAAAGTTACAACATTTGGGGCTTTTTAGAATAGAGAAAAGGCAAGTGATAGGGGATATGACAGAGTTTAATAATAATAACAACAACAACAACAACAACAACAACACAACAACAACAATAATAATAATAATTATACCCAGCCCATCTGCTGGGTTCCCTCAGCCACTGGGCAACTCCCAACTAATAATAATAATAATAGTAATAGTGATAAAACATCAAACATTAAAACTTTCCTATACAGGGTTGCCTTCAGATGTCTTCTGAAAGTCAGGTAATTGTTTATTTCCTTGACATCTGATGGGAGGGCGTTCCACAAGGCGGGTGCCACTATCGAGAAGGCCCTCTGCCTGGTTCCCTGTAACTTTGCCAGAAGACCCTGGGAGCTGGACCTCAGTGTCCGGGCTGAACAGTGGAGGTGGAGATGCTCCTTCAGGTATATTGGGCCAAGACAGTTTAGGGCTTTAAAGGTCAGCATCAATATATAAGTATGTATCAAACTGAGAAAGTGCAAAGAGGTTTTTCTTCTTCTCTCATAATCCTAAAATCTAGAACCATCTAGTAAAGCTGAATGATAGAAGATTTGGAGCAGACAAAAGGAAATGCTTTTTCTCATAGCATAAGGTGAAACTACCTTATTATCACAAAGTGTGATGTTGGTTATCCACCTGAATGGCTTTAAAAGAGGAATAAACAAATTTAGAAGGATAAAGTCATCAAGGGCTACCAGTCACAGTGGCTATGTTCCACCTCCACTGCTTGAATACAAGTGGCTGGGAATTACACATGGGGAGAGTGTGGCTGCACCCAAATCCTTCTTGCGGTCCTCCCACAACATCCGGTTGGCCACTGTGGGAACAGGATAATAATAATAATAATAATAATAATAATAATAATAATAATAATAATAAATTTTATTTATATCCCGCCCTCCCCAGCCGAAGCCGGGCTCAGGGCGGCTAACAACAATAAAACAGTACAAAAGTACAACACAAGCAACACTCTAAAATCATTCATTATAAAATTAATTAAATTCAAGCCACTGGCCACCATTGGGCCAGAGCTCCGCGAAGATTGCCGAGGGAGGGAGTCAGGCTGTGCCCTGGCCAAAGGCCTGGCGGAACAGCTCTGTCTTGCAGGCCCTGCGGAAAGATGTCAAGTCCCGCAGGGCCCTAGTCTCTTGTGACAGAGTGTTCCACCAGGTCGGAGCCACAGCCGAAAAAGCCCTGGCTCTAGTTGAGGCCAGCCTAACTTCTCTGTGGCCTGGGACCTTCAAGATGTTTTTATTTGAAGACCGTAAGTTTCTCTGTGGGGCATACCAGGAGAGGCGGTCCCGTAGGTACGAGGGTCCTAGGCCGTATAGGGCTTTAAAGGTTAAAACCAGCACCTTAAACCTGATCCTGTACTCCACCGGGAGCCAGTGCAGCTGATATAGCACCGGGTGAATGTGATCTCGCAGTGAAGACCCCGTAAGGAGTCTCGCTGCTGCATTCTGCACCCGCTGGAGTTTCTGGGTCAGTCTTAAGGGCAGCCCCACGTAGAGCGAGTTACAATAATCCAGTCTGGAGGTGACCGTCGCGTGGATCACAGTGGCTAGGTCAGGGCGAGAGAGGTAAGGAGCCAACTGCTTAGCTTGGTGGAGATGGAAATACTGCTGTAGATGGATTTATGGTCTAATGCAACAAGGCTCTTTCATCTGCTAGTGGGCCTGTGAGTTTGTACATGCTCAGTCTGCTGTCCAGGTGCTGAACATTGATGGGGAAATTGAAGGTCCCTGCTCTACCTTCTCATCATTCTTTAACTTGGACTTGGACTGGATAGCCCTCCTAATAGAGGGTTCTGCAAAACAGGACACATGGCTACTCTAGTTTCTCCCCACCTCACCATTCTTCAGTCAACATATGCCATATGCAGGCTTAGAGGATGAGAGAAACTTACCACGCAGCTTCAAATTTAGCTGTCTTAGAAGCTGCTCAGTCTAGCTCAAGGTGTTCTCTTTGTGCCATTTAGCCCTGCCTACACTCCAGGCTGCTACTAAAGATAAGTTCTTTGATGCATGTAATAAACCGATGGCTGTCACAGACAGATATAACTTTTCTGCTTGCAGTGTAACAGCTAACCTCTTTACTGTCGAGTAAGCAGAAGCAGAAGAAATAGTTGCCCAGCCTTTTTAGGAAATCCCATTAGTTTCTTTTCTTTCTTGCATGCAGAGTAAAGAGGTCAGCCTTTGTATTCTGAACAGGGAATATTTGTCAAAGAACAACTTTTCAAGGATAAAAGCTGCTGTACTTTTCTAGGTTATATGATCAATACAGCCTACATAAAGGATATCTCTGATCATTTGTACAGTCCAAGTAATGGTCAAATAGTTCTATCTTATCTAACCTGGCATATCAGGTGCTGCTTGACTGTTTTGTGTCTGTAATGAGAAGTAAGTTAGTTTAGTGGGGGAGGGGGAACCACATGTTTTTGTGTTACTGGACCACTGTCACTGGACCTCATGTAGGCCAACTCTTTCCTCCCCTATGTTTCAATATATTCCTATTTTATCTGTAAACCATCTTGAATTCCTTTCTAGGAAAAAAGTGGACTATAACGGCGGCGGCAGCAGCAACAACAATGTTAAACAAAGAATAAAAGATATAGTTGTGCAAACATTACATGTGTCATTCCGTTGGTTTGTTGGTTTGCTTGCTTGCTTGCTTGCTTGCTTGTTTTATTGCCTTTATATCCCACCTTTTCCCCAATAAGTTCAAAGAGGGATACATAGTTCACCCCACCCTCTTTTATCATCACAACAACCCTGTAAGGTATGCTTGGCTGAAAGACAGTGATTGGCCCAAGGTCACCCATTGAGCTTCAAAGTTGAGTGGGGAGTAGTGTAAGAAAAAACACTGAAGCCTAATTTGAATAGTAGAGTGCTTGATATCTGGTGGGCGGGGCTTGCGTGTTTTGCTCCAGAATCAGTCCCTCCCTTCAGTGTGTCTTCCGTTAAGAATGTCTATTAAGAGGGACCAACTGCCTCTTCTTGTTTCTTGCCTCAGACTTACCTCATGATGTTGTTTCAGTTTCTCTCAGACATCATGTTATTTTGCTACAGTTTTCTCTGTTTATTATTAAATCTTGCTTACATTTACATGAGCTACTTATTTTTCTCAAAGAAAAAGAAATCCTGCTGAAGAATGGTGGAATATCCTAAACTTGGGTGAGTGAGGGGATATTCACAGTTTGCCAGGAGAATTGATTTTGTTAATCATCCCCCCAACTCCACAACAAGTAGAGCATTGGTTTCTCAGGTCTTAGTCCAACTTTCTAACCACTACACTGCAATGGCTTTCTAAATATGAATATTAGAACATAGTACATGGAAATATCCCCCGTGTGTGTGTGTGTGTGTGTATACAGCAAGATGTATTCTCAAGATGGAGAATGTTGTGACATCTTTATGTTCTGTCAATCATATACTCATGCCATGATCTACAGAGATAAACTATATCATAAATTCAGATTTACACACATCTGTTCACATCACTAATGGTGGGATCTGCACTATGGGGTTAAACCTTTTTTACCACTTAAGCCCTTTCCTCAAAGAGCCCTGGGAATTGTAGTTCTGTGGGAGGGCAGAGGAGCAAACTACAATTTCCAGATCACAATAGCGGAAAGCCATAGACATGGCCTGGACAGAAAACATTTCTTTATAAAATGCTAAAGTAAAGTGTCCATTGACATCCTTAAGGCAGGAGATAAATTTATGAGATGAATTTAGCATTTAAAATGTTCTCTTATTAAATCATCTCTTTTTTTTGCTATTTATCTGCACATTTTTAGAACTTCATGTGGTTTTAGAACTCAAGCCACTGAAAAATATAAATAACCTCTCCCCCACCTCTCTCTATCCACATCTCATCCCTGCCTTCTCTCTTGAGTTCTGCGTTTTCAATTGCCTTCTCTCAAGGATAAACAGGGGACTTCTTAAAGGTCTGCATTAGCAATTAAATACATTCTCCAGATAGACAACTGGAATTCTTAGCTTTTCCAATTTTGATAAAATGGTTGCTATGGTGATGAGTTCACTGCATTTTGAAAAGGGGTGATTGAACCTGATGGATAGGATGACAAGTAAATTTGGGTGCTATCACATTGACCTTTGAGGAGAAAATGCTACCATCCCGTGAGTGCTCAAATTTAATTTTACAATCAAGGCCCTGAATATATTGGCTGCACAGATCTCCTGTTGCTACACTCCACCATTGCCATAAAACAAAAGATAATGTATTCTGTCAAGAGAATAAAATAATGCCGCTAGGTAATAGACTTTGAAATGTTTACAAACCTATAAATGAAAACTGCTCCATTAATATGAATGAATATAATCAAATTCCTACATGATAATTGCTACATGCATAATATTGCACAACATATCTGTTTTTAGTACATCTTGCAGTGAGTTTTATGAGTTACAAAAAAGCAGCCATTGTTTGTAGGCATTAATTGCTGGGGTGCAGAAATATGTTATTTCACATCCTTTCATTAAAAGTTCCACACCCCATTTTGCAACCACTTATTGGTGGCTGAGTCTCTCTCTCTTTTTTTAAACAAGCCATTGATGTCTTCAGAAAATGAACAATGTTCAAAGTATATTTGGTTTCAGACTTGTCAATTCAAGGGAAGATTGCTGTCCATTGACACTTAAAATGTGGCAAGTTTGTGCAAGTATCCACAGGGCAGTTTGTCTGCCAAAGCCCCATTGACATGAATGGAGATAACAGCAACACAGTATGGGGTAGGTAGTTTTGCTACAGAAAATTCCATGTGCATATGGCTATATAGTCAAAGTCCCAGTTGCTTGACCATAGTAGTCAAACCATGCAAATAGTATCACCATAAAACTGAAAGATACATCATTGAGGCTTTAATATGACACCCACAAACCTGGGAATGCTTATGAGTTTTAGGGTTGTATATGAGGACTATCTGTACAAATCATAGTGTTGTGTCATTGTACTGTTGCTAATTTAAGTTCATGACATAATGAACCCACACAAACTATTACAGACAGTTGTTGACATTCATCTGTCTTGGGAGACAATGGAGTGCAGTGCACCTTCTGTGGCTGCAGATTGGTAACTCATAACTGCTGCCCCACCCCCTTGTTTTTGCTGTGTTATCAGCACTAAAGTGACTTATCCGGGACACAAGCCTGGGCAATGAGTATTAAAGTCCTGGGCAGCCCAGATGACAAATAAACCCTCTCAGCCTCACTGACGTGGTCCAAAGGAAAGCAGAGCAGTACATTTGGGACCAGCTTGGCTACAGAAGTTGCTGGAAGGAGGTGTACAAGATGCCATCCAACCGGACTCAACTCTGGATTTGTGTAAAGAACTTATTTGGAGACAGTGAAGTGAAGTGACTGGCAGGAAGGAAAGAAAAAGGCCTTCTCAATTGGAGCACCTAAGTTATGAAAAAGGGATCTCCTCATTCACTCAGTGCATTCCCACCCAGACATCTTTTAGCCACTAGTTCAAAATGTTGCTAATCAAGTCTAGAATCTTGTATGTATTTTCTTACAGAGCAATTCATACCCAGTTTATACCAGGCTGAGGTAGCAGTGTTTGGATTGAGCAGAGATGCCTCTCCACCCACCTCTGCCAGCTTCCTGTGGCCTCCACCTGTGGAGTGATGCCAGCATCATTATGCTAGTGAGGAGCTCCCTCATCATTCTGCAGAACATGCATGCAGGCAGAAAAGTGGAAAGCCCAGGAAGAGGCACTCTGGGGGCAGGGAGGGTCTGAGCATGCCCAGAATTTATTAGATCCTGAAGCAGCTCAACTGCCATCCAGTAACAGTAGTAGACCTGATCCAGGCCTGGCCACTGTGCTAGCTGCCACCACCACTGCATTCTCCCTGGTTGGCATGCTTCAAAGGCCGTGGATGTGGTGGTGTCCCACAGCTCCATTAAACCTTACTGGCGGTAGTGGGCAGGGTTAGGACTGCCCCATTAATGTGTGTGTGGATGTGCTTAAGGCTTTTGCTTATGCTGCTATTGTTCTTGTTTTTGTGTTGCTTCTGCTGTACTTGCCATTTTTATCTTTTTGTTCTGTTTTTATTATTTCTCGGCTCTTCTTGGTCCTGTTAACTTTCATTGTAAGCCACATCATTGGTTGACATCTTCTCACATTGTGAATATTTTAGAAATTAATTTGAAAGGTTAGGTGCTTTTTTGCCATTGTGTGGTCCATTGTTGCAGCCATAATTTATTCATTTTATTACATTTTTAACTCACCTTTATTACATCACGGAACCCAAAGAGGTGTATCTGTGGTTTCCAAACAGTCACCCATCCAGGCATTGACCTGACCCAGCGCTACTTAATTTCAGCAAGGTGCTAGCCATATGTGTCTTCATCCCATATCCTTGGATAATGTGATAGGGTTACCACAAGACTAGTTTGCAAAGAGGGTGAGGCATGCCAGTGTAAAACTACTGAAGATGAATGGCAACAATTTGTTGTTGTTGTTGTTGTTGTTGTTATGTATATACTGCCCATCATGTGAAGATTAGATTTCAGGGCAGTTACCATTAGTATGATAACCACAGATTGCCCAGCGGGACCCTGTCAGACATCCTTGGAAAACTATTTAGAGAGATATCTCTGCTGTATCTGCAAACTGATTGTCTAAATTCACCTTCAGGATCCCAAGATGACCATTAGAATTTGAAGCAGACCATAGCTGGATGGCAGGGCCTGCTTGAAGCATTATTGATGGGCACAATCATTGTTCAAGTTTAATTTCTTTTACAACTTTAAGTTTCTTTTATAAAGGGAATGTCTGTAAATGATCAAATAAAAATGTTTATCTTCAATTCCCTAAACCCAGACTTCTGGAACTAATTTGCTAAAAAATATGTTATTTTCAGTCTAAAATGTTATAAGAGGCAAACAGATTTCCACCCCACATTTTAATCAATTTGGATGAGTTGAAAGCATATTACAAAACTGAACCTACATCTATTTTTGGGAAGTGCCAGATTGTCCATACATGATGCACTTTTGGAACTTTTGGAAGTTCTGTATAATGTATTCAATGAATGTTCCTTAGGAGGGCAAAACAGAAATTCAGATGTGTAATATAGTAACTTGCTCCCCAAATCATGCAGCAGGTATTGTGTATTATAATTTTGTATTGAATGCCCTTTCAGGGGCTCTGATGGGGGAAGGCTTAGCAGGCAAAAGGTCCCAGGTTCAGTCTCTGGCATCTCCAAAACGAAGGGCATAATGGAGTGGCAAGACTGTCAAGTGATGGTGATGAGGTTGGTTTGAGATTCAACTGATACCAAGCCAGCTTAATCCCTGGTTTAGCGCAATGGGGCTTCCTGTTTCCCTCCCCTGCATGCCCCATCAGCTCTGGGAGGTCAGCAGAACACCCAGAACAGCATACAGGAGGAGAGTGGGGATTGTGCCATTGGCACAAGCATTTTGTCTTGCCAGATGGAACAATCACAGTGCAATCCAATTCCACCCATATTTATTGCTTTGTCTGGTCAGATTCTATAATCTCCAGAGTTTGAGGGTTTGCTTGAGGGTCTGTTGGCAGGCCATTAAAGATAATCTATCTGTATGTAGTGGGAACCATCTGGAAGAAATGGGATTAGCATAGCCTTTAAGAACAAAGCAAGGATTTTGATCTGTCTTAAGGCTGCATATAAATGTGCATAAATTCAGCAGTAAGCCCACTAATATGTGACACATGTTACGATTGCCTTCTTTCCAGAATCAGAGTTTAGATGCAAGGCTCCATGGTTTGAGTAGAAGCCAAATTTGCACAGTTCTGCTTGGCTGTACCTTCTATAAATCACTTCTCAGAGCAAGACTGTGCCCAGCACTGATTGTGTCAGTCGGAAAGCCATGTCTCCCACCTGTCCAGACTTTAGAACTTCTGCTATGCTGACTTAAAGCAAGACTGCCACTTGCCTTCTGCATCTAGGGACCCAACTAGACATGATATTTGTCACATAGTTTGGCCTTACATAGCTGGGATGGGGGATGAGAGGGACAAACCAGAACACACTAGTCAGTGCAGGGAGAGGGATAAGCCAGAATACACTAACTACTGAATAGTGAAAACTCAACGAGGGGGGTGGAGTTCAAGACAAACATTTGGCCAAAAGCCAATCAGCCTCAAAAAGAGGATGTAAATTCAAACCTCAGCTCAGAGTTTTGGAGAAGATACAGTAGCTATTCCTTTTGTATTGCTTTGTGTTGGAAACATTATATGGAGATACACTATAGGAACATAAGGAACTGTTTATATAATTACACATCCAATGTTGCTAGTAGAAATGCAGATTTTTCAGTAGGCTACTTAGATTTATTTATTTATTTTCACATGCAGACAAAATCTAAGCAGCCTACTAAAATGTCTGCTTTATGTAGCAGTAAGTATCCATACACACAAACACTGCACTGATGGCCACAAAGCATGCACAGCTGTACGTGTTTATGTGAGGATCAAAATTTCACTTACTGGCTCTGACCTTTTTTGTGCCTGTGGTCTTCATGCATTGAAGGTTTTATCCACACATCAAAGCCCAATGTTTAGACTCACCATGGACAAAGTGTGTCCTTGAAAATGGAAGTATTGATTCTGTCTTCAGATCTTAAGGGCACTGAGATGTGTACACATATGTTCTTGCATGCACAGAACCTTCAATTGCATGGAGTTTGAATGCAGCAAGGGATTGGGTCAGAGTTCATCTCTCTCACACACACACAGACACGTACACACACAGAGAGAGAGAGTACTGTATTTCTATTATAGAAAGTGTTGTTCATTATTTTTTTAAAAGGTTAGTTATTCCCATTTCACTGTATTTGCTCACACAATAGTATCACCTTGCAGAGAAGCAATCAGTTGTGTTTCACGGCTATGATTTCCCTTCTACACAGAAATAACTTTCTCTCTAAAGCAAATATTAATTTCCATTTCAACAGATGCAAGCGAAGTCAAATTTCCCCATCTTCTTGGTGGCAAATGGCTGAAAAGCATGGTGAAAAGCTTTCTTTCTTAACAAACTTAAATCCTGGCCTAGAGCAATTACTGTGATCAGAGTGTCACTGTGTACTCTCTGCACAGATACAAGCCAATCCTCATTCTTCTTCATGGAACTTTGTCAACCTGTGTCAATTGCGGTGGGGGGGGGAGGTGTTGTAGATGCTGTCCCCAAGTACTGCACTTTACCTTTCCCTCACATAATTGAACTCCTAAGAAAGAAAATAAAGGGATGTCTGTGGGAAACCACTGAAGAAGGCTGAAGGTGCCCTGATGAATAAGGAAAGTAGGAGAGGCAAGTTAACAGGTGGAATCTTTCCTACAATTTAATGATTGCAGCTCATATACTTTGCCCTTTGGAAGGGTTACAGCCAACAGTTAGAGCATTGTTTGCATGCTGAAAGTCCTTTGTTCAATCCCTGGGATCTCCAAGTAGGGCCAATGTCCCCTCTCTGAAACCTTGGAGAGCCATTGTCAGACACTTTAAATACTAATCTAAATGGACTAACAACCTGATTCGGGATAAAGCAACTATCTAGGTTCCCATGCAATGGAATGGGATCCACTGGAAACTGAAAGTTCTCCAACCAAGCCATAAGTTCTGGTACCACTGGGCTGTTGCTCAGTGATAGAATATTAGTTTTTGTATGCAGAAGGTCCCAGATTCAGTCCCCAATATCTCCAGGTAGGTCTGGAAAGACTCCCTGTTTGAAACATTGGACAGTTGCTACCACTGTGTGGACAATACTGAGCCCGATCGTCCAATGACTCAATATAAGGCAGGTTCCTATGTTCCTATGTACATTGATGTGTCCCTAGTCTTTATGAACTTGCATTGGATTACATTCAGTGATTCAACAGAAATATTCTCATACCTCTACATATAATCAAATCAAGTTTTAAGACTTGCCTCACCCCCATCCACAAATCTCTGCAAATTCAGGGTCACCCAGTGCAACACTAACTTGGATGCCATGGGAAACATTTCTAGATGGGCAGCATCTAGTGACTCTGTTAATTTTGGTTTCCCCCAGTTCCACATTTCAAGGTTTTGTTTAAGGGTGGGGGAGTAGTGACATTGTCCAATAGCATTTGTTGTTGGGCCACACCTCACCGACTGGTGTGAATGAAATTTAGCTTGGCATGCTGGTATATTGGTCATAAAGCTACACATATATAATACAACGAAGGGATGCAGGTGGCACTGTGGGTTAAACCACAGAGCCTAGGGCTTGCTGATCAGAAGGTCAGCGGTTCGAATCCCCACAACGTGGTGAGCTCCCATTGCTCAGTCCCAGCTCCTGCCAACCTAGCAGTTCAAAAGCACATCAAAGTGCAAGTAGATAAATAGGTACCACTCCGGCGGGAAGGTAAACGGTGCTTCAATGAGCTGCTCTGGTTTGCCAGAAAGCGGCTTAGTCATGCTGGCCACATGACCCAGAAGCTGTACGCTGGCTCCCTCAGCCAATAAAGCAATGAGTGCCACAATGCCAGAGTTGTCCGCGACTGGACCTAACGGTCAGGAGTCCCTTTACCTTTTATATAATACAACAGGTATTGCAGCACAAAAGGTCCATTATAAAATGGGGAAGAAGTTACAGCATTGTAATCAGAAAAATTAGCACAATACTCCCCATGTCTGAATGCACCCTTACTCATCAGCCTCAATTTCTAATGGTTCCCATTTCTCACCCAACACCCTCCAGTAGCATCATAGTTGGCATCCCTTCTTTTGCCCATTCTGCTCAGTTCGGTATCTTCTTATCCTGGTAAATGTGGAGCAAAATCAGTTCTATAGATGGAAGCCTTGTCCTCTCACTTACTTAGCCCAAGGCAACGACCTCAAATAAGGAGTTTTAGGATAAGGAGCATGTTACTTTCCCCTTCTCAAAGCTGGTGCCTTCTGAAGTATTTATGTTTGTTAGACAAAGACACCAGAAATGAATCACCACGGCCTTCAATCTTAAATCCTAGATCCACTTTCTTTCTCTTCCCCAAAGACATATTGTGCATTTGGTGGTGTCAATCTGTTTCCGATGCTTCATTCCCTCAACCCTAGAGTTACACCATTTCCCAGTGCCAACTGGTTTGAAGCATTCTGTCTCTCATACTCACGCCTGAGCATGACCACAAGACGTGTGTTATCGACTGACAAATTACAGGGAGAAATGTTACTCATGGAGGACTGAGACCTAAGGCAAGGTACCTACCAAACTGAAATATAAGAAGAGAATTCTCAACTTATAACTTATGATCTTCATCATAGTTCTACACCAGCTCTTCCAAAGTCCACTGATCTTCTAGCACATGCACATCTTCCCTCCTTCCACCTTGCACTGAACCGGCATTGTTAGCTTCAAAGTCACCTGAGACCTGATTCTGGGTTATTCAGTTTCAACAACTTATGATTCTTCTGGCATGGTTCCTGCACAGTGAGCCCCCAGCCATTTCCTTAGCTGACCCAGTCTCACATGACTCCTCAGGAGTCTCCATAGCATGATGTGACATCTGGAGAAGACTGGGCTTCTCAGAGAAAGGGGAGCCCTTACTGAGAAATCAGGTCTCTTGTGATTTTTGTACCACTCCTTGGGATGAGGTACCACTGAACAAGGTGAATTTTTCACTGTTTCACATACTGATATCCTTGGTTATCTCACACGTTTTGCATATGTTGCAAATGCTTTTGAAACTTTTCTCTTTTTAAATATTTTTTTTTAAATATTGACTTCCTATCCATCTCCAAGTTTAGTAGGAACACCCTGTTTATGTGGGGGTAAACTGCCTTCACACAATATGCATGATGATAAGTGCCTGTGATCTTTCAAACAGTGTTTTAGAACAATGCAACAATATGAAACTTGTTCTATAGGAAGGGTAATTGGATAGAATAGTTGCATATTATATCTGAAGCTTTGAAATTTACCTGTCAAGAATGTCAGTAACACATTAGTTAATCTTAAATGGATTGGAATTATAGTCAACAAAACTTATGTGCTGTGATTAAAAGAGTCATATTTTGCATGTCAAAAAGTGCCCCTTAAAAAAGATATAAAATCAATATATTCTCCAACTCCCCATTTCCTTTATATTGATATGGGTGTCATTTTCTTTTTGTCCTAAAATGCTGAGACAATAATAACATGATTATTGATAGGCCAAATGTTCCCAGCAATTACAAAGAGGTTTGAGTTGGCAATTTGACAATGTGCAGGTTATTTGTCATGAGGTAAGTAAAATAGACACTAAAACCATACTGGACATAGCCAGCTATTATGGAGAATAGTGTGGGCTGAATGTGGCTTTGTTTCGCTTATAATTCCAGATATGGCTATGGTTTAGTGGTATGGTTCTTCTAGGTGAAAGAAGTCAAGGTTTTAAAATAGCTCTTGGTATTCTAAACATGTCATCCATTAATCCATTAGTGCAGCATTATTATTAGTTATTGTTATTATTGTTATTGTTATTGTTATTGTTGTTAAGTTTTCTATACCACCCTGTAGCATAAAAATACAGGATAAAAACACAAAATACATAATAAAACAAGAACAGAAACAAAACAAACCAATAACCCCCTCTTCTCACCCCCTCCCACAAACACATTTAAAAGAGTATAGGATATTAATCAGCCCAAGGCCTGGCTGAAGAGGAACGTTTTCACCTGGTGCCTAAAGGTGTATAATGAAGGTGCCAGCCAAACCTCCCTAATTATTCTAGGAAGAGCATAGAAGAGATTTTTAGATTTATGAAAGGCAGGTGGACTGATGGGGGTCAGAAGGAGTATGGCATTTAGAAAATAGAAATACAACTTTAACAGGAAAGGATATTAGAAGTCTTGGGAAAGTAGGAAATGCTAAGAAAAATACATGTTTGGGCAGCAGGTCCTTTTTCTTCTTGGCAAGAATATGATATTCCTGTAATAGTCTAAATGCACTCATGACATTAAAAAATTCCCAATGGACAATGACTAGAGAGGTCTACGCAACTCAACACCACTACATCTTGAAATATTGAAGACACAAAGGCATGCAATTCCAACAAGAAAGAAAAGTGGGAGGCATTCAAATAAACCACAATGGCTGCATAATGAGCTGAGACATAAGAAGGGAATGTATAAGAAATGGAGGAATGGAGAAACCACAAAGAAAGAGTATATATGAGTAGCCAACAGTTGCAGGGAGAAGGTCAGGTGAGCCAAGGCTCATAATGAATTCAGGTTTGCAAGAGAGGTTAAAAATAATAAAAGGTTTCTTTGACTATGTTCAAAGCAAGAGCAAGTAAGTAAGTAGTAGATACCTTTCAGAGAAAAGATGGAGAAATGTTATTGGGTGACAGTAAGGCAGAACTGCTCACCACCTACTCTGCCTCTGTCTTTATCCAAAAGGAAAGCAGTGCCCAACCTGGTGATAACAGAATCAACAATGCAAGGAGAGAGCTGCAGCCCAAGATAGGAAAAGAGGTGGTAAAGGAACATCTAGCTACTATAAATGAATTCAAACCACCAGGTCCTGATGAGCTGCACACAAGGGTACTAAAGGAGCTTGCAGATGTAATCTCAGAGCCTTTGTCTATAATCTTTGAGAATTATTGTAGAACAGGTAAGGTCCCTGCAGACTAGAGGTGGGCAAATGTTGTCCCCATCTTCAAAAAAGGGAAAGAAAGAAGACCCACCAGTCAGCTTGACATCGATACCAGGAAAGGTTCTATAAGAGATAAGTAAAGAATGGGTCTGTGAGCACTTAGAAAAAGATGCTGTGATTACTAAGACCCCCTCATGGGTTTTTCCAGAGGAGAACAACCAAGATGATCAAAGGTCTGGAAACCAAGCCTTCGGAGGAACGGTTAAGGGAATGGTTTAGCCTGGTAAAGAGAGGTGTGAGAGGAGATATGATATCTAAATATCTAATATCTAAAGGGCTGTCAAATGGAAGAGAGAACAAGCTTGTTTTCTCCTGCTCCAAAGGCTAGGACCTGAACCAAAGGAAAGGAGATTCTGGTTAAATATCAGGAAGTACTTTCTGACAGTAAGAGCTGTTTGGCAGTGGAACAGACTCCCATGAGGTTTCTAAGCAGAGATTGGATGGCCATCTGTATGATCTAGTTGAGATTCCTGCATTGTAGGGGGTTGGACTAGATGACCCTAGGAGTTCCTTACCACTCTACAATTCTATGATTCTAGTAGAATTCTGTGCAATGTTGAGATTTTTCAGTTCTCTAAAACAACGGAGGGCTCGGAAGAGAAACATCTTGAAAAGGCGTTTGAGCGTTTCTACATTGTTCTGCCACATTAACAGATTTTTTTTACAGTGAAAGCACTTCATTTTCCGAAAGAAAAGTGTGAAGGCAAATGTTTGGATGAAAAGCATATTGAATCTTCTTCCCACCTTACAGTCTCAAAAGAGAGGCCTGGCATGGCTGGATTCCTGCCTTCTCTGCCTCCAGATTGTACATACTGCCTTAAGAACAGTGTGATGAATCTCTTGCTTCAGATTTGCAGCAATCAACTGACCATTTTTTTCTCCGATGTTCAGGTGCGACAGTTGAGCAGCCATCAATATATTTGATAGTCCTAACCATCTTGTTTCATGTCTTGCTTGCCTGACGTTAGTCCCAGGTGCTGGCAACTATCCTGGATCAACTGTTAATGCCCCAGATGGTTCACTAGCTTGGCTCCCCAAAAGTGAGTACTGTGCATGGGAAGTCAGCTGACTTTTATTGAATCTGGCTGTATTTTTCCACTATCAGTATTCCATCCATCTTCTCTTCTTGCTGGGCTGACACCACCTGTTAATCCATCTGTGCTGTTTCTGTGCTGGAGCCTCAATCTCACACTTAACTTGCTTTCGCATCCGCAGACTCATTCCCTGTAAATGAAGCTGGCTGTCCCCATAAGCAAGTATCTGGATTGAAATGTTGAAATCCATGTAATTTTCCAATCTTGATAGATTGACTGTAAACCTTGAGACGTAATATGCTAATACAGCCTGACCCACCTCCAACTACTAACAAAAGGCTCAAGCTCCTTAATAGAATAATAAACGGGCCAGTCATAAAACAGGAGTGACATCCTTTGACTATAAGTGCCATGTTTTACAAGTGGCGCTTGTTAAAAAGTCCATGATTTTCAAGGTCTGCAATTATGCTCTCATCACTATTCCTCCTGAGACAATGCAAATAATTCCCTAAGAAGCATAACTAGTGTAACCCCACCTGCAAGGTGCATCACATATAAAGGTGTACTCTGTAGTCTCAAAGAATTATTTCTTTGTAACCCTTCTGTGTGTGATATACAAATATTGTAGCAATTTAATTAAAAGATCATTTGGGATCTAATGATTGCCAACTTTATTCTCTTGGCAAGTGGTTCATAAAAAAACAATTTCTTATCTGTTCCGCACTGAGACTATTGAGCAACCGATTAACAATGAACACTTTAATTTAGTTATTTCTTTTCCCTTTTCAGTTTCCAGATAGTGAAAGTTAAGTATCCTTTTTTTGTCTTCTTTTCCAAAACACACACACAGTATCTATTTCTAATGCCAGCTTTCTTGCTGCAATGCAGAAAAGAGGGGAAATTTCGTCTTTTTTTATTTTGTAAGTATCATAGCTCTGGTTCACATTATCAAGATCTTCTGCAAAACGTGTCACAACTGTCCCAGGAGTGCATTTGTAGAGGGGACTGAAATGACCCTTATAGATACTAGGACTGTGCATTGGATATGTCTAAGGCCTGAATCCTGAGCCAAATTGGGTAGATGGATGGATGGATCTCTGTGATCTGCAGCTCTCAGGTGGCAGCACGTCAGGCAGGAAGGGGAAGAAGGCAGGGCAGGAAAGCTATGGGGAAAGGGCTGAGACTTACCTGACCAGTGGCTGTGCCTTGCTGGAAGACAGTAGCAAAATACCGCAGCTCATCTTCCTGCCTGATCAATGCCTGGCTAGCATTGCAAAGGATCAGATCCCATAACAGCTACTATGCAAGAGGATGCATGCAGCGTACCATGCACCCACCTAACCTTTAAAAACCCATTTCTATTAAAATAGGGTTTTACAAACCCTTTAAAAACCCTTAGCTCCCACCCCCAAAATTGTGGGCTGGGTGACCTCAGGATGGCACAGGGTAAATTGGCCAGATTGGGAGCAGGGCATAGATCAGGGCAACAAGATGGACCCAGGGATCTAGGCACACCCTTAAATACAGTGACATCTAACAAGAAATGAATCCTGTGATCATGGTGGCAAACTGTGGCCAAATTTACTGAAATTTACGCTGGAAAGCTTAGTTGTCTGTAGAGCAGTGGTGGGGAACCTCTGGGCCCAGAGGCAAGTGTGACCCTCTCTAGGCTACACACCACACACAGCCTTCTTCACAACCCAGGTGTGGTTGCCTGGCTGCAATGTGCATTTTGTTGGCATCGATCTGTCTCAGGAGACAATGGAGTGCACCACCAGAGGTGAAGTCAAACCATTGCTTTAGCAGCACTGAAGTGCTGGGGCGCAAACCTTGGGAGTGTGTCTAGAGGTCCTGGGCTGCCCAGATGACAAGACCCCTCTTGGACTCTTTGATGTGGTCCAAAGGAAAGAAGAGCAATACGTTCGGCACCAGCTTGGCTGCAGGAGTTGCTGGAAAGAGGCATACTAGGTGTCATCCAACCATCTTAGGGACTCCACTCCAAATTTGTGTAGGGTTTTACTCCTTAGCCTTTTCTTCTCCTGAAGATATCCTGCAAGGAAGCAGAGATTTAGGATCAGAGTGTTCCTTCTCCTACATGGGCTACTTTCCCAGGTTGAGAAGCCCCATTTGCCCCTTACTTCCCTCTACAGCTTTCTTGGCCATTGGACCCTCTATTGGTCTCATATGCTCAAGCTGCTGGAGCCTGTCTTGATATGATAGATAAGTCAATGTGCACTGGTACTCTGATAATGGCTTCTGCTTATCTGGATGGAGGATGCAAAGGGTGGGTGGGTGTTGTGTAGATGCTAGCCAACTGCACAAAGGTCACATTTACATTCATTGTTCTATGCACTCTTGTCTCTAGCCCCACTCACCACTACCATGTGCCCCTTGGGAGATTGCACAGAAAGGAATGTGGACCTCTGACTGAAAAAAGGTTCCCTGCCTATGCTGGAGAGGACACAGAGTGTGTGTTATTTTTCAGCATGCCACAAGGAACAGCTAGTATGAGATGGAGCTCTGTATCTGCAGCTTCCATGCGCAACAAATTAACTCATACCACATGGATTTAAGTGAGTTACATACCACCTTAAATCTGAGTACTTTAGCATGTGTATCAGGCAGGCTGCTGTAAAGTTCGAAATCTCCTTGTAGCTTTTGTAGCTTTCAGCTGATCAAGCGCAAAATATGAAATTAGTCAGAATTTAAAAGTGGGGACCTTGAAAATTGCTAGAAGAACTCATAAGATATATTTCAGGATATTTCCAGTGTATGACATCTCAGCAGATAATACAGTTTAGTACTTTGGTTTTGCACTAGTAATCATTTATCCACAACTAACATGCCAAAGCAGTGTTATAGATCTGCTCTTAGTCTTGAAACTGTGAAAAACAACAATTAATTGTAATTAGAGAAACAGAAACACGTCTGTGTGAGAGAGAGCGCATTCAACTACATTTATTATTACTAAGAGTTACCAAACAAACTGATTGTGTCATCATCGCTACACTCACATCCTCCTCCTTTTAAAAGATACTGAGCTAACTAATGCCTAGGAGAGTGACTCACAATAGTCTGATGAGTGCGACTTTCTAGTACTTTTTGAGGTAGCCCACCAGTGAAACTTTGCCATGGTATGAACATGAATGTAAATGGCAACTCCTAACTGGTGAGTGAAACACCTTTAATTAGAGCTCTATGCAAATAGGAAGATGGGAAACATTCTTATACTGAGTCAAATCATTGATCCATCTATAGCTAAGTGTAGTCAACCCTGACTAGAAATGGCTCTCCAGGATTTCAAGCAGAGAAAATTTCCCATACCTACTTGATTGAACTTCGGTTTTTCTACATGCAAAGCATATGCTCTTCTGCAGAACTATGGACTTTTGAAATTCTCCACCCTGTTTATGGGCCGAGAAATCATGGGGACCATTTCAGTCCATTTCTCCAAGTGAGGAAGAAATTATCCAAGTATCCCAGATTCCTTTTAGACCTTCTGCCTAATTAGAGATCCAAAAACTCCCCTCAAGTTTCTTTTTTTGAGGCAAAGTTTGGTGGTACATCTGCTTGGCATATGCCAAATAATGTTACACTGCCAAATAGATATAGATGGGTAACATCATAGGAGGGGTGTTTCTAGCACTGTGAAACTGTAAAGCTCCATTGTTATTTAGGCAACCACGTTAAATTTAGAATTCTAAAATGTTTTTCTTTTTTGTATTTTATTATAATTGCTCTTGTATTATCTTGCTATGTTATTAGTAAATTATTTTTGCATGGTCTGGTTTTGAAATGCATTGTTTTCTTTATTGTTAAGCCAGCTTTAGCATGATTATTATTATTTGTATGGAAAAGCATCATACAAATAAAATGAATGGTATGATGATCCTTTCCTAAACTCACTGAAATTTGCCAGTTTTCCAAGGGACACATTCTGCTTTAAGATCTATTTAGCAAGTGCACAATTCTTTTGAAAAGTAGTTCGCTACCAAGATTGAAGGAAGCGATTGATTAGAAAAGGAACAAACACTTGTAATGAATTATAATCACTCCACACTTGAGATTTTCTCCAAATGTTACATCAGCCAATGCAAATAGTGTGAAATGAAGACAGGCACTATACCACATCGGAGACTCAGTTAAATAAATGAAGAACTCAGTGGGCCTGGATTAAGTGTGTTAGCATACCACTTAGTGTTTTGCAAATCAAAATGAAGAGCGACAGTCATCTCTGAAGCAAGCCGATTAGTTAGCTAACCTTGTAAATCACAATTACTTTTGTTTCTTAGGAGCAAACATTCTTAAAATTAACAGGATTAGAGGTAGATCTGCTATGGATTGTACACTGTGTATACAAGCTCAGGGACATTGTGTGATGAGCCAAAGGTGATTCTTATATTTGGAAGCTTCCATTTGTTGAGTTTTGCAGGTATTCAGTTTTGCAGGGCAAGAACTTTAACAACAGGGTTTTTTTTGTGAAAACTATTGCTTCCATTTTTTATATTACAGATTATTATTTTTATTAGCATTTATATACCACCTTTCAGTGCAAGATTAAACACCAAAAAGGTCAAAAAGGTATAAGTATTATGGATACCCTGATAACAACATCAACACAGAGCAGCGCTTAGGAGCCCAGCTGATTGGAGAGGTTTTCTGGAACCCTAAAATCTTTCCAGCTTCTGGGCACCAATCCACACAAATTGAGCCTTTGGGTTCTGAGGCAGCAGCATTTTTATCTGTCTTCTGAAGTAATAGTATCCCACCCTCCAACAAAAGTGCAAATTATACACTCCTCAAATTATATACTGTTCTTGTTCAGTTTCCTCAGTAAAGTGTTATCAGGATTTCTGTTCTGTGTGGACTCCATATGCATTATCTAAGAGACTCTGCTAAGACCCACACAATGCCAGTCTGCCCCTCCCTCCCGTAAGTGCAACATTGCTGCAGCCAGGTACACGGAGACACTCCTCTCTGCCAACTGCTTTTAGTTGCTAGCATTTTGATGTCAGCATCATGTGGATGCTGCAAACACCTGAATGCATGAGAAGAACTGATTCCACAGTAAACACCCTCCTGGAAGCACCTTTAGTTATTTTTGCTACCTCTCTGGGGGTGGAGAGACTTAGTTTTGTTGCTAAACTGTTTTTATATATTCTGGTGTATTTACACTGGTGTTATAAATCTACTTTATTTTTATTATATGACCTGTTAAGCTGCCTTTCATCTATGTCTGTAAGCAAGTGAGGTTATAAATACGTGAAGAAACAGGTAAAGGAATGGGTGGCAGAGGCTTATATGTACAGAGCCACTAAATTAGGGTGATGATACGGTGAATGAATCAAACCATCTCCTCCTTCTCCAATATTTTGTTTTATTAGCCAATTAACTACCTGTAGAAGTAAAGAAACTAAATGTGATTTTTCTCCCTAAAGAGACCAATTTCAAGGTAAAAATTGACTCATTGCTTGACTGTGATGGAAGCATCACCATGCAGACTGCACATATATTGAAAACAGTAATATAGTGTGACAACAGTCCTGTTAAGTCAGCATAAAATATGATTCCTCCAGCATGGGCAATGAGATGCGAAACTAACAAAGTGTTCAGGAATACATGTATTTGATTTCAGTTACTTAACAAATGCATCTGTTTGTATCTGGGATGTAACACTCTTTTGGTAATATCTTTATTCATGTACATTTCAGAGAAAGAGATTTGCTTATTTTTGATCACTAGCTCATGTTCTGTTACATTGCAATGTGATCCAAGTTGAATTTACATTTGCCAATGCTGCAGAGGGAATAAATATTCCCCTTTATGACACATTATCATTTCCCAGCTAAAGCTCTCTCTCTCTCCCCCTTCATTTTTGTTAGACGCTAACAAAAAAAGCTCCCTCCACCAAACAGCTAATCCAAATAATAGTAATCTCTTTATAACCTTGACAAAAGTGTGCCTATATCAGCATGTTTAAAGGGTGGGTGAGCTCCACAATTCAAAAGGAGAGAAAATAATGATCAAATTTAACAAGGAAAAACATTTCTATTGTGGCTAGTGTAATTATATCTGAAGGACATTTTATTCAATTCATTTTCAAGCTTTCCTTTATAGAGCAAGTTATAAACACACCACCACCCATTACATGCATACAAATACCTCTTTAGTGGCTCCTTCGGCACTTAATATTTCCTTTAACACCTGTCTGCTGCTTTGGAAAAGCAACCAAAATCAAGCTTGGTTTTAACCAGATAGAAAACTCTTAATACAAATTCAAGATGCACAACAAATATTCAACTAAGTTAGACTTTAAGGTGCTACTGGCAGAAAAAAAAATTTTTTTTGTTTTGACTATGGCAGACCAACACGGCTACCTATCTGTAACAAATATTCAGACCCTAAAGAGAGGGTGCAAGTATGGAATGTGAATGTACACACACACACACACAGAGAGAGAGAGAGAGAGAGAGAGAGAGAGAGAGAGAGAGAGAGAGAGAGAGAGAGATTCATAAAGCCCTGTAAAATGAAGGAGCTAGCAGTGCTTTGTATTGCCCAGAGACCAGCCTAGAAGCGTTTCTTGGGTCAGACTTTAGCAGGGGACCTACGATGATATCTAGGATATTTTTTACCTGCTCAGACTGGTTACCCTGAAGTTCTCTCCAATGGGCAAAGTTTGGTGGTAGAACACAGGCTTGATTTCATTCCATGCAATTTCTGGGATACGGGGCTATGAGTTTGTTTTGTTTTTTGTTTTTATTATGTGCTTTTATTTTGTGTTTTTATGCTGTGAACTGTCCTGAGATCTTCAGATGAAGGGCAATGTTGAAAATATAATAATAATAAATAGTAGTAAGAAAATAATAATAATAGCATCTCTGGTGTTCCCAAGTAGGCTTGAATTCTGACACAGTGCCAGTAAAATGATAAAGATATATTAATCTTTTTCACCATACATTTGTCGCTTCCACACCAATACCTGGTGGTCATCTTACTGTATATTTACTAAACAGGGATGACATGAAACTGACTACAAACCAAATTGCATAAAAGATCCCAGCTGGATCAGACCCTATCCAGTCCAGCCTCTAGCAGTGGTTGGTGGGGCAGCAGTGCTTACCTAACTTCCTGTTGCTGTGGTGTGCCAGTAGGGAAAGAGTGAGGGGGTGAGGCAGTGGTGAGGTTGGCATGGTGCACATGCCCCAGTGGAGTCAATATGGTGCACCCGCTGGTGTCTCACTCTTGCCCCTCTTAGTAAGAGACAAGCAATGAGTTCAGGTAAGCATTGTTGTCCACTGCTACCAACCTTCTGTTTCTTGCAGTGGCCGACCAGATTTCTACAGGAAACCCATAGACAGGATATGAGTGCAATAGCTGCCTTCCAGTGTTGTTCCTGACTGATATTCGGAGGCATGTTGCTTCCAATCCTGGATGTAGTACAATCATAATGACCTGTAGCCACTGAAAGCATTGTAGCATAATGCACTACAGCATTGCTGTTGACTGCACCCAAATACAGTGGTACCTCGGGTTACATACGCTTCAGGTTACATACGCTTCAGGTTACAGACTCCACTAACCCAGAAATATTACCTCGGGTTAAGAACTTTGCTTCAGGATGAGAACAGAAATTGTGCTCCGGCGGTGTGGCGGCAGCAGGAGGCCTCATTAGCTAAAGTGGTGCTTCAGGTTAAGAACAGTTTCAGGTTAAGAACGGACCTCCAGAACGAATTAAGTACTTAACCCGAGGTACCACTGTAGTAAAATCTGCAATTTCTTCTTTTCCTTTCTTTTTTCAAATCAGGCCAATCTGTTTTCAAAAAGCAAAACTATACATGATCTGACCAGAACAAGAACAGTAGCTTCTCTTCCTCCAAACACACCCATTTATTTTGTATCTAATACCAGGAGGATGAGATCCTAGATGGCACTTCCAAGGTGTCAGGCAGTAGAAGAAAAAGAAGTTCTCTTTAAAATGATTTTTAAAAAGTCAACTCTGTTTTCTAATTCTTCTTTAATAAGCTATAGACTATCTCTAGCACTGGATAGGCACTATCTAGTTCTTTAGCTGTGCACATTTCATTTTGTTATCAAAGCCAATGAAATCACCGTACAGCACAACATGAAACAACCAGCCATATTACAATGTCAACTTTGTGAGGCTGTAGAAGGCAGCATCCCCACTGTGACGCAGAAGATTCATTCACTAAATCATGAAACCTGTGTTGGCAGACAGCTTCCAAAGTCAACATCTAATAGAGTGAACTATTTCAACCTTGACACGGCAGGCTATTTGCTGTAATTATGGTGTGCACCGCATCAAGCCTGAAATGGTGGCGCATGTACCCTACCCCTTCCAGTTCCCAGTCTTGTCCTTTGATTCATTCATGCGTCTCCCATTGAAATCAACAGAAGTTGTGTGATCATGAGCAAGAGCAGAATTGGGCTCTCAGGATTCTTCTGGCAGCTCAGCAATTACAGCACAATAATATACCGTGCAGAGAAATTTTGTGATACTGTCTGACAATATCAGGGACATCAATGTCCTTGTATTTCCCTATCTTTTTTCACGAAAAGGGTCTGATAATTCTGCAATTAGCTCTTTCTTTTTATGGATTTCGCAATATTTTAGTAAAGCATTTTTTTGAGGAACGACTGAAAATAACATGAATATGGTGAGCAGAAACCAACTAATCTAAGTTGCTTTTTTCTGAGGAGGGTATCCCAATGTCTTCATTGCTCTTCTTTTCTACAACAAATTGAAGAAACAAACTGACATCCCTGGGGTATAATAATATTTTATAGTCTGGTCCATATTATTAATTTTAGATTTCTTTCCTTCTACCAGTATCCTTCCTCCCTTTAAAATCAATGGAAATGCATTATGTGGCATAAAAAGTTTACATCCCTTTAATTTGGCTAGGCTTTCTGATGTGTGACAGCCCCTCTGAGCTCTGCCTAGGGGTGTGAGAAGGCACCCATTTCCATATCACTCCATATTCATAGCATGCTTCCTGTCCTGCTGCAGTTTGGCTTCTGACAAAAACTATGTTATTCATCTCACTGCCCATTTTACATAATTAATTGTGATATCATCCCATTATTCCACACTATTCATTCCAATGCAAAGGAAACACAATGCAAATTGGAGGAAGAGGAGTCATCAATTATGAATTGCTTAAGGGACGCGGGTGGCGCTGTGGTCTAAACCACAGAGCCTAGGGCTTGCCGATCAGAAGGTCGGCGGTTTGAATCCCCGTGACGGGGTCAGCTCCTGTTGTTCGGTCGCAGCTCCTGCCCACCTAGCAGTTCAAAAGTATGTCAAATGCAAGTAGATAAATAGGTACCGGTCTGGAGAGAAGGTAAACGGCGTTTCTGTGTGCTGCTCTGGTTCGCCAGAAGTGGCTTAGTCATGCTCGCCACATGACCCGGAAGCTGTCTGCAGACAAACGCCAGCTCCCTCGGCCTATAGAGCGAGATGAGTGCCGCACGCCCAGAGTCGTCCATGACTGGGCCTAATGGTCAGGGGTACCTTTACCTTTAAAGTAAAGGTAAAGGGACCCCTGACCATTAGGTCCAGTCGTGACCAACTCTGGGGTTGCGGTGCTCATCTCGCACCGCAGGGAGCCAGCGTACAGCTTCCGGGTCACGTGGCCAGCATGACGAAGCCGCTTCTGGTGAACCAGAGCAGCGCACGGAAACGCCGTTTACCTTCCCACCGGAGCGGTACCTATTTATCTACTTGCACTTTGACGTGCTTTCGAACTGCTAGGTTGGCAGGAGCAGGGACCAAGCAATGGGAGCTCACCCCGTCGCGGGGCTTCGGACCGCCGACCTTCTGATCGGCAAGCCCTAGGCTCAGTGGTTTAACCCACAGCGCCACCCCGTCCCTTTCATTTACCTTTACCTTTTATGAATTGCTTGCAGACTGAAAACAACAATGGCAAATACAAATCTTATTCACTGAGTTGATTTCAATTCCAGACATGGTGCAGATAAGTGAACATTGGCAATTTCTGCTTCCAGTTCCATTTTTACCCCATCCTGAATTCTGGCCCTACCATGTTAAGTTCACCTGTATCATCCTATTTGCTGCTCTGACTCAGATCCTCTTAAGTCAAGTGCTAGTGTATAAGATCAGGATCTAAGCTCATGTTAAACCACTCACTAGTCTATGTTTTGAGCAGAATCTCAAGCCCTCTTGAAGTATATTTGCCAAGAGCACATGGTCATAAAAAAAACATCACATGCATGAATCACTGTGTGAACCCCACTATGATCAATGGGACTTGTGTTTAGCATTGCAGCACCAGTGTATACTTCTGAGTAAAAATGTAAAGGATTGTGCTTCAGATGATACCTCCTTCTGCCAGCATTTTTGCTTGGGAAAAGGCATTGAGTAAAGACAATTAGCTCACTGTATTTCCTTAACTGGCTGGTATGCAACTGGTAGAGGCAGAGGCGGGTTTTAATCATTTTCCTATTCTAAAACTCCATCACCTAGCCATTCATTGATCATCCAATCAAACTTCATTCCTGAATAATCAAGAAGGATGTTTTATGAAGGCTGTTTTGTCTACAGAGGCTCAAAACCTAGATTTCAGAGGACTCGGATAGCTAACATATATATTTGCCAGCCAATTACCATCCTGCATGGTAGGCTCTGACTGCACTGCTACTTTAACAGCTCATTGCAGAGCTAATGAGGCTGATTTGAGAGAGCAGCTTCATGCAGTTGGCAAGAGGGTGACCTCTTCATCAATGAATGCCTAAATATTTCTTCATACCAAGCACCTCTATTAAACTTCAGAAGTGAAAACCCCCTTTTAAAATCCCTCTTGGGCTTTTACCACCTTTTATCAACCACTTATCATCCACATGAGCCAACTGCTTTTGAGGTAGGAGAGTCAACATAATTGCAAACAACATCTCCTGACAACGCCAAAAATATGTCATTGACATTTCTGATTTCTTTTTTTCTCCTGTACAGGCCAGGGATGCCTCAGCCATTTCAGACGCTCAGAGTGCTTAGAAAAGTATGAGAAACTGAATACCAGCATCATTATAATGTTGGTTCCCTAGGCATTACGAAAGGCTATTAAAGAATTCAAGCCACACTTCGGAAGCTATTCTGCAGCCTAATAGATCTCCCTGTTAGGACATATTTCCTCATTTTCTTTGTTCTGACATTCTAAATCAATATTCCAATTAAATCAATGGAACACCAGGGAGAAGCAAATACTAATGCCAAGACTGGGAATGTTCCTAAGCAGCAGTATAATCATAACCAAAGCAGTTAAGCTAAAACCATTTGCTAGAAAGAAAGAAAGAAAGAAAGAAAGAAAGAAAGAAAGAAAGAAAGAAAGAAATTCCTACAGCACAATCTTTAATAACTTAATACATCAGCACATTACAACCACTTACATTTTCTAATGATTGATAGAAAAGTATAGCGCACTGAGAAGGGGGAGGAAAATCTAATGACATTTTTAAGCTTGGGAAGATGATTTTATAGCTGAAGCTCAAAAGTCAGTAAATCCTATTTCCACTTCAAGCCATATGGTGGAATCAGTTCTCAACTGGAGAACCTTGTACATTGTGGTAGTTCTCTAGTTCTGAAGTGCCCTCCAATTTTGGATTCCAATTCCCACCAGTCTTAACCAGCATAGTCACTGGTCAGTGATGGTGGGAGGTACAGTCCAAAACATCTGGAAGGTAAAATGTTGCTTATTCCTAGGGTAAAGCAACAGATAAAAGTAGTGGGAGCTAGTTGTTAAACATTAATTAACTAATTAATTAATTAATTAATTAAATTTGTATACCGCCCTTCATCCAAACATCACAGGGCAGTTCACAACATAAAGTTACAAAATTAGAACACAAAATACATACACTAGAGAGACCTGTCAGGAATAAGCATGGACCAATGGTACCAAATAGTATGGGAAACAGCCTTACTAGAAAAATTAACCAATAAACTGAAACTGACATGGGGACAAATAGAAGAAGACACCTTCACCCCGGCATGGCTCCCCTTTATCACATACAGAGCCCAACAAGACAATGACAAAAATCCACCAACAGCATACAAATCAATATGGCTAACCCAATCCAACACACACACACACACCCCACTCACACATGAAAGACCACCGCGGCCAACCACAAAGGAACAGCCACACCCTAGGCCAACCCCAACCTCTCTCACCACCAAAAGAACACAAGTGAACAGCAGAGAACTCACACAAGCAACACTGACACAAAATCCCACATATATTAAGTAAAATAGAAACATCACCACCCGACCCCACCCCCACTCATCTTTTCCCCCTCCACCTCTTTCCCCCTATTCTTCCTAATGTCTCAACAAATGAAACGGATTTGTAAAAAAAAAAAAAAAGTCTTACGTGGAAAAAAAATACGAGAGAGAGGCATTGCACATACCTCTGTAAATCAAGAAAATCTTTAATAAAAATACATTTAAAAAAAACACAAAATACATAACGAACAAATGAAACAAACAAATGAAAACAAACCAATAACCTCCCCTCCCACAAATGGACATAATAGTGACTTCTTGCCAAAGCTCATATGCTTCAAATGTATGCCACAATCTTTTTATTAAGCAGCAGGAGGTAAATAAGAAATGGACTTCATACTAATGCAAAATAAGCCCACTGTGTTCTGCAGCAGTTGTTCTTCTTCAGGTTGTTTGTTCAAAACTAAAATATAAATGAAGCTATTATATTATGCTGTGGTTCGCTTTTCGTACAGAGGCACCTGCTTCAGTTTTTCCATATTAAAAAAGCAATAGCAACCCAGTTCTGAAATACTGTTATCCATTTTGCTGTCACCCACCTCCCCCAAAAAACCTGGTTCACAACTTCTAACAGGGTCCCAGTCAATTTTAACATACACTAGTTATCTGATTTAATTAACAACTGTGTGTGTGTGTGTGTGTGTGTGTGTGTGTGTTTGGTTCTATATATAATTTGCTTTGCAATCCAAAACCAAATACATTTGGAATTAATAGTTCTTATTTTGCTACTGGGTGCAATGCACTTAATTCTTTTTATTCTACATATTTACAGGATGGGCTTTTTATTTTTATTCATTTCTGTTATCCATCACAATGGTGGAGAGCCTATATTAAAAGGTTCTGATTATAATTGTACTGTCTAAATGGAATTGGCTGGGCCTCCAATCTTCTGGCGCAGTCAGACTAGCCAAAGGCCTTTCCAAAACTATATTAGTGCTCACTAATGCAAAATCCAAATGCCCACTGCTACAGCAGAGTCCATCATTGACGGCGGCTGTGATATTTTAGCTCAGTCCACCTAGTTATTTTCCCAGGTCTGAAAGAAAGCTACATGTACATTCTTAGATCCGGCAAAATGACCAGCTAGCCGAGATGTTGGTGTGCCTAACAACAACTGAGAAAAAGAGCAAAGGAATTTGAGCAAATAAATACACAAGCAATTGTTTCTATTATTTCCAATCCTTGCTTCCCTGCCCCCATTTTTTAAATTGCGTGACTTGATTAAAATAAATAAAGAAGACAAACAAGATCCCCAATTATCTATGCTGCTAGATTGCAGAATGTTAGAACCAGAATAGATAAAAGCATTGAAATCAGCAAGGTAGGACTGAGTCAAGACATCATCCCTCAGTTCACAACCCTTCTGCCTGTGCTTGGGGGTGAGGGTGGGGCAGAAATATTTATGAAGCTCACCCGTTGTACTGGAGCGAGGGAGAGGATGGACATTGCCTCAGCAACCAAAACACATTCCCTATCTTCCCATTGGTTTGAAGTCCATCAAGATGTTTCAATGGGACTGACTGCCAAGATGCAGCCTTACTGTGAGTGATGATGAAACCATCAGTGTTATGATAGAGTTTTACTGAGTATTTAAATGTTTTGTTTCTTCTCAGAACTATTTCTTTAAAATATGGATTCCCTCCCCCCATTTCTGCATTACCATGTTGAGGTCAATATACTGTTTCCAAGCCAAGATAATCCTTTGTTTACAATAATGTAGATTGTTGTATTTTAAGTGTTTGTGTGTATTACCAACTGGCAAAAACTCCTGTCTATTAGGTACCATATGGT
Source organism: Podarcis filfolensis (assembly GCF_964270895.1). Taxonomy (NCBI): domain Eukaryota; kingdom Metazoa; phylum Chordata; class Lepidosauria; order Squamata; family Lacertidae; genus Podarcis; species Podarcis filfolensis. The sequence goes on from NC_139603.1 coordinate 41,372,211, forward strand.
GTGGCAGCTTGCAGTCCCATCACTAATACTGGATATATTTTTCACTATTGTTTGAATAAAGCAAAGGCATTTATTTTTAAATTTCATAAGTGTACCAAACTGAGCTGTTTTCTGTGCTGTGTTACACCCAAGTAGTACAGTAAATAGGATTTGGATAAGCAAATGTTGGATTGGATTCATATTGCTATGGGCAGAAAAGCCCCTCCTGTCCATGGAAGGCTTTTCTCCTCTTCTGGTCCTGCTTTGGAGCAGATGGGACATAGTGGTGGGGACTTCAGGAGAAGGGAATCAGCAAAAGTCATCTCCTCACTCCACCAGCAGAAGTGTCTTCTGTGAGCCAACCAGTTGTGTAGACCGCAATTTTCCCAATTTTCCTCCCCATGATTTCAACGTTTCTGAAAACTATTGAGTTGTGTGACATGCTCCCAAAACAAAACTTAAACTCTTGATCTGGGGAGCACATCTGCTCTGCATTCGGCTATGGTACTTTCAGTATGCTGTGTGCCTGTAATGTTTGTTCTCCTTTCACCTTTTGGTTCTGATGTTTCTGGTAAAAGGGTAGCGGTTAGCAGGCTACCTCATTTTTACATTTATAGGAAATTCAAGTCTCTTCCCTGCCTTGGGTCTGTAGACACTCACTGCTGCTGTTGTTGTTGAGATATAGCACTCGTTATACAGGAACTGTTGTGAACTCTTTCTTGCAGCATGTGTGGGAATGAACAAGGAATGGTTTAAGAGACATGATCCTGTCACTGTTTAATCATCACATATTGATGCTTAATGTGAATGTGTCATCAAGTGCAGTGCTGTGACTGGTGCGTGCTGATGGTCTTGCAAACAACTGGGAGCTGTAATCATTGTTGTTATTGGAAAGGGTTGAGTCTGGGCAGTGATTTTTCTGGGGGGACGCAGGGGTACGCATACCCCTAAACGTTTTGTGAATCTTTGTACTTTTGTCCATTTACTGTATTTATTTTTCCCTTTTCAAACTATAAAATGGTGATTTTTCTGGAGTCAAAATGAGAGTTCCCTAAACAATTTTTTTAAAGAAAAAAAAGCACTGAGTATGGGAAAGCATGTAACATCAGCTAGAGTCAACAGTATAGACTGACTCCTAAGTTTACCTTGTTTCATGATCAAAAGAGTAGAATGGAAGACAATTTCCATTGCCATCAATGCACAGCGGTGACTGGGGGTGGGTGGGTGGAGGGAGGGAGGGAGGGAGCAGAGCCTACTTTTCAGAAGAGAGCATTCCTGAGAAGCTACAGCTATACACTGAGTGTAATTTGGAGAACATGCAAAAAATGGTGCAGCCAGCACATGGAAACAGCAGATTCTCCAGGATTGCTTTGTCATGGACTCACACAGCTTGGAGTAATTGCAGGGTGGCTTTGCACCCCTGAGAGTGCCACAGGCTGAGTGGTCATGAAAATCGATCCTGACACTTCACACTAAACTGGATCTATTCCAGGAAACAGACAGCTAAAATAGAGGTTCCACAGTTATGATATACTATAATAATTAGCCCCATGATTTGTGACAGGTTTCCTCTGCCTCCAAAAAAAGAAAGGCACGGTGATGGTGCTGGCATAGCCTCTCCCTCTATCTTTGCCTTAAAACTGCACTGACTTTCAGACTTCCCCTAGGATTCAAGGTTTATAAATCACCAAGAGTTCAGCTATTCCCATTTTTGAATGCAAAATCTTATTTTACTTTCCTGGGGGTGGAACTTGTAAACATTTCCTTCATCAGCTTCTAGGTTTTCCAGCTCATTTTTCTGTAGATCTGTTAGATGTGATGAAACGTTTTAAAATATTATGGTCAAAATACAGTCGTCACTGAGGAGTATCAACATCAAGACCAGGATAGAAACCAGATATCTGTTGATTAAAACACACATGCACACACACACACACACACACACACACACACACACACACGTTTCAGAAACATAGATTCAGTGCTTTTTCCCCCTGGAGGTACTCAAGGGGATTAAGTACAGGCACCTCCCCACCCCCAGTGTTAAAAGTGTGGCACTTACAACTTCATGGTGAGTACTAACAAATAATAATAATAAAAACATTGCATAGACTTATGTAAATCCTTAAAACCCCAATACCTTAAATCCTTAAAACCACAAACAGAAGTTTTCTCCTTTTCTTTTACTTCATTTCTTTATCTATTTTCTTTTATTTTCTATGTTTAAAAAATGCTGGAGGTTTGATGTTCATTTCTGTATACTGTTCGTTCTTTAATAAAAATTCAAACAAAAAACACCCCAGTAGCTTTTGAGAAGTAGGCTTTTTAATTATATATATATATATATATATATATATATATATATATATATATATATATATATCTTCTGAAGAAGATAAAAGACCTACATAGCATAGATTCAACTTCCAAAATTCCCTGTAAGGTGAAGGGGCCTTTCTTATTGGTAGAGAACCTCTCTCCCTTTCTCTTCCTATCCCCACATGTCCACATCAGCATGTCTATACATGATCCCTGTATGTATGCTCTGTTTGTATGTGTGATAACAATCTCACAAGGAAGAGTAGGAACATGCTGCAAAACCATGCCTGCTCTGGCACACCTCCTTCCCCTTCTTTATCATCCCCCCAACTTCTGTCATTATTTGACAGGAACCTACATACAGTACATATAAACAGGTCTTTCAAAGCCAGGGACTGCCTTTGTTTGTGATCTGGACTAGCACAATCACAGTTATTCATTTTGAGTTTTGCTTTTTAAAATGCTGCTTCTTAATACCATGGAGATACTGTAGCTGTATAAAAGGGAGACACAGACAGCAGACCAGTTGATATATAGGCATTACATCATTAGAATGATTTTAATAATAATAATAATAATAATAATAATAATAATAATAATAATAATAATAATGGGACCATGACAGTCAAGGCATGTAGAAAGTGTTTTGCAGTCAATAAACCACAGGGCAATTTCACAGCTATATTCTTAGCAGAATGAGTCATTCTGCCAACTTCTTTGCATTTTTTTTTAATGACCTGTACTTCATAAAATAGCACTTCTGTTTTAGTGGACAATATCCTTTTATATTTCTGTTTTTAATAGCCAGCTTGCTCTAAGGTGTAACTTAATAAAAATGTCATATATTATTCTGAGGCAATTTTCTCAAAATAATGGGATGGATTTATGTTCAGTAATGGTGGACTTCAATAATACTCCAGCTGGAATTTTAGACATTTTCTGTGGCTTGCTAGGCACTTTGCAAGTTGATCTAAAGGAAGAATAATGTCATCATCCATCTCATAGAGTCGCAAAGAGGATCAGGGAATCAAGGGTGTGCATTTCTACTTAATAAGATTAGCCACATTGACAGAATTTTGTTAAAGTTATTCTAATTTGGCTGGGTGAACTTCCTCTAATCAGGCTCAGATATAGGCTTTAAAAACACACACAAAAATTTCCTCCTAAGTCAGAAAATAGCTTAGTTATTTCAGATCCATTTCTAAGCCTATTTCAGATCTTGTTGTGACCCCCATGATATCCCTGGGAGCAGAGCAGGATCTTCTTGCCTTCCTACCAAGCTGCATTTATCCTCTGCACTTAGCTTTGCTATTAGACTGGAAGCAACTGTGAAAGGAGTAAGTTTCTCTCTCCTGCCCCTTTTTAATGTCCATTCCTCGCCAATATCCTCCTGCAATGCATCACAGCCACAGGGGAGTGTTGTGCACCATTTAGGTAGCACTCTAGCAGGCCTAACTGGATCACTGCCTCAACTGAAAGTACAAAATAAGATGCTCTCCCAAAATCATCTCAAATGTACAAAGAAAATGGGTACGGAAATTAGTGTGTAGTCCTGTCCTTAATGGTAGAGAGTTTACAACTGATGGGTCAAATCCCACAATATCTGCTTGCCAGCAGAATGGACTTTTATTCATGGTACAAGGCATACACCCCAAAATTTGCCCTGGGGGGGGGGCTGAGGGACCATCTGGAGCAGATTGGGAGCAGCAGGAGATGCGTGAAGGAGGAGAGGAGGGAGAAATTCCACTCAAATGACCTTGGATATCACCCTGCTGGTTTAAATGAACTGACAAGACAAATCACACAATCAGCAACATTGACATGGTGAGGATTGGGTTGAGGGTCATGGCCAAGGATCCCATCCCTGCCCCAGAGTCCCAGAGGACAAAAAGAAAAGGGCTTCTGAACCAACCCAGGGCACATTCAGAGCTGAAAAAATAACTCTAACTCCATTCTCTGATGACTCCTCCCCAATCCTACCAGCAGGCTCTCCAGTATGATACTATGTGCAGGAAATACCGGCATAGCATTCCATAGCCTGCATAACAAACTGTGGCCCCTGTGACCTTGTTACAAGCTCTGTCCATGAACCTAGGGCTTCATATACTGTATGTCTGTCGCTTTAGAGCAGCATTTCCCAAACTTGGGTCTCCAACTCTTTGTTGGACTACAACTCCCATAATCCTTAGCTAGCAGGACCAGTGGTCAAGGATGATGGGAATTGTAGTCCAACAACAGCTGGAGACCCAAGTTTGGGAAACCCTGCTCTAAGGCTAGCTCAGCTGGTTCCAAGCCAGTACCGGAGCTACACTATAGCCTTTTTTATTGTTACAAAATCTTCAATAAATCTGCATCCTGAATTCAGTCTCATAGTGAGCTGTCCGTGGTCCTGACCAATTGCTGCCTGTGCAGTGCAATGCCTGGCCCCAAGGTTCCTGTGATAGCAAGTCTGACATGGGAAATAGAAATCAATATGGACGGCATTGCACTAATGTTAAAGTGGCTGCTTCACCATGAACACATTTTTTTTACCCATAGCACTAAACAATGCACTACTGCCAAATCTACTTTTCACATTTTGTAGTGCTAGGGTTATCTGAGTTTGGATCACTGCCTATTCCACCCCCACTCCCCACAAAAGCCCCAGAAAAAATCTATAAAGATGTAACTCACTGTAATGAAGCTAGTTTTCTGTGTTGTATGTTAATATTTGTTCTAGGCAAATAAGAATACTCACATCATAATCCCCAACAGGAAATCCTAACATCCTCACAGGTAGTCTTGGCTTGTGTTAGCTGAGTGCAGGTAATGCTAATGGAAGAGGCACCACAGCAGGTTTATGTCAAACACATTGCTATATCCTTTTTACACACACACATATGGGGCTGGATGTCATAGTAGGCTGAGCTCAGATATATATTCTTTTTTTTTTTTTAAGATATTTTTATTAAACAATTTTTTATATAACAGAAACAAGACATACATAAACAAACATTCAACAATAATAAAACAAAAAACACGTACCACTTCATAACCCAATTTCTAAACCTTTCTTCCTCGACCTCCTCTTACTTCCCGTTTCTGTATTCCAAATTCTTACAGTTTTTCAGCGAAATCTTACCTTATTTTATTATAAATTTATGCTAATCACCCTTATTCTCTTTGTCATAATCATTACTAATAGTAACCATTTATTTTAGTCCAACATCATTCTAACTGTCTCCAATTTTATAATATTTCTTTAAATAGTCCTTAAACTTTTTCCATTCTTCTTCCGCCGCTTCTCTTCCCTGGTCTCGGATTCTGCTCGTCATCTCTGCCAGGCTCATATAGTCCATCACCTTCATCTGCCATTCTTCCAGTGTGGGTAGATCCTGTGTCTTCCAGTACTTTGCGATGAGTATTCTAGCTGCTGTTGTAGCATACATAAAGAAGGTTGTATCTGTCTTTAGCACCCCCTGGCCGACAATACCCAAGAGAAAGGCCTCTGGTTTCTTGGGGAAAGTATATTTAAATACCTTTTTCAGTTCATTATAAATCATTTCCCAGAATGCCTTAATCTTCGGGCATGTCCACCAGAGGTGAAAGAATGTGCCCTCCTTTTCCTTACATTTCCAACATTTATTATCAGGCAAATGGTAGATCTTTGCAAGTTTGACTGGGGTTATGTACCACCTATAAATCATTTTCATTATGTTTTCTCTTAAGGCGTTACACGCCGTAAACTTCAACCCAGTGGTCCACAACTTTTCCCAGTCAACAAACATGATGTTATGACCAATGTCCTGAGCCCATGTAATCATAGTTGATTTAACCGTTTCATCTTGTGTGTTCCATTTCAGCAGCAGATTATACATTTTTGACAAGTTCTTAGTGCTGGATTCTAACAGTTCAGTCTCTAGTTTTGACTTTTCCACCTGGAAACCTATTTTTCTGTCTAATTTAAACACTTCATTTATTTGATGGTAATGTAACCAATCTCTCACCTTCTCTTTTAGTTTTTCGAAACTCTGCAATCTCAGTTTATCCCCTTCCTTTTCCAAGATTTCCCAATATCTTGGCCATTTCGACTCCATATTTAGCTTTTTCACTGCCTTAGCTTCCATTGGTGATAACCATCTTGGAGTCTTATTTTCCAACAAGTCCTTATATCTAACCCAGACATTCAGCAGTGCTTTTCTGACAATATGGTTTTTGAAACTTTTATGCGCTTTAACCTTGTCATACCACAAATATGCATGCCACCCAAAAATGTTATTAAATCCTTCCAAATCCAAAATGTCTGTGTTTTCAAGAAGCAGCCATTCTTTAAGCCAGCAGAAAGCTGCCGCTTCATAGTACAATTTAAAGTCTGGCAGGGCAAACCCCCCTCTTTCCTTTGAATCCGTTAATATCTTAAATTTTATTCTGGGCTTCTTGCCCTGCCAGACAAATTTAGATATATCTTTCTGCCACTTCTTGAAACAGTCCATTTTATCCATTATCTGCAATGCTTGAAACAAAAACAACATTCTTGGCAATACATTCATTTTTATAACTGCAATTCGACCTAACAAGGAAAGCTTCAAGTTTGACCATGTCTCTAGGTCTTTTTTCACTTCTGTCCAAGTTTTTTCATAATTGTCTTTAAATAAATTCACATTCTTGGCTGTCATATTCACACCCAAATATTTCACTTTTTTAACCACAGTCAACCCCGTCTCATTCTGAAACCTTTCTTTTTCAGTCTGTGTTAAATTTTTCTCCAATACCTTAGTCTTTAACTTATTCAATTTAAATCCTGCCAATTGACCAAACTCTTGGATTATTTCCAAAACTCTTTTCGTGCTAGCTTCTGGCTCCTGTAATGTAAGTACCAGGTCATCTGCAAATGCTCTCAATTTGTATTGTTTAACTCCGACCTGAATCCCTTTAACCAACTGGTCCCTCCTGATCATATTAAGCAAAACCTCCAGGACCGATATAAAAAGTAAGGGGGAAATAGGGCACCCCTGTCGTGTCCCTTTTTCAATCTTGAACTCTTCTGTTACCACATTATTTACAATTAATTTTGCTTTCTGTTCAGAGTATATTGCACCTATACCATTTTCAAACCCTTGGCCTACCCCCATCCCCCGGAGGTTCTTCAACATAAAACTCCAAGAAATGTTGTCAAAGGCTTTCTCGGCATCCACAAATATCAAAACAGCCTTAGTGTTTATATTCACTTCCAACTTCTCCAAAATGTCAATTATATTCCTTACATTATCCGACAAATGCCTTTTCGGGAGAAAGCCCGCTTGGTCCCCATGAATCTCCTCCATCAAAACTCTTTTCAGTCTCTTTGCTAAAACATCAGCAAAGATTTTGTAATCCACATTTAGTAAGGAGATGGGTCGGTAGTTCTTAAGTTGGGTCTTTTCAGTCTCTGTCTTTGGTATAAGTGTAATGTAAGCCTCTCTCCACGTATCGGGTGCCCTTTTCCCCTTCATAATCTCGTTGCAGACTTCCTTCAAAGGTTGTATAAGCCCTTCCTTCAAGACTTTGTAATATTTGGAAGTCAGTCCATCTGGTCCAGGTGATTTGCCCAACGTCATGTTTTGAATGGCATCTTCTATTTCCTGTGTTGATATCTCCTGATTCAAAATTGTCTTGCTTTCCTGCGAAATCTTTTTCAGCCCATTTTTCTCGAGGAATTGTTGTATATCTGTTTCATTCTGCGGCCCTTGTGTATACAATTGTCTAAAGTAGCTCTGAAAACAATTCCTAATTTCCACTGGGTTACATATGTTCTTTCCATCCACTTCTAAGTTTATTACCGTGTTGAGTTTTTGTCTCTTCTTTATTTGCCAAGCCAATAACTTGCCACATTTATCTGCAGATTCAAAAGTCTTTTGTCTCATTTGTTTAATTTTCCATTCTATTTCTTGATTCATCAGTTCCGTATATTGTGTTTGGTACAATTTGATTTCTCTTAGAATCTCTTGCGACTTTGGCTTCAATCTTAATTTCCTTTCCCCTTCTTTTATCTTATCCAAGATTTTCTCTTTCCTCTCATTTTGCTTTCTTCTTTTTAATGTATTTTGTTGTATCAAAAACCCTCTCATCACGGCTTTGCTTGCGTCCCATACTATTCTTTTTTCTACTTTAGACCTTAGGTTAATTTCAAAATAATCTTTCAAAGTTCTTTGGGCCTTTTTACAGATCTCCTCGTCTCTAAATAGAGTGTCATTCATTCTCCATCTAAAAGAGCCAGTTGTTGTTTGCTTCATCACCATCTTTACTGCATTATGGTCGGAGAGAGTTTTTGGGCAGATTTCCACTTTCTTTATATTCGACGCCACACCGCTAGTCACCCAAATTTGGTCAATCCTAGTCCATGTCATTTTGGCTTCAGAAAAGAAGGTTCCCTCTCTCTCTAATGGGTGTTTTGTTCTCCAAATGTCAATCAAATCCATATTGTCAGTCATTTCAAAAAAGGTTTTTGGTAGTCTTCCATCTTTTGTGACTACCTGTCTTTGTGCTTTGTCCATATTTGTTGAAACTACTCCATTCATGTCTCCCATCATAATCAATTTATAGTCCATATAGTCCGTTAAAGTCTCATGCAACTTCTTAAAAAATTCTGTTTTCCCTTCATTTGGTGCATATATCCCAACTATCAAAAATTTTTCTCCTTGAAATTGAATTTCAATTGCCAAATATCTTCCTTGGTCATCTTTAAAGATTTGTTTCGGCTGCAAATTTTCCTTTACGTAGATCACCACTCCTCTCTTTTTTACTTTGTCTGAAGATATAAATTCTTGTCCCAGTCTCTTGTTTATTAGCAATTTTCTATGTGCTCTTGTCACATGGGTCTCTTGTAAACAAATCAAGTCCAAATTATCTTTCTTTAAAGCATGAAATATATTTTTTCTTTTTCGAGGGTTATTTAAACCATTACAATTCCAAGTTAGAAGTTGCAAAGCCATGATGGGGTTATTTAATTCCTCCTACAGCTCCCAATTGTTGTTCGTCCTTTGTCGATGGTTCTGTGTCTTTATCTAATCTTGAAGGATGTCCTTCTCCTGGATGGGTCTCTTTCTGTAGGTCTTCCTCGTGTTCTCCCAAGAACTTGTCTTTATCACTCACTGTTTTTATTCTTCTTTTCTTTCCTTTGTACTTAAAAGACAAGCCTTGGGGAAACTCCCACCTGAATAGTATGTAGTTCCTCTTCAGTAGTGTCACCAAATCCTTGTAAGGGCCTCTTGCATCCAAGATGCTTTTAGGGATGTCTTTAAAAATCTCAATATAAAAATCCTCAATCCGAAGGGTTGTTTGATAATGCAGGTTCAATATTTTATCCCTCTCTTCTTTGGATCTTAGAGTTATCAAGCAATCTCTGGGTCTATTCTTCTTCTGCCTTGTTCCCAACCTGAATGCGCTCTCTATTTTAAATTCTTCTTCTTTCAAATCTTGCTTCCAAAAGTCAGAAAACTCTTTTGTCAAATAATCCACCAAGTTGTCTCCTTCTTTTTCCGGCACAAGTCTAATCCTTAGGTTTTTCTCTTTACGTTGCATATCCTGCATCGAGAGTGTCAGTTCATACTCATCCAGTTTCCTGTACACCGGTGGAAGTTTCCCTTCCACAGCCGTAGCAATTTCCTTCGCTTCTTCAGCTATCTTTCGCGTTGTAGATGAGTCTTCCAATAGTTTCCCAATTGCTTCTGCATTAGAGTTCACTTTATTTCCAAGGTCAGTTATACTTTTTGTATTCAGATCAATTTTCCCAGAGATTTCTTCAATTTTCTTATTTGTTTCCGCACCTTGCTTCTTTAATTCCTCTAAAGAGTCACTTATTTTTCCCAAGGCCTTTGTAAACGCATCTTCTGAAGACATTGTTTTCACTCTTGCCTTTGTCGCAGCTGCAGTTCCTAAGGCCCCTGATACAGAGGCCCTTCTTTGCAAAGAAGAGTCCACTTTGTATTGTCTACCAGATCTCAGAGTTGTTTCTTGTGAATCTTCTCTCTGTTTACCATCTGCCATAACAAAGTCTTTCATTCAAGGTCATTCCCACACTCTTAAGCTGTCAACAATAAAGAGTTCTCAGGTTTTAACTTCCACTTAGTTGCTGAAACAACCAAATCCTCTAGAGGGCGCAAAATCAGTTTCTGAACTTTAAATTGTTCCCACACTTCCAAAAAGCCAAAGCCCTCCAAGTCCCTTACTTTGTAAAAGATCCAAATTGAAAATGTCCTGCAAATGACTTACTATGTAACCAAATACGATGTTTCAAGTTGAGAGTAACCAAAGTTTATATATCAGTTACTTTTTAACCTTATTTGTAACAGCCGTCCTTAGTCGGTGTCTTTCCTCTTTTTGGCAGTCCGACCCCCAGGTAGATAAACAGCGGTAATCAGTTCAATCTCCTTTAATTTAGGCAGGAAATCCCTTTAAAGTCTTCTTCCCCCCCTCCCCTGCCTTTTGGGGGGGAGTTCTTTACTTGGTGTTGGGTTTCTTAGCTCGTAAAAAGCTCCTGTCAAAAGTTACAGCTTCACTGTCTTCCGCTTTAATCTTGCTGCAGGACGGTAAGCAGACTTCCTTTTTAGTACTTATCCGTCTCGGTGCCCGAATTCGTAAATTTTAACGTCCAATTTATGATGCAAACTCAATCCTACTCACGGAAAGTTGCTCTTTTTTAATCCAAAATCTTCGGAAGAAGTCAGCGCTCTCCGCTGTTGGCGACGCGGCTTCGCTTCGCAGGCTGGGTGTGAGCGACTCTCAGCACCGCTCCCCGCACCCTCGGCTGATCTGTAGCCTTTAAAAAGGCTATTTCACGACGTCGGGAGGGGGGCAAAGGTGCCCGCCGAGTCTCCCAGATATATATTCTTACAGAGGCACATTTATTTATTAATTCATCCCATTTTAGCCTGTATTCAATTTTCAGCAGAGCAACATCACTGCAATACCGCTGTACAGGGGAAAAACCCAGCCAGCAAAAATGGAAGAATAAAATGAAAATCACACTTCACTGAGGTCGCGGTACAAGCCTCTGCACAAATTAACTGCTATTTCCCCTTGCTTTCTGCTTCCTTTCCTTTGCATTTCAAGATTTATTTTCTTAGCATTTTTATTTCCAACCCATGTATTATTTTATTCTTGTTTCAGTGCAGAGGTTAGGTACTTTTTTTTGTTTTATTTCAGATGCATAGATAATTGCTGCCTGTTTGGGAGGAATTTCAGGAGTTGAGGTCTCATGAGCCACTGTTCAATTGTGACACTGCATTGAATATTGAAATGAGAGGGATCCCTTCTCTGTTAAGCCTTCTAGGAAACAAAGTTTCATGTCCATAGTTTTACAGCACTGAATAGCAACAGTGGGAGCCTTTCCATAAAGATCTTATACAAAATGGCTTCCTTCCACCGACTTATGGTTCGGTTAAGAGTGTTACTTTTTGTATATGGTTTTTTAAAACTTTGTATGCATTGCCACAAGCACATTGATTTATAAATAGTGTGAGTCAATAACAGATTTTTTATTTATTTTTAAAACCAATAGTGTGTAATAGGAATGGATATAGAGAACAACTGTTTATGTTGAATGCTGTTGTCACACGTGACATTCAAGTTGTTGTCTTGTGATCTTCCTTTATTTGTTTTGTGATTTGAATCCAGTCTAAAAGTTCTTTCAGAGTGAATAACAAAAAATGCAATTGCAGTAAATTAGGATGAAAGTTGAATGGTTATTTTGCATAACATCTAGCCATTGTGCACATTCACCAAGCTTCATGGAGAATGGGAACATAATCTATTCATCAAGAAGGAATTGTGCCCATTTCCTAATTAATATATCAATGTTCCAACAAGCCTTGGGAAATGTGCATATCTCAATGCATTTTGTACTTTCTCCAGGCATTTTGCATAATCTTGAAATGATCTTGGGGCATGTCCATATCCTACTAAGATTTGGTACATTCTCAAGGCATTATTCATGCTACTCAACAGGCCTTAGATAATATGCATATTTTCACAGGTTTCTATATATTCTCTGGGCATTGATGTATCACACATATCAAATGAAGATCAGTATATGTTTAAGTAAAGATTGTAGCAACCCAGTTTCTACCCCCACCTATCTCACTCTCCCTTCTTTCCCAGCGGTCAGATTATCTGTAACTATAAGCTGCTTATCAGTAAGGGTACGCTGTTGGCATTGGACTGGGAAGAAGTAGGTTCAGATTCCACTCAATTATGAAGAAATCACTGGCAAACCCAAATCTGTCAATATGCCAGATCATAGCTCTACAACACAGGATTGTTTTGAGAATAAAATGGAGAGGATAAAATATTCTTAAATATAATAGGAATCAGGATCCATCAGTGATTGACAGCTGTGAAACAGGTGAGAGCCACCTGGTAAGCAATTTTGGTAAGCAATTTACCTGGGCATTTTATGGCTTAAAGATACTGCTCCTGGCAACTGCTCTGGCTCGCCAGAGTGGTGCATGCCCTGGTTATCTCCTGCTTGGACTACTGCAATGCGCTCTTTGTGGGGCTACCTTTGAAGGTGACTCAGAAACTACAACTAATCAAGAATGTGGCAACTAGACTGGTGACTGGGAGTGGCTGCTGGGACCATATAACACTGGTCCTAAATGTTCTTCACTGGCTCCCAGTATGTATCCGAGCACAATTCAAAGTGTTGGTGCTGACATTTAAAGCCCTAAGTGACCTCGGCTCATTATACCTGAAGGAGCTTCTCCACCCCCATCACTCAGCCCAGACACTGAGGTCCTCCTCCAAGGGTCTTCTGCTGGTTCCCTCACTGTGAAAACCGAAGTTACAGGGAACCAGGCAGAAGGCCTTCTCGGTAGTGGCACCCTCCCTGTGGAATGCCCTCCCTTCAGATGTCAAGAAGAAAAAGAATTACACAACTTTTAGAAAACAGCTGAAGGCACGCTGTATCGGGAGGTTTTTATTGCTTGATGTTTTTATTATGTTTTTAGATATGCTGTAAGCCGCCCAGAGTGGGTGGGGAAACCCAGCCGAGTGGGCAGGGTATAAATGTTGTTGATGTTGTTATGTGTGTGATTGTTTTGCATGTTTTCAGATATATATATATTTTAAAAAACCAATTGTATTGTTGTGTTACTTTTGTGTTTGCCACCCTGGGCTTCTTTAGGACAAAGGGTGGGATATTAATTTTAGGATGAATTAAATAATTAAATAACTTACAGTCTGCCAATTGCTTATGTTTAGCACTAGAATGCAGGCTTAATTTACTGACTGACTTTTCCAGAAAAGCAAGGTTTAATCTACTTTTGAGAAACCCAGTGTTTTACAGAGCACACTCCATTAACTCTCCCAATATTTAGGAATCTGTCAGGTAATTGACTTAACAGTAGCCGTCAACTCAGCTTTCACCTGGAGAGATGTGCGTTTCGGCTTGCTAAATTCTCACAAACACATAAGCAGCTTGAACCTGCCTGGGCAAGAGCTTCAGAGATTACGGCTTGAAGCAGTCGTATCCAGACTCCAGAATGGTCTTGTCTGAAGTTGCATGCACATAACATTAGAAAATGTCCTGGCAGTCTGGTCCAAAGCAATCACAGATTATCTTTTTCTGTGCGGAAAATGTATTTGGTTGTATTCAGTGATGGTTTTACACTCGTGTAAGGCACTTCTACTTGTGGAGGAATAAGCACCTAATTTTCACCAATCTCCTCTGTTTTTGGCACACCTCCATTCCACATCTAATGCTGTTCTGCAGGCTCTCCTATCCATCAGGAACAGATTTTCACAGAGCATACAGGGCTGCAGTGGGACCTTACGGTGAAGGGCAGGTAAAATATTAAAAGAAACAATAAAATAATAAAGGGAAATGGCAAAAATCGTGGTGTCGTGCCTTGTGTAAGTCCATCCAATTTCTCCTAATGTAATGTATAACAACTCACTGTATGTATAACCCATAGCTGTTGCTAATCTAAGCCCAGCCCCGTAATGTGTATGGGAAGCTTATACAGGCTTCAGACTGGACTTATTTTTCAAAGAGTGATTTAGGTTCTGTGTCTTCTTTAAAATGACCCCAAAGAGTATCACTAAAAACCCTGTGATAGGCTTGCCTGACATACATTCTTACTGATTTATCAAGTTCAGCCAGACGGTGTCTATCTTAAAACCACTAATCTGGCAAAAGTCAGAGTCACTTCTGGGAGACACAAAATGGCTGATCATAAATTTACACTGTCACCAAGAATGCTGACTTGTACCAGCTCTGGAGAAACACATTTCATTCATGATGTGTCCATTACTTCAAAAATGCAGGGCAAAACAGGAATATATAGGCATTGCTTTTGAAAAGCTGTTCCTCCATATTTATGCTTCAAATTATTCATAATAATTATTGCCATTATCATTATTATCATTACCACTAATACTACTTAGCAGCAGTCTGGTCTTGCTGTTTTATTACAGAGTTGGATAGGATGACATGTAACCATATGTAAAATTGCATACAGGGTTTGAATTTGTTGCAGTGCCTTATGAGATGGAAGGAAAACTGTTAATGTGAAATATATTGTCTGGAATTATAAAGGACACATTGCTACCATGGTAATATTTTTAAAATTAAACATGCACAGTAGGTGTTTATTACCTCCGTATTTTAGTTAATATACACTATTCCTTCCTGCACAGATACAACTCTTAACAATGTGGTTATAGTATATGGCTCCAGTGTGCTTTATGCGTATCTAGCACATCTAGCCCAACAGAAGCAGTTTACATGTTAATAATGCTTGGGAACAGAGTAAAAACCACAGAAGCAACAGCAATGTATTCAAAAAAGGAATTTGACACCAGGTACAAAACTGCCAAAAATCAACAGAGCAGGATTCTTCCTCAGCCACACATTTGAGATGCCACAAATACACCTGCCTTATTTCCTGATATTGCCGATAAGAGCCTAGTTACGCATTATGTGCAAAGACAGGGGTCAGCAAACTTTTTCAGCAGGGGGCTGGTCCACTGTCCCTCAGACCTTGTGGGGGGCCAGACTATTTTTTTTGGGGGGGTGAATGAATTCCTATGCTCCACAAATAACCCAGAGATGCATTTTAAATTAAAGCACACATTCTACTAATGTAAAAACACACTGATTCGCAGATCACCCACAGGCTGGATTTAGAAAGCGATTGGGCCAGATCCGGCCCCTGGGGCCTTAGTTTGCCTATCCATGTGCAAAGATATGTAACTCATCCTGACAGCTTTTAAAAACAAACAAAAAACAACTTTTTAAAAAAGCAATGTTAAGAGGAGGCAATGTGAAACGGAAAAGCAACTTGGGGCAGACAGTTCTCAACCCTTTCCCTACCTCTCAGTAGCCAGAGGCAGATTTAGGGCAGTGTGACTGGTTCCACTGCCTTGGGTGCTGAGCCTAGGGGCATCACAACTATGACATAGCAGATTGAGCAGAACAGAAGGCGTGAAGCAGTAAAGGTAAAGGGACCCCTGACCATTAGGTCCAGTCGTGACCGACTCTGGGGTTGCGGCGCTCATCTCGCTTTATTGGCCGAGGGAGCCGGCGTACAGCTCCCGGGCCATGTGGCCAACATGACTAAGCCGCTTCTGGCGAACCAGAGCAGCGCACAGAAACGCCATTTACCTTCCCGCCGGAGCGGTACCTATTTATCTACTTGCACTTTGACGTGCTTTCGAACTGCTAGGTTGGCAGGAAGGCGTGAAGCAAGGGAGGCACCAAATTTTGGCTTTGCACAGGGCGCTGCTTAAATTTAAAAGAATAAAGTCTCCCCCTGCAGTAGCCCTATGCAGGTGTTAACATTTGAACAATGTAAACATGTGGCGGGGTAGCAAGGATGAACATGCTAGCTCTTCCATCCTTCCGCTGCCATTTCTGTCACCATGCATTTCTAAAGTGGGGAGACTTTGGTGCCCTTGGAGGCTCCCCATGGATTTTGGAACAATGACTAGCCCCTGTCTACATTGCTCTAATTGTGATGCTTGCATAGGGCTACTATGTGAGCAAAACTGACCCTTTCCCAGGCAGTTTTCCCCAAGCAAGTTTCCAAATATAAGTCCTGAAGATACTGTCTAATGTTTCATTTCTTTGTATGGAAGGAAGTAATGTATAAAGTCTAGAAAGCACTTGAAACAAGTGTGTGTGTGTGTGTGTGTGTGTGTGTGTGTGTGTGTGTGTGTAGTAAAGACAGTATAAGAGGAATATATGATTATAGCAAATGGAGAACTGTGTTGGTTGCAAGTAGTGGGTGGGTGTGTCAATTTAGATCAGATAATGAAGTTTGGGAAAAGGTTAAAACACCCATACTTCTCCTTTCCATACAAGTTAATGTGCTCCATTGCTGCAATGGAACAATGATTCAAAGCATACCACTAACAGGAGGCCACTACCACAAAACCTTCCACACCCAGTTACAACCCTGTTACTAGACAGGATTAAGGCTTTCTATAAATGCAGAAAAATAAGAAGCAGAATTAACAGAAGTAGATTTTTTTTCAATGTTATAAAGTATTAGAACTGTAAAGAAAATCTGTGGAATTTGCCTGGCATACCATCTGTAGAGAAACGATAAAAACAGAAATAACAATTCCATACCATTTGGTCCTTGAGCCTGCCAGAAAACATTTCCTGAAAATACAGTTTAATCTGTCAAGCTAGATCTGTTTCACTTAAGGTGGAATCACAATACGATGAGGTGAGTTTTGTTTGTTTGATTGATGCATTGCAACATCATTAATTTGTATTGTAAAATTACTGCATTGCGGCTCAATTATTAGGAATGAGAAGTTGGTGCTGCCCAAAGCCACACTTCCCTTTCCCCAGCAAGTTAAGGAAATGAATATACCATATTTTTCCATGCATAGGATGCCCCCATGTATAAGACGCCCCCTACTTTGGGGGACTCCAAATTTAGAGAATGGGCACATGCGCTATCCATTTATAAGATGCCCCCAGATTTTTAACCTTATTTTAAAGTTAAAAAAAAAAAACAACCAGTCTTATACACGGAAAAGTATGGCACATACACTCCCTCCAAAAATCTGAGAAATTATCCCAAAATTCATGGCCAGTGAAAGAAGCCATCATTATGGTGTGTGCAGGGTCATTTCTGCACTGTTCATATATACAATATATGTATAATATATGTATATATACAATATATGTATATACAAACAGGGCATAATTAAGCACTCTGGGTGCCTTTCCCCCCCATATGTAGATCACACAGGTTATGACCATAGCTCTGTGAACCTACACTTTCCTTAGCAGATGAAGGCCCTATTAACACTACACATTTAAAGCAGTGTCATACCAAGTTAAAAAGGTGTGGCTTCCCCCCAAAGACTCCTGGAAGCTAGCTTTTTTAAAGGTGCTGAGAGTTGTTAGGAGACCCCTATTACCCTCACAGGGCTACAGTTCCCGTAATGATGTTCTTGGTCACTTAACAGCTTTCAGCACCCGTAACAAACTTTAGTTCCCAGGATTCTTTGAGGAAAGACATGACTGGGGTCAAGGTTTCCTTTGTGGCAGGTCTTGAGGAGAACTACGTTGCTCCAAAGCTCTGATTAACAAGTATCACAGCGCAGAGGAACAAGCTCCCCCCCCCCCCAGAATACCTTATATAAACCTCTAGATTGCTCTAAACTACCTCCGCTGTCCCAGGAAGCCCTTTCATCTGAGCTGCGGTAGAAACCAGCTTTCGTCAGTAATACAAAATCGGTCTTGCAAGCCTTGAGCAATGAAGCAGATAGATTGTTTCATTTTCATTTATTTTTGGGAGAAAAGCAGCAACCCAATGAATGCATAAGCATAGAGGCCTATTATTTTTGTATGTAGTATTGACAGCTCAGCCAAAAAGAAAAAGAAAGCACAACCCTTTCCCAGCTATTTGCAAATAAAATGAGACTGTCTTACAAAAGTTTGTAAGCTTCTAACATTCCATTCTGCTGGGTTTTTAAAAATTTATTCTCCATAAAAAGCAGTTGGAAACCAAGGCAATGGTCATCAGCCAACACAGAGTCATGCAGGGACTAGCCCAATTCAGTAAGTGCACATGATTATTTATCTTTACAGTTTGTCTGTTTCCCCAGTTTCCAAAATTAGATCTAATGCTCCATAAGCTGTTGTTTCTATAGCCTGCACTTTTACCAAATCAAATGCCTTTGGCCATTCTGCAAGGAGCAAGGCATGGAACTGTTTAACTTGTGCAGAGATCTAGTGATCTCTAAAAGGATGCAGTCTAGAAGGATGCAGTCTGTTATTCTATGGATCTATGGTTTTAATAAGACATGTTCATTGCCATTTTGGAAAAACAGAGTCATAAAATATGTGCCGCCAGGGGTGATGAGGACCCCTCCATCTTTGCTTCTGCTTGGGGGCCATTTGTGATTTATATGACCACACAATCTAAAAGTTGGCACATTCCCACTAAATGAGTTTATTTGGCAACATGAATATTTGGTATTTACATATGAACCTTTCATTCTACTACAAAATATATTTTATGCCAATAAAATTGTAATTTTATTAATCCTTTTTTCTGTTTTAAGTACAGATAAGGTGATCCTATAGAATCAGCAGCTGGCTGCAATCGACCCTTGTGAATTTTATTCTCTGTTAGGGCCACTGACTTTTAAGGAAAGGGCTGCTGGGTCTGCAATGTTTTTATTGTAACATTCTGTATGTGATCATTTATATGTCTGTATTTTCCTTCCATTAAAGGTTAAAGTTTTAAATTTTAAAGTTTAAAAAGCCCATCTGTAAACATATTATTTCAGTTTGATTTGCAAAAATCAAACTAAGTAATCAATAAACTATTTTTTTTAAAAAAACAACTCGTGCACAGATGACCTACATCATGGCTGCTGCAGATAAGGGCTGATCTCCCTAGCCTTGTTTTCTACCCTTGGCCGCCATTTTGAATCTATCACCTCATTGTGATTTTATAAAATGCATCAAAAATAGAGTGAAATAACTTACTTTTCATAATTTTCCTGTGGGGCGAAAGCAGAGTTATGTGTGAGAGCTGGGCTAGAAGCAGGTTACAGGTGGAAGCCTGATAGAGAAAGCCATGCTTGCTCTCTGCTTGAATCCAAAGTTGTAGCTATGGGAGAAGCAAGACCTTCTTGGGGTGTTAAATGCTGTGATTCCCTCCATTGTAGTCTCAGGTTGTACAGTATATATGTGTAAATGAACCATATACCGTAAACAGAGACACCACAGTCTCCATTGTCCCTCATTCCAAGGAAACCAAGCCCTGAAATCTCACACTGAGTGGTATGCAACAGTATGTATTTTTATATTGTAAATTGGCCTGTGAGCCTCAGATGTGATACTGCCCCCTCCTCAAGTGTGCATAATTATGACAGCCATTCTACTGGGCTACAGAACATGAAAGGGGAAGCAGGGCTATTCGCTCCGCACTGCTGAGAGACCACCAACCATTGTCCTCCCTCAGCTGTTATTGTCTCTTCATCCTGTGCTCTGGATGTTCCTGGTCATCTGTGGTGCCAGCTACCTCACAAATGCACCTTATTTGTATGGTTTTTCATATTTGAATGCTACTGTTACCAGTTGTATAAAAAGTGAAGAAGCTAACACTCTCATGAGCAGGCTCCCTTCCTATCTAGATCTCCCCCCCCCCCCCCGCCTCCAAATAACCTCTTAATTGCTTTTCCTTAAAATCAGCAGAATCTGATTCCACATATAGGCAATACTTCAGGAGGCTTTCTTCTTGCATTACCTGTCAATAAGCTATTTGTCTGGGAGAGGAAAGGGGGTGGCTAGATCTAGCTCACATTTCCCATCTCAAAGAACTGATCTAAATGAGAACTGGGTTTTTGACTGGACCTAAACTTGGCCACATAGCCCTGTCAGCTTGGGGCAGAGACCATGTACGTGGCTCCTATTTGTTGCATGCAATTTTCTTTTCCAGATATGTTGAGCACCATAACTTATTTGCAGTATCTAGGGATGAGGAAGAAATTAAATTCAATTTATGTTTAAAGGCAAACTTACCTAATTCTAACCTTTTGAAACAGTGTAGGTTTCATAAGATCCTGATTCGTAGCTTCACATGGTCATACCACAACTGAATATTGTATTTATGACAGTAAAACGAAACAAAAAGAATCAGGATCCAATTGTAGTGTAAAAATGTATATTCAGTGCTTTTTTTCTGGGGGGACGCAAGGGTATGCATACCTCTAAACATTTTGTGAATCTAAGTTTGGCCTCGTTGAGGGGCAGTATTTCAATATGAGTAGGAAAATGAGAGTACCTCTAAACATTTGTTTAGAAAAAAGCACTTTGTATATCTGTGTGTGTGTGTGTGTGTGTGTGTGTGTGTGTATGCATATGCATGTGTGTGTGTGTTAGTATATTCTTCAGAAGGATTATTGGTTCCTGAGCTGAAAACAAAATGGTTTTCCCAAATCATACATAGTACTCAAATTGCTGAAGCCATGACAAATCCTCAGGCTTCTGTTGATTTTTAAATTGCCATGTGGAAGATTTTCAGTTGGCCTGCCTTCTTCTCTCCCCATCTCCTTTTGCCATCTGGATAGTCTTAAGGTCAATGACAATGAATGGAATAATTCTTAATTTCAAAGGCATGTCAGGGAATTAATATATGCCACAAACACAACACAGCCTTTTTCCTTTGTTTCATAGTAACAGAAAGTTTAATTAAACTATCTTGCTGACTTTTTATTTTTCTGTATCTTAGGCCAGCTTTGGATTTGCCCTACCTTCTGAAACTGTATTTAATAATAATAATTTTATTATCTGTACCCTGCCCATCTGACTGTGTTGTCCCAGCCACTCTGGGCAGCTTCCAGCATATACAGAAACACAGATTTCTTCTTTTATAGTTAGTGATCTCCTTGACATCTGATATGATTTACAAGTGTCTTGGTGCTTGGCTCTATAATCACAAGCACATAACCAAAACATAACTTCCAATAACAGAAGTGAGTCAGACAGTTGTTACTATCGGTTATGTAGCCAGGTAGGAACATAGGAAACCAAGTTAGTCCATGGTTCATCTAGCTTTGTTTGGTCTACATCAACTTGTTTCTACAGGGTTTGAGACTCCCAGTGCTACTTTGAGATGTTGCAGGTTCAATCTGTGCCCTTCTATATGCAAAGTAGATGCTCTACCACTGGATTGTGGCCATTTCCCAGGCCTATTTGATAGATTGGTAACTTACTAATAGGGAGGGATAAAAAAAAAATATTTTGCATTTTGGGAATTGCCCCAATTCATATTCCCAAGCTAATGCATAAATAGGAATGTAATAACGTATCAGATTCAAAACATATAACAATATTGCTATATAAAGCATAGAAGGGGGCTTTTATGACAAAATACATTTAATTTTTAATTATGTGAAATTCCATGCAGATTTTTTTTAAAAAAAATGACACAGAACAAACTTAGAAATGAATACATATGGAATAGACAGGGACTGGGAACAGACTGATCCATCCACAGCTACTAAGGCCTTTTAGCTGGTGAATGTGCTGTCATCATGGTTTAGGTGAGACAATAATTTCTAATTATACCTGGCAGGGTTTTCATCTTCGGAGACAGATTCTCACCCCAAGCCACAATCCTGGTAACATGAACTAATTCAGTTTGGTTCTATTCATTTCAATGGAACTAAACTGACAAGGTTCACAATGTAATTTTAACTGAGCTGTAAATTAGGATGTTATCCTGTAAGTAAATACCGTATTTTTCGCTCTATAACACGCACCCGACCACAACACGCACATAGTTTTTAGAGGAGGAAAACAAGAAAAAAAAAATGTTCTAAACGAAACAGTGGATGTGTGATTTTTGTGGTTCATGCTGTGGCCACAGACATGTGATCTGACAGTGAGTTTGGGGTAGCCCAATGCAAAAATCCTGAGGATCCATGTGGATCCATGCTTTGTAACCACGTTTTTGCACCACTGCGGCCCCAGGCAACAGTGGGTGCATGATTTTTTTGGTGCAAGCTGTAGCCATGGACATGCTATATGATCTGATGGTGAATTTGGGGTGACCCAGTGCAAAAATCCTGAGGATCTCCCATGTCTATAGCTAATGAAATTATAGTTATGCAGCTTGCATTATTTTAGAAAAGTGTTCCCTGCTCTTGCAAGTCACTTGGGAGCATGCATAAAGCAGATGAGGAGAAAAACATATGAAAAGCATGGGAAAGGTTTTTGCATATCAGTGCTGGTAAATAATTGAAATGTAGAATCAAGAAGTTGAACTGAAACAAGACTATATGTGTGTATGTAGTACGGTGTGGGATTGTTTGATTCCCAGTGCATCAACTTTGCACAACTCAAGGTGACACACAAAACCAATGCTAATACATTATTCTGTTTTAGGACACACTTCCAACAATGTGTTTTTCCTCCTTTATTATAAATATGTCTTCCCAGTACAATTTAAATGTATTCATGTTTAGCTGCTCTCTCTCTTTTTCTATCTTAAGGATTGATTGATCTTAATAAGTCAAAGTAAAACTCACCCTCTGCAGATGAATCCCAGAAAATAAACAATTAAAAGTCCTTGATCTTCACTGGTTTCTGATTAATCATAACATGTAATCTCTGATTCTCTGTTACTTTTTTTTATACTAGAACGTCTGAACTGCTTGAGGAAAAGGGTGTAATCAGTCAAACATCATAGTTATAATATTTTTACTATCGTTTCTGTAATTTCCTGATAGCCAGTCAAACAAAGCAAATTGCATTATCTTCCTTGATTTGGAATGATGAATCATTTCTACTGAGCATGATACTCAGTTTAATGCAAAAATCTCCATAAAAGCCCAGCACATTGCAGGCACATTCTGTGCATTGCCATTCCACAAATGATTGCTTCTTTGATCACACCCCAGCTATGCCAGCCTGTTTAAAGCTCTTGTCAATAGGAATAAACAAGCTCAAAGTGTGTGTCTTAGTGACAGCACAAAGCAGGCTGCAATCAAGCCCATGTGTTTCCAAAGACAATGCGTAAACAATAAAAGGTTAACGTCTAACCTTTGGTAATATGATAAAGTGTTGTTTGGGCAAAAGAAAATGCAAATATATTCACTTTTTGACTTTTCATTATACAAAAAGCTTATTCAGCCTACAATTTACCACCTCCCCAAAGTGTAAGACATTCAAAGGCATTCAGGGTATGTTAGAAAATGGCTATTTTCTTTTGATTTCTCTCATGTCATACAGAAAGCTGAAGCTGGACACACTTCATTTTAAAATGGCAGCAAATGCAGCACATTTTCAGAGCAGGAGAGGACACGTTCAGACCTCCAGAAGGTATACAAGCCGGAAACATGGGCCTCTAGTCAACTGTCGACCAGCAACCTATCAAAAGTTGTTTCTCTCAACAGTTTTGATACTCCTCCAAATTTTTCCAACAGCGTTCATCTGACTCAACCTGTCCACAAATGCTTCACAAAAAATCTGCACTATCTTCCTGAAGGGCACCCTATCAATAGACTGGTTCAGAAACGGTAATGTTTGGCAGGAATAAGTTCCTTCAGGTTTATCTGGCTGATTGCTCACAAAAGTACAGGTCCCATAATTCTTTGAGTGAAGTTTTTGTAACTCTTAATATTCAAGGCCTGGCTTGCCAACTAAGCAAGACATGGCTGCTCTTCCAACAATCCACTTTACAGGTTTACAAACCAGAGAATCAAAGAGTAAAGCAAGGTGTCTTTAAACACAAGCACCATATTGAAGGTATATTGTAACGATGGTTACATATTCAGTCACTGAATCCAAAGGTTTCAAAGTGCAGGAATAAATTGTCCAAGATAGAATTAAAAGAGCATAGGAGCCTAATGCCTAATGCCCTCTAGATGTTTCGGATTTCAACTTCCATCAGTCTCAGTCAACACAGCTGCATTGGGGTTAATTGGAGTTGTAATCTCAAATATCTGGAGGGTACCAGGTTGGGGAAAGGTGAATTTTAGGGAAATATGCATTTGTTCCTTTGGTTTTTTCATGAGTTGGATTTTATTGGGCAGTTGATGGCCATTAGCTGCTTTTTCATGTTGAATGTTTGTTTTATTATGATCACTAACTTTTTCTGTTGCTGCTGTTGTCATGCTTTATTTTATTCTGTGAGCAGTCTTGAGAGGGCTCTACCCTTAATGGCAGCTTTGAAATCTTGTTAAATATATAAATAAGATTAACTGTGAATATTCATTTTGAATATTAATGTCTGTCATTGATATTTTGTGGTCTGAAAGGGAGAAAGGCTACATATAAACTGTCTTGGAAACACCTAAGTGCATTTAATGAGTTTTGAAGTACAGAACTCAAGCTGTTGGTCTTCCCCTCTGGCTCACTGCTGGAGCGAATACCTTTCCCTTTTTACTACATTAATGAATTCTATTAATTGAGACACTTTCTCTTCTTTTAATTTTCAGGTCTCGGTAGATTTTAAACCAAAATGACTACATTTCTTTTAGAAATGTTGATCCTTATTAGGCTTGTCAAACAGCTACACAAACTACATTTGCTAGTGTCTTCCCAGATAAAACTGCAGATTTGCTTTTGCCATGATTTTCAGTGTCATCTGTGCGCATTTCTGAGAATAAACAAGAGGACAAAGATCTATTCTAAGTGAAAACATATAAGAGTTAGTATTGCATGGGGAGGGGCAGATATAAAGGCTTTAAAGGAACATGCTACACATGTCTGCTCAGAGGTCAGTCCCATTAAGTTCAGTGTGGCTTTAAAAGGTAAAGGACCCCTGACAGTTAAGTCCAGTTGTGAACGACTCTGAGGTTGCAGCACTCATCTCGCTTTATTGGCCGGGGGAGCCGACATTTGTCCACAGACAGTTTTTCTGGGTCATGTGGCCAGCATGACTAAGCCGCTTCTGGCGAAACCAGAGCAGTACACAGAAACACCATTTACCTTCCCGCTGGAGTGGTACCTATTTATCTACTTGCACTTGAACGTGCTTTCAAGCTGCTAGGTTGGCAGGAGCTGGGACCGAGGAACAGGAGCTCACCCCGTCGTGGGATTCGAACCACCGATCAGCAAGCCCTAGGCTCAGTGCCTTAGACCACAGCACCACCTGCGGACCACCTCAATGCGGCTTACTCCTATGTAAACGGGCATAAAATTGCCACCTCAGAGAAGTGGGAGTAATTTGGAGGTGTTGTCTTCACTGCATTCAAGCCAAACATGACTTAAATGCACACAAAACCCACAGCTTGACAAGGTTACAGGAGCAGGTTGTAAGCAGATCATGGTTATAGCACTGGTACCACTTTAAAAAGTGCTTGCTTTCCCCAAAGAATTCTGGGATCTGTAGTTTATGAAAAGTGCCAAGAGAAGATCCCAATTCCCCTCACAGAGCTACAATTTTCAGAATTCCTTGTGAAGAGGAATTGATTGTTAAACCACTCTGGGAACTATATAATAGCACATCAGTGTATTCAAAATATCTTGCTGTACAGACTGGATGATGTCAAATGTGGACTGTCTCATAGCAATGAAATACAAATATATTGGTGCTCAGAACCTTGATATCCTGGAGATAGAGATGGTTTTCAACAGATATGTTTCAGAAAACGTGCCCAATGTGTTTCGACACAGAAAGTCTTCTTCAGTAGCATATAATTGGAAAGGGCATCTCCTTGTGAATGGGATCAGAGGACAAACTCGTGTTCGTGCTGCTGCAAATTTTTGTGGCTTAAGGAGACAACTCTGACATTTCTGTAGTGCAGCAATGCCCACATCCCCATTGACTCTCAGTACTCACTTCTGTGATGAAAACACACTCTATACACCTTATGCATATATGATGTCAGGTGCATAACAGGTAAAGATTTGGCATCCTCCTTAAAGTGGGTTTTCGCTGCAAAGCCATGTCCCTTTTCGACTGCCACTGTGGTTGCTGGCACTTGCAAAGGCACAGGGCTTTGAAAGCCCTGCCAATCACCTCATCATTAGCACTTGCAAAGTAAAGGAAAAGAACCAGGAAGGAGAAAAGGTTATATGCAAAGCAGCAGTACTCTTGTTTCACAGAGCCAGCAACCAGGAATTTACAAGAGATAGAGAAAATTAGAAGAGCTGTAGCATAAATATTGTCTGTTCTGAAATAAGAGAAAGATGTGGCTGGGTTTCTTGACTGCCGTAGCTTGAATTCCAAAAGCAGGAAAGGAGCATCTTGCTTTGCAGCCTAAGCTGAAAATTACAGTCAACTGATGTCATATAATGGTCCTGCGCATCCATCAAAATGGCCTGTAGAGAGTCTACCACTTCTGAATCAGGCCATCCAGCTGGATCCAATTCCCTACTGCAGAACTAAAGCCTTAGAGAAGGAAAGAAGCCCACCCCTACAGTCCAGCACTAAGGTGACACGTCTTAGAAAACAGTGGCATGGAGTAGCCTCTTAGAAAGCTGAAAAGACTGAAGGAGAGTGGTCTGGAGTAGCATTCTTTGCAGATGCTTTTACAAGGTGTAGGTGCCTTGTGTTTGAAGGAAAATATGATTGCCTTGACCTGAATGTGAAATGAGTCTTTTTACACATGGTCCAGGCTAGTACCCAAGTAGTAGTAGTAGTAGTAGTAGTTATTGTTGTAGTTATCAGCATCATCATTATTTTGCATTGATGGGTTTATTTAAATATTTGTAAACCACACTTTCATATAAAATATCCCAATGTAGTATACCGACTAAACATACATAATTTCATAACAAACAGCATGGGTGGATCGTTCCTGAGGCATTAGTTAATTTATTCAACTCAAGTTTAAAGCCCAACTATAGGGGCATTTCTACACATACCATCTATTTTTCCAAGGCTTTCTTGCCTTGGGAACTAAAGGAGAAATGATCAGACATTCTTAAGAAATACATAATATACTCTCCCCCTGATGAAAAGGAACAGGCTTAGATTAATCAGGAAAGGTGAAAGTATTATTAGATTTAATTAGGCTTGGGTATGCATTTTGGCTGATAATAATTTATTCCCACTGAGGAATTATTTTCTGAATTAAAGTTGTTGCTTGCATTAGATGTGATTCTGTATCCTGAAATTAATTGGGGCAGGGGGTTCACCTCCTACATGTGACTGCCATGGGGTAGTATTATCACTGACACTCTCTCTCTCTCTCTCTCTCTCTCTCTCTCTCTCTCTCACACACACACACACACACACACACACACTTGGATTTTCCCTGTCCTCCACAAGGATATTCTCTTGTAGCTCAGAATACCAAGCCAAATTATATCCATAGTTTGGAACCAGGTGCAGAGCAGTTTTCAAACAGTGCAGGAGTTATTACAGTCATACCTCAGAAATCAAACAGAATTCATTCCAGAAGTCCGTTCGACTTCTGAAATGTTCAACTTCCAAAACATGGCTTCTGATTGGCTGCAGGAAGCTCCTGCAGTCAATAGGAAGCTGTGGAAGCCCCGTCGGACGGAAGCCCCGTTTGGCTTCAAAAGAATGTTTGAAAACTGGAACACTCACTTCCGGTTTTCGATCATTCGGGAGCCGGAACGTTCAACTCCCAAGGCGTTCGGGAGCCAAGGTATGACTGTATTGGGTTTATCCTTATTCTGGAGGTCCATTGGTGAGAACAAAAAAAAAAAATTAAAATCAAAGGGGAAATAAAAAGTAATCTAATATCTAATTATTAAAGGTAAAGGTACCCCTGACCGTTAGGTCCAGTCATGGACGACTCTGGGGTTGTGTGCTCATCTCACTCTATAGGCCAAGGGAGCTGGCGTTTGTCCGCAGACAGATTCTGGGTCATGTGGCCAGCATGACTAAGCCATTTCTGGTGAACCAAAGCAGCGCATGGAAACACCGTTTACCTTCCCGCCGGAGCGATACCTATTATCTACTTGCACTTTGACGTGCTTTCGAACTGCTAGGTGGGCAGGAGCTGGGACTGAACAACGGGAGCTCACCCCGTCATGGGGATTTGAACCACCAACCTTCCGATCGGCAAGCCCTAGGGTCAGCGCCACCCGCGTCCCTTATCTAATTATTACTCTGCCTTAAATTCTTTAAATAAGGACTAAAGCTGGGCATTGAGAGATTGTCTATTCACCAGTGCTAACAGTTGGCATAAAATGAAGAGGGTTTTTTTTTTCTTTTCTTTTAAGGAGAGGTTTTGCAATATAAATGTAAGTTCTTACATGTGATATTGGTTCAGAAACCCATAGAATCCTGGAGGCGTTGTGTCTAGTTTGTGTGTGTATTTATACTTCACTACTTTGAAATGCTTTCAGATCTGAACTTGCTTTCAGTGTCATCAACTTTCTATCATTCTCTGTCAACTGAACAGCATCTAAGCTCTTGACCTCAGTGGAAAAAAGAACCAAAAATAGCAACAATAATCTACTTCTCAAAAAGAAGGAAAGGTGGCACTGAAGACTGCCATTTGTTTCGTACCTGCCAAGATAAAGTTCCTAATTGCACTTTTCAGCGTGACAAAAGGCCACTTAAAAAGAGGCACTGCACTTTAATTCTTCCATGAATACGGATTTTATAGTGGTGCCCTACAATTAAGGGTCCCTCACTGTTTCCATTATTGAACCATTCGTGCAGAAGTGAAAGTAGTATCTTGGATGTTTTAAGCTAACAATCAGAAAGTCATTTATTATTATTATTATTATTATTATTATTATTATTATTATTATTTAAAAGGGGTTTAGCATGCAGTTTTTCCTCTGAGGTTTTACTTCTTCTTGGCTTTGAAGAAAAGCAAAACAAACACTTTTTAAAATTAGAAATACTAATGATGGGGCAGGATTTTGGAGTAGTTTACAGAACTGCACAGCTCCATTTAACAACAATAGAAGTACCGGTAACAGTCTCAAGGACCATATTAGATGTTGTGCTGAGAATTTGTAAGAACTGATAGCTGGTTTGAGAAGCCTGATTCCAATCATTACTGCAGCAGTGGACCTGGGCCAACCTTTGCCCTCCATACTGTTTTACCAATTAAAATCCTCCCTTCTTCTCTTCCCCTTCCTGTGTCTCCTCCCATTCATGCAGCTCTTGGTGAAAACTTGTGAGCATTTAATTCACACATTCATTAATCTTGCAAAATCTAGCATGTCCTGTACACATTTTGAGCCATGTGCTTCTTCCTAGATACTTCAGTTCCAATAATTCTCTCTCTCTCTCTCTCTCTCTCTCTCTCTCTCTCTCTCTCTCACACACACACACACACACACACACACACCCCTCCCCTGCCCACAAACTGCTATTTGCCTCATGGGGGGAAACATGCAGGTTTGCCATCTGAATGGGTGTTTGCTGTAAATATTGGTTTCATAAAGCAAAAGAGCTTGAAACTGAATCCAGACAAGATGGGATTTTATTGATTTGAGATACAGTTTTTCTTGGATGGGATTGCTGCATCACCAGGGTTGTGAAACACCATCCTATGTGGTCTATGCTTGAGGCTGGACTTTGTGCAGAACATTGTGGTTAGGTTGCTTCTGGGGCAAACTACAGCCACCATATAACACTTTACTTGGACTTGTTGTGGCTGCAAGTCTGCTATCAGGTAAAATTTAAAGTGTTGGTAATAACCTGCAATAGCTCAGGCCAGGTTACTTGAGAGACCACCTTATCCCTTTTATACCCAGTAGGTGATGCAGTCTGTGGGAATTTTCAATAAGATCAGGTGCTCGCTCTACAATACCTTTGAGCAGGGCTTTTAATATGGTTGCCCCTATTCTATGCAACAGCTTACAGTAGAGATATGAAAGGCACTCCTTAGCTGCAATTTCTGGAAATAATGGAAGACATTCTTGTTCCAACAGGCTTCCCAGCTGGATGAACAGGTCTCTGCCATGAGTATCTCTTTTTGTTGTATTTCAATTCATTTGCTATTATCTGCTGGACGGTTTTAAACTGTTTTTATTATATTGTTTACATAATCTCAGTACATATTTGTGGGGGGAGGAGGAGGAGGAGAAGGATAATTCTGAAGAAGATCCAGCCAGCTTCATATCTATTTACTTTTTTGTTGGCGGTGAAAAATAGTTTATTCCAGCAGCTTTTTGAAAATCCTTCTATTTGATTAGCTATTGTGCCTCATAATGACTTAGTGCCATATTTTAAAAGCCTTTTGTTCATTTTATTGCTCTTTGATGTTGTAGGAATTTTGTCAGCTTCTTTGAATTACTCATCAATAGAAATGTAGGCTAAAGGTGCATTGAAATCAACAAATCAGTTATTAGAACAAAGCAGAAGAAATTATTGAGCTCCTTTCATTCAAATCAGGTTGAGATGATGCAGCAGTGAGGACATGATCACTACGACAAGTCATAGGAACATAGGGAACAGAATTATATTGAATCAGACCATTGGTTTCTCCAGCTCTCCATGGTTTTATATACACCTACCTGGAGATGCTAGAGATGGAACCTTGACCTTCGTCATGAAAACCAGATACCTTACGCTGGAGCAATGGTCCTGCAAAGTTGCAAGGATTCTCTGTATTCAACCCTCTCAGGTACTGAATAGAATAGGGTCACTTGCCTCAGGGTCTTATCCTGTCCTGGTACTTAACATGCATGCATCCTTTCAAGTGGCCAATGCCCCCTTAATGGAATTCAAAGCTTGAAAACAACTTACAGAGAACAAACATCTTTTCTCATTCTTACTTAGTCTAGACATCATGTTTCATTCCTGCAAACTATTTTCCCCCTTGACCATTGTAGCCATTTCCCTTATTCCTCAATAATAGGGACTGCTGTGGCAGGAAGGTAAAGGTGTTTCCGTGCGCTCTGATTTCCATCACGGAGCTCTGTTGCGCCAGAAGCGCTTTAGTCATGTTGGCCACATGACCCGGAAAGCTGTCTGCAGAAAAATGCCGGCTCCCTCAGCCTGAAAGCGAGATGAGTGCTGCAAGTCCATGGTCACCTTTGACTGGACTTAACCGTCAAGGGGTCCTTTACCTTTTTTACCTTTAATCAAACATAATACCTTCCATTTAGATTTTTATATAAACCAATAACCCAGTTCACATTGATTCCTAATATTTTACTAAGTGTACTACATATGCTGGACTAATATTTTTAGCATTTGGGCAAGCCTATGATATGTGATATATTTTTAAGGACTGAGCCAAAATTTCTCAGAAAAAAATCTCCTTCCCTAGAGAATATTTAGTGATCTTCCCCCCTAGCCTATTTTGCTATCCATTAATTTTGGGTAAAACTGTGGATCCTGCTTTAATATTGTTGAATCTTGTCTTAATATTGTTGAAAGAATTAACATTTAATAAATAAATAAAGTGAGAGATAAAGATAGCTGAACGAAACAATGGGTTTGGCCACACTGCTTCCAGTCCTCTTCCCTTAGCTGACTGATCCACCAGGATAGAATCTCCAACTGAACTGGCAGGTTCCTAGCACAACAGAGCTGTGCTGACTTAACACCTTCATCCTCAGCTCAGCTGGAGTTGCCCCTGCATATCTATCAGCCAGGACCAAGCTAGTTGAACTTAAGGTACTGTAAACCCTGAAACGGGACCATTCTGAGGGCATAGTGGGTTAGACGCTAAGCCTGTTCAGTTTGGGCACATGACCCAGTGAAATTTCAGCCAGCAAAAAAGGTGGTGTAATTCAAACACTACTTCAAATGCATGTCCCCCCCCCCTTTCTGCCATGCTTAG
Organism: Podarcis filfolensis; assembly: GCF_964270895.1. Classification (NCBI taxonomy): domain Eukaryota; kingdom Metazoa; phylum Chordata; class Lepidosauria; order Squamata; family Lacertidae; genus Podarcis; species Podarcis filfolensis. The sequence goes on from NC_139603.1 coordinate 41,404,176, forward strand.
GCCAGCTCGGCTAACAGTAGCCCCACTGCTGAGGTAATTTTATGCTAGCTTCATTTACAACAGTTTGTTTCACAAGTTCCATGTGTATAGGATTGCTCCCAAAGTCCTTGCAGCTGTGTGGTTTGTTTGTGTTTGTGTGCATCCACATCTACACAGAGTAACTCGAGTGTCCCTCTGACCCCACTGATGAGAGCCCAGCATGGCCTAGGATTAGGAAGTTCACCAGCCTTCAGTTTCTTGTCTCATCCTAGGACTGTGGCCTTAGAGTATTATTTAACATGCTTGCAGTGTTTCACATGGAAACCTGCAGTTTATCCGGTCATTGTTTTTATGCTTGGAAACATCCAGTAATGACAGGCTCTCTCCACTTGCTAAGGAATGAGATGATGTGATAGTAAAGACCAGTTCATGATAGTGTATCTATGATAATGACTTCAGACAAACAAGCAACCCTGACTTATTTCCTATCATCACAGTGAATCTGACTTAGCTCTAACTAATCAGACATTTTGCTTTAAATACCATTACCTTTAAAGCTATGTTGGAATAATAGAATCACAAGTAGAACCAGCCATTCCATTTCATTCCTTCTCCCTGTCACCTCACCATGCCTAGGTGATATTTCTGGCCCTCAAAAGACAAGGCTACGTAAGTGCTGCCACCATGCCACATAGTCCATCAGTCACTAACACCCACAGATGCCAGTGTGTCCTCCACTACCTCTTATGGTACCCATGGCTGGGCTCAGTAAATAACCCCTCAAAATTCCACAGGGCACAAAAGACTGTTGACTCTCCTCCTTAGTTCCTGATTATGCTGCTTAGTGTCTCCTACATTTAGGCCTCAACAGAAAGTCAGGCACTTAGGTTCAGTGATCCCATGCTATGGAAAGCTCTTTCAGCAGAAATTTAGGAAGCATCCTCAGTTTTGACTTTCAAGCATCTCTTATTTATGCCAACAGACCTATGGAATTGTTTAAACTGTCCCTTAAGTAGCTAGTAATTTTAGCAATTGTTTTGTATTGCTGAAACTATTTTTATGATGTTCTACACCACCCTGATATTTTGCAATATATAAATTCATTTGTTAATACATATTACATATACTTAACATGACCTTCAACACGTCCACCTTTCTTTGGATGCCAGGACACCCCTGTTCCCTTTCATCTTGAACCAGGGACAAGTATCAAGAGCTTCTCTCTATAGGCAACTTTGGTAGCATCTGATGTAGGGGCCTTTCTACCCAATGATGTGGCGACTGATGGAAGCTGGAATGCCCTGTGTCCTTGTGGTTCTGTCTCCTTTTCTGCTCTTTTGGAAGTGGCAGCCGTTTTGTAATATGTCACATTCCTCACAGCAGTGGTATATACAATGCCATGCATGCCCCCATGTGAGCCATTTTGGATTGTGTCGCAGTCTCACAGCAGCCATTTTGCAGCTGGCATCCACATACTGTAGCTTTCTCAAAATTTCAAATGTGTGCACTAGCCCAAAAAGCTTGGTGAATGAGGACATCTGATTTTTTATTATTATTACTATTTCTCATAAGGAGAAACCATCATTTTGTATACCACTGCCACAGACTCTGCCAGGATCTAGGGTCCCCTGGCAGAGTCTGTGGTAGTGGTATACAAAATGATGGTTTCTCCTTATGACAAATAGTAATAATAATTAAAAAATCAGATGTCCTCATTCACCACAGCATAGTCTCAGCAGATAAAACATGAAATATCTGAAAATGAACAAGTAGTATAACATCCTAGGCAGACTGTAATGGTTTAAATCTAGACTTTCTGTTCAACTGGTTTGTGGGTTTTCTTGCAAGTCAGTTTAAATCAAAATGCCTTCACCAAATTGAAAAGGGGGTTGGGCTGGCAGAAAATGAAATGTTTCCCCATTTCCCCATAGCCTACTGGATTTTCTGAATCCTTCTTTTCAAAGTCTATGCTCCCTCCACACCACTTTTTCAAATATTTAATCGTTAGCTGCAATATCTATTGCAGCAAGTTAAAATCTATCATGAGACATGGCTAACAAGAAAACACTGTGTTAAATCAAAAGCCCATGACAGGTATTTTTTTTTAAATGGACATTTATCAGGAAATATAATATTGTCTTGTTCGGGAAAACAAGATTTGTTAGCATTGCTAAGTAATTGGTTGCTTTCCCCCTTCTCCTCACGCTTGCCACGCTGTGTAAAATGCAGTGCAACCTTTTGGGGTAATAGCATCTAAAACTCTTAAGGCTTCCAAAGCTTATGGGGTGAAGTTTTACAATATCCAAAGTTGTGGCGTTTGTCTACTTATCCCCTTCTGGTGTAGGGTCACTATGTGATGTCACTAAATGAAAGACACTATATTTTCTTCAATAGCCACACTCCAATTGTAGTTGTGCCGAAGTGAGCTAGGAAATAACTTTAAAACAATCCTTCTTTTACCAATCACAAAGCTGACATTATAACGTCGCTTTCACACCATTGCAGTCAAGGTTATGTCAGTACTCCCATAATAAAGCCCTATTTTCAGAAGTTTATAGCTCAACCATAAAAATATGCTTGGCAATGAAATGTGGCACATGGTACTTTGGCTCTGAAGTTATATTTTTGCAAAACACAAAAGTTGTGGTCCAGTATTTTTCCCCTGTGGGATGCTTATTTTTTTTTTAAGATCAGCTTTTTTTCACTAGTAAGTTGATAAGAGATGGCACCTAAATTTCTTGTCCTTATCTTTTTTTTCCCCCTTCCTCCAAAGCACTGTGAAGAAAATAGTCTTTTTCTTCAGTGGTTTTCTCCACAATCCATTGATGGAAAGGGTCCTTCTGTACATGGATGGGTTTTGATCCAGTAAAAGGATCCCACTGGTAGTGGTAAGGAAATAAATCCATACAGGTCCATATAGGAGGTGGGGCTGCAGATGGGAATGGACAAAAACATATTCCCCTCCACACACACACATACATACACTACACCAGCAAGCATGTCTTATGAGTGGAACACTGCTCACTGGATACACTCGTCCACAGGAGCAAAATCTGGATCCAACCTTTGGTATGGAACTAGCCCATTGTATGGAAACACTATACAATGTTTGACTGATTACACCCTTCCTTGCTGCGGAGGATAAGAGTGTCTGGCTTCCTTTGAGTACATAGGAACTGTGTGTTATTTCACATCTTCACAAACAGTTTCATATTCTGAATTTTAAAAACCCTTCACCTCCCATGTCATTCCATCTTACTGGAAGTGCAATGCAAAAAAGTCTGCTGTAGTAAGCCAGCTGCAGGTGTAAGCAACAAGTCACAGGGTGATTCCTCTAGCAATATAGTACAGTAAGAAATAGACCCAAAGATCCTTGTACTTTAATTACTGTTATTTGTAAGGGAAAGAAAGATAAATTGATGTACGGAGGGTTTTTTCTATTTGGTGATATTTTAATAGATGTTATATTATTGCCCAATTGTTAAGAATGATCTGTAAGGAGAGGAATAAATTTGTGCCTGCCCCTTTTGCAGTCAGTCACTGCATGCTGAACACCTAGACACAAGCACTATCTGTTGCAGTCATTGCCCATTTTGATTTACTATCCCTGTATCTCTCTTCACACTCTATAGTCAATTAGGCAGCCCTACAACAAGTATAGCTGGGGAAATGTTCTCTATTCCCAAATCAAACAGATTGCATGGTCTGGGAAGCAAATATCTGCTGTGAGAATTGCTGTACTTGCAGAGCCACCCCATGCAATTTAGAACACTAATGGGGTGTGGCCCCATGTCTTTGATCTCCCCTCATGTGACTAAATGTGTAGGTGAAACTGAATGCCAAAATAAGCCTTCAGCAACCACAAGAATGGCAGGATGATATGATTCCACTTCTCAGATTACTTATGTGTAAAGCAGAGGAACAAAACTGAAGTGGCTATATTAACAGGTTTAAAAGTCAGAGGCAAAGATGGTTAAAGATAGGATTTATTTATTTTTATCCTATAAATGAAGCACAGGGAAGAAATGATCTAGGTAACAAAATAAATATTAAGAGAGATGGGGAAAGAGAAAGACTAAACCTGAAACAAAAAAAATTACAGATAATGGGTAGAGAAGAATTATAATAATACCTAGCTTTTATAGAGCTCGTTTCATCTTCAAAGTGTTCTGCAAATATTTAATCCTCATAGGACCCTTGTGAGGCAGGTAAGAGTTTAATATTCATTGGGGGTGGTGTGGCGGGAGAAAAGGGGAAGTCATAAGACAGAGTTAAAAGGAATGGCATACTTTGGCAAGATTGAAAAGCTTTTCTTCTCTAAGTCAGCACTTGTGGTCACTATATATACATTACACAGGCAACCCCAAACATCTGAAATTTATAAACATTTCATACTCCTTTGTGGATAAGTGAAAAAAGCATGCACAGGGTAGGTTGAGGAGCAGCAGTTTAGTGACATTGGGCTGCAAACCACTGACTTGGCTAGCAGGTCAGACAGTTTTGTTAACTATTCATTCAGAAATATCTCTACAAAACAACTCAGAAGATTCCACAACCCAGCAGATCCTATAGACTCCACCTCTGAGATGACAGATTTTTCCATCCCTCTGTGTGCTGGGCCCAGGGGAATCATTGTCAGGTGTGCGTGCAGGAGCCAGACCCTGTGACGAATAAGACTTTGCAGGACTGGGGCCTTCCTAAGTTTGTTCTGAAGAGGCAAGGCGTGGCCTCACAGGTGAGGCCAATTGGTAACTCACAGCACCTGGTGGCAAGAGCCAGGAAGGGATATAAGGTCAGCATTTCCCTTTGGCTCTTTGCCACAGCAACACGTTCCTTGTCTTGCTTCTTGATCCTCGGACTCATTACTTTGTGACTCTTAGCTTCTTGATTCTTGGACCTTTGACATTGTGACACCTTGCTTCCTGACCCTCGGACCCTTGGCTTCTTGACTCACAGCTCTCTGACCCTTGGACTCCTGACTCCTGGCTTCTGGACCCCTGTTCCTGCTCCCACCCTGCCATCTTGCCCCCAGTCCTGATGTTCCCTGCCTGTCACCGGACCGTGACAATCATAATTTGAGAAATCAGATCTATTGTGCAGCACCTTTCTTAGCAATCCTTTCATAAAGAGCTTTTTAGGGACTGAAGGCCACATTGACCCATAGTCAACCCCCTGGGGCCTAAGTGTGCAAAAGTGGGATGGCGAAAATGTAAAAGTGGGAGTGGTGAGAATGACACTCTTCATGGCTGTCTTCTGGAAGTTCTTCTCATCACCTCTTCTACACTTTTTAAACCTTTTTTTGCAAAAGTGGGCAAAGCAACTCATGTAAATGTTGCCTTTATAGTAATCTCATTTCTACACACATCCCCTTCTATCCTGCCATCCAGGCAACCATGAGGCATTATCAGAGGTCAAGAACACATTTCCTAACAGGCACAAACCGCAAGGAAGCATGAAGTAGGGCTGGTGGCCTGGAGACAGAACACCAGGCCCTGCTCTTGCAGACAAACCCAGCCAGATTATTATTACACATGAGGTATAATTCACAGAAGAACGAATGGACAGGAAGGAGAAGGCACTTATTTTACAATGGCTCCATTCCTTGCTGTCGTTCCACACAGGTGTTCAACAGCAGGTGAAGACTTTCTTGTTCCAACAGGCCTTTGGGAATTGACTGCTTTTACTGAAAAAAATTGTTTGCTTTTATTGGTGTTTGTATTGTAACTATTGGTATTTTTTAAACAGATTTTATATATGTATATAGTTTAAATACTATAATCATTTAAATACTATAATCATTTAATTGTAGTTTTTCACGTTTCAGTGGTTCTTGTTTTTATATGCAAACAGCCTTGAGTCCCATTAGGGAAAATGGCAGGGTATAAATAACTAACTAACTAATAATAAATGACTGTAGGGCTTCGATGAGTTGTGCTGGTTAGAAATGAGATGTGTGTTGCATCACCCAACCCTGCCCCCTCAAAATGTTGTAATGAAAAACCTGTTGCTGACCAGGAACTCATAGATTTGTATTTCTAAAATCTGCTGCACTTGGGCTTCAAACTACCTGGAAATTGCACCCTCTTTCCTGGAAGACTGGCCCCTGAACTCCAGATGCATGGCAGCTGAGAGGTGTTCTTTAGTGTCATGAAATGCACCATGTAAACAGTATTTTACAATATTTGTAATGAAAACCAGGCAATGTCTTACAGTGCAAAATAAAGAATGCATTGCTGTGCTGTTGAAGCACAGGCATTTACAGAGCTATTAGGGCAAGCCCTACATTATATGGAACCCTAGATATCTCTCCCACCCACTACTTGTTCAACTTACTTTTTTATTAGGTTTGTAGCACAACCTCAGTGCATGATTTGCAGGGATGCCTTATCCTGTCATATAAAGTGATATATTTGCATAGATAGATCTGATCACAGTCTCTAATGTTCACATTGCTGGCTGAACAGGCACTGGCGTTGTAAATTTCTGTGTGAATTTTTAAAAAAGACTCTGAGATTAGCAGAACGCTCTGTTCTATCAATAGTGTACAAGTGAAGATAAGCTGTTTATCATATGCACACTGTTGAGTCGATAGTAGATAGCTGACAACAGACATGTACATGCACTCACCGTGTCTCTGACAGTCGTCTCGGTTGTATGCCCCTAAATCTGACCCTGAGCACAGGAGCTTGCACTGCAGTGGAAATTTTAGATCGTAATCTAGAGAGCTACTTTAAGAATACCCAAAGCGTCTTGTGCCAACCCAGTGTAACATTGTATGTGTATATATTTTTCTTTCAAGGGATTGGCCTGGAGTCTGGGGCAAAGTGAGGGGTAGAGGAAACCTCACAGTCCATTCTTGTGGAGCCCCCTTTGCTGAGTCTCCTGAGGTTCCTGGGTCTTCCAGAGTCTCAGTGGTGGCAAAAGCTTGTTTGTTGCCAGCTTTGATACTCCAAAGCTAGACTGCTGCCCTGAAATTTTATGTATAATACTGTCCCATCAATGCTGGGATAGGCAAATATATCAATTTCAGTTTCTCTCACTTTCTCACTTTTCCAGTCATAAGTTCAGTTTTACATCAGTTTGAGAATGTGTGTTTTTTTAAAATCCTCATGAAAATCCATCAGCATTTTGTGCAAATTTTGCCTAATTTACATGCTTGCATGCAATGCAATATACACTTTTTTTGCAGAGCAGCTTCCCCTAAAAATACATTTTTGTGTGTGATTTTTATGAACATTAGCAATCTTACAGATACTTTATACATTTTTGTACATGTGAAGAATGTCATTGCAAGATTCAGAGAAGTACAACTTTCAACCAGTGGAAGTACTTCAGTTCTTGCCTCACTTCAGAACAGGCAGATTACATAGGTTCATCTTTAAATGCAAACACAATTGAATTTCTCCTACATGGCCTACCCATCCCTAATGCCAACATAAGATTCAACAGTCGGATCAGTCCATTTCTGTGTATGGAATGGGGTGGGTGACACCTTGTCTTTCTCAGGAAGCAAAATGTATTGGGACGGTCATGGCATAACCCAAGTCACATCACAAACCACTTTTGAAACTGCTGCTCTATGAGCACAAGCCCATTCCAGATTTTGGACCTGTACATTTATACAACACATTTCCAACATATGGCTAGAAACACCCAATCAAAGATTTCTTATTTTGGACGAATAATTTTACCTTCGCATTTGGTAATCATTTGTGAAGAAATGGCAGTACTTATCTGGAGTGAGTAGCATCAATTTTGCATGAAGACAATTACCTCAGTTGATACAACTGAAGTGACAATTTCGACAATAGGATATGCTGTCCAATCTACTTGTTGTGTTCAGGGAATCATAGCTGACCTTTTCAAAATACATTCTAATCTTCTCCTCGAATCACAGTATTTTGTGTTTCATTGTGTATGGAGCTGAGACAGAGACAAATTGGGAGATAACTGAAGTGTTCTGCAAGTTAACCCCTCTTTCACAGAAAAAACACCTGCAATTACATCCGTTACTTAGGTAACATTTTCTGATCTCAAAATATTTGGAACTGTATTTTGTTCATGAATAGTGTCCCATATTTCCCCTCCACCATAACACTCAATTACTATAAGGTTGTAATTGTTGAGGAGTGCAGAGACTTACAATTATTGTTCTAGGCTATGGTATGTTCATCATGTTCTACTTTTTTGATACACAGCACACCAGCCTGCCTGTAGGGATGAATGAGAATTCTGTTTGCTCTTCTTTTTTTAAGCAAACCAATCTAATTTGCACCTCCTGGACTAATACTACATGGATTTGATTGTAATTATTCTTTGGATTTTGCACTTCTCCAAATTTGTGCTAATAGTTCTCAGCTTAAAAAAAAAAAGTACCAAAAGGCTATTTTAGGATAAAATGTGTTTAGAAGTGTGTACAGTGAGATGGATCACATATTTAAATACACATTTTGTGATAACGGTATAATTAAAAATGGCTCTTTGGACATTTTACTTTACAAAAGAAACTTTTCTGTGGCAGAACCCTGCCCATGGGGAAGCCTGTCCTTTGCCTAGGGGCCCAGCTGGCATCAGTATTTTTGGTGGTATTCAAATAGTTATGCTAGGGCAAGGATTCCCCATTCATTCCCCTTCAACATCCCCCAATCTGCTCACAAAAATACGTAGCATAGTAACAAACAAAACCAATCCCTCCTCCCACAGTTCCAAAGGCCACAACCCTAGATAATAGGGTTCCACTGCGTACCGATTGGTGCAAAGAGGGCTTTTCAAAGTGCCCTGCAAAAAGATCTGCTTTTCCGTAAACGACTTTAGTTTGAGTGCTGAAAACATGGCTTGTCAAGTTACATCCAGTTAACCAATGTTGCTCCAGTGAGCTGGAAACAATGTTCTGTGGTGTTTATACTTGACTTTTTCTTCATGATTGCATCAGTGAACAATGGTTTTAGCAATGTGGATTTTATAGCATGAAAAGACCTCCAGTCACAGGGAGCATAAACCAAATACTGTACAAGGCAGTGAATGCACTGAGGCCGGAATGCAGCCGTGTGTCATCATTTGGTGCTACGGGGATCATGGCCCTTATCCCTCCAAGAAAGGGACCATGTAACCTAACTTCTGCAATTATGCTTTTAGTCTACTAAATGCCACAGAAAGCTCATAGCCAAGCAAATTGAACTGTAAATAACCCGAAGCACAAAGAGATTCCCTAATAGCATCCAGTTGAGAAGGTCAAAAATTTCAACATTTCTAAAGAGACAATTTCAGTGTCTGTCTGCTCTGGATCACCCGTCTGTAACCCTTGAAATGGCACGAATTCTTCTGCAACAACTGTTGTGACTTTGCTGGTACGTAATCCCTAGTTATCCAATGTTACTCTGAAAGGCTCTCTCACTCCATAACATGAACATCACAGAAGCTGCAGAGTCTTTAAATTCATCCTGACATCCGAGCTGTGAATGATAGTTAATCAGTACTTCTTGGATGCCTTTGCCCTTTTGTGCTGCTTATGCAATTGTAAGAGAGATGCTAATCTCATTCCATGAAAAGGCCATGGCACATTGTCGCAATTGCCACACTATAAACACCATATTTTTGGAAAGTCTGTGAACTGCTTCTCAGTGGTAAAATACTCCAGGTGGTCGGGTACACAGGTGTGTATACCATGTGGAGAAAGGTTAGTGAGAACTGAGTTGTACCTGCTAAGAGCTGGCAGCCATTTCCTGAATCGCAGCTGAATTTTTCTGAGCATCTGTGATCATGAAGATGACTCATGGCCCCCTGTGTAGCACAAGTTTTCAGCGACCTTCCATCATGTGTTGTGTTTAGGTACAGTGAATTAACTGTGCCTTAAAGATAGGGTAAGTATTTTAGCTTGGTAGTTTCCCCAGATTCAATCCTTGTCATGTCCAAGTTGCCCTTTCACCAAAAGGCTGCATCCGTTACTGTAGACCCAGTTGAAGAAACTCTTTTCAATCTGAGGGCTTGATTTCCTCTTAGGAAACCTTCAAGGGGACACATAGCACTTCTGAGTGTGGCCAGAGGAAATGGGTGTGCCTCTTACTCTGCCTTTTACTTTTCAACAGTAGGCTAGATTTCAGCCACGTGGAAGTCAGAGGGTTCTACATCCACTCCGAAGACAATATCTCTTCATCTAGGCTAGCAAGAAGCACTTGCAATGTCCAAAAGCACATTTCAGACAGGCAAAACTACCTGAGGACAGTGCAGAGCAGGATCTGTGCAGTGTGGGGCTTGGGGTGAAGGCCAGTGTGGTGTAGTGGTTAAGAGCGGTAGTGTCGTAATCTGGTGAACCAGGTTCGCATCTCCGCTCCTCCACATGCAGCTGCTGGGTGACCTTGGGCTAGTCATACTTCTCTGAAGTCTCTCAGCCCCACTCACCTCACAGAGTGTTTGTTGTGGGGGAGGAAGGTAAAGGAGATTGTTAGCCGCTTTAAGACTCCTTCGGGTAGTGATAAAGCAGGATATCAAATCCAAAACTCCTCCTCCAGTATGGCAAAGTTATGGCTGGGAGGCATGGTCTGCGGAGTCGCAGTAGAGCTGGAAACAGAGGCCTGGATGATCACATTTGGCCCCTGGGAATGTTGGAACCTCCATCCCCCCTGCAACCAGCTTTTACAAAGCCCTGGCTGACCTCAGAGCTTCAACATTGGATGGACCAATAATGGGGCATGCTGGGAAGTGGCTTGGATCTGAAAGTTCCAAAGACCTACTGGTCTTTCTATATGCCCCAAAACCAGGTGGAAATTTAGACACAGTTTTTAAATCATCCCCCCTTTCCCACCCATTGTTTCCAATGTGAGGGATCACACTCCCCCCCCCCTTTAAGCAAGCTAATGGATGGATAAAAATTATGGTCTTCCTTCCCCTTGGATAAAATTATTATTAATAATTTATTTATATGCCGCCCGTCTGACAGCATTGCCCCAGCCAGTCTGGACAGTTTCCAACAAATTAAAGCACAGTAAGACATCAAACATTAAAAACTTCACCATACATTAAAAACTTCCTCCAGGCCTGACAGGATATATGATAAGGCAGTAAAAACATCTTTGAATTTCACCCCCACCTTAGGATTGCAGTCTTAGTAACTTTAGGACTTTAATTTTTTTATCGTTAATTGACATAAGCAGGTTACTTTTCAAGAAGGTGCTAGTTTTCACAACTCTGAAATGAAGAAAGCTATTTAAGACTCATCAGCACAACCCTTTGTGAGGTAGGAAAAAAATAACTTTGAGGTGACCTTGCCCCTCTGTTTCTGCATGTATAGTGAGTCTTGGAAAAATGTTCCATATTCAAGTCCCACATCCTGAAAATCAGTTTTTAAGCATGTAAAGGCATGAAAGCAACAAAAGCTTTCATTAAAAAGCAACAAAAAAGGCTTTTATGGGTATGTTCGTAGCAAAAGGAAGAACAAAGAAACAGTGGGGTCACTCAGAGGAGAAGATGGTGAAATGCAAACAGGGGACACAGAAAGGGCTGAACTCCTCAATGCCTTCTTTGCCTCAGTCTTCTCTGATAAAGAAAACAATGCCCGACCTGAAGAATTTGGAGCAAATGATTCAGCAGAGGAAACACAGCCCAGAATAACTAAGGAGATAGTATAAGAATACTTGGCTAGTTTAGATGTATTCAAGTCTCCAGGGCCAGATGAACTGCATCCAAGAGTATTAAAAGAACTGGCAGATGTGATCTCAGAACCACTGACAGTCATCTTTGAGAATTCCTGGAGAACAGGCGAAGTCCCGGCAGACTGGAGGAGGGCAAATGTTGTCCCTATTTTCAAAAAGGGGAAAAGAGAGGACCCAAATAATTACCGCCCAGTCAGTCTGACATCAATACCAGGGAAGATTCTGGAGCAGATCATTAAGTAAACAGTCTGTGAGCACCTAGAAAGGAATGCTGTGATCACCAATAGTCAGCATGGATTTCTGAAAAATAAGTCATGTCAGACTAACCTGATCTCGTTTTTTGACAGAATTACAAGCCTGGTAGATGAAGGGAACGCAGTGGATGTAGCCTACCTTGATTTCAGCAAGGCATTTGACAAGGTGCCCCATGATATTCTTGTAAAGAAGCTGGTAAAATGCGGTCTTGACTATGCTACCACTCAGTGGATTTGTAACTGGCTGACTGACCAAACCCAAAGGGTGCTCATCAATGGTTCCTCTTCATACTGGAGAAGAGTGACTAGTGGGGTGCCACAGGGTTCTGTCTTGGGCCCAGTCTTATTCAACATCTTTATCAACGACTTGGATGATGGACTCAAGGGCATCCTGATCAAATTTGCAGATGACACCAAACTGGGAGGGGTGGCTAACACCCCAGAGGACAGGATCACACTTCAAAACGACCTTGACAGATTAGAGAACTGGGCCAAAACAAACAAGATGAATTTTAACAGGGAGAAATGTAAAGTGTTGCACTTGGGCAAAAAAAATGAGAGGCACAAATACAAGATGGGTGACACCTGGCTTGAGAGCAGTACATGTGGAAAGGATCTAGGAGTCTTGGTTGACCACAAACTTGACATGAGCCAACAGTGTGACGCGGCAGCTAAAAAAGCCAATGCAATTCTGGGCTGCATCAATAGGAGTATAGCATCTAGATCAAGGGAAGTAATAGTGCCACTGTATTCTGCTCTGGTCAGACCTCACCTGGAGTACTGTGTCCAGTTCTGGGCACCACAGTTCAAGAAGGACACTGACAAACTGGAACGTGTCCAGAGGAGGGCAACCAAAATGGTCAAAGGCCTGGAAACGATGCCTTATGAGGAACGGCTAAGGGAGCTGGGCATGTTTAGCCTGGAGAAGAGGAGGTTAAGGGGTGATATGATCGCCATGTTCAAATATATAAAAGGATGTCACATAGAGGAGGGAGAAAGGTTGTTTTCTACTGCTCCAGAGAAGCGGACATGGAGCAATGGTTCCAAACTACAAGAAAGAAGATTCCACCTAAACATTAGGAAGAACTTCCTGACAGTAAGAGCTGTTCGACAGTGGAATTTGCTGCCAAGGAGTGTGGTGGAGTCTCCTTCTTTGGAGGTCTTTAAGCAGAGGCTTGACAACCATATGTCAGGAGTGCTCTGATGGTGTTTCCTGCTTGGCAGGGGGTTGGACTCGATGGCCCTTGTGGTCTCTTCCAACTCTATGATTCTATGATTCTATGAATTGTATTTTGCCATTTAAGGGCCCTTTCTTTAAGACTATTATGACATGGACATCTTGAACACCTCAAAAAAAATTGATCCTAAAAATTTAACTGACATAAATTCAATATTAAGACCACACAGCGTATCCTTTGAAAAGAAAAATCCTGCAGAAATCTTTAGAGTCAGATGCTCAAAATTTCAATTCTTATTCACATTAACTGTTGTTTCTCTGTATGACCATCTGTTTCCCAAGGGTTCGTTAAGCTCACCAACTTGCATGTCATATGTTTGCCAAAAAAATGGCAACTTCTTCAAATATGTCCATTATTCATTTCCTTAAAGTATTCTACTATGTCGGATAATGATATTTAAGGCTTGGATGCCATAATTAGTTAGGCATGCAAAAACCCATCGAAATAAATGGACACACACAAATGTAATGGAGTGTGTGATTGTAGCCCAAATTTTTAAAATATCTTCATTGGATGGGAAATTATAGATGGGAATAATATGCAAAATAGTGGGGAGAAATTAATTCAGAGCTCCTTAGAGTTTTGCTTGTATGTTCTTGTTTTCAGATATAGCACTTGGCAGGCTGATGAGGCTGTCACAGAAGGTAATGCTGCTTTTGTAACTAACTTTAAAATCATTACAGTATTCTGGCATCCTAAAGACCAACAAAGACACCATTTTCTTTATACTTTCTATTCCAGCACATTTTCTTTCTAGAACTTTCAGTGCATTAGCAGTACTACTTAGGGAGCAACCCTATGCACAATCCAGTGCAAATCAAGCTGGTATAGAGCTGCACCAGATCCAAACGCCATTCAGCAACAGAGCTGCTGCTGCTGCACTGCCTATGCCTGTCAGAGAGAAAACAAGCCTTTAAAATAGTGTTCTGTGCTGGTTTGCCAGATCATGTGACTGAGCTGAACAGGATATGTTTACTGCCTAAGTCAGGGGTAGGCAACCTAAGGCCCATGGTCCGGATGCGGCCCAATCGTCTTCTCAATCCGGCCCATCAACGGTCCGGGAATCAGTGTGTTTTTACATGAGTAGAATGTGTCCTTTTATTTAAAATGCATCTCTGTGTTATTTGTGCGGCCTGCCTGGTGTTTTTACATGAGTAGAATGTGTGCTTTTATTTAAAACGCATCTCTGGGTTATTTGTGGGGCATAGAAATTCGTTCATTCCCCACCCACCCCAATTAAAGTCCAGCCCACCACATGGTCTGAGGGATGGTGGACCGGCCCACGGCTGGAAAAGGTTGCTGACTCCTGGCCTAAGTCCTACCATGTCCCTAGAACACCCATTTTGGGGAGACTTACACCAGTTTCTGTTGAGCCCCAGCAAGTTATGCTGGCTGGTCTTTGGTTTGGGGTTGGGGACAATGTTAGCTGAGCTAGATATCTGCTTTATTCTAAGCTGCTCGCCCTGGCGGATCTTGCCACAAGATTCCCCCTTAATTTGTCCTGAATTTTATCTGCAGTTTTAATAACTGTGTTATTTTGTAAGTTGCTTTGGGTTACTTTTGGTAAAGAAAAGAAAAGAAAATGGGGGGCCACTAGGTGGCGCATCGGAAGATGGCTGCCAATAACATCTCTCCGACCCACACGAGGTAATTTGGAGGCTATGATGGGGGTAATTAGCCTCCTTAACCCCCCCCCAGGATTGTGGGGGGGACGGCCCTTGCCTGCTGTGCCCTATACCACCCCCGAATTTGTGGGGGTGGGGGCACTAGGCACAAAGCCCTCCTGTGGGATTCCGGCACTCCTGGACGCCGTCCCTGATTCGTGCCGCTAGTTGCAAGCATCTTCAAAAGAAACAATTTGGACGAGATAAATTGCACATGCTTCAAGGAAAAAGGGGAGTAAAGACTGCTGACAGAAGAGATCTCTGATAACAAGACAAGAATAAAATATGAGAAGATACGTCAAGATACGGTATGACTGAGGGGGGAGGGGAAAAAAAACCTGCCTTCCTTTTTCTTATGTGATTTAACAAGAATCCCCTCCCCTAATGAGTCAGAAACTAAGGACTTAAGCTGTGGATTTAAGGCTGTGTGGAGATAAACTTTCGAACCAAAGCAATGTTTCAAGATGAAGCTAGAAAGCTAAGAGTTTTGGAATGACGCAGTTAAAAATGCCGTCGCCATTTTGGGAGGCATTGTTGGAGCTCTTGGGTCTGGGAGGAGAAAGAGAGAAATAGAGTTGTTTACATATCGTGGATCAACTTCTCGGTGGGACTTAAGAGCTACAAATGCCAAATTTATGATGGAAAGAGCGATGTTATCTACGAAGGAGATATATGGAAACCATCTGGACTTAGTGGAGGAACGGGAAATCCACACAGGATTATTATTTTGCTTATCGGCTTAAGGAGACTAACAGAAGAGATCGTAAAGGAAAAATAGAAATTATATGAACAAGATATGATGTGGAAACACCAAGATAAGACTGGATAGAATTATGAATTTTGTTTGGACTGATTGGGACTGATTTGGACATTAACACAGTAATAAGAAGATAATCTGAATCCCCCTTTGAATCTTGAAGTAGGGGTTCCCCCAACAAAATTTAAAAATTTGGCTTTGTAATTTGGAATTTATGTGATGTGATTTAATTTGATGTGATTGGCCAGTTAATAAAAATTATTTAAAAGAAAAGAAAAGAAAAGAAAATGACCCCTTATAAAATGTAAAGAATAACAACCATAATAAATTTTGTGTGAACCACAGCTATAGTTCTGCTTCCAGGCAGCTGATTTTAAATCAGCTGTGAGTCACGAGTGCTAAAAGGCCAAAGTGCTGAAGAAACCCTTGAGGTATGCTACGTTTTTTCATGTAGTGTAAATTACTTTTCCCTTTGGTTGAGTCCCTTTTGTGATGAGTTAGAGAAAGCTTGCACTGAACAGGAAAAGTTGATTTTCATCTGTGTGAACCGGCTGTGTGCCATGCACAGCACAGAGAAACAGTTGGAAAGGGGAAAGGTTTTGCACGTTGCAACTTTGTGAGTTTACTGTAGTTGGGCAATGTTCTTACCAGCCTTCCATTGGGCAGGCCCGAGGTTCTGCAGGCCCCAATCCTAGCAGCAGGGTACTTCTTCCTATCCCCTTCAGAATCACCATTAGATGAATAACCCAGTGTTGTTAGAAAGAAGGCCCTGAATGGCAAAGCTCATCCATTAAGATAAGGGGGGCTGGGAATCATTGTGAAGTTACTTGCAACCATTTTTCCTGCATTCTCCCCTATTTATCTTACATACACTTGCTATGCTGGGTGATATTTATATTGTTCTCATTTCCATAGCTGCTTAGCATAGCTGAAAAGCTTAAACAAAGTTTACTGTAACATTTGGAGGGAATTTTATGAAGTCAACTGAGTTTTTTTAAAAAATGCTGTCAGGCATGCCAAACATTACCACCATAAACAGTTACATTTTATATAATTCATCCTAATTACAAAACCCTAGCCTGCCTTTAAATTTAATTCCAATGCACCTTCTATAGGAGTGCTGTTGGAAGCCAAGTAATTTGCATGCTTAGCGATGATGCATTGTCTTGTAGACAAGCCTAGAGAGCTTCATTGCCAAAAAAAATTATCCTTGGAGTCTTTGCTTGTTAGTGACACTTTTGGTGGCAATGCAAGTTGCTGATTGATGTGCCTTGCAGTTTAGGAGCATTGATTATGTAGGTTTAAAGCTGAGAAGACAGATTTTCCCACTGATCTATTTCTGCATAAGATGGATGCAGGTGTGGAATATTTTAATGAAACACTCAACATCACACATAGCTACACTTTTAGGTCCCGTCAAGATGATGGCTCCAGAGGATGGTAGACATAAACTGAGTACCATGATTTCTTCCCTTATACCCATTTTTGATGGTAAGAATAGACAAGCTTTTAGGCTAGATCTCTTCTTTAGGATGAATGCCAAACAGCATACAGAAGTAACATATTGTAGCCTTCCTGTAATGTATCACTTCAGTATTTAGATAGATGTAATCTATGTGTTCAGCTATGGCTCCCCAAATATCTCTAGAATACTGACAAGCAATGCTGGTCTTTGAGAAAGAGTATTGCATGAGCTCTTTGGTTCCATCTGTACTATATATTTAAAGCAGTATTATACCACTTTAACCAATCATAGCTTCCTTCAAAGAATCCTGGGAACTACAGTTTGTTAAGGGTGCTGAAAGCTGTTTCAAGACCCCTTTTCTCCTCACAAAGCAACAATTCCCTGGGTGATTTAATAATCCCTCTTCCAAGGTAACTCTGGAATTGCTCTGGAATTGTAGCTCTCTTGGCTGCTACTGAATCTTAGTACAATGGTAACAATGGTATCTCGGGTTAAGTACTTAATTCGTTCCGGAGGTCTGTTCTTAACCTGAAACTCTATTTCTGAGTTAGAAGAGTCTGTAACCTGAAGCGTATGAAACCTGAAGCGTATGTAACCTGAGGTACCACTGTATTTGATTCTTGGGACTACTCTCAGTCAGCATGCCTAATTGTAAAGGAATGATGGGTTTTGTAGTCCAACAGCATATGGAGGACCACAGGTTGGGGAAAGCTGATCTATGTTTTCATCTTGCTGAGGACATAACTCTTGGTCCCCTGCTTTGTAATAAAGGAATGACCACTATGCATTGCAATGAATATTCGAGGACCTGTGGTGGGGACAGCAAATGAGCATGCTTACAGTATATTGTCAAAATCCTAGGTTGTTACAGCATAACATGCAAGCTTCCTCTGTGGCTGCAATACCTACTGTGCCTCTATTTCCCCCGATCCACCTTGTGGACTAGCTATAAATAGTGCAGAGATCAGCAGAACCATGTGGGTGTCTTGTGGGAATCAGAAATACCAGCTTGGAACATCAGAAGCCAAACCAAAACCTAGTGCTCAGGAACAAACAGGAGACATTACATTTCCTCCCTTACCAGCTATTATCAGTAGACTATGCAAGGGTACAAAAATTTCTCCAAAATGGCCCTCAGCAATCTATTTGCTTTTACTGGAGTTTTACTGCAATGCAAGAACATGCTTATATACAGTTTCCTAAATCATCTTTTTGAAGCTAAATACACTGTTGTAACCCTGCAATGTAGTGCTCCCTTCAAAAACAGCTTTCTTTGAAAGCCTCTGAAACAAATAAGAGTGCAATGAAAATTAGACTTGATTGGTGCATTCTGTGATGGTTTGTAATAAGGTTAAACATGTCTGGAGACATAAAGATTCACCATGCTGACAAAAAACAATCTGGCAGGCTAGTGGCCCTCTATCTGTTGCTGCAGGCAGAGATGACAGCTTTGAGTTCCAACAGAAAATAATGGCAAGATAGGATCTCTGACCCCCCTGGAGACATATGGGGAAAGATGTTGACTTGTAATTGGAATTCTGGGACTTGCAGCTGGCAATCTTCTTAAAGCTCTTTTCCCACAAATATAATGGAATATCACAATTTGTGAACATTTCTCTTTCTCCATCCTGCAATCGATGTAGAGGAGTCCTCTCTCTCTCTCTCTCTCTCTCTCTCTCTCTCTCACACACACACACACACACACACACAGAGAGAGAGAGAGAGAGAGAGAGAGAGAGAGAGAGAGAGAGCATCTGCCTCACATGCCGGAGGTCCCAGTTTCATTCCTTGGCTCTGTAGGTAGAACTGGGAGAATGCAGCTCTCACTCTTAAGTGGAGGCAACTTTGCCACACCCCAACTCCCCTGGGATGAAGACTCAAAATGGTTTTGCCCTGGGGAGGAGACTGGAGTCAGATGGACCATCAGACCCAACAGAATGGTGAAGAAGTCAGGCTTTATAAGCTGCCCCCCCCCAAATAAAACCCACTCCACTCTTCTCTTTGCAGTGCCCTCCTTCCCTATAGAGAATGGGCTTTGCTAGTTGCCCGTTTGGGAGCTGACTTGGAATTTTGCAGCGAGCCCCTGGCTGGCCTTGAAACTCTTATTTTTTGCCTACTCCATGTTGCTGGAAGTCCTTCCTTGGAGTGATGTCTTTGATTGGTTTAATGTGCTTTCAGTCAAGGCAGGAAAGACATGTTAAGATCTAGTGGAGTAAATCCCTGAAGCATTATTGGGTTATGGGCAATCTTTGTCACCCTACGCTGCCTTGGCAGTGGGTGCTTTGGGGTGCCCTTTAGGCTTGGCAGGTGTCCTGGGGTGAATGCCAATCCTGTGGGGCCATGATACACTTATCAGGTTCACAAACCCAAGGTTCTCATAGCTAGGATGAAGAATTTCTTCTGATCCTTTGCTGTAGGGCCGCAGGTAGAGCCTGTAAAGGAGTGGGGAGGGACCCAAGCCTCCCACCTTATGGAATTTCCCTGCCCAGACTATATTTTGATTAGTTAATATGTTTATTTGTTTGCAGATCCTCTGTGTTGTTCTATTTGAATAAATAGAACACTTTCTGCCAATTATGGTTTCTTGAGTCTTCTTTAAAGGTGTGCTAGCAAACTCCACTCTGAAATCCTGACAAACTACTACTTGCCTGTGTAGACAAGTCTGAGCTAGTTGAGCCAATAAGGCAGCTTCTTACGTTACATCAAATTAGGACTGCAAGCACCCAGCTTCCCGACGTGTGGCAAGCTGCCCCAATAGGAAATGTTTAGCTCTCTTTAGGGTTGCAGTGAGTTCTGCTTGTTTCAGTTTCTCATTTTTCTTACATTCACTTCTCCACATTTTTATAGCAATGTAATTTAAACAACAACAACAACAAATTCTCCTGGAAGTTCATCAACATTTTAGTGTGAATTTCTCCTAATAAACAACACTTCTGAATGCAGTTTTGACTAACGTATACTGCATGCAATGTAGCCTAATAAAATGCATTTTTGTGTGTCATTTTCACAAATAGATTTACAGTGGTACCTCGGGTTAAGTGCTTAATTTGTTCTGGAGGTCCATTCTTAACCTGAAACTGTTCTTAACCTGAAGCACCACTTTAGCTAATGGGGCCTCCTGCTGCTGTCACGCTGCCGGAGCCTGATTTCTGTTCTTATCCTGAAGCAAAGTTCTTAACCTGAAGCACTATTTCTGGATTAGCGGAGTGTGTAACCTGAATCGTATGTAACCTGAAGCATGTGTAACCTGAAGCGTATGTAACCTGAAGTGTATGTAACCAGAGGTACCACTGTACTGCACTTAATGTGTGCATTTTTACAAATATTGGTTAGTTGGTTGGAGAACTGCATTGCAAAATTCGAACAAGTGTGAATTTTGAAGGATTGCTGTGTTTCAGTTTTCATACTGTTTCAGAAAATGCAGATTTTACAGGTTTACCTTAAACTGAATTTAATTTCTCCCCCATCCCTAACTCTAGATGTGATGGGTATACAGGAAGAGAAGGGATACTTCCTGTTGGGCCTCTTCTCAGTCACATTTCACCCTGACTGAAATTTCCCACTGACTAAAATTATTCTGACCAAGAATAAATGTTTAAAGGACAACTTACAGCAACCCAGTTATTGCCAGCCAGAAATACCTGGATTTAAAGCAATTTAGCCTTATTGATTTCATGAGTACTGAATTGTTAAAACCCAAATAGACTTTGGGGGATAGCCTATTAGCCATTTTGGAATATTTTTGCACTGCCTTATAAATGGTTATACCAAGAAGAGTTCATTTCTGGGAAAGTTTGTCAAGTCTCCAAAGAAAAGATTTGTAAAGCCGACTGCAGAGGGCTAAGAAAACAACTTTGAAGTGCCAGAACAAAAGGCTTTGAAATATTTGCATGAAGTACAATAAATTACAGTAAGTTTAAAGCTCATTAAAATCTTATTCTACCTGTCGTAATCAGGCAAAAAAGTGGGGGAAAGAAAAGAAAAGCTCAAGTGTTCCCCAAAGTAGACAATTTCCCTGTGATATTTAAATGAAATGGGTGGTGCATTTTGGCCACAAGGAACATCAAAGTGTTCTATTCATGTCGTGGGATTAATTCTGCACAGCTAATCACCTTTGCAAATTACGCAATTGCATGAAAAAAATTGTGCTAGATTTGTGTGTGTGTCCCCCCGCCCCAATCTTACAGGTAGGAAATTCCCTGGTGTTGACATTCATGTTTGAAGTAAAAATGAAATATCTCCAAGAACATGAATAAATATTATTAACATTATGTCTCCTGGGAAAATGTGTGCATATAACTCATAGTGATTTTCCTGTACCTCTTGGTAGATGCTTGAAGGATGGTTGGGGGGGGGACACACATCAAGTTCCTTTTGGTAGCTTTTTGGAACAGCAAACTTCCTATTATGTGCTGCTTGAATGAGAACAGAACATCTATAGTTAATTGTAAACACCATAGAAGCTTTATTTCCCCCATGATATTTGAATAATTCATAGAATCTATTCCACAGCATCCCAGATGAAAAAAATAAATGACCAGATATCAACAACAAGAAGCCTTTGTCACTGTCTCATCTTAAGGAAAAGAGCAGAGAAGCTGCATGAAGCTAAGAAATAACACCAGTTTCCATTAGGAGCTGATTTTGACATCTGATGAAAGAAAAATACTCCCCCCTCCTCCACCGCCCCACAATACTTAGTCCATAAATTAAACACCCTGTTGCTATGGAATTAAAAGGGAGGCATATTGAATTATATGAATCTTACATTTGAGCACCACGTACCATTGATGTTAACACAGTTCCTGATTATCTTACAGCAGAACCCCTGTATGAAAGTCTCATCAAGCCAAACGTCCATTTATCTGAATAAAACTCCATCATAATGACTTGTCCTAATTAATTGGTGATGCCAGTTAAGCACCACCCAGAGCAGACCCAGTCAAGACTTTGGACCAACTTACAATATTTGATTTCAGTGGGTCTACTCTGAGTATGGCTTAGGCAGATTCCACCCATGATGTGCTGTCATTTAATCAAGCATTTTGAAATACTGCATGCCATTTGAACAGGAGCTGGGAATGGGAATGTTAATAATCTACAGAAAAGGCTGCCAAACGTAAGCCTCAAATAAACATTTTGGATGATTGCGGGCAAAGATTTTTTGAATGCTTCAGAAGAGCAACAGAACCAGACAAGCACAGAAAAAATGCATTTATGCCAAAAGCACTAAGAAAAGGACTTACACTGATAACAGAAGAGAAGCTGTAGTGATAGCTACATCTATTATGATTTCTGAGATGTCACGCTACTGATCTGGAGCATTCATCTGCATCATTAAAGCAAATGTGAGCTGTATCAACATTTGCCTTACTTTGATGGATTTGTTCCTGCTTACAGCAAAGGAGGACTCCTCTGACTTCCAGTTATTTGATTTAGCTACAAAATGCAAACCTTGGCAAAACATTTCTTTTATTACAGTATCTGCAATTTGCATTTTAGGGCACATTTTGGAAAGTGTGATTGGTCTAACAACAGAAAGATCAAGAGAAAGCCTATGCAACTGTAGACATTTAAAAAAAAAAACCCCACCACATTCTTCTCCTCTGGCTCCACATCCATCTACCCTGATGATCTGTGAGATTGTGGATGATATGTATTTGGTCACCTCTGTTAACGGCAGTTGGATGAATTAGCTCAGAGGGTTACATTGCTTTTCATGCGATTTTGGTTTACCAGCCAATCTTTCTTCCCAAGTATTCAGTTTCATCATGGAAGTCATTTTGCCACTAGAGAGGTAAAAGAATAACTAGCCTTCTCTCTTGTTTGTGTTTCCCTCCAAACAAATAGCCACTGAGCAGGATTCATATATTGTATCCATATTTGCCCTCCCTGTTTTCTTAGTGCAAGTTCTTAAAGAAGCATCAGGCTGTCTAAATGCTCTGTTGTCTTGTTTTTTTTGTCAATTGGCTATGCAGTTATAACCTTCCTGAGATGAATGAGCTCCCATTTAGCATTTTATGGCTGTTTATTATCCATATACACTATAATCCACTATCTTCAGTGTGCAAGCACAGCATCAAAGAATACTATGTGCAAACGGGGGGGGGACACATATATGCAGTGGAGATTTTGGTAAAAAGGAAGTGCTGGTAACACAAAATGGCTGCCATGGGCAGCAAAAGAAAGGGATGGTACTCTGTACTGGCAAATACCATCACAAAAAGCACTGTTCATATGCTGCACTTTTTGACATGGAAATGAATGATCAGTCACTGAACACATTGGTGGTAAACAAGGTGAAAAGAGCTAGGGTCCCCCAAAAGCAGGGATATTCAATCTGGTGCCCTCTAGATGTTGTTGGACTCCAACTGCCATCATCCCTGGACATTCAAAATGCTGGCTGGGGGCTGATGAGACTCCAGCAGCATCTGGAGTTGGCTAATCCTGCCATAGATCATGTTCGGTCCAGATTTAACATGCTTTTAAGTTTACCATTTTCTATTTGAGAAGCAACCTCAGAGGTAATTGTATACACACAGGTATACAGGAATTAGGGGACACGGGTGGTGCTGTGGTCTAAACCACTGAGCCTCTCGGGCTTGCCGATCAGGAGTTTGGCGGTTCGAATCCCCACGACGGGGTGAGCTCCCGTTGCTTGGTCCCAGCTCCTGCCAACCTAGCAGTTCAAAAGCATGCCAGTGCAAGTAGATAAATAGGTACCGCTCCAGCGGTAAGGTAAACAGCATTTCCGTGCACTGCTCTGGTTCCGCCAGAAGCAGATTAGTCATGCTGGCCACATGACCCAGAAAAACTATCTGTGGAGCGGACAAACATCAGCTCCCTCAGCCTGTAAAGTGAGATGAGTGCCACAACCCCAGAGTAGTTCGTGACTGGACTTAACTATCAAGGGTCCTTTACCTTTTTATATACAGGAATTAGAGATATGCACGAGCTCTGTGTGAACCCTGAATTCCAAGGTGAGTCCTGGCGATTCAGGGAAGGTTCTTACATTGCCAAGGCAGATCATGACGTAAAAAATCTGTCTCAAGTTGGCTCAGGGACTTCCGAACGTTCTAAGTTGCTATGTGACCTTGGCGCTGCAGGTTTTAAATATGGCTTGCAGAAAACACTCTGGATGCATCCACATGCAATTTGGCAGACTTAATCCGCTCTGGAGAGATGCCTGTAAATTTCATCCATGTCTGTGAAAAGGAGAGAAAAAAGTTATAGCCATTTTTAGATTTCCATTTTATTGGGGGGAGGCGACAGGGACACAGCGTTGTTTTTAAGCGATCTTATTTAGTCCCAAATAACAAGCTGAATTGGAAAGGCACAGATCAGGCTGCTACCCTAAGCTACAGATAGAGATACAAGTTGAATGTTGTGGTCAATAAACACCTCATAGAAATATATAGGTTTCAACTTCCTGCTTTCCCTTTCTTCTCTCATGCTGCTCCCTAGGGCAGGAATAAGCTCTTTCTCTCATTTGTTAGGTCATTTTGATCACCTCATTTGTCACACTGTGAATACTTCCTTCCCCATGCCCTGCTTGCCCCGGTGCAGGAGTGCCAACTTGAATAAAATATTGGTTGGCCCTGCCCTGCAAAATTGACCAAATAACACGGTGCACACACACCATTTGAATGGAAATGTCCATCAACCTGGGTAGGGGGGCAGCCCCTCAAATATTTTATTGGGAGGCCAAAGACCCCTCAGCCCCTAGGAGTCATCTCATGTGCCTTGTGTGTCCCAGCTACACCCCTCACCCGGATCCTACTCTTTTTCCCATTCATCTTGCCAGTTCATGACACCCAGACTTCCCACAATCTGGAGATGAGATGGAAGACTCCAAAGAGGAAGCAGGTTATGGAGAATTCCACCCAGCGCAAACTCACTAAGACACGCCAATCAGAAACTCCTGTGTCAGGGTCAGTTCATGTCCTTGTGGTTCACCTTCCACTCCCTGCTTCCTGAGCATAGTTAAAGCCCTTTCTCTTTTTACATGACCTACTGTATTTATGTATTTAGTGTTTATTTGATTTCTATACCACCATTCATCCAAGGATCACAGGGCAGTTTACAATATAAAAACATAGAAATACACAACATAGTAACAAACAAACCAATAAAACACACACATACACCTTTTCAAAGGCCTTTAATTAGCCAAAGGCATAGGAGAAGAATGTTTTTGCCTGGTGCCTGAAGATATGTTATGAAGGTGCGAGGTGAGCCTCCCTGGGGAGAGGATTTCACAAATGGGGTCCACCACAGAAAAGGCCTGTTCTCATGTTGCTGCCCTCTCATGGAAGAGGCACACAATGAAGGGCTTTTGATGATGATTGCAGGATCTGGGGAAGTTTGTATGGGCATTCCTTGAGGTACCAACTTGACCACCTGACCTTTTAAATTTTACTTTAAAGCACCCAGGGAGGAGTTACTCCAACTTTTATCAGAACAGTAGTATTGAATGGAGATATGTAACTTATATTTGACAGGATCAATTAGATTAGGAGGTAACTATGCATATCACATAGGGACGTGGGTGGCGCTGTGGTCTAAACCACAGAGCCTAGGGCTTGCTGATCAGAAGGCTGGCAATTCAAATCCCCACGATGGGGTGAGCTCCCGTTGCTTGGTCCCAGCTCCTGCCCACCTAGCAGTTCGAAAGCACGTCACGTGCAAGTAGATAAATAGGTACTGCTCTGGCAGGAAGGTAAACAGAGTTTCCATGTGCTGTTCTGGTTTGCCAGAAGTGGCTTAGTCATGCTGGCCACATGACCTGGAAGCTGTCTGCAGACAAACGCCAGTTCCCTTGGCCAGTAAAGCGAGATGAGCGCCGCAACCCCAGAGTCGTCTGCGACTGGACCTAACGGTCAGGGGTACCTTTACCTATGCATATCACTATACACACACACACACACACACACACACACACACACACACAAATGAGTTGTAGTTTCCATTAAATCATGTCATCAGAACAAGCGGCAAGTAGATTATTCTAAAAGTTATCAGGTAAAATTAGTGCAGTAATATGGTTTCTTAAAAAAGGGGGGGAAAGATGATCATTGTGATCATTATGCTTCCAGTCTTGAACCCACTTTTACACACTGAAATCTCATTAGATACATGATTACAGTCCACAACGAACAGGGATAATTAAAAATGATAATGATGATGATATACTGCTACATTATTAACTGGTCAGTGACTAATACAAAGGTTAGGGACAAATTAAAATATAATGTAGATATGAGAATCTTTTTTCCAGAATAAATCACTGATAAACTTGATATTCTCTTTCAACAACAGCAAATAAGGTTGCAAGAGGCTTAGTAACATTTAGGTAGCAGGGCTTGCTGATTAAAATACCTCCTGTGTAAAGGGTAGCTCCGAGGTGACTCATGGCATGATTTATTAAGTACATTGCCTCCTGCTCTGAAACACCCAGGGACTCCTTGTTCTCCATAGCATTCCTTTTTCTTTTCAACATCCCCTCCGATCAGCCTTCTTTGTGATACTGTTTCAGCGCATCCCTTTTCATCTTTTGGCTCATGATGTAAAGCACCATCATTGGGTATGAACTGACAGAGTATGTCAGAATTTGAAAGTGTGTGTGTCCTTTAGATGCAGTACATTCCATCAATTTGGGATAGTGGGAACCACTAAATGCATCGCAAAAACTGGGATCCCTGACAAAGAATTCCTCATTTTTTATGCCAAGCCTATCTCACTTGTGGAGAATGTGGTGAATAATGAGAATGTAAATTGGCCTTTGGTGGTTGCTTTTATATTTCACATGCAAGCATCAGCACCACTCTAATCCTGCCTAATTAGTAGCAATTTGCCATGCACAGGATAAAAAATATTGTAAACATTTATTTACCAGTTATTCAATTTCCTGGCCAGCTCCTGAACAGATAAGCTCCACTTATAAAATCAAGAGCTATATGCATGTATTATAAACCTTATCTAGCCATATTATGGAAAACAGGTAGACAAAAGCAGATTTTGAAAGGTTCTATTGAAACTAATCTCTTATTCATACACTCATATCCATAATGCATTGTTTCAGACTCTTGTTACAATTTGATATGGTAAAGATTTGGAATCTCACCGTTTAAAGTATGAATAGAAAATGATGCATTAAAACAATGATCAGTTAATGGCAGTTGCTGTTATTTAAAATAAGACTATTAACTTACTTAATGTTCCTCCTCCATAGTTAGACCACTGTTCCATTGAGTGGCAGTGACGCGTCTCATATTCACTCTCTCATAGAAAACCTCTCATTGTTAAAGGAGATTTAATGTCACTATTGCTCACAGTGCAAATATCCCATTCTTTTTTCTATCCCAGGTGGAAGAGCTGCCACTCAGCCACAGAGCACATGCTTTTCATGAAACATGTCCTCAGCATTGTTAGGGTTGTGAAGGACTTTTGTCTGAAAGCCTAAAAAGCCACTTCCTGGCAGTATAGACCAGCCTCCCACTACCTGGTACACTCCTGATGTTTTGGGCTAAAATAACCACCAGCCCCAGGCAGTATATCCAATAGTCAAGCATGACTGTGTTAGCAAAGTCATTTAAATAATGCAGATGGAGCCCAGAAATAAAATAAACCCTGATAACACTTTACTAGGCAACTGTATAATTTGAGGAGACATCACCAGAGAGCTTTTGTCTTTCTTACTTCAGGCCTCGGACACAGCAAGAAGACATTCAACTAAACCTACAGAATGCCACCCCCTCAGAACTACTCAGCCAATCAGGACACTTGCTGCCTCAGGAGGGTGAGGAGGTACTTATTCACAAAGAACAGGCTGCCAGTTGACAATAGTGTGGTAGATGGACCAACGACCTGGCAGCTTCTGGTGTTCCTACCAGCAATCTAAAGGTATATAGTTGAAAACCAAATCGTAGGGAATGTGAAAATGCCACTGAAATCTAGTGATATAAACTAACAACTATGCCATTAAGTAATAGCACTGGAGTTCACTAGGACCAACATAGAATGTTCTGACTTTGATATGTTGGTCAACACCAATGACAAAGTTAGGAAAGCCATGAAGCAGACTATATCCACATCCTGCTTGTTTTTAAAGCCATGCTGACTGCTAAATCTGGAATGCAGAAGAAGCAGAATAAATTATGCAAAATGGGCATTAGATGTAAATAGGCTTGATTTGCATAATTGTTGCAGGTTGTCTGTGTTTTATAAGCACCAGCCTGTCAAAACATTCAAAAAAGGTTACTCAAGAGGATAAGTCTAACTTTAATCCTACCCATTGCATTTGTGTTATGAATCTGATGAGGTCTATCCTTCCCTAAAATTAACATATACAGTTTTCTAACCATGAGTGCATAATAGAGACCATTATTATAATCCTCAAAGCTTGTTCCTACCTTGAAGATTAATGGGGGAAAGTTATTGGAGAGGCCAGCAACAAACTGAGATAGTGACAGCCAGAAAATTTAAGAACGTGTGCCTTTAGGCACCTTTCATCACAGAAAGATTGTCATCTGAACAATTTAGTCATCCTTCTCAACATAAATGATTTTCAACACTTGGCTTGAAGTCTGTGGGGTCCCAGAGATACTTGCAGCACAGTATTGCTAATGAGGTACTCATTGCCTTTGCTTTTTTTCCTTGCCACTTTGTACTGTGGGTGATCTGTTTCCACTGCTTTTCCTTGCAGAATAACAAAAGAAATGCTAATGGGGACCAATTAAGGGGTTTGAATAACATTTAAATGCCTTTATCTTCCAGGTCAGCTCATGACAGTTTAAAGTGAGAGAATCCTTCAAGCCATTCTTTTTTAAAGCATATAAGCCTCCATCTGGAAGCGCACATACAATATTGAAAGCCAGAGAGCCACCTAGAGGGGGCAAGTAATGATGGGATTAGGGTTGCCATATTTCTAAAAGGACACCTGAAAGGACACCCCCAAAATTGTGGAACTTTTTTTTAGGAAATCCCAGTAACATCCACGACAATCCAGACATATGGCAGCCCTAGATGAGATGTAATGGTATTCCTGGACCAACTTGTCCCATTTAAAAATGGGCAGGCAAAAAACACTGTCTTGCTTCTTCCCATCCCAACTCTGAACCCATCTAATCCTCTTGACAATCTCAGGAGCAGCAATTAAAGCTCAGGCCCAAGGCCTCCCATCCATTAAGACTATCAAGGAGAATCAGGCAAGTATAGAGCTCCCACAGCTATCACAGGATCCCCCTGCACCCTCTATGACACAGGAGCAATAGTAATAGTAATAGTAATTTATTATTTGTACCCCGCCCATCTGGCTGGGTTTCCCCAGCCACTCTGGGCGGCTTCCAACAAAGATTAAAAATACATTAAAATGTCACACTTTAAAAACTTCCCTGAACAGGGCTGCCTTCAGATGTCTTCTAAAAGTTGGATTATTGTTTACTTTCTTGACATCTGATGGGAGGGTGTTCCACTACCAAGAATGCTCTCTGCCTGGTTCCCTGTAGCTTAGCTTCTCGCAGTGAGGGAACCACCAGAAGGCTTTCGGCGCTGGACTTCAGTGTCCGGGCAGAACGATGGGGGTGGAGACGCTCCATCAGGTATACTGGGCCAAAGCCGTTTAGGGCTTCAAGGTCAACACCAACACTTTGAATTGTGCTTGGAAACGTATTGGGAGCCAATGTAGGTCTTTCAGGATCGGTGTTATATGGTCTCGGAGGAGGTCTCATTGGAGCAGAGAACAACCTCCTAGGGTGCTTCCAGGTTCTTTGGCTAAAGCAGCTAAATAATGAACAAGGAAAGTGAAATGGCATTGTGGCCCAAAGGACAGCTAGCGTCTGGAACAGGGATCAGCAAACTTTTTCAGCAGTGGGACGGTCCACTGTCCCTCAGACCTTGTGGGGAGCCAGACTATTTGGGGGGGGGTGAACGAATTCCTATGCCCCACAAATAACCCAGAGATGCATTTTAAATAAAAGCACACATTCTACTCATGTAAAAACACACTGATTCCCAGACCGTCCGTGGGCCGGATTGAGAAGGCGATTGGGCCAGATCTGGCCCCCAGGCGTTAGGTTGACTACCCATGGTCTGGAAGCTAAGGAAAGGAATATGTCATTTTATCAATGAACCACACACACCCCTCTATTGCCAATCATATGATTTGTGGTTTACAAAAGTTTGAAATTGTTTTGATAGTTGGTCCAAGGTTGTTGTATTTTCTTCCTTCCCATTCCCACCCCCAGAAACATTTGCCCTACAAAGTTTGTTAAACTGGATACGATCCTATTTCTATCAATGTCAGCTGTTTTAAAAATAACTAATTCAATGCATTTCACACTTACAAAAAGCCAAGCTAGAAAAGGAAAGGTTCAGCGATATATAACCATATTTTAATAGGGTTATTCATCTGAATGGTAGTGTGAAGCTGCATAAAATTAGGGATACATTTCTGCCATTTCCTCATTCAAGAGTTCATAAATCCAGCTGTTGCAATACAGTATAGAAAATGAATGGCAAAGACATTCTGATCTCATGAAGTTGTACATAACCATTTTCCTTTTGTTTTAATATGACTATTTCTATCTGAATATATATTCACAGATCTATATAGAGGAATTATGATATTTGCTGTTTTATTATCAGCCACTGCCCTAATAATTTCTAATATTGACTATAACTTTCACTGCTGAGGCCCCTGGAGCTGATGATTTCAGTGATCAGCAGACTGTGGCTCACACTTATTTCTTTCTCCTAAAGAACAAGACGTGCCAACTACTGCCATAATGATTTTAAGTAAATCAGAAGCTGAGGTATTAACATTTTGGATCATTTCACATAATTTAAAACTGCAAGTGCATTTTACAGTTTGCTAGATTCTTGCTGGCTGATATTTCCATATAATATCTTTGAGCCAAGGTGCTCATGAGGGGACACACAAAATGGAGGCAGAATATTGATCTCTGTAAACAGTATGGAGATAGATGAACCAAACTTGGCATAAGACAGCTTCCAATAAATCCACAGAAATCTCCAGAAAGCCTACACATTTTAGGAATAGAGATTCAGGGACAATAATCTGTCCATAAATTCCTCTACCAGGTTTTGGTTCTCTCCATATGATATCAGAATTCAGAACTTGAAAAGTTTCCAGCAAGCATTACTCTAGTGCAGATAAACAAGTGATCTTTTGGATATATTTGAGCTGAACCTTCAACCATTTATGTCTAGCCCACACCTGTTGACAACATTCTGCCTTACAGGCCATTTTTGTCTATTCAGTGAGAATTGACACTTCTAAACTTAACTCTGAATGAGAGAAGAAAGTATTTCCCATTGAACACTTATTTTCCCTTTGAAGCTAGCTTCAGCTCAAAACACATCTGTCTCAAAAATACATCAAAGATGCACCAGCTTGAGTTCAAGAGGAATGCACGTATGCCATCTATCTAGTCCAAGATTTAAGGCCCTTAGCTTTTTAAGATCTTCTGTGTTTCAAATAGCTTTAAATGTATTTCTCCTTTGGGCTTATTTTTCCTCTGACTTATTTTTCAAGTTGTATTGCTAGATGATGTACAGTGCTAGGTACTATGGAATTATTTTTTAAGTATTGGGGAAATGAGGAGATTTTACAATGGATGCATGAGCTAAGATGCCAGCTGTCTTGATTTTGTCAGAAGAATTGAGAAAATTATAAATGTGTGCTAAATCAAGAATTACTCTAGGCAACTAGAGAAGTGTGTGTGTGTGTGTGTGTTCCCAAATGTGGCTGCAGTCTCACAAAATGCAAGATAAAATCTGCTTCTGCTTCTTATTGGAATATATATATATATATATATATATATATATATATATATAATAACGTATGTTTTTAATGTACAAAAAAGTTACATGGCACTATTTCAGAATTTGTATTTTCTAGTAGGATATGTTTTCAAAACCAAATTCCTTTCCTACAGAAGACTTATATAAATGTTCACTGCACTCACATTATCTTTATTCTGTGTACAATCCTTTCCCAGTCTGAGGGTGAGCCTCCTCTGTTCATGTTCTTAGCATGATTTAAAAGTCTCATTGTACAGGACTCTAAATCACACTAGGAGGTTCTGCACTGAAGATCTTTCTTCTCAAACTCATGGAATAATGACATGATGGAAGAGATGGGGCTTGGCATTTGTATATGCAAGTGTTGTGAATGCCTGAAAAGTAGTATGGTGTAACCAGAATAGACTCTATACATTCAGTTAAAAAGAGAAGCAGAGCAAGTAGTTATTCTGTTGCATCTGAAACTGTTCCAGGGGCACAAACTAAATGTTTATAGCACTTCGCAGCAATAGGGTGAGAGAGAAAATGAAGGGGAGAGAGATAGATTCTTATATGCTTCATTTTCCCCAAGCACCAAATTCATTTTCTAGATTCCAACATGAGTCAAACTAAATACAAAATAGTGTTTTCTGTGTGTCAATGTTTAGCTACGGGATGGGGTTAGTAACAAACTACACACATCATGCCACTAGCGGTGACAGTTCATAAAATATTTTAATAATTTATGTTGAGTTAATATTATTCCATTTCGTTTTGCTTTGCTTTCTATTCCCCTGGTTTCCCTGGTTTCCCCTGAAGCTCTGGTTTGCTTCCTATTCCTCACAGTAACTTCCTGGGTTTAATTGAATAGGATCCACCTTCTGTTTCCTGAGCTAAAACTTTAACACTGTGTCCTTTTTCTACTGGAATTAAAATGCAAAAGAAGAAAAAATGCAAGGCTGTAGAAGGAGGAAGCAATCTGTTTCTAGTTTGTTTCACTGTCCTGTTCTGTTACTACAGAGGAGCCCACAAAGCAAGGCAGGCCATTTGTTACAGAACCATGGAGAGCTCCCAGTGAGCAATTAGCTCCAGGAAGGCTTAAAATTGACCCCACCACTTCAGGAGAACTATAGTCTGTTATTAGGGCAACCCTCTGTCCTGAAGATGTGCACTTCTCCTGTATTCCACCACCTCCAGCCTAGTGTGGTCCTTGCACTGCTGAATTGATGAGGTAGTACAGGAAGTATTTGGTTTTGCAATTCTTGAGAAAGCTTCCCATGAGAGTCCTGGTTCCTGGGCTCTGGCACTGGATCCTGCTAACCTTGGATCCACTGGTCTGTTGATCCCTTGGAACAGGATAAATGCCAGAAACCTGTTCTAGCTCTTTACTCAGTAAAGCTGTAATCCTTGACTTGTTCTCCTGATCTCAGCTGGATCCATAATAATAGCTTGTAAATGTATTTCCACATTTATCCATTAAGGTGTTTTTTTTTAAAAAAAAAAAGATGTTTCCAGAAAAATCAGCATTTAAATACAAATATAAACATGTATTTTTAGATTTATTTTTTCTCAAAAATACATACCTCTAAACTTATTTTCTCTCAAATATACATCTTACATCCATTGCATTTTTTTTTCACAATTGAGGATAGCCCCAAAACACAAATTGGCCATATGTTTAAATGCATGTTTATACAGGATTTCTAATATATTGGACTCCACATTCTATTAGATATTGGCTTCTACTAGGGACAACATCAACTGCTGAAAGCAATAATGCCACCACACAAAACTTTGTGCTGATATGATAATATTTCACCTGAACCACATTGCAAGCTGCTATGCACAGCTATATGGACATGTTGTGGGTGCATCCATACAACTGTATTTGGGCACCATGCTGTTATTGCCATGTGAACTTGTCCTAAAACCCCAATAATTACATCCTTCCTCATCCTGGGTTAATTCCACTATTCATGAACCCCACACTTGAAACTGTCTGCTACATATATAAAGTGTTTCTGCAGCAATTTAAAGCTTTGTTATTGCACTTGAAGCTGTATAGAATCATAGAATCATAAAAATTGTAGAGTTGAAAGGGATTCTGGGAGTCATTTAGTCCAACCCCCTACAATGCAGGGATCTCAATGCTCAGGGGTCAGATAAATAAAGAAATGCAAATAAAAGAATCCACAGCTCCATGTATGTGCAATATACAGATTTGGAGGTTCCATCATGCTTTCTCCATGTCAGCAGCAGCAACATTTTGTAAGGCTATGGAGAAATCTTTGAGGCAATCATCAGTTACATGTTGGCAGCCCATGAATAGTCAACAACATTATGGGCCTTTAAGAGCATGATGGTTCTGAATTACAATATGAACTGCCTGATCTCACTTCCTCCAGAGCAAATGTGTGGCTTGGAACAGAGATCCACAGGCTTCTACACTTCTTGAATTATTCAACGTGTATTTTGAAAGGAAATGTTGGTTAAATGCATGTTAAATGCCTATTTATATACATTTTTTTAAAAAAATGCAGATTGATGCAGAAACAGGATGCGACAGACCTATGGGTGAACACATGAAAAAGTGATGTGGGCTAGAAACAGACCTATTAGTCCATCCCTAGACTACATAGAACAGCTGTAACACATATTCAGCCTAAAGGAAGACACCTACTATTTCTGTGAAACAGGCATTTGATTAACACACACAACTCTTTGATTCCCATACCATGTTCAGTTCAGCAAAGGGAATGCAAAGGCCCACTTATACACTGTAGAGTGAATGAAAACCTTATAGGCTTGCCCGACAATGTGATAATGCAGGCCCATAGCATGGTAGAGTTTATCACTTGAACTAATCTGAATGTATTTCTCAGCGCTGAATGATTTACACTCTCCTTTAAGCACTCTATTGATTGCTTTTCCTCCCATGCAAGCCATTTAATGCTCTGATTCTTGCAGCTGTGAATGATCTCACTCTGTTGTATTAGCAGGATGCTTGCAATTGTTAGTATTATCTGGTTTTTGCATATTTACTCTAAAAGTATAATGGCCTTTTGGTCAAAGGTGGCTCACAAGTCAGGTTTTTTGAAGTCAAAAGTGAGAACATTTATTATTATTATTATTATTATTATTATTATTATTATTATTATTATTGATACCCCACCCATCTGACTGAGTTTCCCCAGCCACTCTGGATGGCTTCCAACAGAATAGTAAAATACAATAATCTATTAAACATTAAAAGCTTCCCTAAACAGGGCTGCCTTCAGATGTCTTCTAATGATTGATATAAGCAATCATTAAAACCAAGAAATCAATTCAAGGTAGAAGCTGTAGAAATCTGGAGTGATTTGATCCATTGGAAGACAGGTTGCTTTCCATAACAATGCTTAGGCCCTGGCCTGAATACATCAAACCATACATTTGTATGAAGCATGGAAACCCTGCCCCCAATGTCCCTGGGCACGGAAGTCTGCTCTTCAGACCTTCACATGTTTTGTAGAAACTCTGAAGAGGATTTGACTGAAGAGGATTTTGAGAATATTTGGCGGAACATATATTTTTTTCTTCCATGAAATTGCAAGAATACAAAACTATTCAACTTATATCCTAAAGAAATTAGGAAAAGCAAGCAAGGCGTACGTTGTATGTGAGTGTATGTGTTGGGAGTGCAAATCTGAAAGGGCCTCACATTTATTCATTTTTTATTTGTTTTGCAAGATTTATATGCTATTGGATTGTATTAAAACCCTAAAGTGGCTTAGCAAAACAATAATTCACGTTTATATATTGGTGTGACAGCTGTTACATTTTAAAGGAGAGATCAGACCTGAAAAGGGAGATTGTCACACTCTTCTTTGACTTCTTGTGGTCTCTTGGATTATCATCTGCCAAAGGTCATCTTTAAACCAGAAGGCTTTTATCTGTGAAATTCCACCCACACTCTTCAGCAGATCACGAAATGGGCCTGCCTCACTTTTCAACGGTGGCAGCATTCCAGTAGGCATGGCACGGGAACAGTCTGGTGGAATGTAACTCAAAATATTGACGAGAAAACTAAAGCTGCTGAGAGATGAAGCCAGCTTTTAAAGCTCTTCGTCAGGAGAGGAATGCCTTGGGGCTTCCCAGCTAGTCTTTGGCCTTCTGTCTATCTGTGGTCCTCAATCTTGATTTCCAGGGATTTAAGCTCTAACACTCCTTAACGTCGGATTGTGGAGAAGAGTAGCACAGCAGCTTTAGAGTACTTTCCCCTCAAACACCTAACGATTTCAGAATCACAAATCTGATTGGTTTCTGATGAAATGCACTTTGAAATCCTTTTGATTTTTTTATACTTCGCTGGTCTGTTTATTTGTAAAGATGGCCGTTTTGTAAGAACTAGGAAGAGTGCAGTAGTACACAGTTAAAGTAAGTTTAGGCTCAATAAATTTCAGTGTGACCTGCTGCTTGATATCAGCCTGTCTTATTTGTGTGAACATAAAACAATTAGGAATCTCAGGAAGTGTGGGTCTTGACATAATAGCTGGGACTTCTATATTGTGCAAAACTGCTGATTACAGCAAAGGCCCTATTATTTGAACTTCAGTTATGCAGAAATGCCAGTTATGTCCACTAATGGCACAGCTCCCATATAGCGCTATGCAGACCATAGCCCCCAATACTGAAAATATGTGAATTTGTTCTCAAGACTGCATAACAAAGCACTTAGTGAGCAAAACACACATTCAAACACATTTACAGGAGGGATGGGGATACTGTGGCCTGCCAAATGTGGTTGGATTCCTACTCCCATCAAACCTTAGCCAGCATTGCTTGAAGGCAAGTTTGCTTGGACACACTTAAAAGAGGCTCATGAGGGCATTCAGGCCAATGCACTTACAAGTCCCTTTGACCTCACTGTGCTTCTCAAAGCGGTGAGTGGGCAGTAGAAGGAACAGTACACAGAACACTGCACCTCCCTACACTCTTATAGTTGTATAATGGCTGAAAGGGACTACAGTTTCCACAGAATCAAAAGTACCTCCCTGTACTTCAACAATGACAGTCTTTGTGGCAGTGTTTTAATTATGCTAATAATTTTAAAAATGATAGAAAAATGGAAATAAACTCTTGATATTCTTATCCCTTTCAAATGAGGCACTTCATGACCAAACATCCTCTGCTTTAGACTATGCTTACCAGGTGACAAAGTAATGAGATATCCAGTGGCAATAACCATCTATGTGGTGGTTGCTTAGACACCATTCATCTCATTGTGGTTTCCCAGAAATGGCCAGAAAGCACAAGGCACTCTTTGGACACTACGGAAAACAGGTCAGAACCAGCTATGTATTTTTAAACTTGTATGGCAAGATATAACACAACCACTCTTTGGGCTGTATAACTAAAGTTAGAATGCTAGTGGTTGCATAAGAATAAAGAGAAATGTAGCTTTTAATGTTTGCCCTAAGCTGTAAAAGAGTGGAGAAACACAGACAATCTATTGGTAATAGATATATGAAGCTTTGCATTAGCAAAGGGTTTGCATGCCCAGGTTGGCAGCTCTGTGTGGGGCCTAGTGAGGGTAGAAATAAGACAAAGATGCTGGTACTGGCTTGAAATAGGCCTCAATTTTATTGATTACAGGTGTAAGTAGGCTTTGGAGAAGGCATTGGGTGTGTATTTGGTATCAAGCAGCTCACCTGTTGGTTGATCAATAGGTTGGGTTGACTCTGGGTTGAGGGTCATCCCTTGACATCAAGTGGGGTGCTATGGCTAATCAGCCACTGTGTGGTCCCCCAGACAGAGACACCCTTCCTGGACCCCTTTAGCAGTGTACCCAATTGGCTACAGATCCAACCCAATGCCTTATCTGCCATCCAGGTTGGCTTCCTCCTCGGTCAACACACTGCCAAAACACTCACATCTGCAACCAATCCTTCAGGCCTCTGGCTAAATCCCAGAGCCAGAGTTCCTTCACTGCTTCTGGCAGGTGCACCCCATCAGGTCTGAAGAATGTCATGTCAGAGAAAATGATGCTGAGGTGCTGAATCACCCTGACCCCAAGCTGTCCAGGTGTCCAACTGTCCTGTTCATTTTATTCCTCACATGTTCAAGTCATGTGTTCTCCAGCACACCACACATCAGCTCAGACCAATTAAGGGACATGCAGGGGCGTGCCACGTGCAAACTCTTGAGATCTGCCATCTCCACCAGCATGAGATCAATGCCCTTCCTGGAACCAAAGTTGTTCTTCCCCAACTGTATGGCTAGAGCATATGGCAGGCCATTGGCAGCAATCCTGGCGCGCCACCACAGTCCTTTTCAACCTAACCAGGTGATGCAGGCTGCATGATGATCTGTGGTGTAGGGGCTCAGGTGTGGCCCAACTTTAAAGAAATTATGCAGACCTGGTTGAAGGCCAAGCCTGCGGTTGAAGCCAAGGCTGCAGCCACAACCACCACCACCCTGGTTGGCCTGTTTGAATTGACTTTGGCACCAGAACTGTGCAGCCACAAAGGAAGGCTCAGACATCCCCCAATAGCCACATGGGAAGAAAATGGTTCCCAAGGCTGGGCTGCAGCCATGCCAAACCACAAACTGCTGCTTCCCTGCAGCCCCAGGTAGGCAGCTATTCAGTGGTAGAAAATGCTGCACACTCCACTCAAATGAATGGAAAAGTCCCACATTGTGTGGTGCTTATTGTGTATGGCAGACTCCCGTAGAGCTTTTAACCATGGCTACCATGATTTAAAAGGGCTCCTTTGGTAGGAAGGGTGGGATATAATTTTAATAGCTTTAGTAATGTGGTCGAAAACACTGGGGTAACACCATACCTTATTGACTAAAATAGTGTGTATAGTTCTCTAATGAGAAAAGTTCCTGTGACTGATTCTCCCTTGGTTCAAAGACTGGAAAATTGCATCAGTTCTTCTTAACACTCCTGATCCTAAGCACGTTTATTTATAAAACCATAGGATTGTAGAGCTATAGAAGGGACCCCGAGGGATATCTAGTCCAACCCCTTCAATGCAGGAATCTCAACTAAAGCATCCATGACAGATGGCAGTCCAAAAGCTGCTTCATAACCTCCAATGAAGGAGAGACAGAAGTAAGTCCCACTGATTTTAGTAGGACTTACTTTTAAATAAGTATGCTTTGAGCTGCATGTTAAAACTAATTCTATCTTTTCAAGAGGCACTGCAACATGTACATATTTGTACAAGTTTGTACATGCCAATGTGTACATATTTGTTCAAATTTAACTGCGTACACTTGTAACATAGCCAGAGGCCATATGGTTACAAGAAAGCAAAGAAAACGGAGTTTGCCTGGTTGATTGCTTGGTTTTGTCTTTTGTTGTACTCATTTTCTTGTGCTAACTATTGTGTTTGTTCAACTTTCAGTCAACCTGCATGAACAAATTTGCTTGTGTAAGTAGCACCAAATTGCATTCTTGTGCCATTGTTATTAAGAATAGTAGCAATTAATCTTGGTCCAACAAAAATCACCTTTCTGTGCCCCACAACCAAGATTCCAATATTTGCCTACTGAACAAATTAGCCACAAAGGAAGAACAAAACTGTTCCAAAGTATAATTGTTGACTTTTTAGGTAGCATGTCTTCCTCAAACTTTAATTTTAGAAAAATATATGAATAAGTATTGTGTGCACTTCTGACAATCTGACAACATTTGTGGTAAATCATTTTAGAGAATAAGAATTCTAACCTGAAAAAGTGCTTCAAAATTTTTTTTATCTCAACAAACTGAAATAATAGTCTTTTGTAAGTCAAAATTTGAGTATGTAGCAAAGGGAGTAGATATTAATTTTTGAAACTCAAAAGTATCATTCCAGTTGGTTTAAATAAAATATTTGCATTCCATCCCTCCTCAAAGCACATTAGAAAATGAACAAAGCAGTGATTGTGAAACACAAAAAGCCTATCCTTAGGGCATAGCCAACCCAAGGCTCCCGCCGGTGCATCCCATTCTGAGTTCTTCAGCAAGGAATTTCCTACACTTGTGGAGTCCTCCTGTGCCTTTTAGAACCACTGCATAAACATGGCTTCTAAAATGGATTGGAAGGCTCCATGAATATGGGAGTCTTTCTCTCTCAGAATTTTGTCCCTCAACACATGGAAGTTGTTTATTTGTTTTTATTTATTTATCAAATTCATATACTGCCCTTTATCTGAAGATCTCAGGGTGGTTCAGAAGATAAAAGTCCAGAAAAAAAGAAAAAAGCTACCTGCCAAAGGAGATCGATCTTGGCTTAGTGCTCCTTCACTCCTTTGTATGATAAAGTCCACACATACACACAAGCGGAATGCCTGCATGGGGCTATTGTAATGCTGAAATCTCTTTTATCTCCATTAAATTCAGTCAGAAATCAGATTTTCCTTTTTTTAGACATTAAAATGGACCTGCAAAGAAAAGATTGGCTTTTGGATCCATTTGCTATTACCATCATCATTAGAATTTATTGCCTTTCATGAAACACTCTTAATGGTATAATGTGCTATGTTGGGCTCCTGCCTGAAGAGTATAACCACAAACCACAAAGTGATGTCTTTGAAGAAAAATCTGACAAATGTGACCCATAGTGACACCAGCTTAATAGAAATTGGATTGTTATTGTATGTAGAAAAAGCATTAATTCTTCAAGAAGACTAATATTGATCTAAAAACTATAGCTCTTATCAGAGATTACACCAACTTCAGCCCTCTCCCTTACAGAAAGCCTATCAGCATTCCAAGAAAACTAACATTTAGAGGCCAAACCAATTGACATCCTGGATAATCCTAAAAAACAAAGAATGTTTATTGCTCCACTGGGACACAACTCTGAGTGTGCTAACCTGTGTATGTTCATTAACAGAAAAATAAATATTGCCTGGCTATCCAGATAGTATAAGGAATGTAAAACCTTACATTTTCATCATAAAAAGTAACCAAGTACTTTTCCTAAAACTGGGTTAAGTAGTCCTTTGCGTGAACCTGGTTGCCAGTGAAACATCTGTCATTTGAGCTAGTTTTGATAGCTTGCTGAGATAACTTGTTTGATCCAGACTAAATTAGTTGCTTTAAATTCCCATCAGAGGAACAGTTACAGATAGGTAGCCGTGTTGGTCTGCCATAGTCAAAACAACAAAAAAAAAAAATTTCCTTCCAGTAGCACCTTAAAGACCAACTAAGTTAGTTCTTGGTATGAGCTTTCGTGTGCATGCACACTTCTTCAGATGTTCTGAAGAAGTGTGCATGCACACGAAAGCTCATACCAAGAACTAACTTAGTTGGTCTTTAAGGTGCTACTGGAAGGAAAAAAATTCCATCAGAGGAACATAAGTCAAGTCATGGTTAATTTTTCAAATTGATTTTGGTGGGACCCAAGTTGAACTAACTTAGGCATAAATCAAACACAGAGTTAGGCATGCTTAAACTCATTGATTTCAGTTGGCTTAAGCATACTTGATCCTCTGTTGGTTTTAGGGTTCAAGAAAGTATTAAGAACCATCTCACAGCTGAACAAACAGCTTTCCAAGGCTTGGTTTGTTTGATGAGCATCTGGGGTGGTATGCCCAAACAAGCTATGGTTGAGTAGCTGGCACTGAGTTCAGACATAATGCAAAACCATAGTTAAAACAAGCCATGTTTCATAAACCAACAACAAATCATGACTTCATATTGTGGTTTGCTGGCAGAAAACAAACCATGCTGAGTTCATTGGGCTGAGTTTGCACATTCAGACAAATCACACTTAGGATAAACAAACCATGGCTTGGTTTTATGTGTGAATCAGGCCAGTACATTTTTAGTATTTCACACATTTTTATTTTTTATCTATTCTTAATTTTAGAATGCTTATCTCACATGAATAAAGTAGCACTGAAACTGCATATAGTCATATGCAAACACCTGAGAGAAAGTTCCACTGCATAGTCTTGAGCTTTAAGCATATAGTAATACATTGAAATCTGGCTTTCTCAGATATATGCTGTTTTCCTTAGTTTCCATTTGTATTTTTTTTTAAATTGCCATAGCAATTAAATCCAGCAGAACTGCAAGCAATATAATAGTGTTGATTTCTTTCATGCAACTCGCAACTTGATTAACAGCATTGTAATAAAGCATATCTTGATGCTTAGCTAAATGCCTTTTAACATAAGAGTGGCAGAGGAACAATGGGTAATAGATGAATGAGAGTTATATTTTTCATCCATTGGTCTTGATTTCCACATGTGTGGGTTTCAAAATAGTCAAGTGCCAGAAGAAAAATGTAAAGGTGATATTAAATGCAAATGTCTACATAAATGATTAATAACGGAAATGAGATTTCGGCATAAGTCAATGAAATGCTTCTATTGAAATCATTATTTAGCATTTGTCACCTACTGAACCTTTATAAAACCCAAATTACAAACTTCACAGAAAAGTTTGTCATGATCATGAAGGTATGGAATGTACTGACTCCCGCCCGCCACCCTCCCCACTGTAATCCGAAACTGTTGAAACTAGTTTTTGCTGAAGATGTCATACAGATTTAGAGGGGGCAATTTAAAATCTCTTGACCTCCCTATGACTTTTCCAAGTAAAGCTGCTGGAAAGCTAGAGTGACAAGGAAAAGTGATCCTTCTAACACAATATTTCAGTGCTTCTTTCTCTTTGAAATTCTTCTATAGATAATTTTCTGAGGACAAAAATTATAATTACTCTCTTTCAGGGCACTCATACAGTGGGAAAAACAGGACAATAACAAATGCTCATTGCATTATATAATATTATATTAATTATATTATGTATACCTTATCAAGTATGAATGCTGTGCCTGATAAACTGCTGCATTATTTGGAGAGTACTGTTTTATTAACAAAGTGAATAGTATCTAGGTAGGTCATGTATTGTCTTGGAATATGTTCCCTCTCCAGCATATGAGTTCCAGCAGTGAAATCCCAAGAAGGGTGAGGACAGAAACAATAAGTCTGCTTTTTACGATTCCAGGGCATTGTGTCAGAAAACGTTAGGTTTAAAATAGGGATGCTATGAAGCATTGTTATGGCTGCTGGCAGATCACCCCTTACATGTTAGTGATCTAGAACGGCTCTTGGATGCCCCCTTAATGGGAGCTGTGTTGCAAAGTAGTGCCTGTTTCGCCACACTGAAGACAGATGCAGCTGTATGAACAGGTCTGTGGCCCAGGAGTCTCTGGGGTGTCTTCAGCATAAATTGAACAGCCTAGAATAACACTGAGGACTTGAGCTGCCTGAAAGAACTGAAGATCAGAATCATAACTCCCAGAAAGGTCTGTTGACTGCAACTAAGCTAAACTAGAATCCCTGAAGTTGGGTTATTTTGTTTGTTTTTTTACCTCTCGAAAGGGAATGAAAGGCATGGCCAGCAACTCTAAATTCACATTTTCAGTGAGAATGATCAATGATGAAAGTATAAAGTTGAAATGCTACTTTCCAAGGATGTCTTATGGGAGGCAATCAGTACAGACAGTGAAAAAGCAGCCCCCCCCCCAATCTAAAAGTGGGATAGAAAGGCAAAGGCAACAAGAAGTATACAAAGTAAAAGTTGCCGTTTACAGTAGTGCACTGTCGTGTCTGCCTTCAGTGTTGTTAGACAAGATCAAGGCACCCAGGTTTGGGAAGC
This sequence comes from Podarcis filfolensis, assembly GCF_964270895.1. Lineage (NCBI taxonomy): Eukaryota > Metazoa > Chordata > Lepidosauria > Squamata > Lacertidae > Podarcis > Podarcis filfolensis. The sequence goes on from NC_139603.1 coordinate 41,447,624, forward strand.
ATCCTTAAGAAGCCCTGGGGAAGTTTGAGCACATAGGCTAGGCCACAACAGGGAGTGATGACCAGCCTGACAGCAAATTTCTGTCCCAGGCTTGGAATGCTACTGCCTATAGTCAGCAGTATTGAGAGTATCTCTGTCCACGGACATGGAACCTGTAAGACAGGGAGCTGTGGCCTTTCAGTTGTTATTAGACTCCAGGCCCTATCAGCCTGAACCAGCATGGCCAATTGTCTTGTATGTTGGTGGGAATTGTAGTCTATCAGTATCTGAGGGGCTACAGAGTCTCCATTCATGCTGTAAGCAATAATGTTGTGGCCCACTTCAACCCATTCCTACAGTATGTGTGATTCTCCTCTCTCTTCCTCTCTCTTCACTTTGTGCTGCCCATCATAGGCATAAATGTCTGTACAGTGGCACCTCAGGTTACAAACACCTCAGGTTACAAACACTTTGGGTTACAGACTCCGCTAACCCAGAAGTAGTACCTCAGGTTAAGAACTTTACCTCAGGATGAGAACAGAAATTGCGCGGTGGTGGCATGGCGGCAGTGGGAGGCCCCATTAGCTAAAGTTGTACCTCAGGTTAAGAACAGTTTCAGGTTAAGAACGGACCTCCAGAACGAATTAAGTTCATAACCAGAGGTACCACTGTAATGTTATATAACATGTTTTTTTAAAATGTTATAACTTTTTTTTTAGGGGAAGAGTGTTATATATGTACTCAAAACATTCATTTGAATGTTATACATAGCTTTTGTCGATAGAACTGTTTGCAACTTGCTTTAATTGCAGACTTCATTGTAAGCGGGGTTTACCACTTCTGCACCATCACACAAACTATGATGTTAGAGAGACAATGCAAGAACCTTTCCTCCCACTGGTGTTCCAGGGCAGGTTTTGTGGGACTGGACAGGAAACAAAATGTGAAATGATTTATATTTGTCAAAACAGAATGGCGCAGCCTTCCAGCCGCGCTCTTCTCAGGAACAAAAATGCAAGGCAGATTTCTGAATCCTTAATTTTGAAACACAATTTCTCACTTCTTCTGTACCATTTTGGAAATCTCCAATAACACAGCTTTTGTGGGGGCGGTTTTGCATGCCGAGGTGCAACCAAAATTCCGGCAGACCATGTTTTGATTTACGTAAAAGGAAATGCGGCCAAGAATCTATCAATAATCAAAGTGCATTCTTTAGCTTCAAAGCATCTTGAGCTCCAATATTTGCATTAACGTTGTCTAATAAAAATCTTCTTTTCTCTAACACTGGCTTTTTGTGGGGCTTGATGGGGCCATATTTTTCAAGCCAGCAAAATGCTTTATTACCAACACCTTGCTCAATACTTCAACCGAAGAATGAAGAAATGTTAGTGCATCTCTTGTCCTTCATAGCCATGTCCTTTAGTACATTAATATAAAGCCACCGCTGTTATTTGACAAACAAAACAAGTTTCAGCCATGTGTCCTTGAAAACTAGATGTGTCCTTTTATTCTCAGGCCTATGTCATTGCTGCCTCGCCATATATATATATATATATATATATATATATATATATATATAATCTTATTTTGGAAGCCCTTGTCTTTACTACTCTATGTCTAAGTTCTGTCTCTGAAACAGATGACTTTTTAAAAAAAAAAACCAAAAATGATAGTTCACCTTGGGGGGAGAGGAAAACTTTTTAAATCCATAATTGACAAGCAATTGTAATAAGTTTATGGTGATATATGTGTTAAGCTGGAGCATCTTACTTTATTATGGCCTTGGTTTATAGCAAAGCTGTGTTAAATGGTTGTTGATAATATTCAGCAGTCTATATGGAATTTTGCATGGCTGAAGGACTTACTTTCCTATTTTATTTATTCAAAGATTCCCCCCCCCCCCCTTTTCAGGGCACACTTGTCATCACAAGCAATGGATAAGATTCCTCAACAAAAAAAAAATCATAATATATAAAACCATCAAATTAAAACCACATTACTCATTTACTATGAATAGTACCAACTGATTCCAAGCACAGCAGTTATTAAATTTGGACTAAAATTAAAGTTTCTTAAGGTTACCCCCCATAGTTGCCAAAGATTGAGCCAAATGTATTTCCTGGGGTAGAGAGTAATTTTGTAAATTCAGGATCAAAGCCCTCACCTTAAAACCCATCAGTCAGTGGGTTGGAAAACAATGTCTCAGAAGCTGTTCTGAAACCCTAGCCTGTTCTGAAACCCTAGTCAGTGGGTTGGAAAACAATGTCTCAGAAGCTGTTCTGAAACCCTAGCCAGGTGGACGTCAGTACAGGCAGTCCTTCCAATAAACTTGTCACAAGACATGCAAGTCCCATTCTAGGGAGATGATCCAGAAGAACACACTATGTTAAATGTTACAGAATGCCTTTGAAAGGGAAGGAGAACCAACAGGATTATATTCCATCCATTCAATCTCTGTCATAAATCATTTACCAGGGCCATCCTGAACCTAGGCCAAAAACCACAAGTGAAAGGATCTAAATGATCAGTGTCCTCCAAGACTGCCTGAGACTCCCAAGACACCACTTTCTATGAAAATGAGAAAGCAAAATTGACAGATTCACCCATCCCTTTTATGGAGTCTTTAAAACATAAGACATTGGCCCCACCTCCATTCTCTGCTTGGGAGGTGGGGTAAAAGAAAGGGAGAGGATGTTCTATTGTGCAAGACAGAGGTCCTTACACTAATGGGACGAGTTTTTTTGGCTATAACCCATGATAAAGAAACACCCAGAGGCCTTGACAAAACCATAGACTGCTGCTACTTTTTAATAGTTTCTATAATACACATTTGTACATGTTTCCCCCTCACTGAATAATGCAAATCTTTCAGGCAGGTTTACTAACCTGGCATTTTTGTTTACTATGTTGCTGAATGATTAACACTTTTTCTTTTTTTACTTCAATGGCATATTTTATTATACCTTAACTATACTATTTTCTTCCTCTCTACATATTTGTTTATTACATTGGCCTACAGCCATGTTTCTGCTTCCTTATTTCAATTTAGGTTGTTGGAGGGTTTTTGTGTTTTTTTAGAAAAAAAGGTTGGATTTTGTTTGGATTCTGTTTCCTCAATGATTATCAAAGGTTATGGAACATAAACTTTATTTCAGAAACTTTGAGAGGCTTGTATTCAAATGTGAAACTTTGTAATATGTGCTGACCTTGAAACGCTTTCCTTCTATGGTTTGATGAATTTCAGCCAAGCAATTTTCAGCTGCTGAAAATGAGCTCTGACCAGAAGACACAATTAACATAAAGGTAAAATATTTGTTTTACCAACAAGAATATGTTCATTTCTTAGTCAGTATATTCACTTAATTTTATTCCTTCAAACTGCATCTGAATATTGGTATATGCGGTTCCTCAAATTATTGTGACACACGGAAATGTAACTCTTGTTCATGGTTGCTTAAGTAAATATATTTAATTGATTTCCTGTTGTGTTGTGAGTATATAGGGCACTAGGGACTTTGTATGTGATTACATACAAATCAAATCGAAGTTATTTTCAGACAAAATGCCCAGCAGATAATTTTCAGAAGAGTATTTCCAAACCAAGAGCAACTGTGTGTTTAAGGAAATGATTTGGTTCTTGCTATATGCATTTCCAAAAGGCTATATCTTCTTTAAATGATTTCCACCTAATTTGCACTATTAAGTCCTGAAGATAGTTCATGCAGTTTATACAAAATGCTACTGATTTGTGCTACATATATTGGTTTTCAGCACTGAAATCCATTAGTTCCTTAAACAAGTACAGTGGTACCTCAGGTTAAGTACTTAATTCGTTCCAGAGGTCTGTTGTTAACCCGAAACTGTTCTTAACCTGAAGCACCACTTTAGCTAATGGGGCCTCCTGCTGCTGCCGCGCCGCCGGAGCACGATTTCTGTTCTCATCCTGAAGCAAAGTTCTTAACCTGAAGCACTATTTCTGGGTTAGCGGAGTCTGTAACCTGAAGCGTATGTAACCTGAAGCGTATGTAACCTGAGGTACCACTGTACTAACCTTACAATCATTTTCCGTATTGCTAGCAATGGTTATTGGCGGGCGGGTGTGTGTGTGGATGTTTAATCTTTCCATCGATTCTTATCAGTCTCCCAACCCATTCCCCTAAACAGTATTGGGACTTTCATCTCCTCCTCCTCCTCGTCCCTTGACCCATCCAACCTTATTCTACATGCATCCATCTATTCAACAAATTGAAATCTTCTTTGTTTCAACTGTGTATTGAATTTTGTTTGTTTGTTTACACATCTGGGTTATTTGGCAATCCTATAGTAAAGCTTCCTCTTCTATTTTCTTTCTCTGCCCCCACTCCACCAATTGAGCAATGTTAGCAGTGCCTAAGAAGAGAGTGCAGTCTGCTCTGTGTAAACCTGGCATCACAAAAGCACAAAATGTGCCTTAGAAAGATACAGAAGGGACCAGGAATCACAAGAGGAAATGTATTTGTTCATAAGCACATCCTAATATACAGCACTCAGAAAGCATACCAACAAAAATGAGGCAGTAAAAATTGCTAAACAGAGGAGCCCTGATCCACGCAGAGCCAAAAAAAACCAATTTCCCCACTCTATTTACAGTAAAAAAACAGTTTATTTCAAGCTTCTAATGTTGATAATTTCATGCTTCTGATGAAATTTAGAACATTTATATTACAATGCACCTGGCTGTAAAATGTGCACTCCTGTGAAATTTGCAAACATTTCAGAATGCTTGGATTTCTGCATGTTACAGGAGGAGTGATGTCATGATGAGCAGCTGGACAATAATAGAAGATCTGTTGTGGCAATTGTTCAGATACTATGAAAAGAGCACACCCCTAACTATATATCTGGGACAGAATTGACTTTTTAGTACTGTCTAGTGATTAGATGTAATGGCTTGCATATCAAAATGACAGCACTGAGCACTTCAGACAAACCGCTAAGGAAAAGTGAGTGGATTGATGATCTTATTCAGACAGAAATGGCAACAACAGATATTATGGGTTTCCCACTGCCATATAGCCACATTACCAGAGTAAGAAATATCCATCATGTTGTTGTTTCACATTCATAAATATATTATACTTTCGCAAGTCCTAGACAAAAATTACAGATGAAGAAGAATTTTGGCATTTCAAGACAGTACAGCTACTCCCGTATAGATCTAGATCTCGCAAACTCATTTAGAGTTCTTTATTGATCTAGGTCACCCTACCATCTCTGTTTATCAAACCAGAACCTACATCAGGAGTGGCTAACCTGTGGCTTCTAGCTCCCATCAACTTCAGCTACTTATGGACAATGATCAGGGATAATAAGAGTTGTATTCAGCAAAAGAGGCAGGAGTGGGTTCAGGTTAGTCTACACAGAGCCATTTTTCCATTCCAGATTCTCCTGGGTCATATACTTCCAATATACTTTCATAGCATAGCTGCACACTCATAGGGACATATGTGCTATCTGTCTCCCCCCCGGCAGAAACTAGCACCAACTCATCTTTCGTGTTCAGTCACAGTCATACAGGCATCTCCATGAAGTCACTCACCCTCATCTCTAGCTTCTATCACATATCTTTCAATCTTGTGTTGAAAGAAAGCATAAGGTGAGGCAGGTTTCATTGTGGCTCAACCCTGAATGTGTGAGGTATGGAATGAGAGATATGCCTTCAGTCTGCCACAGAACATGTTTCTATTCCCAGTGTAGCTAGTTAGAAGGCTGTTGTTTTGTTTTGTTTTGTCTCCAGCATCTGATATTCAGAGAGAAAGTGTATATCTGAGCTTAGAGATTCCAATTAGCTATTGAGAGTCCATGAATCTGTTAAAGCCATCATTGCATCATTGGGTCAGCAAATTATGTATGTTTATTATGTGTTGTGTGAAAAAATATTATCTTTATCTCTCTAGAATCTGCTGCCAATCAGCTTCATTGGGTGACCCTAAGTTCTAACAGCATGGAAGAGGGTGGGGAACATGTGTCTCTGTTCACTTTCTCCACAGCAGAAAATTTATAAATTTATTTTCTGTTTCTCCACCTTCAATCGTCTGTTTTGAAACCAAAGGGTCCCAAATACTTTAGCTTTTATGATAGGCAAGTTCCTTCAACTCATTGATAACTGTCATCTTGTGAACCTTTTACAGCTCTTGGATGTCCTTTTTAAGATAGGCAAATCAAAACCATATGCCGTATTCCAAATGCAGTCACACCGCAGATAACAGCACTGCAATTTCTGGCAGTTTCGTTTGTACTCTCATTCCTCAGAATTGCAAACATGGATTTTGCCTTTACCATTGTCATTGAGTACTGAATTGACATTAGAGTGGCCCATGGATCACCAAAAACAGAAGACAAATGAGCAGAGATTTGCCTAAAATCCACAAATGCTGATTTATATGTATAGATGCAAAGTTAGACATTTAAGTGGCTTTACATTTCACCACAGTGGTGAAGACTGTATCTGGACTTTTCCAGACTGCTTGTTACAGCTATTAACTGTTGATGAGCAACTTCAAGGCCTCTTTTATCCTTTCTTTATGGTTCTTCATATTTCAACTGGACTTGGGCTAGGCAGCTTTTCAAACTGAGGACCCCCTTAAGGAAAGAACTGTCACCTGACAAACCTACCCTGAAAAGTAGGACACATGGCCAGCTTAGTTGACATTTTTAGGGACCTATTCCCCATGACAAAAATAAAAAGCACCTATGACATAAGCACTTACAAATTCATCCTTAGACTACCTGAACTCACCTCTAAATGTTGTACAGGTTTCCAACTTCTGGAGAAATACATATATGCACAGGAAACGTTCTTTCAGTCCAGTTAACCATGTTTGGAAGCATTCACAGACCTTACTTGGCACTTCAGCCAGAAGAAGCTTTCTCTATTATCTGTGAAGGAATTCCAGGACAAGTAGCAGAGTGAATCAGAATATCTCCTGGGTAGTATAACTCCTCCTTCTCTGTAGCTGGCCTTGATGAAACCCAATAATTCCATCTAATTATTGTGGAAGCAATAGTTCCTTGCTGTGTAATCTTTGTAAGAGCAAGTACTGCTTCGAAAAACCTGAAGTTTTATCCTACCGCTATAATTTAATGTATTAAGAGGACAATCACAGCAATAAAAGAGTTGTAATGATGAGTTCTTCTTTTACCCTTGTGTCTCTTTGGAGATAATGGGGTTTTAAGAACTCTAGTTTTTCTTTTACAGTTTCTTGGAAATTTGTCCAACAAGCTGTTTTTTTTCCAAGGCTGCACTCCACTGGATAATGTGTGTGTGTGTGTGTGTGTGTACATACACAGAAACAGAAGCAATATGATTTCACACAAAAATACATTATGTTTCACAGGAAATACTAAAAATGAAACCACTTAGACCATAATTTTCAGGGCATGTGCACAAGTGTTTATTTTAAAATACAATAAAGACCTGATTGACTTCCAATGCCCTTTTAGATGGGTTCTGGGAGAAGGTTTACTGGTTTGTTTTTGTTCTTATTTTTGTTATGTATTTTGTGTTTTTTATATTGTGATTTTATGTTGTTGAACCGCCCTGAGATCTATGGCTATACAAATTTGATTAATAAATAATAAATTTCACAGGTTTATTTGAGGAATGAATAAATGGTGGGTGTCCTTTGCATGTTTACATATTTCAGAGGATTTAGACTTTAATCTAAGCTGCAATCATGTCTGGGTATCTTCAGAAGATTTAAGAAAAGGAAAGTTTCCTGAGTCATGGGGCAAATTGTCCCACTTCAGGTGGATGCAATCAGAGAAAACATGGATTCTGGGGTAGAACAAAACACTTCTACTTTTTTCTAGCATGGAGCTGAAAAATTCTCCCATTTTCTGACCATTTATTATTGAGAAAAGAAATTTGAAAATTATCAAAGGGCCAAGGGGTATGTATGACTGTGCTTTCTTACATTTCCCAATAGTCTTCACACTGCAGCCCTCCTCAGTGATGGCATTTTATTGAAATCCCATGGCATCCTAAGATGGTCTGTCCTGTAAGCATAGAAATGTGGTTCACCTGAAACTTGGTCTTTTTTCTTCCTTCATAATGCTTTATTCTGGATTGTTTTATTTAATGTTTTAAGATTGGTTGTATACCACTTTGAGATTTGTTTCTTAAAAATATAAAGTGTTATAGAACTGAAAATGAACAACAACAACTCAATCCAAACCTTTGCAAATGGGTAGAACAGGCTCCCTCAACCTTGGCCCTCCAAATGTTTTGAGACTACAGTTCCCATTATCCCTGACCACTGGTCCTGCTAGCTAGGGATCATGGGAGTTGTAGGCCAAAAACACCTGGAGGGCTGAGTTTGAGGAAGCCTGGGGTAAAAGATACCTCTTCTTCTTTGACCTCACTAACCACACACTGTAGCCAAAACCTTGTTCTTGTGCAAGCCAGACCATTATATCCATTTCTTGTTTGAAGTATTAAGTATTATTTATTAAAATAAATACAAAATACATCCTAAGTCCCATGAATGCTTATTGTTTGGTTCCTTCTGCCCCGTTTCCATGCTTTTAACTTGCCCTAAAGGGAGCCGAGTTGAAAATTTGTAAATGAGAGACTTTTCAACGTATTACCTCAGTGTTTTAGCATACAATATGATCATTTAAGGGTTTGTTTGTTTTTCCTTTTGTTCAGCTGCTTTAGTAGTGTTTAGTGGTTTTGATCCAGCTCTCATTTTGATTACCCTGCGGGAATGAACTCTGGGATCTGTTAGCTTAATATTGTGAATAAAATTAGCTTGTTCTTTCGCTATGTTTTGTAGCAGAACAATGGGAGCAGGGACATTTATGGCAAAATGAATAGAATTTAATAATATTTTAGAAAGGGCAATATCAAAGCCATGATTTTTAAAGACAGGGCCTTTTCTTCTCAAACACCCACTGTCATTCATCAAAATGTGTGAGCGCAACAGAAATTTTCTCCACTCATCATCACCTTTGTTGGGAGGGAGGGGGTAAGAGAAAGAGGCAGAACAATGAATAAGGAAGTGGAAGCTGTGGTACAGCAGAGAGATAAATACAGTGGTGCCCCGCAAGATGAATGCCTTGCAAGACGGAAAACTCACTAGTTGAAAGAGTTTTCCGTTTTGGAGGTGCTTCGCAAAACGAATTTCCTATGGGCTTGCTTCACAAGACGAAAATGTCTTGTGAGTTCCTGCGGGTTTTTTTCCTCCCCCCCCCCTTTTTCTAAGCCACTTATCCGCTTATCCGATAAGCCGATAAGCCGCTAAAAGCCGCTAAAAGCCGCTAATAGCGCTAATAGCGCTAATCCGCTAATCCGTCAATGGGCTTGCTTCGCAAGATGAAAAAACCGCTAGACGAAGAGACTCGCAGAACGGATTCTTTTCGTCTTGCGAGGCACCACTGTAGCATATAAAATCCCTTAATAGTACAAGACACAAGGTGATCCTCAAACAACAGATCAGAGCTGCCTTAACTGAAAGGATATTTTTCTCAGGAAAGGAAAAGCACAACACTGGACTTCATCCCACCTTGGTCCTTCCACTCTCCCTCCTTGACTGCTTCCAGAAAAAGACCTAGAAGGAAGGGATGAAGTGTTAGTTTCCCATGTGTATTACAGGTCTTTCCGTCCTGCTTTTGGTGTTTTTATAAATCTATCAAAATTCATATTTACATTGCACATCAGGAGTACTCTGAAGGTGCATTTAGACAAAAATGAAAGAAAGCCTTGGACCTACGATAGTCTTACCTGAGTTTGCCTTCAAGGTAATTTTAGATATCACTTCCTTTGCCGCCTTACATGGGTTTTCCCAGAGCCTCTTCTACCAATTTACATCAGGGTGGCTAATATTTGAACCTACAGAAATGGTGGATGTACAACTTACATTAGCCTCAACTATCTTGGTCAGGGATTAGGGGGGTTGCAGTCCAACAATATCTAGAGAATGACAGATTAGCTGTTTGACATTTGGCCAAGACAAATGCAGTGATTCTCTCCCTGCCCTGTGCAGCCTTGGATCAGGGTCTCTCTAGCACACCTTCAGAGGAGCTGGGTCTTTTCAAAGAAAATCTTTTCTCTGTCATAAGCATCATACCAAACTGTGACTTGGTGTAATATAATGATTGAAATGGAAAAGGCCTAGGCTGACAGTTTAAGGCTGCTTTGTAAGATCTATTTCCCCCCTCATCTGCAATGACAAATCATCCCTGAATGGCAGGGCATTAAGATGGTACAAAAGAAGGCAAATTTGGGTGTCTGGGATTTGATGCTTGAATATGTATATGTGGAAAACAAAGAGCCAATCATATATACAACAAGCATTCCTTTTTATTTCTGAAGGAAATCAGTCATTTTGGATTTTACATGATTACTTCCTGAGCAGTAAGTCTATGCAAATACAAATAAAAAGCATTATTTGTTATTTGGCACTTCGAAAGACAATATATTAAAGAGCTAGTTGGTACAGCTTTTACAACTTTCTCATTGATTTTGCCGTCATTGATTTTCCTTCAGCTGAGACCCATCTTTTCATCATGCTACTGCCTTTATGATTTCAGCACTTCAAATAGACTATGCACAAAACATGCATATGTAGGTGAATATCATAATTTTCTTAAGGTTTTGTTGCTGTTTCTTTGCCTTCTTAGCTCAGCTTGTTTTCAGCACTGTTCTTCTTTATAAAGATATTATTGGTTTTAATATCTGGTAATAAGAAAAATTTCATGTTATTATTATTATTATTATTATTATTATTATTATTAAAATGGAAACAGTGGATGGTGTGAGTCTTACTCAGAAGAGACTCTTGAATTCAATTGATTAACTTGTCCATTGACTTCAGTGAGTCTACTCTGAGTATGACTTGGTTGCATCGCACTCAGTACCCTGGTTTCTCCATCCTTGAAATGATTTAAAGAGAAAGGCAAACTTTCCAATGAACTAATCAATTGATTAGTTGTTCCTAAAAGGTATGGGTGATATTCAACTAAATTTTACTCAGAGGAGACCTATGGAAAATTATGTACATGACTAAGTTAGGTCCATTAAATTCAGTGCATCTACTCTGAGGAAAACTTAGTTGAATACCACCCTATATATTCAGTCCATTAACACATAATTCAGGGTTTGGATCCATTATGCTTTTATATTTTTATTATTATTATTATTATTATTATTATTATTATTATTATTATTAGCCAATATACACCCAATCTGCAGGACCCATTCCTTCAAAAAGATCCTTTTTCCATCCACTGTTCACTGCTTGCAGGCAAGCCATGTTATATGAACTGCATACAGCCGAATTTGCTGTTGTGACAACTGTTTCAGGTTCTGTGTGAGTTCACGTGTGTGTTGGAACTGCTTATGATACCATTTCTAATTCCTAGGGCTTACCGCTGCACCTATGCAACTAGCAACCTCTAATTTCAGAAGAAAATCATTCTAGTGAGAGTATTTATCTTCACCTTGTAGAGTAACAGCTTTTTAAAGAGTAGGGGGGAGGCAAACCATTTGTCAGTGCTCACTCTGCCTAATAGTAGCACTTGCCCTGATTGAACTGTTTTGCAGGTACTGTATCTCAGATTTTTAAAGTTAAGTTTCCAAAAGATATCTCTGTTTTGGAACTACAGCAAGGAGCCAAGCATCTGAGGCAATTATAGTACCACAGCATCTAAGGAAAGAAATACTAAATATGACAGAAAACAGAAATCTGGAAATTGAGCAAAGTAAAAGATTGGCTTTAGAAACATATGTGTAGTTTATATACCAGATTCAAGTCTTCAAAAATAATTTTTAAAAAACAAAAAGCTATGTTGCCTTAAGAAAGTATTGAAGCAGTTTTCCAGTGTTAATACTGAAATTCAGAAGCAACACACACAACATTGCTATTTAATCAAGATAATAATGTGTTGTTGTTTTTAAAGACAGGGTGTAATAATAACAGAACTAAGGTATTCTGTGAATAGAAGAAAGTGTTTTTGGGGAACACCAGGATGTTTTGAAATCTTGGGTAACAGCCGTTTTTTAAATTCAGATATAGTAACACTGCATAGAGTGTTAAGTAGACTTTGTTCCAAACATACTTCAGTTTAAAAACTCTGCAGCAGCAAATATTACAGAAAACATAGCATTTGGTTGATCTAGACAATGGAGGTGGTGACTGATATAGTGCAGTGACCATGGACTTTTTAAAAAAACTATTCAAAACAAGTTGATATATCATAGATTTATGATGAGATCATGGCTTGGCACCTAGTTTGTTTGCTCATGAGTGAGAATGCTCTTAGAAATGTGCAGCAGAAAAGTGCTGTGCATTTGGCAAAAAAATGTAAGAAAGCTTTACCTGGGATGTCCTTATTCAGGCTACATAAGAAGCAATATATATCATGGCACCAATCTACAGTTGTAGTGATTTGGTTTCCTTCCATTCCCCCCCCCCTTTTTTTTTCTTTTAGAAAACACTCAGAAATATTTTCAAATTAGAAATACAAAACAAAGCAGGCAACAATGTTTTTGGTTGCTATTAATTCCACTGGAAAGAATCCCATCTGCTCCTCATTATAGTCTTCTGCATGCCATATCTTGGGTAATGAGAGCGTTTCAAAATGTAGTTGTCATTTAACAACACACCTGAAAAACAACACATATGGAAAACTTCCCTAGGAACCAGGTTATAAACTCATGCAGCACCATTAGAAAGCATTCATTGTTTCTCTCTGCAGTTAATAGTGTTCACTAAATCTGACCACACATTTAACGCAACCATCAGGTGTTTCTGTCTGTATGCTTGTCTCCATGTAAGTAATTTCATAAATTGGGTAGTCTAAGAAGCATAAGAACATGCTACCCTTTGCAGCATACCTATCTCATTTGAATGGTTTTGTGGCTTTCTGAATTTCCAGAGAAGAAAAATCATGGTCCATTTTTAGACTAGAGCATTATAATCAGACATTTAGCCAGTCAGAAGTTAAGTGACTTATTACACAGTTGCAATTTATCCCACAGTAATTGGATCTTACTAAATAAAATGTAGTTAAATGTGTGAAATATTTCCTGCCATCATAATTAAGTGATCCTGAAACCAAACTTTACCTCAATTAGTTCAAACTATAGCAGGACAGCATAATAATTACATATCAAGTAGATCATGGATATACTAAAAATATCCGGCATAACAATTCCACAGACATGGCCTATAAGAGAAAGAGAACTTTCCCAAAACCAAAGATCCTTCCCTCTCTTTCTAAGGTGACTACAGTATGTACACATCACTCAAAAAGGGAATTCACCACATATATTTTTTTAAAAGGGCACCAATTTGTATAAAATTTGCACATGCTAATGTATATGCATTGATGGATTTTTTAAAAAAACTGCTATAATTTACATAGAAATACAATACATCATAGTAGAGAAGACGGAGACCAGGTGTCCTGTGTCCCTGCCTAATGTACTGTCCAGGTGCTAACTGTTCATGGGCAGCCTCAAGGAACCCATTATCCATTCTCATGGTCCAGATACCCCTTCAGATAGTGGACTCCTTCAAATAAAGGACCGTCCTCTGCAAAATAAGACACCCTACTTATCTCCTGCCTGGATTATCAACTAGACTATCAACAACAGGAATGAGCTCCTTTATCCATACAAGCAACACTGCATGGAGGAGGATGCAGGGATGAGTGTGTTCACCCCACCACTTTTGTCACTGTCCCCATCACCCCACATAAGTTAGAAGGTAGATGGGCGTCTTCATGCTCTTTAGAAGCCTGTACAGTTGGAACACACTCCCAGTTACACCCTCCAACTCACAGAGAGTGTCAAAAGAGGCAGAAGTAAACATTCTCATTCCCACTTCTGCTTCCAGGCAATGCAGTGAGAACCAGTGTGGTGCATTGGTTAGAATGTCAGACTTAAGACCTAGGAGAACAGGATTGCATTCCAACTCAGCCATGAAGCTCACTGAGTGACTTTGGGCCAGTCACTGTCTCTCAGCCTAACCTACTCTCAGGGCAGTTATGGGGATTAAATGAGGAGGAAAAGAACCATATATGTTGCCTTGAGCTGCTGGGGGGGGTAAGATATAAATGAAATACATAAATAAATAAATATGTTACTCACCTCAAGAAAGGAATATCCAAAATGGGTTTATAACTGCCCACTTCTGCAGGTTTCTGCACCTGAAGCTGTTTTGATGCTAGTTTGAATTCAGACGAGTGATTGGCAGTTTGAAGATTCCGATGCTTTTCATTTCTTTTTGCTTACTTTGTAGTTAAAAGTTAAGCCAACACTTACCTAAGTGAAGCTACCTGAATGGCTGCATTGAATTAACTAGGAGGCCAGCAAACATCCTGATTGTTCTAAACAGCTAACTTGAGAAGTTAGGGAATTTGGGTTCAAAGACCTGGTAATCAATGCACATGAAAGCAATTAGTTACCGTATTTAGGATATGCAACAGACCTGGATTTCTATACCCCTAATAAAACCATGTTTCCTTCCCATAATACTGATTGCTTATCAATGGACAACCAAACCTAAGGTGTATATGGAACTTTATATGTTACAATAAATTGACTTTACATCAGTTATATTTTATAAAGTAGCTCCCCTCATTTCCTTTACCAAAGCTGCACATTAAAAAAAGAAGGCTCAGTAACACCTATTAGTTAGAATACTATTCCTGTGACAAAATATGCATGTCTTGACAGCAGGATCAAAAGGTGCTAAAATTTAATTGGACAAAATAAGCTCATGAAGATTCAGCCTCTGTAGACGAAGGTAATATATGTGTGTGCAGAAAATCAACTAAAAGTGGAAGTTAAAGTCATGTGGGAACATTTGCCGTAGGGTTTCCTTCAGCCAGGTACATATGAAGAGCTTTGCTGGATCAGGCCAAAGGCTCATCATACCACTTAAGAGATTTTTAAAATATTATGCAGTTTATAAATTTATTTTAAAAATTAAAAAAATAAATTTTAGTCCAGCACTCTGTTCTGATAGTGGCCGACCATATGCCCATGGAAACTCGGCAAACAGAAGCTAAGCTCAACAGTACTCTCCCCATCTGTGATACCCAGTGATTGGTATTCAGAGACATGCTGTCTCTAGCAGTGGAGGCAAAATATAACCATCATGGTTAGGAACCATGGCTAGCCCTAACCTCCATGAACTCTGTGTAACCTATCCTGGGACTCAGCTATACATCTGCAAAGAAAACGTTTTGATTGTGTTGTAAAGTGCAATATACAAATGTGACACTAGATGGTGAAAGTGAGCTATGCCAAATTCAATGTTTTTTTCAAAACATTTTTTTTTAAAAAAAGCATTTTCACAGCGTTTCTTATATGTGTGTAGATTCTGCCCTACATAACTCTAGCAAAGAAAAACACTACAGAGGGAATGCATACAAGGCATGATCTACAGAACAAAACATTAAACATTAAAATAAATCTTCCCTATACAGGGCTGCCTTCAGATAGCTTGGGGGTTGGATAACTCCATACCTTCCAACATTTCTCCAGTGAAAACAGGAACATCCTAAGGAAAAGCAGGACATTCAGGGATCAGTTCTGAAACTGGGACAGCTTCTGTAAATCCAGGACTGTCCCTGGAAATTAGGGAGGGTCTGTGCCTGTAGTGTACTGCCTGACTGTAGTGCCTAAGAAAATGAGAGCACCTGCTGGCTGAATAAAACAAGAGCTCCAGGTGCTTAAAATACTTTATTTATATGAGCCATTTTGCAATTCCATAAAATGAAAATGGTGAGTGCGGGGAGGGGAACAGTTTACATGAAGCAATTGCTATGGCAAATTCAGCACAGTTCCACAGGAATCTGCTCAGCTACATATATTTACCACAGCACAACATCTCATGGTTTGCTTTTGATATAGCCTAAGGGATTTTCTTTCCAAGCTCTATTATATATTGATCTTCTTTGAAGTATGTATTTTTATGTTGTAACTGAAACAATGTAGAGAAGACCAAAACAATACAAACTAACCCTAATAAATGCCACAAACAAACAGGGATTCACTCACTTAATATTGCTCTTGCCTATTTGAAGACATTTGGCTTACAATCAGAAAGCACTAACTTCTACACACTGTGCTTTAATTTCCTGCAAACAGCAATCTAGCCCAATGCAGGCCTACTCTGGTGAAGGAATTCCTCCTGTGTCTAAGCTGCTGGGGAGATTTGTCAATAACACTTTAGCACACATACAAATGGTTTGCTGAGAAGCTGGACACCGATAAAACAGAAAGCTTGAGAGAGCCCTTAAGATCCTCTGTGTGGCAAAACAGCAAGTGGTAGCTATCCTGAAAAGAGGGAGAGTCTGCAAAGTGCCTCCTATCCAACACAAATTGCTTTCCTTTTTTATATGAAAAAGGCAACAATTTATTGGCAAAATGGCTTTTCTTTGCTCAAAGTAAAATAGCTTGCACTTCTGTATTTTTCAGTTTATTTTGCTTGGAGTCATATGAGCAACACCACATAGCTCTAATGCATCAGCCTTACACATTTGCACTTCCATTTCTTATGTGTACAGTAATATTACAAAATCATTAATGACTGTGGTGCACAAGCTCAGTTGTTCAGAGAATTGTCCTTCTTTGTTAGAGATCTTCAACTGTATTTCTGATAACTAAGTAGGTGTTTTAGAAAGTAACACAGCCATTTTGTCCTTGTTTTCCAAGAATCATAGAGGTAGGAATGCAGTCCTGATCAAGAGAGAAGTTACTGATACTTCATTCATTCTGCTTGTCTCCCTTCCAGAGAACATATTTTTAATATGGAAGTTGCTGTAGAGTTTCACTCCTATCTTGACACCTCCTAGCCTGGTTGCAAATCTTGGACTGGCACTGAGACTCTGTGTTTTCTCTTTACGATAGCTGTTAATGATTTTCATCTAAAAGAAAACAGACTAACTGCTCAGAACCTGCATTCTGCAACAAACTTCCATTTTCACTTTCTAATCATCATATATATATATATATATATATATACACACACACACACACACACACACACACACACACTATCAGACCCAAATTAAGAGTAAACAGAAGCTTTGAGGATATGGGATCCCAGAAGATTCCATCTTTTGACCTGTGCTGTTAAGCATCTACTTAAAACCACACAGGGAAGTTATTTGGAAATTTTGAGATACTGCCATCAGTAACCTGATGATACCCAAGTCTATCTCACCATATTTCAGATTTCAGGGAGAACGTTGAACCAATGGCAGTGATGTAGGCTATAAATTCTGGGAAGGACAGAAGTACTGTTGGTTAGCAAAGCCAATCCAGGTATATGTTTGCAAATTGTTTGGGATGGAGTGGCACTCTAAGAATCAGGTTTGAAGCTTGGGAGTAATTCAGGATCAAGTTTTCCAAAGGCAGGCGTTAACTGGCTGAAATACGAGACAGTGTCTATCTAGCTGTAGCACCCAGGTTGAAAAACTTTCTATCTAGGATGGCCAGCTGGCCAGCTCCTTATTTGTACAGTTAGACCTACAACTTACATGGGGATTATGTTCTGGGGAATGCGCCTAAAGCCAACATTGTGTATAGCCAAAATACATTGGGTTCAGTGAAAGGTGGAATGGGTCAATAGGACTTAAGCATACTGTTATGAGGGGGTTTTTTGGGGGGTAGACTGTATGCTGAGACCCTTCTAATCCTTGGATCTAGTAAGTGTTAAAATCTTACCAAGGATTTACATTCCTAGTGAGGTGATAGCCTAGGTAACAGGCCATTATAGGAACGAAGATGGTGGATCTGTGCCAGAAGAAAAATGGGGTGGACCTCCTCCTTCAACTAGCTAGTAGTTAGAAAGACAAAGGCCAGAGTTGAGTGATGTGAGCTGGAAACTGGAAGCTGGAAGAACAGCAGGCTGGGAAGCCAGGGAGAAGGGGAGGGTAGATTTCTGTTAGAATCCAAAGCTGCGCCTATGAGGGAAGCAAGACTTTCTTGGAGTGTTAATGCTGCAAACCCCTCCATTGTAGGCTAAGGTTGTATAAATGTGTAAATAAACCATATGTCATAAAAACACCACAGTCTCTGCTGTTCCTCATTCCAAAGGAAACACAAACCCTGAACACTCTGGAATCTCACACCACTTGGAGATTTGGGTGGCATGAAACAATATTTTAATTGCATCCTGGACTTCATGCTATTCCCCCAAGAATAATTTTGTTTTTCTTGTTAAATCCACTGGTAAGGTTTCAACATCGCTAGAGAATACTGCATTCTAATTCTGCCGGCAGCTTCTTCAGCCATTCTTTGCACTAGTGCTATTCATCATGTAGGGCTCACGTTTCTGCATCCATTTTAAACAAGCTTTAATTATCCAAGGTGACAAGAGCAAGAACCTTTGATCAAGCATTCAGCATTTGAAATTGAAGCTGCAGGAATGACATTAAGATGCCACCACCTTCAAAGCCACTAACTTCAGTAATAAGCATCAGTAGCTGGCAACTAAAAGAAATAGCAAATAATTACTGGAATAGGTTGAGGAATATACACACACTATACACAACTGAGCCATTTGCACTCTTCCCACCATCACCTATTGCCCCTTCCATCCCTTTTCTAAAGCTTTTTGATTTTTTAAATAACCATTTATAAGGCAGCTGCACCCGGCAAAGTGTGATGTTGGTTAAACCTTGCAGTGCATCCAGCTGCCATGCAAGGAAAGTTTCAAAAGGGAAAGTGGGGGAATCTTTCCTATACATTACTGGAAAGCCAAAGGGATTGAGTGGGGAGAGGAGGAGAGGAATGATCACAGATGAAGAGAACAGCTCTGCAGTGGTGGTAGTGGGGATGGTGATGAAGTTTACTGAGTGACCCTCACACCCCTTTCATCACAAACCTCTCCCTATTGGCCAGTGGCCATCACATGGTCCTCTTCTCAAGCCGGAAGCAAACTCCTGAGTCATTTTTGTAGAGGAGAAAGAGAAACATATCCCTGCTGTATGAGTAGGAATGATATAATGGAGCAGGAAGCATTGCAGCTTAGATCTCACCTGGTATTCAAGCAGGGGAGCCAACTTGGGCCCCGGTTATGGGTGCCCAGTGTGTGTGATGTAATGATGTCACGTTGTAGCGTGACATCATGACTTTACGCATGCCTCCTGACCTCTGAACCTGACTTCTGGTGGCGCTGGAAGTCAGGTTCCAAGGCCTTGTGAAACCTTGGAAGTTGTGTTGAGACCCTGCGGTGTGGGTACTGAGCACCCACAACAAAAATTTTGTGGGTGCTCAGGCACCCAAAGCACCCTATAGTTGGTGCCCCTATAGTCAAGCAAAGGCATCTATGTTGGTATATAGTCCAGTTATGTACACTTTCACAGCCATGTATATCAGTATATAAAATATGTATTGGATGCAGGCTTTAACAGCATTAGTTAGGGTTGACAGGATGTAACATTGTCCAGA
The DNA here is from genome assembly GCF_964270895.1 of Podarcis filfolensis. Classification (NCBI taxonomy): domain Eukaryota; kingdom Metazoa; phylum Chordata; class Lepidosauria; order Squamata; family Lacertidae; genus Podarcis; species Podarcis filfolensis. Next base: position 41,467,053 of record NC_139603.1, read on the forward strand.
GTGCATTCTCTTTACTTCCCACATTCCCAGGCTGGTATTTAAAAGGTTCTAAGACTGAGGTCCAAGGAGACCATAGAAATAATTATCTGGTTTTGTGGGTTATCTTTCCCCCCTTATTTCAGTGGGAGTCTAATAACCCTGCTTTGCTTTGATTTAATCTAAGTCAATCAGACCTTTGGGGGATAGATAGCATGGAAGTGAAATAATCAGAGCAAAGTCAGAGCCAACTTGTCCATCCTTATTTATCATTTTAAGTGGATGCTATTAAGGGGATGCTTGACCTAATCATAAGAATGCTACGTCCTTAGCATAGAAAGATGTAATAGCCTCTCAATTGACCACCACTTTGGAGAGAAAGGGGAAAAGAAACATAAGAGCAATTATACATATGAACTTTCAGTCACAGCAATTAAAGGATAGGTGGTAATGTGCTGAAAAACACCTGTTTTTTTCCCCTAGTAATAACATGGCCTTGTCTATCTAGCATATGAAAACAAAATCCCATTTCCATATTGACTATGCTTTGTCACGTTTACAGGGGAGGAAAATTATTTGGCATTACTGTCAATCTACAATTAGACAACAGTCAAGTTTATTGATGTCGGAAATAATTCACCAATAATGTTCAGAGGCCTATTTGCATATAAATGTTTCTTGTGACTACTCTAAAAGCTTCATGAAGGCAACAAAATGCATATTGGGATAGGGAAGTAGATCTCAAGTATAAGATTATTCTTTATAACCAAATGTCGTTCCACTATCAAATAAAAAGAATTATAACCCTATATTACAAAGTAAAAATAAAATATTCATGTATAAACATAGAACCATTTAGGCATTATGATAGAAAAAAGCATTTACCATCTAGAATGAAGTGTAATGCAATCAGATGATTGCCAATATAAGGGGGGACTAATTGAATAAAATTCTGTTAAATGATGTAACACAACAACAACAAATAAAGATGTTGCCTGCATTTTCTTAATACGGAAATTGGAAACCTTAACTAAATTTGGAAATGGATTAATTGGCAATCGAAATCTAGTTTGTGAGTCATCATATAATGGAAAGTAGAATCAATAAGTACAAGATCAGTTATCCACCAAAAGCAACACCTTCTTTCATTTTTATTTTAAATTGCCACCCAACACAAAATTCCATCAGATACGACTTGGAAAACATGATATGGGCATATAATTTAGTCTCAGATGCACATATGCAATAGCCCCATTCAAAAAACATGTGGGGGGATAAATTGTGGAGCAGAGCATGTGCACCAGCCTCATCCCAATATTATTGGTCTCACCAGATCCGCCCCCAAAATTTATACTCAGAGCAGGAAAATCTGGATGGGTTATTCAACTGTACAACACAATAGACTTAGAATCCTCCCCACAATCAAGAACCCTGGTTCCCGAGTAGGAAATACAATGTGGATTCTTAGTGCAATAACATGAAGGACTGCTCCCTGCTTCCTAGGGATTGATAAATCTATCAATTTTGGTTTCTCTCCGTTTCTCATTTTTTCTGTCTTAAGTTCAGTATGTGATTTTTTTGTTGTTGTTGTTAAAAAAGGTCCTCATTAAAATATCAGAACATTATTGAGAATTCCTCTGAATATACACATTTGTATGTAATCTTCCTTAATATAACGCATTTTTGCATGCTGTTTCCACACACATATATATACATTGTTATGCACACTTTGTACACATTACTTGGCTGGAGAACTGCATTGCAAAATTCAGAGGTGCGAATTTTGAAGGATGGTTGTGTTTCTGTTCGTATATTGTTTCAGAGAGTGCAGATCTAGAAGGGTAACCTTTAAATACCAACTGAATTGAATTTCTTCCCCATTCCTTCCCCTTTCAGACCTTTTCATTCAATGCAGGACGGCTGGGGTAGATTCAGCATAAATGGGGATACAGAGTGCAGAACTGGTGCACATAACCCTATGAATACTGGTGCACATAACCCTTCTGAACTTTATTCTCCTTCAACGTAAATGTCTGAATTGAGTTGTGTAGATGGGATAAAAGGGAAAGGGTGGCTTCGGAACAAAATGTACCAATAAATGAAGCTTGAGAAAGATGCAAAAGAACTGATCCTGAACAACATCTAAATAGTTCAGCCCAACTACACTCCAGATTGGGCAACATACAACGTTTGAACTAAACCCCCCCCCCCCTTTATGGATATTCTGTTAGTTTTACAATAAAAGGACATTGGTCAGCTTCAATAAAACTTGTGGAGTGCTACATGAATACATCAGTCACATATGAAAAAGAATATTGAGTGGGGACACTGTAAAAAAACAAAATTACTTAATGCACCACCAAGGCTTCAACTATCCATTGACATCGCTTCTCCATAAGTAAGTATGAGTGTCTAGAGGTCTGACAGTGACATCACTTTACTGAGCTGATATATGGGAACTATAGCTTATCTAAATGATCATGTTTGGTGTGATCTCTTAACAACCCTACTATATTGCATTAGATGCTCAGAAAGAGCCAGATGCCAATCTTTCCCCTGCCATCCCCAAAGAGATGGACCTTTGGGGTCTTTCCAATGGAAGACAATATCTATGCAGGCAGCAGCCAATAGCATGGCAATTAGGTTTGTATGTTTAAAAGTCTAGCTCAGTGTCTAGTGACAAAAGGGCCAGATCAATAATATTAGAAACAACATCAAAAATGCTTTGTTAAAACCCAATAAGCTTATTGCACTCCCACCATAAATGGATGATGGTTCCTCTCTTGTGACTGCCCAGCAGCATTGGGATGAACTCACAGAACTAATCGTTTCACAGAAGTCTTAATTCTCCCTTGAAGATTCACTACGCCACAATGACTGTGTTCTGCCTCTACTGTCTGAATACCAGTTGTTGGGAAGGCAGAGAGCAATTGCACTCATGCCCAGTTTGCAGACTTCCCACAGGCATCTGGTTGGCCACTGTGAGAACAGGATTCTGGACTAGATGGTCCTTTGGCCTGATCCACCAAGGTCATCTTAAATTCTTATTGTGTGTTAACCGAGGGTTGGGTTAGTTAACCTGAGCACACAAAGCTGCACTACACTGTGTCAAATACAGCTCAGTACTGTCTACTCTGACTAGCAGTGACTCTCTGAGACTTTAGAAATTACTCTTTCCCAACCTTCCAGATGCCAGGGAATAAGCCTGGGACCTTCTGCATGCAGGGCACATGCTGTACTACTAAACTATTGAGATCCCTTCTCCTCTAAAATTATATGCGTCTATGATCTCAATTCTTGATGGAACACTTAATAATTTATGGATTATATCTAATTAAGTAATATCAAGAGTACTTAATGAAATCAAGAGGCTTGATTTCATCTGTTTAAGTAGGTCTGCTCTAAGAATGCCTTAGTTGCAGAGAACTCTGTATCTTTAACCTGCTCACCCAAATTCTTGTACTTTAAGCATCTACCAAATAGGTATTTTATAAACTCATGTAAAACTGTGCACTTCTTTTGTGGTTATTTTGTTTAGAAAATATGCTTTTTGAAAAATATTAACCAGTAAAACCATACAGACCCACAATGCAGAGTGTAAATGTCAGCCCAGGTTCACAAAGGCACTTAACATTCCAGTGGGTTGAACAATTCATGGCAGTACTATACATACAATTCTCATTGGGTGAACAAGGTAAATGGATAAGGAGTTCTGCAAGAAAACAAGCATTTTTTTTAACTTAAGAAGGTAGATCATACCTAATAAGTTACAAAAGCAATCCCATTATGTATCCTTTGCTCTCAGTCAGTGGCTGCTCATTGCCTTTGCTCATCTAATCCAAATCAACATTCCCCAGGGTTCCAACCACTTGCCAGCAGTAATATTGCTTATTTCATTACTGTCATTTTCACATTGCAAAATGAAACACTAACCTAAACAGAATATCAGGTCAATAATTTGCATGGAAAACCACTACATTTTTCTGGGAACACAGCAGACATTCCCTTGACTCTACAACAGGCGAAACAGGCTTTCTACATTAGTCTTTAATAAGACCAATTAATCTGGAAAGCTAAGAAGGGTGTTGGACCATCCAGAGCAATGTCTATAGTGTATGACAGACTGTCTGACTAATTGTCATGTAGTGTGGTCATCTGCTCAGGGCAGTAAACTGCTGGCTCATAGAAATGATACTTGAGACCAAGGTGGAAAACTTGGGAAAGTTGGCAGAGCTATGTAGAGGATGGTGGAACATTACTGCTCCACTACTGATGTCCTGCTCCTGGCTTGTGTCACATCCACATTCATTTAAAGCATGTTATACCAGTTTAACACTGGTATATGCTTCACCTTGCCCCAGGATGTGCACCAATACTGAAAGAGGTTGGATGAGTTTTAGACTCTAGAAAAGAACAGCATGGGGTGGGAGCTACATCCCACTAGAACTCCGATTGGAAGCAGTGGACATTGGGCATTTGTTGAAGATAATCAGTATCACCTCCTTTGCTTACCTGTGTTCATGTGTAAATAATGCAATATATTGCAAAAGATCCACAGGTCTCCAGTGAATGTATGCCAAGGAAATAGAATCTGGCTTCATGTTGCTGCACCACCACCACCCTGGTGTTCCCACTGCTTGGAGAATTGGGGCACGTGTAATGCTGCATATAATACCTTGCATCCTACATATTGCTTAGCAGTTATGCCCCTATCTGGCATCTGCCTCTGAAGCTGTGTGTCCTGTGAGATTCCTGTTCGGATGACTGCATGAGTCAACAATGGAAGTTCTATAACTGAGATGAATACTGTATGCTGGGGAACTTTACAACCAATCTAACTAGCTGATTGTGTTGTCTGATGAGTACGCAAGTCCTGCCCCTGCTCTATATGCCATTCGGTGTATTTCTCCGTTCCCCACAGCCGCCCCAAGCCAGCAAAAAGTGAGTGATACACAGAGAGCTTTATCTCCAAGAGTCTGTGCCATCCTTTGAGGCTAGGAACCTTTGTGTAGCATATGGACTGGATACCAAGTTCTTTTATCTAAATTCGCTTGGAGTTAGCCTGCATACAAGCTGACAGAAGACTGGAGGTTGTGCAAAAGCAGTGGCGGCGGCAAATTAAGTTTGGATTTGTACTGCAGCATCTATAGAATAGGAAAAGGTTGGAAAGTGGCAGTGGGTAGGGGAGAAACCCAGGCAATCTGAAAAGAGGTGAAATAGGTTTGCTGAAGGGAAAGAAAAATATGCTGCTGCAACAGGAATGAAGCTTATTAAATTACAATATGACATCAAAAAGCGAGGTGGGGTGTTTTTCACCTAAAAAATAAAATACGAAAGAAAATTATATAAAAGCTGGCAAATATATGAATCTTTTCAATCTGTCACCATATGATCCTCTGTCCCCTAGACAAGCAAGTGCACATCTGCATATGTGAGATGCCGATAAGGCACTATGCTCATTCTGTTTTTGAGGTTATCCCTGACTTCCTCACGGTGTAGGTGATTAGCTTTGAATGAAGGCAGCTTGGAAGGGATGTAGCTCACCTTTGCGAAATAAGAAATAGAGTTCAAAGATCAGGGAATGTAATGGCAAGTCCTTCAAAGGATGCATATACCACACTGTATATAGTGGTAGCTTACTCAAAAACTCCACTTCCCCTCCTTTCACAGCTTCCCTTTGATCTCCAGCTGAAACATCAGAGCCGAGCTTTTAAAAAGACTTGATGTGCCTTTTATTTCGTCTCCCCACACTTCCACTGCCTGAGGAGCAACAATCTTCACGTCTTACATGAAAGAATTTATTTTCCCCCCTCCAAAATAAGGAGGAAAAAAAGTGCTGGTTTCTAATACCCCCTATAAAGAGGTTGAAATCATTTATCCCCAGTTCTGTGAAGACAAAAGCAGGTAATTGCATGGGCAAGCCATTACCTACAGTGGGGGGAGAAAAGGCAGAGAAACTGTCGTTACTGAGGGAACTGAGGCTGTAATGGAGCATTTCTTGCCTGTCACTTCTCAGGAAAAAAAGTGTGCTGCTCACACTGCTCACTGAGGGCCCACTCCAGAAGTGGCTTGTTAATCCCAGCCTCACTAGCCTACTCTTTGCTGTTACACAAGCCAAGTGATCCTTGCTCGGTGATTTCATCTCATTCTTCCTTTCTCCAATAGCAAGGAAAGTTAAGCATTTTTTGCTTAGCTGAACAATTAATTTCCTCCTCATCTAATAATCCCACTTTTGTCAAGGTCAGGCGCACACAGCAGGGAAGCAGCTTCCGCTTTCAGTATGGTTCAGTTCACAAACATTTCATGCTCACAGAGGTCAGGGCCTCTTCACTGACAGGGGATGCAAAATTCCAGCATCTCCAGTGGTGGAAAAGCCTGGGGAGAACCTTCACCACTGGGCCAGTTAAAGACTCTGTGAACTGTGGCTTCCTTAGAGATACTTTACTTGCAAGTAGAGAAGTTGCCCGCCCACCCAGATAGAACCCCATCAATTGCCACAAACGAGAGGGGGCTAAAAGTATCATCATAAACTAATCCTGGCATGCTGGGAGTGGGAGAATGTGGTGATGGAGAGACCAAGAGCAGCAACCATGACAGGTTTTCATTTTAAACACTAGATGGGATAGGGAGGAGAATGATGAAGGAAAGCAGCCCTCATGGGCAATGGGGAAAAAGGCCATTGCTAAACAGTTCCTTCATGGGACGCGGGTAGCGCTGTGGGTTAAACCACAGAGTCTAGGACTTGCTGATCAGAAGGTTGGCAGTTTGAATCCCCGCGACGGGGTAAGCTCCCATTGCTCAGTCCCTGCTCCTGCCAACCTAGCAGTTCGAAAGCACATCAAAGTACAAGTAGATAAATAGGTACCGCTCTGGCGGGAAGATAAACAGCGTTTCTGTGTGCTGCTCTGGTTCGCCAGAAGTGGCTTAGTCATGCTGGCCACATGACCCGGAAGCTGTACGCCGGCTCCCTCAGCCAATAAAGTGAGATGAGCGCCGCAATCCCAGAGTCGGCCACGACTGAACCTAATGGTCAGGGGTCCCTTTACCTTTTATAAACAGTTCCTCCCCCAGAACTGCTGAATTGATTAATTGTCCCCTCCTCCAAATCACCACCTGCAAATTGGGAAGCAAAACTACAGGGTGGGGGGGTAATTCAATGCACATCTAGTTCAGACACCAACTGCTTAGAGCTCTCCTTCTCATCAGATCTGATCAAGAGGGAGAGCTCTCACTGTGCTGTTTCACACACAGTCCCAGTTCATCTGGAAACAGGTAGAAATTAGACTCTACTACTTTGAGGGAGTCACACCGGAGTCAGGAGTGAGATGGCTGAGCGTATGCAGAGCTTTTGCCTTTGCTTTGGCTCCAAAACTATTATTATTGCTGCGTAACTGTGCAATTAATATAATCCAGAGAAACAGGGGAGGGGGTGCATGCGTACACGTGCATATGTGTGAACAGCCTTCTAATTATTGTAAAATACTTGTAAACTTGTAATTTCATTTCCAGGTTATTAAAAAAAAACCTAGCAAGGAAATTAATAAGCAGGTATAATTCAGTGTGCTACGGTTACAAATTTATAGAACTTTCATTTGTGCAACTACCTTTAATAAGAGTCTAGGTTTTTTTGTATTTCACGACTTTTTTTGTCACTGACTTCTAAAAATAATACTGAGAAAGATGCTCAAATAACACAAAGATTTTTTTTAAGCACATTTATTACTATTGTTCTGGAATATTTATTTCCCTAATTTGCTTTTTTACTGCACAGCTATTAACAAAACAGTTGTTAATACGACGCACAAGGCTTCTTTGTAAAAGTGGAATTAATCCGACAGTGTACTCCAGCCGAGATGATGAAGGATCTTTTTTCATTAGACATACTATGTTTCTGAAAGCTTATAGAGTAATATAAATTTTGGGCATGTTCACAGTGGCAAACCATTTTCCCTCGAGCGGATTGGAGTGAAGCCTGCTCACTCACTGTCCGCTCAGCTGGTCCTGCCTCCAACAAAGCCGGTGATTGGATTATTTGAACCGGGATTTGGTGGGAACCCCCAACGACTGTGACATCAGGGAGGCGGGCCAGCACAACCAGCTGGCAAGTCTCATGTAACTTGGGGGTGCTGCGCGCTGTCCCGCAAAGGGTGCCCACAATCGAAGGAGTGAGCATTCATTTCCAATGCATATATAAAGTAATTCTTTGGCAATTACTTTATAAATATCAACAAACTAATAAGCATCCTATGCCAAGGCTTTTACTTTAAATCTGTGGTTCTGTTCCACTGTGTCCGAGCCCCTAAGTGCAGAAATTATACAGTGTAAACATTAATGACTTTTAAAAGAATACACCATTCACAGTAAACAAAAATATTCCAAAATGGCCATGGGGCTGTTTATTTGAGTGTGCTAGCTTCACATCATTGTCATTCCTGTGGTCTTCCCCAAGCTGGAAGATGACTGTAGCAAGGAGAGGCTCCCTCTGAGATTTAGAACCCTAGAGGCTGGGGTATTCTTTGGGGTTTTTTGTTGGGGGGTGTTGTTGCTGTTGGCGATATTAATTTTTTGCCTCTTTATTGTACATCTCATTATGATTTATGTCAAAATTGTTCAAGTTCGTTATGTACTTTTTGATCATGTACTTTTGTTGTTTTGTTTATTGTATATGACTACTTTTGTTAAGTTTGCAATTATATATTTAAGCCGCATTGAGCATGGTTTTAACTATAGAAAGGTGGCATACAAATAAAAAAATGTATGCAATTTTCCAATTTGTGGAAGACAAGATAGAAGAAGTTCAGAAAAGAGCACGACCCAGAGTTTTGCTGCTCCTCTCAACCCCAGCATTGTCTCGCTGACCAAATCATGCACAACGGAGAGTATTCTCTATGCATAGAACTAATCAGAGGTGTGATCCATTCTGCAGATGTTACGCTCATCACAGTGACGTGGCAGCCGTGATAGAGGGAGCAGCAGTGCTATTTTTCTAGAAGAAGAGGCACCGGAGCTCATCATGAACGCCTCCCTGGTTCTCTTAGAATGGCAATGGCGCCCGCCTGAGAGGTGCCGCAACTGAGTTCCATTGAATTCCTGCTGAAAAAAGCCCTGAGGAGCAGCATGGCTTTGGGGAAGGGCCTGAATATGCAGCTTGTGTACACTTAGCCTGTACACATGAATATCATAAGAAGAGGGCTTGTATCTGTGCTGATTTTTATTGTTTTTCTTCAACCCTATTCACTCAGAAGAGCTTAGGAAACGGCCTCTGCAACTGCATCTAAATAAATGAACTGTTCATGCTCTCAGTTATTCCTTATTACTTTGCCTATCTCCACCATATCCTTCTATCTTGCCTTCCACACACATATACACACTCCTTGAGGTAGGCACTTACATTTTGCTTAAGCCATGTGGCAAAGCACCAGCAATACCAATGCTACAGTTTTATAACATGTATATAATGTACGTGTGTGTGTGTGTGTGTGTGTGTGTGTGTGTGTGTGTACCCCACATTTCCTGAGAAGGTGTGATGTGGTAGGTGCAATATATATTCTGTACACAGTTATCTTGTTCAGCTGGCATTGGGAACGGTGGGTGCACATTTCTTAGATACACTACACAGTACACAGATTATATCAGAGAAAATCCTCTGAGGAAAGAAGAATGATTAGCAAGATTGAGGAAGCAACAGAGAAACAGATGGAGTACATAGCTCTCCTTTAAACAGCAAAAGAAACAACAACACCTTACTGGTAATAGGCCGAGCTATTTTGCTGTAAAAGTCTTTCTTACTGTGGATTAATAGAATTATTTTGGAAGGTTTGATGCTCCAGCTTAGATACAATTTACCTTGGCTTAAAAATGCAAGATTTGCTACATCCAAATGAGGCTACTGACATCCCTAAAATTGAAGAATCATTGAATTGTAGAGGGTCATATTGCCCAACTCCCTGCAATGCAGGAATCACAGCTAAAGAATCTCTGACACGGCCACACAACCTTCAATGAATTAACCCCCATCACTTTCCGAGGTACTTCATCCCTCTGTTGAACAGCTCTTACCATCAGAAAATTATTCCAAATGTTTAGTCAAAATCTTCTTTGGTTCAGGTCCTACCCTTTGGAGCAGCAAAAAACAAACTTGCTCCATCATCCATGTGACAGCCCTTCAGATATTTGAAGATGGCTGTCATATCACCTCTGAGTCTTCTCTTCTCCAGGCTAAAATTATCCAACTCCCTCAACCATTCTTCATAAGACTTCATTTCCAGAACTATTATTGTTTTGATGAAGATGGGGATGCTGTGGAAACATTCTAGCATGACCAGCACTGAGTCCACAATAAAGCACCATGTCGAAGCAACCAGAAGGGGAGAGAAAGAGAAAGAATATGAAGAGCAAAAAATAGAGGGTCACAATGTAATATAAACATCATTTTCTGGTTTCAGATATGATGGTCAGTGCTTGTAATTTAAAGTGATGTGTCTTTACTATGAAATTCCTTTCTCACAATGAATTCTCTTCTAGGTTCACAGAAAAACCCATACTTTCTTGCCTTGTTTCCGATGTTCAGATCAGTGTTAATATTTTCATGCACAGACCTCATCTGTCAAGTCACCCCTTAGTTCATTATCAGCTGAAGAGAGAAGGTAAAATAAATTATTAGTATTTCCAAAAAGTATTCTCTGCTAGTATCCAGGTAGACCACACAGCTAACCAAAGTGCTGCACTTCCAGAAACAGGGACTGCAGGTGATCCACAGTGAATGTGTGTTTACAGAAATGGATCCAAGAGATCCAAGCCTTATATGGCCACACTGTAAAAAGGTTCATCCACAATATCACATACAGTAAACTTTGCTGACATTTACTGGCTTCATAATGTACACAAGATTCTTTACATTTACAGTGTAAAAGACACTGCTGCTCCTGTTGACATCGTAATGTCAATAGCTTCTTTTCTCAACACAGTATAAATCCCAGAGACTTCCAGTGGCACCTCATCATAACTCCTCTGGCTTTCTGCTGATGTCGTAAAATATATGGCCTGTGTCACACATCATAATTTGCAGGATTCACTTGGCCTGTGCAATGACCAGTGTCAGGATAACCAGGGCAATAATTTCTACCAGACTTTCTCTTTGAAGTGGCATGATGGTTACATTTCAAATCCATTGATTAAAGTGGCATTCTTCTCCTTTCCCATGACGTATTTCACCACAAATACTCCCACTGTAGTTATCTTTTCAGAGGATCACAGAAGTGGAATGGATCCAATGGATCGTCTTTCTGATCTGCAGAATATTCCACACACTGTCCTTTGGCACATTTTCCCCTTTTAAACTGCTCTAGTCTCTAAGTTATTTGTAGTATTTAAATTAAAAATACCCCCCAGTAGTTCAGAAGCACCTATTCTTATCTTCCCTTTGGGTGAACTATTTATTTATTTATTTTTTAGATTTATATCCTGCCCTTAATCACTCTCTTAATCCCAGGCAGATAACAACAATTTAAAAACTGTAACAAAAGCTAAAATAAAACAATTAACAATAAAACTCTATGTAAAACAGAAGGCGATAGCAGTTATCAAGACCCTCTCCAGACAAATTACAGCAGCAAATACCAAAACCTTTCCCAGTAGCATTACAGCAACAGAGACATACAATCATATAGTTGGAAGGGACCCCAACCCCCTGCAACGCAGGAATATCAATTAAAGCATCCATGACAGATGGCAATCCAACCTCTGCTTAAAAACTGCCAATGAAGAAGAGTCCACAGCCTCCAGAAAGAGTCCATTCCATGGTTGAACAGCTCTTACTGTCAGAAAGTTTAGTCAGAATCTTCTTTCTTGTAACTTGAAGCCATTGGTTTAAGTCCTACCCTCCAGAGCAGGGAGAAACAAGCTTGCTTTATCTTCTGTGATGTAGTCCTTAAAGTATTTGAAGATGGCTAACATATCTCCTCTCGGTTTCCTCTTTTCCATGCTGAACATAAAACAGGACCTCTACAATCAGTTCCTGTTAAAATGTCTAAGAAGGGCATCCTGAAGATCTTAATACCCAGATGAAATACTATTGGAAGAGGTACACTAACAAGTATCTAAGACCTAAATTGTTCAGGATTTAAAATATTAAGGTCAACACTTAATTGAGCCCAGTAACATATAGGCAGCTGGTGCAATGCCTTCAAAGTTGATGGAATAGTACTCTATTCTGAAAGTGGAATTTTACACAGTGCCAGATCACCCAATAAACAGACTAAGCATGTGGCACCAAATGTTTTGGGCCAGCAGAATGTTGTTGTGCATGGGAATGCTGGTACTCTGGGTTGCTGGTATTCTGTGGTGCAACAATTTCTTCTAGCACAACTTGCATTTCTCCATTGTGCAACATTCAAACTCGCCTGTCAGTTAGCACAAGAGCTGTTGCACTATTCGGCAGACAACATTGGATGCAGCCCTATACACTGAAGGCTAAGTAAGAAATCTTTGCATCCTTGACTGGACTTACTTACATCTGGGATTCTAATTACAAATGGCATGCCAATCTCTTGGGGTGGTGTGGCATTTGCAGGACACTAGACCTTTAAGGTCCCTTTCAACTCTATGTTTCTATGAATCTTTGGTTCTATATTCATAGTCACTGAGCATCACCCAAACTTGGCTTTGTTGTTGCAATAAGATTGGGCCATTGCTTTCTTGAGAACAGAAAGGATTGGACAGAAATTCAATACTGAACATACAGCTCAATTCCAAAAACAAATTTTGGAGAAATGTGGCGAGTCCATAGCGGGGAAATCTAGGAACAGATGTTACTAGCCTCTGCCCGCATAAGAATTATATTTACTGCCACTTATTCGGTTTTGTAATCCTGACCAGAAGCTGCCTCTAGATGCAACAATAACCTTAACATCAACCCTATACTTCACTGTTTGAATTCCCCAATATTTTACTGGCTGAATATGACCAAGGGGAGAACAAAGCATTCACTGTATCAGCTTCAAGAAAGAGGGCAGGAGAACACAGTCAGCTATATATCCTTGGTGGAGAATTACAATGCATCTTATAAATATTTCTCCAGTGTGTAATTCCCTGCTTGGTCAGATTTTCACTTTGAATGAATCTGCAGTTCATGTGAACAACTTATTGCCAAATAAACTTTTTTTATAAAAAGAAGAAGAAGGGGGAACCCTTTAGAAATTATGACACTTCATAAAATAAAGGGTGAAAAGGCTATTGACTCCTTTAAAATGAATGCAGCCACCACTTGCATTATATTCTTTCCTTCTACCCAGAGATCATTGTAGGATGACAGCTCTGCTAACAGGCCATTTCTTGGTAAAGCCATGATGTACTCTACAAAGAGCCATTACAAAAACAGATTATTCTCTTTGTCCCCTTTCCAGAGAACTAAGGGTTTTATGCAGCTGTATTATGCTATAACCACCACTGGTTCCTCCTCTGAAGCAAATCTCAATTTCCTTCAAAGACAAGCCATACAGAAAAGTCCAATTTTAGAAACAATAATGGTCCAGTCAGAGCTGAGACGTGCTAGCCACTTTTGTCATAAGAGAAACAACCAATAGTAAGAGAATAACTTTTCTTTCATTATTGTAGTTACTCAGATTGGGGTGGACTTTGGATGGGTTTTCAATGCACTTCTGCTATAAAGAGCTTTACAATTATAAGGCTAGATTTGGCTTAATTCCAGAATATTGGGGGGACGTGAGGTGAGCGAGGAGGCCTCTGTAGGCAACTAGTCATATTTCCCTCAGCAGACCAACTTCACACTAAATAGACCCAATTTTGCAACCACAGATATTTAAAAACAAATACCTTGATGCATGAAAAATAGATGAACTAACAAATGCGTATATATGCTGAACACCAATATATGAAAATTGATCATATATAAGCATTTGCCTATTTTATTGTTTATTGTTTATGAAGACCAGTCGTTAAACTACCAAAGTGTGTAGTTTTATAAATGGATCCCGAAACTACCAAAGTGTGCAGTTTTATAAATGGATCCCGAAATCCGGCGGTTTTCCAAAATCTTATGAAAGCTTACCATACAGAATGCACATTTGCTATATCTGGAACTGGGTTTTTTCTTTCCTTAGAACTAATATAAAATGCTGCTGGGCTCAACTATATATATTTTTCAAGGACATAGAGTTAAAATGCACCAAAGCCACTGTCAGTACAAAGGGTCTAGTTACAACTATTCATCTGTTAATTGAAAACGCCTATACAGGAAATAAATAATCCCCTTGGTATGTGATGAGTGACATTTCATACCATTAGCTTGCACATACATCTCATTAAGGCAACTAGAACTGCTGTTTCTTGGTTCTGACTAAGCACCTGAGTACAGGAAGAAGCTGAGTGACACTTTCACCAGAAGGAATTCTTTGTATGTTTGTTTATACAGACGCAGGAGTTCTGAGAAGAGGTTCTTGGGAGATGCAGGTGGGAGAGACAGAGATGTTCAAACACAGCTGCTTTTACGTAAGCTGTGAAATGGGAGCTCTTCCCCTGAATATTTTTCTGTTCAAGAACGTGTGACTAAAAATAAGCTACAGATCTTTCTCGACCTCCTCCTCCATCCATGCCAGTGTGTGCTATTTTCTTTCTCAAAGAGGGGGTAATTCATGCTCAGTGATGAAACTTTGGCTAAATGATGGAATGGATGAAATTTCCACCCTATTTTTGGGCAGAGAAGTTAGAGGTACCTTTCACCAAATTTCTTCAAGGGGATTAGCAGTTCAACAGTTTCTTACTGGGGCGGGGGGTGGTTGTGATATGCAGTGATGATAGAATCATAGAATTATAGAGATGGAAAGGACCTCAAGGGTCATCTAGTCCAACCCTCTGCAATGCAATGTTGGCAGCCTGGCCAGCATTTTGCATCCTCAAACCGTGGCCAAGGCAACATAAGCAGATGGTGTTTTCAAAAGAACCTATTCAATATGTACAGTACTGTATTTTAAATGCTTACCATATTTGCAAAGTCAAATGGTTTCATATAGGCAGACAAATTAATTGTTAATGATGCACATTTACAATTATCACAGTAACTTAAAAAACTTTCAAAAGTGGCTTTAAAATTTAGAAAACCTAACAAAACACAGATAGCACTGAATTTGTCCTTCAGCAAGTTTCAGTAGTATTTTCTCTTCTTTTTTGCCCCATAACTGAAATGACAGCATATAGATGCCATTTCAGATAGTAAGATAAACTGACAGTTCCTTGTACCTGTTTTCAGCTGAAGTTAAAAAAGTGAAACACTTTTATTGCTTTCTTTTCTGTAATTCTTAGTTAAAAGATTGATAACAAGATTAAAGCATGTTTAAAAAATGGAACAAGCTTTGCTGAGTCACTTTCAGGAAGCATTTGTGCTTTGAAAAAATTGTGGCAGCCTTTAAATCAACGTGATTTCAGTATCAGAGAACAAAACATACTTAATTTTCTCCCATTAGAATCAGCAGAAGCTTAACGATGGCTTGAATATGTCCATTGTGGGGGTTTTTCATTTTAATTTGTAACAGAAAATATTTATTACTGGAATTGTTAGTAAGGACTATTTCCAGCCCGCGTCACTTTTGGCTGGTTTTACTGATAATCATGAGGGTTTTTTGTCTGCATTAATCTGCATTTTTTTAAAAAAAAAGAAATCTCAAAATACATTTAAAAGTTGAACACAGCCCTGTTTCATGCCACTCTTTATAGGGAAGGCATCTGAATGTATCGAAATGCATGTTAATATGTGAGACATCGTTCAGAAAAGTGCAAAATGCCGGGATAGGTACATTCTGATCAATATCAAGGTGTAGAACAGATAACTTCGTATCTAAATCTGCTAATGTTGAATTCTGAAGCTTCCCTGTTCATCAGTAAGTGCTTCACAGTTTATAACGCTTGAGTTGAACTCAACTATTTAGGCTGACCCAGGACATTTTTTTTCAGCAGAACTCCAGCACCTCTCAGGTGGGCACCATTGTTATTATAAGAGAACAAGGAAGGCATTCCTGGCACCTCTTTTTCTAGAAAAACAGCACTGGGATGACCATGTGTGCTTTTTTACAGCACATCTTCTGTTTGAAGGGTTAGCACCTGACAGTCCTCTGTTTGAGAGTATCCTCCTTTTAAGAGGATGTCTGGTCCAAGTCCAGTTGAAATCAAAAGAACCACAAGAAGAGGCAGCAGCAGCCTTGAGGTTGTTCATCAACAGTCAGCACTTTGACAGAAGACCGAGCAGGCATACAGTCACAGCCTCCTCACCATGCATTGTATGTATATTTAAATTATATGAATAATTTCTAATGTATGTCTGTACATATAAATGTTATGCAAATCAGTGTCCTCTCCCCCGCCCCTCTTTTTGGGGTGATGCCTTTATGGCCACCTCAGCATTAAACAAGATTTCAACGACAGCACACACACCCTTGTCCGTCCGTCCCATGCTCTGTACCCCAATTTCTTCCATGTTCTGGGGCAAAATAGAGTCCCACTGGGCTGCATCAGACAGCAGAAAGACAGGACCCATGGAGAAGCAGTGTAAGGCAGCAGCTACCACTGTGTTTTGTGGCATTTCATACCATTTAGAGGTATAACACAGCATCCCTGACGAGGATCCAGCAAACAGTATGGAAGTAAAGAATGGTACAAAGTTCAATTCATTTGTTTGTCAGTGTTTTCACCACCTTGTGTGGCGGTTAAGGCATTGGGTGGAATCCTAGTCTTCAAGCGTGGGGTGAAGTGGTGCGTCACCCTGTCCTGAACCAGCGGCATATCCATGGTAGCCCATTAGAGGGGTCTTGGTAGATGTCCCTGTCCACAAACCAATGTGGGGCAGATGGGCTTCCCATGGCAGGCTTAGGATGGCCAGCTCAGCAGATCAATGTCTTGGGAAGGCCATAATCTTGGCATGACCCTGCAGTGGTTCCAGCCCTTCGGCAGGCTGGGATATGCAATATTGCATGCAATAGGCATATAATTGTGGGTCTCTAGAGTTCCCCAGGGAATCTTTGGAGCACTAAAGATCTCCAATGCATTAAGTAACTGGCAAAATGTCACCCTCTCATTGCATTAGGAACCTTTGAGTGTGTGCAGATAGGCTCAGCTATGCCAAACAAGCCTGCATATGCCTGGAGCAAATTGCAGAAGACTCTCTAGCATTTTGGCAAAGTGGCATTATTTCATCAAATGGCTTCTCCTAAAGCCCCAGCCAAGTTTGGTAATGGCTCCCCTTACTATTTCAGCCAAGCTTTTGGTTTATCTCACTAAGGAGAACAGAGTTTAGCATGAATTAAAAGCTGTGTTTCTTTATACCCTCATTTGCCTGAGTTAAAATTGCCATTACACTTGAGAATAATAGATGGGGATAATATCATGAATAAAATAATGAAGAGACTCAAACATCCATGTCACAAAATGTAAACAAGTCTCTAATTCATATGCTGTTATTCTAATATTTTCTGACTATAAACTCTTGGCTATGTTACATTAAAAGAAACTGTAGCTGCTGATAAGCCTGTTTCTAATTGTGAATGTAAGTGCTGTGCTTTCATAGCTTTTAATTTAAGTGAGAAATATGA
The DNA here is from genome assembly GCF_964270895.1 of Podarcis filfolensis. Classification (NCBI taxonomy): domain Eukaryota; kingdom Metazoa; phylum Chordata; class Lepidosauria; order Squamata; family Lacertidae; genus Podarcis; species Podarcis filfolensis. The sequence goes on from NC_139603.1 coordinate 41,484,626, forward strand.
AGACTTATGGTCCTGCTTAATTAAAGTTAAATTATCATAAAGAATTGGGGTTTGTTTTTTTAAAGGTATCAATTGCCAAGGGAGTCAATTTTCAGAATTGTGTTCAGTTGTGCCTTTATTTTTAATACATGCCTCCCTCCTCTGAGCATATGTGAGAATAGAAATAAGCACACTTGTATATTTGACACCCCTCATTTCTGAAATGTTTTTAACACTTTTTCTTTAACTTTAAGTTACAAAAACAATTTCATTGCTTATTTCACTCTAAGCTTCTAAAGCAAGGGAGCTAAACGTGATATGGTACAAAAATGTCTCTTAGGCAGGGACATGATTTGAGATGTCATTCTTGAGGAGGCAATATTTGTAGCAAAGTTTGAAGACCTCTTCTTCAGGATTTAATTACACACACACACACCAAAAGTGTGTTTTTGGAGAATTTGACTTGGATCTGGAGATGCCTTATGTGGGTGGGAAACTACTTCTGCTTATGTAAAGGCAGCCTTGCTTGATTCACCTGACTTCCCTAAGCTAATGCATGCCCCACACCTTTCCAGAGGAACCGTGACCCCAAGGAGTAGCTTTTGAGGGCTGCAGGGAAATGTAGTACAGAAGAAAAGTTCCACTTGAACTTCTCTGAATCCAACTCCTAGCAATTATACCAATTTAATCAGCACAGCTCAAACAGTGTCTCTGATTTTAAGGTAAACAGATCTATGTCTTTGGCAATGTATCCCTTTGTTATTCATAACACGAGTTACTCCATAAGACAGAGAGCTGGCCAGAAATATGCACGCTCTAAAGCACAATCACATATATTTTGTAACATGGGGCACAATTGGTAGTGCCTAAATAGTGTCCATGTTGCACAGATTTGTGTCACCTCTGTTTATATTCTCTCAAGTTTTGTTTTTTTTTAAACCCACATGATGTTTATGAGAGAGTTATAGGTGGTGAATAAATAGCACATTTCCCAGCTATTGCATATAGACAAGGAGAGCATTTTTTTACTGATACCATTAAATTACCATTGCATAACATGTTTAAAGCATCAGTGACAATATGTTTTAAGGCACTGAGGACAAGATCAAACCCTGCAGTATTCCCCAGTCAACTCCCAGGAGTCACTCAATAGTACCTCCTGAGCTAAGTCAGATAGGTAGGAGCATAGCCACCAAACAATGGCACATTAGTCATTACCAACCACTTCGAACCATCTCAACTCTCCTAGAAGGATTTTATAATCAATTGTATCCAAATGTCCAGAGAAATCAATGTAGGCACGCTCCTTCTGTACAAGTCAAGTCATGGATCACTGACAAGAGTCACCAAAGCTGCCCTGTCCCAAAGCCTGGTATGAACAACAGTTACTAATATGAGTCATATCTAAGACATATCATATCTCTGATGTAGCGCGCTCAACCATTTTGTCTCTAAACTTAGGTTCAGGACTGCAGTATAATTAGTCACTTAGTTCATAATAATAATAATAATAATAATAATAATAATAATAATAATAATAATTTATTATTTATACCCCGCCCATCTGGCTGGGCTTTCCTAGCCACTCTGGGCGGCTTCCAAACGAATATTAAAATACTGTGATACATCAAACATTAAAAGCTTCCCTAAACAGTCCAGTTATGGTTTTCTGAGGATAAGGCAAATAAGTATGTGCTTTGAGGCAAATGTTATCATGCCCTCTGTAAAAGAAGTTAATAAATTACACACACACCAGGCCCTGTCTGTTCACACAACATGATAAAACAAGAGTTTCCAAACAATTTATTCAGCTCCTAAGGAGAAACTAAATGAAATAGTCGAGATAAGGGGACAGCCATAGCTCAGTGAAAGAGCATCTGGTTTGCATGTTTATGGTCACAAGTTTCATACCTGGACTCTTCTGGTAGGGCTGGGAGAATTTATTTTATTTATCATTTATTAATGTTGTTTGTATGCTGCCCATAATATAAAGTTATCCATACCTGTAGTAAGTGGACTTGTTTTCATTTTTATTTTTAACGTCAGAATCATGACTCCGTGAGATCTAGGGGAGAAAATACTAAATGCTACAGCTTTCTGTACTGGCCAGGTACGTGTGCTGAAATTGAATGTTTGGAATAGTCATGTACCAGGTGTCAGACCTTCAGAAATATAATCCCCCTGCCCCCAGAAACAACTGTCATTTGTCAAAATGGTGTGTGGAAACCTTCAAAGGTGACTGTGGAATATACAACTGCAAGATCATATGTGGTTCACACTGATAATACAGCTGTCTACAAGGAGGGGCAGGATTGATCTGCAGAAGTCTTGAACCAATGAGAGATGGGAGGAAAACGAGAATGCAGATATACCACTATCAGATACAGACAAGCTAGAGTCTCAGGATGGAACAAATTGAACTACTGCAGCACAAAGTGACAGTAAAACTTCAGAGTAGGTTTTGGACACTCTGGTGTCACTACATCAAGAAACAGAGTGATAAGAAAACCCATTAGATACAGAAAGTATGTTTCCTATAGAAGGCAGGGTGTAGTGATAATCAAAACCAAAGCAGAATTAGTAATGGGGAACACTGGCAGATATTTTGTTTGTTCCACAGTCTCCTTTAATATTATTTTTCAACACTGGTTTGCAGCATCACATATCGCAGACACAGCCTGAGTTTTCTGTTGCCTGTATTCTAATAATCTCTGCTGTATTTTCATTGCCCACAACCTCTCCATAAAGCTTATCTCAGTAAAGAGGGCACCTAGGATTGATCACGTCAATATCTTGGTCAGCTGACTATTCCAAAGATCAAGTGTGGTTAACTTTTTCAACCCATTTCCTACTGGACAGCCTTTTGGTCCCCACATGCCAGTGGCAAATATGATCAGAGGCAAAAGTGGGCAAAGCAATGCATGTAAAATTTTACCTTTGTGTAATAGCCTATTTTCTGCACCCATCCTTGCACCCCTCTTTAACCTCCATCAACCAAGAATCATTATTAGAGTTTAACGACACATTCCAGTTGGAGGAGCAAAAAACACTCAAGGGAGGGGATGAAGTAAAGCTGGTGAGAGGTATCAGCCTGGGATGAGAGGGTGTGGCTGGGGAAGCAGTGGCATCCTGGGAAGAATCTCAAAGGCCAGACAGAGAAGACTGGAGAGCTACATTTCTACTCCAGGCCAGAGGTTCCCCAGATCAACCATGCCAGAAACAGAAAGCCTTGTAAATCAAGGCTTTCCACCCCCCACTAAAGAAATTCTGGAGTCCCAATTTTTTCCTGCAGCATGCCATACTGATAATAGTCTTCCACCCCAACAGAGTTGCTGTGCTTCTGCAGACTGCACATTAATCACATAATGTTCTGTCCATGGCAAAGGCAACATTGAAATTGCCTCTAAACAGAGACAGGCAATTCAATGGCTTATGAGAGACATTGGGTCAAGCTTGTTTGCAGTTGTTGAGGAACTGGAAAAAAGCCCATGGCTGTCAGCAAAGTCAGAAACTCCCAAACAACACCCACCAGTCCTTTAGCCTTTTGAAGCACCAGGACAAAAAGCCCTTAGAACCTCAACATCAAGCCAGAGAACACTTCTAGGGAACTAGTAAAAGACTGCACTATGGAGCAGGGTATTTGGGACACTAATAGTGTCCCCAAAAAAACAACCAGGTCCAATCCCCAGCATCTCAGGTAGGTCTGGAAAAGCATCTCTAGTTAGCCAGGTAAAAAGTCCTCCTTGAAATCCCCGAGAGTCACTGCCAGATAGTGTAGGCAATGCCAAGCTAAAAGGGACAATGGCCTGGTTCCTTATAAGACTGCTTCCAATACTCTGCCTCCCAGATTTCCTCCATAGGCTGGTTCAAAGCTAAACACCTGACTTGAGCCAGCTGGGTGGATGCAGGATTCTCAGCTTCATCCAGCCAGCTCTCAGAAATAAAAGCCAGGTTGGCAGCCACAGATTCTTTCAGGATTAAATGGCAGATTGATGATGTTCCAGTAACCTGACATTCATAAGCAGCAGCTGAATGAAGAGGCACAGCTGGTCAAATATCCTGCCTTTCCTTGATTGCATGATGGCTAGACTGGGGTATAGCATTGACTCTAAGCCTCTGTTTCCACAACTGAACTGCGTCAGCCCTGTGGCATATCTATTTTGTCCTGGCATCACTAGAATTGCTAAACCTGCCCTGCCCTACCCCACCCAGCTCACCTCTGTTCCTTGCCAAAAAATAACCCCCATGTCATCAAAATATAAGGAGACCTAAATGGGTACCGTGTGCTGACCACAGACTCAAAGGGCCTAATTCTTACTGGGGAAGTCTTTCATCAACTACTACTCCATCTCACTCACTCTCACTGAGAAGCAAAGCTAATGGCACTCAGGTAGGACTGTCAATTCAACAGACAGGACTTTTGCTTACCAGCTATAATAATGAAAAATGAAGAGTGGAAAAACGAGCTCAATATGGCCTGATCCTAGTGTGTGATAGCCATCATCAGCCCCACCTAGTCATAAGGACTATGGAAAGGAGTATCCCAGAGATGCTCATCAAGTGAGGGCAGATGGCATGACGGCAACTGCTGTGGGCAGATGGAAAAGACTCAGAGCCAATCCCCTGAAAGTGGAGGTTTTTAAAGCAGAGGTTGGATGACCATCTGTCATGTATGATCCAGTTGAGATTCCTGCATTACAGGGGGTTGGACTAGATAACCCTCGGGGTACCTTCAAACTCTACAATTCTATGATTCTACTTTCAGAGGAGGAGGAGTGGGGTGTTCTTAGCAGCACACCCTTTCTGACTCCTCAGCCCTCTGCTGCTGCTGCTGCTGCTGTTATCTTGCTGGACAGAGGCCATCGTTCTAGTCTGTGCTGCATCAGGTAGGGAATCAGAATTTTCAGGAAGTGGAGCATAAGATAAATAGTGCACAAAAGGGTCAAACATATAATCTAATATACAGAAACCAATGAATATGTCTCTTGCTTTAAAGGGATTTTGACCTTGTAATGCACTACAGATTTATGACAGCCTTTTATTATTTGTCTGGATGTCTTCAGGTAACAGACAAGAGACCAAAAGTCAAGCAGGAGACATTCATACTGGACAGCATATCCTTTAATATGACAGAGGAACTTAACATTGTCAGATGGATTGCAATATACTTGCATTAATCAGAACTCATTTGTTCTTTGGCTGTATTCACACAGCAGTTTTTTCCGTTTTCATGACATTTCCACATTATATTTGACCTTTCACACAATGTAAATGCCACTTCTGGAACTATAGTGAAATACAGTGGAGCTATAGTGGAATATAGTGCAAGCATTCATTTCCATATTATTTGCAATCAGATTTTTTTGTGGAAATGAATAACATGATAATGAGCACTAAATTTGCACTATATTCCACTATAATGAATATAATATGGAACTTAACAGTTAAGGGGAAATCATGAAAATGGAATAAACTGTCACATGAATGCAGCCTTCATCACATTTGGAGCCACAGAAGGCAGTGAGTGGCTTTCCTCAACCACTTACCATACATATTGTGACTGTGCAGTCTTTTGACCTCTGTTACCTTTCCTATGTATTTTTAAAGAGGGGGTTTCACTTTGCCTGAGATTTTTAGTGTCATTTCATGGTGTTCTTGTGAATCTTGGCTGAAACTCAGCTTTGGAAATCTGAGCTTGTTTTTATTTGACAGCAGATTTGGAGATCAAAACTCTCCAAGGGAATCAGTTTTCATATCCATGCACACAAATGGTTGGTCTTGCAACCAACTGTGTGATGACCCTGATAACTTCCAGATGAAATGGTAAAAGGGAAGAGCATTCTAGTAATACAGTGTCTATTGTTTACCAGTCTGTAGAACTGTAGACTGGGGGGGGGGTGAGAGATGCTCTTACAGCACATTGGGTTTAAGGAGCACCTCAGACCAGTCACCTTATATCAGAACTGATAGAACTATCAGTGAAACCATTCAGAGAAGCACTGATAGTTGTCCTCCATGTTTCAGAAGCCCAGCCATCTTCAGCTAGAAGCCAAGTATTTGTGTGTCACTAGTTCTATGCTGTAAATTCTTCCAGCAGAGATTTGGAAAACATCTTTGCTGATATTTGACACCTCTTAAAGACTTTTTTTAATCAGAAGTGGCTGGTGCCTGTAGCGTGGAAGAAATAGTGGCCAACAGTAAGTGGAACCAAAGCCGATGAGATTCAGTCCCAACTAATTCTAACTTTGCAGGCATCCTGTTCCCTACTGGGTTCTACATTGCCCACTAAGGAGGGGAAAGCTGATAGGCAGGGCCACTCCCTAGATTGGTGGTAAGTAGGCAGGCCAGCAGGTGAGGGCTGGCTGAGAGGAGACTGAGGGTGAAGCTGTGCCCCAGTTGTCCTAATGGGTCAGCCATAACTGCTTTTTATAATGACAGGCCTATTCAGTTGGTTAAAGAAAAAGATGAGCCAGTAATTTTAATTATTATTTGGTATTGTTTTATAGTATTTTATGTTTTATTGTACTTGTATATTATGTTGTACTCTACCCTGATATTTTATATGAGGGGCATCTTCTATATTTGTAGCTAGTTCCAAACTTGGGCAAAATGAAAGCTGAGAAAACTCAGAGAGATCAAACTTTGAGGTAAGGTTGATTAACAGCCATGATGTGACTCCTCTCCCTCAGAAATAACAATGTGAATTAGCCTGAACTGCCTGCCCCACAAGCATATTTGAGTTTGTCAGTCAGGGCAGAAGGGTATAGAGAGAAGATTATAGCACTCAGTTTGCTGGTTTGTGACAGAACATTTTGGACAGCTTCTTCTTGTGCCCTGGGAGAGAGAGAGAAAATTATTTCCTCTGTACAGGGACACCCTCCGAAATTGTGAGGTCTAATACAAGGAAAGGGCAGAAAGAAAATAGCTTGTTATCCTGACTCCAGTCGACATTCACCCCACCTCACTTACTGCTAATGGATCAGTGAGGACCAGGCATATGTAGAAAGTCCAGTTCCAGCAAGGGGGGAGGGAATCACAGACAGCGGGGGGGGGGGGATGAAAAACTTAAACTTATAAACTCACCACCACCACCATGGGGGGGGGAATGAAGAACTTAAAACAAGAACAAAGTGTCTGGACCATAACTTGTTGGATTTTGCTTTCTTGGACAGTCTTTTTATTAGCAAGCTGGCTGATTTTTTTTTTTTTTTGTAGAAACTGAAAAGCTAAACCAGCATAGTATGAACATTTAGAAACATTGCCATGGCAGCAAAATAAGGCACTGATATACAGCACAATTAACCCTGGTAGCAGTTCCTTGCACTCTGGCAAATTTTACTCACCGTGATGAGGTAAATAAAATTCTAACTTTTATGAAGGGCTAAAAATAAAGGAACCCAAGGGGCAAGCACCACTGATTAATACTCTCTGTTGAATGCAAACTGTGAACATACTGTAATTTGAGAGAGAGAGAAATCTGCAAGCAGAATTTAAAATTTTATCACTCTGTGAACTAACACCTTTTTTTTTCAATGAAGTAGTTGATAAATCAGTTAAAAGGGGGGGTGTAAAATGAGCTTTCCATCTGGTCGTCTTTATTCAGGCTAAATAACTTGTCTGCTTTGAGAAAATCTTTCTACCAAGCACAATGATCTATTATGCATTCGCTTCATGGGGCAATTGTTTATAAAAAGACTTCACACATTAAGAATCCATAGAGAATAATTGCAAGTTAGCATAGGCTAACTTACAATCAAAATAAGTAAAAGTTAAGGAGATTTAGGTCATGTTTGCAACCTATACAATGCATTACAAGTTCAGTATACATTGCAATGGACTGTACGATGCAAGTGGTCATCTAACTGCTCCATCATAAAGCCAAATGAACTTTTAGGAAAGCAGTGAAATAAACACAGAACTGGATTGGGACATGGCCCAGCATAAGCAATGCATAACCTAAGCCACTATGATGCAGCTTTTAGCGTGTTGGACTCAGACTAAGAAAATCCATGTTCAGCCATGGAGCTCACTGGATACAAAGAGAAAATGGAACTCCAAGGTAACATGTTATGCATCAAGGTCCATGTTATGAGCCAAAGAATTACAGGTCCCAGTGACATTTTTGTTTCTAATTGCTGTAGTTGGTTTTGGTAAGATTACCCGTAGGATTATCAAAAAATAATTTTCTCCCCCCTCCCTGCTTACTCCCAAGTATATGGATATAGCATTCAATCTGTAGCCATGTAATCTGAAATATGCAGTTATGTAAAAAAACTAAATTCACTTCATGAACATCTCCTAGTCTAGGATGTCAAACTGTTGAGCCAGCACATGGAATAAAGTGGTGTGATAGATATATTGGGTAAACATAGTGTCACATTTCTGTTCATTTGCAGATAGCCTTTTACTGAATATTCATCCTGGTTTGTCTGCAAGGAGAGTAGATGACTTCAGCTTTTTTATTTTATCCTCTAGTCCACAGTGTGCAATCATTTGTCTCAAGGTTTCCCATATACTTTGGTATAAGTAATGGTGGTGGTGGTGGTCACAGCAAATTGGTCTGACTTCCTGGCAGAAATGTTTGCAGAGAATGTGCTTTCCTATTGTGGAGACTAGACAGATTGCAATACAAGATTTTATTACAGGTTTTTTTAATATATTTTAGGAGAGTGTTTTTATGGTTTTCTAACATACGCCCCCCAGAACACCTTGACAGAGGAGACAGTACTAAATTGGATAGGTTACAAGGTTCTAATTACAGGTTTTACACAACCAGACCACATGATAGGCCTTAATAATGATCATTATTGGTTGTTGTTCTTGTTATTATTATTGATTCCCATTTAGCAGGTTGATTTATGAGTATGTTATAGCCGGCTAAGTGATAAACCAAACGAGCAGGATAGCACAATGTGGGTTTTTGTGGGTTTTTTGTTGTTGTTTTTACAATCTACACTTGTTACATATATGCTTTCAGTTAAACAACTTCACTAGGAGACAGGTGCTAAGTGACTGGAGTTTCTCTGTATGTTGTAACTTCTACATTACCTTTGCTATACATTTTGAAGTGTCATTCCTACTGGAGAAGTCACTGAAGTTTTCTTCAAGCACATTTTGATGGACAACTCAATCCATTTTGTCGTCTGACTCCTGGTATCAAAGTGACAGAAGATTCAGTAGTTTAACACCTAGGGAAACTTTCATTACATGTATGAGTTTTAGATAACAACATGTCCTCTAATAATAGCATCAGTGTTAAAACACACGCTTCCAAAATGATGAGCTATTTCTTTTCCTTTTTGAACTTCTTTTTTTACAGCCAATGAATAGGCAAGCATAAAAATGTTCTATCTTTTGCGTTCATTCCTTTGAAATATGCAATCAACTCTCAGAACGCTATATAAACAAGACAGTTGTTAATGATGCAGCAATAACAATTATTTTCAGCAATGCCTATTAAATTTAACACATTGCCTCCCCCCCCCCCCGCTCCTTTGATTAAGTGGTTTTACATCTAAACTAGAATATCTATAATGGTAAAATGATAGTTTAGTGGTGGAATAAGAATATTGCTGCTTTTAATGCAGTGCTGGGTTTCATTAGAAGAGAGTCATAAGTCATGTTTGTGTGCTCTTGATGCACATTAATTAAATACATGAAGAGGGATCACATGGGTGAGCAAGATAGCTCCACCCACCCATCATATGATACCCTCCAGTTTAGACAGCAACTGCCTGGGGGCTCTTCCTATTGTGGAATAGGAGCTGCTCAAGTTCTCACTGTCCACTTGACATTGACATCATTTAAAATGTTTTTGAAATAATTAATCCAGATTCCATTTTACCATTTTATGACTGCTGTGGAAGTTTGTAACCACATTGCCATGTGTATAATAATAATTTATTATTTATAACCCGCCCATCTGGCTGGGTTTCCCCAGCCACTCTGGGCGGCTTCCATAGAAACCAAAAATACACTAAAATATCACAGATTAAAAACTTCCCTGAACAGGGCTGCCTTAAGATGTCTTCTGAATGTCAGGTAGTTATTTATCGCTTTGACATCTGATGGGAGGGCGTTCCACAGGGCAGGCGCCACTACCGAGAAGGCCCTCTGCCTGGTTCCCTGTAGCTTTGCTTCTCACAATGAGGGAACCGCCAGAAGGCCCTCGGCGCTGGACCTCAGCATCCGGGCAGAACGATGGGGGTGGAGACGCTCCTTCAGGTATACTGGGCCGAGGCCGTTTAGGGCTTTAAAGGTCAGCACCAGCACTTTGAATTGTGCTCGGAAACGTACTGGGAGCCAATGTAGGTCTTTCAAGACCGGTGTTATGTGGTCTCGGCGGCCGCCCCCAGTCACCAGTCTAGCTGCCGCATTCTGGATTAGTTGTAGTTTCCGAGTCACCTTCAAAGGTAGCCCCACGTAGAGCGCATTGCAGTAGTCCAAGCGGGAGATAACCAGAGCATGCACCACTCTGGCGAGACAGTCCACGGGCAGGTAGGGTCTCAGCCTGCGTACCAGGTGGAGTTGGTAGACAGCTGCCCTGGACACAGACTTGACCTGCGCCTCCATGGACAGCTGTGAGTCCAAAATGACTCCCAGGCTGCGCACCTGGTCCTTCAGGGGCACAGTTACCCTATTCAGGACCAGGGAGTCCTCCACACCAGCCCGCCCCCTGTCCCCCAAAAACAGTACTTCTGTCTTGTCAGGATTCAACCTCAATCCATTAGCCGCCATCCATCCTCCAACTGCCTCCAGGCACTCACACAGGACCTTCACCGCCTTCACTGGTTCTGATTTGAAAGAGAGGTAGAGCTGGGTATCATCTGCATATTGATGGACACCCAGTCCAAACCCCCTGATGATCTCTCCCAGTGGCTTCATATAGATGTTAAAAAGCATGGGGGAGAGGACGGAACCCTGAGGCACCCCACAAGTGAGGGCCCAGGGGTCTGAACACTCATCCCCCACCACCACTTTCTGAACACGGCCCAGGAGGAAGGAGCGAAACCACTGCATAACAGTGCCCCCAGCTCCCAGCCCATCTAGACAGTCCAGAAGGATGTTATGGTCGATTGTATCAAAGGCCGCTGAGAGATCCAGCAGAACTAGGAAACAACTCTCACCTTTGTCCCTAGCTCGCCGGAGATCATCAACCAGCGCGACCAAGGCAGTTTCAGTCCCATGATGAGGCCTGAATCCTGATTGGAAGGGATCCAAATGGTCCGCATCCTCCAGGCGTGCCTGGAGTTGTTCAGCAACCACGCGCTCAATCACCTTGCCCAAGAATGGAAGATTTGAGACTGGGCGATAGTTGGCCATACTGGCCGGGTCTAAAGATGGTTTTTTAAGAAGCGGTTTAATAACCGCCTCTTTCAGCAGATCTGGGAATGTTCCCTCACAGAGGGAAGCATTCACCACCCCGCAGAGCCCATCGCCCAGCCCTTCCCGGCTTGCTTTTATTAGCCAGGATGGGCAAGGATCAAGGAGACAGGTGGTTGGTTTCATGCTTCCAAGCAGCCTGTCCACATCCTTGGGGATAACGGATTGAAATTGATTCCATGCAACTTGACCAGACAGAGCTCTAGCACTCTCCCGCCCCAGCCCTGCTCCCACGGTGGTGTCTAGCTCCTTCCGAATATGAGTGATTTTATCTGCAAAAAACTTTGCAAAATCGTTGCAGGAGATCTTGGGGTCTTTACAAGGCCCCGGTGGTAAAGGTGGTTCCGTTAAATTGCGAACCACCTGAAAGAGTCTCCTGCTACTATTTTCTGCAGATGCAATAGAGGTGGTGAAGAAAGTCTGTGTATAGCGGTGAAGAAAGTCTGTGTATAGTGATGTTTTGGTGTATGATCTCTATCAACACACTTCTCCTTCCATTTTATCCTCACTTGAGCACAGCCTAGCTTCCCTGGCAGGTGGCCTAGATCTCACCACCTCTTAAGGCAGCTCTTATGAGATGTTGTGGCCCCATTGCATAATATTCATACACAGTGATGTAGCGATTATACTTTTACACTTTTATCTGGGATCACACCCGTACCAACTTAGCATAAGAACATCATGAGCTCTCAGACCATTTCTGTTTCTGGCTGAAGTTGAACAATTTCCCCCATATTTCATGAATAAGTGATTTAAAATTGCTTTTCTTACTTCTTGATACATTCATAAGCTATCATAACCAGGTAGTAAACCACTTTCTAGGGTTGTGCCCTTCTTGCCACTATTACGATAAATAGTAGAGTTACTTGCTGCACAGAAAACAACAGCAACACAGATTCTATCCAAAGAAATTGCCATCTAGCCTTGCCTTCTTTGTATGATACAACTGTGTCATGCACACAATGCAGGCAGAAGTTAAATCTCTTATGATTTCAGGTGAAATTTGCAGCAACCCCTCAACCTTCAATCTCTAGTTATAATATGGCACAGTTGGTTTTCACCCAACCTATGCCTAGAAAAAGAATTAATTTTAAAAACCTTTGATCGGGAATATGTACCAATGTAAATATAATACTGTTGCTGTCTCTTTTCCATTTATTATGTTCTTTGGACACATTAGTCAAGAACCCAGGTTCAATGTGGCTTCTGATTCTATTATCTTATCAGTGATCCTCGCGCTGCATTATGGTTCCTTTACTGGTGAACTTCTAGGTATCTCAGATATTTACAATGATCCATATTCTGACTCTCTCAACAGTACATTTGGTTCCCATTCCCCTTAATATTTGTGATGTGCCAGCACAGTGTGTTGGTTGGTACACTGTTCTTTGTGACTCATTCGCAACCTGGATTGTAAGAGTCATATTGTGAACAAATCCAATATGTGCTGGCAATAAGCTGAGCAGGAATTTCTTAGAAGATTCCACCCCCTGAGAGTTCTCTTTCTGTAGATTTTGTTTTTCAATCACACATAACACAGTGACTCATTCTCACTGTGTGCCTGTGGTTTGTTGCCATTCACTGTTTACATGCCTCTGACATTGTTGCATCTCATAATGACCTTGTGCTACCGTCTGTTGCTGCTGAATTGGGTGCTGAAACATCCTTACTTTACTCAAAAGTAGTGTTTAGAATTTCCTCTTCTGGTTTCAGTTCAGTAATTTGCATTTAATAAAGTAAGCTGCTCTCAGCTATGAAATAATCTTCATATAGAATAAGTATTGTCCAGGGAGTGGGTATTTTTTTAAAAAACAAAAACATCATTGGATAAAACGTCGATGTGTGTAGGGCATTCAAGCATCAGACAGAAAATATTTCTCTCTTACTCTCAATTTTCTTACTCAAAACTCTTTTTACTTCTTAAAAACAACAAAAGCAGACTCCCTCTCAATTCTTAATCAGCCCTTGTCAGCACTGACAATGGTCAGAGATAATGAGAATTGTCCATGATCACGACCATGTATATTAAGAAACACAGCAGGAAGAGGAAAGAAACAGAAATCTCAAGAGAGAGAAAATCTTCTAGGAAATTCTTCTAAGAAATATGGCTCTTACAATCCAGTTTGAACAGGCAGATGATTGCACTTTCATGTTTGAAGCTAATAATGATTTCTATTTGCATATTCATTTATTTAAACTGCCAAATTTCATGACATGGATATATGATCATGTCAATGGTAGGGCTGGATCTGCCAAAAATGAATGGAAGCTGCAGAACTGCATGGCAGATATCATGAACAACTCCCATTCATTTGAAGTGGGTTTGAACTGGTTAAGCGCCCAGTGTATTTGCCTTGAAGCAACCCTCAAAAAGGCTTTTCTGAAATGGTGGGGATTGTTCATGTAGCTGCCACCCACAATGTGCTTGCATACATCAGTGAATAATTTGCAGCCCCTCTGTAATTACTAGAATTGGTTAATACTGATCTCTATTTCTGTCCTTTTAATAGAATTCTTCCTGAACACCTATTTTCAATGGTGTTAGGTTACCATTTAGGAGTGGAAAATCATGAGCTTAAAATACTCTTCAGCTCTAAGGACAAATTGCATAGACACTCCCCTGAGTCTTCAGGTTTCAGTTCAGTATTTTGTATTTAATAAAGTAAGCTGCTCTCAACTATGAAATCCTCTTCATGTAGAATAAGTATTGTCCAGGGAGTGGGGTTTTTTGTGTGTTTTTTAATATCATCGATGGATAAAACTTCAGTATGCATAGGGCATTCAAGTATCAAACTGAAAATGCTCCTTTCTCTTCCCTATTTTTCTCACTCAAAACTTTTTTTCACTTCTTTAAAAAAAAAGCAAAAGCAAATCCCCTCTCTATTTTTAGTCAGCCCTAGTCAGCTTTGGCAAATGGTCAGAGATGATGGGAACTGCAATCCAAATCCAGGTTAGCCATCCCTTGGGCCTTTTTTCAGCTGGAACTCATCAGAACTCAGTTCTGGCACCCTTCCAGTGGACGCCATTGCCATTATAAGAGAACAAGGGTGGCGTTCATGGTGAGTTCTGGCACCTCTTTTCCTAGAAAAACAGCACTGGATATGTGAATCATGTCTCCATTGTGTTTGGGTTATGCCCTGCTTCTAGCCCCAAACTTAGTGATAACAGGTGAGGGACCAGCCACAATGGCTCCTGCCAGCAGACATGTGTCCCAGCAGCAGACTGAGTATGCCAGGAACTGATGCAGGGCCAGATGTGAAGATAACTTATACTGAATTAAACCATTGATCCATCCAGCTCAATATTACATGAGGAAGGGCCATAGTACCATGGCAGAGCATATTATTTGCATGCAGAAGGTCCCAGTTCAATCCCATCAACTCCAGGTAGGAGTGGACTCCTGAGGCGCCACTGTCAATGGTCTGGTCCAGTAGAAAGCAGCTTCCTATGTTCCTATACTGCCAACCCTGACTGACAGAAACTCTGCAGGGGGTTCAGTCTTTCTGAGACCTACCTGAAGCTGGGGCCTTTAGCCACCAAAGTATTTGCTCTACCATTCACCTCTGGTTCCTCCTCTGCGCTTCATGGCTTTCTTAGCAATTATCATTTTTGTTAGCATTTATAATCCTTTCATTACCAGAGCTATTAATAGACTGATTTTCGAACACTGAATCAATTAACACATTCACATTCTAGGCTGCAGTTTGAAAGCTCATACAACTGGAAGAGTTAATCAACTTGTATATTTCCTATAAATAAGTTATAGCACAACCATTACTTGAAGTACCTGGTTCAAATCTTGTCGAGCCTTATGCTTCTGATGAAGGGTAGAGAGGCGCAACATAAGGATGGGGCCACCCCCTCCAAACATTTGAACCGGTGCCCAGTGAAGCCATGACAATTAGCTGTCAGTATGAAATGCAAAATAAAATCGCTTTGAGATTTCTGTAGCTGTATCCTCAGATGCTGCAACTCTGATATATATATATATAACATGGCTGTATATGTATTATATTGAAGCTGAGTTGCATACACATAATTGCAGAAATCCCGATGTATGTTTGTAGCAGTTTTTAAAGGTTCTGCCAGGGGGACCATTCCAATGGTTCATGTAATGCATAGGTGTATACCATGGTCACAGCTACTTGGCCCAAATGGCCATGAGAATGTGTGAGTTGCAAACTAGGATTTGGAGAAAAAACACAGACTTTATTACTGTGTTTTTTGTGTTTTTTTAAGTAGTTTTAACGAAGAAAAATAGCAGAGATTGGTGCAACAGAGAAGCTAACACAACAGAGCCTTACCTAACTCCCTTCTCACTGTATTCAAACCTTGTTTTTAACTCCAACTTTCCTTCCTCAAGTGTCACCCCTGCTCACTCTACTAAAAGCACCATTTCCCCCCTCTCAGTTTTCCTTCATCCCTGCTTTACTCAAACCTCTGCTGTTGCTTAAAACATGTATTTGACTCTGTATTCTTCCACTCTTACTTTGATCAAACCTTTGCCATTGTTTAGAACTGCCATTTTCCTCTGTGCCCCTCCATCTTGTGCCTTCTCTTTTGCTGCTATCTGTCACCCTGACTTCATGTCTTATATTTATTTTTATGTACAGTGGTACCTCAGGTTACATACACTTCAGGTTACATACGCTTCAAGTTACAGACTCCGCTAACCCAGAAATAGTACCTCGGGTTAAGAACTTTGCTTCAGGATGAGAACAGAAATCGTGTGGTGGCGGTGCGGCAGCAGCGGGAGGCCCCATTAGCTAAAGTGGTCTTCAGGTTAAGAACAGACCTCCGGAGTACCACTGTATATGGGAAGATAGATTTACCACTCATACAAATTTTTCAGCACAGTCAGCTTCTGGTTGTGTGGTATTTTTTTGGTAAAACAGTAATTTTGCATAAAGCACTCCATAACATTTACACAACGCATCATTTGTTTACTTCATCTACTTGCTAAAAAAACATTAGTTTCACAGAAGCCTCTTAGTAACAGATGCTTCTAAAAAAGTATGTACACATTATTAAAATAATATACCTTTTAGCTCAAAAAGGTCATCAAAACGTATAATTATAATAACGTGCATGAGTAGACTGAGCTCATTGTATCTTTTATTTTTAAAAGATGTGTTATAGGAGTTGTTTATTTCATTTCAAGCATTTCCTAACATTTTCTTGCTTTGATAGCACATACCAAAGATCTAAAGCAGAGGATATCTGAGTGAGCATATATCCACTAATGTAATAGGACTTTTCATTCATCTCATCCCCTCTGCAGCCCCACAATCTGCTTGAAAAGGTTTCCCACCCCTCTGGAGCATGTTTGTGGGATCCACTCGCTGATAGACCCATGTGGATGCTACACATAATCTGGAAAGAATATAGGCTGAACTGAAGCAGGAAATGGCAACATCAGAGATTAAGAGAACTTTGATATGCTATTAGAGAACTGGTTGATCAGAAGTAAATATAACGAGACTTAGTAGATATTTATGGACCAGTAAGAGAGTATCTAAGGGACGTGGGTGGCTCTGTAGTCTAAACCACTGAGCCTCTTGGGCTTGCCAATCAAAAGGTCAGCAGTTTGAATCCCCACAACAGGGTGAGCTCCCGTTGCTCGGTCCCAGCTCCTGCCAACCTAGCATTTCGAAAGTACGCCAAAAAGTGCAAGTAGATAAATAGGTACCGCTCTGGTGGGAAGGTAAACGGCGTTTCCATGTGCTGCTCTGGTTTCTCCAGAAGCGGCTTAGTCATGCTGGCCACATGACCCGGAAAAACTGTCTGCGGACAAACGCCAGCTCCCTCGGCCTGTAAAGCGAGATGAGCGCCGCAACCCCAGAGTCATCTGTGACTGGACTTAACTGTCAGGGGTCCTTTACCTTTTAAGGGAATATCCATTTTAACCTATGTGTATCCTTGGCCTGAAATAAGCTACTTGATGTCATGAATTTAACTCAGGAAAGTAAATTCATGCCACCACCCCTAAATTATGGTTGAAAACCCACTTTTTTCCAACCTTAAGTGCTGCCAAGAAGATGGGAGTGCGTGTGCATGCATGTACACGGTTGCAGGGCATGCATGATTGCAGCTCATGGATGGTGCCAGTTTCTCCAGTTTGCAAATATCCCCACAAGCCCAAAAAAGTTGGTGACTCCTGGCTTACCTAAATGAAAGAAATGCACTTAATGGATAACACACTGATCTGCCCCTAGAAACCTCTATGTGCTAAGTCACCGGCAAAATAATCTTAAAAGATAATTGACAAACACACGTGTACTCTTCATTAAAAGCACAAAAAGTAGAGGTCACAACATCCCAAATACTAATGACCTCTTTGTTCTATCGTAAAGAGCAGAGGTGTAAAACACCCATGTGCCACACAGATACCATAGTAACATTATGATAATTAAATTACATTTGTTTCTGACTGTGATTCCCCTCTCCAGTAGTTAACCTATTCAAAGATACACAAGAAACAATGATGCATCCCCTAATGTGAATTGTAGCATGAAGGCAGCTTTGTAATGTATTATGAGCCCTTGACGGAGACCAAGAAAGAATAGCTAACTAACTCACCACCCAAGGGCACAACTGAGCCAAACTTAAACAGTTTTAAGTCCATGGAGTTTGAAGCTCCTGCTTTACTCTCCAGCCGATAACTGGAACTTAAGTTCTTAACTTTGACCGGATTATGCTATTATTAGCTAATTAACTAAAGCGAGTAATGCTATTAAAAGCATATATCTCACAGTATTAATGCCTAATATATTCACAGCCTCAATCTTCTCTTTGCTTGTCTGAAAAAACACTCATTCCCAATATGAAACTGCCCAGCCATGCCTTTCTTGTATCAACCCATTGTCTAGCAAGTATGACTCTGTAATTGGAAATGCTTGATCTTTAATGATTTTCATAATGTATCTGAATGCCTCGTGCAGCTTTTCGGAGCTCAACAGCAGTAGAGAAAACATTAAATACAAATCATCTGGCTGTTTTAAAGTATGGCTTTGCAAGAGCGGGTTTGTAGAGTGCAAGCACTTTTTCTTTTCGCAAAGGGGATGGCCTTAATGTAACAGTCTCCTATTAATTTAAATTTGACAATAACTTCGCATATCAAGGATTACAAAGTAAAGCTGGTAGGAAATTGATCATGGAATTGATTTTATTTAAAGTAGGTAATAAAAAATTTCAGAACTTTCCATAGCAGTGAAGCTCTAAGTAGAGCATTGTTGTACATCCTAGGGGAAGTTAGGCAATACATACCAACTCCAGAAATTCCATCTAGAATTCCATAATTACAGTGTTAAATCAGTCCTGTGTTATTTAACATGATCTACTATTTAAAATTAAAGTATAATTTACCTCAGAAAAAAACTTTCATTTGCATGAAAGCAGCTGTGGTGAACTGGTGGCCCTCCAGATATTATTGGATTCCAACTTTAGAATCCCAGCCAGCATGGATAATGGGTAATAATGGGAGTTGTAGTCCAGGAGTAACTGGACAGCCACAATTTTGCCACCTCTGTACTTAAGACCAGGACAGTGGGAAAGCTAAAGGACCACAGAGCCATTTAGAGAAGTAGGCTGAGTCAATGAGAGAATGAAGTTGTAGGGTGCGAGTCCAAACGTCAGCCTGCAGTAGACATAGACTGAAGTTTTTTCCAGGCCTGGGACAAATTAACAGAGTGTTCTTTCAAAGAACATGACTCAGAATATTATTGAATGGAATGATTATGTTACATGGTGGTTGCTAAGATTACTCAGATAATGTTCTCAACAATTGCATTTTAATCAATGGAACTTAAAAGTGCTTAATTTTAGCAGCATTGTGCCCCGAGCATTAAAGGATTAGCCACTGGCTTCATTTAGATGTAACAGTAAAGCACAGATTAGAATTACATACACAGGCCTGCTCCTCACTCTTCTCCTCTCCTCCTGTATGGCTTCAAGGAAAAGCGCAGAAGCAGCCAATTCTTTCAAATTAACCACAGTATGTCATTTTCTCCCCCAATGGGAACTATGGTGTAGTGGAGAACTTATGCCCATGAGCCAGCAATTAGGTCTGTCAGGCATCTCCATTTGGCCTGTGAGGTCATTTTGGGCAAGCCACACTCACCTGTCCTTCAGCTGACATTGAATGACATAAGGTGATCGAGAGGCAGAGCCACAACCATCAACAGCACTAAACTTAAAGCAAATCATCAAGAGAATACTTTAAACATTCAGCCAAAACATAGCCACAATTTGTTCTGGTTTCGTCAAAATCATAATCTGTGGTAAGTTGAAAAAGGAAGCAATTTCCTCGTGACTGTGGCAGAGGAGCAAAGGTGAAGGGTAGCACTTTATAACATCATCACATTTGTCCTTAACATATCAGTGAGGCTCTGAATAGTGAGTGACCATGTGCATCTTTAAACATCTAATATAGAAAAGATTATATTTCACAAGTGGGGTCATCTTAAAAGATGGTCCTGGTTGCGGGCAGGCCCTCAACCCAGTTCCTCCCACCCTGGTGTGGGTGGAGGAATACCCTCACGCCAGCATGTCACCACAATCACCTCAGGCCTATTGGCCAATCATTTTGAGTGAGGTGATCATGGGGGATATAAAAGTGGCAGCACAATGTGTGCCAAGCACCAGCTTCGTGCTGTCGAACACCCGCCCACCCTCCCTTTAATTGAGGTGTCCTCTGGCCTTGCTTTGGACTTTGATTGGTCACCCATCTTGGGATGGGGACCAGGTAGGAATTTTTCCATTTGGCAGACTGGCACTAGCCTTTTGGTTTTCACCTACCTCTTAGAAATCGTCACAACTTTGTAAGGTTTGGCGGTTAGGCATAGGCTTATTGATGAGTGGGGGAGGGGAGGTTGGCCATCGCCTGCCCCTCCATTGTCCAAGGGTATCCTGTTAAAGGAATCTGGGGCCTGGAGCCGGTTGAGGAGCTCGGGCCATGCCAGGCCTCTGGGAACACCGGGGGAGATGCAGGTGGGGTCCCCCGAAGCAGCTCCCTCTTTTGGTGGTTTACCCTTACTGACTTCCTGCAAAGGGAGCAGGAGTCCGATATAGTCTTTTGCCAATGCCTAATCCAAAACTGCTCACATTTGCTATAATAAATAAAGTTGTGACCTAAATTTTGCCCATTAACCTTAAACCAAAATTCTGTGTCAGTGTGAATTTCTTTATTCTAACAGGGGCTGGCTTGATGGTCTTGACACGCAACTGCAAATTGGCATGTAGGAAAGTTGCACCATGGTGTAGTGACAATCATTTGATATGGATGGATGTGGATGATATAATGACAACTTCCTGTGAAATAGTTGAGGGGGGGGAGTTTGTGGGGAGGAATGGGACCTGCCACTAATACATATAATGTGGCATAACATTTTGCAAGCAACAGTTCATCAATCAAAATGATCAAGATGTCACAGTATTTGAAAATCAGTTTTTGCTTTTGGTCAACTGAGCAAATTTTATCCCTCTGATATAGTGATATTGACCAATGATGATCACTGTGTCCAGTTGCTTTACTAACTACTCAGATATTTATACCTATATGACTACTAGGAACATCATTATTGTCAACTTTAAACCTCTTTGAAGCAATTCAAGGTGGGAAATTAAGTGTATTTAAGCCCAGAGAAATCAATAGGATATAGTGCATTTCTACACAGTCAGTACCATTCATGGATTCAATTGATTCCACAATAGAATTTATCATACATAACTTTCTCTGGGTTGCTCCCCATATAGATACAGTCTACAACAATGTTTGTATATATTTGTATGTCCTATGGGCATGTTCACGCTCCATTTTTAACTTCTCCTTTTTCCAAGAATTTTCTAAGATTTATCACTGAAGAAATGTGTTCAATGAAATTCAATGAGTTTCTTTCCACCCTCAAAACATTAGGAATTGTATTTCTGTTTAGGATATTGACAATCTCCATCCATCATTTATGAAATAATATTTTTGCTTGCTAGCAGGGGAGCAGATTCATATCAATCAGATACAAATGTGCTGGCTGACACCAATAATATTTATTAGGACACATATTTTATCAAGTAACTGAAGTTCAAATTGCCCAACTTTGTACTGATTTTTCTTTTAATACTTGTATTCTACCAATGCTGGCCAACAGTTAAGGAAATCACATATCTCACAGAAATGCAATCAGTGTTGAAACAATTTAGCATTGGGTGCTTAATGTGGTGAGTGCCATGACTGAGGAATATATGTTTAGCTCTCTACTCAGAGCAGAACCACTGAAATCAATGGACTACTGTAACTTAAACCAACTGGAAGGAGTTCAGCGTTGTGCTATGGTGAGTATCCCATTTGCACAAGCATTGCAAGCTTGACCCCTTTTCTTCTCCCCATGTGCCCATCCTGGGACATCTCCTGACATGCCGAAGTCAATTTGGGCAGGTGCTAGGAGGCACCAGGGGAACAGAGTAGGAAGACCCCATTCTGCAAGAAGCCCTCACACAGGACTCATTAGGTGAATCCAACCCATTGATTTCACTCTATGTGTGGAACAAAGAGTAGGTATTATTGCATGGGCATCAGTGGGGAACAGCTCTACACTGAAATATGGTTGCTTAGGGGGAAGGAAAAATAATTTATAAACAGTTACAGAATCCCATGAACTGGAAGGCATCTTCAGTCCATGACTAAAGACAAAGAGAGCACCTTCTCAGCAGTTTACTACAGCTAATATATTTTAAGGTAATATAAATAATGTAAAAGTAATTCATGGTTATTTCTCCCCCATTTGTGTAAATAATCATCAGCCCATATGAAGAGTGCTCTCTTTGATAATGCATTGTTATGTACAATACATGTCACTTTTGTTTGCAACAGATAAATTATTCAAAGAGCTTCATCTTACACTTGAGGTGCTGTTTAACCAAGACATACCTTCATTTCCATGACGTACACACAACAAAGTAAGAGGAACATGAAATGTTAATTTTCTGAAGACTGAAAATGATAAAGAATACAAAAGGAAGGTGCATGCATATAACAGGAAATGTGCATTTATAAAATGGATATACAAAACAATTATGTGACAAGGGAAAGTCTTTCGGTATGACTAGTGCAAGCAAATGAGCTTTGTGTTGTCTCCACAGAAATCATACAATTGTAGCTTGCTATAATAATCGTACACAAAAATAATTGCCACTGGCATAGAATCATTTTGTGTATCCGTTTCAGGAATACACGCTTATTTCTGAAAGTCCAAACATTCTCTCGCTATTGTAACAAACCAGACATAGTGTTCAGCCTCTATTTACGTCAAAATACATGATAGTTGTGGAGCAATAATGTTTGGTAGATGGCATCCATGAAAAAAAAACCATCAACAAGTGTCAATTTTTCCTACACTTCTCCTCTGCTAATATAATTTTCTGTTATGTTGGTGTTTGAAATGCAGAATCTGAAAAATGCTTTTTGATACTTTTGAGAGAAATTCTCTTTATTCCTATTTCCAGATGCACAAGACAGTTGCTTAAAAAGCTGTTTATGGTAGGCATTAGGTTTATGGCGCATTAGGTTTCATCCAACTGACTCATACTCTGAATAGGCCTATTGAAAACATCACTAGACTTTATTAGTCCTGTCCACTTATTTCAATAAGTCTACTCTTGAGTATGACTCACTTGGCTACAACCCATTATTTTAATGGTCTCAAGATTCGTGTTACTATTTCCTATTAGGAAAGAGTAAAAATAGAAATGGACTTAAGAGGTGTGTTTCTTAGTTCAGAACCCATATTCTACAATTTCAATTAAAAATAGTAAAGGTTTCAAAGTTGGGGTGTATTACAGCATCTAGCAGGAGGGTCTACCACTGCCTCTTATCTTTTCTGTATGCCAAATGCAGCAATTAAAATTTGATGCTAAATTACTTTGAGCCACTATCATTTATAATCTTTGCTGAGTCACAGGAACAAAAGAGGCAGATGTTACACTATGATTTGGGAATGATGAATTGAAACTAGAGCCCCATCTGCACTATACATTTAAAACAGTATTATTCTACTTCCAACAGTCATGGCTTCCCACAAAGAATAATGAGAATTGTAGATTGTTAAGGATGCTAAGAATTGTTAGGAGACCCCTCAGAGAGCTACAATTCTGATCATTTATTGTTATTATTTATTAAATTTATACACTACCCTTCATCTGTAGATCCCACTCTAGGAACTGCAGCTTTTTGTGGGACAATCTGTTTGAAAACTGGGATCTGAGGGAAATGAGTAATAAACCTGTCAACGTTCTGCCAACAGGTCCAAGAACTGCCATTTTACACAGTTTTACCTTAGATAGAAAAAACAGAAAAGTCACAAATAGGTTGCTGTTGTTTTCTGTTCCCCCTCCCCTTTCTGGAAATAGCCTCTAGAGAGAGAGCAATGATTTTTAATCGTTTATTAGGAAAAAGAATGATTGGGGAAAAGAATTAGTATACTGCTAAAACTGCTCTCACAGCAAGTGCTTTTCTAAAAAAGAAAAATGGTGCCGGTACTCACCATGAAGTTGTTACAGTATGTGCCACACTTTTAACAGTTTTGGGGGGTGGGGTGTACCCTTTAGTACTCCCAGAAAAAAGCACTGCTCACAGCCAAAGATCATGTTTACACCTGTATCTCTTCCCATAATCCCAGTGATTGAAATGCACTGGGAGAAAATAACTGTGATTAAAAGCTAGGTCTGTCTATCAAAATGAAAGACTCCTTCCACCTTTCCACCCCTATCCTCTATACTCCTCTCTTCTTGAGCTCTGGGTGTTTCTCCAATTGGTTTTGTTTTGTTTCCAACCAAGAAAGGTTGAAATGGCCATATGTTTAACTTCATGGGAAAACTGAGGCGGCAGAGCTCCTTGAAAAGTTGGACACTCCCTCATTTACCTCAACACACCATTGTAGCAGTGCAATCCTACTCAAAAACATGAATGATTATCTCAAATCACCCGAATTTACCTTGCTATTCGGAGTACACTTAGAGCCAATGCACACCCCTCATAGAAACCATCTGTCATCACTCATCCATGTCATGGCCAGCCATATACGACTATTTATATGGAAGAAAGAAGCAGGGATTCAGACCTGATCACAGAGCCTCCTCAATTGTGATTGGTACCTTGCACCTAAGCCTTCTTTCAGAGAAATTGGGACTGATGTAGTTCTGACCTATGACCTTAGGCTAAAACAACAGATCTATGAAACTTCAATTATTTTCCTACAAAATTGTCTCTTCAGTTCAGTTACCTTTAGACTTTACAACCTGAAGCTTCTTTGTTTGCTCTGAATGATGCTAGCACAAAGTCAATTACAAGTTTCAGAGGAAGCACAGCCTAGTTATTGTTTATATTTCTCTCTGAGTTCTCAAGGGTTGCAAGAAGTCTAGACTCAGGAAGCATATCTTGTTTTCTTTTATATGTGATTGTGCATTAAAATAGTTCACATGGTGCGGTCCTAGCCAGAAATCTTTTATTAGCTTCTCTACACAATATCATGGAAACATGAAAACTGTGGTTTGGTGATAGATTTTTTGAACTTGTCAACCTTAAAAAAAAATAATTTCAGAGTGTTTGAGGAAAAAACAGCATGATCTGCAATGAATGGTTTTCAGAGTCCATGAAATTCTTTAAATAGCTCAGAGACCTCCTACTGTTCATATTTTATTTGTGAACAGTGAGACAGGCTTTGTGCATTTCAACTCACTTGTTGTTGTTATTTGAGCCGGCTAAAATGTATAATGTACAAAAACTAATCGCAATCCTGTATAGAGTACATGGAGATATTACTTTAATATGTCAGCATGCAGCCTGATAGCCATTAATGGATTTTAACTATCTAAGCATACATAATAACAGCAGATTCATAAGCCCATAAAGTATCTGTTAAGTATATTTTCCAGATTTAAAGTTTTCATAGCTGTTAACCAAATGGTGACAGATCTTATTGCCTGACACAGCATTTCCCCTCCTTTTGCATTGTGATAGCATGCTTGTATCACTTGCTTTGAATATGACCCTCCCCCACTTGCAATACAGATGAATTTAGATTTTTTTTGCATGTCTTCTATATCAATCAGAACCTGACCCAGTCATTCATTGGGCAATAATTGTTGACCATTTGCAGCCATGCTGAAGAACACTGACAGTGGTTAAGATTAGTTGCTGACCCTACAATTAAAATTTCACCAAGGGCTGTTTAATGCATTATACAACAACATGTTCAGGTTTGTCCTTGATAGTAAACTGAATTAGGGACTGCAGTCAACCCCATATTTCTTAATTTCATTCCAAAATATCATTTGGTAGTTATCAAAATGATGCTACCTACATTAGTGGAAATAAGTCAGTTTACATCAGATGGACATATCTTTCCAACTGTTAAGTGTTTATTAGACCACAGAATCGGAATCACAGAACTGAGAGCAGACATATGCCATCTAGTACAAACCCCTGACTAGAGATAGACAAACCTGTCAGTTATGGCTTCTTTCAGTTTCTCATTTTCCCAGTCTCATATTTGGTTTACCCCATTTCTATATACATTTGTGATTATTATTATTTTTAAAAAATACTCTGCATGAACATGTGTATACAATTTTGTACACACTTCTAAAATATGTCATTTTGTACACAGTTTTGTTGAATAAATGCATTTTTGCAAGCAACTTTCCCCAATACAATACACATTTTAGTGAAAACAAGCTATGTATTTTTGTGCACACTTTTTACTAATAATTTTTTGGAAACATTCTTTGGTTGGAGAACTGCAGAATTCAGAAAAGTGCAAATTTCAGAGGAGAGCTGTGTTTCAATTTTCTTATTAACTGAATTATTTATTAATTATTAAACAATGGATTTGGTAGATTCATGAACCAAATTAATTTCTCCCCCATTCCTACCCCTGACACAGGGCAAGGTTCAAATGTCCTGTCCAGATTTTGGAAACACTATGTCAGAGCTGCCACTCCATATTATCAGCAGATAGTTTAAACTATTATATATTATATTATATTATATTATATTATATTATATTATATTGTATTGTATTGTATTGTATTGTATTGTATTGTATTGTATTGTATTGTATTGTATTGTATTAATTATATTATATTATATTATATTATATTATATTATATTATATTATATTAATCAGCAGATGGCATTAAACTCCTTCCCTAAACACATTATGAGATGAGTGTCTGATCTTCCTCAATGTAAAAAGATGTGGAGACAACAACCAGGGCCAGCCCATTCATGAGACTAGGAGAAGCAACTGCCTCAGACAGCAGGGCAGCAAATCTGAATGTCAATCTTTCTTTCCTCCTTTGTTCCTGATGCACATCTTTCCTGAACCCTTCTTCCTGGGCAGAGAGGGAGGGTGCTATTTGGGGTCTCCTTCAGGTGGCAAAATTTCTTGGGCCAGCCCTTACCACAATGTATCATAGGCAAGACTTTACAAGCCTTATCACTGTGGTGTCATCAGTATTTAATATATTAGGACAGACATGCTTGATCATTTGAATGTGATAATTTAGTTAGGTAATAGTTGTACATACAAAATGATTTCCATCAACTCCCCCTTTCACCTGCCCCTACTCCATTTCCATAGTTGCTGCTCAGCCCATAGGGGAAATCTGGAGATACATGAGGCTGCAGACCAAAGGGGAAGGCTAGGAATCCCATTAACATGAACATGAATTCTGTCCCATTCATGGAAGGTACATTAGAATCCAAGCCAATAACTGCAAGTGGTTATAGCCGCCTTCTTTTTTCCTTTGACACTTGCAATTTTTCTCCACATTTTAAGCAGTCTGCTTTAAAATATTCTGATCATTTCTGTTTTGCATTCCTTCGGTGCCTACCATTTTTAAGACCAATCATTTTTGTGCCCCCAGTTTTATGAATATTCTTTGGGGTGCTTAAAAGCTGAAATTGTTATTCCATGATCACAAGAATCAAATATTCGCCAACTTTTATCTCATTTATCATTTATAGTTTATTTTCTTGGGAATAGGTCCAAAACCATCTCTGGCCTTTCTGATTGCTCAGCAAATTTGGAGGGAAATAACTCTATTTTACCTCCCCAAATAACCTTTGCTATTCATTTCATAAGTCAGTGCCAGGGTAATTGAAGTCTTCATGATTAATGATCTGTCTTTTCACAAATATCTCCTATGCATATAAACATTCCCCTGACCTGTTGCTGTCATACCATTCTGCATGTTTATGCATATTTCTTTACAAAAATGTTTGTGTCTTTGCTGTCATTCATTTCCTCCCAACTCTGTCTGAAACTGTGCACTGCTGTGCCAGAGTTGATACATTTCTTTCTCATTTAGAAATACAGTGATTTTTTCTAATGTAACCTAGGACTCAGTACTAGGCTCTTTTAAGGATGTAACAAACTGAAAATTGTTCCTCACTCTGGAATTAAATGCTTGGGTCACAGAGCAGAGTGTTCATGACCTCCACCTGTAGTCCTTAATACTTTATGCAGACTTTGCACGTTCTATGTTCTCTTGAGTTTGGCTGAATTGGGGATAGGTTAACAGATGAAGTTTCAATTAGCCACATGCTTGTTTCTTAACTTTGCACATTCTCTCTGCTCTGGCATCCCAACACCTTACAAATTTCCCTAACCCAGATAGAGAAACAAATGTGCACTGCCAGCTGGGTTATGACTTAGGGCCAAGCTACACATGGCGTTAGCCACATCACTCCACTGTTAAGTTCAGGCTTTCTTTTTCCTTTTCTGTTTTTTCGAGTAGCCAGGACAAGGACCCTGATTTGACTCAGGACCCTATTAGTGGGGGGCTCAATCCAGATCAAACTACACCCAACCACCAGTGCCACACCTGCCGTTTACATTGCCCAAAATGTTGCATGGAAACAAATTGGACATTTCAAGCTATGCAAATTGCAGGTGCAGAGCCTCCAATTTTGATCAGGTCTACAATGGTGGACAAAGGGTTGAAGACTCTGTATCCTCTCCTCATAGTAGTGTCCTAATAGAGATTGAGGGCCTGCACTAGCCATTTGTGTGTGTTTTTTAAATCTATTTTTCACATTCACTTTTGAAGTGGTGAATTTTCGTAACTCATAACACCACATGGGCACGGTATCCATTGTGTTCTATTATGCCTTGGGATGAGTGAATCAGTCTATTTTCAGTCCATGTCACTTTTGCATGGCGTGTTTGCTATGTATACAGGCATTGTAGACCAAAGCCAGGCTGTATGCATGAAATGCAGACCTACATAGGCCTCCTGGAGCTTAGGAGCCTCATCTGCATAACAAAAGACAGAGAGGATTCTAAAACCCTCCAATGACATTGTTAGTAGCTGGCAGCCAGCCAATACCAGCTGAGATAAGGTCAGTGTTGTGATTCGCTAATTGCAGCATTAAGGTGACCTATCACAGGTAGTGTGTGTGTGTTTTGCTTGGGTCGGCTTAAGGTTTATATACTGGGCCAAGTGCCCCTGTTTGTCATTCTTGTTCTTCTTGTTCCTGATGTTCCAGTAAATCCTTTTTGACCTGAATCTCAGCCTTGGTCATGCCTGAAGCCACCTACACAGTATTCATCTATAAGCCCATTCCATCCCATTTCTGAATAAATCTGTGAATTTTGTTTTAAATTAAAAGCATGAAAATTCACACCTAAGTATATATATTTGCAGGCATGGTTTCTCTCAAAATACACATTTCTAAACATATTTTTTAATGTGTTCAGTTTAAAAAAGGTTTTTGATATATTTTATGAGCTGAGAACTGTGTTAGCATGTGCAGGAATTGCAAAAGTCAGTGGGCAACTAAGTTCTGGTCCTCACATCAGTCTGGGAGGTGTAGATCATGTCAGTTCATGTCAAAATTTGCAAAGATCTGCTTTCAAAAGCTTCCCTAGCTATATCAGTGCTCTAATTTACAGACAGTGGACTCAGCTATACAGCTGCAAATAAAACGTTTAAGTGTGTTTTAAGTGGAAGATACAATGTGACACTAGCTGACGATGGTGAGCCTTATGGAAAATTCAATGTATTTTTAAAAACACTTTTAAAAAAAAGGTTTTTCAGAATGGTTTTTATATGTGTGTAGATTCCACCCTGGACTGGTAGTTGTTAGAGGCCCACCTTGCATCACAGACACTCTTCCTAATTATGTGTTGGTCAGGGTAAATAATAGTTTTGGACATGGGATTACAGGTGTAAAAATATTTAGAATCTGTAAATCTTGATTACCCTGTGTACTGCTATAATCCAAGACAGGGCATGAATAAAATGTAAATCAGAGCCTCTTTGAATTTCACTCGCTAATTTCACTGACTAATCTTTACTTATTCATCTTCCTGTTTCTTCAGAGTGTTCCACCTTTGACTTGCAATTAACCTGAAAGCATCACTTCACATCTTCTTTGCTTCAACGCCTGTAGAGCATAGGAAAAACCATATTTAAAAGCTTTAGTTCCTTGCCTGTGTCATTAATTCCAAACTCAACCCCTTCCCTTGCATTTAAACGAAATCCACATACCCTTTGCTTGATGCTTTTAACCTCAACTCAAATAAATAAATAAATAAACCATTGTCCTGTTTGCTAACATCCATTGGACACAACTTTCCAACTATTAAGATGAACCACTCACGTATTGCTGAATTAGCTTTATATGTTAGCTGTTTATTTGTAATTGACCCTGTACAAAAGACTGCTCGTGGAAAAACACTACCTCAAATGCTTGCCAGAGATCTTGCCATCTAGTTGACTCATATTATTAGGGAGGGTAATGAAACATAACCACATAATGAATGTAAATAACAAAATGTCAGCTCTCTGCCAAAAGGTAAAGAGGGTGTCAGATGCACCTTCCGTACGTAAAGAGGCTTCCACAATACTGCCTCAACTGAAGCAGTTCCATAAATAAGCTTCATAAGTGTTATGTCCAGCAGTTGACCTGCTGACATCTCTTGAAATGTAGTATCCAAGGATGGTGGTCACTTGATGACATTTCAAGGCAGGGGACACTGTTGGTCTCAGATGGGGGATGATGTCAAGGGGGGTAACAGTTGGGAAAGGGTATGACATGTCATTTAGTGGAATGGGGCGAGTGCAAGTATGGTGGAAGGTGAATGGAAGTAGACAATGCTGAAATAAGCTTTGGTGAAAAATGTGAAAAGAAGAGAGGTATTAACAGAGTCACTTTAAATAACACAAATGGAGTCCAGAAAGAATAGAAACTGGGTGAACTGAACCAAAACAGTGCATAACATGAGGTTATTTCCCTTTCCCCCCACCCATTGTGTAGGTCTTTTTGTCCTCTGCTTTAGTCTTGACAATAAATACTCAGAATTTTGTTCTTAATCTCCTGTCACACCTTTGAATCTAAAGCTCATTACACTGAAAGGTAAATCCTACACCCTAATGCAAGCACACAACTCCGGTTGATATTCAAGGGCAGGATTCAGTGGCAAGAGATTTATCACCTGTTCTTGTTTCAACTTGGCACTTACGGTTTTCTGTATGTTTTTCAAGCATTTGACATGGGGTGGGTGGGTGGGTGTCGTTAACAGCACAGGACGGGATCCATCACATAACTGGTATTAAACAGGCTTCAAATTCAGAATGTATTGAAATAAATGAGCTAAGGAGGGGGGAAATGCAAACTACTTAAGAGAATACCACATATTTTCAAAACAAATGTATTATATAAACCATTTAGAAAAAATACAATATAAACTGTAGTCTAAACACAGAGTAAAAAAGGGAAGATAAACCAGCATGGTTGTTAGAGGATTTTCTGAAAAACTAAATATAGGCTTCCTTTAGCCTTGACATTTACTTTCCCAGTAGTTCTCACTGATCAGTCTCCTATTTGGCATTTGAAATAAACCGAATGATGGAAGTAAACTTTCTTCACGGAACCACTTGGCTTTAATGAATCTTCTCAGTCCTTAAATGCTTGCATTTTGTGAACTACTGAAAGACAGTTTTATCTCATGAAGAATTATAGTTTTTAAAGAGCAAACTTGCCTATTGGGCTCTCTCTCTCTCTCTCTCTATATATATATATAGTAGGAATGAGCATCAGTTCTGATGCAACCCAAATAACAAGGCATATCAGGGTGGTTCTCAACTCTCCTTCTCAAGTCAGATTAAGCCATTAACAAGGGGTGTCAAGGCAGGTCTCCAAAATACTGAGTAGTTCTGTCACCTCCAAAACTTCAAACAGTTAAACATGGTACATTTTCATTTTATTTCCTTTCTTTTCTGAGAAATGAAACCACACTGGCTAGAGGAACATCTTGAGCTTTCATGGGTGTTGGGAAGGGGAAAGCAGACAAAAGGGGTGAAGACGGGTGGGACCTTTTTTTTGAAGAATAGGTGTAGCTTGTAATCACAGTTAATTAGTTTCCCAGTATACTACAATCACAATCATTTGCATGGGTTGTCAGTCTCCTCTGAGTTTTGGCTATGAGAAAAGCATAAGTGGCTAGGATAGACTATTAGGGTAATCTGCTTCTTTCCAAACCATTGTTGATGATGATAATATAATTTAGTCACATAATAAAAAAAATAGTCTCTGGGTGATTTACAAAAAGAATAAATGAGTTAAAAATAGAGCAATTCACAATACAATAACAAAACAACAAGAACCACATCCAACACAACTCACAGTGCAAGCCTAACCATGTCAACTCAGAAGTAAATCCTATTGGGTTGAAAAGTATGTAAATGTGATTAGGATTATAGCTTTAATGGTAGTTCATAGTGGTGGATAAAGGAAGCAACAGGAAAAGAGAAGATATCTGGAAGGGAGTATGGGCCAAGCCCATTGCTTTCTTAAAGAAGAAGAGTTTGGATTTGATATCCCGCCTTTCACTCCCTTTAAGGAGTCTCAAAGCGGCTAACATTCTCCTTTCCCTTCCTCCCCCACAACAAACACTCTGTGAGGTGAGTGGGGCTGAGAGACTTCAAAGAAGTGTGACTGGCCCAAGGTCACCCAGCACCTGCATGTGGAGGAGCGGAGATGCAAACCTGGTTCCCCAGATTACGAGACCACCACTCTTAACCACTACACCACACTGGCTCTCAATATTAAAGCAAATATTAAACAATATTAAATTGTTTAAACAATATTAAAGCAATATTAAACAATATTAAAGCAATATTAAAGCAAAACAATATTAAATCTGGATCCCCATTTGTGTCCAAAATTTATAGATGACAAAATGGGAGGGCGGGGCAGGCACTGCACCAAATAATCTCCAGAGGATGATAGAAGGATTCCAACAGTTCAGGAACAGCTTGAAAAGATTTTTTTAAACAACAAAATCTAGCGTAGGCTTTTGGTGTTCATTTAATTATCTATTTGCAAATGTACCGATCAAATAGCTATTATAGGAATGAAGCAAGAAGCACACAGGCAAAGCCAATTCCCAGAAATATCAGAGCAAATAAACCTCCATACCAACTAGTTTTAAATCTAAACTGGTTCTCTCTCCCAAAAAATCTCAGCAAATCCTGACACGCGCATTTTTTGCTCGTATATTTGAGTACAATTCTGATTTGTTTTGGCAAAGGTATCTATCTTGCCAGCATCGAGTTGCCCCTTAATAATTTTATATTGCCCTCATAGTCTAGGAGGTAACACTATGTTCAAGGTAAAGGAACATGATACCTGTTTTCTGAGTTTGGAGAATATCAATGCATACTCCCAGATATATACACTGTGGCAGCCTTTTGTTTGGGGGTGATTCGGAAAACATGTTATTTGAAGTAAGTGCATTGAAATAGTAGACAGCCCTTGAAATGAGTGTCATCACAGATCAATTTAAACTGTCGTAAGAGGAAGTTCAATTGTTGTGAGATAATTTCTGCTTACTCCATGCAGGGACCCTGTATGCATGGGGAAAGAAGAAAGACACTATTCCAGTAGACAACATATCCGTCAGTAACCTTAATACCACCTTATCAAAGCTTTAAAAGTATGTGATGGACAGCTCTGCTTTTTTCTTATGATAGTTCCTGTTTTTGTTGCTTACTAAAAAGTAACTTTATAGACAATAAACAGAAATGGGGACATGGCAAATAGGACAGGTTTTGAGTTTCCCAAATCCTGTCCCTTCTTTTCACTCAATTTCAGCCTTCTGGCTACTTTTTATTATAGAAAAAACTAGGAGGAAGGGGAATCACAGAACTGCACAACATATGAAGCATAGCCCTCAATGGTGGAGAATCAAGGACTTTGAACAGGTATATCTGAGGCACAGAAAGTGCAAAAAATGCTATTTTTATAGCCCTTATGACTATGAAGTTATGTTATGAATGTGATACTCAGCAAAATCTCTGGTGTGAATGGGCAGCCAAGCAGCATCTTCAAGGAGTGAAGCTTAAATGCCTCAAAACTCTTTCCATTTCCCCATGACTGGTAGGTACAGAAGAAATTATGCAGATCAATGAAATATTTGCAGTTTTGTTTCATTTTCACAATTTATATTGATTGAAGAATTCAGTTTTTCTTGGCACAGAACTTAGATCGTATGTAGATGTTTGCACAAAGTTTACACAGTCTCATTCTTGAGTTCTCACATGTCCAGAAGTCTATCTTCTTGCATATAGACAGTATAAAGAAACACTTCTTCTGGAGAAATATCCAGTATTCCTTGCGGGGCGAATCCACAGTTTTTTGAACCTGACATCTCTGCTTGTCATCCATCAAATACTATTTGCAAACCCCAGAAATATAGCTTAGCTTTTTAAAAAGTCTTCCCCCTCCCCCTTCTTTTCAACGTAGCAATATTTGGTTATTGACTGAAATCTTGCACATTTGTGGTAAATGAGGCTTCAAAAACACTTTGTCAAAGACACAGTTTGGAAATACACTGTGCTGACAAATGCAATCTAAAATGAAGGCTGATTACCTTTGCCACTTTGGAACAGACTGTCACAGAGCTGTGTTCTGAAACATAATCAATACCATCGACTTCAAGTTGATTCTCAGACCTATAAAGGCCAGTTAAATAAAAGTTGAAGAAGAGAAACCTTTTGCTGTTTTTTTTTAATAAAAAAAAATATAGAAACTCCTGCTGTATGGGTAACTGCTTCCTGCCCACATAGTCTAGTAGCTATTCCTAAGGAACAGCTCAACTCAGTGTAACAGACCTTAATAGGATACCTTAAGGACTGCTTCCTCCCCTTCTAGCCAGGCTGCAGCTAAGATCCATTCAAGAAAGCAGTCTCTTTGTCCTAACAATGGTGAAGCCTTGGTCAATGAAGATGAGAGAAAGAGTCTTTTTTGTGGCTGCAGCTGCATAAGAACATAAGAGTCCTGTTAGCTCAGGCCAATGGTCCTTCTAATTCAGCCTCCTGTTCCCACAGTAGCCAACCAGAGAGAGAGGAAGAGAGAATGTTTAAAACCTAGATAGAAATGCAGAACTTCCATATTTTCTCAAACACAGAGACACGCACATGGTTATGGTATCAACAGTTGCAACAGAGAGAAATGACACATCAACCACCCAGTCCTTCTCCCCATTCACAAAAATAATGTGAATCAGCTACAAATAATGTGTTTTGAGCAGTTTGGAAGTGTGACCTTCAAGGAATCAGCTATAGCAAACTCAGGGGCTGCTCTTCATGCAATCCTGACTAGGATTGAATTGCCCTCCTAACAACAGCAGGGTGGGGCGGAAGAACCTTCACAACAAGGGCTAAAAAGCTGACAGGACAACTACTTAAATTTCACATGTGGGTTTTTTTCTGCCCATAGACACATGGGAGGGACCTCTTTGCCATAGCTTTACTTTTAGATTCAGATTGGTTGAGTGGTGCAGATTGATTGGCCAGAGAACAGTAGATTGACAGAAGTGTCTGCTGAGGTTCTTCCCTTGAGTTCAAATGAAGCACAAATGTGGGGGGAACAGGAAAGAGTTTGTGGCTTTGAGATTTTTTTGAGGGAGGGTTTTTTTTAAAAAAAATGCTTCACATTCTCCTTGGTAGGACTATAACCCTGTGGTTCTGGTAGAACAGCCTCCACTGGCTACTGTCTCCAGGACTCTCTCAGCCAATCCAGCAGCATTACCCCAGGAGCTTTTTGTAACTTGGGAGCATGCAACAGTGTGTATTTTGTTTCATCGTCCTCAACTATTTAAAGTTATTGGTATTCCAACCAGATTCCTTTTCCATTAGAATTCATCCGCTCATAGTTTCATGTTCCTGAACTGAAGTTTTAATCCTCTGTGTGAAATTTTACAATTAGCCGCTCCAGAAATGATTATGTTGTCACAAAGAGAAGATTAGGGCTCTATGTGTGAGAGATCATCAGGGAGAGATGAACCCTGGATATATAATGATATGAATCTCATGCAAATGAAAAGTAAATGCCAAGGTAGAAAAAACGTAAAAGTGGGGGGAGGAATAATTTTTTATGGAGAGAGAAAAAATGCCTTCAAATGTATTCATTTTCAAGGTTTATAAGAAGACATCAATGTGAAAGTTGTGGTTTCATAAACTGATTAAACTCAGTTGAAATGCACAGTACAGGTCCAAAGGAAATTAATGGCCTGTGAACATCACACAACCCCCCTAATGCAAGCCCCATTCATTTTCCTGTGCCAAGTCAACAGCGTGAAGGGTGGTCCACAGTATAAGAAAAATAAACTTTGAGAATGTTAACCAACTTTAAATAACCAACTTTAGATTATACTAATAGGTAAAGTAAACGTAAAAATACCAATATACTGACTGAGAATAATGCTGCAATTCTTCAGCTTTTGAAGAGACACCTAGATATGAGTGGAACCAAAATTTCCATTAGTGACTCAAAACCTTTTTTGAAAAATTCATTATTTAAAAAAATGCATAAGGCAGCCATGCTAGTTCACATGCTTTGAAGACAACATATATCTGAACATAGGCAAACCATCTATTGTCGCACACTACTCTTAAACCATTGAATTAATGAAGTCAATTATGTGTCTGGGATATTATGAGCTCATTCATGTGTAGAGCAGATCCAAAACCAGAAAAGGGGAACAAGGCACATCTCTGATCCAACTCCTGATCTTATGTGGCTTTCCATGGTCCCACCAATGTCCATATCTAGGTAGAGTTCCAAATCCCAGAGAAGCCTAAGTATGTAACTTTTCCCCCTGCTGAAGTGTACAACTAACGCTGGGCTGGGGCTGGAGGAAGTAGGCAGGTCAGAGCGCTGCTGTTCCTTCACATGAGTTATGTGGGAAGGTGACTATGGAGTCTATTATACCATGCACTGGAAAATGATCCTTTTTAAATGTATTGGTTCTTCTTCAATGTATGAATTTAATATCTTGTTCCAACTTGCTGTTAATTGAGTAAGGCTTTTATACTGTTTCTGGATATTGTATTTTGTTTACATTCCTCTGCTTCTAATTCTCTTGGTTACCTTTTGCATCTTCAGCCCTTTTATCCATTTTTTAAAGTAACACCTTCAAGATTTAATTGCTTTTGTCTTTTTAAAGAACTCTGTCCTGAGGAATGAGACTGCTGAAACTTCATCCCCCATTTGGTAGAATAATCTCTCTGGTGCACATTTCTGCATAACGGTTTGCAAGCAATATTCATCTCAAAGGGTATATATATATTTTAAAGTTCTTGTTTGCTCTCATTTGAATAAAACTATAACACTGTCAGGCATTCAAAGATAAATAGGCAATGCTTCCCTGAATGTTCAACAGCAGCTATATCTGATGCCATAAAATGACATTTGAAATCATCTGAAGACATAGGCCATCAGGGAATCGGTGAAATAGAAAATGAATGTAATTATTGGCTGTTCACATTTGAAAATCTTTTTCTTTCTTTTGCACAATGCAGTATAGTATATTTATACTGATAATGCTGAAAATGTTAAAATAGCATTACCTTTCTTAATGACCATGCAATGGGCTTTCTTTTTTAAAAAAGTTATCCCTTGTCGTTTCTACACATTTGCCAGTAGTTTTGAAAAGTTGGCAGTAGTAACATCACAGTCCTAGTCATGTCTACACAGAAGTAAGTTCTATTCCATGTAAGCAGGGTTAGAAGTGCATCCTAGTACTGCAGCTAAAACCATAGGAAATATGAAGAAGAAAATAACATGCATCTGGGGCTCACTTGTGGCTATTTGTTTTAACTCTTCTTCCTCATTTTCCTTTCATCTCTGGAGATCACATTAGATACTTGATATAGTCATAGGATTGCATCCAATGTTGGTTATATTCAGAGTAGGCCCACTGAAAAGAATGGGCATGACTAACTTGTGTCCATTCATTTAAATGGGTTTACTCTGAGTATGTCTAATATTGAATACAACCCCTTCGTATTGTTTTTGAAACATACTCCTTTGTAGGTTTCTCTGCCTGTCTAAGCCTACTAATACATTTTTCTTATTATAAAATAAAACTAATGCTATTAGACCTTCAGTTATCAAGTTCAGTTAATCATGATGTGTTTGGTTAAATATAAGATAGATTTTCGGGATCAGATCAAAAGTTCATGTAGTCCAGTACTTTGCCTCTAGAAGAGAGAAGCCAAATCTTTTGGCCCAAATGTCTTTACAGAAGCAAGGCCTGCTGGAGAAACCATTTCCCACTATTTGTGCAGGATAATATTTACTAAGGGCATATGGCCTTTGAGCAGAGAAAATCCATTTTTGGCTTTCAAAAATATGCATCATGATTTGTTCTGATTTTTTTCTATTTTATTATTTAAAAAATCTTGACTATTGACCATCCTATCCCATGACAATTAATTCCATAAGTGTTTTTTGCATTGTATAATGCTTTGGGGGGGCATGGAATCTCCAGCTTTTGCCATTATTCATAATTTCATGACGTCTATCATATTTCCTCCTAAACTCAAATGATACAGTTGTTAAGCCTTCTTTTATGGAGAAAATGCTCCCTGTCCCTGTCAAAAATACATGAGAAGTTGCCTTTTTCTGTTGGTTCTCTTGCTCAGCTATGCCTTTTTTGAAATGGGGATTCTGGAAGATAAGCATATGTGGGTGCACAATGGGTTTATTTCTTTCTATTATGATACATACTTTTTTAATTTCACTCTTCTTTCCTAATAAATCCTAATACTGAATATTCCTGTTAAGGCTACAGCATATTGGGCTGACATTTTCAGTATTTGTTTGTTTGCTAGGATCTGAAATCTATTTCCTGGGTAGTTACCACCAATTTAAAGTCCATCAGCATATATATGAAATTTTCATCTTTTAAATAAATAAAAATGTGCCAGTCGCCATCACTTTGAAGTTGCTTGTGTTGCACACTTTACAGAGACCTTTTGGAGTTCTTTGAAATCTTTTGAAGATTTCATTACTCTAAATAATTTGGTATCATTGGAAAACTTGTCTAGGGTCTTGTCCAGAAAGTGGTGGGGGGAATGAGTGTTTGGACTCCTGGGCACTCACTTGTGGGGTACCTCAGAATTCTATTCTCTCCCCCATGCTTTTTAAAACCTAAATGAAACTGCTGGGAGAGAGCATATGGGGTATTGGGCTGGGTGTTCACCAATATGTGGGTGATACCCAGCTCTACCTCTCATTTAAATCAGAACAAGTGAAGGCAGCAAATGTCCTGTGTGAGTGCCTGGAGGCAGTTGGAGGATGGATCGCAGCTAACAAATTAAGGTTGAATCCTGACAAGACAGAAGTGCTGTTTCTGGGGGACAGGAGGCGGACAGGTGTGAGGGATCCTCTGGTCCTGAATGAGGTAACTGTGCCCCTAAAGGACTAGGTGTGCAGCCTGGGAGTCATTGTGAACTCACAGCTGTCTATGAAGGCACAGGTCAATTCTGTGCCCAGGGCAGCTGTCTACCAGCTCCATCTGGTATGCCTGCACATTGTCTCACCAGGATGGTATATGTTCTGGATATCTCCCACTTGGGCTACTTCAATGAGCTCTATGTGGAGCAACCTTTGAAGGTAAATCAGAAACTACAGCTAATCCAGAATGCGGCTGCGAGACTGGTGACTGGGAGCAGCTGCCATACCATATAACACCAATTCTAAAAGATCTACATTGGCTCCCAGTACGTTTCAGAGCAAAATTCAAAGTGTTGGTGATGACCTTTAAAGCCCCAAGCAGCTTCAACCCTTTATACCTGAAGAAGCATCTCCACCCCCATTGTTCAGCCCAGACACTGAGGTCCAGTTCCGAGGGCCTTCTGGCAATTCCATCATTGCAAAAAGTGAGGTTACAGGGAACCAAGCAGAGGGCCTTCTCAATAGTGGTGCCTGTCTTGTGGAATGCCCTCCCGTCAGATGTCAAGGAAATAAACAACTACCTGACTTTTAAAAGACATCTGAAGGCAACCCTGTATAGGGAAGTTTTAAATTTGTGGTGCTTTAGTTCGAAAGCACGTCAAAGTGCAAGTAGATAAATAGGTACCGCTCCAGCGGGAAGGTAAACAGCGTTTCCGTGTGCTGCTCTGGTTGGCCAGAAGCGGCTTAGTCATGCTGGCCACATGACCTGGAAGCTGTACGCCGGCTCCCTTGGCTAATAAAGCGAGATGAGTGCCGCAACCCCAGAGTCGGCCACGACTGGACCTAATGGTCAGGGGTCCTTTACCTTTACCTTACTGTAGTTTTATAATTTCTGGAAGCTGCCCAGAGTGGCTGAGGCAACGCAGTCAGATGGGTGGCATATAAATTTTAGTAGTAGTAAGGTAAAGGGACCCCTGACCATTAGGTTCAGTCGTGGCCGACTCTGGGGTTGCGGCGCTCATCTCGCTTTATTGGCCGAGGGAGCCGGAGTACAGCTTCCGGGTCATGTGGCCAGCATGACTAAGCCACTTCTGGCAAACCAGAGCAGTGCACGGAAACGCCGTTTACCTTCCCGCCAGAGCGGTACCTATTTATCTACTTGCACTTTGACGTGCTTTCAAACTGCTAGGTTGGCAGGAGCAGGGACCGAACAACGGGAGCTCACCCCGTCGTGGGGATTCAAATCACCGACCTTCTGATCGGCAAGTCCTAGGCTCTGTGGTTTAACCCACAGCGCCACCCACGTACAGTAGTAGTAGTATTTAAATCTCGTACATATTAATAGGAAAGCTGAAATCCATGAGTCGTGGATAATAACATATAAACCACAGGTGTACCCTTCTTGACTTTAAATAGCATTCTCAATGTGTTACACTCCTAATGTTGGTCTTACATCATTGTACATAACTCAAATAAACTGTTGGCAATCTGTGTGGTCTTTCTTCCACAAGAACTGAGGTTTTCCTAGTAAGCAGTAGAAAGGCCTGTTCACTGAAGTTTAAATCTCATCCTCTGCTACTAGATTTCCACGTGTCCTGTTCTTTAGGATATTGCAAGCTCTCACTTGCAACAATTTAAAGCAACTCAGTCTATAACCTCTTTATTCCTTGGATTCTTTTCTGATGTATCCTCTTGCTTTCCCCCCTTGCCTCTATTCTTCTTGAATTAAAGTCTTTTAACATGTTGAAGTGGTCTGTTTGATCTTTTTTTGTAGTACTTTTGTCTTGATACAATACATTATCTTGTGTGTCCTACAAGATAATGCCTGGGGAGGCAAATTGGTAGGGAGCGGAATAAAATAATAATAATATGTGAAAATGATTTCATTTTGCTGCACCACTTTTAAGCAAATGAAAGGAGCTTTCTGGCAGCATAAGGAAACTTTTAAAAACATGCTGCTGCTTAGAAACCATTCTTCTAATGTTATATCATATTTGTTGGGGATTGCTCTTCCCTTGTTCTTTACTGGGAGATACATCTGAATGATAATCAAACTGACTTTCTTCATCAATTCTTCAGTTCCAGTTGTTTAACCTGCAGTTGAGATTAAGCTGGTTTAACAAGGGATTAGGACCACTTGGGTAGTTCTGATAGTTCCTTATGTATTTCTTTACCTTACTGAATAATGTTAAAAGTTTACCATAAAGATAGTTCTCTTCAGCACCACTGGAGATTTGGTAGCCATTTCTTCAAAATTAAAAGGCATTGGGGTAAAGTTCTAGTCATGTGTGCAGTCTTTGTTGTATATGAATTCTTTATTATTCCTGTTGTAACATGAGTAGGGGAATGGGGCGCCCACACCATCTGCATTCCCAGCAGCACCATCCTTGTGTACTCCACCCCTGAGCTTTCCACATTGAGCGAGAAGATCTGAACATGGCTTCTAAATACATTCAACTAAAGAAACTTAGACACCTCCCCATGACCGGGAACCCTGCATTAGCAAGGTTCCAGATCACAAGGAAGCTTCTCAGCATGTTCATAACCACATGCTTAGAAGCCAACTTCAGACCTCTCCAGTCAACTAGGATATACAGGAGGCTGGCCCATTTGCTGGGCAGATGGAACAATTGCCCTAGGAGTTCACTTTGAAGAGAACAGACAGTTTCAAGATATAGGCATCAGTTGAGAAAATAAGAGATGGGATGGCTGGGTTAGAGATGGTAGGAAAGGAGGAAAACAGTGTCACCAAAGTGTACACAGAGGGGAGGAGGTTAAATGTAAGGAGTTCAAGAGCTAATAGAAATAGCCGTGTGCCATCTGCATTGGAGCACTAAAATAGAATTCCTTTTTTCCCAGGGTACTGTTGCAAACTGCTTCTGTTTACAAGAACTTCATTTCTGTTCTGCAAGTAACTGCATTTAAACATAAGAATTATTGAACCATTGGTCAAATCTTTCTGAGTATTGTGACTTCTGTCATTTGATAAGCATATTCATGAGCCATTAACACCTGCTTAGTGTTAAGTGACTGTAAACTTCTTAACTTCAGTGATTATTTAAGACCCTATTAAAGAAACAAAGGAAATAGAAGAAAATAGCAAGTAGGACTCAGCATAGGCTACCATAAAGGAGACATTAATGTTGTTTTTTAAAAATACTTCTATGCAACTTTTCCAGTTGTCTGCACCATTTTAAAAAAGAAGTTTTGGCTGGTATGTCAGCTGAAACCATTCTTGAACAGAGATAGCTTGGCTATAGTGGTCCAAATAATGTGAAGTGAGCTCCAACATTGTCATGTTTTCTGTTTTCTTTTTAAAAAAGTTTTATTGAGTTTTACATTTTTATTACAATAATAACATGTCAGATAACAAGAAATAAGAAAGACTCATTCCCCAGGTCCACACCTCCCCTCCCCACCGGGACTTCCCTCAACTTCCTCTTCTGGTCTTTAACATATTAACTTCCCTTGCTTGCTGTATTATATCTTCATATTAAGTTCTTTATGTCAAATATTATTATTCTCTTATCATTTTAACATCATCTTTGTTATTTCTATGCTTATTTTATTAATTGTAAGTGTTTACTCAAACCCTGCTAGTGAGTCCGTTTCTTTGCATTGTTTCTGTAGGTACATCATAAATGGTTCCCAGTCTTTTTTAAAGTCTCTACTGTCTTTATCTCTAAGTTTTCCAGTTAGCTTTGCCATTTCAGTGTATTCCATCAATTTTTCTTGCCATTGTTCTTTAGTTGGTATTTCATCGCTTTTCCATCTTTGGGCAACAATATCCTGGCCACAGTTGTAGCATACAGTGGTACCTCGGGTTAAGTACTTAATTCATTCCAGAGGTCCGTTCTTAACCTGAAACTGTTCTTAACCTGAAGCACCACTTTAGCTAATGGGGCCTCCTGCTGCTGCGCCTCCAGAGCACGATTTCTGTTCTCATCCTGAAGCTAAATTCTTAACCCGAGGTACTATTTCTGGGTTAGCGGAGACTGCAACCTGAAGCGTATGTAACCTGAAGCATATGTAACCCGAGGTACCACTGTACATAAAAAGTTTCCTCATCTTTTTTGGCATATTGTCATGTTTTCAATTTGTTTGAAAACCCAAGCCTTCTCATATTGATCCATTTTATTCCTGCATTTTAAATTTTTGTTGGTATGTATGCCTTAATGCTGTTTTATGATCTGTATTATGTTTTATATTTTGTTTCTGTGCGCCATTCAAGTATTCTCTGAATGTAGACCAATTCATAATTTATGGAATACAAATAAATAAATAAGAGCATAATAATGCTCAGTTGGGTTCCTAGTCAGTTCAACGGAACAGAAGAACATTCACTTGCATTAGCTTGCTATCCTGAGCTAGGTACCGATTTTTCCAAAACCCTTTTGTGTAAAAATTGTGTTCGAGGCATAGGGACATAGGAAGCTGTCTTATACTGAAGCAGACCCAACGGTCCAGCTAGATCAGCATTATCTACAGTGATTGGTAGCAGCACGCCAGGGTTTCAGGTAGGGAATCTTTCCTAGCCCTACCTGCAGAGGCCAGGGATTTTACCTGGGACCTGCTTCAAGAAAAGTAGATTCTGTACCACTGAGCTATGACCCTTCCCCAAATGTTAGGCCTAGAATTGTAAATATCTAATTATTTTACTTCCATTTTTTAAAAAATGCCAATAACAAAATTCTTTGTGACTATAGTGAAGAACAAGCACTAAATCCAGAACTTGAGCTCTCTTGTTTGATTTACCTTTCACTTGAGAAGCTCACAACCAAGCACAGCATTTATTAGGTTCCCCTTTGACAAGAACAACTATAACATAAACTGAAGAGTTTCAGGTTTTATTTTATGATATCCTTACAGTTTAGGGCCTGTGCCATATAAGAAGCTTCTATTTT
Organism: Podarcis filfolensis; assembly: GCF_964270895.1. Lineage (NCBI taxonomy): Eukaryota > Metazoa > Chordata > Lepidosauria > Squamata > Lacertidae > Podarcis > Podarcis filfolensis. The sequence goes on from NC_139603.1 coordinate 41,528,633, forward strand.
CCACTTACTTGATAAAGGAAATGCATTTGCTTTAAGATATATCCCGGTATTTTACATTCACTGGCTCGTAAGCTACGTGGAACTCCTAAAGATGAAAACATAAATTGAAGTATTGCACAAGGTCACACTGCTAGCAGACTTACCAAATCCAAAGCACAGGGACAGGTTATATTACCATGAAAATAACAAGCATTTTAAAATATCACAAGGCAATGTTTTGTTAGCTGTTTTCTTAGTTGTCTTTCATTTTAGCTCCCCCCCCCCTTGATGTAGAAAGAAAGAAAGAAAGAAAGAAAGAAAGAAAGAAAGAAAGAAAGAAAGAAAGATTTTATCAGTAACAGGAACCACAAAGTTGCAACCCAAGTGAAAGACTTTACATATCTCTCACAAATGGACATATTTGATTGGGTTTATGCTTTAATCCTAGAACCAATTAACCAAATGTAAATGCCATTGAAATCAGTGGAACTTATTTCTGAATAGACGCACATATGGGTGGAGTGCACTGCCAGCTGTTTAGTAGCTTAGGTCAAATTCAAGCATAGTCTTTTGCTTTCCTGGTGTGCCATAGAGTTTGAAACTTGCTTCAAAAAATAAAATAAAACCATAGCTTGCAAATGATTGTTGAATTCTGAAGGGAGGTGAGGGTAACCACTGACACCTTGACAAAGAAATGGCAATGCATCATCCAGAAAAGAGGACCCAGATTGGCATAAACTTGCCACACGCTAATTTATATTTAGAAATTTAGAAATTTAGAAATTTAGAAATTTAGAAATTTAGAAATTTAGAAATTTAGAAATTTAGAAATTTAGAAATTTAGAAATTTAGAAATTTAGAAATTTAGAAAGAATTACTTTAATTCAGAGAGAAATGCAACGCATCTCACCCAAGTGAAGAAAACTGTGACCAGGTGAAGTGGTCTATGTACCTGCTCTGTCTGTTGTCTAAGTGCTGTTAATTGACAGCTTCAAGGCTCCTGCTTTTACAGTTCTCTCTGTCTCCAAACTTGACTTAAACTGGACTTAAAACGGGCAGCACTCCCTGTCATAGAATTATGGGCAGATAGAGTTGGAAGGGACTCTGAGCACCATCTAGTCCAACCCCTTGCAATGCATGATCCCCCCACTGCAAAGGAACAAAAGGTACAGATTTGAAGGCAATGTATTTGGAAGGGGGAAAGCTGCAGTGGATTCTAACAGAATAAAGACAGAGAAAGGGAAATGCCTGGAGCAAATACCAGAGAGAACCAGTCCCCAAGCTTACTTCACAGTGGTGCAGCTATTCTATTGTGTTTTTCAAAGAGTGGATTTTCTGAATCTAAAAGCAAATGGTAGCAGAACATGGAAAACGTGGAAGCATAAGTTTTGGTGATGATGCCTTGCAGATGCACTCTGAAAAGGCAAACAAAGTGTGGCTATTCCAGAATAAATGGCAGGTGTCCAATGTGGAAGCAGCCCGACACCAGATTATCTACACTTCCTTCTTTTTCTGCAGTTGAACAGCTAAAGAATGGGCACCAAGCTGATCTTGGGACAGTGAGATTTATATTATTTCTCTCCAATTGCATAGGAATATATAAAACTGCCTTATCAACCATTAATCCATCTAGCTCATTATTATCTACACCGACTGACAGGAGCTCTCTAGCCCAACCTGGAGATTTTGGGGATTGAAAGGCCACTGAACTAGGGCCTTCTACATCTACATATATCTCTATCTCTATCTCTATCTCTATCTCTATCTCTATCTCTCTCTATCTCTATCTCTATCTCTATCTCTATCTCTATCTCTATCTCTATCTCATCTATCCTATTTTTACCAATATTGAAAGATATTACCCTATATAAGCAGATTGGTGCTGGTAAACAGGATGTTACTGCCTAGTACAGCATACAGTAGTCTAGAAATAAAACACTACTACCCCAGTTATGTCAACTATTTTCACAGTTCTCCTGCTGTGTTGAATTAAAAAAAAATAAAAATAGCACCACCATTGCACTAAAGTTAAATTGGCCATGAAAAGAATTTGACTCCCAGTTACTGTTTATAGCCTAAACTTGTATGCCAGCTACAAGGAAGGGAAACTGACCTTTGCTATATTCATACCCCTCCACCTCCAAGTCCCTTATTTTTTAATGACCAGCTTCATTCTGAAAACCAACATTTTCTATCTTCATATAGTTTAACTATTGAAGGGAAATTGCATTCGTATCTATCAGTTCACAGCTTAAATTTTTCCTCTTCTTCGAAGAAGCAGAGCATAACACAAATAGGAAATGGTTACAAGGAGTTGTATCCCAAAATCATTTTGCTGTTGTTTTTGTATTACTCCTCACATCTGTGACAGCTATATTGTTTTCTATTTATGTCAGTTTCAGATTTCAAAACTAAAGTGCACTGTAATGAAGTTGTAGTATAATGAAGCCTGATGCACAACCGTCCTGTTGAGCCAAATATGTGTCCACTCTATCATCTTAAGCCAAAGAAATCCTGGCTTGATGGTCATGGGCCACTTCCAATAGAATGCTGCCAATGGAGTTCACTAGATCAGGAAATATTTTTTCTCAGGTTTTCCATCCTAGGAATGCATAAGGAATTCAAAATTTATAACAGGTGAGGTCCCTGCAGACTTCCATTTTCTGGAAACAGCTTCTTCATAAGCAAGCTGTTTCCAGAGGAAGAACTCTGAGGGGTGAGAGATTAATGTGGAAATGCTATTGGTGCAGAGCTGCAGGTAAGCATTTGTGAATATTCCCACAATATTCCCATAGCGTTCAGGAAGGTATGAAGGAGAATTGTAATTTCATTTGGCCAAATGTGTTTACAGTCCTACCACTTGAAGAGAATTGGATCATATGCAATCCCTACCTAATCCAAGTTTCAGACTGAGTGCCAGTCAGGGCTTGTCATTGCCCAGGCAGGCACATTATGTGACAACGAGAGCAGCAAAATAACCAGACTCTACAGCGATGATGGAATAAAATCAGGCCAAATCTTTATTGACAGCAGGAGGCAGGGCCAGGGTTAGCATGCCATTGGGTCCCAGGATCAGTTCATCATTCCACTAGCCCTATATTGATTGGATGGATCTGCTTGGCTTGGATCGCTCCAAACCTGCACAACAGGAATCGGCCATTGTTGAACCTTGCCATGGTGGAAGCCAAGCAAGCAAGGTCTCACAGGGGGACCAGGGGGCAGATTCCAACCAGGCAGATACAGAACCAAAGCTTGGGTTTGCTGTGGTCAATTCTCCCTTTAGGCCCCTTATGGATTCTCTCTTCAGGCCTCCCTATGCTATGTTGATCCTGCCTAATATCATTTCCGCCCTCATACAAACAATGTTATTCTGCCTAACAAAGAAAGGCCATAATTTCACTGAGGAAAAGGTTAAAACAAAAATCCCCAACCAAGTGCCAATCAGGTTGAAAGCGGGGGGGGAATCCTTTCTGATCCTGTCAACCAGTGACCCAGATTTGCTCAGTGAAGACTCTAACCCGATGGTGGGCAGGCAGGAAGCTCTCAAAGCGAAACAGCTGTTTTCCCACAGCTTTTTCCCATGGGCCGACCTCACAGAGAGGATGCTGGGCAAAATTTTGGACCACAGCATCACTGGCTTATTGGACACAGAATGGTGCTAAAAGTGACAGTAAGAAGGTCTTGGGGATCCAGTTCTTTTGTTGCTATAAAGAACTCAGGTGTTTTCAATATCAGAGAAACAAGTCTGCCAAGATCATTTCTTAGCTCTAGAAACATTTCTACGTGGAGTCTCTGTATAGTGCCCAACTGTCGTATGTCAAGCAATGACTAGTGGCAACCACTAAACTTTATTGCAGCTCCCTAATTCATCTTGCTTATAAGGGAAGGTTATGAGCAGAATGCACTTTACTCAGTGGGAATTGCCAGTGTTCCATCTGAGAGTGACATTAAGTGTCCCTCTGAAAACACTTTTCCAGGCAGAGCAGTATATTCAGGAAACCAAAATCTCCCAAGGTCAAAATTTTCTATTAAAACTCCAGGAACTTCATTTTGTCACATATGACTTCCTTGCCTTCTTTGGGTCTCTTGACAATGGGACTTTGGCTTGGGATTCATTGTTGCCTTGACAGCCTTAGTGGAAGTCATTTTTTTCCTGTATCACACACACTCTGTGTCGATCTCATCTATATTCTGAAGTATAAAAATGTAAGTAGATTGAAACTAGGTACCTGAAAGCTAGAAGAATTGGCTGGTTGGCTGAAATCAATATGTAAAATTCAGTACAGTGGTACCTCAGGTTAAGTACTTAATTCGTTCCGGAGGTCCGTACTTAACCTGAAACTGTTCTTAACCTGAAGCACCACTTTAGCTAATGGGGCCTCCTGCTCCTGCTGCACCGCCGGAGCACAATTTCTGTTCTCATCCTGAAGCAAAGTTCTTAACCTGAAGCACTATTTCTGGGTTAGCAGAATCTGTAACCTAAAGCGTATGTAACCTGAAGCGTATTTAACCCAAGGTACCACTGTACTCAACAACCCCACCATTTCTTGCCCTGTACAGCAGCTACCTCCTTAAGATTGCCAAATCACAATGTTACAGAAATGGTGGAAGGATCAGCTAGCAAGATTCTCCTATCTCAGCAGCTCATATAGTACAGGGTTGAGAAACCTGTGGCCCTCCAGATGCCGTTGGACTACAGCTTCCACCATCCCTTGTCAATGGCCACATAGGCTGGGGCTGATAGGAATGTGAGTCTCAAAACATCTAGAGAACCACAGCTACCATGCCCACCATAGCACAAAACTATGATTACTTAGATGTAATTGCAGCTGTGTTCAGTGGAGGGTGATTCATGATAAACATGTTTAGGATTGCAGCCTTCAAGACCCAACAGCCAAATGTCCCATCTACTTCATAGTCCACAGTTCCAAATGCATTCCCACACTCCTCTCTCTCCTACCTGACTTTCTCAAGGTGCGAGTAGATTGGGATCACTTAGCTGTTTGCCCTGTCTGATTCTCTCAGCTGCCTTGCCTCTGGGATCTTTGCCCTGTACATTCCACATGCAAGCAAGAATCATTGAGTTCACTGGGGTTAGTGGGAAGAGGAGGAAGACAGGTTTTTTTCTGTCTATGATTGACATGGGCAAGGAAATATTTAATGACCTTAAATAGCCAGTGACCAAGACATGAATGAGAAAAACAACTCCTGAGCTCCTTGACTATCTTTGCAACACTTACAACAACAACAAAAATGTTCTAATTATGAGAGGCAGTGCCCATGTTGCCATTGTCAAAGCACTGGCCTGAGGCCTCAATGGAGGGAAATTATTCTGTTTTCTGGCACAGTTATGCCTTACCTTTATGGGCATACACAAAAGAGGCATGGGAAATAAATAGCACATAATTTTGCATTTTTATAATAAGTTTGAGACTAAACACTAGGAAACCTTGTCAGCCCCAGCTAAGCTGATTCCAATTAAAGCTCCTGGCAGAGTTCCAGCTGTTTTACTACCTCAAATAGCACTGAACATAACAAGGTTTATGAAGCATTCAAAAGTCAAATACCCTATTAACATAAACATGGAGTGAAATCAACTCGGCGACCAGTTTTCAGCTTTCCTTCTTTCTTTCATTTACGTTGAGCTAATCTAAGATGATGTCTGTTTCCTTGCTTCAGTTTCCTTTTTTATGCTTGCTAGAATGCAAAACAAGATTTAGTATTTGAACAGTTGCATGATTTGCCCTGCACACCTACCCCCGGGGCAACTTCATTACAATGCTTCTTATCACATTCTTCTTTTTTAAAATCATTGTACTAGGAGGATTGTAAAATAGGAAATGGTATGTGCTTCTTTGCTTCTATTCTGAATGTCTTAGAAAGCAGTTTGCAAACTGAAGTTTCAGATTTCTGTAACTTTTGAAATGTGCTTCAAAAAGACTTTGTGGCCAATTCCATTGAAAATGAAACAAAGGAAAAGTATCTATGGAGACCCAGGATGCAATGAAACAACTGCTGTGTTTCTTATTTTGGACTATACAACTAGGGATGTCAGAGAATTCCATCAAAACTGAAAATTAAGGTAGTGGAGATTGTGTCAGTTTGCCTGTCCATCTGCAAAGAGGAATGGGCATCAAGTAGGCAAATCTGACTGGTATTCACTGTTCCCATTTTCTTTTCAGTCTGCATTTTGCTCTCATTATTTTTTCCAGTATGTTATCAATGGTATCCCCCACCCACCCACTGAAATGAAAGATGTGGAATCATGTAACAATAATGTAGTTGATTTGTTTATTAAATTTGGCCACAGTGGACAGTGGGCCAAAGAGCATTGTATTGGCAGAACCTAAACTGCAGTGGAATGGAAACAGCACTGCATGCAACAGATACAGGGCAGAATAGAAAACGATGCCTTTTTACATCCCTGTATACAAGACATTTTGCTGTCTGATGGCTCCTCAAAACAACGTATCAGTAATCAACCTGATTTCCTTGCACAAAGCTTACACTTGGTTATACATAGGAAAATAAGAAACATGGGAATCTGTCTTATAACATGGCAGACAATCAAGTTAATCTATCTAACTCTTATCTATCAGCATGGTGCAAATGGGACTGCATTGCTCTCAAACACTGTGGTTTGTTACTACTTAACAAGAAAGGGAAGGGGTGACGGGCTGGGAACTCTGTGCAGTGCAGTGCCAGAAGTGTTGGACTGCCTCTGCAGCACTGCACCACAACAATATCCCCTCACCTTGCCCCTCTTCCTCTTGGTAAGTGGCAGTGACCTATAGCGTCGGGGGAGCAATGGTTTTCCTACATGGAAATGGCAGGACTGCACCTAGGACATTTTTTACAAAAAGAATGGAAGACCTCTTCAAACTGCATGCTTATCCAATTAGCTTTTCACTCTGTGTATGCCAGTTAAAGTTAACACACCATCTCTCAATGTTATCTCTTTGTTGGCTGTAGCAGGGAAAGGTCAACCCATGCACAAATTCTTTTCTTTCCTAGCAATAAAAGACTACAAGTAAATCGCACTGCCTACACAGGACATCTGTCCTTGATCACAGGCCACAAATCTTTATTACATTTATTTCATTTATTTTGAAACTTCCACAATTTTCTGCAGCTATTGCACAGACTGATAAACCTGCACTTGAGAATTCCTTTCACAGCAAGTTGTGGAAGAAGAGAGCGCTGTGGATTCAGATAAAAGAACAGAAATCTGGGCCATAATCCAATAAAATCAATATACATTTCCCCCCCCACATTCATTGGTTTTTTAATCACATGCATAATGAATTTAATCCAAATGGTTCTGGCAATGACAGAGCGAAAGAAGCATAAGAAGAAAAAACTTTAAAGGACACTACAAATATATACATATTTTCCTTGGATAAGTGTTTTCAATTGTTCCATACTATATCAAGCCACATTGTTTTCTATTTTTACAACTGTGTTTTAAGAATTTACTACAGAAAGTTCCAAACAGGCTTTTTTTTTTTTTAATTAGAGATCCTGCACAACTGATGGGATTCTGTTATGAGATCCTGAAAGCAGGTCTTCTTGGTAATGGCACACACCCTCTGAAACACCCTTAGACATTATGTTTGTGGGGCACAACCAGTGGAATGATTTAAATACCTTCTCGTCCTGGTGCACCTCTTTAACCCTCACCTGAGCACCTTTCAGGAAGGTGCTCTGGCAGTCTCTGCAAGCTGCCCATGGGAGTGGGGTGCACCGTGGGGCCTCCAGAGTCTGCCTGCCTCCTCCCACTCAGCTGCCCTACAGCTCAGGGGAAGGCAGTGGGTGGACTGTTTGGGCAGCATAGAGCCTGCGTGGGCCCAAGCCACCACATCTCTCCCAGGAGAGACACGTGGATCAGGTGTGCTGCAGACCCTGCAGTGAGTGCCGCCTGGCATTTTGACACCTCCCTCAGTGGTGATAGCCGGGGTGGTCTGCACCCACCACATCCCCTTCCTCCGCCCCAATGCTATCACGAAGCATCTTCACCCTGGCATGTCCTCTGCCAGGTATGTGGCAGGGTGAAGCGTCTTTGCTCCAGTGCATCCCTTTCACAAAGGTAAGTCGGCTCGCAGGGGGGCAGGCTAAGTTGGCAGGGTGGCCCGCATGTGACATCCTGCATGTGCGACTCCCCTCTCCCCCCCCCCCCAATGTTGGGGTCTGACATGAAATAAAATCTGAATTAGAAAATGAACGAAATCAGGGCCTTTGTTGCTTCCTTTTGTTGCAACTGGGTGGGCACACATCTGCCCGTTCACAGAGTTGCAAAAAATCCTGGATCCCTCCATTGTTTTGTATGGTTAGTTTTCACTTCTGCCTTAGGGGGAGAAAAAAGTAACGACATCAAAAAGTAACCAGAGAATTCAATCTCCAGACAATTTGGCTGTCATTCTACAATACAAAGTGATTTCTCCTGATTCCATTTCTTCCTCTTTCCAGTTTAATCCTTGCTAGTCCTGCCAACAGGAACTTGGCTGGGGGAAATGAAGCAGATGCTGCAGCCACATCTTAATTTAAATTAAGGAAACAAATTCCATTACTTCCAATTCCTGTTACTGAATGATAGCCTTGGTGGTGATGGCATTGCTCACCTCCCAGACTAGAGGTGCAGAAAGTAGGGAGGGGATCACCCTTCTAGCCAGTGTTTAGCACCAAACTGCATGGCTATGATTACCCATTTGGGGAGAAATAATGTGTGGAAATAGTCCCATGGCTGTTTATGTTGTCAACCATTCATGAAACAGGGTGCTCCAAATAGCAGAGTATATTTTCCTCAGACTCTTTTCCTCCTTTGCAAACTGCTATCCAACAGCTCTCTGTTTTATTTGCACTCTCTTGCAGACCAGATTGCTGGGTCTTTATTAATCGGGTCTGGAGTTGGCTAGTGCATCAGGGTAGATGTTCTCCATGCCTCCTGCACACTGAATTTATTATGGGCTTTTAGTCACATCTGCTCAATTGTTCAGTCTGCTAAGCCTAACGTTCACCACAGACACAGAGAGAGAGGACAGAAGGAGAGAGAGAGAACAATTACAAAATGTCAAGTTATAAGGGGAAATTTGGATTGCTACACTTTCAAATTAAATAAGTGTGCTGTCCTTGCATACAGGACAGAATGAAATCAAGCAAAAGATGGGAATACAAAACAGCAACCCAAAGCAATTGTTCTTTGGGAAGAATCCTTGTAATAGGAGATACTTTTATTAAAGCTTCTGGTCAGGTTGGGGTGCTTATTTTGCTTTAATGCAACCAAGTATTAAAGATTAATAGGCTAAAAACACAAAGAGATGCAACATTCAGAGCATGAAGCATCATTAACTAGCAAACAGGATGTTCCTGCATTTCGAATGCCTATTTGAGAAACACAGTGAACACAGTGACTCACACCCAGGCAGATGCTGTTCTTCCACATCTTGTAATGCTGGCAGTTGTCTACCAGGAGTATTGAGTGATTACTGAGGAAGCAGTTGAAAACCACTAGTAGGAAGAGGTACCAAATGGAAATTGTTGGTGGTGACACAGCTTCTTTGCAATAAACTGTTGATACTCTGCACCATATAGTCCACTGGTAGGCAGCAAAATAAATTACATAAGGATTTAAAAAAATGAGTAGAGTTGAAACAAAAATGTTAATATATTTTGGGCAGTATTCAACTAACCAGTTGCACTAGCACAATGACTTTTAGCTGTGCAAAATAAGTTCCTCTCCCTCTCTTCTTCTATGTGTCTGCCCGCTTCCCTGTACTCCCTTATTTTTGCTCCAGACAGTTTGGGGAGCTGTTCTAAGCTAGTCTTCTGCCCTCTGTGCAATAGAGGTCTCTGTCCCGCTGATTGTGTTGAAGGGGTAGTAGTATTTCAATTTATGGTTCACTTGGCATGTAAGGACTCTCAAAGTGTGCAGAAACTTTGAAAACATACAGCATGGCATTAAAATCCAAAAAAAGAGAAATGCACTGCAATTAAAGTCACACAACAACCTATAAGACAGACAGCAGCAAAAACTTCAGCAGCAAAACACATTATCAACAGACAGTAAAATCTTCATAACCCATCAAATGCCTAGGAGAAGAGATCATTTTTTCACCTGGCATCAAAAGGATATTAATGATGGTTCTGGCCAAACCTCACTGGGGAGAGCATTGCACAAACAGGGAGCTACAATTGAAAAAGCTTCTCCTTTGTCAAAATCACCCAAACTTTCCTCAGAAAGGGAATTTAGAGAAGGGTCTCAGATGAAGATTCAAGGGACTTGGGCGAGTTTGACTGCCACTCTGATCGGTTTCTGAATGTGAGCTATGGATGCTGCCATCATATCTTGGCTTCAAGCGGCAACTGTCTTGGGACAGCCCTGGATGGAGAGAAGAGTTCTTGCACATATACAAACATAACTGATTCACTTCTGTGAAATACCACCAGCAGGAGACCAATGGCAGAGGACCAGATGTGCAGATATGACTGGTTATAAGTGCTGCTCTTCATTCCAACAGGTCATAGCATTCAGCCATTACAAAGGCCAAATTATGCATTCATAATATCATATTTATTTCAGGGGCTCACTTTTTTAGAACCTTTTTAATTAATTAATTTTTGTGTAATGGGAATATCTTGTTAATGCTACTGCCTTAAATGCTTCCAATTTAGATGCCTTTCAAATACAAGGCAGAACTGAAAGACCCCAGAAGGACTAATTTATTAAAGGTAGAATAGTTGAGATAAGTGCTTTCATGCAGCTCCAAACCCACAACTATCATACAAAATACATGCTTCAGAAAGTCTGAAGGCCAGGTGTGTCATTACTTGAAAGGCTTATAGGTCTCAAGCAGCTCATGTAGAGGTCAATTAGTACAAGGAGAAGGATTAATACTGAAGAAGCAAAGCATAAGAAACTTCGCAATGGAGCTAGTAAAATATATGCTAATTGCCTTGCCTCAATCCCAGCTCTGAAATAATCTAATTCATAATGCAGAACAGGTTGACTGGTGTCAGGCTAATGTCTCAGTAAAGCATCTTAGCTTTCTGAGAGAAAACATACCATGTTTCCCCTGTGTGTGACTTCATTTATAGGTTGCTTGATTTAAAAATAAAAAATAAAAAAGCAGATGTTTGATTTGGGGAACTGACGGCAGTTCAGGAGAGATTTTTAATACATTAAAATTCAAAGAGCAAGATAACAGGACTCAAAAGAGTTTTTGGAACAAGACTTGGTCTGGTAGCTCCAATGTTTTCCCTCCCCCATTCTAATTAGATAATTAGCAGGTAAGGCAAGAAGTTCTGGTATTGATTAGCTCTTGGAAAACATTCCCCCCAAAACAAGAAAGAAAAGTGTAATTTTCAGGCCATTTGGTAATGCGATCAGCCAGGTCACCTTTGAAAAACTGGCAGCTGCATCACATAAATAAGCTGCATTGCCTTTGCGTTTCTCGTGGTCTCTAGGAGACCTAGCAAATATGAAATAGCATCATTAATCAGAGGGAAAATTGAGACACAATTCACAGGGATTATGCAGCTCAAGTAGAAAGAGTCACGCTTCATGGTATATGCCTTTTTAAAAAAACATTTCTGCGTAATCCGCAAGGAATTTTTCCTGTGCATGCCACATTGAAATGAATTGGAAGTTCACAAGATAATCACAGAATCATAGAGTGGAAGGGGATTCAAAGGCAACCGAGCCCAGCCCCCTGGTGATGCAGGAAGGACACTACTTCAACATCCCTGATAGATGGCCATCCAGGCTTTGCTTGAAAACCAATAAATGTGATCCTGTTTCATGATCAAACTGTCAGGAGCTCAGCCTACACTCGAGCAGGACCCTGACTGGCATGGTCTCTCCCTCCTGGTTGATCGTTCGGGAGCTTCAAAAGCTTTCTTCAGCCCGAACATCACAGCAACCAATGCCAACAGACATCAGCACACTTAGGGATCCACAGAGTCTTCGCAGTTTGCGTAACAGACCTCAGCAACTGAGCATTTTGGCTAATCTACTTTATTTACATATAAACACACATGGAGCACTGCAACATGGCTCCCTCTCTAGTATCAGATAGCAAAAAGAAAAAGAACAAAGGACAATAGTCCCATTTCACAGAACACAGTACAGTGGTACTGAAGCGAACACAACCCGCTTCTGTGAGTGCGCGGGTCGCAATTCACAGCGTCTGCGTATGCGCGTGACATCATTTCGAGCATCTGCGCATGCACGAGTTCTGTTACTTCCGGGTCTCCACGGAGCGTAACCTGAAAACACTCAGCCTGAAGCATATTTAACCCAAGGTATGACTGCAACACAAACATCCTGTTTCCATCACTTCCCACTCTGTGAAGTCAAAACATATACCGTCATGTGATAGACAACAATTCCATGACTGCAATCATGGAGCAGGAATTCTAATACAAACACCATATATTCCATTCATAAGTTATTCCTCTTCTTTAAGTTCACTCCAAGTCACATCACCAATTCACAGCTCTTTCCCTTCCCCAAAATCTGAAGGGAATTTCATTGCAAAGACTAAGCCCACCAAGGAACATTCAGCATTTTTCTTAAGTCCCTGATCACCCCTCAAGCTTGTCAGGCAAAGCCATAGTAATAAACCCATTCATGCTCACAAAGACTGCTAGGCTCACAAAACCAATTTTGTAAAATAAAGAATATAGCATTTAAAAACCAACAACAACACACACACCTTTTTAGGATCAGCATGAAACAAAACACCCTGGCTATAAAAAGCCAAAGCTTTGGGCTTAACAGTTAAAAAAATTAAAAGTAAGGTTGCATTTTTACAAGCTGAAATAATTTGATTACAAATATTTTGTTTAGGAAAAGTCATTCCAATTAACCGGGCAGAAGTGTTTTTAATTAATGGTTTTTAATGTAAGTAGGAGTGTGCAAGAAAAAGAAATGTGCATGTCACATTCATGTTGTTACTCACTCGTCTTCCCTATCTTCTGTTTTTGCTTTCTTTAATTAACCAGTATTTGACCTATAGGTCATCTTTTGACTGCTCGGACACAGGGGTCAGCAAACTTTTTCAGCAGGGGGCCGGTCCACTGTCCCTGAGACCTTGTGGGGGGCTGGACTATATTTTGGGGTGGGGGAGAAATGAACAAATTCCTATGCCTCACAAATAACCCAGAGATGCATTTTAAATAAAAGGGCACATTCTACTCATGTAAAAACACGCTGATTCCCAGACTGTCCGTGGGCTGGATTTAGAAGGTGATTGGGCCAGATCCGGCTCCCGGGCCCCTGGACCTTAGTTTGCCTACCCGTGCTCTGACAACTCTCTCCACATATAGAATGAATGCATGGAAGGAGTCAAGAGGCTTGCCCCACAACCACCATGGCCACAGTCCCCTGACACCCATTTGTTCAACATACATCAGAAGAAATTCTACATACATACCAATGTGCATGTATTGAGCTCTTTCACAAGAAGGGAAGCCTTGGCCTAGGAAGGCAAGGCTCTCCTTGCTTGAAGAAGCTCTGCGTGCATATGTGCTTATATGCAGGGAATTTCAGATGTGCATCAAATGTATGGATGCTTGAGGAGCATGAGTGCTCACATGATGATAGTGCAGGGTAGAGCCAGGTCATATGGCCCCACAGCACCCTCTATACATTCCTTCTATGCATGGAGGGGGGTGTGCGTGTGTTGAGTGACACACACCCTCTCCCTGATGTCGCCCTCTGGTCCTTGGTCCTTCTTTGCCTGATCTGGTGCATGCCCCTAAAAGTCTATGGGAATGTTTTAACTCGATATTGTTTTAAGACTGAAGATGATTTATGGTTTCATTTTGCTTTGTTGTGTATTTGACAGCTTGATTTGTGAACTGCTCCGCATTTTCTAAATGAAGAGTGGTATTACACGTGGACTAATTAAGTAAATAATGCTATCTCTTATCTGAGGCATGGTGCAGGGACAAATGCCAACAGCAGCAGAAACTGCTGCGCTGAATGCTGTTACCATTGATACGTGTGGCTTGGATTCAGTGTTCTGCTTTAGCTGTTAAGCAGCTTGTTTTAACTGACTGGAAATCTTACTCTCCCCCTGATACTAAGGACTGGGTAGAGGAACTCATAAAACAGGCAAGATCAAATGACGCATCTTACTATATACAGTGGTACCTCAGGTTATATACGCTTCAGGTTACAGGCTCCGCTAACCCAGAAATATTACCTTGGGTTAAGAACTTTGCTTCAGGATAAGAACAGAAATCGGGCTCCGTCGGCGCGGCAGCAGCAGGAGGCCCCATTAGCTAAAGTGTTGCTTCAGGTTAAGAACAGTTTCAGGTTAAGAACAGACCTCCAGAATGAATGAAGTTCTTAACCCGAGGTACCACTGTAAAACTTTTGTAGCCCACACACAAAAAGTCACCAAGCTGCATGAGGATGTTTACCAAAGGCTGTTTGAAAGCCCTGTGGTTCACAATTGAGCTTCCTACCTGTCGCGTTTGGCATATCAGGAGTGGGGAAAATAAAGATCAGCCCCTCCAGTCATAAAAGATTCCTCATCCCTGCTTTAAGGGATGAGGACGGTGCATTTGGGGCAAGCTGTAAGGAGAGGGAGGGAGGGGAGTGGAAAGGTCAAATGGGGTTAGTCATTGGTGATCCATGTGAGCAGTCCCTAGTATATAGAAATACCTTGCCTCACCTTGCAAATATTGCCTAGGCAAAGGCTGGAACCCAATTTCAGTCCATACAAGTTTAAAGGGCAGATGTGAAGTGGAATTTGTCTAATTTTGATATGCACCACCCATATTGTTCAAGTAGCCCCACGGGTGATAATTGTCTAATACTTCAACTACTTAAATCTGCCATTTTTCCTTTTTTTAATTTGGAAATTTATTTTGAAAAATTAAAAACTGGCTAAAATATCTTCCACAAATACATAAATATATAGACATCAAATAGCCATGCATTTCATAGAATCATAGAATCATAGAGTTGGAAGAGACCACAAGGGCCATCGAGTCCAACCCCCTGCCAAGCAGGAAACACCATCAGAGCACTCCTGACATATGGTTGTCAAGCCTCTGCTTAAAGACCTCCAAAGAAGGAGACTCCACCACACTCCTTGGCAGCAAATTCCACTGTCGAACAGCTCTTACTGTCAGGAAGTTCTTCCTAATGTTTAGGTGGAACCTTCTTTCTTGTAGTTTGGAACCATTGCTCCGTGTCCGCTTCTCTGGAGCAGCAGGATGTCACATGTCCTCTATGTGACATCCTTTTATATATTTGAACATGGCTATCATATCACCCCTTAACCATCTCTTCTCCAGGCTAAACATGCCCAGCTCCCTTAGCCGTTCCTCATAAGGCATCGTTTCCAGGCCTTTGACCATTTTGGTTGCCCTCCTCTGGACACGTTCCAGTTTGTCAGTGTCCTTCTTGAACTGTGGTGCCCAGAACTGGACACAGTACTCCAGGTGAGGTCTGACCAGAGCAGAATACAGTGGCACTATTACTTCCCTTGATCTAGATGCTATACTCCTATTGATGCAGCCCAGAATTGCATTGGCTTTTTTAGCTGCCGCGTCACACTGTTGGCTCATGTCAAGTTTGTGGTCAACCAAGACTCCTAGATCCTTTCCACATGTACTGCTCTCAAGCCAGGTGTCACCCATCTTGTATTTGTGCCTCTCATTTTTTTTGCCCAAGTGCAACAATTTACATTTCTCCCTGTTAAAATTCATCTTGTTTGTTTTGCCCAGTTCTCTAATCGGTCAAGGTCGTTTTGAAGTGTGATCCTGTCCTCTGGGGTGTTAGCCACCCCTCCCAGTTTGGTGTCATCTGCAAATTTGATCAGGATGCCCTTGAGTCCATCATCCAAGTCATTGATAAAGATGTTGAATAAGACCGGGCCCAAGACAGAACCCTGTGGCACCCCACTAGTCACTCTTCTCCAGGATGAAGAGGAACCATTGATGAGCACCCTTTGGGTTCGGTCATTCAGCCAGTTACAAATCCACTGAGTGGTAGCATAGTCAAGACTGCATTTTACCAGCTTCTTTACAAGAATATCATGGGGCACCTTGTCAAATGCCTTGCTGAAATCAAGGTAGGCTACATCCACTGCGTTCCCTTCATCTACCAGGCTTGTAATTCTGTCAAAAAACGAGATCAGGTTAGTCTGACATGACTTATTTTTCAGAAATCCATGCTGACTATTGGTTATCACAGCATTCCTTTCTAGGTGCTCACAGACTGTTTGCTTAATGATCTGCTCCAGAATCTTCCCTGGTATTGATGTCAGACTGACTGGGCGGTAATTATTTGGGTCCTCTCTTTTCCCCTTTTTGAAAATAGGGACAACATTTGCCCTCCTCCAGTCTGCCAGGACTTCGCCTGTTCTCCAGGAATTCTCAAAGATGACTGCCAGTGGTTCTGAGATCACATCTGCCAATTCTTTTAATACTCTTGGATGCAGTTCATCTGGCCCTGGAGACTTGAATACATCTAAACTAGCCAAGTATTCTTGTACTATCTCCTTAGTTATTCTGGGCTGTGTTTCCTCTGCTGAATCATTTGCTCCAAATTCTTCAGGTCGGGCATTGTTTTCTTTATCGGAGAAGACTGAGGCAAAGAAGGCATTGAGGAGTTCAGCCCTTTCTGTGTCCCCTGTTTGCATTTCACCATCTTCTCCTCTGAGTGACCCCACTGTTTCTTTGTTCTTCCTTTTGCTACAAACATACCCATAAAAGCCTTTTTTGTTGCTTTTAACCTCTCTAGCAAGCCTGAGTTCATTCTGTGCTTTAGCTTTTCTGACTTTGTGTCTACACGTGCTGGCTATTTGTTTGAATTCCTCTTTGGTGGTTTCCCTCCTTTTCCATTTTTTGTACACATCCTTTTTTAATCTTAACTCAGTTAAAAGTTCTTTAGATAGCCACCCTGGCTTCTTTAGGCACCTTCCATGTTTCCATCTCATTGGTATTGCCTGAAGTTGTGCTTTTACTATCTCCCTCTTAACAAACTCCCAGCCATCATGAACTCCCTTTCCTTTTAGTATTACTGTCCATGGGATCTCACCCAGCACTTCCCTAAGTTTTCTGAAGTCGGCTTTCTTAAAGTCGAGAAATTGAGTCCTAGTATGCTTGGCTGCTCCTTTCCGCTGTATAGTAAACTTCAGAAGAGCATGATCACTCGCGCCTAATGATCCTTCCACTTCTACCCCACTAACCAGGTCATCAACATTGGTTAGGACCAGATCTAAAATGGCTGTTCCTCTTGTTGCTTCTCCCACTTTCTGGACAATGAAGTTGTCTGCAAGGCCAGTGAGGAATCTGTTTCATCTTATGCTCTTGGCTGAGTTTGACATCCAACAAATATCCGGGTAATTGAAGTCCCCCATTACTACTATCTCCCTTTCTTTTGCATGCTTGGCCATCTGTTCCAGGAAGGCATCATCTATGTCCTCCGTTTGGCTTGGGGATCTATAGTAAACTCCCACAGTGAGGTCACTGTTATTCTTCTCTCCCTTAATTTTGACCCAAATGCTCTCACTTTGGCTTTGAGGTTCTAAATCATGGATCTCTTCACAGGTATACACATCCCTGAATTTCAATGCAATGAAAGAATAAGAATGCTTTCCAGGAAGAAAGACTTGGAGACCAGAGGTGTTTCTGGAGCTGATTATGGATGCAACTTATTAGAGCAGTTTAGTCTGTCTCATTCAGTCAGTCTTTTTACACTTAACTATCAGAAGTACTTGAGACACCTGTGGCATTTGCAGCACATCTGTGTGGACTGGATTTTGTCCCCTTCTTCACAAGGGTCTGTAGAAAGATCTGCACTCTTACATAATAATGACTATTTATCCTTCTCTCCACAGTATCCAAAGACTGTCAGTGTTAACAAACCTTCCTCTTTCATATATATATCAATAATTTATTTTAATAGAAAATAGGTTGCATCCCATGTTAGCTCTCCTCAGAGTAGACCCATTGAAACTGATGAGCATTACTAGCTTACATCCTTTACTTTTAATGGGTCTACATTGAGGAAAGCTTTTTTGGATGAATCCTCACCCTGCCTAATGGCTGGGCCAGCCCTATCTGATCTCGTCCAACAACTGAATAATACCATATAGATATACTGAACCCAATAAGCCAAATTACAGGATACTGTATCAACTAGAAGCCTGAAATCATCTTATTGTGTTATCTGTGCCTATAACCTTATAGTATTAGATTATACCATGCCAATTTGTTGGTTTTTACCTGTGGTTTTTGTTTGCTTTAAGCACCATATTATTTTGATTGATGGATTGTTCTGTTAATCATTGGGTAGACTACCTTGTGGCCATCTATGGTGAAAAACAGTCTATAAATATTGGAAATAAATAAATAAGGAGCTAGGCCTGTTTTAGCAAATTGTCACTTTCCATTATGTCAGGTCTCTCCCCACTCTCACCCCCGATAAACTTTTCCTATAATGCCCCCTTTTGCTGCAAAGTTATGGGGATGACTCAGAAGTGCTGGAGCAGCACAAATCATCTCCTTGCACTGGCTGAGAGGATGTGTTTTAGCATTCTACTTAAATGCAGCTCTAAAGATCATTTTAGAATTAATTAAGATTTTATTCTAGGTTGTTCTGGGCATGGAGGGCATCCTGGAGTTCATTAGCATCATGCTAGAGTCAGTCACTCAATCCAAAAGAGATAAATGCAATTAAGATCCTCTGCATATAAAGGCAGTGTCTAGACTGCGCTGATCAATTATTTCATTTAATTATATCTTTGTTTTCATAACTGAGCTTTAATTTACTTTGAACTGGGTAGTCTATGATTGCAGTATTGATTTATCCTGGCACAATAAATCGTATGTAATTTATTAGCTTGTATATCATCGGACGTATTTTGCTTTACCTTTAAATTATGCACCCTTACACTGTCATCTTTAGCTCAGTTCAGGCACTTGGCCACACGCCACAGCTGACACATAATCGACATTAGTCCAAAGGTGGCACAAGCAGGCATGGAGGGACCTCTGTACATGTGTTCTCCTCACCCCCTTTGGGCTGATGCTGAATAATCTACTGGCCTGGGGAGCCTTGCTAGCTCACAAGAACCCCTTTGCACATTTGTACTGAAAGTCTGAACAAGCCGATGCTGTTTCAGCCATCATCTCTAAGTTTCATACCATAAATGAACATCTGAAGTGCTCATCAAATTCACACATTCACAAATAACAGCAGCCAGAGAATAGTTATGAGTATGCTGAAAAATTTGCTTGTATAGTTTCACTTCCAAGTGAAGGACATAATCCAATGCTTTTCTTAACATGTTTTCCCTTCAGATCAGAATGACAGATCTTGACTGACTGTGATCATTTCAAACTTTGGATACACAGAGTTCCGTGCATCTACAAAATGAAATGCAGCCTATCAGAGATTATATCTACTCTGAGGCTCCATGAATAAGGTTTTTCCATAAATTAGCTTTATCCCAAAAAAAAAAAGCCTCCAAATCATGATATAAAATCAGAACCATTTAAAATGAGTAGCAATGCCATATTCCGATTAGAACTTACTACAATTTGTCACAAGCATGATATTTGATCTTATGGGACAAAAAGTAGAAAACATGATTTGACAAGAACCAGGTTTTTTATCAGCAGATTTGGGAAATGGAAATCTATTCTAAGGAAGAAATATTTTTTATTTCAAAATATATACCTTATATTTTAAATAAGTTCATATATTTTATAGCATACACTATGCAACAGAATCCCCAGAACTACTGACTGATGGGAAGAATCCTGAGGGCAGAAGTAGAGAACCTCAGGCCTCAAGGCTGAATATAGTCCCCCAGGTGTCACTATCCTGCCATCAAAACTCTCCCAGGCCAGACTCATTCCATGCCATGACCCCTCTCACCTGACCACGCCACTCACAAGGCCTGTTTTTAGCTGGCTGAGATGTGATTATTGCCTCTCACTTGAACTGTGACATTGCCTCTTCTTGTCCAGATAATGGATGGGAATCTGCGTACGTGTAGAAACCTCTGGCTTTTGCCTTGCTGGAATGTAGCCTACTTGTTGTTGTTGTTGTTTAGTTGTTTAGTTGTGTCCGACTCTTCGTGACCCCATGGACCAGAGCACGCCAGGCACTCCTGTCTTTCACTGCCTCCCACAGTTTGGTCAGACTCATGTTTGTGGCTTCGAGAACACTGTCCAACCATCTCGTCCTCTGTCATCCCCTTCTCCTTGTGCCCTCCATCTTTCCCAACATCAGGGTCTTTTCCAGGGAGTCTTCTCTTCTCATGAGGTGGCCAAAGTATTGGAGCCTCAGCTTCATGATCTGTCCTTCCAGCGAGCACTCAGGGCTGATTTCCTTAAGAATGGATGCGTTTGATCTTCTTGCAGTCCATGGGACTCTCAAGAGTCTCCTCCAGCACCATAATTCAAAAGCATCAATTCTTCGGCGATCAGCCTTCTGATCCAGCTCTCACTTCCATACATCACTACTGGGAAAACCATGGCTTTAACTATATGGACCTTTGTTGGCAAGGTGATGTCTCTGCTTTTTAAGATGCTGTCTAGGTTTGCCATCGCCTTTCTCCCAAGGAGCAGGCGTCTTTTAATTTCGTGACTGCTGTCACCATCTGCAGTGATCATGGAGCCCAAGAAAGTAAAATCTCTCACTGCCTCCATTTCTTCCCCTTCTATTTGCCAGGAGGTGATGGGACTAGTGGCCATGATCTTCGTTTTTTTGATGTTGAGCTTCAGACCATATTTTGCGCTCTCCTCTTTCACCCTCATTAAAAGGTTCTTTAATTCCTCTTCATTTTCTGCCATCAAGGTTGTATCATCTGCATATCTGAGGTTGTTGATATTTCTTCCGGCGATCTTAATTCCGGCTTGGGATTCATCCAGCCCAGCCTTTCGCATGATGAATTCTGCATATAAGTTAAATAAGCAGGGAGACAATATACAGCCTTGCCGTACTCCTTTCCCAATTTTGAACCAATCAGTTGTTCCATATCCAGTTCTAATTGTAGCTTCTTGTCCCACATAGAGATTTCTCAGGAGACAGATGAGGTGATCAGGCACTCCCATTTCTTTAAGAACTTGCCACAGTTTGCTGTGGTCAACACAGTCAAAGGCTTTTGCATAGTCAATGAAGCAGAAGTAGATGTCTTTCTGGAACTCTCTAGCTTTCTCCATAATCCAGCGCATGTTTGCAATTTGGTCTCTGGTTCCTCTGCCTCTTCTAAATCCAGCTTGCACTTCTGGGAGTTCTCGGTCCACATACTGCTTAAGCCTGCCTTGTAGAATTTTAAGCATAACCTTGCTAGCGTGTGAAATGAGTGCAATTGTGCGGTAGTTGGAGCATTCTTTAGCACTGCCCTTCTTTGGGATTGGGATGTAGACTGATCTTCTCCAATCCTCTGGCCACTGCTGCGTTTTCCAAACTTGCTGGCATATTGAGTGTAGCACCTTAACAGCATCATCTTTTAAAATTTTAAATAGCCAACTAGGCTACTATACAATGGTAAAAGTTGCATGCATTGTTCTACCTATATTTGCTTCTGTTCCCACTCACTTTTGTTCAGGCCATACTGGAACACGTCCCCCAGAATATCGCCCATGAAGGAATATGACCCTTGGGCTCAATTCCTTCCCACACACTCTGCTTTAGGGAAACGCAGTATCCCTACCTCAGGTCCTTAGAACATCATTGCCTGTGGATGCAAGTCCATGTAATTTGGGAAATGAATCTCCTGATATTAACCCCCCCCCTTGCTAAAAGCAGCTGATTTGAATTAGATATGTGGTAATAAAAAGGAGGTCCAATCATTTCTCACCTTTCTACAGCCCTAATCCTGATTACCCATATTGGGCAAAAGAAAAAACACTTCAGGAAATGCCTTGACACTTGTTATGTTGATGTATTTACCCTTTGTGGCTAACAACAACTTCAGGAGGGCAAGTTGGTTTGGGTCTGGGACACAGAGGAAAAGGATAAGCTCTTCCCACAATCACCATAGGAGATAAAAGTGTGGCCTTCAGATATGAGGCTGCACTGTCTTTTCCTTCATTATGATATCTTCCCTTTCCCAAGTGGATGAAATCAGAGAATAGCATGAAAATGGAACATTATTCCCACCTACAGTGTACAATAAGATATTGGGGGGGGGGAGAGAGAGAGCAGTGGAATCATATCTGCCTAAGGCAGCAAAATATTTTGAGCTAATGCTGATGGTGTGTTTTCAAGCCTTTCTTCCAAAATGGCTGCTGTCTCATCAGACTTACCCTTGTAAAGCTCCATTGCTTAGAGTAATGGTCACCCTTTCTAAAAGGAGGAAAGGGAGATAGCCATCATTATTCATATCATTATTCAAAGGTTTGTTAGAAAAAAAACTGGAGTGTAGACATAAAACAGTGTACGGCTTTAACTGAGATCAAATGTGTTCATCACAAATAACCGAAGGAATTTCACTTTTTATTTTATTTTTTCAACACTGCTGAGTTCTCATAGGCTTCAGCACAAAATGTTGCTTCCATTAATTCATTTTCCAATATAACAAACAGTCACTTCCCTGAGTAATGTGGTCATTTGAACAGAGTTGTGTGAAAAATTGTCCTGTTAGATGTTTGGCAAACATTCAAACTTTTCATATAATTAATTCAAAGTACCGAATTTCCATCTTCACATGAATTTTTCACTGTGATTAAATGCTTGTTTACCAATGCATGAAAAATGTGTACATTTGCACATTAAGCTGGTACATTTACAACAGAAGCCTATGCATGTTTGCTCAAAACTGTGCCCCACTGAGTTCAATAAGATTTACTCAAAAGGAAGTACTTTCAAGACCTGCTCCTGTTGCTTTGTATTTATTTGTTGTCATACAAAAGGTCTGTTTGGATGTCACAGTTCGGAAGAGCAAAAAGTTTCAATCCAGGCTACATTTTACAGTGCACTTCTCAGGTACTCCTCAATTTTTGAATATCTGGGGGATATTCAAGTTTGTTTCGAGCCAACCATAGTTAAGATGCACAATGGTGCATTGTCTTCAGACACAACAACAAACTGCAGATCATCAGAATGGAAGTGAAAACTTCCAATCTTCCAGTGGCTGGATCAGAAGACATAGGAAGGGGAGTATGCCCATGATAACCACTAGGTTATCATGACATTCAAGTAATCTCGCATCATCTTGGCCTAGCTATGTCTCTTTTATTTTATTTTGATTTTATTTTTTTTAGAAACCAAAGTAATAGACACCCTTTGGGCTATGTGCCTTTCTCTATCACAGTATATACTTGAAGCAGTATCTTTAAGATATCATCAAGGCAGCACCCACATGGAGTCAACATAGAGCTAGTTGTCCATATGAAAATATTCTTAAACCATCATGCAAAGAGAATATACAATTTTGCTATTTTTTCAGTGCCTAATGATCTAGCTTTAATATTAGAATTCTGTGACTTTTCACTTCTGCTTTAGTTGTCAAAATCGACAGAGGAATGGTCTTCAGCTAATTGCCTAAAATGATAAAAATATCAAGCAAGCCGTTATCCAGTCTTCAAAAGAATTCATCCTAAGAAATATGCTGTCAAATGCTGACATTTGCTCACATAAATGAGGCAAAGTTACATGACATATAGGGCCATCTGCAACATGAGGAAACAGGACTGTGACTCTGATTTAAATTGTATTGTGTATATAATACCATTTAATCTAGAATGTGTTTCATCCTGGAAGACCACCTAGGTATTTTACGGTATGAAAGGAGAAATACATCACCTCCTTTAAAGGCCGCGTTAAAAATAAAACATTTAGCAAGGCAGTGAAATGGGTGTCTTGCATTGGAAGATCTGAAAGTCTATCACGTATTTATAGTGGGAAGGGAACACATAACTGTCAGTTGGACTAGGAAGAACAGGGCAATATCTACATCACAATATTTGACCATCTCTGCTGGAGTGTTCTCTGCTAGTATCTCTCCCCCCAAAGAAAGCCAAGCCCCAGGGGGAAATTAATTGACTCCCTGAACTAGAGTAATAGAAATTGAATTGAATTCGTTAGGACAAAATTAAGGTCATGCATTTTGTGACTAATGCCAAATGTTAATCAGCTAGGAAATGAGAGACCTGTGGATCTTGACTAATTACAACTTTGCTATCAGTCTCCCAATAACAGGTGGCTGCCAAAATGGTGAAGGAAATTAATCTATGAATAAAGTGGAGCATACTTGTAGCAAGTGAAATATTATCTTGTATAGTAGAGTAATATCCAGTAACAAAGTGAGTCATAACAGGAAGGCTCTATCCAGTTTTCAGATTATTGTGTTAGTCAGTTGTACCAACACACACACACACACACACACACAGAGAGAGAGAGAGAGAGAGAGAGAATATGTCATTTTTAGGCTGCAATCCTAATTGTATATTCCTACTGAATAAAATAGGGTTTACTCAGTGGAGTCAGGATTGCAGCCTTCACTCTCAGTTCATTAGAGTTTGAGCTGTATTGAATTGGGAGCTAAAATGTATTTGTTCAAAAATTCCCATTTGTGGATTCTGATGTCCAATATTCGTAAAGCATTTCCTTAATGTTCAAATATTTTTTCTTAATGGTATGTATTTTATTATTCATATGGCAGTATTGTACTTGGAGTGGCATTCAGTATTTGACCATATTGATAGGTGATATGTAATGTATATATCAATGGTTATCATCTGCTATTTTCCATCCAAAAGAAAATCAACTCTGAGTTTGAACTTTTACAGGATGTATTTAACATAACTGCAAGAGACATGAAGGGGAAGTCCTATTGACTGAGCAGAAATCTGTTGTGCAAATAAATTGGTACAGTTAGGTATAATCCTAAAAAACAGCACATTTTTTAAAATTCTATAATATTCCCATCCATCTCTCTTTTATTATCTCTTTCTCAGAGAAGGCAAATAGCAGCAGCAGCAGCATTAACATACTGTTCAACCCTTTTGGGGGGTTTGGGGATTTGGGGTTATATAGGTATAAGCCATAACATATAGTCATACAAAAACTTACTCAAATTTGAATCAAGATGCCTTCCTATCCCACAAGCCGCAAATGGAAAAGAACAATAGGCAGACTAAGTTTCATTTCCTATATCTTCCCCCATATCTTTATTCCAATTTGTATCCTTTCAGAAAACTATGACATAATAGTCATCCATTTTTATGGCTGACACAATGTTTGCCAGTTAGCATATTCTTGTTTTTCAAAGCATTTCTCCCAGTGTGTACCAGGACGACTAAGAGTATCCAGTTTAAGTTTGGTTTCAATCCAGTTACTGAAATGACTAATTACGGTCAGGCCTTTTATCCCAAAAGAGATAAGATGTTAATCAGGCAATACTGTCAGCCATGTTGGCTTAAGATGACCCCAGCTGGGGTTGTAGACTTAGTTCATGTGAGACTCACAATTGCCTGTTTGGACCAGTTCCTTTAAAACTGTGTATTACCAAGGACATTTGTTAATTGTATGTTGTCTTGTGGTTTTTGTTCTTCATCAATTGCATCTTGAAGTAACTTTATCCACGCTACATCAAAGAAGAACAAATTCAAAGTGGGGAAAATACAAATGAAGGTCAAATAGACGTTGAGGCCTTCTCTGTGGAGCAGAAAAATGAAGACATTTTGGTCCACATAGTTTGGGGTGGAAAAATGGGAGAAGCTTATAATGGACATCCCTTATCCTTGTGGCAAAATGTGTGAGACAAAGTGTGTTCTCAGCTGAGATGTTGTAAGGCAGGGATGGTTCATCCATAAGGCCCCTTCCTGTTCTCAGAAGCTTCAGTCTGGGAAGGCATGCAGCGCAACTTATCTTCCTGCTGGAATTTTAGGTCATTCTGGGTTTTTGCTGGTTGCCTTTTTGGGGTCCTAAAAAGCTAGTTTTGCCTGCATATGGCTTGACCAATCTGCTATGTTGATTATGCATTTATCACACATTTGCAGGTGAGTCAGTGTAGAGGAGTAGGCTTCAACAGGGACCTCAACAGTCATATTGACCTGGAAGAACTTCCTTATAACTTAGTGGCTCCTGTTTCCAGCTACGGTCTGGGATACCATCTCCAGCCGCCACTCAGCTCTGTTGTATCTGCTTTTAACCTCCCCAGGTGGTAAGGAAGATGGCTTCATGAGAGTCAGGGGACTTGAGCTTGAACTAGGGATGCCAAACTGACTATACAAATATGAGGATATATGAATTGTACAATATATATATATATATATATATATATATATATATATATATATATATATATAGCCTTCACAGTGATCTAACTGTAGTCAGTGGGCACATTTGAAATTTTGAGAATGTTCTATGGACAAAATGCAACACATTTGATGGATAACTTAAAATCTGATCCATAGGGTTGGGAGTGTAAGTGGTTGGAGGGCAGATCAGAGGAAGGAGAAATCCCATTCCATGAGTGGAAGTCCATGATACACTGGATTTCACCCATTTCTTTTTAACCCATTTTATAATCACATTAATAAAGTTGTGGCCGGTGCAATGTGAGAGGCTACAGGTGAACACTGGCTGAATGATTAGCAGTTTGATCCTGAGAATGGTTACTCAAAGTATATCCCCTTGCTTCAAAGGGGCTTATGGTGCAATCCTAACCATTAGGATTAGGGATACCAGTGGGTCTGACTTCCCTGTAAGTGGGTACAGGAGTGCAACCGTGCACCTCAAAAATATACATAGGATTATACTATAAAAGAGTTTGAAGGTGTCTGTACAGTCCTTTCACTTAACATCCATCCATATGTTACAGTTATTTTTGTCACCAGTGTCCAGTAGTTGACATTTCCCTTTGGTTAGGAGGAAAAAACATACCGTAATTGAATTATATGAGATGCTGAACATATGTATCAACACTCGACTTTCAAAAGATGCCATGGAAGCATCTGCTATCTTATATTTTTATATAATAATTGATACTACATATATATGTGTGTGTGCGCGCACACACACACACACACACACACACACATATATTTTCTACTTCACTTGTCAGCCTCTCAGTTTTCAGGCCTGTCTCCCCCGCCTGCCTCTGAAATTTCCATAAATCTAGGGTCAAAGAAAACTGACACTTCTGAGATTTTTTTTTCCCAAATATAAACATTTGTCTAGAAAATTGTGTTAACAACTATAAAGTTCTATGCCACAAAAGTTGAGAACTAAACTTAATTCCTGGCTGCTGTTCAAAATCCATTTTCATTATGGGTTTCCTAGCTGTCGGTGTGACTAAAAGTGAAATAGATTTGTGTCTGAAAACTTAAACTAAGCTTCCTCTTTTCATTTTGTATTTTTTGAAAATCTAAATAAATAACTAAATAAAGACCAAGTACACTTTCTTTTTCTCTCTCTCATTTTGGTGCCTTAGGAAGCTGGTGGGAGAGGGATCTCAACCTAATTAGAATATGTGGAAGATAACTTGAGTCAGCAAGGCAGCTACAGTAGTTGGTAACTGTCACTTGATTACTCTTGAAAGTTGATAAAAATCAAAAGTAGTGATTGCCCTCCACAGGTATTAGATATCCTTGCTGCTTTAGAAACACAATCACTGCCTCACAGGAGGCCTAATCAGTAGCTACCTGTAATCTCACTGTAAGCTGGAAAAGCCCATTAATGAAACGTTCATGCAGCTTAATGGCAGAGCCATAACAACAATGCAAGCCACTCCTTTCACATTAACAAATGCTCTGAGGGCATTTAGGTTTCCTCAAAATTAACATCCTATCTATATTTCTGGAGCTCTTGCCTGTGAAAGAGAGGTTCACAGGTGAAAGGACTGAGGGCCCATCATGCCCTCCATGACAGCAAACCTAGCCTCTGAGGATGCACTTCAAAGGGGACTGCAGTAAATCATTGCCCTCTGAAGACCGACCCTGTATGATGCCCATGTTTCCACGTAGCCTCAGTCACATGTAGGGAGGTCAGAGAATTCAGACGAAAATGAAAATGAGAGCAGAAATTGCCAGTGTTTACCTATATGTACTGTGTCCAGAATGAAAATCACATCTGTGAATATGATCAGTATTCAGTGTTGTTGCTTTCCATCTGCAAACAAGGCATAATTGATTGTTCCCCCCCCCCATTTGTATTGTTTCCTTTGCACTTATTATGTTTTTATATATGTTGGAAGCTGCCCAGAGTGGCTGGGCCAATCCAGTCAGATGAACAGGGTATGATGATAATGATGATGGTGATGAATGGGATGGGAAAATCCAATGACAACATAATTTATGTGTTGAAGTGTAATTTAATCACAGCAAGCAGTGAGGTGAATTACATAGTTCTAGGTGGGAAAAGAACTGCAGTGGAATAGAAACATTGCTTCATGTGATAAATGCAGAACAGAAGAGAAAATGATGCCTTCTTACATCCCTGGACCCATGTTACAGTTTTTGGTCTAAGCTTCACGTATGAACTGAATCTAGATTGTAAAGGAAATCTCTTCACTATGAATGCTGACACTGCCCTCCATGGGCCTAGCTTACAGACAATTGCACCCTGGTGGATTTGTCATAGGAGAAGCAACAAATCATTAAATGAGTATACAGAATCCCAGCACCATCATTAAGAACCAATTTGTCCTCTTATGTCCTCTTGTTGCATCAGTCGAAAGTCGATTGCGGGGTGCATATCCTAGGTTGAAGAAAAGTGTGTGTCTGTGGATGTGTATGCAAAGCTGACTCCCTATCAGTTGCCCTGCAAGTAGTTTATTGAAGGGAAGGTAAATTAAGTGGTTGGATCCCTCTGATCTACCATTTGCAAAAAGCCAATGCAAAGGATCAGGCAGGAGGGCGGTTATTCCCATAAGTGGGAATCCCACAATCCAAAAGCAAATGCACAAATCCAAATGCAATTCAAATGCAACCACTTTGCCTTCCTGTAGGTATTAAGCAAAATGGGCCATGGCAGATGGAAGAGGACAAAGGAGGAAGAACAAATAGGAGTCTAGAAGGTTGTCAGCCAGGGATGGAGGGTGGATGTGTTTCCCTTCTGACTCTGGATAACAGAGAAGGGAATGCAGAACTCTTCACCTTCCCTCCTGCAGACCGCCAGCCCTAAACAGGGTGGAAGGGGAAGACTTTGACTGGCCAAAGGGAGGTTGTGAACAGGAGAAAGTTGGTGGAGGACCTAGAGGCAGTGGGGCAGGACACAGTCTCATTTGAGGCATGGCAGACCCATAAGGCAAAAGAGTATTATGAATAAGCTTATCCCACTTCATCTTTAAAAGTTTGGCTGGTGGGGTATGTCAACTGTTGGGACATTTTCATTGCTTCCCTTAAGATATGACTTGCTCATGTACCTTGAACTCTTGACTTCTGGACCTTGTGCTTGTGGCTGAGCCTGAGCTGTTAGCCTCAGCAAAGGTCTCTTCTTCACTCTCAAGTAAAAGTTGCTGTTATTGTGTTTTGGGATGGGAGTCTAATAGTGCTTATTGTTCACAATCAGATACCCAAGGCAGCTTATAGCAAATAATAAACTACAATTATATTATGGCTGTTTCTACCACATCTGACAAATAGCATTCCCTCTCCTCAGCTTGCACGAGGTCACCGTGGCTATTCCCTTGCTTCTCCTCAGCTGGTGGCAGCTGGGTAGTCTGATGACTGGCTGTGTGTGCCTTCCTCATTTCCCCCACAGACTACACATATTTTTATTGTCCAAATTGAAGTCCCCCACCCCCACCCCATCTTAGATTTGCCTCCAAACAGCCTTCAAAGAAAAGCTCAGTAAAACCAAGTCTGGGGACTTTGTTAAGTCTGCAGCTTTAGAACTCATGGGCATGTTTGAAATGATGGCAAACAAGGTATTTATTCCATATATTTAAAGACTTGCCTGATTTTTAATGCATGTTGTGTTTAAAATTCCTGAAATATATTTCCTTATTCAGTGCTTTTAAATATTGAACTCTTGAACCTAGGCTTCTGTTAGTACATTAAGCTCTTTAGCTGTAAGGCTTGAAATTATCAGATCCTTGGCGATAAGAGCTTAGTGCGCAGCTTCTTGTTGAATTCCTTTTGACAATTCAATACCATTAAACTTCCAGTGGATTAAACAAGGCCATATGGGAAATGATAATAAACTGAATGAAACTAGTGGATGAAATTGCTAGTGCTAGTATCAAGTGTCAATCTAGCTACACTTCTTGACTTACAATTAACCTACCAGGAGTTTTGCTGTTCTGCCCTTACCCTCCCTCTCCACTTGAGTAGCAGACAATTGGATATGTGTTGGCAAATGGTGTACATCAACTATACAGTTCATTCAGAAAAAAATAGAATTAACTACATATAGTTTATATTACAGTGATTTGCACACAGTGGGTTGATATTTACCATAGGACAGGTTGTGCCAGATGAAGGGGTAAAGTAGAATTGAGCCTTAGGATGTGGACAGGATGAATGTAGCAGTGACTATGTGCCTTCTTGATTCCTGCCCATCAAGCCTGGTAAACTCTAATAGGAAGGGAAATAATGGATGGGTTCCATGGAGTGTTCAATGCCTCACTATGGTGGGGGGGGGGGTTATACCCACCACCTTAAAAGAAGCACTGGTGCTGTCTCTCTTAGAGACGGCCTCCCTGGATAGAGAGGATTTAGAAAACTGCCACCAACTCTCTAATATTCCCATTTTGGGCAAAGTGATCAAGTGGGTGGTAGCCAACGAGATGCAGATATGCCTGGAGGAAGCCAGTTATCTGGACCCATTTCAGTCTAGTTTCAGGCCCAGTTTTGGCACCAAACAGCCTAGGTCTCCCTGATTTTTGGACTGATTAGACGAGTGAAAGGGTGAATGTGATCCTGTTGGTTCTCCTTGACCTCTCACTGGCTTTCAACACCATTAACTATGGTGTCTTTCTGGAACAACTCAATGAGGTAACTATGTGAGGCACTGTATGACTGTATTTCCACTCCTACCTGCAGTCTGGAAGCTGGATAGGGGGTCAATAAACTCAGGCCAACTCTTGATAAGTCAAAGATGCTATGAGTGGGCAGGGGCAACACAATTAGGTGGTCAACCTATTCTGAGAGGATTTGCAGTCCCCCTGAATGATGGGGCAACCTTGTTTTCTTTTGCTCCAGAGGGTAGGACCCGAACCAATGGATTCCAGTTACAAGAAAGGAGATTCTGACTAAACATCAGAATGAACTTTCTGACAGTTAAGAGCTGTTCAACAGTGGAATGGACTCTTCTCAGATGGTGGTAGACACTGTTTCATTAGAAAATTTTAAAGCAGAGATTGGATGGCCATTTGTCAGGGACACTTTAGTTGAGATTCCTCCATTGCAGGGTGTTGGACTAGATGACCCTCAAGGGTCCCTCACAACTCTACAATTCTGTGATTTTGTTGATTGCTGCCTCTGACTACTATGAAAAGACTTTACAGTGGTACCTCTAGTTATGAACTTAATTCATTCCGGAGGTCCGTTCTTAACCTGAAACTGTTCTTAACTAGAGGTGTGCTTTTGCTAATGGGGCCTCTTGCTGCCACTGTGCCGCCAGCACACGATTTCCATTCTCATCCTGGGGCAAAGTTCTCACCTCGAGGTAACTCTTCCAGGTTAGTGGAGTTTGTAACCTGAAGCGTTTGTAACCTGAGGCGTTTGTAACTCGTGGTCCCACTGTATTGAATTTAATGAGCTTGAATGAGGTGGGCTCAATAACTGAGTGAGCTTGATTAGTTAGAGTCAGGCATGATGCTTCCAATGAATTCTTTCACATTGTTTCTTTTGGAGACAGCAAATCAACAACTTGAAATAATGTTACCACAATGTACAGCCTAAGGACAAGCTAAAGCAAAGAACCAGTCCATCAGCAGAGCCTGATTCTAGGGACATCAGAACAAAGCAGAGCTGGGATAGAAGTCACTGCCCAATGGGCTCCTGGAGATCTATTTACACTGTTCCTATTTCAATCCAATCCTAAATCCAAACTCTCCACCTTTCCCCAATGCTCAAGCAAAATACACACAGAGACACAAATTTTAAAGTACAATCTTGCCGTAACAGAAAAAGTAATTTACAAATTTGCAGCAAGAGGCAGTTTAACTCTTCTCTGACAACAGATCCACTTTCTGTTCTATGCTGGCATTGCAAGAGGGCGTGCAGGGGGAAGGAAACAAAATTCCACATAATTAGAAAGAGTCAAAAGGGTTTATGTATCCCAGAGCAGCTGTACAGGTTACTATCTTAACTGTGAAGTGTTTTGCAGCTGTTGGGTTTGTTAAAATATATACATGTGTGGGTAGAATGGCAGGAAGAGTTAAGAGAGCCATGGTAACGAAAGTTGGAAATCCTACATTTTTAAAGAGTCGGGCAAACATTGGTTAAACATCTCTCCAGAATATTCCTTACAGGAAAATAGTCATTTTAAAAACAAATAAACACATGTATAGCTTGACTTTCAAACATCAACAATGATGTAGGGGTGATATCCAGTGCCCCTTCTTCTATTAATGCAAGGATTTTTCGTTATGCAACAGAACTTTCACC
Source organism: Podarcis filfolensis (assembly GCF_964270895.1). Taxonomy (NCBI): domain Eukaryota; kingdom Metazoa; phylum Chordata; class Lepidosauria; order Squamata; family Lacertidae; genus Podarcis; species Podarcis filfolensis. The sequence goes on from NC_139603.1 coordinate 41,561,144, forward strand.
TGTCTCACCCCAATAAAATCTGCTCTGCGTAGTTGGGAAACCCTGCTGCGGAGATATAGTTGGTGCACAATTGGATGAGAGGGCAGGGAAGTTCCATTCTGCAAGGAAAAGTTTTGTATGAATGGAACGAGAGACAGCACTACTTTGGATGCAGCCCAGATAATCTAAATTGCCTTATTTGAGCATCAGCTTCCAGCAATTTAAACCAGGTAAGCATGAGCAGGGGCACAGTGCTATGTCCCACCCACTTGGCCAATATTCAGACTATGCATTTTGACCTGAAATATGACCCAAAAAATCAGACAAAACATTTACATCTTAGAAGAATCGATGGGCTAGTGCCTATGAACATGCCAGTACTGAAGAGTCCAATGTGAGTTCTTAATATGTCTTAATACAATCATTGCAGTGTTTGGAACAGAAATATCAGAAGTATCTATCCATGCACATTCCATGTCTGCTGTGTTGTCTCCTTTTTCAAAAACAGAGAAACCTGTTTCGATATCAATTTGCAGGATTCTGTTGCGAGGAAACGTCCTTATTCTGGCGCCATGCCAGTGGAATCAGTGGAACTAAATGCAAGTGGTGGGAGGATTTTGATATTAGGTCTTAGATTGAACTCGATGCAATTCATATCCCATACTAATAGGCTGAATCCAAACACACGGAAGTACAAAATACAATAAACTGGCATTTAATAAGATGTTCATTAGAGTTTACATCATAGGTGCATCATGAAAAATGCATTCAGGGAGCATTATCAACTTTTATTGCAATGAATATTTGAATATTCAGTTAATATTTAATTAGCATATTGTACCTTATGTCTAATTATGATTCAACAATGCCTTTGTAATACTGTCTCAGTAAATCTTCACTAAATGGAAAGTCTACCTAGCATTATAAAAATCAGAAAGCAGCTTATATGATTTATTTTGAGAGAGGGAAAATATGCCCTTTCACACCAACCATCAAGTCAACATTATAATAAAAGCAAAAGAGATATAATGCAAAAGACAGCTGAAAAGTGATATTTGAACACAGAAAGCCAAGTGAACAGGTTTGTTGGAGCGCTGCCACAGCAGTCTAGGTGCCTGGTATATTCGGTGACCAGTTGTGGCTCAGTGCATCAACCTATGAAGCTTTACTATTGGGGTATTTTAATTTCTGGAGATACCCTAGGCTTAAATCAACACTAATGTGCAATCATACCTGGGCATATGGGATGGAAACAACATACAAAACTATTAAGCTATATGCCAAATTTGCTGATCCGATGCTATGGGTGGGGGAAACGATGGATTTCGGTTTCCCTCCATTTCTCATTTTTCCAACTTTAAGTTCAATTCTTCATATCTGCTTATTACTTTAAAATCTCTAATGAAAATTTCCCAGCATTTTAGTGCAGATTTCTGCCAAGAGAGGAAATATATATATATATATATATATATATATATATATATATATATACACATTTTAAATAATTTTGCCCAATTGCCTGCAGGATAGAACATGAGACTCCCAGGTTTGTGGGTTTGAGTCCCATGCCAGACAAAAAGATTCCTGCATTGCAGAGGGTTGGACTTAGATGGTCCTTGTGAGCTCTTCTAACTCTACAATTCTATGATTCTAATATACACATTTTTGCAAAATCAATTCCTCCTAATGAAATGTGTTTTTATAGTTGTCAGCATAAGCATGCTATACACATTTTACCTTAGTAAAAGAATTTTCATGCACATTCCTTGGCTAGAGAACTGCATTGCAAAATTTAGAGAAGTGTGAATTTGAAAAGATAGCTGTGTTTTGGTTTATATACTGTTTCAGGAAGTGCAAATTAAGTAAGTTCACCTTGAAATTCAAACGGAACCAAATTTCGTCCCCATCCCTATCCCACACTGACTATAAATTATACTGGGGGTAGTAAAACAAGCCAGTCATTTTTAAAAGGGAAGGCCTTTCTGCCCTCAACATCTTAAGGAAACTTGGGACAATTTGCAGGTCTCTTTAGCCTTGGCACATCCCGTCTTGTCAAATTTTACTTCCCAATGAAAAGGACTCTAAAGTGGAGTATGGGCCCTTTTCCTATTCACTCAACTCGTCTTATGAAGTTGATAGAGATTCATTGAAAAAGAGCCATATAAAGCTTTAAACTCATTCCAGAGCTTTTATTCTTGTATTGAAATACAAGTGATATGCATTCTCACCCCAGCCCAGGAAATTAATTAAAAAAAGGCTCATTCATAGCACAAGGAATATACCCGAGGCTCAAATCACTGAATACTATCTTGTTTCCACTGTGGCATTTGCGTATTATTTCATCTTCATAACATTCATTTCATTGTGTATAAGTCATCCATAATAAATGCACAGATATACTTCTGTGTCCTTTCTAAAGGAACTCCAGTCATGCACTACAGGTGTGCTTCTTGCTTTTGCTACACTTTAGCAGTTCACAGTTAAATGGAAAAGCCATCCTGCATCTAATGCAACCTGGCTTGAGGCTGTTGCATTGCACAACTAAATAAAACAACAGGACTGTCATCTAACTAAGCTCATATTAGGTTAATTAATCATATAGGTTCTTAATTGACTAATTGATTCCTCTATTAACTCTGCATACGGCTGCATTCAAATAAAATAACAGTGCAGAAAGGGGGAGAAAGTTAATTTTAGTAACATATGCAGATATCTCAGCAGGCATTAACCTTTGAAGAAGAATTCCCTGCTAGAGAAAGGAGGGGAAGCGAAACAAGGAAAAATGCCTCTTCTAGAATAGAAAACACCCTAAAAAATAGTCTGCTTAATTAGGAGCACTTTTTAAATCAGCCTAATTCAAACTGGCAAAAGATTACAAGCTCTTTGTCCCCCACTTCGGGGGGGGGGGACTTCAAAACCTGCAAAAGCCATTCATGCAAGTGCAAGTTGCTGAATGGCATTGCATCAAATTTGGTCCCCAGGCAGCTCTCTTTAGAGAATCAAGTGAGTTTCCCTCCACTCCCCAAAAGGAATCAGCTCAAGAAGGCCTTCAAATTTGATACCATGGTGCTTCTCTCCTAAACATTTGCAACTGGAGTGTTGTTCACCTACCAGGGATGGCCCATCTCATTTTGCCACCTGAGGCAAAACAGGATGCTGCCACTCATGCTGCCATTCCCGCTGCTGTCTGAGATCTCACCAGAAGCTGCTGCAGCCACTTCTCCTTGCCTCTCCATAAAGACCTACATTGGCTCCCAGTACGTTTCCAAGCACAATTCTAAGTGTTGGTGCTGACCTTTAAAGCCCTAAACAGCCTCAGCCCAGTATACCTGAAGGAGCGTCTCCACCCCCACCATTCAGCCCAGACACTAAGGTCCAGCTCTGAGGGCCTTCTGGTGGTTCCCTCACTGCAAGAAGTGAGGTTACAGGGAACCAGGCAGACGGCATTCTTGGTAGTGGCGCCCGCCCTGTGAAACACCCTCCCATCAGATGTCAAGGAAATAAACAACCATCCGATTTTTAGAAGACATCTGAAGGCAGCCCTGTTTAGGGAAGTTTTTAATGTTTGAAATTTTATTCTGTTTAATATTATGTTGGGAGCCGCCAAGAGTGGCTGGGGAAACTCAGCCAGATAGGTGGGGTATAAATTATTATTATTATTATTATTATTATTATTATTATTATTATTATTCTCCAGAGGCATCGGGGTGGGCTGCCCACGATGGTCCCAATCAAGGAAGCTGCCTCAGTCTGCTTCATGGGCAGGCCAGCCCTGACACCTGCACCCATGGCATTCATAAATATATCAAACTGGGGGCAGAGAAAGGGAAAGAAATTCCCATTCCAGCAGAAATACAAATCAGCACAAAGCCCTAGTGGATGCAGATTGCCAACTGCTAAAACAGCTTTCCTCTACAAATCAACAGCGCCTTCCTAGTAGCAAGTGAAATTAAACAGGCTGTTATTGTTCTGTGAAAGAAACTTAGACCCCTTTCCCGAAGGGCAATCATTTAACCTATGTAATCATTTGAAAGAGACCGAAAAAGTTTTCTCTAAAAGGGGTATGTAACACATAACTATGCACAGGGAACATGCTAATCTGGATTTTGCCAATCTTGAGCCTTCCACAGCTGCTTCTTATTCTTATTATTTTATACCCTGCCTATCTGACTGGATTGCCCCAGCCACTCTGGGTGGCTTCAAACACAGATAAAAACATAATAAAACATCAAACATTAAAAACTTCCCAATACAGGGCTGCCCTCAGATGTCTTCGAAATGTTGTGTAGTTCTTTATCTCCTTGACATTTGCTGGGAGGGTGTTCCGCGGGGAGTGCACCACTGCCAAGAAGGCTCTCTGCCTGCTTCCCTGTAGCTTCACTTCTCACAGTGAGGGAACTGCCAGGAGGCCCTTGGAGCTGGACCTCAGTGTCCATGCTAAATGATGGGAGTGGAGATGTTCCTTCAGGTATCCTGGACCGAGGCCATTTAGGGCTTTAAAGGTCAGCACCAACACTTTGAATTGTGCTCGGAAAATTGCACACTAGTGCACACTAGAACTGATGGAAGCTGTAGCCAAAAATATCTAGAGGGCACAAAGTTGTTGAAGGTTGCACTAAGTATTAGATAAAGATTTTTCAGGGAATCCAGTGTTTCCATAGGATATTGTGAATACATTATGCACACCAGTCTATCCTTTTGGAAGCTGACAGGGGATAACTGCTCTCCAGACAGTGGTGCAGTCACTGTGCCCTTAGCGGCAGTCTGCATAAAATGCTAGTAAGCAACAAAGAGGTGGAAGTAAAGGGCAGGTTTTATGGAAGGTGTGAAAGTACAGGCTGTAGAGGAAGGCTTAAATAACAGGGTGATTTCCATTGGCCTTAAAGAATTCTCTCTGACCAGACTCCAAAGCAGACTTGGAGAAACGGAAAACATATTAAAAGGCATTTCTATGGCTGTCAAATAAATTGATAGGGAAATAGAGTAACTGAAGTGAGACAGATATATGTAGCAGATGGCAATTAGAGATTTTCAGAAGAGAGTCACTGCTACCATAAAACTCAAAAGGAAAAAAAATGTGGGTGGAGGAAGAGTCAGGAAACTGAAGAGAAAGGTTTTTGTAAGGGTTCCCAGAGCAGCTATATTGCTAGTAGTAAATAAACGCACTCAAAAGGACAGCAAAGACACACACAACTGGGGAAAGACCCACCAGTTTCTTTAAAGTGGCAGGCAAACATTGCAGAAAAACCTAAGCCTCACACAAAGCAACTTGGAAGCTTAGTTCTACCCATGCTCAGTAATCATATTTATTAGCAAGTGTGTGACCTCTATCTAAAACAATCAAACAAAACAGAAAACAATAGTTGCTTTTTCAGATCTGAAGCAATATTCAGAGTTCTAGGAACCAGCACCAAGTATTCAATAGCCAGCAATAATTTTGATTTCCATTAGTAGTGGTGGTGGTAGCTCTGCTCAGGGATGGACAAATGTTTCAAATTTTTAGATGTGACGTGTTGAACTCACACCAGATATTCAAGACACACAACTGAGCCTTTTATAAGATGGACTAGCTTCTAGTTCATTTATGGACACAGTTCTAAGTGCTGGTTATATTAACTTTAAAGTCCTAAATGGTTCGAGTTCAGGATAGCTAAAGGACTGTCTCCCCTGAAAAGTGTTTACTGAGCCCCTGCTTTTATGCTTTTCTATCTGCTCTTAGATTACTTTTATCTGTGCTTCTTCATGTTCCCAGCCAGTCCACCATGACCAGGCTGGAAGAAGGTGTTCCTAGCCACTGAGGCCATTTGTGCCTCCAGTGACAGCGATGCATCAAGGAGCTCCCCCAAACTATGAACCTGCTCTTTCAAGGGAAGTGCAGCCCCGTCCAGAAGAGGAATTGGCTTGTGCATTCAGTTCCCTTCTCTACTGGGTGCATCAAATGAATATAATTCTAACTGTCTCTGGCTCTTGTGTGTTGATATTTTTTTCCACACCTCTAAATAATTGGACAGTTCATAAACATTCTATATTTCAACATATGAGCCAATGGCTAGTAAGATATAAGTTCATTTGTCTGAAGCCAAAGTTCTGGCAGGCAACAGCAACAGAGATTTCATAGACTACAGCCTGCATTTATCTCTGTTTTCTTTCACCAAGCTTATCAGATGTGTGATAAAAAAAAAGAAAAAGCACTGTTTTCTGAACATCTAAATTTCTCCTTTTAAATTTGATAACTCATTCATTTTTATACTGCCATAGTAAGAGCCCTGAAGATTATGCAAAGCCAGCCTTGATTTCTTAATCAGAGCTATATCAATAATAAATAGCTGTCACAAATAGTGATATAGAACATTTTTGACAGATGAGTTACAAATGTAGAACAGCTTAGCTGAAGAGGAGAGGATGGTGTCCTTGAATCCCAGCACTTTTCTGTTTGTTCATGTGTTTCTGCACAATATATTTTGGGAAGGTGTCTCCATCAAATTAAACACAGCAGGACGTCTAAATCCCTTCATAGATATCTTCAAAAAAAATATTTTCCGGTGGCTGTCAGATTTGAACTGGGCTGATGGGTAGCCAAAATAGGATTGTACAGTGATAGCAAACTGGAACATGATAAGCATCAAGAAAGATTTGCTAGCTACTTACTCAGAAAGCACACCAGGGGGTAAAAATAAACACAGATGCGGGGGAGGGGGTGAGACAGGTTGCCAGAGAAAAGTGTACACACAAATCCTGAATAAAATTAAATAAGCTTTGCATTTGTACATGCCAAGAAACTAATTGGAAATGAAATTGCAAACCAATGATGGAAGTGGTATGAACTTAGAATAAGAATGACTTGATAGAGCAGATTATTGTCAGGTTTTTCTGATTAAATTATAATAGAAACACTGGTATTGGTTGAATCCCAACTTGTGGTAATTGGAAGTTGCACTTTGGGATGTGTTTTCCTTCAGGAAAAGGAGCATAGGATTTAATAATGAGGAAGGCTGTAAAGTTTTACAGATTCTATGCAAGTCCAGAAATCAGAGCAAACATATTTTAGAAAATTATAGACAGAGTGGAGAAACAGTGATTTAAAAAGATGAAATTAATTAAAAGCAGGATGATAAGTCACTTCTGTAGACTGGCCCAATTAGCAAGTGTAGAAATGTGCAGAAATGTAAAATCTCCTTAAGGCTGCAAGCTTTCAGTGGGTGCCAATGGAATAGTATCATTGGAATTGCCAGATATCCTGAACTAGAAGTAATGCCAGTTGCTTTAAAAGAAGAGCAGGGGAACCTTTTTCAGGCCAAGGGTTAAAGTCTCTTCTGGGCAAACTTCTGAGGCAATGTGCCAGAAGTGGGTGGGGCCAGGGGCAAAAGTGGGTGGAGAAGCAAATGTAAATTTTACCTTTCTGCATTAGGCTAGTTTCTCCACACACACGCACACACGCACACTCTACACTTGCCGTCCTCCAAGCAAGAGGCAATGATCACACTCACACCATACATTTAAAGCACAATGGCACCAAAGAGTCATGGCACACACACCCCACCCAAAGAATTATAAGAGCTGTGGTTTATTAGGGGCACTGAGACTTGTTAGGAAACCCCACTTCCCCTCACAGAGCTACAGTTTTCAGGGTTCCCTGTGAAGATGGATTGATCGTTAAACCACTCTGGGAACTGGAGCAAAGTTTGAAGATGGAGTCTCCAAACTAAGAATACTGTTATAATAAACTATGAGCCAAAAAAAAAGTAGGGGAAGGATGTGCTGGACTTTATTAAATCTGTCGTCAGTGCTGGCCCAGCCATTAGGCAGGGTGAGGCCACTGCCTCAGGCTGCAGAAGCCCCCAGGACAGCACCCCACCTACCCTGCCACCTCCGCTAGAGGTGGAGAAGTACTGCCCCCATCAACTCTGATTTCGAGCAAGATCGCACCCATTTGGGGTGAGATCTTGCCCGAGATTGTGTGAGATGTTGTGGAACATGGAAGATCTCATGTGATTTGGGGCAAGAACTCGATCAAAATTGTCATGACCTTGCCTGAAATTGGTGCCACCCGGCAGGGTGCCCAGCGGCAGCAGAGCGGGCAGTGTTGGCTGCAGCAGCAATGGCAGGGCAGGGCAGAGTGACATGTGCTGCCCCTGCCTGTGGTATAATAGTACAGTGGTACCTCAGGTTAAGTACTTAATTTGTTCTGGAGGTCTGTACTTAACCTGAAACTGTTCTTAACCTGAAGCACCACTTTAGCTAATGGGGACTCCTGCTGCTGCCGCACTGTCGGAGCACGATTTCTGTTCTTATCCTGCAGTAAGGTTCTTAACCTGAAGCACTATTTTTGGGTTAGCGGAGACTGTAACCTGAAGCGTATGTAACCCGAGGTACCACTGTAATCTACTTGAAGAGCAACCATCACTAGAATACCAACTATAGTAGACGAAAAATTACCAGATGGTGGCACTTTTCAGGGGGAAATGGCTAAATAAACTTTGCTTAAATCCAAGTACTTCAATTGCAGATAGAGAATTGACAGTCCAAATGTGTTGAAAAACAAGTGGGTATAACTAGTTCTGTCTTGTGAGTGCCATCCTGCAGCACATAGCATATACTGTCAGAAGCTACAGTGAGTTTAAAAGTTAGCTTCTTTTTCTACCATATGATATGGTATGATGCAGCAACACCTAGTATGGTCTTTGCCATTAAGCATCTGTCAATGTTTTTCAGAGTTCTTGGTTTGGCATTAAACACTGTTTACTTGAAGCTCAAACTTTTCTGTTTGAATCAGAAGACCTAAAGACGTCCACACAACACAAACACAGAAAATGCTATTGTAAATCAATGGCATATACGTGTGATATAGCATATAGCACTTTTAACAAATGTGCTAGAAATCATTATTATTACTAATGTAACAGCAGTAATAGTACTACAAGTAGTAATACTTTTATTATCACCACCGCTGCTGCTATAGCACCATCAGGGTGTGTTTGTGTGTATGTGTATATAGGTATTTATATACCATATAACCAATAGCATTTTTAGGCAGCGTGCATAAGAATGAAGCATGCAGAGAATAAAACAAAGAAAAGTCATCAAAAATGGAACACTCCCTTAAAATGCCTGAAGGATTAAAAATGTTTGACAAATAGCTGAAGTATAACAAGGAGGGTGGCTGTCTAATCTCTGTTGTTTCACAGGTTTGGGGGCCACAAAATGGAATGCACAACTTCTAATAGTTAAGAACTGTGCATCTGAGACATGGGAGATCAACAACAGAGACTTTCCCCAAAATCTCAGTTATCATGCAGGGATGTAGGTGATCACAGTCCTTAAAATTGTCAGGAGCTCGTCCTACACTCAAGTAGGACCCTGGCAGAGACACATGCCCGACTGGCATTTTCTCTCCCTCCTGGTCGATCGTTCAAGAGCTTCAAAAGCTTTCTTCAGCCTGAACATCACAGCAACCGATGTCAATGGACATTGGCACACAGAGATCCACAGAGTCTTCGCAGCTTGCATAACAGACCTCAGCAACCCAGCATTTTGGCAAATCTAGTTCTTAAACCAAAACCATTCTTAAACTGAGGCACGCTTTTCCTAATGAGGCCTCCCGCCACCGGTGCCCTTCCACTGTTTGGATTCCGTTCTTAGACCAAGGTAAAGTCCTCAAACTGGTACACTATTTCCAGTTTTGCAGAGTTTGTAAACTGAATCGTTCTTAAACCAGACTGATCTTAAACCGAGGTACCACTGTAACACTGAACCTGGCCTGGTAACATACATCAGCCAATGCAAGATTTTAAGCACTTTGCCCAGACACTGAGATCCAGCGCCAAGGACCTTCTGCCGGTTCCCTCACTGCAAGAAGCCAAGTTACAGGGAACCAGGCAGAGGGTCTTCTCGGTAGTGGTGAAACACCCTCCTATCAGATGTCAAAGAGATAAACAACTATCTGACATTTAGAAGACATCTGAAGGCAGTCCTATTTAGGGAAGTTTTTAATGACTAATGTTTTAATGTATTTTTAATCTTTGTTGGAATCCACCCAGAGTGGCTGGGGAAACCCAGCCAGATGGTCGGGGTACAAATAATAAATTATTATTATTATTATTATTATTATTATTATTATTATTATTATTATTATTACTATTACTGGCAAAGTTTCATTAGCAAATATATTCTCATTCTCTCTCTCTTTCACTCTCTTGTATATTATTTCTTCACTCCCAATGAGCAAATGAGGAAGAATGTCAGATATAAGTTTAATGTGCATAAAATGCTATGTTTCAATGCATTATATGTACAAAGTTGTGCAGGGAGGTTTGCATTGGGCAGGAGGTTTGTTTCTAGCTAACCACACCAAAGAAAAGCGTGGATATTTCCGTTCAGGTTAATTGATGACTCATCTCGGAAACCCAAACAGAGATCTCTCTCATAGCAGAAGATGAAACCTAAGAACTCAACATCTTAGTGAGTCCTAGAGGTTCTGCAATGATGAACAAGCAAGATGCCTGAATAGGATCTCTCTCTGGGACCAGAGAGTAGAAATTTATTGAACTGTATTAGGGATTTAAAGAAGATGGGATCACATTGCTTGCTATTAAAGGGCGACGTGCTTATTTTGTAGTATTTATTTGTAACTATTGCAAGACTGTTCTGCAGTAGAGCTTTGAAACTCATTGTTGCGATGAAGAGCAAATTAATATCTACTCTGCACAAGCTCCAGATCAGATACTCTAACAAAGCAGGGGGTGGGAAGGATGAGGCTAGGTTAGTGAGAAAGAAATGTGACCAGTCATACAGAATATATCTCACCAAGCTTCAAAACAACTCCACAGGTTTCCAGTCTGCTACTGAGCATAATTCAAAGGACTAATTTTGACCTTTAAAGTCCTTTACAGCTATTCTATTGTTCTTTGTTGATGTTGTTGGTTGCCAGACAGATTGTCGGTTGCATAGACTCCACATGTCTATTCCAGTGAACAAACAAATCTGCCACTGATAGCCATCCAACTACAAGGTAGTGGTGAACCATATCCACAATGCCAAAATAAATGCATATATTTAGGGCATGGTCTTTAACAGCTGTAACTTTCCAGCATTTTGGAGCTTGCGTGAACATGGAGAGCCCTTAACACATGTTAACTTGAAAGGGTGTTGTTGTTGTTTTGTTGTTGTTAACTGAGCGCTATAGTTTGTACTCATAACGGTTCTTTCAGAAATTATGTTGACTGAAAATAGACGGTATATTTTCTCAACCCCTTTCTCCACATTCAGTTTGCCCCATTGTAATAGTTGCCCAGTTGCAAAATGAAAGAACAGTGGATTGCTAATGTATTCATACTACTAATATATTTGTAAGTTATAATCCAAAAATCTGGAGAGAGATCGAGACGGAAAGAATTTCATCAGCATCTTTGCTTTACTATTGAGTCAGCCTTGATAATTCATGCTTTCACAGCTGTTACATTAGCATTCCAAAGTAACTTTGCCATCTCCTTGAATTTTCCTTCAACACAATTTGAGCATTACTGAACATTAAGGGATTCGATATTTTATTTTAGCATATTTTAACCAGATTAATTAGTATATGCCCTGGGCTGAAGAATTAGATGAGGGTCAAGGTTAAGATGTTTACAGTCAACTATTTTCATCTGCTCCGGGAGGGAGGGGGGAGGAAATGGGGAAACTGTTGTGCTATGTTAATAGTATGTTAAAAATAAATTTTATAAAATTCTATTTAAATAATGTCTGGACAATCCTTATATAATATGCTTTTCTCAATGACATCCCCATGTCCACTATACAGAGCTGCCTGATCAGGTTATCTGCCTACCCAGGTGAGTATTGTCTACTCCAGACTGGCAGGAGCTCCTCAAGGTCTCATCAAAATCTTTCTCAAACCTGAAAACTAAGATCCTTGAATGGGCCCTCCCAGTCAGTGGGTCCTCTGCATGGGAAGCCACCCATGAAGACAGCTCAATTCTTCCTTATCAGCCACATAGACCTGTGGGAGACTGGTGTGGGCTGAACTGCATGTACAAGTCATGTTGTACAACTCAAATGCACTGAAGCAGCACATTTAATCCCTTAAAGAAAGAGTCTCAACAGTGGGCAAGCTAGGACAGATCTGAAGATAATTGGCTGTTGGTTTATTTATTAAAATAACAACATATCTCTATACATGAAAAGATTTACAACAATTATACATAAAACCATACAACAAAAACCATCAAAAGCTAAAACCAGAAATCAGCTAACGATTGTAGAAATTTGTATTCTTAACCGCCTGAATAAGGCTGATGGAATATAAAACTTTTCAGCAGATGTTTAAAAGTTGAAACAAAGGGCATTATTTTCTCACTATTTTGCACAAAGCTGATATAACCAAGGGACTCACTGAAGCAGATCCCTGTGAGAAGCATACAAGGTGTAAGAACATCAGTTCAAAAGATTTATGAACACAATCAAATCTATTAGCACTCTCCATTGTCTCTGGGTGCCATTTTGGGAAGAAAGATGTCTCATTCTTCAACTATTTTATCTGCAACTACTTTTTACGTTTCTTGCATTTCCTTCCTAATTTGGTTTTTTTCATGTTTAGTAACAGAGTAACCATCAGAACATAATTACAGACGCCGCATATATGACTATTTTTCAGGTTCGGGTTAGGTTTATACTTCTGCAATATGGAAGTGTCTAATTAAGGAAGAGATGTAAGATGATGAAGGAAAGATGATGGCAAAATATTTTCCGCGGATTAATTGAGACATATGATGGTTTTTATTAGCTAGCAGCAATACAGAAACGTAAAACAAATGCTAACCACAATCCAATGCCCTGTTTTTAAATGAATGAATGAATTTTTCAACAGAGATTTCAACAGCATATGGTTAAGCACCAGGTTCTCTCAGATGTTGGTTAGATCTTCAGCTCCTCTGAGGTATTAAAACTGATAGATGGGGTCTCTTGGTTGTTTCACCACTCTTGTAAGTTAGGTGACCTGGGAAAGGGCATTCTCTGTAGCAACCCACAAACTATTAAATTCCCTCCCCCAGAAATGCCTCTGGCACCTTCATTGTAAAGCTTTCATTATATGCTGAAAATGCACCTCTTTACCCTGGTTTTGGACATCCGAAAAAGAGAGATTTTAGGAACCACCCTGTCCTTCTGAGTGTAAATTGTTTTTGCTGATTTTTGTCTTATATTTTTATATTTCCATAAACCACCCTGGGGCATTATGGTAAAAGGCAGTTAAGAAATCCAAATACTAGTACAAGTAATCAACACATGCAGCAGAATGAAGTAATGAGTTGGTAGATGGCTGCTAGACTACAAGAGCTCACAGTTTTGAATGTTCCTGTGTTTTACTTTGCTATTGCTTTTTTTAAAAGCAAAGGAAACCAGCACATAATATACATAAAAAGACTGAGTTAGAACTTTCTCCAGTGCTATGTCTGTATTTCGCCGAAGAATTGATGCTTTTGAATTATGGTGCTAGAGAAGACTCTTGAGAGTCCGATGGACTGCAAGAAGATCAAACCTATCCATTCTTAAGGAAATCAGCCCTGAGTGCTCACTGGAAGGACAGATCCTGAAGCTGAGGCTCTAAAACTTTGGCCACCTCATGAGAAGAGAAGACTCCCTGGAAAAGACCCTGATGTTGGGAAAGATGGAGGGCACAAGGAGAAGGGGATGACAGAGGACAGGTGGTTAGATAGTGTTCTCGAAGCTACCAGCATGAGTTTGACCAAACTGCGGGAGGCAGTGGAAGACAGGAGTGCCTGGTGTGCTCTGGTCCATGGGGTCACGAAGAGTCGGACACGACTAAATGACTAAACAACAAATGTCTGTATTTCAGGGAGCCTTGAGCAAAGAGTTCTATAGTGAGTGCCATTCTCCATCAGTAGGATCTGGCAAGCATACACTGTACAAGCAACACTCTAAGCAGAGCCCAGGTCTAGTAAACAACATGTTACTTTTCCATAAAGTGCCCAATATTTTGCTACTCTAGGGCATTGTGGGAAATTGAAAAGGCTGTTAAACCCAGTCACCCAGTGTCACCTAGAGCAACAGGCTAGGAACCCCCAAGGCTGGCCTCATAAATGGACTCTGGCAAGGTCCTGGCACCTTGACAGCTGCCCAAGGCTGCCAGGTGCTGACACCAGCCCTGTCTTTTCTTCTGATTTTCTTGTTTCCAGCTTTTTAAAAAAGACATATGAAGGAATATTATTTAAAAAATGCAATTAGAAGCTCAAGTCCACTCTACCGCATTAGGTCTCCATGCCCCATTCCGTCGCATATGTAGATCTACAAAGCACTACACAGGAAGCATGGAAAGGACAAAATAGGAGAACCAATCTCAAAGAAGGCGTAATGCGTTTTTTTTTTTTATTAATGACCACATTTTGGCCCAAACAGGCCTTCCTCAGAGGCTTTTATGTTTGCGTGTGAATAGCTAGAAAACACCCAATTAAAAATCACTGTGCGGCAAAGTTGCAAGACATAGATCCAGCCAAGTGATGTAGTAGAGGATTACTTGAGTGTAGTGGGCATCTTTTTCAAGAGGGCCCACAGTGGGCAAGCTTATCAAACACTTTTTTTGCTGGCAGTTTTCTTAATAATTCATAGCATGATCATTAAAAAAAACCAACTCTATCACTTCAGTTCATATAAATCACAGCCTTTCCATTCCTAGCTGGAAAATCTAGCATTTAAACCACACAAGCAATGGCATAAGTAAGCAAACTACTGAAATGACTCAGTTACTGGGTCAGTCATATGCCACTTTCTAAAGATTCATTAGCAGAGCACACATGGCATGGATGCTTTTGCAAATTGTTAAGAGAATTATATGTTGAAAAAGCAGCAGCACTCACTGCAGAATGCTTAAGTGACAGTCGATCAATCAGGTTTATTAGTGGTTTGACAATCTGTCTTTTCTCACACAAACAATAAAAACCAATAATAAAATTAACAATAAAACAATGGCAATACATCATAAAACAGCAAGAAGCCAAGAATAAATGAATAATAGCCATGACTGGAGCTTCTGCAGTCACCTGTAACTAACAACTAAGATACAAAGCAAAAGGGGTAAAGAGATCTCTAAGCACTTAAATCCTCTGCAAGGAGAATAAGATTTCAACATTACATTGCAGGCAGAATCAAAGCAAAATACCATAATTCAATATAGCTCTACGAGCATATCACTGTGAAATGTACAGGTTATTAGAACAAAAAAGCAGAGAGAGAGAGAGAGAGAGAGAGAGAGAGAGAGATCAAACTTCTGGTGTTCACCTTATTTATGCATTTCTTTGAATATTTGAATAACTGTGCTGGAAAAGAGTATGCCAGCTGGCACCCTCAGATAAGGCGAAATGGCTACTGATTTCAATATTATTAAAGAGAATACTCGTGAGTCTTTTGCTGTCAACAAGGTTTCCAGCTTTTGAAATTCTAAAACAAAACAAAAACAAAAACAATGAGATATATGAGCAAAATCGGTACACATAAGAGTTAGTGTGTATTTGGCAGTGTAAAGTCTGAATTTGTCATATTAAATAGACATCTGAAAACATGGACACTCTGAGGAGAACTAGAATTGGCTCTGAATCTCGTTGAGTAGCAAATTTGGGTTTGTATATAACCATACCCTGTCAAATCAGTGAGATGTATATATGTAACCTGTATCTTTTTTTGAGAACATTATCAACTTAGAAGGTTGAATGCACAGTTTTCTAACCACTTTAGCTTGAAGCTAAAGTCCTCCAGTATACTAAATCAGAGCGTTGTTTCAAATCGGGAAGACAAAATTCCCTTCCTGGACCACATCCACTGCGCTTTGATAGATGACACTTCTAAAAAAAATTAATGTTTTTTATTGAAAATGTAATAAAAACATAACAAGACAACAAACCAAGCACGTGGAGTAGCATTCATGTACCCAAGACAAACCACAAGAGGTAAGCAAAGACTTTTGCAGAGATGGAGTTGTCATAAATGACATTTAGGCCCAAACTACACTTGATGTTCTTCATATTTTTAAAAAGTGCTTCAGGTAGACACTTGTATTGGGGTGGGGGGTTTGTGAACAGTTGCAGGGCCCTGATCCAAGAGATGCTCCCAATTCATATCAGGGCTCCCACCAGTTTTTTGCTATTTGCCGCCAAAGGTCCTTTTTGCAATAACCAATGCACTGATGAGCAAGCAGCAGCCATGGGGGTGACAATTTTCAGCAGAAAACCGATATGAGGTCCCATGCCAAACTGAGAACACATTGCAAATCTGAAACGTGTGACTTTTTTTTTCTCCAACAGAGAAGTGGCTAAGACAAATATATTAGATATGAAGGGCCTGGTGTTGTACAGGAGACAAGGTCAAATAAATAGTCCGGATTCATAAATAACAAGGAAATGGTTAAAGTGTGGACTTTCAAGCAGCTATGTACATGCAGGATGAGGAACCTGTGGCACTGAGATATTGTTGGACTGCAACTGCCATAATCCCTGACAATCGGACATGTTGGCTGAGGCTCATTAAAGTTGAAATCCAACAACGTGGGGATAGCCAAAGGTTCCTCATCCCTGATGTACATCAGTGTACATACAAATTAGGAGAGCAATATTGTCTTGTTTCTCTAAAGGGGTGAAAATATAGGCAGACAATAATGGATTTTAAATCATACAGGAAGGAAACATTTCCGCCAGGGATTTGATAACTTTCTGCTTTGTTTGGTACAGTAGGGAGCCTTTCCAAATTCTTATTTTATAGCACGAGAAATAGTCTCTTGTTTATTTATTGAGCAGGAAACAGCTTTGTTCCTCAAAGAGGTATATCAATTTCACACATACTCAGAGCTGTCCCAGCCATGGCACAGGCTGAAGCGCCTACTTCAGGCGGTGGAAGTGCAAGAGGCAGTGCTCTGCCTGTCCACTCCACTGCTTCCACTGCCCAGGAGGCCCATTCCCCAGCATCTCCAAGTTGGGCTGTAAAATACCTTCTTTTAAAATTCTGGAGAGAGAACACTAAGTTAGGTGGGTCAGTGATTTAGTATAAGCTTCCTAACTCACAGTACAGTGGTACCTCGGGTTATATATGCTTCAGGTTACATACGCTTCAGGTTACAGACTCCGCTAACCCAGAAATATTAGCTCGGGTTAAGAACTTTGCTTCAGGATGAAAACAGAAATTATGCTCTGGTAGCGCAGCGGCAGCTAAAGTTGTGCTTCAGGTTAAGAACAGTTTCAGGTTAAGTATGGACCTCCGGAACGAATTAAGTACTTAACCCGAGGTACCACTGTACCTTGATGCTGAGAAAAATGAAATTCTTTCCCTAGGTAGAGAGGCACATGTGACTAATGGAAAATGCCCACCACAACACTTGCAAGAACAAACACACAATATCCTGATTTATGTATCCATAGTAAGATGGAAACATGCATGGTCTTCTCATACAATTGCATGTGTGGGTGTAAATGTGATTTCCCCTACCTTACGTTGTTAAAGGAAACACATTGCGTGCAAAGAAATCCTATACTACTATGCAAAGAACCACCAAAAAATAGAAAATGGTTTCACAAATCTGTTTCCAAGCGACCCAATATCATAAAAAATCTTAAAAATATACTCTTACCTATACCAATGTAAAATGCTCAGCAAACTGTCCTCTGCACTCTTGATCGCTAGCTTGACCTAACGATCAGAAGACTCAACA
Source organism: Podarcis filfolensis (assembly GCF_964270895.1). Taxonomy (NCBI): domain Eukaryota; kingdom Metazoa; phylum Chordata; class Lepidosauria; order Squamata; family Lacertidae; genus Podarcis; species Podarcis filfolensis. The sequence goes on from NC_139603.1 coordinate 41,578,827, forward strand.
GAGATCATTCACAGATTGGTTTCAATGTGGTCACATTGTAATATGTAAGGATGCCTTTGACAGCCTTGGTTACTATGATGTGTTTTATAAATTTGCTCTTTGATAAATGGCTCCCACACTACATCCTTGTGAGAAGATTGGGTGACACTGTGCCCCTTATGCCTTGGCCATTTCCTCTCGGAAAGTACAAAGGCCATATATTCCACTAGCGGACAAAGAAGGGGTCTATTTAAAGAGATCCCACAAGGTCAGGATAATTCTAAAAAGCTTTTTTTTAAAAGTCCATAAAAGATCTAGTATGTGGGCAAGACAAGAGATGTATTGTGTATGATTTATGAAAATTATGCCTTTGAAACCAATATAAAGGCTTATAAGATATAAAAACTATTGTCTGTAGTGGCTTAATTAACCAGTTATGAGTTATTAAGTCTGCTTAATTCAGACCTCACATTCATCACAGCTCCATTAGATATCTATGAATGGAATGTGGGGGTCAAATTCTGCCCTTGGTAGCTGATTTCAACTCCCACTGGCTTTTGCATGAACTGTGCACATACATATAGCTGAATTCAGATATTGAATCTTAGCAACCAGCACCAATTCTTTATTCACACTCAAATTGAACATCTAGAATGTCAGCAATCTGAACTAGCAGCAGCTATAATCATGACTTCTCACAGGTATAGTTGTTCAGAGAGCCAGGTACAAAGGGAACTTAGGTCCTTTAAATGAGCTGCTAAAGAAATAACTCCAAGTTGAATAAATCAAAGCTGTTAATGCAAAACATGGAAAAATATTGACTATTTGAGAGGTTAGTGAAACTGGTTGCCAAGAAAATCAAATAAACAGGAGGGTCTCTGGATAGCATATAGATGGATGACAACATCTCAGATTGGTTTGTCCCTGCCACTCCTGCTGCAATCGCAGTTTAGAGTAGGTATGGGGAATTTTGTTGCCCCCAAGATGTTGCCGAACTACAATCCCTTGCTATTGGCCATGCTTGCTAGGGCAAATGGCAGTTGTAGTTCAGTAACATCTGGAGAGTCAAATATCCCCCAACCGCAGCCTAGAGGATACAATCCATCCCATGAAGGCTGCAGTCACTGAGGATGCCCAGTGAATGATCGCACGAGTAGCATTTTACTTACAGTCACACTGCTTCATGATAACTGTAGTTTATGTGGTGCAGCTGCACTGTAAATAAGAAGCATGAGTGGGAAAGATGAAGGCTGCAGTTGCCACAGTTTTGGTCCTTTCTGCTGCCACACAGAGTGACTTCTTTCAGAAAAAGAAGATCTTATTCACATCAGCATCCAAAAAGGCCAACATACCTGGTCTCACACACAGCTATACTGCAGTCCCCTGGATGTATGATTGTTTGGCTGTAAGCCTATTGAGCATTATAAGACTGACTTACAGGCTCAAATTCAAGATTTATTACTGTTTGTAGTCAATGGTTATTACAATATTAACCGTAACATAGTGTGTGTGTGGGTGTTTGTGATATATATGATAAATGTTACTCACAGGAAAACATGCAATGGGGCCTTTTATCTATGTAACAATCCTCTCTGCTTGTGCTGCCGATCTACTGAAGTAGCAACGTCAAAATCGAGCTTCTAGGCAATGGGGATAATTCCACTGAAACCAATTGATTAAATGTGCTCCAAGTAATGTGCAAGGTTTCATTGTGTTGTTTCGCCTTGAATGGGTGCTACTAAAGAAGCCAAGGGTGCCAATTGACAGGTTTTCTTGAGAGTGACAAGACCGGGAGTGTGCTGCTTGTGCAACATGAGCATCTTCCTATAGACCTGGGGAAGTCCCCCTCCTCTGAGGATTAAGCTGTAAGTGTAAGAAGAATATATGTGAGAATCAATGCTAAATCTTAGATACATAGACAATGATTTGATTTGACAACTGCAGTTCAGACAGACTTGAACTTATGCCAAATATAATTCAAATTCCTTGTGGTGGTTTTTGGGGTTTTTTTTTAAACTATTCCACTATAACAATCACATGGTGATGCCAATTGTCATTTAATTCTCCAGAAGTTGCCAACTATAGATGCCAATTGTCATTTCATTCTCCAGAAGTAGCTCAGACATCAACTAAGGCTCACAGAATAGTGCCATGTATGCTTTATCCTCAGTGAACTGTATTACACCTATGTTGTGCTGAGATTTAATGCCCTTTGCCACCGTCATTTTATTAATTTTATATGGCATTATTCATCTTCCACAAAACATCTTAATGCTGTGTGGGCCTGCAAGTTCACTGAACATAATGGATTTCTTGTCAGCTGGTCTTCACTAACAGTTTTTTTTCTTAGTATAAATCAGTTGCTTATGTCTTTGGATTCTTAATTATTATTATTTTTCCTATCACATTATTATACAACACACATACACCTTTGCATTTAAGTTTGTTTAGAATGAAACCCAGAGTTCATCACACTTTGACTCCACTTTTGAGTGATGATGGTACTGTATTCTGTTGTGGACTCCACATGCATCTCAAATTTATTAGACTTGATCTTCAGAAAGGCTCTGGTTTGCTAACACTGTCTTCAAGTGCCCTCTACTGTAGCAATGAAGTAAAACATCAGACTGCTCCCTATTTTATACACTTGGAAATTTGCTCACTTCCTTGGGATGTGGGAATTCATTCTTACCATGTTAACTACCAACCTGACCTTTCACTCAGACTTCAAAAGAAACCAAAACTGCATTTGAGGAGACGGAGAGGTCAAAGGGATGTATATCAATTTTTTCCTTCTATTACATTTCATTTCATGTGTTTCTGCCCTTTCTGGCACTTGCAATTGAAGTGCTGGAAATATGTGATTAACAGTCTGTTCCAGTTCCAATGTGCAGGCCCAAGAGGATTAACTTTGGTTCCAATGAAATGAACTTACTGATGGTCTTCCCGTACTGTGTGCTCTCAAGCAGAAGGCTACGGTTCTAGTTTAAGCAAACCTTGGAATCAAATTATAGCTCAAAATTGACACCCTTTATGGACCAACACATTTTGATATGGCACCCAACTTATAAGAAAAAATGATTGCACAACATATACAATCATCTTTCTACCAAGATCTGGAAGGGTGTATTGGAGTGATACATATTCCAAAGCATTTCTCATCTTTGATTAATTCTACAGGAACTTAGAAAGAGCTGCGTTTGTTCTGTATTCAGGTGGTCATGTGTCCAATTTTACAGTGGCTGGTCTTCTCACTAAAAGGCTGTCAAAGGCTAGTCCGCTATTTAATGCAGTAATCGAAGGACTGTTCAGCCCAAGCCCAGTTTAAAGGACCCTAAAAGAGAATAGCAAGGGCTTTGATATTGCACATTAAGAACAAGAGAAGACGGAGCAAGCACACAGATTGTCTGGTTACCCACTATGGTAAGATGCATTGCATTCCTATTTAGCTATAGTAAATATTTCTAAATTTGCATTATATAGATAAATTGATTTTTATGCAAATTTGTGTCTTTCTTTCTGTGATGTAGAAGTGGCCAAATATGTACTTTATCTAAAATACAAGTTCTGCCCCTTCTCCCCCCACCCAAAAAAATATGAAAACACTTTGCATTTGCATGTATGTATTGAACTTAACATGATTAACACCAAGCCTACAAATCTGGCAATAGTAATAAACCATGAATTGTTTATTCAATTGTCTTTGTGTTGTGGAGCCTCAGAAAGGGCATTTTACTCTACTGAGCACATCACATTAAGAGCTACACTGCCACGAGCCTTTGCAAATTATAGTATATAGCTGGTAGATGTCCACAAAAATTCATAGCAAGTTTCACTGTAACTCTCTTGGCCTTTACTACAAGAGAGCTCTGTGTCTGCTTTCCACAATGCCAGCCACTAAGAGGTGGCAAAAAGGCCTCTGGAAATACAGCTCTTCTTGTCATGTGCATCTTCCCAGGAACAACAGGACAGAGCTTTTTGCTTTAAAGTGTAATATGCCATGTTTTCCTCCTCCAGTAATGACAGCTCAGCAACATCTCGGAGAAGCCAAACATTCCTGTTTAAGTCCTCTGTTTCCCGCTATAATAATACATATCATTTATATAGAACTTTAGATTCTTCAAATCACTTGACTTGCATTATCTTAGTAAAGCCATACAAGAATTTAACTCTATTAACTCTATATTGCAGTCTGTAGGGCTAAGGCAGATAGGAGTGGCTTGGAAAAGACTCTTGGATGAGTTCATGGGTCAGGAGAGATGAGAGCCATGTATGAGCCTGCTCATTCACTGAACTAGATTATATTAGCTCTCCCTTTGTACATTCTGTACTTAGATTTTCATGAGGGCTTTAAACAACTTGCAAACTGATGTGGAAGTGTGGAGAATTGAAATTAAGATTGTACAGAATGAAAAACTGATAGAAATTGATGTATTTGCCTGTCACATTTGCCTATCATATAAATTATCACAAACCTTGTGTTTCCAGCATCTTCCAGCCTTAGTGCCTCGGCATGTTCCACTAGCTGTGATGCCTGCTCTGGGTTCATCTTCCCTCCTCCTTCATGGCCCAGGTTTATTAATGGTAGCAGCAGGAAGTTGGGAAACGGTCATTTTGAATTGTTTGCCATTCCCTGGAGTGATGCAATGTTGGCCTCCTACAACCAGAGGCAGTTTTAGGGTAGCGCAACTGGTTTGGCCGCACTGGGTGCTGTGCTGCCCAGGAGAGGTGCCACAACAATGCTGTAGAACAGTGTGTGAGAGGCGGGTGGTGACAGATTTTAGCATTGCACAGGGTGCCATTGAAATTTGAGAGGCCAAAGTCCACCATTGCCACAGCCACCCATCACAGCTCACATTGCGTCCAACCACTGCCAGCAGTGGACTCACTAATGTCAGCGAGGTCACACCAAAGAGTTCTTTTCTAGGGGAGTTCTCCCACTGGGAGCTTGGCTTGCTTATATCCTCAACCTTCTTGAAAACACTCCAGTTAAAGCTGGATGTGATACTTATATGAATACATTGGTTTTTGTAACTCTACACTTGTTTCTCTGTTTAATCAGTGGCAGGAAGCACGTCATATCAACACTGATTTCTTTGAGTATAATTTAGAATGACTAAATAACTGATCCTTCTCCTTTCTTCTCCCCATTCCCCCACTGCCTACCCTTTTCTGGCAGTCAATCCTGCAGTCACAAATGCGTACAAATGGTTTGGTCCATTTAGAATTCATGTGACATTTTACACGGAGGGAAAGAGTGTGAAATGTTGTTTTCTCTACTACTGCCATATAAATTATTCATCTTTCTGATTTGCCGGGTAGCTTTTCCATGTAGATAAGAAGTCACCTCTCGTTTACTGTACGACATCACACAGTCTAAGCAATCAAAAATGGTTGGAAACCCGCAGAATGAAAAGGGTGCGCTGAGCATACGCGGCATTGTGTTAGGACTACAAAAACAACACACTGAAGAGCCTCTCTGACTGAACCTTGCATGAAATTATTTATGAACACAAACTACTCACTGTGATGTGAAGCACTATTCTGGCAAGCCGCATGCTTCTCTTTTATTTAAGGGAAGGATGAAATGGCTGTGGATTCTACACTGCCATGTACGGTGGGGATACTTTTTCAACTTAGGTACAGCAGAACATTTCTGGAGACTACTAGAGTTAAGGAAGTAGGGAATTAGTTACCAAACATGGTTGTTGAGATTGCAAGACATCTTATTGGTCAAAAGGGTGTCCCAAAAATGCACAAAACTTCCCTAAAAATGACACTCAGATGCAGAAAAAGGGCAATGATGTAACCGGGATTTGTGGGCTGTTTCTTATGCTTCAGGTCCACAACCACATAATGTGTAAAGGCCTACATTATAGTTTCTCTCCTTTTCTTTCCTTCTTTGGTGGGAGGAAGGAATTCCACATTCCTGGTTACAGAAACATGCATCAGTAAAAAAAATAAAAAGCGCCTCAATACACAAATGTTGACCTACATGCATGAAACTTGCACTAGTATGAGATGCTTCCTTGGATTCAAACCAGTTCACACCGTTAAGTGTCACCATATGATTGCATATTCACACAAAGTGTCCGAAAAGCCTGAGGAGCGTACACGTCTTTTAATAGAAGCCTGGCATCACAGAAGGCTATGGACACCTGCTTTGGGCTCAGTTTAACCAGGGAGTCTAATCTGATGAGAGTCTGGTAGTTGGGTCTGGAAGCCACAACAGTGCTACAAAGTGTGAAGCAGTTGTCAGTCTTGCTCCTAATGAACCTGCCTAGTTTCAAATTAAGTCTTGGCTATGCTATTTGCAAGTTGGAGAAGTTGTATAAACACCAAGGTCTGGTGGATCTTTAATATCCCTGGAAGAAAATAAATGGGTTTAAGGAAAACTAGGACATAAGGCAACACTAGAGTTTACAGTGGTGGCCCAAATAAAATGAATATAGATTATAATGAGTCACCACCACTCTGGGGTAACACACTGGAGGTTTTGCCTTTAAATTCAATATCTGTGCAAGCCTTGAGTGGCTTCCAACATGCTTCAAATGAGAAAGGAACACACAGCCATTTGTGGAGTCACCCTGTGCAGAGTAGGCTACACAACAGTAGTAATAAGGTACAGCTCTGTGATTTTAATAAATATTGTAAGGTACAACATCCATCTCAGCTTTTAACCTTTTGATCAGTCATGGAAAATGGAGTGTTTAAGGACCAGTGAAGGGCAGCAGAGCCTGAATGTTGTAATAGGTAAATGCATCACCCAGACTATGTTTCAGCCTCTGAATGCTGAAGGTTCAGAGTACTACCTTCATGTCTCAGTCCATCTTGGACTTAGAAGCAATGAGTGAAGGCTACCTGTTACCTTAGCTTTCTCTTAAAGCTATTCTGGGGAAGGGGAAGGGACACTCAAATGAAATATCAAGATTAGAAAATAATACAGCTGTGTGACAACAGGAAATTAAAAATGGAATTTCATTCAACTGTATGCACAATAGCCTTCTGCTATGTGCATGTATAAGGGAGATCCACATCTACAACTCAAGTGGTTCTTCATCTTACTGTTTTCATTTAAGCCAGACTTCCTCAACCTGGCAGCCTCCAGATGCTTTGCATGACAACTTTCATTAGCTCCTAGCCAGCATGGCCAAAGGTCAGGGATGATGGAAATTGCGGTCCAGTGTACTGGGGAGCACCAAGCTGGAAAAGGCTGGTTTGAGAAATTCACACTTTCCCATTGGATTCAGCAACTGTTCCTGCTACATGATTATGTAAGTTTACGTTTCAGCTATGGGATGTATGGGGTGTTAGGGGACAAATAGTCCCTCTGGTAGGGGACACGTTGTGCTCCTTCTGGGATAGTTTGTCCACCTTTGGTCCCTACCCTGCACTCAGTTGTCACCTGTGGTTCCTAGAAGCTGTCAGTATGCAACATCAGCGACACCCCAGGAAACAGCTTCAACTGGCCAGCTAAACCATATGAGGTTAGCTGATGAGTCTCAAACCCTTGGTGAGTTAGGGACTTCCCATGCATGCAAAGACAGGCTCCAGCAGATTGAGTGGACAAGACCAAGAGTGGTCCAACCAAAAATGGGTCCAACATTCAAGAAGGTGATTCCTGCATGTGCTGTAGAGAGAGGTGAGGGGCAGATGGGGCTCCTTAACCTGTGAAGGTAGCCCATCTAGGAGAAGGAAAACTCTGATCCTAAATCTCCACTACCTTGCAGGATTTCTTCGAGAGAAGAAAAGGTTACACATAAACAGAGTACAGACCCCAAGACAGTTGGATGGTGCCTTCTCCGCCTCCTTCCAACAACTCCTGCAGCCGTGCTGGTGCAAAATGTATTGCTCTGATTTCCTTTGGACCACATCAGTGAGGCCAAGAGGGGGATCTTGTCATCTGGACTGCCTAGGACCTCCATACACATTTCCCAGGCTTGCGCTCCGGGGAGGTCACTTCAGTGCTGCGGCTTGACATCACCCCCCAGAGGCACACTCCATTGTCTCTTGAGACAGACAGATGCCAACAATGTCACAGCTAGGTGCTATCTTAGAGGAAGCAATTGTAGTAGGAGCACTTCTTCAAAGAGGGCATCTGTGTATGGGGGTTTTTTTCCTCTAAGTTAAAAACAAGCATTAATGTTTTAAAATGGGCTGCCCCAATTAATTTGGGGCATCCCTAAGAACATGAGAACAGCCCTGCTGGGTCAAGTGGAAGGCCCATCTAGCCCAGCAGCACCCTGTTCGCACCATGGCCAACCAGGTGCCTTTAAAGAGCCTGCAATCATGACCTTAGTGCAACAGCTCTCACATTACAGTGGTACCTCGGGTTACATACACTTCAGGTTACAGACTCCGCTAACCCAGAAATATTACCTCAAGTTAAGAACTTTGCTTCAGGATGAGAACAGAAATCACGTGGCGGCAGCAGCGGGAGGCCCCATTAGCTAAAGTGGTGCTTCAGGTTAAGAACAGTTTCAGGTTAAGAACGGACCTCCAGAACGAATTAAGTTCTTAACCTGAGGTACCACTGTACTTGTAATCCCCACCAACCACTATACAAAGGCATGCTGCCTCTGACAGTGGAAGTATCTTTATAATCAAAAGGTTTTTAATGCTTAGTCAAATTAATTGCTCAACTAAACATTATACTCTATTTATATTATTCACACACAAAAAGAGTACACTTGAATTTCTTTAGAAGTCCACTTGGCTTTTAGAGCATTAAATTCATCCCCATCATTTAATGAGAGTTTTGCAACTTACCCTTATCAAATACCACAAACTTCTCTTTTCCTAAAGATGGATTTTTATCCTGCATCTTGAGGTATTTTAAACGATGAAACAAGTGTCAAATGATTTGACAGATATCCTGCTGTATTCTGTTTAATCTTCTTCCAATGTGACCTGTTACTTGTAGTATCCAATCCAGGTATTAATATTTTAAGACAGGCTGGATGTTAGAACCAAGTCAGCAGCAAAGTTCATGCAGGTGGAATTCCCCCCTCCCCCCTTCCCTTTTCATGGTCTGTCATTTAACAAGCCCATTTGAATAGTGTTCAGCACATTTATATTTAATCAATCTGATATTGCATGCTTGTATGTGAGTTATCTACAAGTGGTTTCGGCTAAGAGCTCAAGATTAGCTTTGTGAATACCTCCTGCTGAATTCAGCCCATTACCTTTAGTTAAAGGACGTTTTAGACAAGCTAATGGCACAGTAGAAGAAATACAGGTTGCTCAACATCAGTAGCTGGTGCTCCTTAGATGTCTGATTTTCACAGACTGTTCTGCAGTTTAAATGGAACCTATATATTCAGAATAATCATGTTATACTTGAGACTGTTAGACATGTACCACTTCAAACTCTCGATAACTGTCTTGTGTAATAAATGTCCCACATTTAGAAAAGCTGCACTCCAGGCAAAACAGTCTGTCCTATCTCTTGGCTATGACCAGCAAGGCCTGCCCTATCATTAGACAGAGTGACGTGACCTCTCTTGATCACTGGTGCTAGGGGAAGCCACCTAGTTGTTCCTCCTGAGCCAGATGGAAGGGGAGAGAGAGAGAGAGAGAGAGAGAGAGAGAGAGATGGTTTAGTCTGCATGCCCTGCTGTCCTCAAGTGTGCTAGAGATGTTATTCTTCTTGCATGTATTGAAAGTAAGATTAAACAGCCTCTCCACAGAATTGGGTGAAGATACATCTTGTCCTTCACTTCAGGCAGCAAAATGTCTTGCACTGGTCCCGATTCCTAGAAGAGTGTCCTGGATTCTGGCTAAATATTGTCAGTTAACAAGTATTCATAAAATTCAGCATTCCAAATACTGTACCAATAATTATATTGTTCTAAAGGCACCCTCTGTTGCATCTCCAAGAATATATTGTTTGGATGTTGTATATTTTATGCCAAGACTAGAAGGGGGAGCAGGTAGAAAACAGGGTAAGGAAGAGAGGTAGAGAAACAAAAAGAACTATGCCATATCCTCAAATGGTGTTTCCGTTCAACTTAGAATTATTGAGGGAAACCTGGGCCTTTGTGGCATAAAAAGTTTGAAAAGACCCCTGCCTCCCCTCTGCAAATATCTGTACCAATAGGCTAAATCCTTGTAAGGTCCTAGATCCAGAAAACTAGAAACAGGCAGCATACAAAATAGAGCTAACCCCTTCTCGCACAAGAACGCTAGGTACTAATTGCAATTTGCGTGTCAAGGTCCTCAGGGCCACCCCAATAACTCACACACCACACCAAATTTTTTGTTTAAGGTTTTTGGCATAATTTTGGCCACAACTTTATTAAAATACAAACATGTGAGTGGTTGCTTAGGCATTGGTTGCGACTAGCTGCCCCCACCGTGGGGGACAGACTGACATTCCACACTCCTGCGAAAGTCAGAAAAGGGGAATACACTTGGGGGTAGCGACGGAGCAGGGAACCTGCCCTCAGCCCTCCCCAAATGCAGCCAGGAGCTCTTGCAATGGCCCGAGCCCCCTTGACAGGGTGGACAAGCAATAGTTAGCCCCTGATTCCTTTAACGGAATCCCTTGCAGCAGCAGCATTAGAGGGGCAGACACAGCCAATCCATGCCCCTCAACCAACCAAACCATAAACCAATGCCTAACCGCAACCTTACAAGTTGTGACGATTTGCTACGCAGTAGGCAAAAACCAAATGGCCCCAGCTAATCAGCCAGATGGACAAAATTCCTACCGGGCCCCTGCCCCAAGAGGAGACGACCCCATGACAGGCATAGCAACGTCAAAGCAAACAACCCTAATTCTAGGGGGGGGGCAGGCAATCCAATGCACGGGCGAAAAGAGGAAGCCCTAGCCTCGTGCAAGGAGTTTTAGCATTTCTGGCTGTCAATCAACAAATGGCAACATTAGCTTCTTCCCAACAACAAGGGAAGCCCAATCGCATCAGTGGCCAACGGTCAATTAGCCCGCCCCACAACTTTGGAGTGTCCTGGCAGCCCCCACCGCAACACGTGCTCTCCATGAAGGAGAACACGCTTTATCTGAACCTAGGTCTCCTACAGGTTATTGGTCCATGTGATCACATAACATCCACTTCCTACAAGAACCAGGTTAAAAACAGTGAGTCATCAGCACCGAAATATGGTCACCACCAGTGACTTTCAGGTCTCATGTTATGTGGGAAAGACAACCTGCATAATCTTCTTTTGCTTTTGCATTCCTGATTGGCTAGGATCACTCATGTGAGCAGTTCAAGAAGCATCACCCTCACTCTACTACCAGTGACATCAGAAGTAGCCAAATCTGATTGGCTATTACCTTATCATATCATTACAGGATCCCTTATTGTCTGGGATCACACTATGAAGGAGAAGGGAACCCTAACTAAAGAGAGGGAGTTGTCCTATAGCAGGGACAGATTGGGAAAACAATGGTAGTGAAGTGAATGCTTTTAGCACTAAGAGTTTTTCAGGAATAAAGCAAGCTTTCCCAAAGTACTTTTTCACCCTGAGACCAAAAGGGGTTGCAGTGCAACCCACTTATTGCTAATGCTTTTTGAGAATTACTTTTATCAATAATATGAAGGGTGCATCTTTTTTCGTATCAGATGACTACCAAGAGACGGATAGAGGAGAAAGAAAATGATTGCTGATGCTTTTACAAAGCTCAGGCTGCCATCCTATATCCACTTACTTGTGAGTAAGTCGGTGTAAGCTCAGTGGAACATCCTTTTGAATAAACATATATAGGATTGCACTGATAATCATGTGCCATATTTTCATGCTTGAAGAAAGCAGATACTTTATTACGAATTGCTATCTAAATAAAATAGATCCATAATAATTTTAGGTTAAAATAAGAAGCCTCACAAAACAAGAAGTGAAATCTTGTAAAAATTATTTTACAAGCAGTACAGATCGCAAAACAAACTGCTTATTACAAAATGGGAAACTGTTTTTTGCTCTCAGAATTGAAAGTAAACAACAAAAGGTTTGCTTTCCAATAAATAATATTTGGCACTCTTAACCTGTTTATGCCCTCTTCTGCCCAATACCTCTGGGACTAGTAGTCAGCCACAGTTTATCCCACAAAGCTATTATTCCTTCAGAAAAATTGCTTGGAAATGAAACATGGCCTTTTTTCCAATCAAAAACTCTTTGGAAAGGAAAGGGCATTCTTTTGAAAGGGTCTGCATTTCTAAGCCAGCCCATTTTCTGCAGCAAAAAGTATGGGAGCTAGCAGAGTTTGTAAAAATGTCACATCCTTGAGGTATACACTGCTTTAAAACATAAATTCATGAAAAATGTCCATGTAACAATGATTGAACCATCTCCCTGTATGTAATGAGCAGAGTTGCACTACACTTAATTATTCTGGTTTAAAGCAGATGATATGTTGCCCTAGATAAGAAAGTGGAGATTTTCTTTGATTTTTACTTTGCTAAAAGCTCTACAAGTTCCTGTGCCAAGACTAAGTTTGATTATACTCAACCAGGAAGATTTTTAAGAAGAATGTTTTGGTGACAAAAGAAAAAGAAACAAACTGGAAAGACCTTATGGGGGTGTATGGGAAAGAAATCTAATTTTACAACCCAACTCCTTCTAAAAAAAAACCACCCTATTAAAAAAATGATATAGCAAAACAAACACTTCTTAAAGCCTTTGTAATGGTTATAGGGGTTGCTCGTGCGTAAGTTGCCGCGACTCCTGGCTAGGTTACCTGGTTGAACCCTTTCTGTCTGGACAGCCCTTCACTTCGTGGCTGTTTCAGTCGCTGGCAGAATCCGTCAGTGGGCGTTTCTTGAACTTCTTCCAACAAATAAGTTCTTTGACGCCAAGTCTCCTCCTACTCTCCCTGCGCAGAAGTCTTCTGCGCAGGGAGGGTGTGGGCAGCAGAGCACCCGTGCTCTCTCCGCTGGTCTCCGGTGAAGAGTCCTGGAGCCTCCTCTCCGATTCCCCCATCTGCCCCCCTTCTCCACTGGTGTTACGCTGATTTCCTTCCCCAGCAGATGGGCTGCCTCTCTGCCTGCTGGGACCCTCTCCGGCATCCCTCTGGAGCCTTCCCTCCGCCTCTGGCTCCGATGGCAGTTCCCTGACAGCCTTTAATCAAATTAAACTTCTGCCTCCTTCCCATGTTAATTTGACAAAGTGGGGGAGCTCTCAAGTCTTAAGATGTACAAAGCACAAGATTCAAGGTATCTAAATGCTATAAATAAAATGCCTTCTCCTTATTCTGCATGGAAGATTGGCTCACTCTGAAATGTTAAATCTCTTTGGATGTTTGGACTGCACGCCTGTAACACCATTCTGACATTGTAGGACAAGTTTTAGCACAGTGTGGTTTCAAGAATAGATGGTCTGCTGTCTTGCAAAACATGGGAAGCACTCAGCCTATGACAACATTTGTTCTTTATCTTTATCTGTGCCACTGAGCCACTGGTGGAAAAACAATGAAACATTAGTTCTGTGTGTTGGCTCCCCATCTGATGAGCTATCAGAACTGAAACCTGGGGTGGATCTACACTCAGGGGGAAAGCGCTATAAATAAGTCAGAAATTAAACCGTTATAACAAAAGAGGAAAAAAACGCTATGGAAAATCACTTATAAATTTTTCTTTTGCTCTCTAGAGCTATCTGTTGTTGAATGTTTATAACACATGCAAAATGCTGCTGTTTTTTTACGAATGTAGCCAAGTCCCAGAGACACAGTGGCGTAGCGTGGGTTGTCAGCACCCGGGGCAAGGCAAGTAATTTGCGCCCCCTAACCCGAGTGAGCCAGGTAGGGGCAGAGAGCTGCGAGTGCGAGTGCGAGCGTGCCCCCCCCAGATGTTGCGGCCGGTGCGGCCGGCCCCCCCTGCACCCCCCACGCTACGCCACTGCAGAGACAACTTCGAGGCAGCAAAGTAGTCTCAAGCACTGGACTAAACTGTGTCCCTGGGTTCTATCCCAGTCCTACCTGGATTGAACTTGGGACCTTCTGTATGCAAAGCAGATGATCTACCACTGAGCTATAGCTCTTCCCTATAAAAATACGACCTCCATGATCCACCTCTGCTCCATAATTTCTCTTTCTAGATGGGTGGCGCTGGTGGAGCTACTCTGTCTATCATTATCTCTCCAGATAGGCTGAGGCTGCAGAAGATCCTGTTGCCTAGACTAATGTAGCAGCAAAGATTGAGTGTTTTTAGTAGGAAACAAATTAGTATCATTATTAGTTGTAAAATCAGTAGCATTATGGGGTATCACATTGAGTTTAAAGATCACTTCCCCAAAAGGAAATCTTATTTCAAAAAAATATATACTGCAGTGGAATTGAGGTTGCTTCATTTGAAGTCCTGCAGAATAAACCCACTTGAATCAAAATGGAATGTATCTGTCTGAATGCACTAGGAATAAAATTCAATTTGTCACTAGATTGAACATTTGATATGAAAGAACAGTTACCTGAATCACCAGGAGAAGAGAGCCATGAGGCAGGCCAAGCAATGCTTTTGGAACACTTCTGCAAGGAATAGCCTTTAGTTAGTATCAGTGTTTAAGCTGCTATGCTGAGTCCTTAACCTCTTTCATTTCATTAAGAAATTTCTACACCAAACTCTGGAGGTTCCCAATGCAAAAGGTGCATCTTCACCCTCTGCTGAAAAGTGGAAAATGAACATCAGAGCAGATTATATTCCACAGCTTGGGGTTGCAAGACCCTCCAACTTCACCCTCTTATTCACTCACCAAAACCCTCCTCCAGTATACCAAAAGACAGGAGTTCTGCTAACAGGGAGTTCCCTGAAGCTCTCAAACCCCGGCAGGTCTATATGGAAATAGGTGCTCCTCTGGATATTTTTGGCCCAAGCTGCTTATACACTTATATATCAGTGTCAGCACGCTGAACATGGTTTGCAACCTGTGCAAACCTGTTAAGACTGGTGTCTTAACCAGTAGTGTCAGTGAGCACCTTGGTTGTTACATTTGCACCAGTTGCAGCTTCCCTGTAGAGCACATTGCAATGATCAGCTCTGGATATTACCAGGGCATGCATCACTGTGGCCAAGCTTTCTCTGTTCATGAAGTGCTGTAGCTAGCTTTCGGTGGTGCAGAAGAACCCTCAAAATCATGATCATAAAATAAGTTAAAGGTTTTGTCAAAATGCAACTTTGGGCTAAAACATCTAAGCAGTCGCCCCACCAAGTCCAATGTCCAACAGGGCACTTAGTCATGGTAGTTCAGCAACTCACACCAACATGTGCCAAGATACATCTTCAGCTGTCTCTGGCAGAGAAAGGGAAGCAAAGACAGTAAAGATGATGTAGGTGGCATCTCATACATCATCTTACTCCTCTAATGAGCCCCAGGGATCAAGCACCACCATCAGGTATTAGGGAAGATCCTCCATGGGAGAGCTCACCAGGTCTTCTTAGTCATTGCAAGGATAGAGGTGGAGAGTAAACTAAAGATGGTAAAAAAGGCACCTGGAATGTCACTTCAGGCCCTAAGGATCAAGCAGCCACTGCTAGCAAGGCATTCCAGGATTGGGCTTTGAGCAGATGCTGTGGGTTGTCTGGCCTAGTAAGTTAGGTACTTATTGATAGACTCACTGGCCACTCCTGGTGAATTAAAAAGGCAGATATGAAATTATGGAAGTTCTACCCATAGCGTTGCTTTATTCTTCCAAGGAATCCCAGGTGTTAGGGAGCACCCCTGAAGCTTTGTACAGTGGACAGTCTGCCATTGGAGACTGAAGGACTCCCCCTGCCCTTCACAAAAAGATTCCTTAAGTTCCATTAACAAAGTTCCCATTAGTTTAAACGTCTGCATCAAGAAAGCTGGGCTGCACTGAACATTAAATGGTGTCTTGCCCCACTACTCAAACCCTATCCAGCCGCTCTGATGCAAAGTCACTTTCACTAGACCAGTTTGCCTTGGTGGCAGCAGTTGATGGAAAACAGACAAATGGAAATAGACAATCTCAATGATTTTGGGAAGAAGTTAATTGGTCCATTATCCATCAGAAATTCTGTCCTTGAAAATTTGCAGCAGAACTTTCAGCTAGCCCTATCCACTAATAATCTATGATCAAGCCCATCCCTTTCAGTGTTCACTTTTATGTGCTCCATTGTTCCTTAACCAATGAAAATCCCCTAAAATTACATTATACAGAGTATCATATCAGACAAAGGCAGTCTGCCAACAAGGAGATATTCAGAGTGATAGTAATCGAGATAAATACCTCCACTTCTTTGGTCAAAGTATTTTAGGTTGATTTAGCTAAGAATCAATAGACTCAAAAGGAGGAGGAGGGAGGAGGAGCAATGAAAGAGTAAATGAAAAGGAAACCTGGACTCTAGTATAGAAAATGTGGCTATTAATCAAATCTGGACAGAATAATTCAGTCATTATTGTGGATGGCCCATGGATAAATGGCAAACCCTCTATACGTACTTATCTAAGCGGCAAAGTCAAAAGAATCTATTGATTTAAAAACAAAGGGATGCTGAGTTCGTTGCATGGTAAAATTGAAAGCGAGTTCTTGAAAAGTGACTCAGTGCAGCAGAGGTTCCTAGTTATTCTCTCCACAGTAGGCTGTTAACATGTATAAAGATTACTGTGCTTGCTGTACAAGTACTTCTTGTGTATTCACCCAGCTGATAAAAATAAGATGAGAAATATGCAGTTTAATGTTTAGCATATTTACCTCTTCCTAGAGGTTATTAGATAGCCATTGTTTTCAACAAACTCCATCGTAACTGAACTGTACTTTTCCCATCCAGTGTTTAAAAAGCCCCGCTGGCTACCCAATAACATTGTGTTATGTTCTTCACTTCAGTCAATTAATTTTAACAGAAACCAATGCATTTTAACAGAATTTTTGTTTATCTCAAGAAGCACATTTTAATAAAATCAATACCATCTTGCTGAAAGCCACAATGAATCTACTGGAAAGCATACATTGGTACTAAAACTAATATGCGGTTTTATAATGTCTGTATGTTTTAGAAAAAGCATGGCACTACATTTTAACTGAAACCAATACAATTGTGTTGGGCTGATACCAAAGAAGCCACGTATTGGTTCTTAGGGAAGCCAATGCAATCTTTAGGGGGACAATGGACATGACTTTCACCTCTCAACAGCTTCAAGAAAAATGCAGGGAGAAAACCAACCCCTGTATATGGTGTTTATTGACCTTACTAACGCCTTGGACACTGTAAATTATAATGCCCTGTGGACTGTCCTTTTGAAAATTGGCTGCCCAGATAAATTTGTGAACATCATTCGCCTCCTCCATGATAATATGACAGCAACAATCACAAATGACAATGGCTCTCAAAGTGAACCATTCACAGTGGGATCAGGTGTTAAACAGGGTTGTGTTATTGCCCCAACTCTATTCATTATTTTCATTGCCATGATTCTACACTTGGTTGAAAGGAAACTCCCCACCGGAGTAGAAATCATATATTGAAAATATGGAAAGCTCTTTAACCTGAGTAGGCTGAAAGCAAAGAGTAAGGTTACTGTAACTTTCACCATAGAGCTTCAGTATGGTGGTGTAGTGTGTGCACACTCAGAGGATGACCTCCAAATCATCCTAAATATCTTCGCAGAAGCTTATGAAAAGCTTGGCCTATCGCTCAACATCCAAAAAACCAAAGTGCTGCACCAATAAGCACAAAACAAACCCTCTGCAGCACCACAAATCCAACTCAATGGTGTAACATTGGAAAGTATTGATCACTTCTTCTACCTGGGCAGTTATCTTTCCACCAGGGTCAACAATGATGCCGAAATCCAGCATCGCCTGAGCTCTGTGAGTGCAGCTTTCTCCCTATTGAAGTTCAGAGTGTTTCAGGACCAAGACATTTTCAGGGAAACCAAAGTGCTTGTTTCCAAAGCTATTGTACTATCAACCTTACTATATGTTTGTGAAATATGAACGCCATCTCCAACTCCTCGAAAGATTCCATCAACAGTGTCTCCGAAAAAAATTACACATCACTTGGGAAGACAGGCAGACTAATGCCAGTGTACTGGAAGAAGCAAAGATCACCAGCGTCAAAGCAATGATTCTTCAACTTTGTTGGACTGGTCATGTTGTTCGGATGCCTGATTACCGTCTTCCAACGCAACTGCTCTATTCTGAACTTAAAATTGGAAAGCGTAATGCTGGCGAACAAAAGTGGTTCAAAGATTCTCTCAAGGCAAATCTTTAAACATGTAGTATAAACACCAACCACTGGGAAAGACTGGCCTGAGAGCGCTCCAACTGGAGAACAACCTTTAACAAAGGTGTCATGGACTTTGAAGACACTCAAACTCAGGACGAAAGGGAGAAACATGCTAACAGGAACTGTCACCCAGAAACCTATGTCCCCACTGTGGAAGGACGTGTGGCTCTAGAATTGGCCTCCACAGTCATTTATGGACTCACTGTTAAGACTGTGTTCATGGAAGACAATCTTGCTCGGCTACGAGTGATCACCAAAGAAGAAGAAAACTGCAAGGATGTTCCGGAGTATGCACTGTCAGACTTCACTAGTGCTGAATTTTGACGAGAAGCAAACATGTATTTTCAACATTATCAGGAATTCAATAGTACAGCAAACTGCATTTTTAGCACACACATCAAAATGTAGCAGATCATAAAAGGTGTGAGCCATCTGTTAGATCATAACATATTATCTGTTGCTACCACATAAAGGCACGTTATCAATCAGCAGTTGCACGAATGAAGGTTTATTTTTACTTCATAGGCAATTATTATTACATATTTTGTGAAACTGTCTTAAAACAAGTCAGACTGATTTACAAGTACAACCCCATAGCAATGAGACAGAACCATTTCAGCTCCCATCAAATTCACGTTCATCTCTAGGATCTGAGGGAGGGGGGAGACAATGGACTACCCTCCCTATGTACCTCTTGATATTTCGTGTCTGTAAGGTTGGCCACACTTTGAAACTAATGGAGTCAACTGGCCTTGAGAAATCTCTTTGGTAAAGACTAATATTGACAGCAATTCCATTGATATACCACTGGAACTCAAAATACCAATTTTGCACTAAGCATTAATACAAGTACAGTGGTACCTCGGGTTAAGTACTTAATTCGTTCCGGAGGTCCGTTCTTAACCTGAAACTGTTCTTAACCTAAAGCACCACTTTAGCTAATGGGGCCTCCTGCTGCTGCCGCCGCGCCGCCACCGCACGATTTCTGTTCTTATCCTGAAGCAAAGTTCTTAACCTGAAGCACTATTTCTGGGTTAGTGGAGCGTGTAACCTGAAGCATATGTAACCCGAGGTACCACTGTAGTCCCAATTGTCTTCTCCCATTCCCTCATCTGTGCAGGTCTCCAAAGAACATAAGATGAATGGAATGAAAGAGTGGGGATCTAAAGTTATGTTAGTGTTCCAACATGTGGCATGGCGTACTAATTGTGGCCATAATGGCTTCATTTTTTCTTCATGCTTATATTTTGTCTCTTAGCTTCTACCTTGCCTGTTTATTTATGCTTTGCTGGGAAGGAATTACAACTAAGGACAAGGATACAGTACTGACTGGACTTGCTTCTGTACTCTGTTCAAATGGAAGAGTATCTAACCTCAGGGTATAACTTTGGGGCATGCTGAAACCATATGTCTGAACATCCAAATGCATTTTGGGCAATACAGTGCAATTGAAAATACTGTAGAGCCTTGAATTCCTTTGTAACATTCCACCCAAGACCCAACACACCCATCCAGAGTCAACCCCATTGTAAGAAAATAGTCTTGATATATCCACCCCTTTCTTGCCGCTGGGTTTTGTTTTCTAACTGTAAAGCTACTTTTGGACTCATAAACCAAGCATTTATTCTGAGGGCAGTCCTTCAGGCACACTGCCTGCCCAGTTCAATTTGGAAAGTCCCTGCCACATTTTTCTCATTTTTCTGTATGTTCTGCTTCAGCTCAATAGCAGCATCAGAAAATCTGTCCTCTCTGCTTTTTGGATTCACCTACCTCTAAGGTTCTCTCTTCCTTTCCTGTGCTCCAACTGCTTCAGTAAATTAAGGAGAGCTAAATTGCACCCACCCCCTCTTCTCAATTCTCTCTCCCACTCAGGCACAAGCTTCTCAGCTAACTTGTTTCACTGCTGTTCTGCTGCTCCATCTTATCTTCTTCTGGGATGTTGTTCATTAATTTGAGAGTGATTGTTTTATCTCTGGGGCCTTTGTGGGTTAAGTCACAAAATCTCCATTCTGTTTTCCTTCCTATGAACTGTATCCAGACAAAAGACGCAAGACACCCATACTGTGCTCTTGTTAAAATGGCAGTTCATACTAGTTTCTGAACCAGTTGTACTAGACTTTCATTCTGCCCAGGGCAACAGATGGAAGAGGTTCCCTAGTGTCAAACTACATTTCCCAGTTGCTGGCTGATCCTGAGGAACTTGCTGCACAAACAGAAATAGGTTCAGATATCTGTAGAGACTTACGTCCTGAGCAAATATGGTAACAACACATTGCATCGCATATATAATTTTTGGATTTCCTATGTTGTGATCTTCTGGCAATATCAGCCTTCACAAGCTGATGTCCCCAAGATGAACTCCCCCCTGTCCCTCGCATCAGCCCCAACCAGCAAGACCAATGATCAGAGATTATGGGAGTTGTCATCCAAAATATATGGAGGGCATCAGGTTGAAGAAGCCTGATCTAGATATATCCTTCTTTTTCTCTACCCTGCCTTTATTATCTGTTGTCTTTTTTCCCTTTTCTGTCTTCAAAAGATCACCATGTTGCCATTGACACAACTCTCCATAGGTCAAGTTATGACTGATCAGTTAAAAATCACGGGTTCAGCCAAGTGGGTAAACTTTTCATGTGCTACAAATGTCTGGAAAAAAATGCCAACAGAAAACTAGCAAGTGACCTCTCCAAATCTTTGTGTGAGCCTTTTATTCAGTTGTCAGGTGCTGTGCGATTTGATGATTAATATGCAAATGCAATACAGTTTTAAACAGGAAAATAAATAGTACAATTAAAAGTGCTAGGATAGAGAAAGGTTAATTGGATTCCTAATGCCACCACTCCAGGATGGTTTTCTTCATGTGCAATAGGTTGCCTTCACTTTGGAGTAATTGATCTGGTTCCAAAAAGCATAAGCATTGGTTTCTAAAGGATCAAAAAGACAAATTGCAGCAAGACCCACACACTGCAGAGGTATCCGACTTTACCTGCCTTCATTATATAGCCCCCTCTGGCATTTCTTCCATAATGAGCTCCTCATATTGTGTTTCTTAACAGGATTTTGGGTTTTTTAAAAAACCGCTTTATTTTTCCAAATGGATCTGGCCGCCTTCTGTGACAGACACCAAGAGGGGCTTCTAATTGCTGTCCTCGGCACGACACTGTCTCTTTGAGAAACTGAACAATCAGCCATCATTCTCATGTTTTATTTTAGGAATTATGCTTTTGGCAATCATACCCCAAAAATAAATTATTTCTTGTTCAGCATCATCTCCCCTCTGACTAATAGAAGATTATTTTTTAATTTAAAGGGAAATTGCACTAGGGATTCTGACCATCATCCTTTTAAGTTGATCCAAATAGATCCTCATCTTCCTTAACTTGCACAAGGAGGGAAAGTGAATACAGGGGTGTACTTTAAGCCCCCCCCCCTGCTATTGTGATGCTCATGCTGGCTTCTTGAAAAGTCAGTTGTCACATCTGCATTTGGACCTGCCTGCCCTACTTGTGTAGGCTTTCTGCATGTTTTAGAACCCTGGGAGATGCAGGAAGCTCCATAAATAGAAAAGGCTCCATAGCGGGAAAGTTACACTGAGCTTGGAAGCAGAGGCATGACTAAATGCTTGATTGCATATCCCCTTTGAACTTGCTTTGCCTCTTCATACCCTAAAAGCATTTCAATAGATTAAAAACTGTAAAAATATAGAACAAAATATGGACAGTCCCAGAGCAATCTAGAGCAATCTAGAGCACAAACAGTTCAATTGACTCATAAGCAAATAGCCTCCTTATGGCCAGTGTTGAATATATATCAGCCCCAACTTATTCTATAAGTATTATGGGAAGTATTATGGTAGTTCAGCTTCAGTATCAACTATCACAAGAGTTGAAGTAAGAATCAGGAGCAGAGGTTCCCATTCATTGCAGTTGTAATTGTTTAGAGTTAAATATTTTATTCCAAGTTGCAGTGTCTGTCCTCCTGTTCCCCTCCACAATGTCTGTGCTGCCACCTGACATTTTGTGTAGAAGGAAAACTTTTCCCAGATGTGGCTTTTCTCATCCTTGGCAGGTCTATGTGAAACGACACCTCATGAAACATTCCCTTCCATGCACTATTAGAATAAATTGTATGTACAGGTAGTGTCTGAGGGGAGAGCATTTAAGGACCAGAAAGTCCAGGAGAGATGGAAGGATGGGAGCTGAATTTCACAAATACTTTGAACTAGGAAGCGTGGGGAGAAATGTAAATATTTTTCTTTCTTTTTTTTTATTGGTTTTAATTCATTTTGCTACATCCAACATTAAAACAAGTGAAGAAATAAACATACATAAATGTAAATATTTTTCAATGAAGAAGGGTAGGCATGTGCAGGTGAGGTTTTATATTAACCAGCCATTGAAGAAAAGCAAAACATGGGTTAAGACCTCAATTGAATTCACAATTTGTATCTCTCCTGACTTCAAAAGAAATAAGAGCGTTTTACATTATTCTTCCTCTTTATATTATCCCCTTCAGCAGCTGCTGTTTCCTTCATGAAACAAGACAGATGTTTGAAGCGCATGATTATGTCTATAGAAAATGTCATCCATGTGCACTGTGGCCTCAGGAACCTGTGTTCTCCGGCAAAGTGTGGTGACAAGCAAATCCTTGGCTTTATTTCACTGGTGGGTGGCCTGACAAAATCCATGGTACTTCAGACATCACATATATTTTCAAGCAGAATACATTGATCAAGGCTTTGAATGTCTTCGCACCCGTGTGTGCGCGCGCTTTGCCTTCAAAGATGAAAGCTCCACTCATTTCTCTTATCAGTAGAGAACTTGCCAGCAGCTCTTTAGTAATCAGAACCCTCCTCCCACCACCACTTCAGCCAACCTCTGTCAGATGTATTTTTTTGTGCCCTTAGATGTGAAGCGGTCAGCACATATTCTTGACGCAGTGACTGTCATGCTTACGACTCCCATTTTGTTTGCTCTCCTAATTTACTCCCAGTCGTCTGGATCACTGCATTGTAAGCACAGGAGGCAGAATGGTGAGGCCATCCTCCACAACCCTGGCTGTGATCCCATAGCAGCCCGTTGTAATCATCCTGAGCGTAAAGACATTTCACGCTAGGGCTGCACATTCTGAGACAGTAATGAGGCTGCAATCTATATGAGATGTATGCGTTTGTAGGGGTGGGGACACCAGCCCAGAAAATTTAAGTGAATCCAGACTTGCCCTGAAGTTTTCGTTACACAAATCCAGTATTGCAGGTGAGGCAAGAGTCACTTTATAAGTAGCAAATTTGAGCATAAGCAGAGCCTGTTAGATCTAGTTCAGCATCCTGTTCTCACAGTGGCCAGCCAGATACCTGTGAGAAACCCACAAGCAAGACCCAAATGCAAGAACCCATGGTTTCCAGCAGCCTGCCTTCAGAAGCATTACTGCTTATAACTGTTGAGGTGGAGCGTAGAACAGTCATATGACCTTGGGAGAAGAACAGGGTGCCTATTATCACAGACAAAACCACATACAGGCCTCTCAAAGCTGATACTAGCTTTGAAGTGAGTACACATTGTGAAGTGAGTACGCACATCTCTATGAAGGAAAATGACGAAAAAGGAGGATGAAAGACAAGGGGCTCCAATGAGATCTATGGGGATCCCCTTCCATGCGCATAAGAGATTGGATCACACATTCAGTTTTTTATTAAATCTATGTGCTTATTTCAGAAACTGAAATCACTGTGACTGATCTCAGTATCTCTTTCCCCGCCCCACAAATGGGTATTTTTAATCTCCTTGCTTCTCTATTGACCTTGAATGTTTTATTACTAAATAATGATAAATAAGAGGCAACTAATAAGCATGACCTGCTAGCATTCCTCAACCAGAGAAGAAATGGTTACTGCTGCAAAATATTACTCCACCTGGCTCTCCGTGGTGAAGGTCTTAAATGAAGTCTTTCAAGCAATACAAAAGGAGTAAAACAAAAGTTGGCTGCACTGCATGGGGCCTTTTGAAAACAATAAAGTGGCATTTACTCAAAAAGTTAGCTTGCTTAATATCCCAGAATTTTAAAAGAGTCTTCAGCAACTACAGACCAAGGCTGCCATCAAGTGGTTGTTTAGATTATGTTTTACTGACTGCTTATTCTCCAATATGACTAAATAGTGAGCGCGCACACACACACACACACACACACACACACAGAGGTGTCACAACTCTTATATGTTTGCAAGACTAGCATTATCAAGTTATGAAGTCTCTTCAGTGGATGAGCAATTGCCTGCCTGCTTTCTCCAAAAGTGCACATAGCTGTAAAAGTCCTGCCATCTTTTCCCCACTAGAACTGAGAAATTGCTAAATGTCAATTCCTGCCAAGAAGGAGTATTCCTCTGTGGTAAATGATGCCTTGACCTTTGAGACATACATCCCCCCCCCCCCCCGCTTTCTGTAGCACTATAGCTACTCAGGTTTTTTAGATTTCTCTGTTTTCACATGACACCATAAGCATGCCATTGCTATGGAGGCACAGTATTGATATACTGCTCTCTGGAACTGATCCCGGTCCTTTAAGCCAAAAAGTAGCAAAAAAATGCAATCTACAATACAGTATATTATTATTACTTACACTTCTGCAACTCGGGGTTGTGGATCTCTTGGTTTGGGTTTGTCTCCATTTCTCATATCTTTGGAATTTAAGTTAGTTTTAAGGTGGGATTCAACTAATGAATCCCACTAGTAGAAGCCTATGGAAGGACTTCCACTTGTGCAATATGGCTTTCCCCACTCTCCTCCCCTCATGCACCCCCGTGCCCCCAGAAATCAGCTCAAGGCAGTCAGGAGAATCCCAAGACAGTGGGCAAGGGAAGGATTGTTCTGTCTTGGAAGCTGAAAAGCTTGTGATGACAGAGCAATTCACATTGCGCCACATTGAATTTCTGCCTAAGTTCTCAACATTTCCACATCAGTTTGTGATTTCTTTTTTTTTTTTTTTAAAGGTAATCGTGAAAATTCATCAGTCTTTTAATGCAATTTCTTCCTAATACACACATATTTGTATGCAAATAGACTTCAGAGTGTGCTTGATACAACATATTCTGAGAAATTGCACCAAATTATATGGGGCTAGCCACTGCTGGTAACCCTTTGGGGAAAGGGCTAAAATGCAGTGGTATCTGCTTTACGTGTAAAAGGTCTCAAGTTCAGTCCTCAGCATCTCTATTTTTTTTTTTAAATAATTTTTTATTAAAGTTTTACGAAAAGGAAAAATAGAAATTCTCAAAATAAAAAAGAGACCATAAATTACAGAAAAAGAAACACACAGAGATACAAGAAAAAGAATCACAACTAATTAAAAAAAAAATTAAATTTAAACAAAAAACAAAAAGTAAAAAATAAATCCATTATTCCCAATAACCTCGAATTCATATGCTTATGTTCTTGACCTCCTCACGCCTCCCCCCTTTTGTATTCCCGTTTAGATATTTAATTCAGCAAATTCTTACCCTTTTTCAAATATTTAAACTTTATACCATGACACATTCTATATCGATATTTTCAGCCAATCATCAATACCTTTTTTGCATAATCTTATTTAACTTTTATCACTAATTACCACTTATTACTAACCCAAGCACAGTTTTAGCATTCATTAATTTTATAGCATTTCTGAAGATAGTCTTTAAATTTCTTCCAGTCTTCTTCCACTAACTCTTCTCCCAGGTCTCGGATTCTGCCAGTCATTTCTGCCAATTCCATATAGTCCAGTCCTCAGCATCTCTAGGTGGAAGAGGACCATATATGAAACCTTGGAGAGTCACTGCCAGTCAGTACAGACAACGCTAAGCTAGATGGGCCAATGGTATGCTGATAAGGCAGCTTCCTATGTTCCATCATCTGTTTGTATGTTCTCACAAAAAGTTCCTAACTCCACCCAGAAGATTCTTCCACCTGACTTTTGGTGATCCTCCATTTCACCTCAGCTCCCTGTGCTGCAGCCACCCCCATTCAGCATGGTCCACAACCCTTTTTAGGGGGATAATTGACAGCCAGGGATGAGAAGGGGGCAAGAAACTTAACCTTCCACCAGTATTTCTCTGAATTCAACACCAAAGCAACTGTAGAGCTAAATAATGAAGCAAAGGTCATTTCAAATAATATTTGTCTGATAAGCATAACATGACAACTGAGTCCGCAAGTGGGCCTGTCACAAAATGACAGAACATGTAAATGTGTAAACATGAAATAAAAAGCAAAATTCAGAAAATTCAGAAAACTGAAAATTAACAATGGTGCCTAAAATATAATAATGAGTTGTGTTGCTATATCAGTTGCAAGTCCCACTGTTCCTTCTGTTGACAAGATTTTGAAAATGTTATGCCCATGTTTGCACACTTATTTTCTGAGCATTTTTCCTAATTCTTTTATGGGTTTTGTATGTGCAGTTTTACACCTATACAAGCATTTTTCAAACAACATGGACGTCCCTCAACATAACACAAAACACAGAAAACCAAAGTAATCAGATTTAAAGCAGTTCAACCTATTTATTTCTGTGGGATTGAACAACCCATTTGCCTTAACTGTGCTGTGGATTGGAATGAATGAGCAGGAGCAATCCTATTTTGATTTTAGATACCAGGTCTTAGTTTTCCTTACATCCACATGGGGGCATCACTGACCTACAAAATATTAATATATTGAAATCACTGAAATACTTGAGACACACAGTGAGTCACTGCACTTATTACATCTGACACACCTTTAGGTTATGAGGAGCTTTCCCAGTATATTGCCAGATCTTTTGTGATATCCCACAAAGCACTCTCTGAAACGTCATGTAAACAAGGGTCCAACAAAATCCTTTCTAAAAATATGTCAGAAATAACTCTCAGTGCAATCCCTTCCCAATTTGATTGTCCTTGCTTACCACATATCCTTTCAAAATAAAAAATAAATCTGACCTTTTTGGAATGACTCTCTCACTGTATTTTTCCTCTGCCAGAGGACTTTGGGTGAGGAGGACTTTTATTGCAGATAATTATATTTATTCTTCTTGTAGTTTAGTCCAAGGGCTTTCTTGTATATTAACTAGGGAGACGAGCATTTCTCTCCTCAAATATGATTCTCTACATGCTCACATACTTGCCTGTTCATTCCCAGTAACAGACAAGCAGGTAGCTAAATATATGAGTCTATTTTTTAATTTATAACCCTTTCAGAACTGTTTAATATTTTAGGAAGAGATCCTGTGGGGAGGCTGCCTCTCTGCGCCTCTCTCTCGCTCTGCTCTGAGGGTTGCCATGGCGTCAAGGTTACTGCGGGTGTGCGGGGCCCTGCGAGGCCTCAGAGCGGGCCGGAGTCCCCTGGGCCGGGGGCCGCTGCGCCTGACGGGGGCCGCCCGCTCCATGGGCGCCGGAGGTATTCCCAGTGATGAAGAACAGGCTACAGGAATGGAGAGGAAAACCATGAAAGCTTTAGAGAAGGGGCTGGATCCTTACAACATGCTACCACCCAAACGATATGCTGGAACAAAGGAAGACCCCAACATAGTCCCTTCAATTACAGACAAGAGGCTTGTGGGCTGCATCTGTGAAGAGGACAACAGCACTGTGATCTGGTTCTGGCTGCACAAGGGAAATCCCCAGCGCTGCCCCTCCTGTGGAGCCCATTACAAGTTGGTTGGCTACCAATTGCCCTGATTTGGCTTCAAAGCTTTGCTGAGCTCTCCATTTATGATTTCTGGATACAGGGCTGAGCGACGTAGATGTTTATGTCACGATGTATCACATTCCTTGAAACCTAATAAAGTCTTTGACTCATTGTGTGAAAAAAAAAAAACAGAACTGTTTAATATTTTAAAAATCTCTAAGCCATGTACGCTATGTACAATATAAAAACAATGTCCATTAATAGAAAATTACACTCTAAAATGGGGATATGTGGTGTTATGGGAAAGGTAGTAACTCTGGTGGGAGACACGTCATGCTCCTTCTGGGGTAGTTTGTCCACGTTTGTACCCACCCTACACTCAGATCTCACCTGGGTGTCCTAAAAGCTGTCAGTATGTGACAGCAGCCACACCTGAGATTCCCAGGAATGATTTCAATTGTCTGACTAAACCAGGCAAGGGTAATGGATGGGTCTCAAACTCACAGTGAGTTAGGAACTTCCCTAGCAAGTGAAGACAGTCTCCAGTGGATTGAGCAGACCAGATCAATAGTGGGTCCAACAGCCAAGAAGACAATTTCTGCACATGCTGTAGAGAGAACTGAGCGACAGATGGGGCTCATCAACATGGGAAGGCAGCCTATCTAGGAGAAGAAAAACTCTGATCCTAAACCAGTATTCACTGCCTGGCAACCTTGTCTGGAGATTTCCAGGACTAAACCTACAACATTCTGCATGTAATGCATGTGATCTGCCACCGTTGTCCTAAAATAAACCTGACCCAGAAAAAGGTCCTTTGTATGGTAAAAAGGAGGATAATACTGCATATCCATAGAGCAGCTGCAGCTTGTACTATGTAGGTGACCTTGATTTGAAAATTATATAGCTTTCCCACTTTATTATTTTTCAAAAGAGAAAATCAAATAATTATTTTTGTTCCTGAACAAAATAAACATTTTCATCATAGCTAATGAGAAAGAAGGTTCTGATTTCAATTTCTGAAAGGTTTGAATATTAGCAAGTACAGCATGTAATCCTTTGATACTCTAAGGGCTGATTCACACATGCATGTAAATAACTGTCTCTCATTACCCCAATTAAGCAACACTTAGTGACTTGAAGCTGAATTAATGAAGCGACACCATTAAAACACATTGTATTGGAAGTGCAGCAAGGTCATATTAAAGTTCACACTTGCATTTTATCTCTGAAGGCTTTTTCTAGAACTGTGTGCAGATGGACTTCTGTTTGTAGACGGAGAAAAGAGAGGGGGGAAATTCACCAAATTTATCCAGGAGGAGAGGAGAAATTATCAAACAGCTGCAACTCATCCCTGTAGAGCAGCCTGGCAACAATATTGCCTCCACGATGCCTAAGTGTCAGTCACTAGAGGGGAGGGGAGATGGCAGTCACCTTGACAGAAGAAATGTTGGAGAAAATTCAGAGAAAAGTCTACAAAGTTGCCTACATTTTTTAATGGGGACAATGTGTGAGGAGAAGGAAAATCCCAGAAATTCTCTCCAAAAAAGCCTTCTGAGAAATTTGATGAGTGTCTTCTGAGAAGCTCAGCTCTGTCATTCATACCTAGAATATTTCAGTTGATAGTAGTCATCAAACAATAAATTTACCTGTGTGGATCAGTCCTAACAAAAAGCCATGTGGACATGCTCTAAATTTGTAAGACAAACTTCCTTTATACAGAGGTGGATTTACAGGAGCGCAACTGTTTCAGTCGCACTGAGTGCGGACTCTCAGGGCACCGCGAGGGACGCCACAACTATGATTTACAATGGAGTGAGAGAAGCAGAGGAGTGCTGAATTTTGGCATAGCACAAGGTGCTATTGGAATTTGAGACCCCCAAGATCCACAATGCTTTATATTTTATATACCTTTAGCAGATGAATGCATCATGGAAAGGGTAAATGTTGAGTAACAGCAAAAAGAAGTTAATGCAAGTCTAAGGCAAATATTGCTGGATACCCCTACTACCCCTTCTGAAAAGCCTAATTGTTTCACCAATATCTTACCATGGACTCAGTCACTGTTGTACTTACTGAGAAGTAGAACAGTGTAACGTGTGGTTTGTGAAACATAAATAGGTATAATTACCATTAATAACAATTTGCATTACCATTGCTGCAGCCAACAGAACCAATTAGGGACTGGAAGTTATAATTGAGTCACTGAAAAGGGCAAAGTAATACCCTTTCAAGGAAGCTGTCTCTGAATGGATTGCTCTTTGGATAATGAAGCTGGGTGAATAAAGAGGGAAGCAGCTCTGAAATTAGCCTACAAAACATAAATTGAAGACAAGAAGATGTCATATGATTTATAAATGGCACTGAAATGCACAGACACACCATTAAAAAAACAAGAAGCTCCTTTTTCACTGCCTAAACTATTATTGTTCTTAATGTACCATCTCTCCTAGGTTTTTGCAGTGGAAATAATTCTGCTGAACAAAGTGCTCTTATTAGCGACTGACAAGTGTTCTGCATTTATATTTTTCCAGGCAAATTAATTATGTGACCACCTGCCCTGCTTGAAATAACATCCTTAAATCTCACTACAGATCTCTGTACCAGAAGCAAAATCCTACACACCTACTTTGTTCTTATCTATGCCCTCTGCTGTGGGACGCGGGTGGTGCTGTGGGTAAAACCTCAGCGCCTAGGACTTGCCGATCGCATGGTCGGCGGTTTGAATCCCCGTGGCGGGGTGCGCTCCCGTCGTTCGGTCCCAGCGCCTGCCAACCTAGCAGTTCGAAAGCACCCCCGGGTGCAAGTAGATAAATAGGGACCGCTTACCAGCGGGAAGGTAAACGGCGTTCCGTGTGTTGCGCTGGCTCGCCAGAAGCAGCTTGTCACGCTGGCCACGTGACCCGGAAGTGTCTGCGGACAGCGCTGGCTCCCGGCTTCTAGAGTGAGATGAGCGCACAACCCTAGAGTCTGTCAAGACTGGCCCGTACGGGCAGGGGTACCTTTACCTTTTTATGCCCTCTGCTCCTCTCCATGCCAGCTCAGAGTAAAAGTGGGAGAATTGTTCCATGTGTCTAACTCTTTACATTTAACATACACTTTAATAAATGCAAATAGTTTAACTCTTTCTTTCCCCTGCTGTGGTTCTGACAAAAATCACTCCTTCAACGCTGCTATTTGCCTCAGTAGGAAAAGCTTCCATTGGTGCCAATGGGAGCTTTCCAACCAATGCAAATATCTGCTTCAGAGGACTAACCTTATATTTTAAAAATGGTGAATGTTAATTGCTTTCATAAAATTAACCCTGTGGCAATACCCTTGTGCACCACCACATTCACAGCAGGAAGGATACTTCATTATTGGAGCACAGGGTATATTGCCCACTGCTAAGGCTTAGCTCTCATTTTCAGCTTGCTCAACTTTTGCTACTATCTACTTTTTAGTATTTTATTCTTTATATCTCAAAACACCTTCATACTGAATTTCTTTCAATATCAGGGAAGATAAGGTTTTATCCATGTGGGTCAGTCTATTGTAAACTCAAGAAGAGAGTCATGAATGTTCCAGGAAGGATTATAAAATTTAATCTACTTGGCTTGTACTTCAAGGACACAGAAAATAGTAGAAGTCTAGCTTTCAGGAGCTATGGTGTGATTCTGAGTCCATAAGTACCTCCACGTCATTGTTTCATTAAGCAAACAGACTTAGAATCAGGGCCAGCTCACTTATGAGGCAAGGTAATGCAGCCACCTCAGGTGGCAGAAGCCTCTGAGGTGGTGCCCCTGTGAGTACCCTGCCTGTCTCACCACCTTCACCACCCATTTTTGGCAAGGTTTTGTGAAATATCACTGGAATCTGCCATTGCTGTCATTCTCGCTGCTTTGTGCTACTGCTGCGCAACCTAGCTAAGGGATGCTTTGGCAGGGGCAGGTCAGCATAGCGGCAGCAGGGCAGGGCAGGGCAGTACTTCCTGTTTTGCCTCAAACAGTGCTACCCCTGCTTGGAGTGGAAACAGCCACCTCAAACACACAGTTGCTGAAATAATGAAGAGGCCAAGAGGCATAGTTTCAAGGAGGAAACGCTGGATGGGAATGCGGAGTGCTTAAATCTTCCCCATGCCTGTCTCTGTCCCTTCCCTCAAAAAAAAAAAAATCTCCACCTTAAAGCTGTTTTTCCCTTACTTAGATTCACCCACACATGGTCTACATCAGCCATCCCCAACCTTCGGCCCTCTAGATGTTTTGGACTACAATTCCCATCATCCCTGACTACTGGTCCTGTTAGCTAGGGATCATGGGAGTTGTAGGCCAAAACATCTGGAGGGCCGCAGGTTGGGGATGCCTGGTCTACATCAAGTAAACAGCTTTCTCACATAGAGCCAAGTCCCTGATTCAAAAGGTACATTCCAATATTGTGATAGTGGGGGCAGGATGAAGATTCTACAAATGCGAGACAGAAAATTGACATCAGGAAACTTGAAACTAGAATAGCAAAATCCTATGTTCATCTAGAAGCTAGATTTGCAAAGGGAATCTGTACAGTTTTTCTTTCATTATTGCCATTTATCCTGCCAGTGTATATGGTATCCTTGGCTACAGAGTGGTTTGAAATTCATAAGTTGCAACCAACAATCAAGAACATTTTTTTTGTTTTTAAATTATGAGTTTACTTGCATTCTACCAAATTGAACTACTGTCTAGAATAGCAGCACTGACAATTTAAGAAATCATTTCTGTTTTCAACACTGAAATACGATGGCCAATATGAAGTCTCCAACAAGTCAGAAATAAGATGAAATTAACTCTGTTGTGCCAGACCATATTTTGTTTGTGTTACAGTATCAGTTCATCAAACAATAAATCAAAATGTACTTTGAAAATGATGTTTTGACATGTCATACACTTGTGTCCAAATGAGACTAGACTGGTGTCCCCTTCCACTCAAAGCATACAAGATGGCGGTCCAGAACAGTGGTTCCCAACCTTTTTGGTATGGAGACCTACAAATCCAAATCTTTAATAAAAATTATTATTATTACTTTAAAAGAAGGAACAAAGGAAGCTGCCTTATATTAACTTGGACCATTGGTCCACCTGGCTTAGTATTGTTGAAACTGACTGGCAGAAGCTCTCCCAGGTCTCAGAGAAGGCTCTAGCCCTAGCCAGGGAAGGCAAGGTTTATCTCCTTGCAGCACTCTCCTTCAGGGTCTCACAAGAATCATCCCACATGGTCTCATGAGAGGGAGAAGGCCCTGGTCATGAGGGTTCAGGGCCATTTTGCCCCATGAGCTTCATAAGCACCCCCCATCCTCAGTGTTAGAGCTACTTGGGTCACTGGTTGACAGGAAAGGACAGGGGTTTTTTCCTCCCAACCTCAATTGGTTGGGAGGGTGTGGCGTTTGCCCATTCCTTGTGATTTCGTTTGTACAGGGGGATGGAAATGGTTAATGTAGATTGAACAATGAGAAAGCTCAGAGGCGGAGCTTACCTGGTTTTGAGGCTCAGCCCAGAGGTTTTACCACTGGGAGATAGAGGAGTCAGAATCAGACAGAGCCAGTAAGACGAACATAGCAGTTGCGACAGCTAGAGTGAGAGACAGGGATAGAACTGAGAGAGAAGAGTGTGACAGTGTGAGATAGTGCCACATCTAGTTAAGGGTGCGCATTTGAGAAACCATTCTGAATATATTTAAAACTTGCTTGTTCTTCAATAAACTTTAATCTTCGTTGTTGACTTTACAACCTGACTGAGACTCAGTATTTCACCAGAAGAAACCTGGTTGGTGGTAGCGGAAGAATAAAGCAGTGGTGTACAGGTCAATAGTCCGTGAAATGACCGGGAGCTCTGTACGATTGCCGCAGAGGGTTTTCAGGATTCCCTCAATGAATTGCTTCATTATGTTAGGCACTTGCAAAACAAATGTTGTCATAACTTTGTGTATAAATGGCATTGGGCAGAAACAGCATACTAACGGGGGTGGGCATAAGGGGCATGAGAGAGGGACTGGCTCAAGGCAAGCCTTAGGCTCAGGTAGGGTCCCTGCCTTCCTAGATTATCTCTCCCCAGTTGCACACTGGGATTCCAGATGCTTGGCTTGCACCATGTCAAGGTTCAACACTGGCTGACTCCCATGGTGGGACTTTGGGTGCTTCCCAACCCCAATGGAGTGTCATTCCATCAGCAAGGGCTGAATGGAATAAGGAATTGATCCTCTCCCTACTGCTATGTTTAATCTGTAAAGGTGTGGTCTAGGGTGTTCCTATTTTCAGCAGAGAAATGTTGGAGGGGACAGATTTCACCCAACACTAGCGTCCTACCTGAGTTATTTGTGCCACACTCACAAGTCACGAATACTAATAGGCACCTGCCTGAGCAAAAACATCTTCCTATAAGCAGGAGAGACCTCCAAGTGCAGCAACTCTCAAGAAACCCACAGCTGCAGAGCATTTTATTCAGAATACTTCTGAGGAAATTATGTGCTCTTCAGAAATGGCTCGAGGCAACTACCACATGGAAATTTATACATATTTGCTTGCTCCACTTCGGTGTTGTTTTGCTTCGAGCCAGAAAAAAATATGGAAGCTTTTCAATAGTATATTTGCTTATGACAAACTGATATTATTTATTTAAAATGCAACAATAAAACTGAGTGATTCATCTTATGGGCAAAGGGGTTGAAGGTCAACAGCAGTTTGCAGAACGTGCTCACAGTCACCACATAGCAGTACATTAATGTTAGCAAAATTGTACTGTATGCAGACAATAGATAACCTGTCTGTCTTTCAGTATGAACCCATATATGCCATAGGTCTTAGTCTTCTGTGTTTATAGGACTAAGAAGCCCACTTCTGGTTAAATCCAAATAGAATCAGTATATTTATTAGGATCTCCTAAAAATAAAAGTCACAAACAGAAAGCTACCTGTATATAGAATAGTTCTTTTATACAAAACAATCACAGATTGCAGTAAGGTGTGCAGTGGTAAAGAAACTACCCCGTGAGAATAAAAAACTAGCAATTCTTGTTTTGTTTTGTTCTCCCATGTGTCAATATGAGAGATTCCATTTTTTATATAACTGGTTGTGTAACTATGCTGTGAAAAAAATATATTATTACAGACATTACTCTTAATTAATGAATTTCAGGGACAGGTTACCATACTCACTGGTCAATTCTGACAAGCGGGCCATGGCAACTTGTCACATACACTGACTGCTGCAGTTTTCTCTCATACAAAATGTGTATTGGAAAAGCTCTGAGGTCTGAGGTCATTGTCATTATTAGCATGTACAATTTTATGGCAGTTACTGTTTTTTTGTAAAATAATTTATAACCTGTTGCCATGGAAATGACCACTCATGGTCATGTCACTAGGTTCTAAGCAGGTTTCTTTTCCTGCAAATTTCTATAATAATTCATTGTAAAAATAAGATGAAAGCAGTGGAACAGATTTGGCATTATAAGTCAAGCAGTGTGGGGGTTTATTTCTATTTTTAAAAAGAACCCTTGTGGTTTTTTAAAGAAAGAATGGATAAAAATTGCATCAATGTTTTTTTTTTTTCTTCTAACAGTATAATGAGAACAAATATAACAGATTAATGAAAATATTCATTAAAGACCAGGTGCAGTCTCTTTATTTCAATTCTCAATAGCAGTTAACCCCTTTAATTATGATTGTAATAGAAACTCAGGTTGTGACTCCAGATATTTTTCATGTAGATTGTGGAAATGTTGTGGACCTAATTTATCTTTCTTTCAGCAAAGCATGTGACAAAGTCTCCCTTGATTCTATGAGTGTCTGTCCCTGGCATTGTCAATTTTCAGGAGGAATTTAAAAGCACACTGGTAGTAATGGACTGGCTGGTTGGAGAGAAGTGGTGGGAGGCACTAACTCCCAAAGAAAGAAGTTTGGAGGCAGGGGATTAGTGGTGAGATGATGATGAGTGGTCAGAGGGAGAAGAGGAGTAGACTGGGAGGAGAAGGAGGTGTCAGAAGCTGAAGAGGTAACTGGGTCTAGTGAGCAGGAAGAGGCTGTGGCAGAGAGCAGTTCAGGATTAGAGGCAGAAGCAGAGGCTGGAGAGGAAGGGAGCCAGGAGGCAGAGATGAGGCAGACTGCTGAAAAAGCCAGAGAGTCTCCCCCTCTTGCTGTGACCAGCTCCCCTCCCCCTGGTCTCCCAGAACCCACAGAGGTATGAAGAGGGTAGAGCAAAAACAGGCAAGGTGGAGAAGTCTCAGGTTGCTTGGGAAAGAACCGGAGAAGGAGTTAGGGGGCTGTGGAAAGTACCTTCAGTACTTGCAACTGCCTCATTGGGGCAAGATCCCCCCCCCATCATCGTGTTCGACTACCCAAGGAGGTTAAGGCAGATCTGTGGGTTTGGATCCAGTTCCTGGATTATTTTAATGGTGTCTCTCTTTGGCGGGAAACTCTGAACCTGCATTCTGACCTTCAGGTCCACTCTGATGTGGCGGGATCTTTAGGCTTTGGCATTTATTTCAGAGGCCAATGGTGCACTCAGCCTTGGCCAAAGGAATGGTCAGGCGGGCCCATTATCCAAGATTTGACATTTTTAGAATTTTTCCCCCATTGTAGCGACCATCCATATTTAGGTTGAGGAGTTTGCCAATCGCCGGGTTTGCTTTTGCTCAGATAACATAGCTGTGGTTAATATTTCGTGCAGGTTGCCCTCACATTCTCACAGGGTTTCTTGTATTCTCTGCTCCTTTGTTCTGTGGTGCTTGAAATTCAATATTGTATTTTTGGCTAAATTTATTTCGGGGGTGTCTAATAATATTTCTGATGCGCTGCCTCACTTTCAGATGGACCGCTTCAGATATCTCGCTAAACAGGCGCAGCTTCTCCCAGAGCCTTTTCCGGAGTACATGTGGAACCTTAGAAGCGTTTAATTTTACAGGGAGTAATCTATTCCTTTGCCCCATCCACCCTTAGATCATATTAAAAAGCATGGCATGATTTTTTAGTGTTCAGGGTCCGCACCTTGGCTATCACCTCGGACCAGCCCCCTTCTACTGATCAGGTCATGCAATATCTTGCTCATCTTTTCCAATTAGGACGAGCAGCAAAAACTTTACAAATTCAGTCGGCTGCGATCTCATTTTTTAGTAAATCCTTTTTCTCATTTGATCCATGCACAGATTTTCTGTTACGTAAGGCCATGGAGGGCTGGCGTAGACTTAAGCCACCCTGCTGAGTGGGTAGGAGACCTGTTACCTTTGATATCCTCTGTAAGATTCATAGGAAGTTAAAATCAGTCTGCTGGTCCCAGTATGAAGCGAGGTTGTTTTTGACAGCATATTCAATCTCATTTTTTTGGCAAACTCCCTGTAGGAGAGGTCGTATTCGAAACAGTCCCAGGGGAGCCTCCTCGGGGTCTGCTCCTTGAGGACGTGGCTCTGGGCATCGAAGAATTGATGGTACTTATCCAACGTTCTAAAATGGACCAAAGGGGTTTGAGGGCCCACCTTAGATTGCCAGCAACATCACAGAGGGGTCCCTGCCCTGTAAAAGACTCAAGGAGATATATTCAGGTTAGACCCACCCCTGGCACGGGTGCGTTTCACATTTACAAAGACAGTTCCCTGTTATCCAGACAGCAAATCACGAGGGTTATGAGGAAGGCCATCCAAGCATACGGATTGCCGGCATTGGAGTATGTGGCTCATTCTTTTAGGATCGGTGTGGCTACGACTGCTGTCCATTGGGGGCTGTCGGTCAACACAATCAATAATTTAGGTCATTGTAGGTCAAACACATATAAGGGTTACATCAGACAGGGCTGTTAGGCCATCGTTCCCCTCACTTACCTGTTGTTGTTTCTTTTCAGTGCTGCCTGAACTGCACCTATGGATTGTTGGACATAGCATCGTCCACTGGGCCAGCGTGAGGGCGGTTGAATCGGGCTTATTCACATAAAAGTTTCATGGCTGGCCAGACGCGGGATGCGTTGGAATGAACTGCTACCTTTATTGTGGGCTCGTGCAGCCAGTAGGGGTCCGCCTTCAGCTTTGCTCCTGCAGCTGGGCGAAAATGATCTTCCTTTCATGAAGGGTTTGGAATTGCAGGAATGTATTTTAAATGATTTACAGGAGTTGGCCATTTTATTTCCACAGGCAACGATATTTTGGTCGCGTCTTCTGGCGCTGCGCATATGGCGCAACTGTATAAGCCCAGCTGCCACTAATAATGCAAAAAAGATAATAGATCATAAGGTGGTACAAAGGGTGTTGTCTATGGGTGGCAGGTTGATTCCCCATCCAGGTATTACCTTTGTGAAATTGGCCCTGTTTAGGGCAGATGGCATTCATCTTTCACCAGAGGGAAATGATGTGTGGTTGGCCGATGTTATTTGAATACTGAAGATATGGCTGCAGGGTGAGGGTATTGGCGGCGAGTGCTAGGCTCTTGTGGCGGTTAGGCATTGACTTTTGGGGGATATAGACTTCCGGGTTGGTGCCACTGTTTAATGGCGGATTCCCTCCGAGCTCCGGAGGGAATCGGCTCCGTAGTGTCTGGGTCTGGCCGCTGCGGCGAAGCGGGGACCCTTAAAATCACAGGCGCGGATGCCTGTGAACACAGAGACTCGGCGGGCACCATTTGCGCCCCCCCAATCCGCGACGGAGCCTCTTTAAAGGCTTCGGAACGGAGGCAGGGTAAGGCGTGGTGCTGAGAGTACTCCCTCGCCTACGGAGTGAAGCCGCAAGCCATTGACAGAGAGCGCCAACTTCTTCTAAGAGTGATTGGATCCTAAAACATCAACCCGTGAGTAATACGGAGATTGGAACTTTAAAAAATTTCTTATCTTGGATTTGGAACGAGCGGGAAGGGGCTAAAAAGGAAGTCCACCCCCCCCCTCTTTGTAAACAACTTAAAGCAAAGGACTGGGCAGCTAAGGTCGAGAGAATCTGTTTTTTGCTTTTCTTAACAAAGATCCTGACTTCACGGTTTGGACATTATAAGAAGATATTCTGGAGGATAAAAAGAATTTTGGGAGCTGAAACTACACCCCCCCCCCTAGACCCGGGAACGTCCGATGAGAAAGCCTGTTGCATGGAAGATTTTGACAGCTGTCAAGTGAGCTGCTAGTCAGCTAGTTGTCAGCTGGAAAAAGAGAATATTGTTTCTGCTGGTTTTGCTGGTTTATTCGGGATAACTTGTTGAAAATAAGGTTGATACAAAATAACTGGACTTTTGGTTTTTGAGCTGAAAGGAAGATTAAGGAATTAAATCCCCCTAGAGGGGTAACAAGGATACTACATTACAAAAATGGCTGGAGTGTCTAAATTCCAAGCAGAATTGGACAGAGCACTGGTTCTCTTGGGAAACTTACAAGATGAGTACGATGCTTTGTCTACAGAGGTATCGCTATTACACTGGACAGTAAACAACAGCTTGGAGTCTGATAAGGATTTGAAACAGGAAGCCTATTCAACTGAACAAATAAATGAAACCGAAAGCGTAGACACGATGGAGCAATATGTTCTTTTTGAAGAAAACGAAGGAGGAGATGGAGGTTTGCAGGAGTCAAAGGAGAGCTACAATATGAGGCCTGACATGATGATAAAAAAGGACAATAAAAACTGGATGCGGAAAGCCTGGTTTAATTGGGAATTTGGAAAATGGAGAGATCCTCTTTTGAGGAGATCTGAAGACCTGAGGATTATAAATTTGTTGAAGGTGGAAGCTGGAGCTGTGGGGACATTTGGATTTGAAAGAAATTTGAAACAAGAGTTGGAATACCCCATAGGCTTTGCTTTTGCTTTTAAGTATGGAGGACTGGCTAGAAGTAACACTGATTCTGTTGGGCCGGAGCCCCTCCGAGACCTGGGGCTTAACATCAAGGTCTATCAAAGAGACCGGCAGAAAGGAACTGAGAGAGACATAAGGGCCTCGGACCTGAGATCTCCAGGCTAAATAAATAATATAAAGACTGATGGATACTGGTTGGGGACTGGAACCGGGAGAAGGGTGGGTGGAGGTTGGGAATCCAAAGGGTACATAAGGATAATTTGCATTGCTTTATTTGTTTTATATTTTGTTAGTGGTAAGGAAATTGGGTAAACCGTGGAAGGGAAATTTTGGTCGACCTTAGGGAAAAGGTTTAAGAATAAATTAATGAGGTATAAGTATTGATGAGTAATTTCAATAAGGTGAAACTGGTTTGTTTGTTTTTTTTAAATTAAGTGAAAATAAGGCTGTTAAAAATAAATGGAGGAAATGGAAAAAAGAAATAAAGTAAGATAACAGTATGTTAGAATAAATGTTTAAGTTAAGGTGAAGAAATAAGTTAAGGACTTGCTGAATTGACAATTTAAATTGGAATACAAGAAGGGGAGGTGTGAGGAGGTCTGAGAAACAAGGTTGAGGAAAATAAGTATCAGAAACTGTATGTGTTTTTTCTATTTTTCTGTTTAGTTTTGAATATGCTTTTTTGTGTTGTTTTTATTTTGTTTATTTTTTTGTTTTTGTTTGTTGTGTGTTTTTTGAAAATACCAATAAATATTTAATAAAAAATAAAAAAAGACTTTTGGGGGATATAGGAGGGGAGGTGTGGCCATCACCTGCCCCTCCATGAAAAAGGGTATTCCGTTAAAGGAATCTGGGGGTCTTGGATCTCGTCCGAAGTCCACTTGAGGGGCTAGAGCCATGCCAGGACCACGGGAACATCGGAGTGAGCTTCCGTCAATCTGCATTGATGTAGCTCCCTTGTTGGGTTACCCTTCTAGACTCCCTGTGAGGCGGGCAGGAGTCAGTTATAGTTCATCAATGACTAAGCCAAGACCGCTCATTTTGTGTAATTCAATAAAGTTGTGGCCTAAATTTTGCCCATCAACCTTAAACTTAAATATGTCTATGTGAATTCATTTATGGGGGGGGGGGTTCTGGGGCCCTCGAGACACAACTGAAGAATTTACAGTCATATTTCTTTTTAAAAATACATTGATAAAATGCCTCTTATGTATATTAGAAGAAGTATATAGAGGCTAGATTCTGAGTCAAAGCAGAAACATGTCGTGGAGAATAATCCTTTGAGATGTATTCTACAAAGATATTATTTATCCACACCCACACTAGGAGGCAAAATGGTGGTTTTTTAAAAAGTATTCTATGAAAATTAATGAATAGGCTGCTGTTGAATTAAGTAAAAGACTGTGTGAGTTTTGCTTAATTTGATTATAAAATATTAATTCACTTTCATAAAAGATTCTTTTTAAAAAATCTACCTTTTATTCAGGAAATGGCTAACTATCTAAGAAGAAAGCAGTTCTCGGAGGGGGCAAGAAACGGGTAGAATAAACAGTATGATAACTAGATTTGGAAGATTGACTTCTAATCCTACAGGGGAAATGTAAGCATATCTATGCTTTTCTTAGCTTTTCCCATTTAGTTTAACTTCCTATTTTAAATGAATTAATATGCAAGTAATGACTGAGGGACTATAAATATGAACAACCTTGAATAAGAAGATGCTGAGGGAGGTTAGACAGTGAAAAACATTAGAAAAGAGTAGTACTGGTTTAATTATACACTTGTCTCTCAAAAGTTATGTCCATATTTTCAAGCAGGGTGGGCCAGCCCTACCATGAGGCAAAGTGAGGTGACTGCCTCAGACAGCAGTTGCTGGGGGGAGGGGGAGGCAGAAGTGGCAGCCACCTGGCTGTTTGTCCCAAGCCCCCTGGCTGTACTCTGCTGTTGGAAGACAGACCTGTGTGTGCCATATGGCCTGTCCAAAACCCTTATAACTCAGGCAGCAAAATGTCTTGGGCTGACCCTGCTCCCACAGGGAGTGTACCCAGGATTGCAATAACCTTCTAGAGAATAGAGCAACAGCAGGGACCAGGAAGCTCACTGGGTGACTTCAGAGCCATGGGCTCATCTCTCAGCTTAATTTACCTCATAGGGCTGTGAGGATGAGCAAAAGGAAGAAATTTGCAAACTACTCCAAACTTCTTCGAAGAAAGGCAGGATAAGAATGGAATAAAAAATAAATCACAGCTCAAGGCTCTGGGAAGGTCTCTAGGGCCTGACAATGCACATTCCATTTCTACCATTGCTAATGCAAGGAAGAGCTTTAACAAGAGCCCTGTTTGAAAACAATATGACTAGGCAGCCCTTCACTTTAATTAGCAGGTTATCACAAGGGGATTATGAAGAGAGCAAAGAGACAGAGCTACTGTTTAAGGAACTAATACCAGAACATCTACAGTCTGTTTGTAAATGCCCCTTCTAAGAGAGTAAAACCCAAAGCCCTCTCTCCATTAAAAATGTCCTTGTCTGCCATAGACCCTTTCTTCCATCCAGCAAAGAGAGGAAGGTGCCTTTCACCCATATTCTCCAAAGCAATACAGTGGTACCTCAGGTTACATACGCTTCAAATTACATATGCTTCAGGTTAAAGACTCCGCTAACCCAGAAATAGTGCTTCAGGTTAAGAACTTTGCTTCAGGATGAGAACAGAAATCGGGCAGCAGCAGGAGTCCCCATTAGCTAAAGTGGTGCTTCAGGTTAAGAACAGTTTCAGGTTAAGTATGGACCTCCGGAACGAATTAAGTACTTAACCTGAGGTACCACTGTAATCCTTTTACATCAGGGATCGCCACCATGCTGCCCTTGTGTGCTATGGTGTCCTTGAGGTTTCCCCCAGCACCTCTAAATCCTTGGAGCCCTCCCAGCCACTGCCCTTTGGTCATGATATGGTGTGGGTGGTTACCTTTTTCTCCCTTGAAAAGTACATAGCACTGAAGGAGGAAGAGATACCGTTTCCCCCCACTTCCTCTTTCAGTTTGTTATACTTTTCAATGCTCAAATTAATACTACTGATTCCAACTTTTACCCACATCCCTTGGAAAAGTGGAACGCACATGTTCATACTTTTGCTCCTTCTCTTGTGGGTGGAAGTCTACCTTGGTGAGGGAGAGAGAAGTGTCCATGGAAGTGGTACTTATGGCACTCACTCAGAGATCCAAAGGTTGGCAGCCCCTGATGTACATAGTTTGCCTGAAGCCATGTAAAAGGAAGAGAGAAATAACTCCTCATTTCCTTCCATCAGCTAAGGGATGTGTCAGTGGTTGCCATCTTGCATACGTATAGGGCTTGGTCGGTATCCGATGTGATTGGATACTGGCATTCCTCAACCCAACCTCCTTGCCCTCTTCCTGAAACCTAACAAAAATGTATAGTTTTGAATAGGCTTTTGTCTCCGTTTACCTGCTGCTGGAGCTTTTCTCAGAAACGGGTTCCTCCCTTATCAATAGAGGCAATGCTATTTAAGTTTGGCAGCTAGGTTAGCCTTAAGCTACAAAAACCACTCCACTTGCTTGCTCATGACTCTTTTGAATAAAATGTTTTAAAGAAGAAGCCAAAGGTTGACTGATTTAGCTCATAGCTCAAATCAAGCATGTCTTACTCCAGTACAGCCTGTGCACTGGGATATCTTGATGATACATATTCTTTCAAATTATATGCATGCCCACATAGCCAACTAATTTTTGAATTCCATACACATGCACACAATGAGCTTTTACTACACTTCATTTCAGACCTTGTTCACAGTATTCAAAAGCATAATAAGTAATTCAGAAAAAATTGCAGGAGCATTTCCTCATTATTCTCAAGAGAGAACGAAATCTTCAAGAGCAGCTAGAGCAGAGAAAAAGCAGAGCTTTGATACTCCTTTGCTAATGGCTGAGTGATGGAGTATGCTTCATCCACTGTGGAAAGAAATATCTTTAGTACTCAGCAAGCTGTTAAGAGGGATTTTTAAAAGAAATGTTTCCTGACTGGTGAGGAAAGGGTCTAGTTTACATCAGGTCACCTCATGTAAATGCCTTGACAATGATTTAATCTGGAGTGTTATTTCTCCATAGGATAGCCTGAATATAAGAAAGCTTAGGATTATATATGGAAAGAAGGAAATGGTTTTTCTCTAAATATGAATATAGGAGAAAAAACCTTTAAAAGTGATAGCTATGTGGTATGAAATCTCAGTAATGCTATGTAAAATGAATAAATTGCACAGCTCACATTAATGGAAATGTCAAAAGGCTTCTGGAACATGTCTATCACATGTGGTGGCTCTACTTTCTTGCAAAAATGAAAAATAAAATAAGGATATTCTTGGAGTGAATCTTGAGCTCCTGCTGTTAATTAAATTTTTATACCGTCCTTCACCCCTTCATGGATCACTGCCTTGCCATGGCAAAGGGGCTTGAAGAACTCAGAGAAGCTATGAACTATGCCGAGCAGGGCACCCAAGATGAACAGGTCATAGTGGAGAGTTTTGACCAAACGTGATCCACCTGGAGGAGGAACCGGCAAGCCACTCCAGTATCCCTGCCAAGAAAATTCCATGGACAAAGACAACAGGCATATAAAAGTTATGACGCTGGAAGATGAGCCCCTCAGGTCGGAAGGCGTCCAACATGCTACTGGGGAAGAGCGGAGGACAAGTACAAGTAGATCCAGAGCTGATGAAGCGGCTGGGCCAAAGCCGAAAGGACGCTC
The DNA here is from genome assembly GCF_964270895.1 of Podarcis filfolensis. Lineage (NCBI taxonomy): Eukaryota > Metazoa > Chordata > Lepidosauria > Squamata > Lacertidae > Podarcis > Podarcis filfolensis. Next base: position 41,623,156 of record NC_139603.1, read on the forward strand.
AGTTGCGGATATGCCTGGAAGTGAAAGGAAAGTCCAATGCTGTAAAGAAAAATATTGCATAGGAACCTGGAATGTAAGAACCATGAACCTGGGTAAGTTGGATGTGGTCAAAAGTGAGATGGCAAGAATAAATATTGACAACCTGAGCATCAGTGAACTAAAATGGACGGGAATGGGCGAATTCAGTTCGGATGACCATCATATCTACTACTGTGGGCAAGAAACCCGCAAAAGAAATGGAGTGGCCATCATAGTCAACAAAAGAGTGGCAAAAGCTGTACTGGGATGCAATCTCAAAAATGATAGAATGATCTCGATACGAATCCAAGGCAGACCTTTTAACATAACAGTAATCCAAGTTTATGCACCAACTACTGGTGCTGAAGAAACTGAAATTGACCAATTCTATGAAGACTTACAACACCTTATTGAAGTGACACCAAAGAAGGATGTTCTTCTCATTATAGGGGATTGGAATGCTAAAGTAGGGAATCAAGAGATAAAAGGAACAACTGGCAAGTTTGGCCTTGGAGAGCAAAACGAAGCAGGGCAAAGGCTAATAGAGTTCTGTCAAGAGAACAAGCTGGTCATCACAAACACGCTTTTCCAACAATACAAGAGACGACTCTACACGTGGACATCACCAGATGGGCAGCATCGAAATCAGATTGATTATATTCTCTGCAGCCAAAGATGGAGAAGCTCTATACAGTCAGCAAAAACAAGACCTGGAGCTGACTGTGGCTCAGATCATCAGCTTCTTATAAGCAAAATTCAAGCTTAAACTGAAGAAAGTAGGAAAAACCACTGGGCCGGTAAGATACAATCTAAATCAAATCCCTTATGAATACACAGTGGAAGTGAGGAACAGGTTTAAGGATTTAGATTTGCTGGACAGAGTGCCTGAAGAATAATGGATGGAGGATCGCAACATTATACAGGAGGCAGCAACGAAAACTATCCCAATGAAAAGGAAATGCAAGAAAGCAAAGTGCTGTCCAATGAGGCCTTACAAATAGCGGGGAAAAGAAGGCAAGCAAAATGCGAGCGAGATAGAGAAAGATACAGGAAATTAAATGCAGATTTCCAAAAAATAGCAAGGAGAGACAAGAAGGCCTTCTTAAACGAGCAATGCAAAGAAATAGAGGAAAACAACAGAATGGGAGGAACCAGAGATCTGTTCAAGAAAACTGGAGATATGAAAGGAACATTTCGTTCAAAGATTACTATAATAAAGGACAAAAGTGGTAAGGACCTAACAGAAGCAGAAGACATCAAGAAGAGGTGGCAAGAATACACAGAGGAATTATACCAGAAAGATATGGATGTCTCGTACACCCCAGGTAGTGTGGTTGCTGACCTTGAGCCAGACATCCTGGAGAGTGAAGTCAAATGGGCCTTAGAAAGCACTGCAAATAACAAGGCCAGTGGAAGTGATGGTATTCCAGCTGAACTATTTAAAATTTTAAAAGATGATGCTGTTAAGGTGCTACACTCAATATGCCAGCAAGTTTGGAAAACTCAGCAGTGGCCAGAGGACTGCAGAAGATCAGTCTATATCCCAATCCCAAATAAGGGCAGTGCTAAAGAATGCTCCAACTACCGCACAATTGCACTTGTCAGGGGCTCAGGAGCAGGAGCACAGGGGAGAGAGGAAATGGAGAGCGAAGGGGAAGAATCCGAGGGCAGCGTAGGGGAGTATGACAGTGGCCCGAGAGATTCCATGAGCTTCTCCAGCGAATCAGAAGATTCCCAGAAGGGGGCGCCGTGTTACGAAAAGGAGCAATGCTGGCTGAGTGCTCCAGATGGCTGGAAAGCCAAACAGGATGTTGATGTTTTGGGACTGTACCGTGGGAACAAAGGGAGAGTCTATTCTGTGCACTGAGCACCGGATGTTAGCTCAGAGTGTCACATGACCCTGTACTGGAAGTACATGGGAGGAGTTATTCTCTCTCTGCTGTTGGTGTTGAGAGAGTGCAGACACGTTTTCTCTGTACTGCTGGAAGGACAGAAATAAAGGCATGTAAATACATTTCTGTCTCTCTCCCCTCCCTGGGAATGAAGGGGGGGAGGAATGGTGTGTTCTTCTCACGTTTGAGGAGGATCGCCGGGATCTCGCCTTGTCTTGCCGGGAGTCGCTGACGGGGGAGATCAACAAGGAATCCAAGCCGGGCACCTGGAGAGTGGCCAATTCCTCTGACTAAGGCTTGAATTCCGACACGCCGGTGGTCAGGGCAAGGGGGGTCCCAGGGGGGACGCACCAGAAACAAGGAGCCAGAGGGGAACCCCAAAGCAGCAGCGGGGGATCAGGACCAGTTTCCCCACCAGAGCGTAGTGGGGGGGGAAGAGTCACATGTGTCAGGGCCAGCGTCTCCTCCAGCGGGGAGAGAAAGTGAGTCAGGGCTGACCACGCCTCCAACGGAGGGGAGGTCAGTTGCAGCTAGCCCCCCCAGAGGGGGAAGCAGTGACAGCAGCAGTGAAACGGTCAGGAGGAAAGTTACTGGCCGGGCGCGCGCGCCAAGTTCAAATGTACAGGCGCGGGGGACAGCAGGAGACCCGGATGGGGAACCAGCTCCTAAAGCCCGCCGGAGGGAGGGGGAAGGCTCAGGGGATTCAGCGTCAGAAGAGTGTCTTCGAAGCTACAAACATGAGTCTGACCAAACTGCGGGAGGCAGTGGAAGACAGGAGTGCCTGGTGTGCTCTGGTCCATGGGGTCACGAAGAGTCGGACACGACTAAACGACTAAACAACAACAACAACAACCGCCCTTCATCCAGAGATCGCAGGGTGGTTCACAACATAAAAGCACAAAATAAATAATAAAACAAAAACAAGCCAATAACCATCTCCTCCCACAAACACCTTTAAAAGGCCATGTATTGTTTAATTAGCCAGAGGCCAAGGAGAAAGGGAATGACTTTGCCTGGTGCCTAAATAGATGTAATGAAAGTGCCAGGCAAACCTACAGAAAAGACCTGTTCTCATGTTGCAGGCCTCTCATGTAGAGGGTAATAAATAAAGGCCTCAGATGATGATTGCAGAGTCTGGGTTTGTTCATATGGGACAAGGCAGTCCTTGAGGTATTGTGGTCCTGAGCTCTTTAAGGCTTTATAGGTCAAATTACAATATAATTTGAGACTATTAGGTATTTTTCAGAGGTGATGAAGAATGAACATTCAGAGTTGGCATGCTATATGACTCAGAGAAAATTTAGATCTGAAAACCATATATTAAAATCTGGAACCAGAAACATATATATTCAAGTTTGCAAAGATGTTTTAGATTATTGTAAGAATTTGATGTTTTTATTTGCTCTTTTTATTTTTATTTTTGCCAATATATCTATTTAAGATAGAATCTGTAAACTAGATAATTTATTTTTACAGTTCCTGGCAGGTGAACTCTGTCCAAATTCTGTACAAAATACACTTTCGTTATGTTGTAGTTACAGATTTTTCCATGTTGTAAGCTGCCTTGAGCAAGTTCTGAACTGTGGAAAGGTGGCTTACAAATAAAATTATGTCTGTATGTATGTATGTATGTATGTACTGTATGTACAGTATGTGTGTAAAAGAGGTGGGATCTAAATGTAAGAAAACATTTATTTTTAATTAATTCTGTGACTATGCAATGGTCCCAATCAGAATTTCACCCCCAGCATTCACACTTACTATTTATAATGGGAGGATATAGGAAGCATAGTAGGGACAGAGGTTACAGCTTTCTCCCGCAGCATGCCGTAACCCAGATCCAGCTTAGGGCACTGTCAGCCATTTTTTTAAAAAACAGAACATCTGGTCCATGAGAACAGAGATGTGAATTCGTCCAAGCACAAGACTCACTCCTTCAAAGACTCAAAGCACAATCATTAAGAAGCAGTAACTTTATTTTATTGATTCCTAGTCTATATTCAGGCGTGACTTCAGACAAAATCCTTATGACTGACCTCTTCACACGAATCAGGGCATGACAAACTTAGAATATTATTGATTTAGAACAAAATGTTATGAAGGCTTCACCACAAGCTTGGCTCTTTAGTTACTCAGAAAATCTATTGATGGCTCATTATCATCTTGCTACGCAAGAGCTGTATTCACAGCACAGGCATACTTTGGAAATATTGCGGGTTTAGTTTCACTGGATAAATCAGGTCCTCCCTTAAAGAAGGCACGTATTGTGGTGAGACCTGGAAAACCGACACCCTGTGTTGTGGGTGGGTACTATTGGTCAGCCACAACACCCGATTGGTAGGTCCCTCAAAGCTGGGTACAATCTGGCCAATGGGACACAGTCCAAACGGTTCGAGGGACCTATTTATGCCCATGCACGTGACCCAGAGCTTCCTCTTTTGGCACGTGCATTCGGAACACCCGCCCACCTCTCCCTACTTTTAGGGCTTTTCGCTTGACCTTGCTATGCGGTCGTGTGTTGTCTGTCGTTGGGACAGGGGCACGACAGGACTTTTCCCCGCTTGGCTAATTGGCTGTTGTCATTTGGGTTTCGCCTGCCGTGTAGCAAATCATCACAACTTGTAAGGTTGTGGATAGGCTCTGGTTCAGGTGATAGGGATGGGAGAACGCTCTCGCCATCCCTATGTGAAGGGTATTCCATTAAAGGAATCCAGGGACTCAATGGTTTGGTCAACCCTGAGAGGAGGTTGTGCCTGTGCCTGAGTCCAGGGGGACATTTGGGTGGCGGAGTTAGCCCGTTCCCAGCTTTCCACTTATCCAGGTGTTCACCCTTGGCTGACCTATGCTGCAACCCTGGGCCAGCACTACCTACATGGCAGGGAGCTAACCGAACCAGAGCCTATGCAACCAATCACTTTCTGTAATCAATAAAATTGTGGCCTAAATTCTGCCAAAAACCAAACCAAAATTCCGAGTCAAGTGTGAATTTATTTCAGGGAGAGGTTTCTGGGTCTGAACACGCAAAATGAAGATCACAATAAAAGGAGTCACTTGTTTTTTGTGTTTCCAAGTGCATATAAAAGCTTTGTTTACATTATATTGTAGTCTATTAAACCAGACCCCTACCCCCTGGCTGCAGGGGCAGGAGTGGGAGAAACCGCCACCAGCTGTAACCAGCTCCACTCCCAAGCACAGAAGAGGGGCAGCGGCAGGTAGGTAAGCTGCCTGCAGCCACACCCTTATTCTTTTAAGGAGCAAGATCTGTGAAGCACAGTAAAGTGAATTGCAATAAAATGAGGTGTGCCTTACAATATTTTTCAAAAAAAAATAATATAGTATTTCAGAGTAAATAAAAATAAGCATTGATTGGGTAGGACTATATTTAATTACTTTTTTTAAAAAAAAGGCTCTGCTATGCTAAGAAATAAATCCCTGCAAAAATCTCTGCAAAGAAAATGTCCTTTAGGAGCCAAGTAAACTAAATGAGGCTCTGATGACGCAAATGGAAAAAAACCACACAAATATGCTTGGCGCTTTCTAGTGCATGGCAGATATTTTTCTAAATGCCAGTCTATAAACACTGGCGATCTAGATTCACGTCTCCTGAGTGATTAGTACAAATACTCTGGAAATGATTCAGAAGGGAGAAAACCTGCACACGGAAAACCTGTGGTTCAGAAAAATGACAATAAAGGTCCCTAGAAGGCAAAGTATAAACAGTAACAAGACCCAGAATATAAGAAAAAAAATAAATTTCAACAGCTCAGCCTTTGTAAGTTCTTCTTTTTTTTCAACTGTCCTTGGAAGGAGTGATAACATCCAAACTCCTTCCAAGGGCAACTGAAAAAAATTGACAGAACTGAAAAAGATTGAGCTGTCCAGACAGATTTTTTTCCCCAACTGGTATTCTGTCTTCTGTCTTGTATTTTCTTACAAACATTATTTGGCTTTGTTTTCACTGTATATTTATTGATGTAGCTTATGCCATATACACTAAGTACAATATAGTACCTTTCTTATATTTCAGGTCTTGTTACTGTTCGTGCTTTGGCTTCTAGGGACACTTGTTTTTCTTTATCCTAAGGATTTGGTTCTGTGGAAACATAGGTTTACTTATAATGACAATGATAAGGAGAAACTTTTACAGGGGAAGTTTTTATTTGGTGCTGTTGGAAAGTGTGTGAATGACATTAATTGGCAAAATTGGGAAAAGTTAAAGAAAAAAACAGATTCATGTGGATTTACATACTTCTATTCTTTCTTAATACTCTAAATCAGATAGAATCCCCAAAGGTTTAAGGTTTTTTTTTTAAGTCCAGGTTTATTTATCCAGGAAACGGAATTTAAAAACAAATGAATAAATCTTCTATGAATTTAATGTTACTAATTGAATGTTCTAATATAGAAATAGAAAATTTAGATTAAACTATCCAGAACTGCAAAGCTAGTTTAGAATTTAACAGTATACAACAGTCTAATCAATGCACCACAACACCAATGCCACCAGCTTATGTAGACATAGAGTTGACAGGGTAGTAGTATTTAATGTTCTAACCTTTATCTGATAAGCATAGAAACAGGTCAAATAATTTCAAAAATGCCTTAGATTTAATATTTTTTCAAGCCTCAGAATTTTCTGCAGTAATTTCCACTTAATCTATTTTCTGCAGTCTCAAACAAACAGGTTTAATTTCCCAAAGAGTTAAGTATATAAACAAGAGCAGTCATGGTCTCACTAAATAGTCATTAGTGGGTTGAAGTTGTTCTTCTTCAGGTCTGACCACTAGCAATATAGGTCAGCTGCATTACACATGCTTAAATGCTTCCATGAACCACATACTATAATATCTACCCATTTGTCAAGAGGAACTGCTGTGCTTTGAGTAAATGTCAGAGAAATGGCATTTTCTCAACCAATAAAACCAATAAATTAAATAATTATGCTGCTGGCTTTCCACATAATATTCTCCTCTCTCTCTCTCTCTCTCTCTCTCTCTCTTTCTCTCTCTCTCTCTCTGAACTCACTGATAGATTTCTGTAGTTGGAGCTGAATTTAAAAGTATTTTGCCAAGTACAACTACATTCTTCTGAATTATTTTACTGGACATGATCCCACTTACTGAGACTTGGCCTGATATGGCATTATCTAAGTAAATCTGCTACCACTTAGAATCATAGAATTGTAAAGTTGGAGGGAACCCAAGGGTGACCTATTATTCCAACCCCCTACAATGCAGGAATCACAACTAGATCATCCATGACAGGTTGCAATCCAATATCTGCTTAAAAACCTCTAATGAAGCAGAGTCATGGGAGTCTGTTCCACTGTCGAACAACTCATACTGTCAGACAGTTCTCCCTGATATTTAGTTGGAACTTCCTTTCTTGTAACTAGACGCATCAGAGTAGGACCGTATGGAGGTTAGAAAGTGCAGCAGGGTGTGCTCTGGTACACCTAGGGCTCACTGCAGTCGCTGAAATGTAGTGCTGCTGTCAATGAGCAGCAAGTAAGAGGATAGGGAGAAGAGGAACTGATGGCAGCCACACTGAACAGCCAGTCTCCCTGATCCACTTCCTTGCCACCAAGTGACAACAACCATTAATGTCAATGGAACATAGGACATTTATATTCTACCTCAGTATGAGCCACACTGTCAGGGACACGCTCAGCAGAGAGGAATCTCCAGAGGAAGAGGAATTGGCTGCACCTGAGTCACCAAGAAGTAGGAGGCGGAACAAGCGATTAGAGCAGAGGCGGGCCAGCAGGAGGCGGGGAAGGACGTGGCATATATCTGGCCTTGGGAGAGGTCAGAAGCCAGTCAAGTCAACTGACTCCAATGGCGAAGGATGAGTTGTGGAAGCTTGGACTGCTGTAAGCCTGTTACTGAGAAATAAACCTCAGCTACTTAAACTGCCAGCATTCCATGTCTTGTGTGGGAGAAGCGCTAAACCTGACACACACTAACTGGCGGCAGCTCTCCACAGTTTCAGAAAGGGGTATTCCTCACCCAAACCAGGATCTTCTGCATAAGAGACAGATGCTCTACCACTGAACTACAGACCTTCCCACAAGCAATACCTTCTGTTCATCCAGAGACCCAAAATTCCATAGTGAAGTGGCCATTTTCCTAAAATCCTAGCTGGAATCTCAGAAGGAATTTTACTACAGTGGTACTTTGGTTCTCAAACTTAATCCCTTCCCGGAAGTCTGTTCCAAAACCAAGGCGCGCTTTCCCATAGAAAGTAATGCAAAATGGATTAATCTGTTCCAGACTTTTAAAAACAACCCCTAAAACAGCAATTTAACATGAATTTTACTATCTTATGAGACCATTGATCCAAAAAATGAAAGCAATAAACAATGTACTGTACTAGAAAATAAATAAAACAGTATTGTAGATGATAAAAATTAAAATATTTTTTTCTTACCTGCACTGATGACAGTCATTTTATTCATTTCTGCAGTCACACAATCAATCAATCAATCAGTAGCTGAACTGGGATCCACACAGTCACAAAAGTAAATTAAATGGAAACGCCTCAAAACAAAAAATGCAGAATAAATAGCAAAAACAAAAGCACCAAATATAAGCTCCAAATATCACCTCAGAACACTGCAATCAGAAATGGAAGGCTTGAATTACAATGGGGGGGGCACACAAATTAGCAGTGCAACAGGAAACACAGGGGGACTCAAAACAGAGCAGGTTCAGCTTCCAAAAAAAAGTTCAAAAAGCAGAAAACCTACTTCCGGTTTTGTAGCGTTCAGGTTCCAAGTTGTTCATGAACTAAGCTGTTCGAAAACTGAGGTACCACTGTATAAGGAACAGGGTCTTATGCTTACATAACAACATAGAGCCCTGCTGGATCATGCCAAAGACTCGTCTAGTTCAGCAATTTTCACAATGGCCAATCAGAGACATGGGGAAGCCGATGGACACAGAAGTTATTACAGTATTTTTCCATGTATTAGATGAGGTTTTTTGACTAAAAAATTGTGTCAAAAAACTGAGGTCGTCCAATACATGGGTAGTGACATGGGGGGAGAAGTGGCGCGCCCACCAGCCAGCCAGTTGGAGAGAGTGCAACTTCCCCCAATGCCGCAGTGAGAGGGAAACGATCTAGGGAGTGTTTCCTGCCCGAAGCTGCGTGGGGGGAGAAGCTCAACAGCTTTGGGCCATCTCCCCTCATTTTCTTAAAACTGAGTCCCCAAAAATAGGGGGGGTCTGATACATGGGGGCTTCTTATAGACGGAAAAGTACGATATACTCCTGTGGCAAATATGCCATTTCAGCCTGAGGAGGCTATGAAAAGGAACTGACACCAAATAGCCTTTCAGCCTTCTGTTATGCCCACTGTGAGCAGCCTCCGAGTGGCAGCTTCATCTGTACCACAAGCCCATACTCAGTACTTAGTTCAATGTGTGATGACGCTTACTCACTTCCCCAAAGTGCTTTGAGAGCCATGAATGAAAAGGTCAATATAAAGTGCTACATGCTATTAATTACTGTTATTATATCTGGCAGTACACCTCTTTATTTTTGACAGTCTGTCATTGAAAAGTTTTGTATGAATGCTCCAGATTAGATTAGAATGGCATACTGTATTGTTTTCCTTAATGTCAAAATACTTTTAACAGCCTACACATTCCTTTGCTTTCTGCTAAAATGCCCAGAAAAATTGGCATGAATATGACAGCATTCATATTCATTTTAGTATTAGCAATAATAACATTAATAATTTGATTGTTCCAGTTTTGTTTTGTATTCTATTATTTATTTATTGTATGCTGTAAAGCCACTCTGGGAATCATAGTGGAAGTGTGGAGCGTAAAGAATTTGTTTTCAATCAGGACAGTATCAAAAAAACTGGAACAGTTTTGCTGCTCTGCATTTAAGCTATTATAACACAGACTTGTGTACACTGCAAATACTTCATGGTAGTAATCAACACATTTAAACAGAGATTAAATAGAGCATTAATACATTTTAGGGGATCTCAGCATGAGTCATCCACAGAAGGCTAAAAGTCCTCTGCTAAATACTATTTTCATTATTAGAGTGAATTAAGGTAATCTACAAGGTTACCATGGATCAATGTGACCAGACTATTCTCATCCAAGGCACTCCAAACCATAAGAGTCACCTGTGATTCCAGCGACAACGATGGATCAAAAAGCAGCTCTAAGCTACAAACCTGTTCTTTGAAGGAGCATGCAGATATTCTTCAGGTGCACAGGGTGGACCTAAGCCCCATTTTAAGATAGTAAGAAAAAGATTGTCATGCTGTCACTCAATGATGCCATCAGGGCAGACTTTAGGGCAGGATTCCAGGGCCCGACTCAGCAGAAGGAGAAGGTTTCTTCTGGTGGGTTATATCCACCTTATTAATCATTTTTGGCCATAATAAAGGGCCAAAAAATAAAGGGCCTCAACAGCCCACTTGATCTGAATGGTATGCATCAGTATGCAGATGACACCCAACTCTACCTCTCCTTTAAATCAGAACCAGTGAAGGCAGTGAAGGTCCTGTGTGAGTGCCTGGAGGCAGTTGGAGGATGGATGGTGGCTAACAGATTGAGGTTGAATCCTGACAAGACAGAAGTACTGTTTTTGGGGGACAGGGGGCAGGCAGGTGTGGGGGACTCCCTGGTCCTGAATGGGGTAACTGTGCCCCTGAAGGACCAGGTGCGCAGCATGGGAGTCATTTTGGACTCACAGCTATCCATGGAGGCGCAGGTTAATTCTGTGTCCAGGGCGGCTGTCTACCAGCTCCACCTGGTACGCAGGCTAAGACCCTACCTGCCCGCAGACTGTCTCGCCAGAGTGGTGCATGCTCTTAGTTATCTCCCACTTGGACTTCTGCAATGCGCTCTACATGGGGCTACCTTTGAAGGTGACCCAGAAACTGCAATTAATCCAGAATGCAGCAGCTAGACTGGTGACTGGGAATGGCCACCGAGACCACATAACACCGGTCCTGAGAGATCTGAATTGGCTCCGAATTCATTTCTGAGCACAATTCAAAGTGTTGATGCTGACCTTTAAAGCCCTAAACGGCCTCGGTCCTGTATACCTGAAGGAGCGTCTCCACCCCCATTGTTCAGCCTGGACACTGAGATCCAGCGCCGAGGGCCTTCTGGCGGTTCCCTCACTGCGAGAAGTGAGGCTACAGGGAACCAGACAGAGGGCCTTCTTGGTAGTGGCGCCCACCCTGTGGAACACCCTCCCTTCAGATGTGAAGGAAATAAGCAGCTATCCTATCTTTAAAAGACATCTGAAGGCAGCCCTGTTTAGGGAAGTTTTTAATATTTAATGCTGTACTGTTTTAAACATTTGATTGGGAGCCGCCCAGAGTGGCTGGGGAGACTCAGCCAGATGGGCGGGGTATAAATAATAAATTAGTAGTAGTAGTAGTAGTATCTTGTGTCCTCAATTTTACTCTGGGTAATAAGTAAGCAGGAGAATATTAACAGCCAAATAGAATGAGATCTCTTGTTGGCAATGACTAGGTGATAATGACCAGCTCAAGAACCTTAAAAAAGGAGAACGTTTCCCTAGCAGTGACAGAAGCTTCTTTGGCTGACAAATCATAAGCCTTGGAAAGTAATATCTCTCTAATAACAAGGGGAGTTGGCTACCAATTTAGAATAGAACTGCTATACAACTGATATGGCAGAGTCAAGAAAATGCTTTGAACTTTTCCGTGATAGTTCTCAGTGGGGCGGGGGGGAACCAATATTGACTTTTAAACTAAGAATTAATGCTCATTTGATCAAAGGCTCGTTGTTACCATGACAGCAGGCTAGAATCAAAGTTGATTCCTTTGGCTATTTCTGCTAAGAGTCAGAAGATGCCTTTCCAAAAGGGCACCACAGAAAATGTTTCTGATCAAACCAGGGCAAACCTCCACATGACCTGTTTACTCAGGATTCATCCTGATTTGCTGGTATAAAGCATATTCAGAGGTTAAACTGTGTCCATTCTTTATTGAGCATTCATCATGATTTGTTTGCGGGGAGTTTTCATGACAATATAAGCAGACATCCTGATTTCCTTGTGATGTGTTTATACATCTTCCCGTTAGTCAGTTGTGTATTCCCATTAGTCAGTTGTTTATCACTTTCCTATCTGAATTAAGTCTGTGGAGTGTTTAAGTGGCTATGTTGTGCCAGAAAATCAAAGCATATTTATTCACTTTAATTGCACAGCTCTAAATTTCCAGTGTGTAATGTGTAATTGAATCCCTTCCACAAAATACTGATAGTCTGGAGGTGGGGCTGGTATTCCAAAAGTGGGAGAAAGGTCTATTTGCTTCCAGGCAAGTTACTATTGACATTTTATAGCTATTGGGATAATAATGTTCTTCTATTAATTTTATAGCTATCAGGATAATAATGTTCTTCTATTATTTTTTCTCATTTGTTTCTGAGTATCTTTCAGAAAACATTTCAGCTGAATGGCTTCTGAAAGTTAGATCTACTAAATCCCATATTTCATTTACTTCTGGTATTAATGGCAAAAGCTATTAAAATACTGTATTCCCATATTATTTTTAATTTATTTATGTAGGGTATTTGTAGGCTGTTTTTTCCATTAAAAAGCACTCTCCCAACCAGAGAACAAGAAATTAAAAAGTATTTACAAACACGGCTAAAAACAATGAAATAAAAATAGAACTGAACAAACAGCAGGACAATAAAACACCCACAGACCAAGACACACAATAAAAACAGCAAAATCATTTCAGACATCAGTCTCATTGAGTTCAATGGAGTTTACTCCCAGATGAATCAAAATCAATAAAACTAATAATAATATTTGGATTAATAAAAAAAAAATCTTGACTTGGTGCAGAAAAAGCACAGGGGCAATCATAAAGCAATAAATTATGTTCTGTTGTACAAAGAACGTGAAAACATAAAATGCTATATATCCAGAAATAACTTGAGATGCAAGAGAACAAAAATATGTACATGCTTGCATACAAACAGTTGCAAAAATAGCACATCTCCTGTGCTTGAAGCTGCTTGCAACCAGTTACTGCGCAGAGATTAGCACATGCTGTTTCACAAAGCAATTCTGCAAGTATTACCTGTGACAGCCTGCCCAAATGTCTCACACTTCTTACAGCTGATAGATTTGTTTATTTTATTTATTTTAAAATGCCCACCCCTCTTTTTGAGGAACTTCTTCCAGAAGGTGGCCTACAATCTTCAGTAAAATCCATCCCTTCTAAACAATAAAATATAAAATAATATATTCAGAAACTCGTTTTGAAAAAAACTTGCAGAATTACAGATGGTGGAAAATATTACCTGGGCCAATTGCCATACTAGGCAATAGTTGCTTGTGAACCTAAATGTTGCCCTATTCACCTTTCTAAGCACATAGGAAACTGTCTCATACCAGGTCAGACAAGTTACCAATCTAGCCCAGGATGGGTAACATATTTTTGACTAAGACCTGCAGAAAGTTCCAGGTTTTCTCCCTGGCATCTCCAGGTAGGGCTGGGAAAGTCTCTTGTCTGAAATGGAGCCACGTGGTGTAGATAATATCAAGCTAGATGGACCAATGTTCAGACTTCCTATGTTCCTAAAATGGATTTGGCCTGAACAGCCCTACAAATAGAGTACTATCCTCTGACAGCCTAGCCACTGTCAGTTAGAATGCCTCCACTCTAATCCTAACCCTTGCAGCATTCCACAATGGGGATACATATATTTTTGAAATCAGCTTCTTTCCCTGGAGAGGGCTTTGAGTTTGCCATGTTCAACTTGAAATGCACCAACAATCTGCAAAACTAGCATAGCCAAGATATCAAAAAGTGCATCTTATTGTAAGCGTCAATGGTGGGGACCCATTTTTATTTTTAGAGTAATGGTTAGGCATTTTTTGGACATGCTTTGAATTAGAGGTCTCCTTTGGGGCATGAGATTCCTTGAAACCTCACCAGTGCTGAGTTCCACTCAACAACGGAAGCAGGAAGATTCTACTTTTAACCAATCTCCCTGTGTAGTTATTAGCTAGATGTTCTTTAAAGGTAAAGGGACGTCCAGTCGTGGACGACTCTGGGGTTGCGGCGCTCATCTCGCTTTAGTGGCCAAGGGAGCCGGAGTACAGCTTCCAGGTCATGTGGGCAGCATGACTAAGCCACTTCTGGCGAACCAGAGCAGCTCACGGAAACGCTGTTTACCTTCCCGCTGGAGTGGTACCTATTTATCTACTTGCACTGCATGCTTTTGAACTGCTAGGTTGGCAGGAGCAGGGACCAAGCAATGGGAGCTCACCCTGTTGCGGGGATTTGAACCACCGACCTTCTGATTGGCAAGCCTTAGGTTCTGTGGTTTAACCCACAGCGCCACCCGCATCCCTAGATGTTCTTTAGGCGATTCTTATTTTACAATTATGTTATGCATTAAATTAAATTTTTTAAAATTATTTTTGCAAGAAGACCTTAATAATGTGCCTGGAAGAAAGTACATAACAATTAAATTAATGAACACAGAGAACATGTTAATTTTTTCACATTTGCATTGCATTGTCTTGCATTTGTAATGACAACAGTTCAACCAGGACTCCACTCAAAAAATACCTAGTTGCTACTAGAATCCAATGTACTGGTATGAAAAGTTTTAGTGAGGCTGGGGCAAATGGAAAATAATATTCTATCTCCCAGTTGTTTGCTACATTCAGCTTCTGAAGGTTATTACCCTGTGGTCACAACAGTACAAAGCCCAAAGTTGTTTAAAATGCTTTCAAAATAAAGTATTCTAAAATATAGATGGAAAACCTGTGGCCCTTCAGGAGTTGCTGGACTCCCATCAGACCAAGTGAGCATGGCCATGGTGATGGAAATTTCCAAAATATGTAGCTCCAAATGCAAGTACTTGGCTCTTTTGAAACTCTGGTTTGCTGTTTTCAGTTGGACATTAGTTTAAGCACTGTGAGAGTGAAATACTCACTTGTTATTGACAATGCATACTATTCTCTAGGATATTGTGGAATAAGCAGTAAAGTTGAGATGAATCCAAACTATAAAAAGCTCATGGTGTGCCCTCAAATGCCAATTACAAGCAGCTACGCCGATCTCTCGCCAATTTGAAATGTCCCTCAGGGATGCCAATTAGTGGTGGTTCTGATGTGGACATTTACAAACTCCTTATTAAGGCATGCTGTTTCTCAGTAGGTTAACAAGGAATTGAGATTTAGACTCCACTGGGAACACCAAAAAACACCCACGGAATGAGAAGTGTGTGGTTTCCAAAATTCTACTTCAATATCCACATGTTAGAAGAAGCTCAAGAGTGAACATTGTTTTCAGTACTGAGATCAATATTGTAAATGTACAAAACGTATTTACAATTATTTAAATCTTCACACGTTGCCATCCATGAGCAGAGCTAAATGTATTGACTGAATCCAACTGCAGAATTAAAATGATGCAGTGTTCATGACATCAACCAAAGTTTAGAGGCAACTGACATGACCCTGGCAGCCCCAAGCAGTAACAGTTTGAAATGAGTCCATTGTCTTTCAGTGTTCAGTTGGAACTTCCATTTTCTGAGCAGCTGAAACTGAGCATTCATTTCACTGTCTTCGGTGCATTACCACTGAACATGGCCTTAATGCAAAGAAGACTGGTAGTATTAATACTGTGGTATGAACCTAAACATTGTTTTATCCCAGAATCTAGCTGGATTTTACCTCTGGCAATGGGGTAGCACCCTTTACTGCATACAAGGACAACAGGGTACCTTGAATGGCACAGGGCAGGCCATACGGCCATGGAAAATAGTCACTCTAGTTTCAAAGAGGAAGCATTTCAGAATGCACTTCCTTACTTTTTTCTACAGACCGCACAGTACCATTCACTTCTGAGGAATAAAGAGGAACATCTGGGGATATCATATGGGTGAAAAGTTAGTACTGTCCTCATCACTTGACACTGGCTAGCCTGGCCTCTGTTGACACTGATCCCTGTCTGCGTTTGGGCATACAAAATATATTTTTGTCCACAGAGAACACAAAAACATTACACTTTCATCTTCAGAGATCTGCACATTCTGCAATAGCCGTTTTTTTCTTTTAAAAAATATACAGTTGAGCATAATAGCTCTTGAAACTTTTGTACATTTTACAATGGTGGAGAAAACTTCTTTGAAATGAACAACCCTGACTTTATCCTGCAGAGAGAAGGGAAGTATGACAGTGGTGACATTTTAAAGCCCAGCAGTCTTTTTTCCCACCAAAAGAAGCCCCCCCCAAGGATTCTCCCATGTGTTCCATAATGACTGAACTTCTTAGCCAATTTGTTTCATTTTCTTGCTTCATACTGGCTTCCTTTAACATTGTGTGAGTGCATAAAAAAGATTAGCAGTGCTGGCACTGAATCAGTGTCATGAACTGATAAAAGCTAATCTACATCCTATGCTCATCAAAAAGGCTCTATCACATTGTGGCTTGGGTAACTGCCCAATGATGATTACGAACAAATTTTCAGCTTTATGGAATTTACCCAGAACATTGGACTCGTGTTCAAAACTAGTATTTCAAATACTATTTACTCTTATACTTGTTCTGCCAGTATTGTCTACTCTGGCAGGCAGTGGCTTTCTAAAGCCTCAGACAGAGAGCTTTCTCAGTGCTGTTTTCAGTGAAGCTTTTTGACTATGCCAGGGGTTGAACATTGGACCTTCTGCATGCAAACCTTGCTGTGCCCTAGCAATAAGCTATGGGCATTACACATTTCTATGATTCCATTCCCATCACCATTACTCTGTGGCTCAAACTTCTGCCACTTCAGTGAAGCCAGGGGGCTGTTCAGGAATCAAGGTGCTCCAGATAGCAGTGGAGCTGTCCAGCAGATGATTCACCACGAAAAATCTGAAGTAATGCTTCATCAACAGCTAGCCCCAAACTCAAGAACTATCTAGCCATCTCTGCTGTCTCATCCCTTACAGATAAGGGCCCTGAGGCAAAGTACAAGAGGAATATGGCTTTCTCATCATGGCCAGAGCTTGGGGACATTCAGTCCTCTGGTGTCATGGTCTGGCTGGACGCAGAGGAGCGGTGGGAGGCACCAGCAAGGGACGAAGGACTGGTGGTGGGATGACAATGAGTGGTCCAATTTACACTGTCCCATAATAATCTCCATCTGACATTCTATTTTCATGATCTTAGGCTTGTTGATTATCGCTTCAAGTGGGCATTAGGAAAAGGAAAAAATGTCTTTATAAGGGAGGTAACTTTTGCATTGGTCAAACACCTCAGACAGGTGATTTCCAGCATGAAGGAAAGAGTGATAATTACTTGGAGATCCACCTTCTGTAATTATTCCAAATGCTTGCTGTGTGTGGTATTATTCTATCAGTTTGTCCTAGTGGCAGCAGGTAAGCCTTTTTTTTTATCAGCAGCTATGCGTCAAAAAGGTAGTTTTGTCACAACCATGTATGCTGCCTGAAATCATTGCCCTCAAACTATGCAAAATCAGTATTGCCTCTCCAAATTCTAATTAACAGATCAACACATGCTACATGACATACAACACTTCCTTCAGGACATCTTCATCACATTTAGATATGCAGCAGAAGGCAGTTGTTACTTTCTCAGTTGGAAAACAACCACATACTGACAAATAGGAGGTGCAACTTATTAACAGAAAATGCTTAGCACAATAGCCTTTGCATGGAGCAGAATTAAACTGAAATGAGCTTATCGGTCAAGTGGATAATTATATGTAATTATTGTAAAACGTGTCTGGTGCTGGCTAATTTCCTCTTCCGGATAGATTTCCTCCAGTAGATTTGTAGGAGTATATTGTGCACTGGCCCACAAAATAAAACCTGCCTGCACATGCTTTAGACAACTGAACTTCATATTCATGAACGTATTGTGAATGATCACAACAGTAGTTTCTTTATATACACATAAATACTCCTTTACAGACACAAGCTAAAATCTTTTTACTTTAGCCTAAATTCCAAAAACTTCAGTAGAACACATATGCACGTATATGTGCTTTGCAATCCATACTCATCAAATGTAAGGGGGGTTGAAGCATATACTTGAATTTATGCATTTATCTTAGCAATCACAGATTAATTGAAAGTGCTCTGGTTGGGAGAATCCTTGAGATTTATTGTAATCATCACCATTATTATTCATTAATGTATACAAGCACGGCTAGATGGGAAATAATAGTGCTTCATGCTGGTAAAACTAATACTAAAGAGATGACAAGATACATGTGATGAGCTAAGGCAGAGAAAATGAGGTGAGTGAAAGATGAAAATAATGGTATTCAACAGAGAGGAATGGTTGTTTTGCCATAAGAAACAGCCAGATAAATAACACAGAAGGGTAATATTGTAAAATGTTGGAAAGAAGGGATCAAGAGTTTGTTTTGGTGCAAAAGTACAAAGAAAATAATGAAAGCAACCGACCTACCAGGCAGCTCAAATGTGTCTGCATGGTAGTAAGTCCTATTTAGATCAATGGGATTTACATTTGACTAGACATCACTTCTCGCAGTGAGGGAACCGCCAGAAGGCCCTCAGTGCTGGATGCCAGTGTTTGGGCTCAAGCATATGAGGAGACAACCTCCCTACAGTCGCACCATGAAACTACGTACGACTGTTCACTCTTCCTCCATTCAAGGCATCCATCCAAAAAAAGATATCTGCCAGCTTACTCCCTTAATTAAAGGAACACTGGTCCTCCTGCATGCACAAGGCCATAAGGATCTAAACTGCACACCTAGAAACAAAGAAAGCAGAACTTAGCTGCAATTTAAACCCACTATTATAAAACTGCAAAACTTCATAAGCCTCTGAAGCATCAACAGGTAGAGAGAGAATGAACGACTGAATGAATGCAATATTTATAGAACAGGCTGTAATAAAAGCAGCTGTTAAGTGCTGTATATTTACAACTCATGTATGTCACCACACAAGAAACATTTCTATGGGCAAACAGAACAGTTGCTCTGTTGGTAAATGGAACTGTGTGGAACAATTAAAGCTCTGGCTTTTCAAAATGTGTTTTCATATGCATTGCCTCAGAAAGTGTCAAATTATTTTAGTAATCCTGAAATAAAACATGACACGGTTTTGACACTGTTTATTCCATAGTATGTACAGTAACTTCTTTTGCAGACGAGAATTCATTTTATATAACCCTGCTGCTGGAATGAACTGGAAACTGAAAGTCATGAGAGGAATAAATTTGACGTTTTTAAAAAAAGAAATAAAAATGGGGATGGATCTTGGCACTGAGATAGGAACATTGAATGCTGCCTTATCCTGAGTCAGACCCCCAGTCAATACAATAGCTCAATACTTTCTACAATCACCAGCAATTACTTTCCAGAATTGGAGAAAGGTTCTTGCAGCCTACCTGGAAATGCCTGGGATTGAACCTAGAACCTTCTACGTGCAAAGCAGATGCTCTATTACTAAAGCAGATACTCTGGTCCTTCTCTGTATTATGAACACAATAAGCGCCCTTCTGGATGAAGCTAAGGACCCATCTCATCCAGCAACTTGTCTTCACAGCGACTACCAGATGCCTATGAGAAACCTGCAAATAAGATCTGAATACAACAGCAGTCTCTCACCTATGATTCCCATCAACTGGTATTCAAAGGTGTTAAATGAGAGACTGGGCTTTCCTGTTCATGGCCTCCAAATTATGGAATCCCCCCCCAAGCCCACTCCAAGGATTATTCCTTTTCTTAGAGCATATGAGAAGATAGCCTCATTTACAGTAGCCATAAACTGACCAGGCCATGTCCTAGGAGCCGAGTAAAAATGCCCAAAGGGTGAATGTATTTCATTCTCCACAGGGCAAAAAGTACCAAATTAGTGTTTTTTTTCTAAATAAGTAAGAAGTTTGCATGAAATATAAAAAGGACACAATGCTCCCAAAGTGAGCGTTACTCACAACTTGCTACAGCTACTTTGATCACATCAAAAAATCTGAAAAATAGTCATATTCTTCACTCTAGCATGGCCTTCTTGTCTACCTTAGTTACAACTCCTACAACCTCCTACAACTGTTGGTTACTACTCAGATATTGGAAGCAGGAGAAAAAATACAAAAGCACATTATTCCAATGTGTTTTGGACCCTGCTGGTCCTTCTTTAGGAAATTCAGGTAAATAATGATTTAACATTTATGTTTGCTGTTGCCTTTTTTCTTACTAAGAAAGCTACACAGTGTGGTTGCTTGACTATTCAACTCTGGGCAGTGAAATGTGAAGAATACTCATGGGGAAAGAGATAAGCATCATATGCATGTGCATACACATATTAGGAAAGACTGAGCATGACATAGAATCAAACCGTATTCAAAAGACAGTCAAACAGCAGTATTTTGCATCTGCCACCAACTTAGCCTAATACAGAGCAACATCTTTCATTATTATTCAAGCCTAAACAGAATTTTCTTAAATCTGAGATTTGGGTGCAATTTGGAAAGCCAGAAAGCTAAAAGGATGGAGCACAATGCCTATTTGATTCACCTACCACCCAGTATTTTACAGAAGAACCATTATTATCCTGATGTGATTCCGTAAATATTGGGACTAATATACTGCTAGGGCAACACAGTACACTTACAAAGAGTGCTGAAGACAGACTCTCACAAAAGCTCAGTAATCAACATGCATTATTTTAGTTCCCTGGTTTATTTTGCCCATTTTATTTTGCTCTCAATGTACTAAATGTGACATTCCAAATTATCAATTTGACTGGCACATCATCAGGACACTGCAGAAGCATATTTCTTTTCTGCAGGATTCACTCTTGTTATTCTTTCGCTTAATACCAACGTTGTTCATGCTGTCATCAAAATGACTGCTTTTACTAAGAATTAAGGCACATAAAGAAGCCAGTCAATAAATGCCGCAGTGGAAATAATGAATGTGGCTATGGACCAATGAAAAAATGTGGAAATGCAAAAAAAAAAAAAAACCCACAAAAACTAGATGGCATTCAATGAAGTTCAAAAGAAATACATTTCTACAAAATGGTGTGCACAATTAACCGCCAATGTTCCAGGATAATGAAAGCATCATTACATTTCGAAGGAAGAATTTATTCACCTTATCCAGAATCCTTTGAAGCTGGACAAATAAATCCTCCTTCACTGCATCACAGCAATATGCCTGACACTTCTAAGCAATAAAAAATTAAAGAAAAGCTTAACACAGTTTCTTTTATATAATAAAAACAATAACAACTTGTATCCTGCTTTTGTTAGGACCAAAATGAACTCAGCAAGGTAAACATAAAGGTTGCAATCCTATACACATCTACCCAGAAGGAAGTCTAATTGAATTTAGCCAAGTTTACTTCCAAATAAGTGGGTGCAGATATTCACTTTAAGACATAATTCTGTTATTTTGGATTTAGACAAAAGTGTTCTTTAAATGCAACCCATATTAAATGCTTATTTTATAACCAATGCAAAATGATATAATAAAAGTCAATAACCCCTTCATGGATCACTGCCTTGCCGTGGCGAAGGGGCTTGAATAACTCAGAGAAGCTATGAGCTATGCCGTGCAGGGCCACCCAAGATGGACAGGTCATAGTGGAGAGTTTTGACCAAACGTGATCCACCTGGAGCAGGAACCGGCAAGCCACTCCAGTATCCCTGCCAAGAAAACTCCATGGACAAAGACAACAGGCATATAAAAGTTATGATGCCGGAAGATGAGCCCCTCAGGTCGAAAGGTGTCCAACATGCTACTGAGGAAGAGCGGAGGACAAGTACTTCAGAGCTGATGAAGTGGCTGGGCCAAAGCCGAAAGGACGCTCAGTTGCAGATATGCCTGGAAGCGAAAGGAAAGTCCAATGCTGTAAAGAAAAATATTGCATAGGAACCTGGAATGTAAGAACCATGAACCTTGGTAAGTTGGATGTGGTCAAAAATGAGATGGCAAGAATAAATATTGACATCCTGGGCATCAGTGAACTAAAATGGACGGGAATGGGCGAATTCAGTTCGGATGACCATCACATTTACTACTGTGGTCAAGAAACCCGTAAAAGAAATGGAGTGGCCCTCATAGTCAACAAAAGAGTGACGAAAGCTGTACTGGGATGTAATCTCAAAAATGATAGAATGATCTCGATATGAATCCAAGGCAAATCCCTTATGAATACACAGTGGAAGTGAGGAACAGGTTTAAGGATTTAGATTTGGTGGACAGAGTGCCTGAAGAACTATGGATGGAGGCTTGTAACATTATACAAGAGGCAGCAACTAAAACCATCCCAATGAAAAGGAAATGCAAGAAAGCAAAGTGGCTGTCCAGCGAGGCCTTACAAATAGCGGGGGAGAGAAGGCAAGCAAAATGTGAGGGAGATAGTGAAAGATACAGGAAATTGAATGCAGATTTCCAAAAAATAGCAAGGAGAGACAAGAAGGCCTTCTTAAACGAGCAGTGCAAAGAAATAGAGGAAAACAATAGAATAGGAAAAACCAGAGATCTGTTCAAGAAAATTGGAGATATGAAAGGAACATTTCGTACAAAGATTTCCATAATAAAAGACAAAAGTGGAAAGGACATAACAGAAGCAGAAGACATCAAGAAGAGGTGGCAAGAATACACAGAGGAACTATACCAGAAAGAAATGGATGTCTCGTATACCCCAGGTAGTGGGGTTGCTGACCTTGAGCCAGACATCCTGGAGAGTGAAGTCAAATGGGCCTTAGAAAGCATTGCTAATAACAAGGCCAGTGGAAGTGATGATATTCCAGCTGAACTATTTAAAATTTTAAAAGATGATGCTGTTAAGATGCTACACTCAATATGCCAGCAGATTTGGAAAACTCAGCAGTGGCCAGAGGATTGGAGAAGAACAGTCTACATCCCAATCCCAAAGAAGGGCAGTGCCAAAGAATGCTCCAACTACCGCACAATTGCACTCATTTCACACACTAGCAAGGTTATGCTTAAAATTCTACAAGGCAGGCTTAAGCAGTATGTGGACCAAGAACTCCCAGAAGTGCAAGCTGGATTTAGAAGAGGCAGAGGAACCAGAGACCAAATTGCAAACATGCGCTGGATTATGGAGAAAGCTAGAGAGTTCCAGAAAGACATCTACTTCTGCTTCATTGACTATGCAAAAGCCTTTGACTGTGTCGACCACAGTAAACTATGGGACAGGCAACAGTCTAGAAAGCAAGCCGCATTGGGAAGCAAGTTGTGGCTTTCAATCAGCCAGCGCTTTCCCTTCAGCAAGATATAAAGTGCCCCTGCCCTCCTGTAGCTTTGCCAAAACAGCTCATTAATTGGTTTCCAAGAGACTGCCCCCTCCCTATCTCTTCCTGGGGCAGAGACTGAACTGCAGGTGTTACAGGAGGTTGTTTAAAGTCCAAATGCCTCTGAAAAGTGTGAGAAGAGAGAATGTTCTTCTTGATTTTGCTTATTTTCTATAAAACTCTGATGTCCTTTGGAGAAGGGAAGAGGTGGCAGGCAATTAATGCCTTTTGGGTCTGTTTAGAAGAGAGATGTGGAAAGAAACATCTTCTTTGATCTGAGAACAAAAGATGGGAATGGCCATTTCTCTCCACATTTACTCTGCTTGCATATTTCTTTATTTTATTTTAATTGTATTTATTCTTTAAACAAAGAACCTGGAGCAATGCATATGTCTTCAGACCATTCCCATCCAAAGGAAGGTAAACCGTGGGGCCTCACCCTTACAATTTTTCACATGAGAAGAATATAACTACCATATTTATGGCACTAACTTTCTGGTGTCAGCTAGTAAGCACTGTAACACAGCAACATCTGGTAAGGAATGAACTCAAATTGTATGATTAGTGAAAAATGTTTCCCAATGAATGTATATTTATTAGTGTATTTATTAACCAACTTTTAATAAATATTTATTTATTAATCATCCTATGAAACTAGGGTGCCCAAGCCATTTTCACTCAATAGCTGCTGCTCATTCAATGAAAGTGCATGGAAATCTGCCGTCCTCTAGCAATGGGCTGTTAGACCAGAGTGTGCCTCACACCAAATGTAAATGAATATTATGGTACAATTGTCACATAGGAGATAAGGCACTTGGGATAAATTTCATATTTAGAGGTTCAAGAGGTTCTAGGAGAAATTTAAAAAATAACAACAACCCAGAAATGATGTGTTCCCTTTATCCATTGCCGTTACTCATTCAGAAGGAGAAATTGCCAGAGTAAAGAACAAAAAATGCAATGTCCATGTTGGATAAAATTGTTAGCTACTCAGGGACAATTTTCAGTTCCTCCCTCCCAATTAAAGTTAAGTTGTTCTGACCAATTTAAAAATGGCTTCGGGGGGGGGGGTGACAGCAATCCTCTCTCAAGCAAGGATCTCCCTTCCATTTGGGTCAAGTGTCAGTTCCAATGACTCAACCATTTGTCTGCCTCAAGAAAATCTGTTGCAGCTGTTGAGTAATAATGGAAAGAGAACTTTAAATTGATCCCATATTAAACACAAAGGCATTTGGCTCTGAAAGCAGCAATGGTAACAATTACACATTTAGAAAGTTAACTCAGTTTTTCTTTGAAATATATATTGCAAACATTTAAATGGGGACATTAGTTTCGATATATCTTGGGAAGCATTAGTATGCACGGTTTTTAAAAAAGTGGTATATAGTGAAAGTTATTCATCAATGACCTAGAACTTTTGTCACCAAGAATCCTTCCCACTTATGCAAAGGTTTATAGAACAATATTTTTTTTTGTCCTTGAAATCCTGTGCCAACTTTGTTTCTGTGACTGTACTTGGTACATAAACATATAAGCAGTAAAAAGAGTTTTCAGCTCATCAAAGGCATCCTTTAAGAACATGCAAAGAAATGGCCTTGGAACCAAGAGTGGAACTATTAGCGCATCTGTTATCAGCATTCTGTTAAGAATTAGGGAGAACAATATACGGCCTTCTTCAGTCATTTTGTAATAGCTACAGAATGATTCATTTGTCACTGAAAGGTAGGATTGATATACCTGCCAGTTTTGTCAATCTTTCAAATTCAAGACATCAAAGCATCTGGATGAGCATTGACTCCCTACAGAGATAGAACGATTTACGTTGAAAGAAACACAAGAGCAAAATAGAATGAACATGAATAAAATAAAGAAGTGAAAAGAAGAGAGGCCCAAGGATGCCAAACTTTCCCAACACTCCAAAGAGGAAGGGAAGTCTATCCTAAGACACAATTCAAGATGCTGGCATTGGAATGCACACTGTCCTACATTACATGGGTCTTGTGTACCTAAGAATACCATCTACTAAGAATACCCATTTTGATCTCTGAAATCAAAGGACTGGAAAATACCAGAAGGTCATTCTGGCCTATCATCTGACAAAGAATTGTGACATTTGCACAGGGACGTGTGCAAAAGTAAGTAAATTCACACTCTACACGTTAAATACGGAGACAGATCTGTGTAGCAGCTTGATTTTATACTTCTAAAACATTTGTATTTTCCGCCTCACAATAGACCTTCATACACCTGAACCCTGCAAAGCACCTGACAGAGCCTCGTTTGAACATATCCTACTTCCTCGCACATTCTTTCTTAAGACTGTGGCTAAATGCAGACTCTATCCATAGGTCCAACCGTGGCTAATTGCTCCTCCCAGTTCCCCAGCTGGCTTGACAAAGACTTCTAGAGAACTAAAACGACAGCACACTATGTGGTAAATATTTCGGCTGGCCAAATAAAATGTATTCCCTTAATGCTGATTTTGGAATGTTTTTCAGTGTCTGAATCAAGGCCTTTAAAATGATATTGAATTGTGTAGAACACTGTCCAAGCAACTGCAGCTCCTCTCCAGAAGCAATTCGCATCACAAATCGATTGCAGCTTCCCATCCCTCATATGGCTAATCAAATAGCTGTGAACATAGCTTCTTCCACCAACAAGTGAATCCACTGCATCACAGTTGCAATGAGCAGAGTGCTTTGAATCACTCCACCCAGAAATAGTAGCATGCAGGGCAGTGACTCACCATGCAGATAGGACAATTTTCTCCACAGAGAGCTGCTTCAGTCATAATGAATGCTCTAGCCACCTACAACTGGTCACTTACAAATGTAGAAAAGATAAAGACTAATGACTAAATCTTGTCTCAGTTATGCATCTAACCTACACAACTCTGCTGCAAGAAGTCAAATGGAGCAGCAGGCAAAAGCTATTTAAATGTTCTTGGATTTACAATTGAATGTGCAAAGATTTACAAAAGTGTACAAAATATACACTAGTAATGGCCATTACCTTTCCCATATTAGTTCCTCTGTGAGCAGATCATGCACAGCCATGAAAATATTATTTCTTCCATAAGAGTGGAAAATCAAACATGGGTGTAAAATCGTCATCAAACCTTTTATTGGCATCACATACAAACATCCAAAACAAATCAATACAGGATTACCACTTCCCCAGTGGCACAAAACATTTGCTAAAAGAAAGGAGACAGAGCAGTCTATCGTCACATCTCTAGGTCTCCAGGGAGATCAGACGTCTGCAGTGTATTTCGACGACAAAAAACCAAATAGAGATATAAAATGGGTATAAAATGGAAGTCATGTGGATAAGAAGAAAAGGTAAGGATAATAACTATTCGGAATCAAGCTGATATTTTGTGGGAAGATGATTCTGGCTTTACAGTATCAGCTTCCTCATTTATTTCTTCTCCACTCTCGTGGAGTTTTTAACATCTTAGTGAATAGCATGCTTTCCCAGAGGTTTTCCAGCTCTTTGATATTGAGAAATTAAATATTAGCCTCCACATTCAAAAGGGTTGCCCTTTATTCTGTAACAAGCACAGAAAATCATTTGTGTCATACCAATCTGAATCAAAATAAAGACTTGGAAGAGCCTAAAAAGGCAGGAGTCAGTGCATATGCAAGGCAATAATTAGGTTGTATTCTAGAAGATGGGATTCGTGTTACTGTGTCTTACTTCAATGGAAATACTGGTAGGAAGCCAGCACTAGAATGGCAGCTGATCTTCAGGCCTTCAGCTTGAATTTACAAACGGGCAACTGAGAACACATTGTGGAGCCCTGGGCCCTCAATACTACTGCATGCTTTAGGTACATTCTCCTGTCAATGTGTGAATGGCATTAGTCTGCCTTACTCATGCATGGAAATCCGGACATGAGGATGGGAACTTTCGCTGATACTATACATGAGTAAGACTGCCTCCTTCAGACTACTGCTGATGACCCCTCTGGCTGGCTAATGTGTACTGCATTGTGTATAAACAACCTCGCATACATCCAGGCAGCAGAGAGCAGGGTTGTGACTAATAGATAGTCAGGGAAGATATACTTTGAACAATGGGACAGAGAGGCAGCTAGAAGCAATTCAGAAGTATGAATTTTAGAGGCAGATCATGCTCTGAGTTGCTGAAGCATCACTGGGGTACAGCTCATGATGGGGGAGAAATTTGATTCATTTTGCATTTAAATGGAAACCTACAAAATTCACAATTTCCAAAACAATATTTTTTAAAAAAAATCTGATGTCGAAATCTGATGTCGAAAATCTTATGTGGATAACTGAACTTAAGATTGGAAAGATGATAAATTAAGAGAAAGTGAAACTGACAGATTCTCCTGTTCCCAGGTGCGGCTGCTAATAAGTGAATCCCTATGTATGTGATGGGTTACAGGTATTGGCCCAGGCAGGATATAGGGACACAGGTGGTGCTGTGGTCTAAACCACTGAGCCTCTTAGGCTTGCTGATCAGAAGGCTGGCAGTTCGAATTCCCATGATGGGGTGAGCTCCCGTTGCTCTGTCCCAGCTCCTGCCAACCTAGCAGTTCGAAAGCACACCAGTAGATAAATAGGTACCGTTGTGGCAGGTAGTTAAACAGCATTTTCATGCACTCTGGTTTCTGTCACGGTGTTCCATTGCATCAGAAGCAGTTTAGCCATGCTGGCCACATGACCCGGAAAGCTGTCTGTGGACAAACGTTGACTCCTTTGGACTGAAAGTGAGATGGGAGCCACCAGCTCCGGCACCGGGAGCGGTGTACATCCAGGGGCATGGCTGGCATGCGTCCCAGGGGCCGTGGCATGCATCAAGGGTGCGCAGCAAGCGGTGAGCTTCCCAGGGCATGCGCAGCGAGCAGCGAGCATCCTGGGGGTGCGTGGCAAGCACTGAGCGTCCTGGGGTGGGGCCAGCCATGATGTCACACAGACACCCAGATGGCACCTGGGGCGGACCGCTCACCCCACCCTCATCTTCGTCCACCAGTGAGCGCCGCAATCCCATAGTCACCTTTGACTCGACTTAACCGTCCAGGGGTCCTTTATCTTTACCTTTTCACCAGGCAGAAATCACACACCTAGTTAGCTGGATGTTGTCACTCTTCCTCCAAATCCCACATCCTGGCGCACAAGCTGGGGAGTGCACATGGCAGAGAGTTAACTCTTTATTGTCAAAGAGTTGCTTCTACAGCTCTGCATTCCTATGCACACCAGTCTTGTGTCTGGGCAGCTATTCCCAGATCCATGCTCTATGGAGCAGTTGCAGCAACTGGGGACAACCACCCCCCCTCCAGCTTATGTACCTTCCTCTGGTGGCTGCACACTCATAGCCAGAGACTACGCCTGGGGGGGGGGACCCAAAGCCATTAAATAATTTTTAATAAACCCCAAAATCTGGACATTCCCTTTAAAATGTAAAACCCCTGGATGGGCATATTGGGACCCCAAAAGAGGACATGTCCTGGATTTCCTGGACATATGGCATCCCTACTTATTGGCATAGCTGTCAACTTTTCCCTTTTCTTGCGAGGAATCCTATTTGGAATAAGAGAATTTCCCTTTAAAAAGGGGGAAAGTTGACAGCTATGCTTATTGGCAGTGTCATACATTCTGAAAAGATGGTTGCTAACATATTTGTTGAGCGGTATGGACCTGACCTGCATAGATTTCAAAGGCTGAATATATTTTAAATGCATTTGAAGAGGAAGAAAGAATTTACACTGGATTTGTGGAACACCTGAAGCAGTGGGAAGTTGATAGAGGGAAAGTGGCAAAGCAAATTGGTTAACAGAAGCTTTATCAAATATATGAGCTGTGGTTGCCCTCTCAAAACATGAGGCTTTAGAAATATACAGAGTAGAAGAAAATTGTGAAATACCCAGAAACAATGGAAGCAAACAAGATAAATATATTTCGTTTCCATCCCGCCCTTTCTTCAAGGAGCTACACTGCCAAATCCTGCGTAACTACAAAAAAAAATCCTAAATTCAGGTACAGCCCTGGTTACCCAGGATAGCATAGTTTAAGGCTGCATACACACAATACATTTCACTCTCTCACACACAAAGAATCCTAGGAACTGTCAAGTGTTAAGAGTGCTGGGAATTGCAATTCTGTGAGGAGTAAACAACAGTTCCCAGGATTCGAGGGGGGATTGCTTTAAATTATTTTAATGTATGTATGCAGTTTAAAGGTAAAGGTAAAGGGACCCCTGACCATTAGGTCCAGTCGTGAGCGACTCTGGGGTTGCGGCACTCATCTTGCTTTATTGGCCGAGGGAGCTTCTGGGTCATGTGGCCAGCATGACTAAGCTGCTTCTGGCAAACCAGAGCAGCGCACAGAAACGCCGTTTACCTTCCCGCCGGAGCAGTACCTATTTATCTACTTGCACTTTTATGTGCTTTCGAACTGCTAGGTTGGCAGGAGCTGGGACCGAGCAACGGGAGCTCACCCCGTCGCAGGGATTCGAACCGCCGACCTTCTGATCCGCAAGTCCTAAGCTCTGTGGTTTAACCCACAGCGCCACCCGTGTCCCTAAGCTTAGGCAAATTTAGCTAGAATAGTGAGCCAGCATCTTGGCATAGTCTCCTCCTCTGCCTATTTAGGGGACATGCTTACAGTCCCTTGAATGTATAGCTACAATGCGTGTCAGTAATGAGATTCACACTTTGGTGCCTCAGACTGTGGTGTGAGATATGCCCATATATAACATGTTCCTGCGGGAATGTTGGCATCCTAGCATAACAACTGCCCAGTAAAAGAAACCAACCACGACCGCGTACTTTGAAGTGAAGACACTTCACAGCATTTCTTCTCTGGGGATCACATGGGAGCGTTTAGGTTAGAATATCAAAGACTTGTGGGTTCTTTTTCATTCCATATACCGTTACCCCAAGTAAAACGCCTCTCATTTCAACGATGCTTACCACCGAGTCAGGCTTTATTGAAGAAAGCAACTTGGGGAGAGGTCTGTGCTTGACATCAGCTTTGTATATACGGTTGTATAATCCTTCCCCACGTCAAATGTGACTCACAGAAAGAGATTAACTAATCAGTCACAAAGCAAGGCTATAATTTTGCAGAGCTTTAGAAGAGTAATACACAGTAACACCCTGACAATTAATAATGATGAGCTCTAAAATATTACATTGCACTTCAATATCACGTTGCTTATTAAAATTTTCTCTTTCCAAGTAAACTTTCTAAAGTACTTCGGTTTCAGATAGCAGCATTAAATGGAGAGACAGGTCTAGTGCAAAGAGCTGTTTGATCCTTCCAACCACATAAGTCATGGGTGGTCCACGAACAAGGAGGGAAACTGGAATAATTCTTGAATATTATCCCTGTTGGGAGTCAGGAGTGCACATTATTACTGCTATTATGCAAAAGAGTTCATGATTTATATAAAACTATTCTTTAATTTCCAACACACAACTCAGCCACATCCTACAACAGCACTTTCTACAAGTACTTCTAACAGAGGGACACAGATTGTTTGGGAAAATGACAGCCTTCAGTCTTTCCATATTTGTATTAGGTCAAAAGGTACTTGCAGTGTGAGTTGATTTAAAACAAGACAATTTAAATCACTGACTTAATCATTAAAGTCACACGGAAAAAGACCAATTTAAATAATTGATTTAAATCATGCTCTTTTTGAAATTCATCTTTTTTATTACCATTTTTTAGAGCAAACATGAATCATAATTGGTTATTATAATTGTGTCTGTTGAGCGATGATTACTGAATTCAGGCTCCGTATATGTGTTGATAAATCAGCTTATTAACAAGGTTCTTTGCAGGTCCCTGCAGGTCACTAACAAAAGCAATTAAAATTGGTTTGCAACTAAATAGAGCCTTTATACAACCCAGGATCATAAATAATCCAAAATCTTTAATTATGCAGCCCACATGCCTTTTGAGCTGCATGAATATTATCTGCTTAGGAGATGTGGCAGTTTTCTGTTTGGTTTTTCTGTAACCAATTTAAGTATACTAAGTGTACCACAGAGGCTAAATGTCCAGAACTTTCCAAGAGGTTGGCAGTTGTGGAACCAAAAAACCCTCTTTCTCTCAAAGATAGGAAGCAAACATCCCTGCTGTTTGATTGGCAAACCCAGGCCAGTGAGTTTACAAAGTCCATTTGTATTTTAACCCATCAGCCTTGTTTAGCTGTTGCAGCTCTGTTTACTAAATTAACTTTAGGCAGTGGTGGGCAACCTCAGACCCTTAAGCCAAATGCAATCCTCCAGGCCTCTGCCAGTCATTTGGGACTCTCCCCAAGTCATACAGCTTCTTCAGTCACACTTTCTTCCCCCAGGCCACACCCCTCACGTCTTCCTAGAGTGTTTTCAATAGCTGGAATAGGCCCTTGATGAAATATGTATTCATTGCTCTGCCCACTCTTGTCCCACTGTTGTGTGGTCTCCAAGAAATTGTGCAGCCCTCAGACTGGTAAAACCCTGACACCTTTAGGCTACTGCTACTCCTTGTATCAGATAGCCTTCAAAAAGTATCCTCAAGTTTTTAAAATGGCCTGTTGAGCAGAGAAAGTGACTTTTTAAATAGGACCTCAGAAATCCCATTGTGCATGCAGAGCTGTTCATATAAACCTTTTGATCCCAGCTGCAAAAGTTTTAACAAAATTCCACTTTTAGGTTGCCTGATTAATCAAACATCAATGTTTTCTTCATCCAATGATACCCAAGAACAGACAGTTAAGGCTACAGTTCTGTACACAATGTAGCTGGAAGCGCATTCCATTGAACTCAATGGGGCCTATTTCTTAATAGCCATGTGCAATTGCTCTGGTAATTGCTAGAAGAAATCATACGCCAAAACAGTGACCAGAGAAGAAATGACTGCTGGGAGAAGTGCAGAAAAAAAGAAATGTGTGGAGCATCTGCAGTAGCACAAACAGACGCCTTCATCTGCCCCAGCTGCCACAAAACATGTCTCTCCTGTATTGGTCTGTACAGCCACAACAGGCACTGTAACTCTCCAATGGTTTGATTTCACCCACAAAGGCACACTCTTCCATTGTGTCTTGAGACAGGTGGATACCAACAACAAAGGCCCACACTAAAATCTACAAAGAGGCACTTTTATACTGTTACTGTTCAACTTGTAAGACCTTGTTAGCACTATCTCACTGCTCTTGGATTTTATTATATTATTTGTGGCACCAAATGGTGAACAATAAAACTTGTTATCTGTGTTCAGCACACTCCCCCTAAGACCACTTTCTCATCGCTTCACCAGGACAAAAGCAAGTATGCGTTTCTTGCATATTCCTTTCTAAATTGGCTTGACTCCTGTAAACAGGAATAAAAGTGGAACTTCATATCCAAATAAAACCCATTGATGCTGTACATATCTGTGCCTGAGGCATCATTTTTAAAAACAAAAATGATCAAACTTTTTTTTTAAAAAAAATGGTGATAAATTTCTCTTCACATTTCATGTGTAAATGAGAAAACATTGGTTCAAATCTCTGCTCACTTATGAAGGTCACAGGGTTGTCAGTCCACTATCAGTCTTGGTTTAACATCTCTCTCAAGCTGTTGTTAATGGAGCTAAAATGACACTCTCTGAACTGTGTATTTTCCTAGTGGTAAATCACACTCAGCGTGATCTGTAGATATGTCATGGTTGCTCTTATTTTACTAAACAGTGCCAAAAAGAAGGGAGGGGAAGAAAGAGAGGTAGTGATCCCAACTGCTAAAGACTGGTTTCTTTGAAGCACACCCCATTTGGTACATTTCAAGCAATTGCTCTTCATCAGAGGCAATGATCTTTTCTAAGTTTGATCTGAGCAATTCTTTCATCCTCAAAGCAACTACAGTGCTCTAATATAATAATTTTAAAAAAGGTATCTTTGCATCTGATAGAGAGCAGTTACTCAAATCACACCAGGCACTGCAAACATTTACTGGAAAACTTTCCCCCCCAAATAAACCAGTCTTCAGCACTTTGATATTTGCCACTGTGGGGGACTTATTCATCTTGGTAAGGTTTCTTTCCCCCTCCCTATTTGCCACCCTTTCTCCTTTCATATGAGTATGTTTCTGCTTTGACTTACCCCCTGGTTGCAGTAAATCCGCTAAGATCCCCAAGTGTCATGGCACATCAAACATCATACACAACCTAACTTTGCATGCCTTTCTTTCATCTGAGCATCAAAAAGTCCAAACCCTCAAATATAGTCTTCTCTTCTTCCAAGAGTGCGATCTAAATGTGATCTGTGTGGTAGGGAATTACTGCTCGATATCTGTGGTCAACTCGTGACCAGGGGGGCCAAGTAAACTCTGCAAATGAAGGCCACAGAATGAGAGAAAGAGATTGGTAGAGGTAGCCCATAGAGAGGACAACAACCAACCTGTGCCCAGCATCCAGGCCTAGCTCTACCATTAGGCAAAGTGAGCTGTCTGCCTCTGATGACAACCACTGGTGGGGTGGAGAGCAGCAGCAAGATGCTACGGGGATAGAGCTGTGTATATTCCACATGGCCTGCCCTAAGCCAGCCTGCTGACCTTAGGTGTAGTTGAAGTAAGAATCAGTTGCTGGGATGTCCAAACTATATAAGGCACAGCTGACTAAATTAACAAGTAAATAGGAAAACAATAACTGAAAGATTGAGGGATACATAAGAAGATGGTGGTAATGGTGCACATAATTCCTACCTCACCCACCAATATTGAAAAATAAATTATGGACCACTTTTTTAAATGTGGAGGAGATGTTCATGAAAAATATCTTTCGATCAAACTACATTAAATAATTTTTCTTCTTGTGTGTTTATCACAAAGCATGTTCTTTTTTAACCCAGATCAACCATGCTGCAGGGAGGGGGATATTCAACCCTTTCCCAGAAGATGCTGTTTGCTGCAGGTAAAAATAAAAAAAAAGCTATAGTTGGATAGATCTAGGAAAGACATTCATTATGGGAAAAGGTTAAACACCCTCTCAGACTTCCAACACTTCCTTACCATGCCTGGTTTAACATTGTTTTAACTCTTGTGTCAAGAGATGAGTCTGAAGCAGGGATGAAGAAGAAAATTTATTCAATTCTCATTCAAAGCCGAAGCAATCAAATCCACATTTTTCAAAATATGAAAACCAAAACACAGACATCTTTCAAAATTCACACTTCTCTGAATTTTGTGATTCAGTTCTATAATCAAGCAGTGTTTACCATTATGCTGAAATAGGCGTAAAAATGACCATACTGGTGAAAATATCATACAAAACTGCACATTATAAGAAAATCATTGCAAAAATTTGCTTTTTTAAAAAAATGATTTTTAAGGCAATTTGCAAACTGTTGCAGAAATGAGGAGAACTGAATTTAAGATTGGAAAAATGAAAAACAGACATTTACATATCCCTCCATTCCTGGTCTGAAGGTACGTATGCTACAGTTCTACTGCCAAAGCCAATTTGGCCCTGTTAGTGGCTGGATAAGAAACTCCTGGAAGTTGAACAGAGGCTCCTTGGGAACGGACTGAGCTGTGAATAAAATAAATAAGAAGCTGAAAATAATGTTGCTATCAGAGGAGAAAGCTATCTTTGGAAGCTTTTTAACAGAAGCATGATTATTGAAGAGCTGAACAGAAATGAATTAAAATATTTGCTGGGTGAACAAAAACGTGGGAGGCTTTGTGCAAAAGCATTAGAGCAAAGCACTTTAATCTGTAAGATGAAATCACTTTTCAAATGGAGAGATAACAACGGTGGGCCTTTTTAGCCCACCACCACCCCAATCCACTCCAGCAAGCTTCACAACAAGTATGTGAGCCTCCACATAAGGACTGGCTTAGTACATCACATGAACCAGCTAAAAGGATTTTTCTTTGTAGTTGGATTAAACTTTGAGTTGTTACCTTTTCTGCTTGCATGCCCAGGCCCAGGGAGCCTGCCGCCCATGAAGCTGGGGGTGTGGAAGCAAAATAGCTACTGTACAATGTTCTTGGAACCTAACAGGCCACAATTTTTATTGATTACAGATATAAGTGGGCTTAGGCATTGAGTTTATCCTGGAATGACCAGCTCATCTGCTGGCTGATTAGCATTGGGGTCGATCTTCAGTTAGGATTGCCCTATGACATACATCAAATGGGAACAACCATCAGGATTGCCAGCTTGGGGAGTGCTGTGGCCCTCAGCCCCTGTCTGTGCATCTGGGACTCAGCTACATTCGTCACAATAATACATTTTGAATGTGTTATAAACATCCAACACCAGATCGTGCCAGAGAGCAAAAAGAAGTTTACGGTATATGGATTTTTACATAGGGGTTTTTTTTCTTTTGTTGTAATGATTTAATTTCTGACTTATAGTGTTTTTATAACCTGTGTCTAGATCCACTCTCAGACAGAAGCACCTCCCCTAGGACCCCTTAAATGGGATATCCCATTTCCTTGGAGGTGGAAAAGCAGTGGCTTACAAACCCACCCCCTCCACCCATGACTAAGTCTCATACCCAATTCCTTGTCCGCCAAAAGTTGTGACAATTGCTATGAAGTAGCAAACAAAAAAACAACCCCCCCAAAAAAACAGACAGGCTCAATTTGTGTGGAGGAACAATTCCTCCCTGGCCCTGAATACAGCAACTGATACTTCCACACCACAGACCCACACAATTTCCTCTGGGTGGGTCTAAACATGCAAACGAGGGAGGCTGGGTGATCCGAAACCAACTGCACTGCCAGTTGAGGGGGCAACAGGAGTCTCTAGTCAGCTCCACCTCCAGGGGCCCCCACAATTGGTCAAATTTGCAGGTGGGCCTGATTCAAATCCCATGGCTGGTGAGAGAGAACATGATGTCTCCC
This sequence comes from Podarcis filfolensis, assembly GCF_964270895.1. Classification (NCBI taxonomy): domain Eukaryota; kingdom Metazoa; phylum Chordata; class Lepidosauria; order Squamata; family Lacertidae; genus Podarcis; species Podarcis filfolensis. The sequence continues at coordinate 41,659,182 of NC_139603.1, forward strand.
ACTGGCCATTGGGATACTGGACAAGAAGAGCCCCAGCAATGGCAGCAAACCGTGTGGAGCCGCAGCTGCTGTGTCACATTGAAAGGCGCCTGGGACTTGTCTTCCTCATGGGCTTTTAACAACAGGCATACACACTGACACAAAGCAAGTGAAACTTCGCCCCTTCTTTATCTCCATGCCAGGCTGGTCTTAATTAGATTTCTATTTTCTTTGACTCCATAGAGTTGTTTGGCACAAAGCAGATGAATTATTTTTAAATGACATTTCTTCAAGGCTGCAATAACACAACCATTGCCTTTCTCTCTGATTTAGATGTTCTCATCTATTTCTTACGCAAGGGAACTGTTCACTTTTTACAAACAATTTCCCTCCTAGCAGTTGCCATCATGCTGACCTATGTGTTGCTTCTTTTGCTTGGGAGAAAAAGTACTGAATTGTAGAAGAAGCATTTGAGAAAAGAACTCTTCACCTCTGTGAACGTTTCACAAATTCCTTTTTCCAGCAAGACTTGTTACAGACATTTCCCCGTCCTTTGTGAAATCTGTGCTGCGATCACTGGAAGGTATGTATAAATCTCAATTGAAATATTTATTGCGTTTCTCCCCACACTTCTCTTTGAAATGATTATTTCATCTCTCCATTTACTTTCTTGGCCTTTCTGCAATTGGGTCCACATGGAGTGGGCATCTGAATCTTTTTGCAGACCTTCTGGCTAGCCAGCTCACTTCGTCTATGTGAAACTGGTATCACATGAAGTGTACAATTGGCATTGCTCTACATGTAGGAGCTAAGCCTGCCTTCATTTACAAAATGATTCCTAAGAATTCTGGAGAATTATACTACGGAATTATTTCTGCAGTGCAACAGAGACAGTACTGAACCATCGACCCAACTCTACTGAGTTGCTTCCAGATAACCTGTTTACAGAGCATTCATTCTAATCTCCCTGCAGGGAGATTAGACAACAGCTTTAACAGCTATTTGTGGAGTATTCATTCTGTTTGCGATGAGGTTAGCTGATGCTGCATCGAACAACATTATCGCACATTTTCCCCATCACTTTCCTTATCACAGAAAGTCCAATTTGGGGAGGACAGGGTAGTGGGATTACGGCACAAGAACTGCAAACCAATTTTCATTGCACAACCTTAACTTTACAGTACGTGATTGAACTCCACCAGAAAATGGCAACATTATTGAAACTCTTTTACATTTATTTCCTTGAGCTGCTCATTGCTGCATCCAATCTCCCTACTCCCTAACCCCACAACTCTTCTTCCCTTGTTCCTTGTGGATCTCCTAAATGCCAATGATTTGTGTGCGGGCAGAAGGCAGGCTGGAAACGAGGTGGCATAATACCTTGGAAGCTACAATCCCCTTGGGAATGTGCAGAGAGTTCTTCACATCACCTTCAAGTACTTAAAAGTTGCAGATCAAACAATTCTGAAAGAGAGGGGAGGCAGACTGGAATGTGTGGCCACTATTTTATGAAGTTATATGATTCCCTCATGATCTGAAGTCAGAAACTTTGTTCTCTGGTGAGCAGAGATACTCACTGCTTTGACTTCTTGTTCAGTAGTAGGTTTTGAGGAGAGAGAAAAAAAATCTGTATCATAACAGTGAAATCCTCTTTTAGATGAAAATGAGAATGACTTGTACCAGCCTTCTAATAAGGCACCTGATATTACACAGTGAGGCAGAAAACCAACTCCAGTAGCCTCACTACTGAGTATTTTATTTTTCTCTTTTATACTACTTTGTGACTGTGAACTTAGAGGCAGTTAGTTAATGCATTCAATAAATCAAAAGATATAATTTACCCCCTGGATTCTACCATTTAAGGCTGCGGTTTCAGGGTTGGATATTTGATTGCTTCCTCATAAATAGCCTCCACAGAGGTAGCTCAGTTAGCCTGTTGAGTCCAAATGATAAATAGCCTTGTGGCAACTTAACATCTAATAGATTTATTATAGCATACATAAGCTTTTGTGAACCAGAGTCCACTTGGTTTCACAAGATATAAGAAAATTACACATATAAAAATAACGCCTCCCGTAGACTATAGGTTCAGCTTGTAAACATGTGTGACATGGTGCACATTGGAACACAAAAAAAATTTTAATTTCACTAACAAGACTAACAAGACCTTGGGGTCACAACAGATAACTTGAAGAAGATTTTGACCCATTGTGTGACAGCTACCCAAAAAAAAGGCAAATTCCATGTGAGGAATCATTAGGAAAGGAATGGAAAATAAAACTGCTGATATCACAGCAGCATTATACAAATCTATATTGCAACCACATTTGGAATACTGTATGCAGTTCTGGTTGGCTCACCTCAGAAAGAATACTGTAGAGTTGGAAAAGGTTTGGGAAAGGCAGCCAAAATGATCAAGGGGATGGAATGACTTCCCTTTGAGGAAAAGTTGCAACAATTAGGACCTTTTAATTTAAAGTCAAGTAATTTAATTTAAAGACATGATAGAAGTTTATAAAATTATGCACAGCATGGAGAAACAGAGAATAATATAACATGTGGACATCCAACAAAGCGGAATGTTGGAAGACTCGAGACAGATAAAAGAAAGCACTTATTCATACAGTGCATAGTGAAACTATAGAAGTCGTTCCCACGGGAGACAAGGATGACCATCAATCTGGATGGCTTTAAAAGAGGATTGGACAAATTCATGGAAGATAAAGCTTTTAGTGGCTGCTAGCTATGCTCTGCTCTGCTTCGCAAGTCAGAGGATGCAAAATGCTTCTGAATACCAACTGCTGGAAACCACAGGAAAGGAGAATGCCCTTCTACTCATGTCCTGCTTGCAGGTTTCTCGCTGGCATCTGGTTGACCACTGTGAGAACAGGATACTGGACCAGATGGGCCATTAGTCTCAACCAGCTGTCTCGTCTTAGGTTCTTATGTACCTTCTCCTCTTTCTTTGGACTAGGAGACATTGCTAAAGGCCTGCATTAACAGGCCTTTATCAAGGAGTTGGTCATAACCTAGTTGCAGTTCAGCAATGTACAGTGAGCCAAAGGTCCTCACATCATCTGCTGTAGCCCTATTTAGTCATTCATTCTCCCTCTCCCTATCTCTATCTCTATCACACACATACACAATTGCCATCATGCAAAGCAGAATGTAGGGATGAATTTGTTGGTTGGCCCAATACCTATTGCTCATTCCTGCCCCCATTCCTGCAGCCCCTCAAGTGTTGGGGGTTAAATGTCTGCAGGGAGGAGTCCGTTTTGCTCAAGCAGGCTCCCCATGTGGCGTAAAACCCCTTAGTGGAGACAGCAACTAAACAGGATGTGTGTTTCCTGGTGCAGAGCTCTGACAGCTGCTCCTCACAATGTCCTCTCCGCTTTCCAGATTTAAGAGATAGCTGCTGTGGGAATTCTAGCGTTGCCAGTTGCCAATGTCCTGGTGAACTTTGGGGAGGTGGGAAGAAGGCTGCAGAGGACCAAGATAGTGAAGCAAGACATGTTACTACCCTCCCACATACACTAATGATTTACACGGTTGTTGTATGCATATTATTACCCAGTTAACTATTTCCAGAAATATTAGATGTCCCCACTTCATGCTCATTCCTCTTCTGTGCTACTTATAATACAAACTATTAACAAGTCCTGCTTCTTAAGCTATTTACTGTCAGATTCAGATAAGTGGCAATCATGCTAACTATGAATGCAGGAAAGTAGTATACACTTGTTGTGCTTGCATAATTTATTCTTTACTAAGAATTTGGGTTTCCTCAGCTCTGGAACTGCAATTTTTGATGTTACATTTATATTCTATTTCCACCAGTAAACATCTCTCTCATATATATATATATATATATATATATATATATCTCACAGCTTGGCATTTTAAAATACTCAACTCTAAGCATTCTTATTGCTCTCTGTAGGAAAAGGTTAAAGATGTGATTCCAGTAATTCCACTATGCTCACACAGACAACATTAAGTGACATTTAAAAAGCCAAAATTCAGTCTTCTTGCAACTTCCAAGGCGGAAATGCTTTCTCACTGATGATATATTTGTGATGGGAAGATTTTGTTAAACACTGCAAAGATGTCTGTGGTTTTTCATGGAGACTTAATAGCTACCATGGCTGCATAACACACTATTTGAAGGCATATTACTTCCCTCAAAAAAAATCCTGGGAACTGTAGCTAAGAATTGTAGCTGTGTGTGAATAGCAATGAAAGTTCTAAACTTCTAATTTGCCTTTTTGAAATGCTTAGCAGTCTGGTTTTTAAAACAGAAAAGATTTGATTACATATTTTAAGGGGAATGGTTGTATGAATGGCTGACTAGCATGTGGCATTTTAGGAAGGCATTCCACGTTATTTTAACAGAGGGTGGCAAGCAGAGTACATTCAAAGCAGCCTTAAGAATAGATAACTTGATTTTTTAAAAAATGATTAAGAATATATTTTCAGCATATTCTTTCCTTGAAAGAACAGCAAGCTAACTAAACAAAGCATTTGTGATAGCTGTCAAACCACAGCATGAAACTAATCAGCAATAAGAACCCTTCAAATACCTCCCAGCAACTTAGATTCACTGAATGAATTCTCTCTCAAACAGCAAATCTATGTGGTGTTCAAACAATGAGCTAATTTACTATACTGATTTCCCTGTGATTATTATTTATGTACAGCAGAGAATGTTCCACATGAACTCATGGCTCAACATCAAGGACACACTGTTCTAATTTATTACAACCAGAGGGTTGAAGGATATTCCTAAAATGAAATGATGAAAGCTTAGCAGGCATGTGGATCCTGCTGCCTCCAGTTTCTAGGCACTGTGCTGATCTGAGATAAAGCTCAATGCAGTGAGGGGACATGACAGACACAGATGTTTCTGGAAGTCCTGGCTAAGATGGGAAGTAGTTAACTCCTCCCCTTTCCTGAAACACTATTTGCATTCCTTTCAGGGCTGGCTCCAAAGAGTAGTGACGTTGAGTAGTTGCTGACTTGAGCTTTACAAAGGCCCCACTATCCAAACAGCAGCATCATTTCTCACTTCATATGAATCACCCATATAGATCAAATGCACTTCAGAGTACTTTCAGTTTGCACAACCCACCATTTTGTTGCTAATGGTCTGTGCCCCAGGGCCCCCAAAATCCTTTGCTGGCAAATATATGTCCTTGGAATAAACATTGTCAGGTAGTATATCACCATAAAAAATGAGCCTCCCTCCCTTTCATACAAGGCTAGTGTCCCATACTGTTCACAAACTGTTCTTCATGAGAATCTGTGTGAAACCCACTTGATATTTCCACACATAAGTAACAGGCTTGCCAGCTATTCCTTTTTTTCCCAGCAATCCCTCTTGTTTTCACATCATGCCCCTTATTCATGAATGCAGCTGTTTGTGGAACATAATGGATGGCTCTGAAGTGTTTCAATATGCTACTGCTCCAACTTCCATAGCACAATGTAATGCATATACCAGGGGTTCATCTTGACTCCATTTGAAATGATAGTAGCATTGAATTCAATTCATTATTTTGACCAAAGGATCTTTCTTGATTACCTGGGGCAAATTACTGTCACTTTGTCACAGTTCCCAGACTTTTTCTGGCTCCTATTAGAATAACTGGGTCCTGCCAGGATAATGTCTCTGCCATTTGAACAATGTGATGCTAGCAAGTTCAGATATGCCAGATACTAGGTCCAAGGCTGAAATGGTAATTAGTGACTCAGATTTGCTTTCTATTATATGTTTCTGAATCAGCTACTAATCTATGGGTAGTGGGATGGACTCATGAGATTAAGTATGCATTAAAGTATAACTCATTTGGGCTAGGGAATGAGATTTTTGAGGAGCGCTGTGTCATCAATGAGCACATCAGTACAAAAGCTACTTTATTATGAACACTGGAAAATTGGTGTGGGGTGTTCAAATAAGGCTTTTAAGATGCATGTCTCAAATTCTATTTGGGAAATATTGGGGAAATTAAATTAAAGCAATGCAGGTATCTATTGCTGCTATTAACTCTGCAATCTAGGACAAAGGAAGTTCAGCTGCCATTTTCAAAAGCCTGACATGTGCTTTAAGCAGCACTGCATGGGAGCAATCAGAAGCAACTTCTGCAAGTCACCTCCAAGCTGAGTTATTATTCCAGCCCTGTTATATTCATAACAGAATAGGAAGTGATCAAAATTCCACTGAAATCTAATGACAAAAGTCCTGAACCTTCTCAGATGCAGGCATCCAGCTGTTTTGGTGATGATTCAAGTGTGAGAAGAAGGTTCATGTCTGAAATTTTCAAGCTGAGCAATTTACTCCCGTGTCAATGGGGACAAGTGTTTCTGGTGATGTTCTGAATGATACAGTACTAATGGAGGAAGAAGCCATTCTTAAATGCAGCATAATTATAACTATATTACTAGATTAAGATAGAATATGATCTTTGTGAAATGTTTCACAATGTAAATCTATCCCCTTGGCATTGTAGAGTACTTTACTGTAGTTATTTTGCAATACCTAGAAAAGGCAGAGAAAGTAATCAATAGGTAGTCATTTTGCAATATATCATTCACACCTAACTGTGCAGATCATAATTATAGCCGTACATTATCTAGCCTGTGCCTAGAGGTCTAAAGAACAAAAACTGACAACAGGCACCACCAACCATGAGAAGAGACTAAAAGATCAATGAAATGACACATTATCTAGAAGTAAATTGCAAGGACTTAGGAAAATTAAAACATGAAGCTGGTGGGGGGAATAAACTGTTTAAAATGTTCTCAGAGTTTTCCGTAAGTTCTACTTTCTGAATACATTTTTGGGATAGAACTATATGAGCGAAGCATGGCATTAATTATGTGAAAGCAATGAATGTGCTCATTTAAAAAATGTAAATAGGGAGTGAACCAAGCCAGATCAAGGCCATAAGAGTGACTCCTACCACAGTCCCAGAATCCTACCCCAGTTCTGATGTTTGTGGTGGGTAATGTATCAGTAGTAAGGTGTTATTCACTCAAGTATGTAGATCAGGGATGGGGAAATATCTGGTCCTCCAGGTGTTGTTGGACTATATATCTCCCCCGACATCTCTGACCATTGGCTATGCTGATTCTGACTGACAGAGCCCCAGTAGTGTTGGAGGGGAAGAGAACAATGCTTTATTAATTTGTTTGCCTGTGGGTATGCTTTTTTAACCTTGTTGAACAGTAGCTTTAGCTGGTTTCATTCAAATAAACAGCTTCCAGAGTAATGTGATTTAAAGTACATTGCTGCCTTTATAGTCCTAAACCTTTTCTGAGTCACTGGAACTGACATGGCCTCAGGGGACAAGTGCCTTTCCATTTTCACACATAGCCCAGTGTCTTATTTTCGGGATTTATTGACCTCTTAACTTATTGAACCTCATTTCTAGTCTGTATTAAAACCGAGCGATAGATAGGAAATCTCATGGGATACTTATATTAAGTGTCTCAAAAGTGGCAGCTCTGCCTCTTGTATTTCTTTGCCTGTTAGCTTTTTAAATTCATGAGATCATGGAGCCCAATAAACTAGTACATGAGCAGTACGTGTCTCCATGTGCCCTAAGGCAAAATAGCCTATTAAAGAGGAGTGAAGTGCCATTTTCAGATTATCTTATGAACAATCTTCTGGGGACTGTATTCCAGTAGTGGTTGGTGCTGGAGGCATAATGCAGAGTTGAACAGAGGAAAAGTGGGCAGAGCAACAAATGCGGCTCTTATGTACCTTCATATAAGGGCACATTCCAGACATGCAAGACCCAGGGATTTCTACACAAACACACATCTCTCTTCCATCCTGGCAAGTAAGAGGCATCGTTTCTAGTGTTGTACAAACCACCACCCCCTTCCCACAATCTGATTTGGGCCTGATTCAGTGATCTGTTTCCCCCTTGTCTGCCTGCCAACATCTGCCTGCTTGTCTGGGGCTGGTTTCAGCAGTAGCAGGGTAAGTGCCCCAAGTTTTTGATATGATACATTTGCCCCACATGACTTACTGGCATACGCAAGACAAACTGCTGGTAAAGAGAGACACAGAAAACAGCACACAGCTGTCTACTCCTCTCTCCACCAGCACATCCTTCAAGCAATGTGATTGCACAGTGCTGGGTGAGATTCTAGCCCTGGAGTGGAAGCTGGAGCTCCCAGCGAACAAAGTTCTGCTCCTCCTTCCCAGTTCCCCACCTTGGCATTCTTCTTATATGGTGGAGAGCAGAGCAGTGGCGGAGGAAGGGGGCCTGCCCTGGGTGTCATCCCAGGGGGGGGGCACAGCCCACCTGCAACTCACAAGCCTACTGTCCTCAAGCCATCGGGGAAGGGGGGAGCTGCACCACTTTGCCGGCAGTCTTCCCCCTTCGTTTTGACAGCTTGGGATGGGATTCCCAAGCCTCCCCCGACTCCCAAGTCGGGAGTCAGGGGAGGCTCGGGAGTCACGGGCAAGTGGTGTGCCATTGCCGTGTGCTCCCAGCTGGAGGAGGCAGGTGGCAAAATGCCGGGTGGCACTCACCACGGGGCCTGCACCGCGCCCAAGCCACACGTCTCTTCTGGGAGTGACGTGGTGGCTTCGGTGCCCGAAGGCTCCACACCGTCCCAAACGGTCCAGCCGCCACCTCCCCCTCAGCTGTAGGGCGGCTGACTGGGAGGAGGCAGGCAGACTCCTCAGAGGCCCTGCAAAGCATCCTGCCCCAGCTGGCTCCGCCCCCGGCTGCAGGGCGCGTGCGCTGCTCTGTGCACCCGAGCAGCTATCCTGCACCTGGGAGGGCACCCTCCATGCCCCGCGCCCCTTGGGAGCTCACCCTCCCTGAGCAACGCAGGCATATGCTCCGCCGCTGCCAAAGAGGCTTCTTTCATGTGATTTTGCCGCAAGGTGAAGTCCCTTTATTCTTAAAAGGTAAAGGTAAAGGGACCCCTGACCATTAGGTCCAGTCGTGGCCGACTCTGGGGTTGCGGCGCTCATCTCGCTTTATTGGCCGAGGGAGCCGGTGTACAGCTTCCGGGTCATGTGGCCAGCATGATTAAGCCGCTTCTGGCGAACCAGAGCAGTGCATGGAAACGCTGTTTACCTTCCCGCTGAAGTGGTACCTATTTATCTACTTGCACTTTGAAGTGCTTTCAAACTGTTAGGTTGGCAGGAGCTGGGACCGAGCAATGAGAGCTCACTCCGTTGTGGAGATTCGAACCGCTGACCTTCTAATTGACAAGTCCTAGGCTCTGTGGTTTAACCCACAGAGCCACCTGCGTCCCTTTAAATCTCATCTTTTTTACCCCTGTTTTATTCCTGTGATTATTTGCTGCTGACATGGTTTCTGTTTTCTCTGTTTTATATTGATTTGTTTTCCTACCACTTTTTAAAATTGCATTTTAAATGTTATGGTTTTCCTGCTGTTTTCGTTACCGTATGCTGTGCATTAGCCAGAGAACAGTAGTTGTTGTGGAACTAAGAAATACTATACATAAATCAATTATTCTATTACCTAAGGGAGGGACACTTTTCGCAGGTGGAAGCAGCAGGGAGAACGATACATTATCTTTTCCCTGGCTGCTCTTTTCCACCTTAATCCCGTCTCCACTGTCTCCCTGCCCCCTAGGATTCCAGTATTGAACAATTCGAGTTTTGCCCAGACAAATGGTGGCAGGAAATGGGTTCAACGCCTTCTCCCCTGCCATTTCTCCATGGAAAGGGGAAAGCACATTTTGTCTCAAAGTTGCTTTTGAAACAAACAACAAAATCCCTAAAATTGGCCATAGACTTTGTTACACAAGTTTGCATGTAATGTGCAATTTGCTCCTAATGAAGGTTTTGCAAGTGATCAGCCAGATGGCATCGTTAAACTGCAGACATCAATATTTACAGATTTGATATCCAGCAAATGTAAACAAGGAACACTGGAGGTTTGTGTAGCAATAAATATTGTATTAATTTCTGTAGCAGCTCCAATGTTTGTTCATATAATTTGCTTCTAATAATATCATCAGCCATGTAAGAAGTGCCAGGATTATAAAAAGATGCTGAAGCTTGCCAGGAAGGGAAAGGGAAAACATTTTCATCCAACCTTTTTGAGCCTCAGATTGCAGACTTATGATCATATAAACTTGCCCTAGAGTTTCATTGTAGGTAGCACCATCAAGATTAGTAAAACTTATTTCTGACTGAACATGAACATAATCAGGCTCTGCATGGGTTTAAAATCTGCTTCCACCTACGTGCAGAATTGGCCATTTCTTCCTGTGCAGTTTACTTATGCCTAATGCAAATATTTTCTTCTTTTCATTAAATTAATATCATAAGTCTCAGGATATGAATTTTTAATACATTTGCATAAAGATTTTTTTTATCCCTGAAATTAGGTTAGTAAGAACATGTGAGAAATGACATTTGCCTGTCAATCTTCCATGGTGTTTCTTGTAACTGCTCTGTGATGGGGTGAGGTTTATATTAGCAGGCTAATTTCTGGCGTTTTTTCAAATTGCAGCATCTGATCAAGCTGAGAAAGCTTCATTATTAAAGAAAGAAAATAATAAATTTGCTTTATGGTAACTTTCTCCGGTAAACGATCACTATAATAGTGAGGTGATAGATATTCACACATGCAATTTACTAATAATGTATACATACACATGTGTACATAGAGACTAAGAGAGAGAGAGAGATTTGCACACAATCAACTAACAGCATGAGGGCAGCGTAGGGCCATGGTCCCCGGTCCTGTCCTCCCAACATTGCATCCCTACTAGCCCATTGTCTACATGTTGGGAGAGCCAATGGCCATGCCATGTCCTAGAAGGAAACCTGCTTAGGCTTCTCCTAGGATTTATCAGGTTCAACACAGATAGCAGGTTCTTCTCTATGAATGTTTCTTCACAATGTGTAGACAGCGGAAAGTGAAGATATGATCTCCAGCTTATTGGATCATCTCCAAACAATTCGTCCCCAGGTATGGGAAACCTCTGGCCCACCAAATGTTGCTGGACTTCAACTCTTATCATCCCTAACCATTAGGCATGCTTGCTGATGGGAGTTAGAGTCTCACAACATCTGGAAGAAAACAGGTTCACCATCCCTTACCTAAAGAGACATTGACTGGCTATTCTGAATTATTAACCATCTCCCTAACAAAGGAAGAGTTGGCTGGTTGTAACAATATATTATGCACGTATGTACGGTGCCTTCCAGAAGTTGCTGGACTACAACTCCCACAATCCCTGAACAATGGCCATGTGCTGATGGGAATTGGACTCCAGCAACATTTGGAATGCACACTTTGGCTACGCCTGGTGTAGCCAGATAGTTTGCTCTGTATCCACTGTGCTTCCCCCTGCTAGTTTAGGAAGCAATGAACACATGACGTTAGCCACAATCCACATATATCCTGTATCAATCTTATCATATCTTATTAAATGCTGTGTTTTGATGCAGTTTCCCCCAGACCAGCTTTCATCCGAATTGAGAAAAGGATAACCTTGCTGTGGTTTAAGACAGTAATGCATGCACAGCCTTTGTGGCTTTTTCCATCTAACTGACATGGGCTAGAGCACAATGCCTCAATTACTTGGAAAATATATTTACTCCTCTATATTTATTCCTTTGCACAGTTTTGCTCTCACACGTCCCAGATGAATATCTGATCAGGGCACTGTACACCTCACAGCAACAGCTAGCATTTCAGCAGAGTGAGCCAAACCAACCATATTGCTCTGAGCTATGTGGGCTCTGTTGCTTCTTCTCAAGCTTGAGTCATACATGGATTAGGGAGCAGGCAACTCCCAGTAGCAGCCAAGAACAATACTTGCAGAATGCTTACATTTTCTAGTCAATATATGTGAACTCAGTCTAAGTTTTCTGTATATTTCAATTTGGTGTTTCTCATTCCTTATTGGTTAACCATTTTTCCAGGTTTACTTTGAATGATATCGCCATAACAAGATGCTCAGCTGGACACATTGGCTGTTGCAGAAGGTCAAGCCACAGTGAGTACTGAAATCTATGTGGGTTCAACCTCATGCATCTTCCCTCACCAAAGGTTGCAACCATGAAGATCGACCGAGGTTCTGAAACAACAAGGCTTCTGGGACAGACAAATGCTCCTCCATCGGAAAACAACAGTGAGCTCTCAATGAACACCTCCGACTGTGCACAAGTCATTGTGCCAGAAGAAATCTTCTTCACCATTGCCGCTCTAGGAGTACTGGAAAACCTGCTGGTGCTCATAGCAGTGGGGAGGAATAAGAATCTGCATTCACCCATGTATATTTTCATTTGCAGCTTAGCTGTTTCAGACATGCTGGGAAGTTTGTACAAGACTCTGGAGAATATCCTCTTCATCATCTTCTGCAAGATGAGATACCTAACATGTCAGGGAGCCTTGGAAAAAACAATGGATGATATTTTAGATTTCATGTTTATTCTATCTTTACTGGGATCCATTTTCAGTCTGTCAGCCATTGCAGCTGATAGATATATAACCATCTTCTACGCACTGCGGTACCATAACATCATGACAATGAAGCGTACTTTAGTGATCTTGGTGGTCATTTGGGCATTCTGTGCTGGGAGTGGCATCGCAGTGGTCATTTTCTCCCATGAAACAGCTACTGTTGTGTCCTTCTCTGTCTTCCTGTGTTTCATGCTCATTTTTATCCTCAGCCTCTATATTCATATGTTCCTGCTTGCACGCTCTCATGCCAAGAAGATTGCTTTGCAGCCTACCAGCTCGGTTCACCAGAGAGCTAACATGAAAGGAGTCATTACTTTAACTGTCTTACTTGGGGTTTTTCTCTGCTGCTGGGCCCCTTTTGTCCTTCATATGCTTCTGATGGCATTTTGCCCACAAAACCCTTATTGCATTTGCTATGGGTCCATTTTTCACGTGAATGGTATACTGATCATGTGCAATGCTGTGATTGACCCCATGATTTATGCATTTCGAAGTCCAGAGCTGAGAAGTACATTTAAGAGATTGTTCTGCTGCCGGAAGCCAAGCTGGACTTAGCCACTGGAACTTCAAAAACAGCATGCGGAGCAACCAGAGCTGCACTGCCATAGAACCATTTGCTTTGTCTTGTAGTACAGTGGTACCTTGGTATTCAAACAGCTTGACTCCCAAACAAATCGGCTCCTGAACGCCACAAACCCGGAAGTGAGTGCTCCGGTTTGCGAACGTTTTTTGGAAGCCGAACATCCGACACAGCTTCCACGACTTCTGATTGAAGGCAGGAAGCTCCTGCAGCCGATCAGAAGCCGCAACTTGGTTTTCACACCGTTTCGGGAATGAAAAGGATTCCCGGAATGGATTAAGTTCGAGAACCAAGGTATCACTGTATCTCAAAAATAATGTGATGTTGACATCTGAGGGCTACTTTGCCACACAGTGGGGTACAGCAGTGAACCTTGGGCTTATGCATTCTCTCTCACATAGACACTGGTTTCTATTAGAGGCTATATGCACAGCATGTGAACCACAGGTTCTCTTCAGTTCCCTGCCAGGTGGCTGAATTATGCTTCTAGACCACATCAGCCTTGCTGGAATACACTGCTGCCTACAGAATCTCAGGTAATAATGAATCAATTAGTCTCCAAAGCACCACCATTATCTTTTTGCTGCTAGGCTAACACAGCAACTTTGGGGGGGGGGGGAATATCTTCATAGGAGATTCAGTTTAGGAAGAGTGGTGATAGACATGACTTAGATCATGTTTCCCTAACCTCGTTGCCTCCAGATGTTTTGAACTACAGCTCCCACCATCTCTGACCCTTAGTCGTACTGGATGGGGCTGCATTTCAAGATGTTCAGAGGGCACCATGTTCAGGAGAGGCTAGCTTGGATACAGTTTGTGGGGGATCAGAAATTAGTCATGTGTGCGCACGATTGGATTCTGATTTGCAAACTTGATTTGGAGGGATTGTTCAAACCACAGTATGCCAGTTTATTCATCACGGCAAAGTATGGCTTGACAAACCAGGAAGTGTTAAGTCACATGTGTGGACTGAGGGAAGGAGAGGAGGAGGGAATGTGTGCATCTATACATGGCTGAGTCCTTAGTCCAGACCATAGATTTCACATATACACACATACACTGCATACTCTAATGTTAGATAGATCTGTATTGTTTCAATTTTAGTGTGTGTGCTACTGAAGTGATCACATAGATATAAAGATATTTTAGTTAAGTTTTAAACTAAAATAGGCAACAATGAGAAAATGGTGGAAGTTCATTGATTGAAAAGCTTCAGTAGAAAAGATAGAAATGAATTTAGACTTAATCATCCAGGGAACAAATGTTTTTTAGTTGAAGACAGCTGTTAGTCATCAAAAGCTCTGTCTTGTTATAAAACACATTAATGTGATTCCTATTAATTACAATTAGTTACACTACTTCAACAGCAGGATCTAAAAACATGGTTAATTTTAGGCATTTCTGAAATCATCTGTAAAGTCAGACATTTGAATATTGAACTCCGTATTCTAAACTTGTATGAAAGTTCTACTTCTGACAGTGTACGCAGGAACATCCACTGTGAACTTAGCATTTTGTCTAGCAACATTCAACTTAGGGAAATAGGCACACTACTTGCCACCAACTACTACTGTTGTGAATGGTCACTGTGCTTTTTTTTAACCCCACTGTTTGTATAATTTCCCTCAATATCCGTATAGTTATAGATAGCTACCAACTGAGGACAACATTTCGTACATCAGATAATGTGGGCTCTGCTCCAAGAAAGAGTTTATGCCAATATACATTGACGCGTGACTCTTGCTGCAACAGACTAACATGGGTACCTATCCTAAGGTGTTCTGTATGTGATGTCAAATCTCCTGTGTTGTTCTTCTGGCGTATCACCACATATCTAGAGTGTCACTCCTGAAAGATTACTTCTAATCTGACACGTTTAGCTTAGTCAGGTCCTTGTTGATGTTTTCAGACCTGATGCCCTGGTAACCACATATCCCAGTAGCTGATCCCAGCAAAGGTGCCTGGGAAGAGAAGTCAGTGCCAACCACTGAACTCATATCCCATGTTTGCAGGCTGAGGTATTCTCCTGCTATGAATGTGAATAGTGCATACTGTGATTTTCTGTTCCAGAATGTTCTGTGCTTACCTCTTGCAAGGCTTCTCTCACCTCATACACTTTAATGGAGGTGTAGCCTCCAGATGTTATTGGAGTCCATCAGCCCAGTCAGCATGGTCAAGAGTCAAGGAGGATGAGAGTTAGAGTCCAACAGCATCTGAAAGCAACCATGTTGACCTCCCTTGCTTTAATGTATGCCCAGGTTTATTTGGATCTTTGTAATTATCTTTCTTTTTAATGCCTACTTGGAATACGTGTAATTATTGTTTCAATTAAAAACATAAAACAGCTTTGCTGGATCAATCCATTTCAGAACCCTCTTTCCCAGAGTGGCCAACCACATGCATCTGAGAAGCCCACAAGCAGGAATTCACCTAATAAACCTTTACAATAATCTAAGCCAGTAATCGTTCCTCACATCTTCTGGCAATGAATCGCATACATTTGTTAAGCCTTGTGGAAATAAGTGCTTCTTTTGTCAGCCCTCAATCTGCTACTGCTAATCTGTTTTGTTGACTGACCCCAAATTCTGCTTTTATGAGAATCAGTGAAGAACTTCTCCAGGCACCTTCTTCCACACACAATGCATAATAAAACCTCTGTGCGGCCTGATAGTCATCTCATTTCTAAAAATAAAAGACTTGTAGTGTTGTTTTCAAAGAACTTTTGCTCAGAGCAGACCCATTGAAATTAATGCCCGTTGCTTACATCCATTAATTTCTGGGTTAAAATTAGTTAAATGCAACCTTTAGTACCTTTGCCATTCTCAGTATGGAAGGTGCTTCCACACCATTCCCACTGATCATGTTGACTGCTTTGGAACAATTCGTCATAAGTCATTACAGAGGATGATTTACAAAACAAGTAATTAAAAAGCACACCATAGTTCAACGAATCCACAAATGGCTGCAGTAAATACTTTCTGCACAGAGTAGGAGGATTACATGACACTGAAAGGATGAAAGGAACAATGTTTGTTCAAAATAAGCCAGCTCCTATTATCTTTCCATGTCATGCTGCTCCTATTATGCAGAAAGAGATGTGAACTAGTTAAGGTTTTGTTAGAAATCAGAAAAGAAGAACGAAAGAAAGAAAAGAGCGTAGAAATCTGAAATGGCTCATGAGGAGAGGTCAATATAATTGACTTGGAAAATTAGAAGTCACTGATGAGTCAGAGCAAAAAGAAAGAATTTGCTGTAGATCGTAAAGTAAAAGCGAGTTCAGGCATTTCATTCACTTTAGCAATCTGCATACTTTAAGCAAATTTCTCACCTCTGTCTATAACTAACCTTGCGAAATCAGGACCATCACATAGTGACATCAAGCTATGTGAGAGTAAACACTCTCAGATGATTCCTAATAGACAAGACTCTGGGTAGGGGTTGGAATAACTTGCCCATAGGTATGCTGAGCCTCATGGCAAATGTAAAAACTCAGGCAGCTATGGGTTCCCCAATTCATTCCTTGCTGTGATGAAGAGAATCTTTTAATATCTAAATGAAAACTTCTGTTGCATTCTAAGGGTGGAAATGAAAAAGGTGAACAAGCTGCTGCTTGATGACTTTGACAGCAACCTTTACTGAAGGTTATGAATGATGGCCTTATTTACCAAATATCAAATCCTCCACTTTATTCTAGTGCACCACAGAAACCTCAGCTCCTTAAAGGAGGAATTTTGCACCGAATGTTGATAGCAATTAATTATGAAAGCATCCAGGTTGTACCTGAAGGTTCAGGCCGTGTGAGTTTTATGTACCATGACCATAATTTTGTGAGTCTTTCAGTAATTATTGACTGTGCCTCATGGATTGCATAATTAAATTGTCTTTACACTCAGTTCTGGAAATTCATTATGGACGACTCAAAGTAATTAACCTCTGCCTGGCTTCAAGCAGGAGTACACCAATCAAAGTAATTAACTAAGTGACAGACAAAGAATTGCAATTAGATAAAATGAAACTATAGACTTGTGGACCTGTTCACGTAGGTGCTGTGCATCCAAATTGTGCGACCAAGTGTGGCTATCAGCACTCCATTAATTTCTGTGGCAGGTACACTTAGGTTCCTCCGACTAGTCTTGCCATCCTCTTGTGTAAAGACTTAAGAAAAGCCCTGCTGAATTAGCCAAAGTTCCATCTAGCCTAGCATCCCATTCTCCTAGTGGCCAACCAGATGTCAATGGAAAGCCCACAAGTAGGACATGATGCAATAGTACTCTCCCCACTTGTGTTCCTCAGCAACTGGCATTCAGAGGCCGCTGGCAGTGAAGGCTGAACATAGCCATCTTGACTGGTAACCACTGACAGCCTTATCTTCCATGAACTTGTCCTATCCTAAGGTCTTCCAAGTCAGTGGCCATCACTACATCCTGTGGCCATCATGACATCCATAGAGCATCCAGGCGACAGAACTCTGTTGGCTGAGCCTAAAGGAACTTTGTCTATGTAGTCCTTGCTAATAAAGTCTATCACCTTCCATAACTCCATAGAGCCTGCTCTATAAACTGACTGCTTTAAGTTCATCCTTGGATAGGTTACCATCTAAGAATGAAAACTGGAAATAATAGTATAAATAAATCATGCCAGTTCTCTCTTACATCTGAATGGAGGCAGTATGTCCCTAAACACCCAACAGACTTCCAATAATTCCTTATAGCAAAATGTTGTAATTGTTTACATCCAAAGGAAGACTTCTGAGCATCAGGGTCCTCCTAACAGTTCTCCGAACTCTTAAACTACAGCTCCCAGATTTCTTTGAGGGGGAAGGGAGACCATGCCAGATTAAAGTGATATCATAGTGCTTTAAAAGTATAGCGTGAATGTGGTCAGATTTTCCACATTTATTTTTTTACTTTCATACATGGGTTAATATATGCATTTTGTAACATCTGAGCAATGGCATGAAGGCTTAAACTGGTGAGGGACATAGCCCTCCCCTCTGAGTCCACACATACACACACTGGTTCCACTTTGGATCTCTGCACTGAGAGAATGAAGGTCTGAAGTGGTGCCAGGCCATGTACGTAGGGGATGTTGGGGCCTGGGCCTGGGCCTGGACCTGCACACACACGCCTCCATCCCCTTCATCTGTTTGTATAACTGCCTGAGCAACACTGAAACATGGGGGGGAAAGCTGTTCAAAAATGATGGCACAAAATTGCTTTCTTTTTCTTTCTTTTCTTTGTTGGTTTTATAAGAAGCAGTGGTTCCTAATGGAGAACTTACGCCTCCACAAATAAGATTGAAGCCCTCACTGCCATTTGAGGCTTTTGTTTGCGATCCTACCTGTAGAATACAAATGCCTGTATTTATCTCCTTAGCTTTAGCATTCACCGTGCTGTAGGATTTTCAGCTATTCTCAACATACGTTCAGCCCTAAACACACCCTCAGCCACAGACAAAAGCCCTCAGTCCTGCATCCTTGGCAACAGTGGCTTACTTGTGAATTGTTGGGACCGACTGAGCTGTCACTTGAGCTTTGTGTGCTTTTGTAAGCTATTTTCTCGACGCTGAAGCAAAGTTTGCCATTTCTGTTCAATAACAAAAATTGTATGCTACATACAATAAAGGTGGTGGTGGTCAAGCTAGGTGAAAGTTGTGAGGTTGCTGGTATCATCCAGCACCCTTTTTTAAATTCGAACAGCTCAGTGCTACAAATCTAAACAGTCTTCATTCTTAGCTGAGTGGATCTCTAAGGTGACATGTTCCATTCGAAATTGCAGGACTACCATGGTTACTGTGAAGGATTCCATCTCACATCACTCCAGGATACTACATAATGGCACTAACAATGTGGTTAATTATCATGCCAACTTTGCCAGGCTCTCCCACACTAACCCAAAGCAGCTATTAAGCATGCTATTACCTTAAGCTCTTAAACCTGTGCATTTTCAAAGCAAGCCACAAGGCACCATCACAGGAAACACTTCACTCACTGAGCTGACTTCTCTGACCGCATACACACCACAAATTTAAAGCACACAACACCCCCAAAAGATTCCTTGAAGCTGTAGTTTGTTATGGGTGCTGAGAATAGTAGTTCTGTGGGGGATAAACTGCAGTTCCCAGGAATAAAAGTATGGTGTGTATGCAGCCAAAGTAATATGGACTCTTGAACTAGAGTGGCCATGTGTCCTGCTGTACAGAGGACAGCTCTCCATTTGCAAGGCTATCAGAGGGCAGCCCTCCATTTGAAGGAGTCTTTGGTTAATTTAAAGGGTGGTCCAAGTCCAGTCTAGTAAAGAACCATAAGACAGGAGAACAGCATGGACAGCAGACTGAGCAAGAACATTGAGCATTGGGTCACAGTCCTCCCCAGCATGGAAAGTTATACTTTCATTCCAATTATAGTATTTATTCCTAAATTTCCATGTATAATACATATACATTTTAAAGGTGTCCTGAACCCCTGGCCTACATGGCAGCAAGTCAGTATGTCAAGTCCAAAGTTTGAAGTCCAGGGGTCAATCCATACAGCCAAAGTCCAGGAAACACAGTCCAGGGTTAATCCAAGTAGCCAACACTGAAATCCAGCTGTCAGGATACAGTCCAGAGTTAACCTGAAGCACAGTCCCCTAGAGATCCAGGAGCATCCAAGCCAAGGGCCACCAACATGGGCAGCTGAGCAGACACAGCCCCTCAGTTCTGCTTCCCTTTTGTACTTTGCTGATTTCAGCATCTGGGCTTGATGAGGCATGAGACTCTCATTTGTTCCAAGCCTACTCCAGCTGAGGAATAATACCCCTCCACCCAGAGCTAGCGAGCCCCACCTGGCAAGCTAGGGAGCTGGGCTGTGGGCCCTTGCCTGTCTCAGTCTCCTAGAGTGTGTCTCCTACTAGTCTCTAAACCTCAGAGCCCACCATGTTCATGGGCACAGGGGCCCACCAGGCTCTGGTGATGGGTCCTGCTGTTCTGGTTCCTGTGCACTGAACCGCATCCCCTTGCCATCCTCCGTCACCCTGTGAGTACTTCCTTTCCCATCCCATGCTTGCCCCGGTGTGTCCCAGTCCCAGCTAAACCCCTCGCTGGGATCTTCTTCCTCCTTCCCATTGTCCTACCAGTTCATGACAAAAGGTAACAAGCAGCCCTAGAGATGGAAACCAGTGCTGTCGCTTCAAAACAGGGACAACTTTGGGATGAGAGACAGCTCTTTGTTACATACATTACAGTGGTACCTCAGGTTAAGTACTTAATTCGTTAAACTGTTCTTAACCTGAAGCACCACTTTAGCTAATGGGGCCTCCCGCTGCTGCCGCACTGCGGGAGCCCGATTTCTGTTCTCATCCTGAAGCAAAGTTCTTAACCTGAAGCACTATTTCTGGGTTAGCGGAGTCTGTAACCTGAAGCGTATGTAACCTGAAGCATATGTAACCTGAGGTACCACTGTAACAGTGATCCAACTGGGGAAGTTTCCAAGCCATGGATGATGGTAGCAAGACCCAGGTCAGATTTCTGCACTTTCCAGATTTCATCATAACTTTTATCATATACTTAATTATTTCAACACTTTTTACACTGCTTATGTGAAACAAGCTTATGTGTGCAATAAGCTTAGCAAATACAATAAAAATAAAATCAATTAGAAACTAACTATTAAATCAGATTCTAGCCAAATCAGTTTTCTTCCATTCTCCCCACGTTGTCATTTAGATGAACCAGACTTAATTAACTCTTTTCATCTTTCAGTTTAAGCCAATCCCTCTGCTTCTTCTCCTCTTGTTTGCTTGCAGCTAGCTGTTGTCTCCCGAGATCCATCTGCTAATTAGGTTCTCAGAGGAAAAAAGAAACTAGAATAATTATCCAATCAATAAGCAACCCAACATGTCTTCAGATGCTCTGTGAAATTATTCATTAGGATACCAAGCTTCTAAAAAAAAAGACCGTTGTACCAACATGTACATAAAGAGATGTGAAGTTCAGTATTTTGCTGTTTTCTAGCAGTATGCTTCATTTATTTATTATGAGGGTATTTACATACCGCTCTTCATTAAAAAAAATCAGAGCAGTTTGCAACAATCATACGTAAAACTAGACAATAAAAAACATCTAACCTTTATTCTAAAAAATAAATTTTGAAAAAAATGAAATCAGAGATCAGCTATTACAGAAAGATGCCAGAAAATGTTTGCAGGCAGAACACCAAACATAAGTACAGCGTTGAAGTATGCCTTTGACTAAGGAGTAGCCAAAATCCTACAGACATTTAAGTCTCTAACATAATTTTCACAAGTTTTCACCTAGTACTAACGAATCACCAGGAACAGTAGAATGGGAGCATTGAGAAGGGCAAAATAGGGGGCTGCTCCAAGTGCTGCCCCATTTATTATCTCTGATGGGCTCCTGAGCCTCATGTGCACATCCATTGTTTCTTTCCTATTGGTATCTGCTTTGTTAGTGTCTATTGGTGTTTTGCTTTTTTTTTTTAACTGTGCATGGATAAGCTGTCCAATTATGGCTGCTGAATGACAGTATTAAACTTTACCTCTAGGGTCAAACTAGACATGCCATAGGAGTTCCTGTGTTTGGAGTTCCCGGCATCTTTTCATTTCTCAAAAAGGCAGCAATGGGATCAGGGCTATAGCCTGGGAAGAAAGGGGCCTGATCCTTTGCCTCCACCACCCCATCATCTCCTGCAACCTGACAAGAAAAACCTGATCTGGGACACAATATCCCATACTGCAATAATTTGCAGTAGTGTGGTGAATCAGCATTTGAGATTAGGGTTGGTGGTTCTCCAAACCTCTGGACCAAATTTAGAAGGTGAAAGGGGCACTGCAGGGGAAGTTCCACTGTGCAAGTGAAAAACTTACATGAGTGGAACAGCAGCACTGGATTCAACCATCTATAAATAAGCCTTTTTTGTGGGAAAATGGGGGGCTTGTGTGCTTTGCCCCACCATAACCTTGAGATCTGTTTACTTTTTAATCAGTTACCCATGGAAACATCTGCTTCTGAAAATACCTAGGAGGGATAAACAAAGTAAAGCAAGTACAAAGTGTTCCTACTCTGTGCACTGACTTTTACATGCTCTTTCATGATCAAATACAGCACTTTGAAGCCCATATGGTCCATTGTAAGGCCAGGTCTCTTTGCAATTTACCACACCACTGGTATTTTTAGACTAATGTCAGTGCATACATTGAGGGGAGGGGACTAGGTTATTTGATTCCCCCACCCTGCACAGCAATGTATCTTATTTTGTGATTGAAGGTGTAGTCTATATCAGCCCAGCTTCTATGCCTTGCAGTATCAAATTCTCTCTTCAGTTCTGCCTCCTTTCTTACTCCATTGCCTTTCGTTGCTCTCTCTGGTTGCTTCTTGTTGTTGTTGTTATCCTCATTATGCATTCAGCCCTCTTTTCTGACTGACATTTTCAGATAAAGGTCACTGAAGAGGCGTTGCACATCTTTCATCAAAGGTTTGTGGTGCAAAAACTCCGGGGGATGAGAATGGCATGAACCATGTCATAAGGAAATCATTATATAAAACATGGACAAAATATAAGGATCTCCTAGAAGCGAAAACACCATGGTGGGCATCACCTCTAGAAGCAATTACAATAAAAAAGAAAATTATGGAATTAGAATGGGCCACATATAAAGATCTGATTAAGGAAAAAGACAATAAATTGGTAGTTAAAAATTATGAGGAAATTAAACACCTTATGGGTTGGATCCAATGCCATGAGTTGCATGAAGTGTTCAGGACAGATAAGAAAAAAGATTTCTCAAACGAACCTTCATTATTAGAAAAAGTGTTATTACAAAACAAAAGCAAGGTAATATCAAAAATGTATGATACATTATTGGAGTGGGAGGTCAAAGATGAACAGGTCAAGGAGGTAATGATCAAGTGGGCTTTAGATATTGGGGAAACCATTCACTTAACAGCATGGGAAGAACTATGGCGAAAGAACTGGAAATTTACAGCCTGTGAAGTATTGAGGGAAAACCTAATCAAGATGTTTTATAGATGGTACTTAACACCCACCAAAACAGCTGAAATGTATAAGACAAAAACAAATCTGTGCTGGAGGTGTGGTAAAACAGAGGGGACACTTATACATGTTTGGTGGACCTGTGAAAAAATCAAAAGCTTCTGGAACACAGTATATGACGAGCTTAAAAAAATGTTTTAGTATAACTTTATGAAAAACACAGACGCTTTTCTACTAGGGATAATGGACACAGGTATAGCAAGAGAAGATCCGAAAATATTCCTCTATGCCACAAGAGCGGCAAGGATCCTAATTGCTAAAAACTGGAAAAAAGAAACTGTGCCAACAAAAAAGGAATGGCAAGACAAACTGTTAGATTAAACTGAACTGGCTAGATTAACAGAGGCAGTTAGAGATCACACTAGACAGGAGTTTCAAAAAGCATGGGGAAAATGCAGAGAATACATACCTGGACTTGTTTCGATTAATGTCTGCAGGAGACTTTGTGGATATTTAAGTTATAATTAGAAAAATCTTAATAATTATTCATAAAGAAAACAGTTTATGAGAAGTAAATAAGGAGGCCAGATACGGGATAAAGGAAGTCTTTTATTTCATTGTTTGCATTGTTGTATGTTATGCTCACTGTATGTTATGTTCACGTTTAATGAGGGTGGATTGTGTATTGGGGGGTGGGGGTTATGTTATGTTGTAAATAAAATTCCAGTAAAAAATATTTTTAAAAAAGAGAGAGAGAGAATGGCACCTGCCATGTGTTTGCTCATTAGCTCACACATGGCACTTTCAACCCTCACTTCAGGTGAGAAGTTATTCCTGGCACCTGTAGCTCAGTCCTTTCATATTCCTCCTCATTAAATAGGAATATAATTTCCAATTATATTTGCACACCATGGAGTTTGAGCATATAACGCACACATGGACACAGGTAACGAGTCACACAATTGTTAGTTTATACCTACTGAATTCAGTGGGCTTTAGGGTGCAGAACCCTGAATTGGATTTTGTGCTCATATAAATAGAATGTGTGTGCATACAATCTAAAACTACAAGTTATATACTACAAATAATGCAGAGGTACGGTTTGTGCATTTTCACTCTTCTGCTTTATGAACATTAATTTTCCATTACAGGAATATCCACATAACTAGTAAATAAAGTCTAGACAAATATGTACAGGAATATGCATATGGTTGTTAATTTTTCTTGATTCTTTTGTTTTATCTTTTTGTATACCACTTTGTGGGTTTTCATAATCTCGTGGTGTATAAAGTTTATGAAATAAATATTCTGTGCACTGTCCGTACAGGGACTTGTTCAATCATTTTATTCACAATATGTTTTCTAATGTTAAGTGGCTTGTGCTTCTCAAATCACAATGAACATGGTCCGAAGTACATTGTCCTGCATCCATACATGGATATCTGTGCATACAATGGCTTCCCTTCTTTATTTTTAGCATTTATTCCACACCATCAGTGTACATTTAACCTTCCAGAATGACATCAGGAAAAGAGACACTGAGGATGAGACTTCTCTGCCTGATTTTGGGCAATTTAGGATACCCTCCCACTTCAGCCCTGTATGACACAACATATCAGTCAGGGCTGGCTCAGACATAGGTCAGCACTCAAACATAGAGACGAGCAGGAAGTTTAATTCTTTATTCAAGAAAACAGCAGACAACACAAAGAAGTCTCAAGGCAAGACCAGCTTCCATAGCACAGTTTCCAGGACTGATGGTTCCTGCTTCACACTTGCCCCCAAGACCCCTCCTCTTCTGGAGATTGCTCACGTAGCCATAAACACAGTGGGACAGGACTCTTGCTTCATGTTTTGAGTCTGAACAGCTTTCTGCTCTTGGCTCTTCCCTCTCGCCCAAGCCTGTTGCTTCTTCAGTGGCCCACCATTCTCCTCCCTCCTTCATCTTCTGACCTGTCCTCAGTGTCCCACTACCATTCCTCATGCTCTGAACCTTCCTCCACTGAGGCTTTCCTAGGGGTTCGCCATCAGGTGCCTTACACCACTCCTTGTCATCCAGCCAGTCCCTGACAATATCCTGCACTGTTTGGTAGATGCTCCCTGCCTCAGTGAGTGACTTTTTGGGTCTGCGTGGAAGAAGGGCAGAAGGGAAAGCCTTCTGCGTGAACTGCCTTCTACTCACACAAATTTGGAGACAATCCTATTTCTTTTGCAATCAAGAATAAAATTGACTTTTAAAATGCAGTTAATACATGCATTTAAACTGAGAAATTAAAATGTGTGATTTTACTCTAGATGACAAGCCTACTAAAATAGGCCAGTTGCAGTCTTACTGATACAGTCATACCTCATTTTACGTTTGCTTCATGTTACATTTTTTCAGGTTGCGTCCCGTGGCAACCCGGAAGTACCGGAAAGGGTTACTTCTGTGTTTTGCTGCTCACACATGCGCAGAAGCGCTAAATCACGCTTTGCGCATGTGCGCAAGCACCAAATCACACCGCACACCTGTGCAGATACGATGCTTCAGGTTGCGGGCCTTTCACGTTGTAAACGGGCCTCCGGAATGGATCCTGTTCTCAACCAGAGGTACCACTGTACTGTTAAAAATGACAGAGATGTGCTATCATTCACAGGCAAGCACAGGAAAGTTCTATAATTCCATTTCAACCCATTTCAAAACTACATCAGAGACGTGTATTTTTATTTCAAGTAAAATTCCAGAGAAAATGAGATTATGTACATTTCAACAAAATCTTTTAAACTATCCAGCTGAAATTTTCAATTTTCAATATTATCTATATCATGTTTAAATGGAATGCCCACTGAAGACTGTGATTTCCTTATGGAACAAATTGGATGCATCTGGTGCTTTTTACAATATAACAATAAATAATATGAACTCTCCATTCTTAATGCTACAAACAAAATTCACCATGGCACAGCTGTTCAGACTGCTAATACCATCAGTGTTGGGCTCTACCACAATGCATTCGTGTAGGTTTTAGGCTACAATCCTATGACCAGGGCTGAAGAAAGAGAGAGGAAGATCTAGTATTAGATTCTGCCCGACCCCATCACCCCTCCACAGCTGTGGCAACTTCTGTGGAACTCCAAAATCACTAAGGTCAAAAAGCAGATGATATAAGAGTTGGGGATGTGCTGGGGAAGACTGTGGAAAGATTTGCAGTTAAAGAATCTGGATCCATCCCACTCCCCCAACCTAGAAGAATTTTATACCAGCTCAGGGGATAAAGTAAATATCACCCTTTTATTTCCCTTCCATTGGAAACATGGGAGGGAAATGTAGAAAAAAGAAAGATTTGGGAAAGGGACAAAGGAGGACGTGGTTTAACTGACTTTTGACCCCTTAGCCACCCTTACGACTGTATGGTAAGAATTAACTAAGTCCAGTCATTAAAAAAAAATCATGGAAAGTCATTCATCTAAATTCAAATCCATATAAGTTCAAATTCTACTTCAGTTATTACCTCATTATGCTGTCATGAGTTCAGTAAGTATGTTATTGTCACATTATGCTGTCGCAATCCCCTAGCCTCAGTGTCCCATCATGGGAATGAGATAACACCCTGATTCATATAGATGTTGCAGGGATGCAGGGACGAAAATAAGAAAATGTTATCATTTTCCCAATGTCACAGTGATGGAAGGCATAGTCAGATATTTAGGAAAACATGAAAATATTATTCAACAGAAAGGCAAATCTGCTTATGCACAATTCAATAATGCACATGTTTCTTCCACAGTTTCCATCACTTAGTTTTTAACCAAAGTTAAAAGCCCTACCAAAAGAATTATCTCTTTCCAATACATCAAGCATCACACTATACTGCTTCCTGGTTCCAAGACCTACAAGCAGTCTGAAGACTAAATTTGGCCCTGAAAAAACTTTGCCCTAAAACAAGTTCACTGCTGAAACTTTGAGATTTATACTTTGTACTGAAAGCTCAAGAGGATTTCAAGTATATGTTAGAAAACTATTAATTGCATGTTACTGCATTTTATGTATGAATGCACACATAAAAATTTTTTTAAAAAGGTATCTTGCAGATCCACTATATTTTCTGGAAGACTAATGCCTTGAAATCAACCCACCTCTCACCTTCCTAAACACTGCAATTCCCCGAAAGCATAATTTCCAAAAGCAATTGTTCCTTGAGAATGATGGAGCCTACAGGTATGTCTGTTCCTCCGCATTTTTCTAAAATGACTTCCCAAGGTTGACTGCGTAGTTGCTGTGTAGATGAGAATGTGCTTTAATGCTTCTCAGTATTGACCTTGGAACAATCACAAAGGTAATAACCCTCTTGATTTGACATTGAAATACACACTCAGGGTGAAGAAATGGATGTGTTCTATAGATTCTGGAATTCAGTTCCTGCAGTGCTAAAACAAAAACAACCTAGGACATTAATCTAGGCAACATTAAATCCTATTTAATTCAAAAGAGATTTCAGCATATGCTTAACTCTCCCACTGAAATCAGCGGAAATTTAAAGGTGCTTAATTCATGCCCCATTTACTCTGAGCATGGTAGGAGTTTTTAATGACACTGATTGTTGATACTCTCAATAGGAAATAATAGGCTCATGCAAATAGGATCAAGGTCTCTACATCATAGGACCTTTGTCATCCTCCCAAAAAAGAAAATTGGAGCTCTTTTGCAACCAGAGACTTGCGGTACTGTATATGCCTATGATGAGCCCCATGTTTGCAGGTCTTCTTTCTGATTTGGGCTTTCAAATGGGATAGCTCAGTTGGTAGAGCATGAGACTCTTAATCTAAGGTTGTGGGTTTGAGCCCCATGTTGGATGAAATATTCCTGCATTGCAAGGGGTTGGGCTAGATGATCCTCATGCTCCCTTCCAACTCTACAATTCCACAATGTTTCTAACCATCCCTGTTTCTAACGCATCTTTAATATGAAAGGCTCATAAAGTCCACCATTTTTCCTCACTGAAAAGTGTCCTTGCGTATCTTCAAGTGCATTTGTAAACATGGGCACAGGTTATCTCATCAAAACAAGTGGGCTATGCACAGGTCAGTGGGCACCTGATGAGCAGCTGATCTGTAAATGAAATTTAGCTGTCATAATACCAAAATACATTCGCATTGCAGAAGCTAGAGCTGTTTCCTATGCTTGACAAGTTGGAGACAGAGGTCTTGCTCCACCCACTTTTCTTTTTTAATGATACAGCAACACAAGAGGCACAGCCGCTGCTATTTGCAAGCCAATGATCAGCACTGAGATGCCATTTGCGGAGCTGCTCCTGGACTTTCTTCTATCTCATCCTGCTTCCCTGTGCCACACAACAGCAGTGCTGGCTGTGTAAACCAAAATGACTGGGCCACAGAGTTGGACCATGCATTCTCCTTCACCCACCAGTGGTCTTCTCTGACTAGTTATTTCTATCACAGTTCTACAGCAGGCTTTTTAGCCACGTTTCTATCGACAAGTAACAGACACAACAAAATGGACGTCTTCAGAATTTGCATTCCACGCAAGAAAATATTTTGGTTACATTCATCTGTTGTGCTGTTCTTGTTTTTAAAATCATGAAGAGCTGTGTGGGTCTGTCTTGATATCTCTTGGCCATCCTCATAGAGGCTGAGGCACGTGGAGCCTGGCATTTGCAAATTGTATTTGCCACCTAGTATTAATCAGAGCCTGTGAAGGAAACTCTTCACTCTGTACCTGCCAGATCCTATCAGAACTAAAGAATGCCAACAAATGCATTGTTTGGTTTAAAACTCACCAGGGTTTCATGCAGTGCAAAGGGAATGAAACAAATATATTTACAGTCACTAGTTAGGAAAATAAAAAATATAGATTCTGCTCCTTTGCACACTGGTGTGTATACACACACACATGCCATAGATAGATAGGTAGATGTCAATATTTAACTAAATAATTGTGTGAGTGAAATGACTTCCACTTGCACAACAGGACTATCCCTCCCTCTCTCTCCCTTCCACCCCGTGTGCCCTGTGGCACCCTCAAATCTGCTCCAGGATGTTGGGGGAACCCTCCGAAAAAATTTAGGGGTAAGGAGAATGGGGTAGAAGTAGTTCCACTTGCACAGTTATTTAGTCAGTGTGTGTGTGTGTGTGTGTGTGTGTGTGTGTGTGTGTGTGTATCAGTATCAGTGCTGGGTTATCTCCTCCACCCTAAGTGCTTTCATATAGTAAACAGATGCCACTCATGTTTATGGGAGCCCATGGAAAACTGTCCAAAATGAGTAATTTCAGTGAGAGAAATTTCAGGTTCCCGTACTGAAATGATCACTATCACAAGCCGGACATAGCATTCCATATGGAACAATAAAATGTTTAGAAGAGGGATGGGGAACATGTGACCATCCAAATGTTGTTGGACGACAGTTTCCATCAGCCCATTAACCATTCAGCTGGGAGGTTCAAATCCAACAACATCTAGAGAGCCTCTTAAGAAGTTTTGTTCTTTTAACCCAAATTCACATTTCCCCTAATACTTGCTGGGCAGTCCGCAGACCATTCTTATGCTGTAGCAGCAGATGATCTCCTTGAAAGTCTTTCGCATTTCCTGGCTTCGGAAGGCGTAGATCAAGGGATCGATAACTGAATTGCACATGATGAGGATGAGGTACATGTTGAAGTGTGACATGAAGCAAATGCAGTAGAGATTCTGAGGGCAGGATATCATCAGGATGAGATGGAGGAAAAATGGAGCCCAGCAGACAATGAAGATGCCCAGCAGCATAGTCAGGGTGATGGCACCTTTCATGCTGGTCCTCTGGTGAACGGAATTATATCCTGGCAAGGCTGCTATCCTCTTGACATGAGTACGAGCCAAAAGGAACATGTGTATGTACAGCGAGACCATGAGGAACAACATAGTGAAGAACATTGTGATGAGACACATGACGACGTACTTCGATTCATAATAAAGGATGAAGATTATCCCACAGCCAGTACAAAAGGTCCAAATGCATGCAATTATGAGCCCTGATCTTTTCACCGTCATTATGTTGTGATAACGGAGGGCATAAAAGATAGTGATATACCTGTCTACTGCAATAGCTAGCAAACTGCACATGGAAGCCACAACAGATATACATATCAGCGAATCGAAAACATTGTCTATGTGACGTACAAAAACATCTTCAATAATTAGATGCCTATTGTTTAATAAATATATGGTTATGGTCTCCCAGGCATTTGACACGCTGACCAGCATGTCAGCAACAGCTAAGCTGCACACAAAGAAATACATAGGGGAGTGCAAGTTCTTGTTCTTAACTATGGCACAGATAACTAGGATGTTTTCAAGAAGGCTTACAATGCCAAGTATGAGAAACACCTCCGTTGCTATGACCACTTGCTCACATGTTGATGCCTTGGTCTTGACGGTGGGCACAGTCAGGTTGCTCCCAAGAGCGCTCAAGTTAAGGTCTGGAATGCTGGGTTGATTAGATGGGTTCATCTTGGCTGAAGAAGGTGCTGTTCTCAGTCTGGGAGACTTATTGTAAAACAGTCCTGCAGATGCATTCTTCGGAAAGGCGGAAGATCCTGCCAAACGATCACAAAGCATGACATAAAGCAGAGCTGATGGTGACAAAAGGAATGAAATGCAAAGGGGAAACTAGATATGTAAATGGTAGACCCAAGAGTTGCAATGTGGGTTGCTTCCAAAGTCAAATAAAACAAGGAGCACAGGAGCAATTTAAAGCATAGGAACGGGAAGGAGATAGGGTGATGAACTCCCCCACCCCGTATCTTATACCCATACAAAATCTCTCTTCCTATACCACCTATTTTTCTCATGATTGACACATTTCTATATATCCCAGAGAAGATAAATACACTGAGCAAACTTCCGCAGAAAATTAGTATGTTCAGTCTGAACAAGTCTTGAGAACCCCACTGAACAGAACAGCTATAAGACCAGATTTCATTAGCTCAGCCAATCAGATTTACATAAAAGTTTGAATTCCTGCAAGAATTACAAGCTAAGCTTTCAAAGCTTCTCCTTCATCTTTGTACTTCTCAAGTTTGCAAGTACTGTGACACAAACAGCAAATGACTGTAGCATTAGCCAGCCGTCTTGCAGCAAAATCTCACATCCCCAAAGATATACTGATATTCAAGGGTTTGCTATAACAGCAGGTTTGGTGCTGCTATTTTTTTAAGTTGATCACTATTACTTCAAGGTTAAAGTGCAGTGTGGTTTTTCTGTTCCATCTGAATAATGAGATGTTTCTGAATGTTTGCATTATGAAAGATGTTGCAAGCAGTCAAAACCCTTCATGAATACAACACATTTTTCGAAGGATCCTAATAGCTTCCATTTACAATTAAAGAAAAAATGTAGCTATTTACCCAGTGCTGTTTTTCTTTCCTATTTCTCTTCAGCTCCTGCATATGTTCTTCCGGCTGTCAGAAGTTTCTGATCACCTGTCCATTCAGCATCAAGTGTTTGTGCACTTTTGACAGGAACCAGTGCCATAACAGTAGAAAAGCACTATTCACATCCAAAGAGACAAGGCTGTTATAAATTACTTACTGTGGAGCTGTCTTTTTATAGTCTCAGAGTTAATGACTTCAATGTTCGGCTTCCAGCTCCTCCTCTACCCACCCCCACCCCCGCCTTCTTACCACCCAATTTCTCATAGACTTCAATAAGATGCAAAGACTTGAATTTTTAGCAACACCTAGTGGCTGATATTTGTGATGCACCCCATCTTTATAAACTGCAATTTTTTCCTGCTTTACACATTATTTGTATGATATAATTCCCATGCTATTTTTAATATTTTGCCTCCATTTAATCTCCCAAATATTAAACGGACTGAAATATGACCTGGCATTTTACTGAAAATTCTTTAGAAGCAGCGAGGTTCCTTTTTTTGCAGCAAAAGACTATCACTGATTTCCTCTGAGGGGGAGATATGGACTTACTGTAAAAGGCTTAATTTGAACCAGAGCTCATTAGCCTCTGCACCTGTTCTCAGTGAAATTTTTTAAGGGGAATGCATGTGTAGCATCTTGATAATTTTTTTTATTATATTATTCCTAAGTGTAAGAAACCAACTCTTTGTGTTCTGTGTTAGGAACAGCCATTGTGATGCCCTCCAGATGTTGCTGGACTTCAGCTGCCATCAACCCCAGCCAAAGTGGTTTATGGTTTGGGATGGTGTGAGCTGTAATCCACCAACTGCCGGAGGGCACCATATTGTCTAACCCTATGTAGATGGTAATTGGTTTCCATTTGGATACTTGCAACAAGAATGGTAGCTTCAGTTACCTAGTTGCCATGTGCCTATTCCAGTCAACAGATAAACCTGGGACCCCACCAATGACAGCCAACCAGCTCCAAGATGGTAAGACAGACTAAGCCCACAACACTTTAATCAGGCAAACTTGAAACTGAAAATAAGAAACTCGTGGTGGGAGGGAGAAAGAATAAATAAATATCATGATTAATATGAAACCACACACCAATTATAGGGGTACATGCAACATCACTTATCCCTGCTAGGTGACTACTTTATAATAAAGAAACAAATAAGCTGTTGAAATGCCAATAGGGGTTCACAAACTATCTTTCAAAAGTCACAGATTTCTTCTCTGTTTCAATTATTCCTCCATCCACAGAAGGCATAACTGAGGACTGAACCCCAACCCCAAAGCAGGTATGGCAGAGCCTGGCTTAGACATGGTAGAATCTGTCAGCACCTTGGACAGCACACTATAAAAAAACTGGCTGGGTATTGCCATCGGCTGAAAAGAAGCTATCTTGTTCAGTAACTGTTTACAACATGCAGGAGTGAGCGGGACGCCACAGAACTAATGTCACATCCACACCATACATTTGAAGCACTATTATATCACTCTCTGTGGTGATTCTCCAGTCATGGGAAATCCTGGGAACTGTAGTTTGTTAAGGGTGCTGGGGATTGTAGCTCTTTGGGTCAGAACTCTTAACAAACTACCACTCTCCCATGTCCTTTTAAGATATCAGTCCTCCTCCTCCTCTTCCATCAATCCAAAACCTATGTACATCATTCCCTCTCATTTAGCATTTTCCTCCATCCTAAACCTCCTCTAAAGATTAACCCAAGTTACTGGATATCTCATTCGAATGCTATTTTATTCTTATTTATTTCATGAATGAATCACTTCCCATGAGGCATCCCAAAGTGTTTTACAATACAATAAAAGCATGCACAGAACAACTGCATACTGTATATAAAAGCAACACACGCATACACACACAATGAGAGAGAGAGAGAGAGAGAG
The DNA here is from genome assembly GCF_964270895.1 of Podarcis filfolensis. NCBI lineage: Eukaryota > Metazoa > Chordata > Lepidosauria > Squamata > Lacertidae > Podarcis > Podarcis filfolensis. Next base: position 41,692,501 of record NC_139603.1, read on the forward strand.
AGAGAGAGAGAGAGAGAGAGAGAGAGAGAGAGAGAGAGAGTTACCAGCTGGAATAAAAGTCTCCACTGAGAAAGCTTGTTGAAAGAGGAACATACTCAACAGGCAAAGGACAATCAATAAACCACCTGTCTGATAGTGCTGTCACACTAAAGACCTGATTCTGGCAATGTGCAGAATGGACCTCCTGACAGGATGGCGTCTGCAGGATGCTCTCTCCCACAGAGCACAGCGATTGGTTGGATATGCAGGGGATGAGATGATCTTTTCCTGTAATCCTCCTGTTTCTTTAATAGACTGTGGACTGTAAGTCTCCTATCTTCAGCTACTGAGTCTGCACTATAGCCCCACCTAGGTTCCCCAGTTACTGTCCTGATGCACTTTGACTTTCACTTAAAGACAGAAATATGTCTTACTTTTGTACACATGCAGAATCATTGATGGAGGTAGAAAAGGCCACATGGTAAAACACCATAGCAAGGGTCATGCAGGCCAGCTGTCTCTCTTAAAGGTGGGGATGCTGTGAACACTCTCAATTTCCTAGCAAGTTCTCTTCTTTTTAAAATAAGAACTATTAAAGGAGAATATTAATATCAAGACATTAAAGGTTAAGAAATATAAAAATGACTTGCTAATCAGAAGCAATTTAGAGAGGAAAATGGCCCTGCCATTATATTAAAAGTGGTTCCAGAGAGCATGAACTATATAGCCTGAAGTTTAAAGAAAGAGTGGATTTAATTACCAGTTTTAGAAATGCCATGCTCTTTGCCTTCACCAGCCATTGGGATCCTTCCTATGAAAAATGTAACTACTTCCACATACAATGGCCAAAAAAGAAAATCTCTGCTCCTTGGAGTGTCTTTGTAGAATGGCAATAGTTACTCCCGCAGCTTTGGGAGCAGAACAAATGTATGTAGTATTTCAGAGATGTAGATTTTATATATGACTCTAGGCAGCAATGTGATTTTATGCAGTACTGGGTTTTGTATTGTATTTATTTATCTTATACGTGAATGGCTTATGGCCCAAGCATTAATAAACTGACTGAGAACAAATTACCTCCACCTTTTGTTTGTTTGTTTGTTGTTTGTTTGTTTGTTCTTTTGGCACTTAATGCCAAAATAGGCTTCTAGGAGGTTTACATAATATAAAAAGCAAACATTGAAATAAACACCCACAATTAGAATATACAATAAAACAATCCCATTAAAACACAGCAGTTAAAAGAGGAGACTAGGATTACAGTAGAAGGCCTATGCAAATAGTTGCATCATCAAAAGCCAGTGAGATGCCAAAACAAATGAGATCATATTTCAGCAAGGAGTGCATTCCATCACACCAGTACCACCAATGAAAAAGCCCCATCCATGTGACCATAAACTGATAATCACCTGGTTTGTGGAAAAACTCACTGCGTTCCATTTGTTGATCAGTCTTTCAGATAACCTGTTCCAAATTTGTTTCAGGCTTTGCATTGTTACATGTTAGCCCAATCTCAGAGTGGTGAGAGACTCCAGGGGTTCCAGGCACTTGCCCAGGGTTCAGTTTCCTATGTGGAGACTGTGGTGTGTTAGGATATATGGTTTATTTACACATATATGCAACCTGAGCCGAAGGTGGAGGGGGTCACGGCATTACTAGCTCAACAGATCTTGCTTCCCCGTTAGGAACCCCAGGGCCCAGCATAGAGCAAACATGTGTCTGGCTCTCTAGCTTCAACTTGTTCTTCCAGCTCAGCTCATACACAATGACACTCCTATTGTTCTTCACCTACCAGCCAGATGAGGAGTGGGGAAGACACACTCATTTGCCCAGACAGCACCATCACTTAGTTGTAGCTCTTGCAGTCTAGTTCATTCTGATGCTTATCATGGTGCTGGCCACAACCATTAGCTAGAGAAAGGGACTGATTCAGCAAGCTTGCTCTCATACTTTCTACCCCCCACAGATACAGGAACCCAAGAATTTGACAGGGCTCAGGGCATCATGCAGCCTGACTCCCCAAGCCTACATTCATGCATAATTAACAAGACCTTAAAGCTAGCTTAGTAGCTAACAGGCAGGCAGAACATATCCCTCAGCACATATGTCATTCATGCCTAGAGGACATAGCACAATGGGAATCCTTTCTTTATACATCTTTTTAGATGTAACTGGTATTATGAAAAGTGCACTGAAGCAAAATAGCAATCCATCCAGCTGTGCTCCTAGCCCCTCTTGGTTGCAGCCACAATGAAGCACAGTTCTCATGGTCATATACACCTAGCACAGCTTCACTGCTGCATAACAAGGATTTTTGAAAGCATTATTTGTTTCACTGGGCAGTACTTTCAGTTCACATTCTCTCACCTGCAGAGAGCAACAAAGTCCACTACCTGAAGTTTCCTTTGAACTCTTCATGTACAATGCAGGTACTTTTTTTGTTCTGTGTTTCTCCATATTTTCTTATCTGCAGCCTAGAAATAAGCCCCCTACAGGCAACACTGTTTCCCATTATGCACAAAGTCTTTTAGCACAGTAGACAATGTATTCTTTTAAGCACAGATCAGGAGGGTTGGGGTGGTTCTCTAATTGGCTTTTTTTACTTTTTCTTGTTTAACTCCCATAATCTTACCCATTTATAAATTCTTCTCCACAATTTGTTTATTCCCTTACAGCTCAGCTTAGCTTAATTAATAACTTCAGTATCCCTTTTGCTGTATCCAGAGACACTGCGGTGCTTTATTTTTGTATAGACCCAGCCATGGTACAATAAAAGCTGAAAACAAGATTTCATTCTGTCCGTATCTTAATAGAGAAAGGCAACGTGAGCAGTAGAAAACAGAGTAAGCCTGACAATAAGGGCATCACAACTAACATTATGTCATTTCTAAACTGGTCACCTAGAAAACCATCTTAGAGACCCTTCCATGCACACAAGACCCATTTTAAAAAGAGTGATAATGATGAATGAATAAAACAATTTTCTGTATTATGTAACCAACAGTGCTTTGTCATTAGGCCTCCATGGAAAAACTAGAGCAGGGATAGGGAACTTGTAGCTTTCCTGATGTTGTTGGTTCCAACTCCCATCAACCCCAACCTGTATGACCAATGGCAAGGGATTATGGGAACTGCAGTAAAACAAGATCTGGAGGCTCACACTTTCACCATTTCTGTTTCAGTGAGTAACAGTGCAATCCTTTGCATATTTACTCAGACATAAGCACCGCTGGGTTCATCTGGAGGGCCATAGGTTCCCCATTCCCAAACTAGAGAAAACTACAACTCTAACTAATAATGTCTCAGGTGGGGAAAGAAGGAATGATCTGGTGGAAGGTGATCTATAGCTCAGCTGTTACATCTATATATCAAACTGTCCACCAACTAGTCGGCCAGAAACACAACCATACTTTTCAGGTATCTTAGAACATATGGGAATATTGTTTCATGTACTAACAGCAGCAGAACTCCCAGCAGCTAACTGTTCAATCCTTGTTCCAAGTCTACTACAATGTAGACTTCAGCAACATATGCTTTTTATCAAGTTCTAGTGAACCCGCACGTGAATAATAGATTATATTGCCTCCCTTTCTGAAATATTTCAAAAACTGAAGATTTTATATTGGTTTCCCCTAAGGCATTTTAAAGGCCCTTCCACAGTGTAACTGCAGAATGTAGATGTGAAACAGTGGGGTGGTTGTCTCGATGGCCAGGCCTGGATCAGGTCCAGCTACCAGTATTCTTGAACTCTGTTGTTACTTTGATCAACAAAAGGCAACACGTGGGCTAATAATGTACAGTGGTACCTCTGGTTACGAACTTAATTTGTTCCAGAGGTCCGTTCTTAACCTGAGGTACCATTTTAGCTAATGGGGCCTCCCGTTGCTGCTGCACCACCAGTGCACAATTTCTGTTCTCATCCTGGGGCAAAGTTCTTAACCCGAGGTACTACTTCCGGGTTAGCAAAGTCTGTAACCCAAAGTGTTTGTAACCCAAGGTGTTTGTAACTCAAGGTACCACTGTATTGGCAATATTTATGAAACACTATCAATTGCAATATTTATGAAACACTATCAATTGCTTCTTAATTCATAAACAAAAGCCATATAATACGTGCAAGAAGTCACAAACTAATAGAAGTCAAATAAATATTCCATCAACAGAAATGCTTAGGATGGTGTGTAACCACAAAGAAACACTGAAGTTGAGGCAGAAAGCCTTTCATAGAATCATAGAATCATAGAGTTGGAAGAGACCACAAGGGCCATCGAGCCCAACCCCCTGCCAAGCAGGAAACACCATCAGAGCACTCCTGTCATATGGTTGTCAAGCCTCTGCTTAAAGACCTCCAAAGAAGGAGACTCCACCACACTCCTTGGCAGCAAATTCCACTGTTGAACAGCTCTTACTGTCAGGAAGTTCTTCCTAATGTTTAGGTGGAATCTTCTTTCTTGTAGTTTGGAACCATTGCTCCGTGTCCGCTTCTCTGGAGCAGCAGAAAACAACCTTTCTCCCTCCTCTATGTGACATCCTTTTATATATTTGAACATGGCTATCATATCACCCCTTAACCTCCTCTTCTCCAGGCTAAACATGCCTAGCTCCCTTAGCCGTTCCTCATAAGGCATTGTTTCCAGGCCTTTGACCATTTTGGTTGCCCTCCTCTGGACACGTTCCAGTTTGTCAGTGTCCTTCTTGAACTGTGGTGCCCAGAACTGGACACAGTACTCCAGGTGAGGTCTGACCAGAGCAGAATACAGTGGCACTATTACTTCCCTTGATCTAGATGCTATACTCCTATTGATGCAGCCCAGAATTGCATTGGCTTTTTTAGCTGCCGCGTCACACTGTTGGCTCATGTCAAGTTTGTGGTCAACCAAGACTCCTAGATCCTTTTCACATGTACTGCTCTCAAGCCAGGTGTCACCCATCTTGTATTTGTGCCTCTCATTTTTTTTGCCCAAGTGCAATACTTTACATTTCTCCCTGTTAAAATTCATCTTGTTTGTTTTGGCCCAGTTCTCTAATCTGTCAAGGTCGTTTTGAAGTGTGATCCTTTCCACAGTTCATATCTATATCAAAGTTTGGTTGAGAATGAACTGGAGCTGGGTGGTGCTGTAAACAGATGTGTTTCCTGCCCTTTCGTGTTACAGATGAAAGAGATCTATGATGCTCATTCTAACTTCAGATTCACCATCTGTAATTTTAGTAATGTCAGACCAAAGATGTGGTGTACATAATAAGATGTCTTTGTAATTTATTTTACATTGGATCCACCACATGGGCTGTCAGTGTCAGTACAATCATACATAGGAGTAAATGTGTTTCAGGTTGAGCGTTTTCAGGTTATGCTCCATGGCAACCCAGAAGTAACAGAGCACGTTACTTCCGGGTTTCGCAGATCGCGCATGCGCAAACGCTCAATATGGTGTCGCGTGCATGCACGGAAGCGGTGAGACACGACCCGCACATGCGCAGTCACGTGTTACGTTCTACTCAGGATGCGAACGGGGCTCTGGAACGGATCCCATTCACATCCAGAGGTACCACTGTATAGGGGAGCATCGATCCCATATTAGGAATCGAATTATGGAGGCTCCTTTTGTTGAACACTTTGTAAAACATCATCACTCGGACACAGATCTGCTCTACACAGTCCTATGGGTGAGTCTGGGAACACCTGGGAGGAAGAGAAACTATATCAAATTATTGCACCAACAAGAAACCAGATTAATTTACTTGTTTAAATCACTGCACCCTGGGCATTTGAATACCGAACTAGATTATAACTGCTTTCTTTAAAAATTGTTCAATATTTTTTCTGGTAAGATGGCTGTTGTTTGTATTCTCTGTATATTGTACAATTATATTACCTGTAGATAGACTTCATTTTGTTTAAGCTTCTTGGGAAGATGGCTGCTGTTTGTACATTCTGGATTTGTACCTTTAAAATTCCTTGTGGTTTTACCTTATTCATTGCACCTGCTGGTAGCCTTTATGATACTACCAGGTTTCTGTTAACAGTATCAGCCTACTACACTTTTGAGTGAGAATTGATCCACGATCACTTTATGTACCTTTGGGGACTATTAACTTGGTAATGTAATAATTAATGTATCATAATTTGGTAGTGAATAAGCAGGCATGTCCTTTCAATTATTGTACTGTATCTAATGTAATGTATTTCATTTTTATTCCTTTATACTACTGCCAGCTGATGAAGAAATATCATTGAAACAGTTCATTATCCTGTTCTGTTTGCTGTTGGTTGCTGCTGTGCAAAAAGGGGGGGGGCACAAACTCTGCCGTTACTTAGCAACAATTGAGGAGTTCACACTAGGCCCTCTAAGCATAGATTATATAGGATTGGGCAGTGAAAAATGTATGAAAGTAAATCAGAGGTGACTCAGCTTGTCTCTGACATCTCCCACTAGCCCTGGCTACTGGTAACCCCAGCTGTGACTGATTATAATCTTTGAAGGGCCAGAGCCACTTGCTATGGCAAATATTTCCATTTATAGTTTGAGGAAGGTGCTGTGATGTTCTGCCTTTCCCTCAGTTTCCCCACCCGCTTTGTATGGGTTCATAGCCTAAAGCATGGGTAATTATCTAATTTTCAAATGCCATGTATTTGGGTGTCTTAGCATATATTTAGACAACTTTACTTTTGACTAAGCTCAGGACACGTCACCACTGCAGAAGCATCATTGGCAAACAACTCCTAGCATGGAATGTGTCATCGTTTTGGTAAAAAGTGCTTCCACAGGAGTCATTTCTCCTTTGAAAGCAATATACGAATCTTAAACTGCCACCCTGAACACACACTACATTTCAGGGGTAGAGCTCAGCTAACAGGCAAGGAGTGAACTCTGGCAAGGGCTGACTGTGAATAATAGGATTCCTACAGGGCATTTAAAAGAACCCTTTTTTACAACAAAGAAATCACCTTTACTATCCAAAAGCATAGAAGAATAAAGCCCCTGAACCAAAGAACCACACAATTAGTTCCAGTGCTCAGGAGGTAGCATTGGAGCTCCTGTTTTCCAAACATCAGCTCCCCATGACAAACCTGTTTTGAAACTCAGACAAGTTTTACTGCTCGGAGTCATTAGTTTTCTACACCAGCCACAGCCAGATGTGAAGGCTGAAGATTGGCTATTACCATGCAGTCAGCACGACCCCACAAAAACAGACAGATTAAGGGAAATCAGCTTCTGGATCTAGCAGCAGGAGGCTATTTTTTCCATTAAAGGCAGACAGGCAACTGAGTAATGCTGAAGGGCCAAATCAGCTTCAGAGAAATAATTTGGAAATGGGCCATTGACTTTCATGGATGGAAATATAGATCCTTGGGTTATGTGTGCATAGTTTTTTAAAAAAAAAAACCAGACTGACTCATTTGATTAACTTTGCTAAATCTTTGGCACCTTTCTTTTTTTAAATAATCCATTCAAATATTGTTCCTACATATTGGAGGTTTTTCAGCAGAGGTTGGATGGCCATCTGTCATGGATGCTTTAGTTGAGATTTCTGCACTGCAGCAGGTTTGGACTAGATGAACATTGTGTCCTTTCCAACTGCACAGTTCTATGATACTATATGAGACACCTTAAAAGGCATTTTGAATTGCCACTTAAGATCTAATGTAAGGGTTCAAGGCCTGCCATGAGGGAACAACCCATCCTGTTGCAGTTTAGACCTGGCAGTGCTCTGACACATGTAGGGATGGAATGGGGTCCCTTCACATCTGCCTCTTATATTATCTGACTGACGGATGGATTGTTGATTGACTGATATTGAGTTGCCATATTTCAAAAAGTAAAATTCCTGACACTGCAGGTTGAGCATTTTTGAGGAAGAGCCACCAAATTGTTGAGTAGTGATTTTAAGCTTTTTGAGCTGTTTCTGCTGCTTTTTCCATCACGCTGCCATACATCCAGGTTTTCCGTGACATTTTGCCAATTTGGCAAAATTCCCCCAATGCCATTTTTACACCCGAAAACTGGGATGTGTCAGGAATTTTCCTGGCATATGGCATGCCTATTGACTGATAACATTTCTTTCTCACTCTTCCTAAGAATGACTTATACATGAACCCAGGCAGCCTTCTATCCAGGATGTTTACAAAGTTTGCTTCCAGTTCCATTGTTTATTGCACATTCATTAGAAGAGGTTGTGTCGAAGCAAGTGTTATCCCACATTTTCCTGTATATCTCCCCATCAGTTTCCTTATTGTAAAAAGGACTAACTTTTTGGGAAGTGAAGTTTGTGGTGTAAGACCTCCCAATCAGCTATAATTGCACAACCTGAATTTACTGATATGTGATTGAATCTCATCCTAAAATGCCAACAGTTTGGTATATAAGCCACTGTATGCAGCTTTGGTTGGCAGTCTGCCAAATGTTGTTGTAAGGGGGCATTATGCAAGATTTCAGTTCAATTTTCTGTATGTATGAGGCAGGAAGATTCAAAAAGTCATTATGTAATTGCTCATTTGGTGGACATTCCATTCAACATTATTTGACCATAAATTATAGGTCAATGAGGGTCTAGAAATCTATCACAAACTGAGTGGTTGAGGGTCCTGGTGGGACTCTCATCAGCACCAGCTACCAAGCAGCTGGTGCATTTTTTTTCCATTTTTCTAAATTACAACACACAAGACCTTTCAAAAACCATATAGCAATAAAGGGAGCACCTAGGAGCTTTTTGCCTTGCCCAGATATGTGTACAGTTTATATGTACAGCTTTAAAAATGATCATTGTGGCAGACTCGCATTCTGCGTCCTAGTAGTCTTACACCTCCCATCTCTATGTTGCAGTAGTACATAGCTCTTCCATGAGCCACCAGACCTAAAGCAGAGGTTTTGGATAGTCTGCCTAAGTAATTTATTATTAGCTTGGAATCAGAAATGCTGGTAAATAGCTCCTGCCAGTATGAATCATTTTTGTCTCAATTTCCACCTTCTCTCTGCAAGTTCACTGAAGCCTGTGGCTTATATTTCTGCCACAGTCCATTCTATGTATAACGCTTAATAAGAGACCAGCTGCAGATCACCGGGGTTTGTTATTAACTACTGCAGGGCTCTGATCCCACAATGCTGAGTGTGCTTCCACCTCTGATGGCAATATAATTTTAAAACTAAAATAAATGAACTTTATTGGGGGGGGGATTTAAGAAAGAATAAAATAACCGTGCGCACAGCATCAGGACAACAGAGGGTGAGGAAGAAAAGTTTAGCCCTTTCCATTTGCCATGGTACCAACAAATTGCCATCCTAACCTACCTCTGAAGCTGCTATTTGTACTAGGAAGGAACTAGTGGCGGCTTCCCACATAGTGCAAACTCCCTCCTTGACCAATGCACTCCCAATACTGCTCAGGGTCCCTTTTATACACAATTATTAAAAGTTCATGAGCTCTGTCCTCTTTTGCATTGGACTGCCCTATACTGTTTCAAAACTATTGTTGCTAACCTTTAGCTTCATGCTGCTGTCTGTATATATATATATATATATATATATATATATATATATATATATATTGCTGGCACCATTTGTTACAACTGTGTTTTAACATAGTTCTATTTTGGTGTATTTCTAATCAGAGTAGGGAACTTGCTGCTCTCCAGATGTTGTCAGGCTTAAACTCCCATCAGCTCCAGTCAACATAACAAAAGATCAGGGATGATATAAACTGTAGCCCAACAACAACTGGGGACTCACAGTTTCACCACCTGCTCTGTGTGTGTGTGTGTTCAAGAATAATATCTAGGTACAGAATAATAACAGTGCATATATTTGTCATTTTTGAGTCAGTAACAAAGGTTGATGAATGCACATGCACACACAATTTTAATGTGTAACTGCACAATCCTATAAATAGAAGTAAGCCCCATATGGGTTCAAGGGGACATACTCACAGATGGGTGTGCATAGGATTCTGCAATATGTCCCTGTTGTGTAGAGGAGCAGAATTTCAGTTGGTGACATGGGAACTACACTTGCTGAAATTCCTTCCTTTATGCATAGGTGCAATTTTAGAAAAAGAGGTGCCGGAACTCACTGTTAACATCTCCCTCATTCTCTTAGAATGGCAATGGCACCCACCTGAAAGGTGCCGGAACTGAGTTCCAGCAAGTTCCGGCTGAAAGAAAGCCCTGCCTAGAAGTCTCTACTCCAAAGTCCCAATTAAATGGACATAGGATTGCAGCATAAACCTTGCTTCTTGCAGAGAAGCAGAGTGAAGTTCTTAAAATAAATTAGAGGAGATACTGCAGATTTCACTTCTAGGTCGTAAATATAGAACAGTAATAATAAAAGGTTGACCTGCAGTTCGATTCTGCAGGGTAATCTTCAACAATCAGTTTAAACAAAGGCCCTCGTGTCCTGAACACTTATGAAAACAGTTCATGATAAGCACAGCAGCAATACCAGTCAAGTCTGCAGTGCTATTTGAACTCTTTAAGCTAAGTACATGAATTACAGCACTTTATAGAGTGCTTAAAAAAAATAGAATTGAACAGCAGTTTGCTATAAGATTAAATAATTGTCCCTTAGTATGTATTATACCAGCAGAGAACTTGGTCTCAATTCACATCTCAAAGTGGCAAGTGAAATCATTTTAATGTGTATGCTGTGTCATCAAATACTCAAATTTTCTGGAGAACTAAGAAGAAAAAAAGAAAAACCAGATTGGCTGACAAACTTGAGTATGTGATAGCAAACCTAGAAAAATGATACAATAAAATCTTGATTTCAGTATAATAGTGCCACACAGCTCATATGCAAAAGTATCCAGACGTTTCTCATCAATAGGAAAAGTATTAAGTCATTTGCACTTCAGAGAACACATTCTCTATTAGAACAGAATAATAAACCTTCTGTCAAAGAATGAGATGAAAATTAGGCATTCTTTTTCATTTCTGCCAAATAGAGAAGAATAAGCTTAATAAGAACCTAAGTTGAAGGAATCATTTTTCTCCCAAAGGATGTCAAGCTAATTTTGTCTTATCACCTTCTGCAGTTTAACACCAGCTCTCAGAGTGATCCATTGCTAATGGAAGTCACATTAATACAGGGAAAATGAAAAGCATTTTTCTTCTATTTGGATCCCTTCCAATCGGGATTTAGGCCTCATCATGGGACTGAATCTGCCTTGGTCACACTGGTCGATGATCTCCGGCGGGCTAGGGACAAAGGTGAGAGCTGTTTCCTAGTTCTGCTGGATCTCTCAGCGGCCTTTGACACCATCGACCATAACATCCTTCTGGACCGTCTAGGGGGCTGGGAGCTGGGGGCACTGTAATACACTGGTTCTGCTCCTTCCTCCTGGGCCGTGTTCAGAAAGTGGTGGTGAGGGATGAGTGTTCATACCCCTGGGCTCTCACTTGTGGGGTGCCTCAGGGTTCTGCCCTCTCCCCCATGCTTTTCAACATCTATATGCAGTCGCTGGGAGAGATCATCAGGGGGTTTGGGCTGGGTGTTCATCAATATGCGGATGATACCCAGCTCTACCTCTCTTTCAAATCAGAACCAGTGATGGTGGTGAAGTCCTGTGTGAGTGTCTGGAGGCAGTTGGAGCATGGATGGCGGCTAACAGATTGAGGTTGAATCCTGACAAGACAGAAGTACTGTTTTGGGGGGACAGGAGGTGAACAGGTGTGGAGGACTCCCTGGTCCTGAATGGGGTAACTGTGCCCCTGAAGGACCAGGTGCGCAGCATGGGAGTCATTTTGGACTTGCAGCTGTCCATGGAGGCACAGGTCAATTTTGTGTCCAGGGCAGCTGTTTACCAGCTCCATCTGGTACGCAGGCTGAGACCCTACCTGCCTGCAGACTGTCTCGCCAGAGTGGTGCATGCTCTAGTTATCTCTCTCTTGGACTGCTGGAATTCACTCTATGTGGGGCTACCTTTGAAAGTGGCCCAGAAACTACAACTAATCCAGAATGAGGCAGCTAGACTGGTGACTGGGAGCAGCTGCCAAGACCATATAACACCAGTCTTGAAAGACCTACATTGGCTCCCAGTACGTTTCAAAGCACAATTCAACGTGTTGGTGCTAACCTTTAAAGCCCTAAATGGCCTCGGTCCAGTATACCTGAAGGAGCGTCTCCACCCCCATCGTTTAGCCTGACACTGAGGTCCAACGCTAAGGGCCTTCTGGCAGTTCCCTCACTGCGAGAAGCCAAGTTACAGGGAACCAGGCAGAGGGCCTTCTTGGTGGTGGCACCTGCCCTGTGGAAACCCTCCCACCAGATGTCAAAGAGAACAACAACTACCAGACTTTTAGAAGACATCTGAAGGCAGCCTTGTTTAGGGAAGCTTTTAATGTTTGATGGATTACTGTATTTTAATATTTTGTTGGAAGCCGCCCAGAGTGGCTGGGGAAGCCCAGCCAGATGGGCAGGGAATAAATAAATTATTATTATTATTATTATTATTATTATTATTATTATTATTATTCCTGGTTTCAGTGTAAACTGATGCGGAAGTATGGAAAAATGCAAAAATGTGGCTGTATTATCATGGCATTTTATTCCATTTCCAGTTTATTCCAACTCCAATTCTGGGAAGAGGGACTAATTATTAAACAATTCTGGCAACTGTAGCTCTGTGAGAATAGGGCTCTCCTAAAAACTCTCAGCACTCTACTATAGCAGTGAATGGGATTGATTTTTTAAAAAGAAAATTAAAAGCAACTAACTGTGTCTGCTGCTCAGTATCAACTGCACTTATATTATTTGGCATATATAAGTATGATTCCCCCCCCCCCCATTATCTGTTCACCTAATTTTGCAAGATTCTTTTGTAACACTTCACAATAGGAAGAGGAATTGATTGGATTGAATAATTCATGTGTGCAAATCTTGGCACTACACTAAAGACTTTTTTCACTTTTTAAAAAAATGTGAAAGTCCTTTGGGAGCTCACTATTTAACCTTCCCCACAGTCGAAATGGACCATTTATCCCTAGACTTTGATTTCACATCTTGTACACACTGGATGTCATCACAAACGGCTGATGTGCTGCCAAATGATTATTTCATTCTCCTAAGCCAGGGATGATTGATTTTCATCAGCACAAAGCCTTCAGATAATCCAAGCATACTATATTGTCATTCCTCACACGCTTGCTCACTCTGTCAAGGGGTTAAAAATGGCATCCAGACAAACTGTAATCCACATCTAGGATTTTTAAAAGACAAAGAAATTGAACAGGAGCACAAGAGTGGACCAAGACAGCACTTTTTTTCCTGAAACCCTTTGCCTCTCCTCTGCCAATGGGCTGCCCTCCAGATGTTGTTGCACTACAACTCCCATCACTCCCAGACAGAATGTCTAATGGTCAGGGATGATGGGAACTGTAGTTAAAAAACATCTGGAGAGCACCAAAAGAGCCACCCCTGGCCTATACAATATCCCAGGTCCCTAGTTCAGAGTGAACTAAATTAGCTTATTTTCCTTTGTTTGTTTTTTGGAAGGCTGCTGGGAAATTCTATAGAAACATGGAGGGAAATAGCAATGCAATGATATTCTTCATTGACCATATATATATCTGCCATTTCTCCCTGAGTGCTCAGCAAAGCATGTTACGGGCCTATCTTGCAGGCTAATGGCTATGCTCCTGTGGCAGTACATGGCTTTACATGTATTCTTCAATTAATTTGAATACAGAAGTTGGAAGAATCATTGAGGGCCAGGGGAAGAGCTCCTTTTCGTTCTCACGAGTCTACTTCGGCAGTTACAAACTGAAATCAAACCATGTGAAATATACTCAGAGTCGAGAGTGGATTTCATGCTCTTTATTCAGCTCATAGTGGTGAGGAGGGATGAAAGTTCCCCCACAGTATCTGCTTTATATACATTATTTACACAATGGGCTGCACGTGATTGGCTAATTCCAGAATTCTCCTGTAGGCCAATCAGGTTGTGGATTCACTTCCATCTGGAGCTGGATTGGGTGGCTCCTGCGGACCAATCATACTGCTGCATTGTTCTAGGACCAATCAGACTGCTGCATTCTGAATCCTATTGTTCTAGGACCAATCAGACTGCTGCATTTTGGATCCTATTGTTCTAGGACCAATCAGACTGCTGCATTTTGGATCCTATTCAACTCAGTACATAACACCATGATTCCCTAATTTTTAGTTTCTCCTGTGTGGCAAGGAAAACAGACTGTCGCAATAGGCAAAAGGGTATGTTACAAATGTGTGAGACGATCCTCTCGCTTGTTCTAATGATTAAACCACCCCCTCTAGTACCAAACTCAGGTGCTGAGTGGCAACAGCTACGTAACCCAAATGGGGGCACTGAGAAAGAAGAGGGAAGTATCAACTTGCTCAGGAAATACCAAGGTTTGCAGAAGGTTTCCAAATTTAAAATGGGGGGGGGGGAGAGGATCTAAGAGCGCAGCTCCCCCCCCCCCAACAACCCCCCCACCAGTTTAATAAGTAACCAAAGAATGCTGAGTGCCTCCTCCAGTGGGTGTAGAACATAGCCATTGTGAAGTCATATGTGAGGTAATAATACAGCAAAAGAATCTTGTGTGACAGAGTACCACTCTAGACTCCCTTCTCAAAACATGTGGAGGGGGGGTTATGTCCACACCCACAGGCTCCTCCCTCCTGACCTCTGCTTCTCCTCTGAAAGAGGAGTCTATACATATTCAGCTGAACATGTGCAGGCTGCCCTTGAGACCCATCATCAAAGATGCTGAGGCAAGGAGGGCAAAGAACTTACAGGCACAGCAGTGTTTGGGGTGGGGCCAGAAGAATACATGGTGAGGAATTTGTGAATGGGACTTAAGTTATCAGCATTAAAAAATAAATAAATCTTAACATGGAAGTAGTCATTACCAGTCTAGATGTTAACAACGCCACATGCTCTTCTATGACGATGGTAGCATTGACCCAACTCTGTTCTAAATAAGGTTCATGGCAGGACATACTGAAGCCCATCAAGGCACCCTCCTTCTTTACACGCAATGGAGGTTGGCTTGGCAGTAACATCACCCACAAAAGCCAAGCAAGAGGAGAAGAATGGAGGTCCAAACAGCTGGTGGTAGTAAAACAGTATCTCCCTCCCTTTGCTGATAAGTCATGGCAACAACAACATGGCAGTTGTTTTTGTTCTGCTTTTGGTTGTATTCATATTGTTCATTTATTTAATTTGATTGTTCATATTAGCCTTACTATTGCTTTTATTGCATTTTAATAAGTTGTTCACTTTGAGTGCCTTTTAACTGAAAAGCAGCATAACCGTGAATGCTCATTAGTAATCAGCCAATACCTGTTAGAGACTTCTTTCTTTAGGAAGAAATAAATGCGTATATCATATTGGGTGTCAAAATGTAAGAGTGCTATTTAATGCTTATTTCATCTATAGGCCTGAATAGTGCTATAGAAATCTCATGTTTATGTTCTTTTGCTTTGTCTGGAATGATTCAGAAGTCATACATAAAAGGGCTCTGCTGCTTGAAAGCGTGACACTTTTGATATATAGGCCATGAGGTAAGGTCTCTGTGATTGGATATGTCATGGCAAGCTTTTGAGGATAACAGTATCTCTGCATTTATTTATTTATTTATTTATTTATTTATTTATATTCATAGACAATAACCCCCAGACCTTGGGTTAAAGGTTCTTTCCAAAATATTCTCAAGTATTTTGGAAGAAACATTTAAAGGATAGCCCCCAAATCACATTTTGTACCCAGCTGGCATAAGCGTTTGGGGCTCTAACTTTCAATTTCTGCCTGGAAAAAAGCCACATTTTGAAATAATTTCCAAGAGCATCAAGGAAGAAATGCAAAATATTGCAAAATGTGCAGAACATGCATGGAAAGATTTTCCCTTTCCTTCTAAATTTTGCTTGGGGGAAAAAGTAGCTCCTAAAGACTCAAGGCCTGGTCTTTTGACTGCAAATACCCCCAAATTTCCTCAATTGTGCCTCCTGTTATAAACCATGAAACCATAAACACAATGAAGTTATTAGAGTATAGTTGCTAGGCCAAGATATCCCCTTCCCCCATGTCCTTTTCTTCCAGGGACAATATTCACAGTACCTTACTCCATTTTCACTTCATATAAAGTAGATGGAGAAAAATAAGAATCAGGCTCAAATTCTGATTAAAATTGGGAGATTATCACAGTATGTCCAGAACAAATCCCTGCAGCCTATGAAGAAAAACTATGGCACTCCTTGACACAAGGAAAGTGTTTTGCCAAGAATTTAACGATTTCCAAAGATGGATTAGATGACAGGGGAAAATAATTTCAGTCATTGCCAGCTGATTATGCCAAACTCTGCTTCCACCCGCTACCATTTTGTGCTCACTATTTCACTGCACCACCATTTAGTGACTGGTGGGCCTCAGCAGTATTCAGCCATCTTAACTTGGCCCTCTCAAGACTACATAACTTAAGTAATCAATGGGGAATAAAGGCAGGGGGTGGCAGACAGAAAGAGAACTGAAATCCTACCAGCCACTCAGACAAGTTTTATCCAAGCAGACAACAGAGGTGGTACCAATATACCAGCTTCACACAAACATATGGGATATGACCTTTAATGATCCAAAATGGCCCAATAAATTTTGGCTACATAAAAGTGTGAATTTAAAGCATGAGTGCTCAAACAGGGAGTGTAAGATTTCTGTTCTTTAAGCAACAGAGATGCTACAGGCATAGAAATGTTTTCATATGCATCTAAATGCATGAAAAATAAATGTGGAAACAAGGTGTGTGAGAGATAGAGGCACCGATTTCTGCCCTGGGCCAACACTGAAGAAAACGGCTGGTGTCAGTATTTCTAACAGCAAGACAGCCATTCCCCACCCAAAAGTTCTCACATTCCCACAGATCAATGGTTACTATAGCTGCATGTGTATAATTAGCCTGTGTAGATCAAACGGAGTGGAAAAAAATTAAGAAAGGTATATGTGTGTAACGTGGTGCTGTTGTTGTGGCAAGATCCAACACAGGAGAAGCTTCCTGTCCTTGCACTGTGGCACAAAGGTGTGCACATGTTCGCCCTTCTTGCCCTCACTCCAGATGCTTCAAGTAGTGGTACCTTTAGCTACAGACTTAATCCGTTTCAGGGTGCCGTTCGCACCCCGAAAAGTCCGCAACTAGAGCGCCTCTTCCACACATGTGCGGCGCAATCGAGCACTTTTGCGCATGCACGAAGCGTGCAGATCACTTCTGCACGTGGCAAACCCGGAAGTAAACACTTCTGGGTTTGCCGCGTTCATAAGCTGAAAGTCCATAACGAGCGGAATGCAACCAGAAGTACCACTGTACTTGGGTCACGTAAAATGTAGTAATTTCTAATGTGGCTATTGCAGCAAAGCGATTTTTTTCTGGGCAGAGAAGGGGAGCAGATACAGCTCCTTGCCAAGGGTACAAGGAACACCTCTGGTGAGAAGTATATCAAATGTGTTATTATTCCTGGCTAAAGGTTATTCTCCAACATGTGTTATTTTGGATAAAGCTGTGGAAATATTTGAAAAATCATTTAACAATTGCCCATTTTTAAAGCTGAAACTTTCTTGGGGAGTAGCTTCCCCTTCACTGTTTTCAGGATATTTTCAGAGCAATTTTCAATAACTACCAGAGAATAATTGAAATTACATGTTACAGCTGTGTCTCCTTTATTTCATGTGCTCAGGAGGGATCTCTAGAAAACACCGGCGATTGGTGAAAATACACATTGTAAACCAAGTGATGGTAGGGCTAACCTCCAACAGTGAAGTTTAATCAAAGTTCAGAGGCCACAGAGTTGTCCAGGTTCAATCCCTAACATCTATATCTAAAACAATCAGGTGGTATAAAAGGCGTATTCCTGTGATCTACAGGACTGTGGCTGCTTCTTGCAGTCCTCACTCAATCTGATAGAGGTCTGTTACCTTCTAGGCTCTCTTGATTTCTGCCTTTGCAAAGTGCTTCCTACCATATTTCCTTTAGTCTTTCATGTTCTTGTTTAACAAAAGATTTTTGCTTTCATTGAAAAGACTGGATGCTTTTGCAGGGCTCTGATTAGGCTTCCTTAGGATATATGTCTCGACATGAGTTTATATAGCCTAAATCTTATAGGCAATATTCAATTAACAATTCCTTACACATATCCCTCATGTTCGATGAACACAAACATGTGTTTTACCATATATATGTAGAGTTATGTATTGTGTCACACACAGCAAGATACAAACATGCACAAAGGACAATCATGACATGCAAAGCAGTTCTGATGTGCAGTTTACTTCCTCTAAATATTTGAAGGATCTCTTTCTCAAAGATTCACTAAAATGGCTCACAGTAATGTTTAATTTCACCCTATGTAATTAACTTTATTCTACTGTGTTTCTATGCTGCTTTCCAAAGCTCAGCTAGTTTGCAAAAGTTCTCGGTGACAAAAATTCTTAAGGGTTATTTTAGTGACTGTTTTGCTACTTGCACATTCAGTTCTTTGGACCATTCTGCATAAACATTCATGTAATAAGGAAACAAAACTCAGACACATATCACTTGTACAGAACAGAATTCTATTTAATCTTGATCACATACTATGAAAAATTACACACCAATGAGCACAAACAACAAAATTCGTGTTCCTCCAAATACTTCCCCATCTGACACATCAACCACAATTATTTAACACTGAAAATACTGCACTGTGGAGTGGCGATAAAAAGCCCAACCAATGAATGATGTCTGGCATTCTGATGCACAGAGCTCACATGCATGCAAGCACATTGTCATTCACTTAAACTGGTTGACAAAGGTTTCTCCTCTAAAAGGAGACACCCAGTTACATAGCTCTGGAATGGGGGCAGCTATTTTTCCATGGAGGGCAGTGGTTCTGAATTCAGCTGACATTTACTAATTTGCTTGTTTGCAACTTTGTGAAGCAGAACAACAGGCAATTTCAAATAAACACTTGTTGCATGATGAACACTTCAAAACTTGGGGGCAGCTTAAACAGCATGTGGAGCTTACTATCTGCAATAAATTACCAAGACCCTTACTACCTTGGCTTGTCAAGGTATTGAAAGAGTATGGCAATAGCTGGATTACCATCTGGATGGAAGCTACATTATAATTTCTTCATCCTGTGATCACTGTCATGCTGTAAGTTTATAAGCAGTCAGTAATGAACCAATGCATCTGAACGCAAACTAAGTATTTCAGGAAATGTATCCTTTGTTAAAAGTAAGAGCCCAATCATCCCCCCAAACAAAAAATCATATTGTGTGTGTATGTGTGTATAGACAGACACACAAAACAAAATTCCATCTGTCACAGACAGTCAACCATAAACCATAGGTAAGCTTGCCCAATTTGGTTGTGTCCTGCACACTTTTAAACATAAAAATATAAAATAGCTGTCACTTTGGATGCTAGATCACTTCAATTGTGTTTTTGTGGTCTTCTTTTACTGCTGCTTTTCAAAGGCAAAAATCAAATATATACCTGGAAAAAATTGAAAAAGAAAGCATTAACCTTCTCCTGTTTCAAAGATTTCTGTTCATAAACAAGCAAATCTGACAACATATAACCATCTAATAAAGCTTAGAGCAAGGGTTGCCAATCTGAGGCCACTGGTGATAGGGCCTTGAAGAGTTCCAGTGGTGCTCCTGGGCTTTGGATTGCTCCCAATCTGACCCATTCCACCAACCTCACTCAGATACAGCCTATCAACTGATGCAAGGGCCTTGCACATTCAGGTGGTTGGGCGGGGGTTAAATCCTAATTAAACATTCAGTTGGGAGGGGGAAAGAAGACACATGCAGGATGCCTGCAGTTCTCCTTCTCCCGTCTCTCTCCTTACTGCCAAGACCACTTCACTTTAGGTGGACCTGATCCAACTCGGAGTGATTTGGGGCTGCCCCAAACGTGATCCAGCAAAATTCTGGGTCAACCCAATTTGGTTCGGTATTTGGCCAGACACAGGGCACGGCTCTGTTTATAAGAGCTCTGACAGCTATTATGAGCATCCAAAACCAAAAGGCAAGCAAAAAAATTATAGCACCAAAGCTGTCTGGCTATACCTAATAGAAAAAATACTGGCCTGGTTCACACACCATGGTAAGCCAAATCACCAAACTGCAGATTCCCAGAGAGGAAGTTGTAGTCACTCCAACACCTGTCTGGTCCTTTGTGCTGCCATAGCAACTAAACCAACATTTGGCTTACCATGTCATCTGAACTGGGGCTTGTGGTTAAACTCTAGCCTCGCTTACCACAAGCTCTACAGCGAAGAACAAATCTTGGTTAGCTAACAATTTTGCTACTAAATTTACTTTGTGATGTACTTGAGCTGAATGAAGTTGTGATCTAGAGGCATTTTTACATAGCAGCTATGTATCGCCCGTTTTTCCTGAAAACTCTGTACTTAGCAGATACCCTCATAAAAAGTTCCTGCTGGAGAAATTCTTACATTTTAAAAACAAACTAGCCTGACAGCTATAGAACAGGTTTGGGGGAATAAAATACAATACTGGACTATTATAGTAATATTTAAACATCAGTTATAGTACGTACTTGTTGCCTCCCATTCAGATTTACTCAGGGTTCCCTTGAAAGAAAGAAAATGTCACATTTACAGACAGCAAATTATTGTATACATTTTAAGCAATTAGCAGGAATCTCTCACTCTCTCTCTCTCTCTCTCTCCAGGGACAAACTGTTCCTTCCTGCTGCAATATTTTAATGCTTCAGATATCAATAATAGTTTCAGATTTCAGAAAGCCAAAACATGCGCCAGTATACTTCAGTATTCTCAATGAAAGGGAAAGATCTGTTAGCACATTTAGAAGGTGATCAACCAGTGAGTTGAAGTATCTCACTGTAAAGGGGCGGGTTTATTATGTACTTAGCTATGCCTGATTGCACATTCAGGGAAGGAGACACATGAGTTTTTGTAATCAAGCAGTTTCTCTTTTATTTTAAGGATGCAAATAACTTGCATTAGTATGTGGTGGGCAGGCTGTCTAGTAAAGTGATATGTTAATAGCTTTTATAGATTAATTTGCAAAGCTGATACTATACGATTTTGAGCACCATAGATGATGACTATGGACTATCTCTTCAGAAATAAGTCTGCTGTAATTGCCAAAGTTCAGATGCCAAACAAAAGGGAATATAGCACATTTCCTTCTCCTTTCAAGGCTGAAAACTTTCAAAGCAACAATGAGAGGACACTTCCTGCACAGGCCTCCCTGCAGCTGCTCTAATGCCCAGAGAGACTAGTACTCAAGCGCATTAGAATGGCAATAGAAGATTCATAATTCTGCAGAAACAAAAGAACAGAAATCCAGCAGCACCATTGGTGGCCAGCATTTGTCACTACTTCTTGCTTCACAATGGCGCTATCAGGAAGGTATGCTCTTTTCCACTTAGCACATGGCCATCAATGATTTTCAGGGCACTATCCTGAGTTTTTCAGTTCCATGGACCCAACCCAACATGCATAAGCTTTGCCAAGTGTTGAGACACAGAAGGCAAAGAGTGGGCTGCAAAGCAGCCTGATCTGCTCCAGAGACTGGATACTTGATACTTACAAGGGGTAACTTGGCTTTCCCACCATTCTTAAGCATTTCTGCATGCTCATAGTCCTCTTTTTTATTTGAGACCAGCCTGGAACTTTCATCAGCAGGGTATTTCTGAAAAAAACAGATTATACAGAATTACTGCAAATATAGCCAAGGGTTGGCAAACTAAAAAATACCGTTGTGTACCTGCCCAAATGAAAATCCAGACACAAATTGTCTGTACTGATGCCTACTTTGCCCTTGAGCTAACAATGACAAAGAAATGAGGTATTTATACCCAGTCATAATAGCTCCAACTGTAAGCCCCCAAATACTATTTAGTAGTTGACCCAATGAAAGATGTATTCTGTGTCACCAACACTGTCACCTTGCATTCCACATTTATAGCTCTGATTTATTGTATGATGAAACTCATAGGGGTTCACCTTGTGCTCCTAAGCATGCTCCATGCAATGGCCTGATCCAGACCTGCTTAGCTTCTGAGGAGTGTCCTCAGACCGCAGCCTGGGATGTGTAAGACACAGATTCATACAAATCATCTAGTTCACAGTGAAAGAATCACTGATGGATGGCCATCCAACATCTGTTTAAAAACCTCGGCAGCTCATTCTACTAGAGTGTTCTTCCTAATGTTTAGTCAGAAATTTTCTTTCTTGTAATTTTAATCCATTGGTTCTGGTCCTACCCACTGGAGCAGTAGAAAACAAGCTTTCTCTATCTTCCATTTAGATACAGTGAAACCTCGGTTTTCGAATGTAATCCATTCCGGAAGACCGTTCGACTTCCGAAACGTTCGAAAACCAAGGCACAAAGGGCAGTCTGCAAATTTAAAGAGAAAATTGAGTAAAATACAGTGGTACCTCAGTGGAAGCTGCTCAACTTCCAAGGTGCGTTTGAAAACAGAAGCATTTACTTCCGGGTTTTTGGCGTTCCAAAAACTGAACCGTTCGATTTCCAAGACATTCGAAAACTGAGGTACCACTGAATTTGAAGATAGCTATCATATAATCTCTTAGTAACATGCCCAACACTTGTAGCAATACAAGATCCTTTAGATTTCTAATGATCATGATTTAATTATTGTTATTTATTGCAGAAGTAGGCCATTAGCACTACAATGAGCCGAAAGTTTTGAAATGGAGGAATTCAAAGTACAGTACATCAACTTAGAATTATGTTCTACAGATTATCAAAAAGACACTTCCAAGTGAGCATGTTTATAATAAATGAGAAATGTAACTGCAGTGTAATTGTCTGCACACTGATTGTACTTTGACAGAACACACCAAGATATCAGGGTACGCGAAATAAAGCATACCTAACACAATCCCATTCAAATGCAATGTAAAATGGATAACTAGTATAGCCTAAGTAAACATATAAATTAACTTGTCTTAGAATTACTGCACAGTGTTCATCAAAAAGCAATGCAACAATTGACAAGGCTGACAATTAGAACAAATCTGTCTTTATGCATTTGAAAACTAACCTCCAATGCCAGCATTTGCTGCAAAAGAATTTTATGTTCCTCATTCTTAACCTTTTCTTCGTAAAATTCCCGGAAAGTCTTTTTGTAGACTAGTTTCATGCCATACTTCTTGGCCATTCTAGGAAAAATAAATTTTGTTAGAAATATAAATGCTTAATTAGCACAAAACACAAATTATGAGTGATCATCAAAGCATCATTCAAATTTCCAAAAACTACTTCTGTGTCACAATACAAGATCATAAGAAACATTGCAACTCATCTAAATTCACCACTACTTAATGTGAACATGTGGTTTTTTTAAAAAAAAACTAGTAACAGTACTGTACATTTAAAATACGTATGTATTATCATGTATACATACACAGTACAGCATGCATACACCTACTGATGCCCAACTATAACAGCAACCACACCCTGAAAGTGCAGCTCAGGGGGTTAGATATTCAATATTATAAGTTAGTTATGAAATGCTTAGGCATTGGCACCAATGCATACTTATATAGATCATGTCCTTGAAGTACAATGTGGACTGTGGCAATGTATCCAAGCTATGGATACACTTTTAATAGGTTCGGGTGTGCCTTAGTAAACACAGACCAGAAAACAACCATTATAGTGGGAATAATAAGCAGGGGAGAAGAGGGAACCTGGCACAGAAAGAAAGCAAAACAGCTACGCAGTATAGAAGACAAAACTGGATACCATGGCCCTGTAGAACCAAGTATCATTGCTTTAACAAGATGCCAAGAAAAAGGAAGGCGGTTAAAAGGGAGGGCATGTCAGATTTTGTTCAAATATCTAGGATATGATGGACCAACCTCCAAATTACCACATTTTAGCTCAAGTGGCTAAAAGCTGACATAGCACTCCTCTAGCAACCATTTTTCATTTACACACACACACACACACACACACACACACACACAAAATAAAAGGTAAAACATAAAAACTTACTCTACCAGCAATGGAAAATAGACCAGGAACTCTGGCACATTAACCACTCCTTCCAGGTTAAAATCATACTTGCAGCCAAACAAAGGGTAATCTCCTTTCTTCTGAAACTTCACTGTGTATATTTCATTCCCAAAAGAGTCTGTTTCTGAAGCTTCAAGGCGCTTTCTATGACAGCATAATAAAAATCGACATGGAATTAAAAACCCACAAAACCGTCTAACTCTTTTGTTGAAACATAACACAACAGTATGGGCCTGTTTACATATCTCTAACCTCACTAATGAAGTCAGATACAGTAAAACAATGATAAAATCCTATCCCAGGACTATTTAGAGCAATATATTAACTTCCTGTATATAATGTAACTTCAGTAATATGTATCTCCCTGATTCATTTTTATGAATTTAAATAAGTGGAAAAAAGATTAACCAAATATTTGGGCCAGTCAGATAATCTTGCTTTTAACTGCACCAGTGAGGTTTCTGGCCTTCTTCAGCTGACTTATGATAATACAGTGGTACCTTGGGTTACATATGCTTCAGGTTACAGACTCCGCTAACCCAGAAATAGTACCTTGGGTTAAGAACTTTACTTCAGGATGAGAACAGAAATCATGCTCCTCCGGCGGCGCAGCAGCAGGAGGCCCCATTAGCTAAAGTGATGCTTCAGGTTAAGAACAGTTTCAGGTTAAGAACGGACCTCCAGAACAAATTAAGTACGTAACCAGAGGTACAACTGTACTTCCAATATTTATGGCAGACCAAGATACTCTGCCCTGCCTGCCAGAATGCACATCTAGCTAAATTGCATATATTTGGACTAGGTAGTCAGGGGCCTTTGCATTTGCTGGCAAGTGAATTATTAGATAGTAAAATAAAATCTCCAGACTTATTGCAGACAAAAGATGGAAATTCAAGGAGAGGGCCTGGAATTTTCTTGAGGACGCCAGACTTTCTTTGTGGCTACAGTCTGGCAAAACCTATGGAGAAAGTTTATTCCTTTTCATGTCCTAACTGTTGTATTTTGAGGCAGGTGTGGGATGGAAAGTGTGGAAAAACTGCAGACAGAGACCTAACAAACACTTGCAGGTGTATAAGGTGGGTGACTGTGCTATTCTAATGTATCAGTACAACATTAGTTCTTCCAAGAATCCTCAACAAGCTTACATGTGTAAATATGCTACACGAAGTCTAAAAAGTATCCACCCCCAATTATTATCTAAAAACATCATTCATACATACTTACACAAGTTCATAGCTATCTGGAGTTGTGCCAATAAAATATCCTCCATGGCAAAGTCTTTCACAGGCATTTCTAAGCATCATATCAGCTTGTTCATATGTCTCAAAAGAATAATGATACACAAATTGACAACTGCAAATGTCAAAGTGGATGTTTCGATCATTGTACTTTTTGGAGAGAAGTTCCTAAGACAAACAGAAGAGAATTGTTTATTTTTGCTGTTAGGAAAAAAATTGGGACGGGAAAACAATTGCATTGCTCCAGTATGCTTACCACAAAAACACAATTTATTAATCTAGGAGGCACAAACCTAAAGTCGTCTGATTATTTTTCTGCTCTTTTCAACTGAAAAACTGCAGGTTAAATCACCGTAACCCATTATATTTTCCTATCTCCAATGTTAGGAACTAAAAACTAAAACTAAAAATATTTCTTGCTGGAAAGAAAACACCAATATTGGAGATAAATTATTTTTAGGCAAAAATCTGCACTACAGCACATAAAAGAATAGTTACACTAACTTATTTAGAGTTCCTGATAAAGTGACCCTATCGAAGAAGTAATACTTTCATGCAGACCTTGTCTTTTAACTATGCAATCATGTAGAAAATAATGCAATGGCTGGTTTACTTCTACACATTTGTTTTCTAACCTTTCCCTTCATTTACATTTTAGACACCCACCATTAATTTTTAAAAACATGGAATAACTATACCTTTGTGCTGTCAGCAGTTATAAATTCTGCACTAAATATTCTCTCATTTTGACGACCACGGTTTTTCATATCATAGTACCGCGATTCACACTGTTGTACGGAAACATCAGCAATATCTATTTTTAAAAAACGCATAATCAAAAAACTCTTCAGAAAGCTGTAAAGCAGGAGAAGGCAAGTATATAATTGAAGGCTAAAAGTATTTTATTTGGCAACTGCTTATCACAACTACTCAGAGATCTGCATAGGGTATGCTAAAAAAATCACTGTACATAACCCAAACACTTAGGAAACAAAGAAAAGCATTTGCACCTTATGTGCAAAAAGATTTCATAATTTAATATTAAATATTTACATGAGGAAGAGATGTGTATTTTTCTTAAAACTAGAGCTGTGTCACATTCTTGGCTTAACTCAAAAGTTTTTAATAAAAAAAAATGATTTAGTACACTACTTTTTTGTAACATGACAACTTTCAATTTGAATTCTTAATGCTGTGAAGAAAATGACTATCAGTAATTTTATTCTGACCACAAAAAACTTTTTAAGAATGCTTACCTAACACAACTATTTACACATGTTTTTGAAAACAAAAAGGAGGCTGTGCTGCCATCTCTAGGTCAATACTGGGATTGCTTTTTACCATTTATTGTTAGTAAGCTAAAGGAAGTAATCATGTCAGCTATACTAAGCAGGCAGTGAATACAAATATAAGGGGTGACAGCCTTGGAAAACCCTAGTTTAGACTTTTGAATAGCTGCAGAAAAGTATTCCTGAAAGCAATAAACAACCATATCTGAACAAAAGACTTGAAAACCACTCTTAACACTGCAACCTCGTCTTTCAGAATTAAAGAACTCTCAGCAAGCTATTTGAGTAGATGCCTTCACAGATAAAGTTTTACATTAAATCTGAAGACAACCCCAGGAGCCATCTCAAGTAATTTGCAGAGTGAATTTTTACTAAAAATAGCGCTTGCCATACCACAGGATATAATTGTAAAATACCTGAACTTAAAAAGGACAAGCAGCTCAAGCCAAAACAATTAAGAATTCAAGCTGCAATCACATTAAATGAAATAGCAACTTCCAAAGGTCAAGCCCTGGAATGCGTATCTAGCATAGAGACAGAGCAAACTGGTAAGGGATGGAGGGGACATTCTGTTTGTTATTGTTTCTGTATAACTTTTTGTAACTTGCTATCAAAATACAGTACTGGAATGCTAACAGCTAAATTAAAGACAAAGACAATTGCAGAGTTTTTCAACATAAGCAGATGACATATGATATATCATATACCACATATGGCATCAATGCTGAACATGTGGCCCTCCATATGCTATTGAACTACAATTTCCATCATCCTATGCTGATTAGGCCTAATTGGAAATGCATATCTAATATTCTTAGGGCAACAGGTTGGCAAAGCCTGGCTAATGGCATTGCAGACCAGTTCTGCTAAATAGTTGGAACTGAAATAACAGTTTATGCATTTCCAAATATTAAGTGATTCAGTGTTTAAATCAAGTTCCTTGCGAAGAAGATACAGAACAAAATGTAACTGCCAAACCCTTAAGATAATCCACGAAGTCTCTGTTCCATGTATCCTTACCATGGCAAGGCTGGTAGGTTCAGGCAAGCAGCAGGACTCTTCTATGGAGGTACCCATATACCGGAAGAAACTTGGCTTCCAATGTGAATTTTTAGTTGCTAAAAAATTGAGTTTTATGAATAATAAACCCATATCAAATTTGCCTTCTTACCTGTACACACAAGCCTACTAATTCTGCCTTTTCTCCATTTTAGCAAGTCCCCACCTTTGCCACATCCCAAGTCTAAAACTGCAATGCTTTGCTTTCTTTGCCGCACCCTCTCAAGGAATTCACCTAGGAAAGAAAAGACACATAAAATCTTTAGCATAAATAAAAAAATACATCTATTGTGCATTTCCTTTTGTAATTCTGGGAGTTTTACCATCTCATGAGTAACTTAAACAAAAAGTTGCACTCCACTAAAAGCAAAGAAAATTCATTTGTCTGAGATAAATTTAAAATGTAAGCATGGAAAAGGCATTTACAATATTATCCTATGCATGCCTATTCAGAAATAAGTTCTGCTGAATTCACTGGAACTTATTCCCAGGTAAATGTATAGGTTTGGCATCTCTTTTTTGTTATCTCTTAAAGAAAAAATATTGTAGTTTAGCTCACAATAATTTTGCAATTACAAGTTCATAGCACTTAAAACTGAGAGCCAGAGACCCCAATAGATGTAGGAAATACATATCTAAATATAGTGTAATTATTTTATTTATTACTACATTCATATGCCGTCTCAAGGTGACAGCCATGGTTTTCTTCATTTTATCCTAACAACACTGTGAGGCAGGTTAAGCTTAGAGAAAGTGGCTAGCTCAATATCATCCAGTAAACTCCAGGCCCTAGGTCCAACACTCAATCATATAATTCACTCAAATCACTCAAACAATAAATTAGTATTACATTAAGGAGCACTGTACAGAGTAAACGTGTTAACATTATAATGGTTCTTTTGCTTTAGATATTAGGTCTCATATTTGGGATTCAAAAATCAAGTGCAAGATCTGACCCACCATACCTAACTGTACTACTAATGTAGCTTTTTCTTCAATCCCAACAAAGTAGCATCTGAAAATATGAATACACTAGAAGTATATATATTTCAAAATATATAGCCATACCAATGAGCACACTCTTTATCCAGTTGTTAAAATTCCGAAGATAGAAAATGCGACTCATACTACGCTGTTCCAATCCAACTTCTTCAAGCTTATTATAATGTGCTGCTACAGTTTCAGTATGCTGCACAAGAACATCAAATAAAAGATAAAGTGAAAAATATGAGGCTTTATATGCATTCATTTGCTACTTAGTGGTAGCATTATGTGCTATGAACAGCACATTATGCACAATGAACAGTACAAAAAAATAAGCTTTATACAAACATAAAACAACAACACCACTGATTTGTAGGTAGAGTATCTGGTTTTGATGTAGAAATCTAGAATGAAATCACTTGGTAAATAAGAACGTTACTAGATGATCAACAAATTATTGTACTTAAAAAACCTTAGAAATACTGTAACTTAAATAACCTTGGAAAGTTAATAGTACTATAAAAATAATAGCATGTCTCATGCAACTAATTAGATTACCTTGAACTCTGTCCAGCTTTTTCCAGCTTCCTACCCCACCCAGAAGGAATTTCTTTTAGGAATAAACATATAAAAGTACTGTTTCATACAAAATTCCTAAGATTAAACAGCACATAGGGCGAGATCCAATGTAGCACAAGTAGGAGTTGACCTATGCAGTGAAACTTTTCCTTTCACCCACTTCCTGCTGGGTGCGCTCCCAAAATCTGCTCCCAAGGGTTGGAGGAACCTTCCCAAAATCTGTTTTAGAACTTGTAGATACCCAGCTGGAGAACCAAGAAGAGAAACTGCAAGTCCAATCATGCAAGCAAGCAGTCTTAACAGGAGATCATCCATATGTTCAGTCTGCATGCCATTAAGACAAATTTAATCATTTATTGTGAACATAAAGATTGCTCCTGCTTTACTCTCCATCCGTGTGATCAAAGAATTATGAATCCTTGTTTAGCATTACAACCTATCAAACCTTAGCTTCACATGCAATCCGTACAGCAAGAATAAGATAGTCAGCTCAGATGTAATGCTAAGTCAGGAGTCACAATTTGTTTCTTGTACCAGGAAGAGCCAAGCAGGAGCCATTTGACTATGTTTTGTCATGACACATGAATGCAAACAAAGACGAAGTCTGTAGGAAGCCTGTGACCCATTAGATGATGTTGGACTCCAACTCCCTTCAGCCCCAAGCATAGCTAATAAGGGACTATGGAAACTGTAGTCCAAAAACATCCAGAGGAATAAGGAAACACATCCCTGGATTAAGGAAATAAAGAGTAGCTATTTTTTTCCCTATTAGTGCTGCTACAGTTCAAGAATAAAGACTGAACTGCTATGGAAACACTTACTCTTTTCTTTGTTGGGCTTTGGTCAAGATCAGGATCCCCTCTTCTTTTTCTTGCTCTCCTGCTGTCCACAGCACTGACATCTCCCTTTTCAGTTGTGTCACAATATTCTTTATTTATTGCTGCTTTATTTTCTTCCACCGTGTCAGCAGGCTTTATCTCTAGGTCTGGGGAAGCATCTCTCTTTGCTTCTTCAACCAAGTTCTTTCCAGCTTCTGGAACCTCCAAACTGGCTGCGTCAGTAACACTAGCCTGTGGAAAAAGAGTCATGTTGGTATGGAAGAAAAATTCCTTAGCTCAATCTGTATATAAAGTTGATGACCTTGATCAATGTGTGTTACAACTAAACAGACATTTTCTGCCTACAGTGCACAAATGCTTAAAAGAGAAAAAGGCTTCAAAATTGCTGTTTGAAACACTCACCATTTTATCTGCAGGAACCTCTTCAGATTCAGATTCAAATTTCATCTTTTTCAGTCTTTTGTCATCAAGAGCACTCCCATCTCCCTTATCTTCATCACATGTACTAGAAGTTTTACCATCATTTGCTATGATAGAGGAATCAGCCTTTGAGTCCTTAGCAGTTGCGCTATCAGCTTCTTCAAATTTCTTTCTTTTTTTCTTTCCGCTGTCTAGTAACTCAGCCATGCTTCCAATAAATATTATTGTGTTATAAATATCTGCAAACAGAAAGTTATATTTTTTCTGTTGTAAGACAAGTCTTCAGACCCCCACTCTGTTATAATTGATATAATTGATATAATTAACATGATAAACCAGATGTGGTCATGGTTTTACACTGCATGTTAAATGGAGTTCTTGTTATGTTTAAAATCGGAATGCTAAAATGTGCTCATTTGTGCCTAACTTGATTTTGAATCCCAATATGTTTAAAGCTTTTTTTATATATATAAAAAATCATTTGTGTATTGAGCCTCTTTGTCGAAAGACAAAGACTCAAGACAAAGACAAAGGCAAAGTCGAAAGACAAAGACTCAAGGTGGCATTTACATTTTCCATGAGAAAACTAAAATAGTTCATGGAAATATCTACTGTACTTAAAGCATCTATCTCAGCAATCCAAACTTCTTCCCACAAAGCCCTTGGCCAAGGCAAACAGGCTGTTTAGCAATATTATTATGCTCTCTTGTGTATTTTGCTATCTTCCAATATGGTCTATTCCATTATTGTGTCCCCCACCTAGTATTATTGTGACCACTGGGCAGCTGGGGGAGGTTGACCATAACTTCCAAACAAACTCCTATTTATTAATTTTTGTATGCCTGCAAACTTGGGGGTTCACTGAGGCTGCTCATCTCTTTTTGTTTCGGTGGTCCGTTTTGTCTACAATCCCGCGAGCGCCCCTCAGTTGAGTTTGCCATTAAAGGGAACGACCACCTCCACACCCCAAACAATGCCATGCACGCCTACTCGAAAAGGGCCGGGGGGGGGGAGGCCCGCTGTGCTCAAGGAGATAACTCCCAGCAAAAATCACGTTCAGACTGAAGACTGCCTAAGTTTCCTGGGAACCAGGCCAAAGCAGAAGTAAGCAGCCCTTCACTTCGCTCTGAACCGAGGGTTTGAAACCGCAGCTCCGGAGCGCATTGTGAGCGCGAGCAAAAACTACGGGCCCCGCAACGCAGGGCTGTCGGGCCCAACAGCTCCCTTCGCGGGTCCCATTGCGTGGAAACCTCCCGCCCCCGATTCCAGAGGCCTCTCACACACCAGGATGAAGGGAGAGGCGAGAAAGAGGCCCGTTATTATTATTCAAATAGCCACAACTCTTCCCCTCCCCCACCACCGACCGTTTCTCTTTTAAGGCCTCAGAAAAACTAGACGGTGCGAGGAGGCGGCGACGGCGTAGGCCCAAACTTACGCCCGGCACAACGCGCCTAACTCTGCCCGGCCACGAGGACGCCGCCGACGCCTCTCCGCCCCGAACCTCAGACCCTGCGAGCGGCCCCGCTGCGCAGCCACCTTCCTCACCCGCCAAAGTTGAGTTTTTCTACCGTCCCGCTCTCAGGAAACGAGGCGCAGTTTTGCATCCGGGTCACCCACGCGCGCCTTCCTCCTCCTCCTCCTCCTCCGTAAGAAGTGGGCGGGCGCGCCTACTTGGGCGTACGTGCCAAGCGTGCCTCCCTTTCCCTCTCCACAAAGACGCGGCAAGAAATGCGGCTGGCCGGGAAGGACTACAAGCCCCAGAGGTACCCCGCGAGGAGCATGCGCAGCAGCGCGCTCCCCTCGCGGAGCAGCTGGGACTGCAAATGGCACGTTGCTCGTATGGGGGTCAGTGGAGGGGAGGAGAGAAGTGAGCCTAGAGCGACCGCCCGCTGCTTCGCGCCTGTGGTGGGATGTTGCTCTCTTCGAAAGGTAGCGAATTATTTTTATTAGCATTATTCCGGGGGGGGGGGGGGAAGGACGTATGAGGGAGAAGAGTTGCTGCCACTTCTTATTTCTCTTCTTCCCGCGTTTCGTGGCGTCTTGTGGGCCCAGTTTGGTGCGCGGGCTCCTCGTTCCTCTTATTTCTTCGAAAGTCCTGCGCTGGTTTTTCCAGAGGAGGAAACTCCCCTCCTTACGCTCTCCCTCCATGAAGGGAAGGCTGCAGGGATCGGGGCGGCCGGCGTTGTTCGGCTACCTGAGAGAAAGCTGCGTCTCCGAGGTCGCCACACCCACCAGGTGCAACGCTAAATCCCGCTCGGTATCGACTGAGGCAATGGTTAATACCTCAGTGGCTTCGCTCAATGGTCGGGCAACGACCGCAGCCCTTAAGACTGTGGGTGAAAGGTCGCCGGGTTTGGATTGCGGGCGGGCGCGGGGCAGTAAGGAGTGTATAAAACCACGCGGGGCGGAGAGAAAGCAAGGAAGGGACAGGTTTTTCTTTATCAGTCGTGCCAACTTGAATAAAAGACTGCGGGGGATAGGTAAGCCCCGCCCCGCATAATCGATCACAAAATGTGGTGCACGCTCACTATTTGAATGGCAATGCCCCATCAACTTTGTGGGGCGGCCCCCTCAAACATTTTAATGGAGGGGGGTGCCGTAGGTATTTCGACCCCTAGGAGTTGGCTCCTATGCTTTCCCTCGTAATACAGGGACCCAGGTTCATTGAATGAAGCTGGGGATTGAGAGGTTCAGGCCGGGCGCAAGAAAGGGCTTCCTCACCTAGCGCAGAGTTAAAATGTAGATTTTTGGCGCCACAAAGGTGTGGCGGGGACCCCCAGCTGAAATAACCTGAAAGAAATGTTTCGTGTCCAATTTGTGGGGTGGGTTTGGTTTTTTTTTTTTGTTGTTGTTTTTAAAGGCCGGTGGTCATGATGGCTGCACATTTCCTCCAAATGAAGTCAGAAGCTCCAGTGGGTTCAGTGGAACACACCACATTATGCAGCCTATGAAAGTGTTTGTGGTATGCCTCTTCAGTGATAAAACAAAAAAAGTCATTGTGAAGCAAAGGAGCTTTTGAATTTATCAGAACTCTTTTTTCAGGCTGTATGTTAAACAAAACAACAACAAAAAGGCCCGAAGAAGACCAAGGAGATAATGTCAGACACTCTAGGAAGCAAATGGCACTAAATGACAGGCTTCCAAACAAATGTTCATAGATTCAGACTAATGGAATCCCATCCACCCCCCTAGCTCTCATAGCTCTGCTGTATATGTCATCTAGCAGTTTGTTTTCTTTTGCATATTGTTGTGATCACTTCAAAATGAGTGTTGCATTTCTAGTGAATTGTTTAAAATGCTTGTGGTAGCTCTTCAGTGGGTTTTATGTAGACTGGAAAATAATTAGGCCTTATTAACCTAGTATACAGTACTTGTCAGCCTGTGGCTCTGCCATCTGATATCACCCGAAGATTGACCTTGAGTGTGTAGAAGTAACAAAAGTAACACAGCTGCAGAGGTAGGCTTGTGACTGTCAATCAAAACAATTATTCTTCAGTAAAACAGCGTAGTACTCAATTCACCAAACACCTCTTCGTCTATCTGGTGTGTAGAATAAGTAAGTGAAATCAGAGGGGGAAATTTTCCTAGAGTCCAGCTCTTCCCAACCAGGTTTACAAGTGGTCATTCTCATGTCCCTGTGCATACCTTTTTCTTTAGCAAGCGAGAGACCTGACATGAATTCATGTACTGTATTATGGATTATTATGGACCATCTGAAACCTCAAATGCTGAATATTTCTATATCTGTGCTCAGTGAAGTAGGTGTAAGGAATTAATCCATGTTTGCCTTGAAGTTTATGAAATTTCAAGGCAGCCTTGAGCATCAACTTCATTCTGGGAGTCTGGGAAGCTTCAACACTGCTTCTGAGATCTAGTTGGCTAGGGAGCCTTGTATGGGTGAGCTATATCCAGCCTATCCCCAAATCAATTTTATAAATACTGTGTACCCTTCAATAAATACTGTTAGCATTTTTTCTACAGTTTAGGTATTGGATGCCTTCAATAGGGTAAGCTGTCTGTGTAGATCACCATCCCATCTCCAACCTGTCCGTTAATGGTTAGCTGGTTGCTATACTATGTCAAATAATCAGCTGGAACAAAGTGGGATAGCTCTGGCCTGGAGGCTTTTCCTAACTAGGTATCTCTAGTCAAAGGTAATGGTACCATCATATGCCAGATGAAAATTTTGTTCTACTGATCCTTGCTTCCTTGAAATATGTCCTCACTTTTATGTAGGTTTTACTCTAGCTGGAAGCTGAAGAATCCTTACACCGAATCGGTGGTCTGGTCCAGCGGCTTTGGCCTTTGAAGCATCAGAAGTACAATGACTTGATCAGGAGCCTAATCAAACAAGTGATAAACTTTTAAGGATAAAGGCATTGTCCCTGTGATAGACTTTCAGTTTTTAAGAGTATTGGGAAAAGGTAAGCAATTCCTTTTTCTGTGTGTGAATAACCTAGCAATATGGTATTGGGACTGAATTTTTTTTGGCTAAGAAGTGACCAGATATTTTGAGATGTTATTCTAGAAAGTTGTTGTTGTTGTTTAGTCGTGTCCGACTCCTCATGACCCCATGGACCAGAGCACGCCAGGCACTCCTGTCTTCCACTGACTCCTGCAGTTTGGTCAGACTCATGTTTGTAGCTTCGAGAACACTGTCCAACCATCTCGTCCTCTGTCGTCCCTTTCTCCTTGTGCCCTCCATCTTTCCCAACATCAGGGTCTTTTCCAGGGAGTCTTCTCTCCTCATGAGGTGGCCAAAGTATTGAAGCCTCAGCTTCACGATCTGTCCTTACAGTGAGCACTCAGGGCTGATTTCCTTAAGAATGGATAGGTTTGATCTTCTTGCAGTCCATGGGACTTTTAAGAGTCTCCTCCAGCACCATAATTCAAAAGCATCAATTCTTCGGCGATCAGCCTTCTTTATGGTCCAGCTCTCACTTCCATACATCATAGCTTTAACTATACGGACCTTTGTTGGCAAGGTGATGTCTCTGCTTTTTAAGATGCTGTCTAGGTTGTCATTGCTTTTCTCACAAGAAGCAGGTGTCTTTTAATTTCGTGACTGCTGTCACCATCTGCAATGATCATGGAGCCCAAGAAAGTAAAATCTCTCACTGCTCCATTTCTTCCCCTTCAATTTGCCAGGAGGTGATGGGCCCAGTGGCCATGATCTTCGTTTTTTTGGTGTTGAGCTTTAGACCATATTTTGCGCTCTCCTCTTTCACCCTCATTAAAGGGTTCTTTAATTCCTCCTCACTTTCTGCCATCAAGGTTGTGTCATCTTCATATCTGAGGTTGTTGATATTTTTTCCGGCAATCTTAATTCCGGCTTGGGATTCATCCAGCCCAGCCTTTCGCATGATGAATTCTGCATATAAGTTAAATAAGCAGGGAGACAATATACAGCTTTGTTGTACGCCTTTCCCAATTTTGAACCAATCACTTGTTCTGTATCCAGTTCTAACTGTAGCTTCTTGTCCCACATAGAGATTTCTCAGGAGACAGATGAGGTGATCAGGCACTCCCACTTCTTTAAGAACTTGCCATAGTTTGCTGTGGTCGACACAGTCAAAGGCTTTTGCATAGTCAATGAAGCAGAAGTAGATGTCTTTCTGGAACTCTCCAGCTTTCTCCATAATCCAGCGCATGTTTGCAATTTGGTCTCTGGTTCCTCTGCCCCTTTGAAATCCAGCTTGCACTTCTGGGAGTTCTCGGTCCACATACTGCTTAAGCAGTATACTGCACAACCTTGCTAGCGTATTAAATGAGTGCAATTGTGCGGTAGTTGGAGCATTCTTTGGCACTGCCCTTCTTTGGAATTGGGATGTAGACTGATCTTCTCCAATCCTCTGGCCACTGCTGAGTTTTCCAAATTTGCTGGCAATATTGAGTGTAGCACCTTGACAGCATCATCTTTTAAAATTTTAAATAGTTCAGCTGGAATATCATCACTTCCACTGGCCTTGTTATTAGCAGTGCTTTCTAAGGCCCATTTGACTTCACTCTCCAGGATGTCTGGCTCAAGGTCAGCAACCACACTACCTGGGGTGTACGAGACATCCATATCTTTCTGATATAACTCCTCTGTGTATTCTTGCCACCTCTTCTTAATGTCTTCTGCTTCTGTCAGGTCCTTACCACTTTTGTCCTTTATTATGGTAATCTTTGAACGAAATGTTCCTTTCATATCTCCAATTTTATTGAACAGATCTCTGGTTTTCCCCATTCTATTGTTTTCCTCTATTTCTTTGCATTGCTCGTTTAAGAAGGCCTTCTTGTCTCTCCTTGCTATTTTTTGGAAATATGCATTCAATTTCCTGTATCTTTCACTACCTCCCTCACATTTTGCTTGCCTTCTCCCTCCCGCTATTTGTAAGGCCTCGTTGGACAGCCACTTTGCTTTCTTGCATTTCCTTTTCATTGGGATGGTTTTAGTTGCTGCCTCTTGTATAATGTTACGAGCCTCCATCCATAGTTCTTCAGGCACTCTGTCCACCAAATCTAAATCCTTAAACCTGTTCCTCACTTCCACTGTGTATTCATAAAGGATTTGATTTCGATTGTATCTTACTGGTCCAGTGGTTTTTCCTACTTTCTTCAGTTTAAGCTTGAATTTTGCTATAAGAAGCAGATGATCTGAGCCACAGTCAGCTCCAGGTCTTGTTTTTGCTGACTGTATAGAGCTTCTCCATCTTTGGCTGCAGAGAATATAATCAATCTGATTTCTATGCTGCCCATCTGGTGATGTCCATGTGTAGAGTCGTCTCTTGTGTTGTTGGAAAAGAGTGTTTGTGATGACCAGCTTGTTCTCTTGACAGAACTCTATTAGCCTTTGCCCTGCTTCGTTTTGCTCTCCAAGGCCAAACTTGCCAGTTGTTCCTTTTATCTCTTGATTCCCTACTTTAGCATTCCAATCCCCTATAATGAGAAGAACATCCGTCTTTGGTGTCATTTCTATAAGGTGTTGTAAGTCTTCATAGAATTGGTCAATTTCAGTTTCTTCAGCACCAGTAGTTGGTGCATAAACTTGGATTACTGTGATGTTAAAAGGTCTGCCTTGGATTCGTATCGAGATCATTCTATCATTTTTGAGATTGCATCCCAGTACAGCTTTCGCCCCTCTTTTGTTGACTATCAAGGCCACTCCATTTCTTTTACGGGATTCTTGTCCACAGTAGTAGATATGATGGTCATCTGAACTGAATTCGTCCATTCCCGTCCATTTTAGTTCACTGATGTCCAGGATGTCAATATTTATTCTTGCCATCTCATTTTTTACCACATCCAACTTACCAAGGTTCATGGTTCTTACATTCCAGGTTCCTATGCAATATTTTTCTTTACAGCATTGGACTTTCCTTTCACTTCCAGGCATATCCACAACTGAGTGACCTTTCGGCTTTGGCCCAGCCGCTTCATCAGCTCTGAATCTACTTGTACTTGTCCTCTGCTCTTCCTCAGTAGCATGTTGGATGCCTTCTGACCTGAGGGGCTCATCTTCCGGCGTCATAACTTTTATATGCCTGTTGTCTTTGTCCATGGAGTTTTTCTTGGCAGGGATACTGGAGTGGCTTGCCAGTTCCTGCTCCAGGTGGATCACGTTTGGTCAAAACTCTCCACTATGACTTGTCCATCTTGGGTGGCCCTGCACAGCATAGCTCATAGCTTCTCTGAGTTATTCAAGCCCCTTCGCCACGGCAAGGCAGTGATCCATGAAGGGGTTCTAGAAAGTAGTTGCTACTAATTCAGTAGTAAACTAAGGATTTAATCACAATATTTATAGATAACGTGAATTCCCTATGGAACTTTTATTCATAATATGACTCAAAGCTCTTCAGAACAAATTAAGTTAGTTTTGAGAGAAGTTATTAACCTGTTCCAACTCTTACTTGAGATGAAAGTTTACTCAGTTTTGATTTAGCATAAATTGATACCTGACCACTAATGGCATTATTGTATACACATACAACACTAATAAAATCATAGTTGGAATGAATCATATTCTAGTTGAATTCATGCTCAGTACAGAACCTGCAATGCAGGATGCAACTACTACAGCATCTCTGGCAGATGGCTGAAATACATTCAGCTAAGGAGAGCCACTCTTAAATTTAGCCAGTACATTAGCTCTTAGGCCTAATTTGTGTTTGTGTCACATTGTGAAACAGAGAGCTCCATCGAGTGAGTAAGAGAGCACTTTATATTTAGCTTGGTTGTATAGGGAATAGGAAGTAAAAGAAAATTAAGGCAACTTAGCTACAGTGAATGGTATGAAAGTAACCAACATTTTTAAAATATGCTTAGAAAATGTGTGGGATGAGGATCTAAAATTTCTTTTTATTGGAATTGCTTTGCTGTTTGATCAATAGATATTCTAAGAGATATTTTTAGGAGCAGGGAATAAAGGGTAACAAAGGCTTACTGGTCAATTACAGTAAGTTTGCCACACTAGTTGTAATCTAAGGAAGGTGCAGTAGAGGGCAGACTGTAACTTCAAATCAGTCTATCTAATTCTTCATCTGAGACAACATTACTAAAGCGCTGATCTTCAAGCCCAATAAAATAATAAATAGAAACAAATACTTGGCCTTTTGTGACTCTTGCATGCATGTATACTCTTGCATGCATGTATACATACATACATACATACATACATATATAAGTCACGGCTGAAAACTAAAAGACCTTCCAGAACTGTGTCTCGTGTAGTTGGAGAAATTATTGTGAAAGCCATGGTATATGCATAGAAAAGTTTAGGCATATATTCTGGGATCTTTAGCTCTTAAAATGTTCAAGATTTAGTAGGCAGTTGCTGCTTTTATGATTATCAAAAGTGTGTTCCTCTGAACCAAAGCCATGTCACATTACATGTTTGTACATTTATGTTACATGCATGCACACACATGAAATCATCAAGAAGCATGAACATTGTGAACCCAGAAAAGAATGGCACCACTAGGTTAGCTGCATGTTGGTGAAATCAAGTCTGATTAAAGAGGCAGGCAGTTAAAGTTGACCTGGAAAATTGGATTTCTGGAGCAGCCATATTCTTGACGATTAAATGAATGGGTTGTGAAGATAGAGTGGCCTTGGACCACATTTGCAAATTAGCCACTTGCTTGTGGTAAACTAAAAGTGCATTCAGGCAACTGGGTGTCTAGAATGGAAAATTCTGTCAACAACTTAGGACTCAGTTTTCTAAAATCTCAGTTCAGTTTTTAAGTGCTTTACATTACAGAATGAGTGACAACCTAATTTCCAGCTGTTTCCTTGCCATAAACCCATGCACCACCTCACCAATAGCAAGCACCCCCTGCCTTTCCACCCACAGTCCTTCCTGTGTTAGTTTTTTCATACCCCATTCTAGTTATTTCATTCTCCGTGCTCTAGGAGAGAATCAGAATTTACTTTGACTTTTGCAAAAAGCACTTCAGTATCTCAATTCTGCTTCATACAGAAACCCTATATAGCACAATTCAAAACTGCATTCAAAAAACGATGGTGAAGTCTTTGCTTGTTTTATTCCTTTTTTATTTACAGGTGCGGGGTTCATTACGTTACAAATTCTTGCTCCGTGACAAGTTCCCCAGGCTTATAGCTTGTTAAATGAAGTTCAAATTCCGCTTGTGAAGAAGGTTTGAAACAAGTTATAAGCCTGGGGAACTTGTCGTGGAGCAAGGGGAAGTCGTGAAGTAACGGACCCCGCACCTGCAAATAAACAAGGAATCAATCAAGCAAAGACTTCATGTTTTTTTGAATGCAGTTTTGAATTGTGTTCTATAATACTTCATTTACCCCCCCCCCTTTTGTATAATTTCATACAAAAACCCAACAGGAAAGGAACAACTCTTGCCTTTTTCCTCTGTGGAGGAAAGAAGTAGATGTTTCTCTTCCTGTTTAGTTTTAGCATGAGGTGGTCCTGGCACGTTCCCCAAAAATCTTCCTACAGGCAATGTCCTTCCTGTACTCTGTAGAGGCAAAGAGAGGTTGCTTCTATCCTGCAAGCTGAGCTTTTTACAGAAAACTGCAATGTCTATCTACAGCTTCTTGTAAAAACCCAACAGGGAGAGAACCAGGGGGACAAAGGTGTAGTTTCTTTCCTTTCCTGACAGGTTTTCTCAGGAGCCAGCAGCAAAGCATTGCTTTTGATTTCTGCAAAAGCCCTACTCTCAGGAGAGCAACAACCTTCCTTTCACCTATCCACCCAATTGGAAGGGAGGAATAGTTGGACTGTGTAGAATGTTAGCATTACAAAGTGCTGTTTGTACCTTTTGCAGAAACACATGGTGGCAATGGGCTTCGCTTGTAAACACAGCCAAAATTTGCAGGCTAATGAATAATTGTACTAATATTAATTCTCCTCTTTTGAGCAAAGTTTTTACCATTGTGGTATAACAATGTAACAGTTGATTTCAGTGTATTACAGTAGCCTACAATGTATTTGTTATTAATTTTAACAGTTTTCCTGTCAACGTTTCTTAGGAGCTGTATATAACAGTATCTTCAATATGCTGTTGCCATCAACCAAAATGCAGAAACCATTTCAGCTGGTGTACAGGACATATTGGATGCCTTATCGCAGCTGTATCTTTCCATTCTTAAAAGGAAAAGCCTCCTTGCTTAATACTAGACAGAAAATGGTTTCCTTGGCGTTGAGCTCCCAGCACCAGTGTCTACATGCATCTGCTGCTGTTTGTGTTTCCAAAGAAAGGCAATTCTTGGCCATGGCATCATCCCAGCTAGAAGACCATCGCAATAAAGAACTGGAAAGAGAAATTCATACCAAACCATCTGGTAACTTAGCCCAGAAAGACTCTGTAGAACCAAATTCTGTAGAGCTTGATCCCTTACAAGACAAATCTATTAGTCTCGTGCAGAGATTCAAGAGAACTTTTAAACAGTATGGCAAAGTTATGATTCCAGTGCATCTTTTGACTTCCAGCATATGGTTTGGAATTTTTTACTATGCAGCTTTAAAGTAAGTGATGAACTCATAATCACTATATTTATTAGTCTTCGGCAAATCTTTACAGTAATGCGCCCAATCACTTATGCAGTGTGTGAGATATACACACACATATGCGCACGCAACCTTCCATTACAGATATTATTAAAACCCCAAGTTCTAAAAGCATATGTAGAATGTAATGGTCTATTCCAGTAATCTTCCATCCAATTTCTTAATTTTTATCATGCATTTTGTATGGTGGTCACCCAACTTGGATTAGGCTGCAACTCAGGTATGTGTCCCATATCACCAGTTGAGGACAAGATATTCTGTTGCACATAACATTCCAATATTTTAAAGAGTATGTATGTGTAGATCACTATTGCTTGTACTGCAGGTGCACAATTTTCCTTCCAAAATGATGGGACTACCTGGGAAAGTACTCTAGAAGTTTTCTCTGTGTCATATTTTTGAAGTATTTTTCTTTTTCTACATTTTCTGTTCATTGTGAAGTCATGTACATTGCCACTCTTGTTATCTGGTACCTGGTTATAGAACTCTGTACTTTGCACTTTGATTTCAATATCAGAGATGAACTGAGCTTATAGATCATTCATACAGAAGTCCACTCCTGGTTTGCTTTCTTCATTTCAACAACATAATTTAGGTGATAGAAGTCATTTTGATATTACTATTGTTAAACAACTAAGTCTAAACCCTTGAATATTCTATTGAAAATTAACCAGAAATCTGACAGTTGATCTTGATCCTCTGGTTTAAAGTATTACAACTGGGAATATCTTCTGAATGATCTCTCTTGACATTTTCCTCTTCATTGGCCATTAATGCTTGAATCTGCACTTTATACTGGTGCAATAAAAGTGTGATTGATTGCAATATAGTAAGCCCTCAACTTATGCAGGAGTTACTTTCCGAGCATTGCGCCTGAAGCCAAAATTGGTTACAGTCAAAACCCATAGAGTGCAATAGTGGGTGAGATTGCCCCCAACATGTCTGCCCCCTTTTATTTTTTATTGTTCAAGTGCATAAATCTGAATGAGTGTTCAGTTAAATGTGCCTAGGTTTCAAGTGTACTGTATTTATTGTTAAATATAAAAATCTTTTATTCTGCAGTCTTGTCAGAATAAATGTTTATAAGGTTGTTAGCACTTTATTCATTTTAATCTCTTTCTTTCACAGAGGAATAAATGTTGTTCCTTTCCTCGAATTCATAGGGTTGCCTGAAAGCATTGTAAATATTCTAAAGCATTCTCAGAGTGGTAACGCATTAACTGCCTATGCAATGTATAAGGTAAGTACTTGCAAAGATTTCTTAATTTCATCTGCAACGTTGTCCATAAAAATATTGATCATGTAATCATATAATGAAGGGGCTACAGCCCACTGATTAACCTTGCAGTCTGTTATGACCAAGGCTGTAAACTTCTGAAAT
The DNA here is from genome assembly GCF_964270895.1 of Podarcis filfolensis. NCBI lineage: Eukaryota > Metazoa > Chordata > Lepidosauria > Squamata > Lacertidae > Podarcis > Podarcis filfolensis. Next base: position 41,735,313 of record NC_139603.1, read on the forward strand.
AAAAGTCACAGCTGTGAATAAATTTATTCAAAGTAGATCTTGCCACAAGAGCTCAGGGTAGGTAACAATCCTGTAGTTATGAAGAAGACAGATTCCAAGTCAACATTTTGGCAAAGGAAGGGAACAATTGGAAATACTATTTACAGGGCATCATGAGAGATTTAAATGTGGACATAAAGCATTTTAAGAGTTTTACGTATGAAATAAGTGGGTATTTTTAACAGTTTTCTGTAAACTATACGTAATGTAGCTGAAGAACACCTTACTTTACCTGCTATTTTCTCTCTAAGTCCATCCTCTCTAGCAAAACGTGGTGTAAAATTTGACTCTTCACCATTGTCAAACACTTGTGTCACAGTAAGGAACGAAAGACCTCTCAGTTGTTGACGCATGTGGGTTTAGGCAATTATGGGATATTCTCTGCTTTGCTGTGTTGCTCCAGGAACCTTATTTACACTAACTTGTAATTCCAGACTTGCAAAAAAAGCCAGTCATTTTGTTGTCCTTTAAGCTGCTAGCTATTTCCCCACTCTTGGCTGTGCTTTTTCATTTCCTATCACCTTGTTATAATGAAGAAAGCCTGTTGAACAGCAAAGTTGCTTGGCTGATTTTACATGTGCTTATTTATCTCTGTGTGTCCCTGCATGAAAGTGCTTTCGTTTATCATCAGTGCAGCCAGGGATAAGGAACTTCTAGATGCTCAACTCTCTAAGTTGCGTCTTTCCTGACCATTGGCCATGTTGGTTTGGGCTGATGGGAGTTGTAGTAGTTCTGGAGGGCCACATATTTTCCTTTCTGAGTAAGGCCATGTGTGTTCTTCCTTCCTCTCCTCAGAATTAGATCCTGTAAGTTCTGGAGGCAACAGAAGATCAGTCCTTCCATTAGTGTGTCACCATGAAAATACAATGCAGCACTAATGGTGTTGGTTTGTCCTTTTTGCATTTATCTGTAAGACCAGTTGAATGCATTAAGAGGAGTACTTGTGAACCAATGAGACACTAGCTTAAACCATGATATTGGTGAACTTTTGAGTGGCAAGGCACTTCCTCCATTTCCCATATGTGAAATGGGAATAATAATGTCGTACCTTGGCCAATTTGTTCTGAGAATGAGCAAGATGAAAGTGCTAGATACATGGTATCAGTATTAAGTAGGGAGTTGTTCTCCCACTGATTCACATGTCTTAGATATTTCTCTTGTCTGTTCTGTGAGAGTCTGACTTGTGTTCTCAGTTGCTAAGGAGACTATAATTGATTAGATTTTTTTCTTTTCTTTCTATTGGCGGCCCTACTGCTATTAAAATGAATATAACCAAGTCCAGTAAGAATGAGATCTAAAAATCCCACTACTTCTTTCACACCCAAGAGTTTAGGTTTTAATCTCTTTTGTTGCTGTTTTTCATGAAGTGATTTTAAGATGCATCTAAGGATACAATACAAAGGGTGAAGATCTAACCCTAGATCTGTTGAAATGAGAGATGTGGCAGATCGCTGGTTTAGCCTGCAGGCTCTGTGCTCAGCCTGGTTATTCCAGCATAAGTCCCCAATCATTAATCCTGGCTTAGTGCCAAGCCCAGACTGACATAAACCTTGGAAAATGGGCAGGGAGGTGAGACCAGGGAGAGTGAACTTAATGCGGGATCCTAACTCTATTCTGTTTGCTCATGTAACCTGGCAATGTGGCGGAATTTATGCTTGTTTCCCCTCTGCTGGTCTTAGGCTGGTTTAACCAGCAGTAGCCTTGCTCCTGAATGGATCTCGCTTCCCATACGTAGGACTAAGGCAGGAATTGCCACTTTTTTCAGAATTGAAGAACAATATTGGAAATTATTTTACCTTCTCAAAAAGAATAAATGTGGGATTTTTTGTCTTTTAGTTTTTGTTCTCTCAATTTGAATTTTAACAACAGCTTTGTTTTGCTGCATGGATACTGAATTGCTTTAATTGCTTTCCTCTCTCAATAGAATTTGCTGTGCTCTGTCTTAATGCTTTTTATTTTTCTTTCACCTGCATTTCTCACGTCGTGCCACTGGCTAGCCTTTTATTAAGATCTCTGAGCTTTAATTCTACTGCCAGGTGCTAAATATTTTCCAATAAAACACTATCAAGTAAAGTGAGAGCTTTTTCTGATGCAAGAGGCAGAAAGCATTTATAAGTAGATACAAAACTGCCAAACCATCAGCTTTCATTGAAGTAGGAATTAGTATATGTCCTCCCACTTATTTCCTGATGATATGTCATTATGTGGAACTCAAAACTGGGAACAAAGATTTGGGTGGGAGTAAAGAGCGAGCACACAGAGTACAAGATTAGAAAGGACAATCAAAAGCATATAAAGGTCTTGTTTAGTCCTTACATAGATAACATCATCTTCATGCTTTGAAAATGTATTCTTTTAAAAAGCTTCACACTCCACTGAAGTCACTCTTCAAGATTAAACCTGCACAGTCGTACCTCGGCTCCCGAATGCCTTGGGAGTCAAACGTTTCGGCTCCCAAACAATCGAAAACCAGAAGTGATTGTTCCAGTTTTGAACATTCTTTTGGAAGCCAAACATCTGACGGTGCTTCCATGGCTTCATATTGGCTGCAGGAGGTTCCTGCAGCCAATCAGAAACCGCACTTTGGAAGTCGAACGTTTCGGAAGTCGAACGGACTTCTGGAACGGATTCTATTCAACTTCCAAGGTACGACTTTATTGCATTGCCACACTATAGCATAGCTAACTTTCAAAGCAAGATTCCATTTTTTCTTACTTAAGCAGGGCTTTGCAACTGTTAACCTTCAGAAACTTTGAGAAAAGCACAGTAATGCAGACAGAACTTAATGAACTTAGTAACCTTTGTGACATATCTTCTGGATATTACCAGTCATTTATTGTCCATCATCTCAAGTATATAATACTGGAGAATTCATCCTTTTGCTGTAGAAGGCTGCAGTCATAAGTCCTTCAAGCAGACATACGATTGGACGCTAAATAACTTTGCACAGGACTAGGAAAGTTTATTTCTGCAAATTCTGATGCAAGCTGACCTGTTCAACAATATCTGGCCTGATGTGCAGATGGGAAATTAACCTTTGGATTTTACATGTCTCTAAATATTGTAATACGGTTCTCAGCTGAGAAAATATATTTAAATGCATATTTTAGGATGAAATAGGTTTAGGAAATAAGCACACTGAAATAAAAGCATGTTTACATATATATTTTTGATCAGAATAAGTATTTAAATATGAATTTTCATGCAGGTTTTTAAAGTTGCAGATGTATGCTGAAACAGGACAGGATAGACTTCTCAATGAGCACATGCAAAATTGAAGTGAGACAGAAATAGACTGATCAATCCCTAAACAACTTCAGTTAGTAACATCTAGAGGATGTGGCAGGTTAATAAGCCCACAATATATGTCTGATTTATTGCCCTCTCCTTAAAATACCTACCATAACAGAGTAATGCAGCATTGTTTCAATAAGGAATGAAAAGGTACCCTGACCACTGTCTAGCCTTCATATGCTCATGTTATCCTAAAGATACTTCAACCTAATTGTCAGTTTGTTTGATATTGAATAGCTGCTGCCTTACCATGTAAAGCTTGTTGTGACTTGCACACTAATCCTATTTCCTAGTGCTTCACTTCTAAAGGATCAGGTTTAAGAGTCTGGAGGGGGCATGATCTAACTATATTGTTGCTAGCAACCATTGCTAGTTCAGCAGCATCCTCACTGCTGCTGCTGCTGCAGTATTTGTCAGCTCCTGTCAGGCAGCGATACTTACTTATACAAGGGAAGATATAAAAAGACCGCCCCATACCTCGTGTTCATTTAGCAACTGGAAGGTATACTGAAGCTTGGGAAAACTCGCACATATCTTTTCAGAAAATAGGAAACTGGGATGGCAGGGAGAGTTTTCCTGCCAGGGCAAGGATGATGCTTAACTTAAGAGGTACAAGTAGTTTTTGTGCTGCTGCAGCTAACAATGATAGACCTGTCAGGAATTTTGCCTGGTAAGAGGAATTTACCGTTGAAGTTATACATGTATGTGTATTTCCCTCCCTCTTACTGACAAGATTGCAACTCCGGCCAGATACACAGTGACTTTAGGAGGGACATCTATCACTGTAAAGTACCTTCGTAAGCAAGGCTACATGTCCACACCACCTCTAGTCAAGGACTACATTCAGGATCGAATGGAAGAAACGAAAGAGCGACTATCGGGGAAAATGGAGGAAACCAGAGACATGATTAGTGGCAAAATGGAAGAAACAAAAGAGAGGCTGACTGGGAAGATGGAAGAAACAAAAGAGAGGATAACAGAAAAGATACAAGAAACAAAAGATAAGGTTTCATTTATAAAAAAGAAAGAATAGGAAAATTGGCGGCAAAACCAAAGCATTCGTAACTCTTTAGAAAATGTGGAATGTATACACTTGCTGCTTTTTGTTTCTGCTTGTTTTAGATGTTTGGGGCTGATTAGAAAGTGCCAGTGATTTGAAAACTAAAACAATAACATCTAAGGCTCACACCCAACTTTAGAAAATTATTGCAATATTTTCAAGTGTTAAGATTTGGGACCATAGCTAGGTCCCAAAGTGGGGTTCTGTGGTCTGCCTAATTATGACCAACAGTCTTGTCTGGATCTTTGTGGAGAAAGAACAAAGTTATCTACACATCTGATTTGAGCTGACCTATTTGTCACTGTTAAGTGTCTTGGAAGCAATGTATGAGAATGTTTGGGTCATGTACACAAACGTATTTTGGAGATGGTGTCAATATTTGTAAATCATTTAATCATAATATTCTTAAAAGATCAGGTAATTATAAAATATATATTACTGCTATATTCTTATAAACAGTTTACTGAATAGCGTATGAGAGAGACTGTAAAATGATACTAAACTTAATTGTATATTTCAAATGTGCAATTGGATTGATTATTCCATGGTTAGACTAAAAATGTCATGCCATCATTAAAAGTTTTGAAAATGGAGAAGATAAACCTACCTCTGCATATGAATAGTCATTTACATTTTCATCATTGTGTTTAGAGTAAAGACTGATAGATGCTGCTGCCTTTTACATTGAAGAATCCTAGAAAATTTCCACAAAACTTCAGCATTACTATACTGTTGAGTACTGTGGAGTAATCTAAAATTTACAGGTGTGATTCTTATGATTCCCATGTTGTTGTCATTTTCTATGGGTGGTAGACAGTTAAGTTTTACTCAGAGTAGACCCATTGAAATTAATGGCCCTGGCTTAGCCTTGTTCATTGGTTTAAGTGGGTCATCTCTGAGTATATCTTCATTGAATGCCATCCAAAGTTACCTGTTCTGTCTGAAGCATAACATGGCATTTCAGTTCTCCTATGGTTTTGTTTTTTAAAGCGCTTATAAGCTGGAATATAAAGGAGTACTGCATTGGAGTGGGAGATCCAGAAACTAATGGTGCACCCTTTCAACCTCTTGTGTATGTATACCACTGCTTGTGCTGTGACTGGTGGAAAAAGGAGCCAGTGATAGGAGGATGGCACCCAAAGCAGGAAACGTTCTTTGCAATCTGGTTACCTTTAAGCTATATGAAGGAAGATATGTATTTATCCGTCTATTTCTAGACTTGCTTCTTTTATTTCTGTCAAGTTACCAGAAAGCATCTGTAGAATTAACTTCATAAAGGCCCTCTTTCAGGGACATTGTGAGAGATGCTGCGAGATTGATGGCAGTCCAGGAGGCATCTGCAAAGTCCATTTGCCAAAATGTGCTCTGACTACTTTTTCATGCTACTGATTTAAGGAATTGTTTTCTTTAATGCTTTCAGGTATAAGAGGGAAGCACTTACCAACAAACCATCTTGTGCAGAGCAATTAAGACTTTTGAGAGTTACACTATTACAGGGTGAGTCCTTTAAAAGATGCCCCGTGGATACAGAGTACCCATGTTCCACGGGACCTCTTTTAAAAGACTCACCCTGTATAAGAGTTCAAAGACAGTATTCTACAATGGTATAAATTGCTCCCCTCTTTACATGGTCAGTTTTCAATGGTGAGGCTGAACTTACTGCCACTTGTGTGTCCTAGACTGAGTTTGTTGAATCCATCTTCCAAGTGCTCACCATGCCTTTTTTCTTCCAAGGTATGTTTCCTTTGGTCCCAATTGTGCAGGATGAGCACCACTCAACACTACATGTTCATCCTGGCATTACTGTATTAGTTCAACTGAACTATCCAAAATACCCCTGATATGAATTTTTCTCCTTTCTCTCATCACATGGAAGATTCCAGTGTCATTCTGGCAGCTGGCAATGAGGATTTTCTGTGTACATCAGAAAGAAAAATATGTGATAAAATAGGTAGTTGTATCCACCACCAGGTGGAATGCTCTTATAAGCATGCTTTGTGAATGGGACTGGATGCACGAGAGAGAAGACATTGCAGTTGGCTTTTTGTCTTCCCTTTGTCTTTCTTGTATATTTTAATTGAGTGAAAAGATTTTGGGAGAAAATGGCTATGGATAAAATATTCAAAAAGGTGGAGGTCAATATGGCATTAACATTTACCACGCTAATTTTAAATTGCTTTAACTGCAGGTGTCAAACTGGGACCTCCCCTGTTGCAGAGATTTAAATCAGCAGCCATTTTCACAAAGTTTCTTAGCATATGTAATAAAGCTGAAAATAACAAAAGCAACATGAAAGCAAGGCACGTGGCCAGCATTGGGAGACGCAGGGAACTGTGACCATGGTTGTGCCCCTATATATTTGGGTCAAAAATAAGCAGCCCTAAAATAAGCAGCCCTAATGTTAGTCTGAATTCAAAGTGGGCACCTGCTTATTAATGAGATGTGGTTTACCTGGCCTTGTACCCTGGTATGTATTGGTTTGCTTTTTCCAAGGTAGATGTGCGGATCTTGCTAGAGGAAAGCCCCAAAGGTTGATACTTAGAACAGCATACTTCAGAAAGCAGCACTGAGGTCATGAGGTCATCACAGCGTGCAAGGACAGCGTAGTCAAAAATAAGAGCCATGGCTGGAAGTGAAGTACCACCTTGGCCTTAAGCGCAATATTTATTTTATTTTTCCACAAAGAGCATGTTGGAGAGTTATGCTGTCGGATGTCAATTGCATGGATGTTAGCTTTCACCCTAGTACAGAGCTCGCCACTTTTACCATTGCGTATATAATACACATGAAATAGTACAGGGGGAAATAGATTTCTAGGCTGCAGTCCTCTATTTCTGAACGACTTCCCCTTGCTTGTCTCTGTACTTTTAAGCCAAGTTTAAAAGAATATATTCTGGTTTAATGTCAGTCTATTTAAAATGAAACAATTCCATCCTCTTTCTTGAAATAAAATTTGTGTTTTGTTGTAGTGATAACACCTAGGGCTTAAAAATAATATTGGGGTGGGATGTCACGCTGGTGTAAATGGAAGCAGTATCTGCATGCTGCTGCTGGGCTTGATCATTCATTTCAGTGTGACTTTCCCTGGCTCGCTGCGCCAGCCACACTGAAGGAAGATGGCAAAGCCACAATATTTGAAGAAATGTTCTGTTTCATCCACTATCCAATTTATTCCTTGACAAGTTTGCCTTTTTCTTATATCCACTGTAGATGGATCTTGCTGGAATAAATTTTGCAAAGTACCATTATTAAAGTACTCATGGCACATCATTACTGTCTGTGGGTTCTTCTTGTGTCACTGGCTGAGAGGATCTGTAAGTTATAACTCCCTTTCACCGTCCTCCAATATGCTTTCAACATTATGCTGATATAGATATAAGTTGTGTGTAGTGTATGTTTTTGAAAAGCAATTATCTTTTAAATGATTTTTTTCATAACTTTTGTATCCTTACTGTGGAAATAATTGTGCTGAGACTTTTGCTTGGAGTTTGCAGAGATGCTATTCTAATGTTCCCTAAGCGCTAATGATACTCTTCTGAAAAATAAACTTTTGCTTGTGAAATGGTTGTAATATTAAATTGCATCACAACCATTCTCCACTTGGTCCCTAATAACTAGTTTGCTGTTACAAATTTTCCTTTGAACTGTTTTCTTTACCACCGCAGTTATCTTTGTGACTCCCATCCAAAAGAGAAAACAGACAAATGGAGAAAGCTCCACTGGACCCAAGCCATTTGCTTCAAACACCTTGTGGCCTCATGTATTCTATATGAATTACATAATTCAATATGGGGGGAGGGAACTTGCTTCATAGCAAGAGTGCCAAACATCATGGCTTTTCATTCATTCTTTGGTGAAAGGGTTCTGTTTTAATACTTCAGTTAAGCCCAAATCCATAATATTTCCCTCCAAATAACTGGTACTAATTCCAACAAATTTCTCCAGAAAAGTATGGATCAGACTGTGCTATGTTATCTTCTTAGTTGAATCAAAACATTCTGCATAAAACGTAATGTGAAGGCATCTTTAGTGAAATAAATTTCTCAGCTGCTGGTGCCAGCAGTGATTCAACTGAAGAGAGCATTATCAAGACTTGTTTTGTACAAATATAATGAAGTGTTTCCTGGCATATACCAAAGTACAAGTTCAACTAGCAGATCAATCCTAAGGTGGTAGGGGCTGGTGTAGCAGCAGACTTCTTTTTTCACGTAGAGAGTAGGACACCTGCAGGATCCAACAGTCCCTCAGCCATCTTTTCTTGGAGCCTAGTCTTGTTGCTTTAATTTCTTAAACAAAATACTATAAAGAAAGTACTTTTTAGATGCACAAAAGTTTTTGTCACCATTTTTAGAATAAGTATTAAAACAGCATGAGACACTTTGGTATTTCAGCACTACTAGGTTGTCAAGTTTCTGTCTAACATAACTGTTATGAACAAACAAGCTTTGTAACAGGAGTATTTTACTTAGAAGGTTTCAGACTTTGGAAATGGTCAGATGTAAAAGGCGAACGATTTATACGATCTGAAGAGAAACCAGAGTATGGAAATGGTCAGATGTAAAGATCTCTCTGGGCAAGTTTTCATAAGTATACTGGTCTGAGGCTTAAACATCACATGATAGCAATTGCATAAATGCTTCCTCTGCCATATGATCAAGGGTCTGGAAACCAAGCCTTATGAGATGCATGATTGCATCTCTCATATTGTTTCAGCCTGATGGAGATCCAGTCAACTTTCTATTACTGCACCTCGTATGTGAATTAGCATTTTCATAAATCCAGGACTAGTTTGGGTTTAAAATCGAAGCTTCTGTGCTTTGCAATACAACATCTGCTTAGAACTGGAACCTGAACAAGGCCCACAAAGTCAATTTATTCATCCATCATAGCCTATCCAGGTCACTCCCTGTGTCCCTAGAGTACCTGGGAATTCAACAGCCATGCTTACTTGGCATCTGATTTTATTTTAGCTTGGAAGCTACATCTCATGAACTTGCTGCCTGTCTCGCTGAAACAAGATGCTAGATAATGTGTGCACAGAATCTGCATGCAACAGACTCCCAGGTAACCTGATTTCATATTGGCATAGCCTTTGTGTTTTTTCCTCCTTTCTATGACTTTTCTGTCAGGTTTGTTTAATGTTCTGGTCTTCTGGTTATGTGTGATCCCTTTGGGTGGTTTGCTTAATAAAAATCAAGCTCTAGCCTTCTGCATAAATCGTTTACTGTCACCCATAATAATAATTACAGAATCTTAATTACCTCTAGCAATTATGTGGCTAGTCTGATGAGGACAATTCTGTAAGTAGAAAGAACACATCTTGATTGTATAAGCCTGCAAGCAAGCCTGTAACATTGAGTTTGTTTCCTAGCCTGATTAATTGATGAGACAATCACAGGCGACTCTGTGCATTAATATAAACTTGGTTTGTTGTTTTTAAAGGGAATTGTCAGCTTTTTTAAAAAAGAAAAAAGAAAACATACAGTGTAGTAGTAGATTTTTATTAAGGGGATGTATTTGGACACGCAAATGTGACTAGAATAATAATAGATAATGGAGAACTTGTCCACCACAATGTAAGTAATGCAAGGTAGACAAAAGGAGAAGTCAACAGCTTTTCATTACTGATAACTATTCTCTAATGACTCTAGGATTGACTATAGCTAGGGTTAACACTGATTTTGTGTGTGTGTGTGTGTGTGTGTGTGTGTGTCTTTTAAGGTGATGTCTTGGTTATATCAAGCAGTACCTTGGGGTAGGGGTAGCATTAGAGCAGGAATTGCCACATTGAGACTTGTAGTCCAACATTAACTGATGGGTTGCCCACATTAGCCATTCCTGCTTTCATATATTAAGGTCTGGAGAGCAGAGGATATTGATGAGAAAGAATAACAAATCTGTTATACATTCAAAAGGAAAGAAACTAAATAAATAGGAGGCCAAACGTCAGTGGTGGACCAGAAGGCATTGTACAGATAGATTATAATGGTGCTTATCAACTATATTTCCATTTTTAAGAATAAATTTACAAGTATTTACCATTTTTACCCATCACAACTTAAAGCGGAAATTGATGGAGTACATTAATTTGACGTAGTAAATTTGGAATTGATTAGAGTTGTTGTTTAACTCCAATCACCATTGGGACAACATCCCATCCCCAACCTCTGTTATGCAGGCCATAAATTTTCAGATGTTTGAACGTCTTTCCACATGGAACATCTTGAGATTCCATGGAGGAACAGCTTCATGACATCCCTAGTTACAGATGCCCCTTCCCTGCACGGAAAGGGCCGTAGAGCATCAACTTTACATGCAGAAGGTTGCAGCTTCAGTCCCAGGCTTCTACGGGTAGGGCTGAAACATCTCCTGGAGAGCCACTACTAGTCAGACTAGACAACACTGAGGTTGCTGGAGGTGGTGGCGGCTACTAGGCATGTTGGCTATGCTCCGCTTCCACAGTTGGAGTAAGTCATGCTGAAAGCCAGTTGCTGGAAAGCATGCTCTGATATTACTTGTAGATTCCCTACAGGCATCTCGTTGGTCACACTGAGAACAGGATGCTGGACTAGCTGGCTCGAGCCAGCAGGCTCTTATATGTTATGTATCCTGTTAGGTGTTTGTTGGAAGATCCTTTGAATACCTTGCTCTTTTGTAATCTGGCAGTGGGTTGATGCTGTGGTCTTAGGTGCTAGTGCAGACATCCCCAACCTTTGGCCCTCCAGATGTTTTGGACTACAATTCCCATCATCCCTGACCACTGGTCCTGTTAGCTAGGGATCATGGGAGTTGTAGGCCAAAACATCTGGAGTGTCGCAGGTTGGGTATGCCTGTGCTAGTGCTATCTGATATTAGTTTAGCTAGCAAGGAGGCTGGAGAATTTTTAGCCATGTCATTCACATTTAGAAATTCTCTCCCCAGAGCATTTCACTCCATAATGGCTTTCAGAAAATTTGTGAACAAATAAACCTTTTGTATGGGTGTGCACTTGGATATTGATCATTGTCTTGCAATAGGTCGTGGTGGTTTTTTAGCCTGCCGTGGTGTTCTAACAATTAGACTGCTATGGTTGTTGTATGGCTTCTGGTTTTATTGATGTGTTTAACTGGCTGGTTTATTGATTGTTGTAATGCCATGTTTGCTACCATAAGGGCACATTTTGGGGCCACGTGTGGGCTATAAATTTCAAACATGAATAAATAAAGATAAATCAGCCCAACCTTAAGAATTGCTAGCCTCAAGCATAGGAACTTGTAGGCGCCAGCAATGAGACCTGCTCCACAGACTGTGTCTTAAGAAAAGCACTAACAGCTAGAAGTGGGTATCCCATGACAATGCAGTAAGGGGTGTGGAGAAGAAGGTGCAAGTAGAAGACCATGCTCAAGTGCATCATGCTTTTGAGGAGGACTTAGCAGATTTGAAGCCTTGTTGCTGCTGCTCCTACAATGTGCATCAGCCAGAGCATTAAAGCTGCCACAATAAGTGAGGTTTACTTTCCAATTGGTAAATGGGCTGCAATAAGATTTTGACTTTGAAAAGAGCACATATCCCAGTTGGCAACCCAGTTGGCAACTAAAGGGCTTGATTTTAAAAATTATGTAATCCCATTCATGCCAATGAGCTCAAATCACATTAAATCCAAATCCCCTGCCTTAACTGAAGTGTCGATAGGTCCTAGCTACTTCAGTGACAACTAAATAGCCTTAAATCTGAGTACTTTGATTTAATTAGGTTGGGAATCCCATGAGAGACACTTATTTTGCTGGACTCATTTTCTGGTTATCAAACAAGAGAACAACAGAATGACCATTCCCTGGGCACTTTGAGGATGACTTGTTAAAGAGAGATATATTTATTTTTTAAGACTTTTGGAATCACATTGTTATCCATGCTGAGCAGTGGCGCAGTGTGCCCTGATCCTCAGTCTCTGAAGCATTTCAAGCCTGGGAATGTCACATTTACCATGAACGGATAGGGGAAGGATACACACACAAACAGGGTGGGGGAAAAGAATATTTTCCGTAGTGAGAAGAATAAAACTGGTTTCTTTTCTCTTTTTTCCTTGCTAAGAGATTCCTGCTGTGTAGGGTTAAATGTAGGTCAAGCTGTCTGAGCTTGTGTCTGCGATCTGCAGCACACTCAACACTAGATTAAATTGGGATTTTCCACTTACTCAACTGTCAATCTCCGTAATATCGGTAAAAGTTAAATTAATCAGGAGTGAGCAGGGCCTGGCTCTCAAGGGGGCTTCTTGAGCTCCGGGGTGTTGCTTAGGCTTGTTGCAGGGAGGGGAAAAGATATGGTTTCTGTCACTAAGATACTGCTGTGTTCTGGCTGTTTGCCTAGAAGCTTCAGAATCTCAGAGAGAAAGAAAAAATGTGCCATTGTTAACACAGATCAGCAGAGCTGTTGGTTTTTCTTTCTAAGCACTAATGCCACACAATTTGCATAAGAGGCCCACACAAAAAATGCCCATTTGTGTTCTCTTGGATAAATCAGGTTGCACTGCTTTCTTACGTTTGCTTTGTCCTGTAGTGTTGACATCTCTAAACACAATAATGTAAGAACCTGTCTTATGCAGAATTAAGACCATTGGTCCATCTACTTCAGTATTGCTATTATCTTTATTCCCAAAACAGCTTATTTACCAAGCCCAATGGAAAACTTAGCTGGGGAAGGAGATTCACCCATTACAAGTAATTATACCTCTATTCATTCCTCTTCTATTCCTTTGCACAAGGGCCTTGAAAAGCATCAGGGAACTCCCTGATGATGAGGGGGCTTCCTCTGCTCCTTTGCAACTGACAGCAGCTCAGAACCTGACTTTTCTTATGTCACCACATGTCAGATATCCTGTTTAGGTTTGCGGAGACCTTTTAAAGCAGCCTAGCATAAGACTAGATTTGCTTTCTGCTGTTGTTGTTTGCAGGGTTGGTATATTTCAGAGGAAATTCTGAAATACTCTGATATGTGGACCCACAGAGTAAGGTTAATTTTGAGGTATGGGGTTTCCTTGAGGTACTGAGTGCAGCTCAGCTCAATCCACTCCGCTGCCAAATATACTGTCTCCCTCTGGTAATGAGCTGCTCTAAGCCATTTTTGTATAACATACAATGAGGATGAGTTCAATGCCATATAGAAAATATTGTGCCAGTCTGTGGATTAAACTCTGCTGGAAATATGTCCTTCCCTCTTCCCATCTGAAAGTGGGAGAGGTTCAAAGAGCCAGTGTGGGATACTGGTTAAAGTGTTGGACTGGGAGCTGGGAGACAGACCCCAGTGAGCTTCATGGCTGATTTTGTCTCTTAGCCCAAGCTCCGTCACAGAGTTGTGAGGATAAAATGGGGAGTGAGGATGCCATGTATGTCACCTTGAGTTTCTTGGAGGAAAGGGTGGGATATAAATGTAATAAGTAAAAAGTCTATGCTGAAGTTATAGAAACATTTAGGTATGTAAGATTGTATACTCTGGAATATTATACAGATGCACTATACAGTGGTACCTCGGTTTACGAACTTAATCCGTTCCGGAAGTCTGTTCTTAAACTGAGGCGCGCTTTCCCTAATGAGGCCTCCCACCGCCAGTGCCCTTCCACCATTTGGCTTCCGTTCTTAGAACGAGGAAAAGTTCGCAAACCAGGACACTACTTCCGGTTTTGCAGACCGGAACTTTTTTCGGTTTTGCAGTCGTAAACTGAATAGTTCATAAACAGGGCTGTTCTTAAACCGAGATACCACTGTAATCTCCAATGCTGGCCAAGACCAATTGGGCTAACTTAAACTAATAACCATAATCCTTGGATTTATAAAGCAGAAAAAGCATCAAACAAAATAAAAATATGTCCTGGCCTCTTAATGGAGTGTAAATGAGGTCATTTCAGGAGATGATACAGGAAGCAGGGTTTCTTTTTAACTGCACATTTTAATTAGAACTCATTCAAAGCACAGCAGATCAAAAAAAAAATGTGATAATGAAAAAGAAGCCTAATTAATTTTTTGTCTAAGCAGCAAAGTCTCAGAAAGAGAGCATTAGCTAGAAAAGGGATTATTATTATTATTAAAAATCAATACGTTTGGGAGGCTGAAAGCGAACCCTGAACATTCTACCACATAATAGCAGACAGATACTGGATTCAACTTCCAGCCGGAAACCACCTATGGAGATGAGAGTGACCCTGTCTATAGCTGGTTGACAGGCAATGATTTCAGGAGGCACAATCAAATGGAAGCCATATTTTCAAACAAATATAATTACAGTGAAAAGCAGATTAGGAGAAAGATCAAAGCAGTCTCAGAAATGAAGCTGTGTACATTTGACTGGTGCATTGGGGATTTGGGACCAGGGTTAAAAAAGCAAACTTAGCTTTTATCTTCTTTAGTGGAATCTATAAAATGAAGCTTTGGGGGACAGGGAGAAGAAATCAACTCTCTCAAAAGTGTTGTCGGAAGATACACCCAGAGGATTCAGTAAAAGTAGGTTTGGATTTATTTAATTTTTATAGTAAATTTTTTAAAAGTTAAGTTTAAAACCAATGAGTCCTATATGACTAAATTGTCGCACTAGCAGAAACCAGCAGAACTAGCACAGTTAGACCTCCCCCCCCCCCAAAGATCTGCTCTGGAGGGTGGAGAGAAGCCCCAAAACACCACACAGTGTGGGAGGGGAGGGAGATTATGCTGTTGGAACAAGCAGTTTATAGCCCAAGGAAACGCTCTTCTTACGTTTTTTCCAATCAGCCTATCTGGGCATGCCCTGATATTAACCCATTTTGCTGTAGTTATCACTTTTTGCTACAGTTCGACAGTTTTCACAGGCTCCTCCCCCTCCCAACATACTTGAACTCAATATGAGCTGTAGCAGGAAGCAAATTCACACTGCATCCAAAACAAATTTACAGCCTAGAATCCCGAGACCTGTAGTTTCCTTTTCATAGAGCTACACAGTTCCCAGCACACTTAACAAAACTTCCCCATCTTTGGGGGATGTCATGGGTTTTAAATGTATGTTGCATTTCCAGAGTATATTCAAGCATCTGTAACATTGTTAGGCTTCCCGCCCCCTCATTTTAGAGCATCATCTGTTTGAGAAAAGAAAAAACTGAACAAGAGACCAATTAACATCTTGATTTTTTAATAGCTTTGTTCTGTGGTTTGACCACAGCTCCTTAAGAACAAGCATAAAATCTGTATTTAAAACTAACAACAGCACTTAGAGCAACATTTTCCTTTAAAAGTATTGCAATAACAGACCTTAGGTCTAAAAACTAGAACATCACCATTTGCTCAGTTAAAAGGAGGCAGGTACACAACTGCTGAAATCTTTTTCTGCATATAACTGGAAGTTACATTAGAAATTAAGCAGCAAATTGAGGTTAAAGGGAACAACAGAAGCTTAAAGCAAGTTAAGATTCCTTGTAGTTTCACATGAACCACTACCAATAAGTTTGAATAAAAACCACGTTTTTTTAATTTCCCCCCCAGATACCTTTTAAAAAGTTTAAATGAAAGACTAAATATTGTAGATAGTGCTGTATTATTTGTATTTTTGGAATAACTTCAAAGAAAATGAACAAACACAAACAACCAAGGCAGACATAAGAGCAGAACATATGACCCAGTTTGGAAAGCAACAAATCATATGCACCTTATTGTGTAACACAGATTATAGGCTGGAAAATTAACACTAAAATAATAATAAAATGTACTGAAAGCAGGCATGAACGCAGCAGTAAATTCAGTATCTAATAGCCAAGTTAGTGTGCAAACAATAGAAACATTATTTGCTATTTGAAGACCAAGGTCTCTGGTAATGTGTAAATTGCTTTAGTACTGCACGTAAAGAAAATAGTTACTCTGATAAAGTCTGTTTTAATTTTTGCCGTCTTAACAACATGCCTTTGAGCTCTTGTTCCAGAGGGAAAGTGTTTGGTTGTATGCAGGTTGTTGTGGGGTGGGGTGGGGGGGCTAAAGTTTGATTTAAAATGATAGATATCTAATAAGTGGCAAAGTCTGAACGGAGCTCCAGGTCTACTTGACAGGTTTTTATCATATCTTTCCTCACTGCAGATTCAAAGCAGATTGATTATTTTTAAAGAGAAGGGTTTTGAGGGTTTGGGGGTGTTGGTTTTTTTTTTTTTTTTTGGTCCAATGGGTATAAAACATTTTGTTATTGCAATTTTCAACCTGCATGCTAAATACCACCCTGCACACAGTTCACTAACATGCAAGGTTTCATCTACTGTGGAGAACATCACAATAGCGCAGAGCAAGCAAGGAAATGGTCAGCACAACAAAAGTTTAAAAGGTTAGCACTCCATCTCCCAACCAAATGAACAAACAATATTTAAACCGTGCACACAAGTTTTTGGGAGGCTACTTAAAAATATCTAGTGTGGGTGTGGAGGTGGAAGAACGGAACAGATGGCAAAAATATGAAAGCGCCACAAACACCACAGTACTTGAGGATGGGGATAGCAATTAGTATCCTGGTACAGGATAGAAGTATATATTTCCTAGAAGGATATCAACAAGCAAAACTGCAGGCCTGGTACAGAAGTAACGATATGCTAGTAAGAGCTTAGCGAAGAACACATTTCTGAACTTGTTTGGCCTTGTTGACCTCCACTGTGAAAGACAATGCAGACTGCTTCTCAGATTTGGATCAGTCCTCCAGCAATGACCTAGATAATGATTGCTGACAAGGGCAGCCAAACCAAAAAAAAAAAACTTTTTAAGCACAGCCTTTGAAAGCCACAATGTCTCCTGAGAACACAGCCACCACGAGACATGGAGGACTTCTCTTCATTCCTGTAAGTTAAGTCAACAAAGGTGTGGTCAAGCATCAATTTGTGGTCCAGCTTTGCTGGGGGTGGGCTAGAAGAGACCGACTAGGATAGTTCTGTTGAGTTTAACCTGAAAGGCATCCACATCATCACCGTGTCACTCAAGAGGAGGAAAACATAGACTTGCTAGAGGAACAAATTTCACACTCTTGAGTAACAAGGTCATTCTGAACCTGTGAACCAACAAGGATATTGAAAAGGGTTCCTTTAAAAAAGAAAAGAAAAATAATTACAATATTCTGCTGTCTTCAACACTAAAAACCTGCCTTAGTTCTTTCTGAGGTATTTGCTTTGCCTAATAAGCCTAAGCTCCAGAAGCAGGATACAGTGCAGACAGATGGTGAACTTGTACTGCCAAGGCAACCTTGCTGAGCACAGCACCTGCCACACCAAACAATATTTTCCTTGTTCTCATCAAGGGTCTAAGTCCTGTCTCATTATCCAAATTAAAAACAAAGTCGCAAAAGCAAAAAAAAAAATGCAATAGACTCTTTCATAAGAAAAGAAACAAAAAAAATCCATTGGCCAGAAAAAGAGGTCTTGCAAGAAAAGTAGCTTGCATCCTTCAAAAGTCACCATAACATCAAGCATTCCCAAGTTCAACCTGCAATGGGCAACCAGAACCTTTTAAAATCTTGTCTGTCTGTCTGTCTGTCTCTCTCTCTCTCTCTCTCTCTCTCTCACACACACACACACACACACACTCTGGATGGACAAGTTGGGAAGACACATCAAGATGGCAGTGCTTGTGTTCACTAAAATGAAAAGTGCATGAAAGTTTGTGCAGTGAAGAACCTGCAAAATTCTGTTATTTTTGTGGGAGGGTAGCAGCAGTATGTGTTATTCCTTATATCACTTGGGTTATAAGGACTGGATAGCAAGTCTTGTATCACAGTGACCAGCACATTCCTACTGCAAAGGAAAGATGTGCAGGGAACACCAATTCACCCCCCCCCCCAAGATCACTGCCTGGACCACACACTAAATTTAAAATGGCATTAAAAAAAAAATCCTGCTCCTGTGAAACAAAAATGCTTGTCCATCTTTCATTTTGAAGGGTGGTTTGGAATTAAGTTCCTACTTTAACCAAATCTTATTTTAAAATGTTGGCATTTCAAATATAGGTGTTCTTAGGATTCAGCCCATCTCTAGGTTGATCATGTCATAAATAACAAAAAGAAGCCAAGGCTGGTCTAATCTCATAACAAGTAAAGCAACAAGGAAAAATCAGCAGCTAACTACAACGTTAAGTATTTATGCATTTAAAGTGACACACGCAAACACCACTCACAAGTGACTCCTTACAGCAGAGATGCATCAAGCAACCAATTCTCATCAACAGGCTAATAATCAAAACTGGTTTGTTCAAACTTTTTTTTCCCTTATAGTACTTTGATATTTCATAGGAAAATAAAAATACATGGGACTTCCTGTCCTTTGTATGCATTCTTTTGCAAATTCTTACAAAAAAGGATGAAGCACATAAGTAGGCATTCACAAGTTCTATGCCTTTTTGTGTTTAAACAGTTATCTTCTATACATTATGTTACAATATTAACAATGGGTTTTGTTTCGTTTTTCTACCCATTGGGTAGGATATGTGCATAATATATTCATGTTATATACAGCACCCTTAAAAATCAAAATTGAAGAGACGGATGACCAAAAAAAGCACCATTTTCAGTGAGGCACAACAAAGCTGGGAGAACAGGCTCGATACAAATGATCATTCAAGTCACTGGGAATGTCAATGGCCTTTGAAGTTTCAAGCCTAGAGAGTGCGGGGGGGGGGGTCCTGAACTTGAGGCACCTTAGTTGCTTATGAACTATAATCGTGCATACCTCCAAATGATATATTTTATACACACATGTATACATTTAAAGTCATATCCCTTTCATAACGTATGGGACAAACACCGACAAAATATTTATTTATTTGAAGGGCAAAGATATGGGGTGGGGAGGGAAATGGAAATGAGATCCTAGCACATACCATGTTGTATCTAAACAAAGAACCTCACATACCAACTCTACTTAAAGCAGCAGCAGCAGCAATACTGCAACAAACAGCCTGATCCTACACAGAATTACATCAAATTAAACCCATGCCAATTTGAATGGAACACTTTCATGAATACAACTGGACGACTCAACAGCCATCATTGTCAATACACACATTTGGTGGGACTGGAATAAAAGATTTTCCCGTAACCCAATGGACAGTTTTCTAGCATTAAAAGGGAGTTGGATATTATTCAGTGTATTGGATTTCGAGCCACCAAAATTCATGTAAGCTGGGGAAAATATTTGTGTTTGGCCTTGTTTAAGACATGTTCCAACTAGTCTCAGCACTTCCATTTGTTCTTCAGAACAGAAAGAAGCAATAAAAGACAGTATGAGAACTTTCACCAATATATTTGTAGTTCTAACATTTGACACTGGTGGTTGTCATCACTGTAATATTATCAGAAAAAAATTAAACCAGGCAAATGAATCACCTAAAAAAGTAAAGCCACCTTCAAAACTGGCATTCAAAAGGGAATTTACCATACACACCACTGACTTCAGCAGGAGTATATTGAAATAAAGTAGTGAGTAAGCCTGTCTATTATGGAAAGTCCGTAAGTGAAATGGCTAGTTTGGCCATAAAGTATACCTTTTCACTACAAGTCAATAATTGGATAATCCAATTACCTTCAGAGTGCTTTTAAGAGTATGCCCCTCGGGTGCCAGGGATGGAGGGTACATTTCAGTGGGGGGGGGGGAATACTTATTTTGGCAAATGATTGGTGGTTCCTCGGTCAACATAACTGAATAATGTCATTGTCTTCTTATACCTTGTCACAGAAAACTTACTTGTCTTAAGCCATTGGGGTCATCCAAATTGCAAGCATCAGTCTCCATATAGGGGCCTCTTTATTTTTAAGGAACACTTGTTTGACATAGTCCCCAAAGCCTGTAGCAAGCATTTTTCCAATATATACTAAGTAGCCTATCCATCAAGGAAAATGTATATGAATGAGCCCTGTCTCTAGGAAGACTTGGAACAACAACAATAGCATTCTATTAATTAGAGTTAATTTAGGAAGGGAAATCTTCCATGGAGTTCTACAATACAAGAAAAATTAAGCCTTGCTTGATGGCCTTAGCCATACATATTTTCAAATCCAATTCTAAGCACTAGTAGCAGTAGAAACTACCTGACAGCCACAAACTTCCCCCAAGGATCATACCAGAGTACAAGAAGAAATTACTTTTGCCATGCCTCCATTCAAAGAATGGGAGGAAAACTGCATTCTTCCTAACCAAATCTAGGCAGACACATACACAAAGGTGCACATACAGGTAGGGGGAGGCAGACTTTTGAGAAAGAAAATAATGGATTTAACAGAATTTTTTAGTAATATTCGCTGACAAGCAAACAGTGAAATGAAGGCAAAGAGGGGATTTTTAAAAAAGAAAAACCTTTGCTCATTTTTCTTTAGAAAGGTAACGATCCAAATTAAAAAGCAAGTACTGACCAAACTACACCCACAGACAAGGTAGTGCTTGTGTGGTGTTGCTGATTCTGCTTCCATAGGTTCAAAAGGATGCTTTTCTACTTGCATCAATCCAAAAGTAGTCCTGGACAGGACACTTGCAAAGAAGAGAGATCTTGGGTGGAATGAAAGTTCTCGCACATACGCCTGGGTGGGGTATGGGGTAGCAAGAAATATAAAAAAGGACCCCTGGACGGTTAAGTCCAGTCAAAGGCGAATATGGGGTTGCGGTGCTCATCTCACTTTCAGGCCGAGGGAGCCGGCGTTTATCCACAGACAGCTTTCCGGGTCGTGTGGCCACATGACTAAACCGCTTCTGGCACAAATGAACACCGTGACGGAAACCAGAGTGCACAGAAACGCCATTTACCTTCCTGCAGCAGCAGTGCCTAATTATCTACTTGGCACTGGCGTGCTTTCAAACTGCTAGGTTGACAGAAGCTGGGACAGAGCAACGGGAGCTCACCACCATCAAGCAGTTTCAAACCACTGACCTTTCGATCAGGAAGCCCAGGAGACCCAGTAGTTTAGACCACAGCACCACTTGTGTCCCAGCAAGAAATATATGAACAAGAAGAACATGTGAAAAGAAGAAATAACTAGAAGTAATCACCTGACCAAATACTTGTTGCATTCTCGTGACAAACACTTCTGCCTTTACCAGGTCCTCTCAAATTTGTAGTTCTAATGGCAAAAAGGCTTAATTAGTTGATTTATACCATTCAAAAAATCCATACCAAATCTCTGGAATAGTACTGAAAAAGTTTCTAAAATCTGAATAGACAAGACATTCAATGTATCTACAAAAGCAAATATTGAAGTGATATATAGAAATTCCATTGGCTTCACTACACTGCCATTTGGAAGTTATGTCAAGATAACACCTTGAACAATTGTGTGCATTGCACATCATTTTAGAGACTTTTTTTTTTACTGAGTTAAGAGTTCTAATATTTTCAAAGGGTTCCGCCACCACTACCACATCCATGTCTATAAAACAAAGGTAGCATTGTTTCACAACCAAGTTTTCCTCCAAATTAAAAAGATATATAAATGAAGGTTAATTTTTTACTAAAGCGATCCAAAAGCTGGAATATGAGAGATGTTGTAGCAAGGGGTTTGATTTGTATGGAGGGAGGAAACACCTCTGCCTCCCTAGTTTAGTCTGTAGCTGGAAAAACATTAAATGCCTAAATATGATTCCGTGTCATACATTACACAGGCACAAGAACAAAAGTAAATTATAGTGTGATAACGCAGTATTATCAGAACAGCAAAGTGATCTGGGTTTTTTCTTGGCCAAAGAGCATGCAGTTAACTGAACAGTATGATATCTCTCGGACATATGAAACTGCAGGGGCAGTTTTGAGTTTCTGCATGCATGAAGTTTCAAAACAAGAAAACAGAATTTCTACCAGTCATGCTATGGTGCAGCTTCAGTGGACTGAAGACTTACTGCATCCTGATGACACCACCTGCCCCTGTTGATTTAGTATTATCATGCCTAAACAAGAAAAGTGGTACCAACCAGAAACAGTATCTGTTTGTTGCACATTACAAGTCACTGTTCTGGAATGTGTCCACTGAGCTGATGCTCAAGACTGCCATTTTGATTAGCAAGAATAAATGTGAAGACTGGTAAAGCTCCTGTGTGGTTTGCATATGTTAGTATCACTCCAAACCCACAAATCTAGATGCATCTTTAAACGTTCTACATACAAAGAACTCATTGTGCAAAGTGGTGTGAGGTTATAGTATACAGTATTTTGTGTAAATGAATTGGAAGACATAACAGATGTAACTTAATTTCATGCCCAACACCGAACAAGTAGGAATGAAGCCCTGAAAATGTACATGGAGTGCAATGAAATAAGTAGCTCCCATTGGTACTCTCTTATAACACTTAACTTTCACTTTTAAACTGCACAATTAAGAGAGTCCTAAAACAGCTTCTTAAATTTAGGCTAAATTATCTTACCACCTTAAGCCCCTCAGTTCACCATTTTCACAAGTGAAGAACTTGTGAGCTAGTTCTGAGCTAGAATTCTTCTAGAGTTCTCAATAGGAATCGCCACATAAACCTTTATCATTTCCTTCCTAGGAAGAGGCATTTATAACATTTTAAATAGTGATCCCATATATGCAGGCCTTTAACAAAAGTGTTGAATAAAGTCTATTAATACTAGTGAATTTTTTTCTCCTCCACAGGAAAAAGGGAAGATAACACTGCAAATTCTGAAAGAACTAGATTCACATACAATTGATTTTCAAAACCAATTGAAGAATGCTGCAAAATAGTTTAATCTGTACCAAACTAAAAGCAATTTTAAAAGTCAAGTGTTCTTTGATTGTACATGGTCTCAAGCCCTAGTTGAAAGAAGCTTGAGAGGTGAAAAAGGAAACCATTTTTTGCATTATTCTCCTGCATAACATCTGACGTTTGGGAGACTGCCACACACTGTAACAGAAAAATGACCCGGGATAATCCTCAAAGTTGGGTTTCAATCCTCTCTTGCATATAGTCTACAAAAAAATGGAGCAGCCAGTTTCCACACATCCCTTCTGTCATAGGTTGGTTTGAGCATTGTGTGTGTCTCTATAAAGAGAAGCTGCTCCCTTCTGAATGATGCTAAACATGAAAAGGTTTGGGACATCGATTTTGTGGTCTATACACACTTTGCATGTTTCATGGGCAGGACCAGCCCCACCCTGACACAGAGACAGCCACTTCAAGCAGCTGATTTTGGATGAACTGAAAGGGCAACAGACTGTCTGTGTGCTTTTAATGTTAAGGAGAGGGACTACCTCAGGTATCAAAATAATCTTGACCAGCTTTTGCTATTATTTGCCAAGACTTGGGTGCAATATTTGGGAGCAGGCCTCTGTAGCGCTTGTCTGAGGCCGGGGGGTGGGAGTCTTGTTGGAATAACGTTATAAACTCAAACGGTGTAGGTCCAGCAGGCCACTGGTGAGCCGCCCCCCCCCCCCCCCAATTTAGCAATCCGAGGTCTGGGGCAAATGTATCTGGCTTCCGCCCCCTACATGGGCCTGCTTGGAAGGGCACTTTTTTCAGATGTAGAGTTGATGAGATTTTCAGCTTAGAACTGTTTTTTTAAAGTCATCCTGCACCAAGTCAGGATTTGTTTTGATTTAAGAAATTATCTTGCATTTTAAACATAGCGATCCACCCCTTGACATCTCTTCCCACATCATTCAAGAATATCTGCCCCCCAAAAAAGAATCCATGCCCCATTAAGTCTTGTCTTGAAGCAAGTACAAAGGATGCACAAAGCAGCACATTAGAATTTACGCACTTCTAAGCTCACTAGCAATTCTTATCCAAGATGCTAAACAAACTTTGTTCTCATTAATGAACCTGGGATCAAATTCATTATGTCAGGAATGCCCTTGCAGGTGTGAAAAAGGACAGCAACAAAGGAGAAACATCTCAATACTCACAGATGCAGCAAAGGAAAAAGAAAGAAAGAACCCAACAGCCAGCCAAATAGAGATTGTCCCAGCTCAGGATGACATTAATGTGGTCTCATATATTTAAGTTGGAGATTATGTAAGTATAAAGGAGAAAGATGTTTCAGCCTTGATACTGCTTAGACACATAACGATGGGCCATCTCATGGGTAAGCATCTGCTCATGAATATGCATATATCTTTAAGCCCTCACGCCAAATGCATGAACGATGTAGAGCTTTCTGAAATAATAAAACCTTTGAATAAACACAGGAAATCGGGAGAGATCAGGAGCTTGTGGCAGCCACCTAGAAATAATCCTAACCCTCTGCAGATCAGTGCTTAAACTTAACACTAGACCAAATCCAACAGCATTACCTTTTATGGAATACATTCTTGGCAAAGCAGGGAGGAAATTTGGAGTCCAGGTGATCTAATGCCAACACCTACTTGCCCATCGGTTGATCCAATAAGTACCAGTTTGTCAGCTGAGTTCCAATTAACGACTGCTGAAATGCAAAGACCTTAGAGGTTTGAATAAATTATCAGATCATACAACAGAAGAAACTTTCTACACATGCAAACTAATTTAACACATGTGTAAACTTTAAATCCAAATTATAATATAAAGGTATGCCCCATCTCTAACCATTTAATTCTGTAATATTAAGTTCAGAAACATCTCACTTGGAAATCACATTAGGCAGGAGCTGAAGAACAGCTGGTCATTTAGTCTCACTGAACAGAGTCCAGTGGATATTATTAAATGGATACTACTAAATCACCTTATAAGCTTATCTCCCTTGAAAGGAACAGCATTCACAAAAAGCAAGAACTTCAATATAGCCGACTTGTAGTGGCTGTTCACACAACTAAGCTATCATGAGATATTTAGTTAACACGTGACAGACAGGTATGCAAGTCAGCCCCGCTTACTTAGATGAGAAAAAGAGCTTTTAAATCATGGCTTCTTTAGGACAATGAGGAAGTGGGCTCTGGTCAGCTCACAAAAAGGTTCTGTGGTTTTAGATTATTATCTGGACTGTCCCTCAAGCTAGTCATCAAGTTCACAAGCCACCTTAGATTAATGAAAGCATATTTATACAGAGAAAACATCTAAAGCACAGATACACCACACATGCTGATTTGGCATAAAAACTCTGCATAGATCAGAGACTCCGTTCGGCAATCAGGTTTCAGTCTTAAATTCCTTTAGTTTGTGAAGTTCAACAGAAATCCAAACTTCATCAAGCTGAGCAAGGGCTACAGTGCAGGTCATTACAATAGTTGGTGCACCTGTCAGCTGTTCGAGTTTGCAAAATGGTGCCCTTAATGACTATAGAAAAGGGAGACTTCCAAGGGAAATCTTTGCCATGCAGCTATAACACTCTCAGGAATATCAAAATTTAAGACGCTTTCTTCTAAAGTTCATTTGTTAACTGCATTTGAAGTACCTGTTTGTGCTTTGTGTGTGCTTTGTTTTCACAACCAGTCCCCTTTGGAATACCTTCCAATTTCATTTGCAACACAGGTAATCAATCACAGAATGAAATACAAATACAAATTCACTGGGATGCCTTAGGCTGCATTTTTTTAAAAATAATAATGTATATGGTACAGTTCTAAAGTGATTTTCAAAAACATGACACAGCATGATCCTAAAAACAAGTTTACACAACTGTTTGCACACTCAACATAAACCAGTTCAGATCAATGCATGAAGACATGATTAACCAATTACAAAACTGATTAACTCAGATTCCCAAACAATTCCCCCTAGCATTCTAATGGTGCAAGCTCTGCAAACAACCACTTTAGCATTGTCAAACTAGCAGAAGAAATGGAAGCTACTAGGGAAAGGGCTTACAGAGGTCTGATCTAGCACACAAAAGATAACAGGAAAAGCACAACAAAAGTGCAATTTAACAGCAAAAACTCATAATGTATGTTTAAACCATTTATTGTAGGATGTCAGGCTATGCAACTGATTATGGGCTCCAGTGAAGATAAAAATCTGCAGAAGCTTTAGGTAACAAGGACACTGCATATTTTTTTTTTAAGAGAGGGGGACAAGCAATAAGATTTAGTAATCACACACAAAAAGGTAAATGCATCTGGCATTTTTATCTGCTTCTAGTTAAACAAATGGCTTATAGCAAAAACCACCTAAAGGAAACGTCTGTAATTTCACATTTGCTTTCTTCCACTCATAAATTTCTAAGACAACTTGCCAATGTCCTGTTTGAATGCAAAAATTATTGCAAAAGGTAACATGTTAAGATGTCTTTTGCCGTTTATTTATTTATGGAAAATGGTAAAAGATCTGATTAAATCAAAGTCCCCTTTCAATGATTAATCAACAGAAGCCTAGACAAATTTCTGAAGAGGGTTCCTAGGGGCTAATCATTATTCCACAGGTGAAAAGACAACATATAGAAGAACTTCATGTAAAACAGTTCTCATATAGTGCAAATTTAATACACTTGTATCACAACACAAATTAATTCCTCGTATTCATCTAGGTTTTTCCCTAACTTTATACCTTGGCACACAAAACAGAAATGCTGAGTCAGATAAAAAAATCACACTTCTGGGAGGGCGGGGTAAGGATAGCAAACTGGCCAATTTTGCCCCCATTTAACTAGTAACCCTTTCTTGTCCTCTTCTTTTAGCCATTCACTCAATATAAAACTGGCTGTGTAAGCCATATTTCTGTGCTAAGTTACCTCTTATAATTAAATAAATTCAAATAGTTTATTTAAAATAATAATAATATATTCCCCCACCCACCCCCAAAAAGAAAAGAAAAGTAGAACACTGCTCATGGCCAAACTGAATGGAAGGTTGTAGTTGTTTCAAACCACTTTTCATGCAATTCCCCTGAAAGGAATCAGAAACAACAGCTTTGCACATTTGGTTTTACGAAACCGCATCACATGAAACTTAAAACAATATTGTGCACAGGGGCATAGAAACCTCTATCCTGCTCCTGCTTGATTCTTCCTTCTCTCTTCAAGTGCATATGGAAAAGGAAACTAGACAAGGTTTCCTGGTTTCCTGTCTTTGCCTTTAATTGGGACTATTGTGCTCTCCGAATTGTTCTGTTGAAACTGAAGTCTGCTCCCCCTATGTGACGAAGGAGGGGCGTTGCTTTGCTGGTGATGGAAAAAAGAGGAACCTGGGTAATGCCCCATGACCTCACTGTAAGTCGGGGGTGGTCCTTCCATCCTTCCATTACTGCTATAATTGGTTGCACTTATGCCCGAATTGCTGCTTGGTGGGCACGGGCCCCCATTGTACATGGAAATGTCTATCAAGTCGCTGTCAAATATAGTTCTGTTGGGTGGTGCCCTCACAGATTCTCTGTTGAGTTCCATCTGTTGTTCTGGGTCCCGAAGCTGCAGAGTGCATGGCCCTTGGTATGGTGGCGGCTCTTCACCATCGGAGAGGGAGATAGTAGGAGGGAGGTCAATCTCGTGCTGCATGTATGGATAGGTTGGCTGGAAGCGGCTGAAATGTTCCCTCTGCATAAAGGATGGAGCAGTAAACCTGTCTCTGGACCGTGGGGCATACATGATCTGCAGTGTGAAGGAGGAGGCATCAACTAATCAATAAAGTTAAAACCTAGTTCACACATGTATTAGACATACTCAATACAGAGATACATAACAGATGTGGGGTAGAATAATGTGGAAACAGCATCATAAAGGGTTATTTTCCTGGATGACATTCTCCAAGATGTCTTATATAACCCAAGCATCTGGGCCAAGGAAAAGGGCACGTAAGAGTTTCAGTCATAGGACAAGACTTCTGAAAACAAATTAGATTTAACCAATCAGACAAATTGAATGAATTCCAAAACTTAGGAAACTTCTGATCCAAAATTATATTCTCCACTGGGTCTTTGATTCGATTCCTTGAACCCTAGCCAGTGTACAACACCTGAGGAGGACCCACGGCCCAAGGAGCTCTACACGAGCAACTACAGTGGTACCTTGGTTTACGAACTGAATCCGTTCCGGAAGTCCATTCTTCAACCAAGGCACACTTTCCCATAGAAAGTAATGCAAAATGCATTAATCCGTTCCAGACTTTAAAAAACAATCCCTAAATCAGCAATTTAACATGAATTTTACTATCTAACAAGACCATTGATCCATAAAATGAAAGCAATAATCAATGTACTGTACTATAAAATAAAACAGTATTGTGGATGATAAAAATGAAAACTAAAAAAAAAATCTTACCTGCACTGATGATAGTCATTGTTTAGATGGGGGGCTTTTATCAATTTCCGCAGTCACACAATCAATCAGCAGCTGAACTGGGATCCCCACAGATCCCCACCCCCATGCTGCTGTGGGAAATGCTCCCTAGAGTGCGTGCCTTCCACAGCAGCATGGAAGGAGTTGCACACCTGCAAACCAGCTGGCTGGCAGGCACGCAGCTTCCCTCCCTCGTGGCTGCGGGAAACACCATGAAGACCCCCTTCTGCACTGCCAGACAACAGAAGTGTGGCACTCAAAACGGAAGTGCACCCCCGAACAGAGTACGTTCAGATTCCAAAAAAAAAAAGATCATTAACTAGAACACCTTCCAGTTTTGAAGTGTTTGTATTCCAAATAGTTTGTGAACTAGGCTGTTCGTAGAACGAGGTACCACTGTACAAACCACTTCCTCTCTCAAAGATCCCACTTATTTTAGGAAAATTACGGAAATCTACACAATTGAAGCAGGGCCGTCTTACCCATAGGCACTAGGGGTGTGGGGTGCCCAGGCCCCGGGCTCTCGGGTGCCAGGGCCCAAGAGTTGAGTCCGGGGAAGAGCCCATCCATAGGTCGGAGCGCCACAGTGGGCTCTTCTGCTGCGGCCGGCTCTGCACCATGAGTTCGGGGGCGACTGAGCAAGTGAGACACTGAGGCGGCCGGCCGGCTCTGCCCTCCTGCGCATCTGGGACTGGGCAACGGGGCGGGGGGCGGATCTTTGCACCCCAGTGCCGCATATGCTTAAGACAGCCCTAACTTGAAGTTAAG
Organism: Podarcis filfolensis; assembly: GCF_964270895.1. Lineage (NCBI taxonomy): Eukaryota > Metazoa > Chordata > Lepidosauria > Squamata > Lacertidae > Podarcis > Podarcis filfolensis. Next base: position 41,764,587 of record NC_139603.1, read on the forward strand.
TTGAACTGACAGAAAATGACTGCAAAACTGCAGTCACAGAACAAGGGGGAAATATGTTCTATTAACAAAAATGTAGCTTCTGGAAGATCTGAAGTGTGAATGAGAGCTTACCTCGGAAGCTCCCCGACGTGAAGATGAGCTGTCGGATGGCCACAAACACCCCTCCTAGCACAAGAGAGAAAACGAGAGAACACTTAGCTTCTGAACAAGGTTTCTTATTATACTTTCATGATATTAATGTTCAACATCCTAGTCAACTTCACAACATCCATGATTTGCTCTAACATTTACATACTCAAAGAATTAGGATATATTTATTTTCTCCAACGGCAGATACAGTGATTCAATTCCAATTAAGCCAATGGGCCTGTCCTACTAGTAAATGAAGCCTAAGAGCCTGACCCTGTGTGCATCTGCTCCGAAGCAAGTCCAACTTAGTTCTACAGAACTTACTTCCCAGTAAGTGCACAACATTCCAGTCTATGTCAGTTTACACCTCCAGTTTAATTAAACTGGTCTTGTAACACAATCCAGTGAATACACACTCTGAATAAAAGTATTCTCTCTTTTTCAGCAAGCCTGCCACTTGCCAAAGGGAACATTTAGAAGATACTTATTTTGTCTTACCAGTTTCTAAAAGTACCATACATAAAAACTAAAAACCATCTAAAAGAAGTAGAAGATGGCTTGTAAAACCAGTAGTTGCAGGTTTCCTCTGACAACAAAGCGCATGAAAATCGCACTCAAATATGCTAGTTGACATGCAATGGGGCTTTTTGATCCAGTTTCCGTGGAAACTCAACTGCATCAATGAAAATAAACTACGGTAAAGATTTTATAGCACTATATTTGTAGACTCTCTCTAATCTCTGCCCCTTCTTTATGCCTGACTCCAATATTTCTGTGGATCATTCCTTCTGTTATAATATTCCATTTTTTTATTTTTACTGATCAGCCCATCAGGAAAACTGAGGCACAAACTTTAAGCCAACTAGAGAGAAAGAGAAAGAAAGAGCTTCCATCTTCAGATTTGTTTCCATCAAAGCTATGAATATGAAAATATTCATTTAGGATTATCCCAAGTCAGAATCTTCATTTTGCGTTTACATGGCTAGGGCCCCTAGGGCCAAAAACCCTAACTGGTCAGGAAGGAGGGAGCACATAAAGGTCACTGCTACACTACAAACTTCACTATTGCTAGCCAAGGTCCCAATATTGACACTCCTAACGAAGTTAATTATCCCAAGGTGAAATGTACTCTTTGTGTAAATAAATCCATTATTGAAGTGAGGTAATGGTTTGTTATCATCAAAACAAGCTCATTTAAATCTGCTCAGAAATAGAATTTTGCCAGGACTGTCTCTTTGTCCTCGATCTGGATCCAGCTCTTTGCGCTCACCAGTGGGAGCAAAGTACAATGCTAATTGCACCAAACAGGCTGTGGTCCATCTGTCGTTAAGAATGCTGTGGGTGGTTTTTTAACACACTGCTTTGATGCTAAAGATGGCATGAATAGACCAAGTCGACACAGTTTAGGATTTCTCCTTAGTATTTGAACAGTCTTATGTGCATCCCTCACCCACTTTAAATAGGTACTTGCTTGGCCTCCATGGCAATAAACCAATTTCTCCCCACCCAAAAAAACAAAAAGCCTGAGAGGAATCTTGCCCATCCACACTCCTGAGAAATGAAAGACACATACAGCACGCATAGCATTCCAATGCATTTCCCCAATGTAGAAGGCCCAGAAGAGCAGCTCAGGGACTCCTCAGCTTTCTTCATTTCTTGGCAGAGGAAAGCGGGCTCACGGCATTCCTAGTGCCTCCCATTTCCTGGATGGGAAGACCCTGTCAGCTGGGTGGCAAAATGGGGTAGATTTTCCATGGAAACTTTTCAGTTTCTTCAGTTCAATGCATGGATGCCAATTGCAAATACAATCGCAGCTTCAAAATTAGCTTTATTTACTAAATACAAGTAGAATAAACACGCAAAATTTGATCACCCTCTAGGGTGGCAGAACATTCCACAATGCGAAAATCCAAACTACTCTAATTTCCATGGGACAATTTCTCCCCCCCCCAAAAAAACCCAACATCACAGCAGCTGAGAAGTGGTTTCTGTGCACATCTCCTTCCCCCAGAGAAAGAGTTGTGACATGCAACTGCAGTAGTATATTAAGAAAAAGAGCAGGTGACCTGAGTAGAAGGTGGGTGGCAAGTGGGAGGGAGACACCTTAGTTCATATTTGCAAAACTACCTTAAAATGGGTTCCATCATAATTTCTTCAGGTCTCTGTTGCATTTACAGTGCCTGCTGCTGCTGCAGTTTCCTACCACTTCTCCCTACATCTCTTATTCCCTTTTCCCTTTAGTCCTAGTCTCTGGCCAGAGATTTCTGCTTGAAGAACTGTACCCATAAAGCATCCTCCGCTAAGGAAATTAAGGAAAATTCTGAAGCAAGCCTAAAGGCTAAAACAACCAAGCGCCTTCCAAAAAGTCAAAGAGAAGCAGGTGCTGCTCACAAAAGAGGCATCCAGGTCTAAGATGCTCAAACCAGAAAATTAATGTCACGGCAAGGCCCCAAATTAGTTGCAAATACTTGTAACTGTACTCTTTCAAGACACAACAGTAATTCAAATCAACTGTCTCAAAACCTGTAATTCTTAATACATATTGGCTTCATACAGATGCAATGAATTACATAAACTATGGTTTACTGGCCCAGGAGCCTGAAAGCTCACATTCCCTTACTGGCTCCAGTGAAGCTATCTTAGTTTTTAAGGATACAAGCCTGCACCCATGAACCTAGGAATAAACCTCGTTGATTCAATGGGACTTGCTTCCAAAAAGATAAGTTTGTGATTCATAGACTCATAGAATCCTATAGTTGGAAGAGACTCTGAGGATCATCTAGCCCAACCCCCTGCAGTGCAGGAAAATCCAGGTGTCCCATCCAGGGATCAAACCTGCAACCTTGGTGTTATCAGCACCATGCTCTAACCTACTAGCTATCCAGGCTGTGATTGCACTGTAATCCATAATTTGTCTATTTGAATGTCAAGGGAAACAAGGAACTCTGTGGTGAAGCAGGGCACATGAGGATCAGGGGGTGGTGTGCGAGTTCCCAGGCTCATAAAGCATCATTTGTTGGGCTGGGATAGTTATGTCTCAACTAGGCCACTGGGAGTTTTCCAAACTGACAATTTTATGGGCAAAACATTTTGGGGAGGGACACTGTCAGGGTGTGACCCAGGGGGCTTGAATACAAGGTCTTTTGCACCTGGCCCTGAATCTCCCGTCTCTTCTAAGGCTTTGTTTTGTTTTGGGGGGGGGGGCGGACTTTTTAAAAATTGCATTGCTTTACAAGGCAAATTCTCCTCTGGAAGCTGACCTAAATTTGCATCTATAAATATAAATTAACATATGCAATTTGTATCAAGGGCCTGGGCACTGAGTCATGCTTTTGGGATTGGAAGCTACACGATTTTACAGAGCTTATGTCTGCTAGTTAAAGGAACTTGTAAGAGGAACAGCAGCAGAAAGTCAAGGTGTACCACTTAGAGACCGACTGTGCTTCCAAACACCAATTCCCTATTACATAATAAAAAGGGAAAAGATTTTCGTTCTGTCGTCTCATGTTCTACCGATTGAGCTACTGAAAGGTGATTTATCAGAGGTGCTTTTTACACACTTGGATCCTGGTCTCCAATTATTAACTTTTAACTCTATTTCAAAAAAAGATTCCATGGGGGTGGGGGGACAAAGCGCATTTAAAACCTCATTTCTGTAATGCACACACATATACCAATAGCAGGAAAGAAGCTCAAAAGTGGCAAGTGTGAAATTAGTCTATCACCTTGCTCAAAAGGGAGATATTTACATAGCTTTATATTCTACGCATATCATGGTTTTGGTGTCAGAAGTAAGGTCAAAGTAGATATTCAGCCACACACCCACACCCCTGGGCTCAAGATCAGGCAAAGCAAGCAGAAGCCATGAAGACTAAGATGGAAAAGTTGTCACGTCTCTCAAAAGATAACGCAACACATGTGTTCCTATGACTGAATAAAAAGTGTGATAATGGTGCGTTGCTCTAATTATATTAGAAATACAATAAGCAAAAGGATGCGTATAACAATAACTTCCCCACTGCATTCGCAAGTAATGGGGTTTCTGTGTCATTTTTCCATTTTTTCTCTAGGTGGCAGCAAGAGGCCAGATATGTCAGATCTCAGGACGATGCTGAACGTGGTCCCTGCACACAAGGTCTGCACTTTTTACCTGGTTATAGCCTAGCTGTCCTTTGGGACAAAGAAAAGAGAACAAGGCAGACCAATATATTTCTTAATGACACCAAACACTTCCTCTTCAAAGCAGTGCATAAGCAATGCCACAGTGCATACTACACTAGAAAGAGACAGGCAAGTACATGCAGGATTCCATTAAAAGCCACACATGACAAATTCAAAGAGAGAGAAAATAGCCTTTAAAAAAAGCAAACCAACAAATAAAATAGCAAGAAACACACTTGGGGGGGGGGGTTCCAACCAGTGGAAAAATGTCCTGACAGTTCAAAATAAGCAGAAAAACAACTAAGTTAGGACCACTAAGTTTTACAACTATTTGCATACTCAAATCTTCCTCACTTCTTTTTACTGAGCAGACACAGGACAAATATTTGCTATACTGTACAGCATAACGTAAGTAAGAAAGATGATCAGAAACGTCTATGAAATTGCCCAGGGTTACCATGACAAACCAGCCTTTCCAGACTGTGCTACATCCATAAAGAAACACTTAGCCTGTATCATGGCACACCTTAAATCCTGACAGAACTCCCCCCACCCCCATGCATGTTGTGCCCAGCAACTTTAAGCAGGCGCATTTAGATTTTTTATTTCCGTTTTATTGATTACTGTATGTATGCAACTGACTGATTTGATTGGTTGATTAGATACAATAATTCAGCTTCAGAAACAAATCCTTGAAAAGATACTAAGCCATGCACAGGGTCTTCCAGTTTATAAAAGCTTTGCCTGTTAGGAAGAGATGCTAACTTACCACAAGTAACTAGGCTTGTGGCTGAAGTTGTAGCAGCAGTAACAAAGAGTAATACTTTTCCAACTCCCTTTGGTTTTAGAGGCCCACCTATGGCACCGGAGCTTCAGAAAACACCCTTCCTGTCCCGCTCCCAGCAGTCAAGGAAACTTCCAAAGGGAAATGTTACTGCACAATTATTGTGAAGTTCTAGTTCTGTAAAAACCTAGGAAACATTTTTATGAAACCGTTTTGGGGAAAAGAATATTATGGAAAGAATGTATTTTTGCAATACACAAACAGCAAGACACCTGCTAGTTCTCTTAAATGACACAATATACGTCACTATACAATGGCTTACAGCAAGAGTATGCAGCGTGGAACAAAAGATGCATGTTTCTTCTTGCCTGTTGGGCAATCCCATTATTTATTACCACTGTAAAGTAGATCATTGATTACAAAGCTGTCACAGATGTTTTACCTGAACTTCAATCCTGGCATCATTGAACTAAACCCTGGCAAGTTTCTCTAAACACATTATTTCATCATCATCATCATCATCATCCGCTCCCCTCACTTCACTCAGGGCAGGTTACAGTTAAAACACAATATTAAAACAGTACAAAACAACATATAATCACAGAAAAAGCTGGGCCCTCAAAAACATACATCTCAAGTGTCAAAAGCCAAAGTAAAGAGGTGAGTCTTCAGCATTCACTGAAAGCTGTATAAATGAAGGTGCCAGTCAAATCTCTGCAAGGAGGGAATTCTACAACTTTGGGGCCACCACAGAGCATGACCTCTCAGGTACTAAGATCAGCAGAGAGGGTTCTAATGGCCACAACAACAGAAACTTCTGCAAGCAGGAAGCCTTTGCACATATGGCTGAATGTGCAAAGACTTCCTTCCTAAAAAAAACATTCAGTCGTCAGGGAGCAAGGCTAGAAACAGCACCTGAAGATACAAAGGACAGGATTCAAACAAAATGAATTTCTCTTTGGGTTAGTTTTTTGCCAAGGAGATAAATATATAAGCAAGAAAAGGTACTGACCCAGTTATACCATTTCACCTATTCTGTTTTAGCAGTAGGCATTAGTTCACTGTATAGAGCATGCAGAAGATCCCAGATATCAGAGCTTGTGAAAAACCTCCACCAAAGAGCTGCTGCCAGCCAAAGTAGACAGTGCTAAGCTAGATGGATGAATAGTCTGACTTCATAGGAGGCATGGTTTCCATGTTCATATAGTGATTCTGTTCAAAACTGCTCAAGCAGCATGTTTCTCTCCACCACCCCTAGACAGTGGGGCATCTTGGAATTGTACAAGAAAGAGCTGCAGTTATTAGAGGCAGAACTGGTGGAGCAGTTCAAAGTAGCAAGAGAAAAAAGGAACGAATCTTGCATTTTTCTAAGGAATATTAAACGTGGAATCAGAAAGGGAATATTCAGAATTTGGAGGTAAGGGGAGGAGGGAAAGAAAAGACTGCCTAGCCCTAACTGTACAACTACACTAGAACTAGCCAGAAAGACTTTTGCTAAATTCACTCAACTCTGCCAAGAAAAAAATGACTTCTTTCATATATGTCATATTTTTAAATCTTGCTCCCCCTCACCCAAGACTCTGAGGCTTCTTCTGTTAAGGAAGCTGCAGCGGCTTTCAGGCATTATTAGTCAGCAAACATTCTAAATCCGGAATCAGGATATGCACACACATAATCACTTTCCCCACAATCAACTACCCAGTCATTATCACCAATTAAAAAGAAATAAGGCCTTCAAAATTCTTTAAATAAAATAAAAAGATTGACAATTTAATAGAATTTTAAAGGGTTGTTTGTTTGTTTTTTGCTGTTGTTTTTAAGCACGATTTTACAATACATCTCTAACTGCTTTTTCCAATTCCGTCATCTTAATCAGACAACATAAAGGCCTAGTCACTGGAGGCTTCCGGTTCACAGTGGTTGTTCAAGATCTAAGCAGAGAGGCAGATAATATCTAATTCGTTGGATACTTGATACCTCTCAGTCACTAAGGATGGCCACAGTTAAAACTTCCTTTTAGATTCTGAATACAACCAGTGAAAGAAATGCCAGACTGAGAGCCCAGATCACACCTGATTACTTCAACCCAACCTGATTACTACAACCCAAATGTCTACTACAGAGAACAGCTGCGCACTCCATGCAGCAATACATTTGCTACAAACACACTGGCGCTTCCTGGAAACACATTAAGGGTGTGGAACATACATGTGCACTATCATGCCAATAAGTGCACATCTGGATAGCCCAGTCTAACCAGGACTTCTAGGCATGATTACGGGTACGTAACATTACACACCCATTCATACTTTCTTTTCCTGTAGGTGTATTCTAGTCAGTTCTTTAGCCCTTATATGATCTTGTTGATTAAAAAAGTTGCATTTATTACAGTTGCATGTGTTTTTTTGCATAGCAGTAATGCCAGGGGTAGAAAACAACCACCCAAGAAGAAACTGCAGGTTTCTCTCCCCCCACCCCTACCCCAAACATACATACATACATAGTGTAGTGGCCATGGAATTTGCATTGCTGTTCTGAAGCCCAATTCACGCTGGCCAGACTTGAGTCAACAACTTATTTCATTCAGCTGGTAGAAGTTCCCTTATATGTAGAGAACAGGTCATACAACTCATTTGCCATGAGGCAAGGCTGCCAGTTTGGCATGCAGAAAGACAGACCTCCAAAAACCTGAGCATCCTTTAAAAAATAGCCTTAGTTCAGTAAAATTATGGCTAAGTGCCCCAGGATTGCTAAACATGACTAAGATTAAAAACAAAACAAAAAAAGTACTTGGCAATATTAACAATGGGGGAGCACCAGTCATACCTTCCTCTGTGAATGGCCTCCACCATTTGAAGAGTCATGGGTAGTGCTGGATCAGAAAGACCCAGATCCAAATCCCCAGTTAGTCATGGAGCTCCCTAAGTGGCCGTAAATTCTTTCTCACCCTAATCTACCTTGTGAGGATATAAGGAAAAGCCCAATGAATGATCCTCGATGGCAGTGGAGATGGATGAGCTACAAAAATGTGATACAAAAGCAAGGGCCTTCACACTTCTTGAATGAAACAAAGCCAAGCACAGCCTTTAAAATGCAGAAGGATTTTAAAATTCTGCTAACTTTTCTGTAGTAAATCAGCAAGCACAGAATTTATTAGAGATAGAATACAGAGGCCCTTTTACCAGCTTCCAATGATTTGGTGGCCTGGATAGGTCGGCCATGCCAGGGCAATTCATGCTCTAGTAACTCTTGGTTGGATTAATATGTGTTATATGTGGGACCACACCAGTCAACCACCTGGAAGTTTCGGTTAGTGTAGAATTTGGCCATCAGAATTCTTACGGTTACAACCACAGCACTCATATCTTCTGAAAGTACAGTGGTACCTCTGGTTGCAAACAGGATCTGTTCCGGAGCCCCGTTTGCAACATGAGCAGAATGCAACCCACGTCTGTGCGTGCGCAGGTCGCGATTCGTCGCTTCTGCGCATGCACGTGACGTCATTTTGAGCATCTGCGCATGCGGCGAAACCCGGAAGTAACCCTTTCCGGTACTTCTGGGTCGCCGCGGGACGCAACCTGAAAAGATTTAACCTGAAGCAAATGTATGAAGAGGTATGACTGTATTACAAAGACTAGCATATTCTCAAGAGCACAATTTAAGGTGCTGGTTCTTATACTTTGGGATCCAGATATCTGAGGAAGTACCTGTTCCCATTCCAGCTTGCCCGTGTCTTAAGATCTTCTGTTGAGGTCCTTCTCCAAGTAACCTTTTTTAACAGAGATATGTAGTAACAAAGCAGAGGACACTTTTTGTGGTGGTGCCCCAACTGTGAAATGCTTTCTCAAAGGAGACATGTCTGATGCCAACATTTTTAATGCCAGATTAAGACTATTACATTCCTATTTGCCCAGGAATGTTAGATGGTCATAAATGTTATTCTTTTCTTCTACTATCAATGTTTCTTCACATATGTTACATGTATTTGTTGTGTAAATGGTTCTCACACTTTTGTATATTGCCCTGGAATGTTCTCATGCAAGGCGGTTAAGAAATATCTGAACACAATTTCCTTTTTTTGTCTTTTTCCTGGTGACCAGTTGTTTGCCTGTAAACTCCAGGTGGCCCTGCCAAGTGAGGTGTGACTGGTGGCTACAAGGGAGAAAGACTTTTGTTGCTGGGATCCTATATGTGAAAGTTCTTCCTAGATGGGATTGCTTGGTTTCCAATAGTTTAGCAATACTGGAGGCTGCCCAGAGAATGTCATTATTGAGCAGCATGTTAATATGGCAAATAAATAAAAGGTCTCCCACAAAACATATATTAAACCAATATGGGTAGCATGGAAGTTTCAACTCACCGGTTGTAAAGATTCTTCTTGCCTCCTGCTTTGGCTCTGCCGACTGATGAATGACCGTGTTGACAGTTTATAATGGTTCAACAAGCAGATGATCACCACTATCATAACAGTTATAACCACGATTATGATGATGATCTGAACAAACTCTAGTTCAGCTGTGGGAAAAGAAAGAGAAAAAGTGTCACTCTAGGATAGATAAGGAGTGTTAAAAAAAGAGGAAGGTGAAACTGCAAGCTGATACCCAAAATAATCTATTTGTTGATGCATGTATATTGCTCAATAAAGTTTTTACTACAGCAAAAAAACTGATCCCAACACACTATTTCAGGGTTGAAATAGCTTTGTTTTTCCTCTCTGGAAAACACATTTCAGAATAACAAAATCTGCAAACTGGAAAGGCTAAATGATGCCTTTTCCCTATCTGAGGATTCCCTCTTCCCTCAATGTGTAAAAAAAAAGATTCTCTTCTGATTTTCATCAGTGACACAGCACAGCAAAAAAATTCAATATAAATCATCCCCGCCGCCACCTTAAACATCATTTTTAAGCCTCCAAGTTAATTGATGAAGGAGAGCTTAAATAAAAAAATGCAGCAACAAATCAAGTTGAGATGCTTTTTAAAAAACTTCTTGCATCATCTGGAAATACAAATTTTCTTGCACTTTCAGTATGTCATATTGGGAAGTACACAGTGAACCGACTGCAAGGTAAGCTAATATCCTGGGTGAAAACATCCTTCAAGAAAAAGAAGTGTTTAAGTAACAACATCCTTCCTATTATTGCAATCAATTCAAGTAACTCGCCATCCAGGGGGATAGGAAGAAACCTGAACAAAATTGATAAATGAAGCACTGCTGTGCTGTCCTGCCATCCTGCTACATAAAGCTTTCTATAGAAGGTTCACATATAGACCAAAGACAGGTACAAGAAGGCATCCACAGTAGGGAACCCCATTCAGCTGAAGGCTTGACACGTGTCCAGAGTCTATTTTCATTAAGCTTGCAGACAAAGAATGATAAAATCTTACAGTGGTGCAAAGTCCACCCACTTTTGGCTCTGGCTCTAAATTAGCTCACCCTGGCCAAAAACCCTTTGAGAAATGGTTTTCCATTCCTACATACAGCTGGTGACCATTTTGTGCAGGGGTTCCATTCCTGGCCCTCACGCATGTTGGCAGAGCAAGCAAAAGCCTGTTCCACCCCGTTACGCCTTCTTTTGGGACCAAAAGGCCCCAAGCATCGGCGGTCATGCGTCAAGTGGATGAGCACAAAATGGTCCCCATCTGTACACAACACACTGATTTCTCCAACCTTAATGATGAGCAACATAATAATTTAAAGGTCCTTTAAGAATTCAGAACTTACAAGCACAGGAAGCTCCGGAATTATAAGGAATGCTGTGCCACTGCCCACTTACCAGAATACTGAAATAAGTCATCGTTTATCTGTATCTAGTCTCCCATTAATATTACCACCATCACCACCACCACAGTAACAGTTCAATAAATGAAAAATGTAAGGGGAAGCTTAAATAACCAGAAGGATTCCTTTGAAGAAGAAAACCCTGAATATGTAAAGCTTTCATTAAAGAAAAAAAGGAACAAGGACTGACTTTCCTTGGCTCACACAGGATTGATTTTGTGTGTGTGTGTGTGTGTGTGCGCGCGCGTGTGCAGTGAAACCATGGTGATGAGAGATTAACCTAGAAAGTCACTGTAGTTTTACAAAGTCGCAATGGCCATAAAATGTCTTAAAGATTAAAGAAAACGCCCCAGGGTATTACAAATGTTTTCCTTTTGGAAGACATGATAATTGCTTTACACGCCTCAGATTCAATTAATGCATCAATTAAAATTATGGCACTTTGGGACAAACTTGTCACATCATTAATCTTGAAGGTTCACACCTTTAGCCATTCAAATTAACAGGAAAAACACATCAATGACAGAATAATGTTTGTACGTGCAAGAATGAAAAGGTTTTCCTTCCATTCAGTTTCCTGTTTACAGCAAATACAAATCAAACTTCAAATATGCATGGAAAACTACAGTGCTGGACTAAGACCTGGGAGACCAGGGTTCGAATTCCTACTCAGCCATGAAGCTCACTGGTGCCCTTGGGCCAATCACAGTTTCTCAGCCTAACCTACCTCACAGGGTAGTTGTGAGGATAAAATGAGGAGGGGGGAACCATATACACCACTTGAGCTCCTTGCAGGAATGGTGGGATATTAATGAAAGTAATAATATTTACAATTCACATCTTGAACAGCCCATACATATATAAGATTAAGTCATATTTCAGCTAAAGCATGCCTTTGGTTATTTTCCTTGGCTAAACAGTCATACCTCTAGTTGCATTAGGTTTATGTTGCAGATTTTCAGGTTGCGAACGCGGCAAACCCGGAAATGTATATTTCTGGGTTTCGCTGTGCGCGCACGCATAAAACTGTTCTGCGTGCTTCGCGCATGCGGAGTATTCTGCGCACTTTGTGCACACGCAGAAGCACTCTGTTGTGTCACACGCACACACAGAAGCAGCACTCTACTTACTGACTTTTCGGGGTTCGAACTGCACCCCGGAATGGATCGTGTCCATAAGTAGAGGTACCACTGCACTGGCACAGCAATGGCAAAATAAAGCCAGAAATGTATTTTAAAAGTATGTATTAGCTAACATTTTAATGATCCAGAATCTCTCACGCATATGGAATATGAAATCCACAAGCATAATGGTTGACACTTGGGCATCTTTAACATGGCGGAAATTCAAAGAAAAGGCAAGATTATAATTCAGCCATTTCTAAAGCTAAGTGCACAAAAAGATGAATAAGAGTACATCATGATTCCTATTCTTAAAGTTTTGGCTAGGCAGAAGGTGGAAAATATAGTTGTTGTTTTCTCCCTCCAAACTATCCCTTTTCCAATCACTGGGAGAGGGTTTTAAGATTAACAAACAAGTTTTTGAAATAATAAAGATGTCTCACTTCCACATGAATAGAGAATGTAGAAAGTGAATTAGTGGTAGAATCTAACAACACCTGCCATACAAGGACATGCGTTCCAAGACCGTGCACAAAATCTTACCATTTTTCTGCATGCCGTGAGAATTATTCACAGTCTAAGGGAGGATTAAAAGGACCTCACTATGCAACTGAAGAGAACAGAAAATTTCCTTTTCTGCTTCCCTAGTTGCTCCCTCATTATGGCTATCAATAAGGCAAAGTACAAATATTTTTAATTCAATCAGTAAGTTTCCCACTGCTGCTACCTCAAACTTCACATGCATCAGTCAATATGTTAGTTTATACCCAGGTCACTGCTGCAGCTGTTATTGACAATAGGGTACAAAAAAAATCCTTGATTTCTGTGCCCTGTGTCCTCTTCCACCATGCCTCCCCGACCTAGTAAGAGGGCACAAGTTTTAGGCTTCAAAAGCAGCAGCCTAACTATTTCTCAACCACAGGACCCCAGCAGGCCGATTACTTGAGAGGCCAATAACCCAAGTACTTAATTGGCCCAAAGATATTTTATTACTGTGTCAATTGAGCAGCAGTTGTGAAAGAGCAATGTGCAAAATAAGTAATGTTGATTTAGGCTTTCCTAGAATGCGGTGATGGCTGGAATGACGTTATTTCTGCATCTGCCAAAAGCACGGACTTCTAAATTTAATCAAGGGCCCTGAACATTTTTACAGAAGGCCAGTTCCTCTTTTCCTATGAATGGTTATTTTGAAAACAAAGTCTGAAAATATGCAAGCAAAATTTGATAAACAAGAACATTTTAAGAGGCAAAAACTAGATAAATAAAAGTATGTTAAATATGTGCATGTGTAGAAAAGGAGAGCAAGACGGACAGAAAAATGCAAGTCTACTCAGAAGTGCGTCCTACTGTGTTCAGTGGGATTTGCTTCCAAGTAAGCATGTATAGCATTGCAGCCCAAGTGAGCCGTAATCAGACCCTTTTGATCAACAGGATGTGGGTTGATTTCCAAAGTCACATCTTTAATTGCAGCATAGTTTCACAACTTTAACAGCAGTGTAGCTTCAAAGTCTGGGCTCTCTCCCCACATCCATATCACATCAGATCAGTTGTGTCTGCATTCCAAAACCCAGCACTGGGGATTATTTCCACAAGGTGAAGGAAAACAATTTTTATACAAAGGCTTCATCTTGGCTAACATACTCATTTGCATACATAATTATAATATCCCCCCCTAAGAATTTTTAACTCTTAATGAAAGTAAAACGTTTTAAGAGTCTTCAGTTTATATAATGGCAAGTGCTACCTCAAGATAAATAAACAGTACTAGTGAAGACACATTTATTGCTATTTACATAGGATTATAAAAGTATGCCTGGTAGTATTTATCCTACTTATTTTGATGTCTCTGGGGTCATATAAAACCAGCATGAAAAGGCAAAATTAAAAGCACAAGCCTCCACCCTTTGTACATATAATAGTCACACATGTGAAACACTTCTATCATTATAAAGTGGAAACCAAAATAAGAGGCGCATCCCCCACTCTTCAGTATCTAATGCTGACTTGTGCCACAGTCTTGTACACCTCAGTCTACCTCACCGCCCCAGTTCTATACAGATATGATCTCCACCTGCAAGCATATATTTAAAACAAAAACATTTCAGTTGCCCTGACCATGACTATCATCTATACATACATACATACTTGAACTACTTCTATCTGATCTAGACATGAACTGGATTGGCTGTAAATTAACCCGGGGTTTTTTTTTGGGGGGGGGGGGCTTTCTATGTTAGGTTCTTGAGTATGGAGAGTCTTAAAATCTCCCAGAGAGGGATAGTAACAACAGCAAAAATACTAGACCCATTACACAGAGTATGCTAGAGAAAGTAAAACAGAAAGCGGGTAGGCAGGAAGGTGATTAAGGGTTTAAGGCGAAGAGAAAGAAAAATAACTTGGAGACAAAATTAAACTATGAGCTTGGGGGGGGGGGGAGTCTAGAATACCTCCTTCCAAAACCAGGTCTTTCAACTGAGCATCCTTCAGTGTTGTACTGTTAAGCTGGTCAGTGGACATAATCGTGTCCTCCTCCGCTGGGAAAGGAGCGCGTCGGGCATCGCCTTGGGCTCCCTGCAGCAGCCAGGCAGCGTCGTCGCGAGTCTCCCAGTCGCCCAGGCGGGTGGGTGGGGGGTTGGGCTGGCCGCGTCTCTCCCTCGGCAGGCAGGCGAAAGCGGCCGGCGCTCCTAGACACAACTCCGTCGGGGCGGCTCAAACCGAAGCGGAGGCGCGCGCTGCCCGACAAGGGCCCGCAGAAGAGCGCACGAGCGCCGCGAAGCGGGGGACTCTTCTCCGAGGCCTCTCATGCTTCCCGGCCCCAGGCGAAGCCCCTGGAGAGGCTCCTCCGGGCCTCGCTCCACGCCACCGGCTGGGGCACAGAAGCACCCGCAGGGAAAAACGCGGAAGGGGGCGACCCTGCGTAAAGGCGCATGGTGCAGCGCGCTCGGGGATTTCTACAGCTGTTTTGTTTTATTTAAAAACAAAGTTTAAAAAGGAAGGAAAATCATAGAAAAGGAAAACGTCGATCTATTAATCCCGACTGGTTGTCCTAATTCCATATATATATGGAGCTCCATATTACACATGAAAGAAAATTAATATGGCCTAATTAAAAAGCTTAAGGAGGAAGAAGGGGAGAATGAGGGCGAAGGGTGGGGAGAAAGCCAAGGAAGACGCCGCTCTTACCAACTTCCCGCACCCAACTGCTCCGCCGCCGCGGCTGCTGCGCTCTTTAAACCAAGCCCCATGGACACTGTGGAGGCTTCTAATTCTTCCGCATTTCTGCTCCAGCGCGACGTGCGTCACTCCGTGCCCAAAACGCGGCCCTCGCCGCCGCGGCCGCCGCTTGACTCAGGAGGCTCCGCTGGGCTCCCTCCCCCGCCCAGCCCAGGCTCCGGCTACTATTGGAAACGGCGCACACGTGCTCTCTCCAGCTGAGCTCGGCTCTCGGCGGCGGCGGCACCACACA
The DNA here is from genome assembly GCF_964270895.1 of Podarcis filfolensis. Lineage (NCBI taxonomy): Eukaryota > Metazoa > Chordata > Lepidosauria > Squamata > Lacertidae > Podarcis > Podarcis filfolensis. Next base: position 41,780,029 of record NC_139603.1, read on the forward strand.
CACACACACACGGCGCTGCCAGTTCCGTCCCGTGTCACAAGAGCCTCCTTGTCTCGGTTTCCCCTCCGCCCGCCAGCCACACCGTACGTTGAGTACATGAAGGTTACAGTATGCCGCCCTCCCGCCTCAGTCCCCACCCTGATCTATAGGAAACGCCGGTATGGAGATGAGCAGGGCCCGGAGGCTAATCTTCCCTCGGTGTGGTACGCGCACTGCCAACTCTTGATGCAGGCATCTGCCTCCAAGCCTCTGTCAAGTGAAATACTTAGTGGGGCGGCGGGGGGGGGGGGGAGCGTGCCTGTGTGTTATCAACGGGATTAGGCTTAATGGGTCTACACCGCGGTAAAAATGTTCCAGCTGATTCTCCTCTAGAAAAGGAGGTGTTTGCAGGGATGTGGGTGTTTTAACACATGGCATTTGTAAATTCTGGTCACAATTAAGCTATTTCCACATGTACTAAGATTCTTCTCCTTTCCTTTTCCCACAACTCTAATCCAAATGAAAAACCAACACTGAAAAAATGCATACATTTTTTCAAATAGCTTTCTTCCACATCCTGTTTTGCAATATGGTGCATAGTACCAGATCAAAGAAAATGGGTTAGAACCATGATAGCCCTGGATTCAAATTCCTGCTCAAACCCAGCAGCTACACAGGAGTTGTATGTTTTTTTGTTTTTTTTTATGAAGAATCCAGTGATGTCTACATGGTCTTCAGCTCCTAGCAGAAAGGACAGGATGCAAAGTGATGAGCAAACACTGACAAGTGGAAAATAACAAGACAACCCCTGTGTATAGTCACCTCCAGACTTTAACTAATAGTTGCATGCTGTATCAGAATACTTGCATATCAGAAATGTAGATGCAATTAAATTGGGGATTAAAGTGCTTTGGCAAAAAAAAAAAATCCTTTTTTTTAAAAAAGGAACTTTATGCAGTTAAAAAAGTGACAAGGAAATACACTAAAAACTGTGGGATAATGATAAATGGGAAGGTGTATAATCTGCTCACAAATAAACTGGGATAAATGTTCATTGTTATTTAATCTCTGCAAATAAATCAGAACAAATGCTCAATAAATAGTGAACACCATATAATCTTGGCATAAGCTTTGTGCAAGCACATCAGGATGAATGTTCAATGAACAGATAATCCAGAGGTGCCTAACATCTACTCAGAAGAAAGACCCATTAGGTTCAGTGACACTTACTCTCAAGTAAACTGTACTGCTTGCAGCCTGAAAGGCATTCTTAGGGCCTTTCTAAACCTTTTTACTAGCCAAAGCCAGACGATATTCAGAAGCACTGTATGCCAAAATGCCACATTAAGAAGAAACATTTAGGGAGCTGCTGGTGGTGGCTTTTTAGAAATGCCCTTACTTAAGACGGCAAGTTTAAGCTCTGGGTTACTGGTACACGGTGGAAGCCAAAGCCCTCGTGTTTTTTAGATGGTACACTACTGAAATAGAAGAAATGCATCACCCAAAAAGGGAAAATACTTACATGAAACTTGCACATGCTAGCCTAATTTCTGCATATACAGGCAACGACTTATTTACACACATCCAACTGACAAGCAACCCTGCACATGTGCATCACGGTAATATGGCCAGAAAAGGGGGTGGGCACACTCTGCCGTCACACGCAATGACCCAGAATGCAAAACACACACCCCAAGCAAATTTAGAAACAATCAGTATTGGTTTAAATAGATGTATAATCTTAGCATAGTGGGAAAACCTGTGCCTGGTGGCTGCTCAGTCTGCTGGCCAGGTGCTAATTGATGATGGGCAACTTCAAGACCCATCCTCTTCTTTCTTAGTATTATTCATCTTTGCATCAGAGTGGTACCAGACAGCTCTTCAAAGAGAGGGCTCTCCTCTATAAAACAGGCCATCCTAGGCAAGTATTTTATGTACTGAATTTATTCATATCCCTCCCTACCTGCCAAAGGAGTCTAGTTGCACTCTTGCTCTGAGTCAGGAACACAAAACACCTACTTCAAAAAGCAGAAGACGGTTAGTGAGTCCTAGATACATCATGCAAGTAGCACCCAATGTGTCTGTCTCAAAAGAGACAGAAAAAATCCATGTGCAGGCAGGGCATGGGAATATCCAAAATGAAAATACTGAAGCAGCTACCAGGTACTGTACAACTTGAGTGACAGAAAAAAAACTGGATATAGGAAACAACATATCAAAAGCAAATCCTCTACCAGACGTATGTATTAACGCTGAGCTCCTTACACAATACTGGATGCTGACAGAAAGTTATGACTTCTAGGCAGTACAGGACAGTACCAAGAACATTTCACCGTGCATGGTTTTCTAAATATTATCCTTGGTTAGCACACTGTGCTGTTCTGAAAGGACCTACATTTGACATTTTATTTCCCAGCCAGTAGCACGAGGCGGACAGGACATATTCATTGGCAAATTTGTCCCAAGTACAAAGACTTTGGTGAACCTGCAAGAGATAACTCACAAAGTAGAGGGTACAGTGTTTCCTATGAAGACTACATTTCTAGGCTTCTAGGTTTCTTTCTGCCATGAAAAGACAAAGGGTTTTGTTTGAATGGCAGCTTCATAAGTCATATGCAAGAGCTAGAGAAAAATAAACAAAATCTGAACTCTATAATATCAGCCAATGTGTACTGTGGGTGACACGACCTTGCTTTTTGTTGTAAGACTGGTACTACAGGTAACATGGTAGGCCTTTGGCAGTTTTGTGTTAAGGCAGGGAATTTTTTTTAAATGGAAATTGGGTCAGACAAGTACACACCTGCAAGAATGCAGAATGAATTAATAAAGTTGTGTGGCCAAATTTTGAGGGAAGACACAGTTGTGAAGGCTAATACTTCCATGACATTTTTAATTTTAGTAAATGAAAGAACAGATATTTCTGGAATAGAACAACTGTCTATAGGTGTTGTGAAAGAAAGTGATAGGAATGCATCTGTACATGAGGAATTCCTGGGGTTTATTTCAATGTAAGACCAAACTGCAGTAGGCATAACCAACACAGTTTTATCTGCTGATTTTGGAATAGATCTCAATAAGTTAGTTGGACAAGGATACAACAGTCATTCAACCATGGCAGGAAAATAAAATGGGGTTCTAGCACAAAACTATCCTCAGGCAGCCTTTGTCCACTGCTCATCCCATAGACATCATCTTACTGTAAATGAACTAAACAGTGTAAGTGATGTGGGCAATGCTGTTGGCATAATTAAAACCATTATGAAAATTTTCCATGGGAGCATCCACAGATGACATCTAATACCCAAACTACCAATGCTATGTGAAACATGGAGTCAGAAATCAAGAGTATCTCTTCACATGCAGACAGTTACCCAAATATCACAACTTAAGCAATTAGCAGGATCTAGCAACACCAAGAAAAAACAAATTTCATGCCAGTATGTATGTATTTATCAAATTTATATACCTGCCTTTCATCCAAAGATAACAGGGTGGTTCATAATATAAACTTTTATCATAGACATCAACTTTTACTGTTTGTCTTGTGATTGTAAGCAAAGATTCTTCAATGCCAGAACCAGTCACCCAAGCACTGGAATCTGTAAAGTTAGGTGCAATTGAAATGAAAGCACATATACAAAAGTTGCTGGGAATAATTTAACAGCACAGGGAAGCTAGTGGGAGACCATTAGCATAATAGAGGACAAGAAACTGGCAGATGAAGTGGCTGTAGAATTCAAAGCACCTAAACAAGACAAGCCAGTCCCCTAACCAATCCACAGAAGAGTTATACCAGTGGCCCATCTACATTCCCAACCTGGATTCAGTGATTACCTCAGCAAGGGATTGTTTTAGTCATGAAAACTAGCCTGCTTACAGTTTACTGAAACTACATCCATCTCAGAAGTACCACACTGAAGGAAAACTTAAAAACTTGCAAGTCCATGTCAATTTCATTCAGGAACTGTACAAATTTGAAAGCTTTAGGGATGAATCTATCACTTGGTATGACTTGTAGGGAGAAGGAAATACACCCATCATCTTGTGACTTATGCAATATGAGCCTTACTGAACCACTGGACCACACCCAACTTGCTATGCTATTAAAATGGCCATCCCCACAGCACTTTCCCTACCAGTTACAACATGCACAGCTGAACGATTCTTTAGCACTTGGGGCAGAGTGCTGACACAGCTACATTCCACAATGAGTGAAGATCAATTGTCTGGCTTGTTGGGTGTCCATAAGAGAAAAGTTGAAGAATTATCCCAAGGAGAAATTTATATTGACCATTTTGGTGAAGACCCTCCAATACTCCAGTTTTTGTTTAAAGAGTGATCCACTTTGCATTATATTTTCCTTTATATTAGGGATAGACAAACATTAACAAAAAAAAGGTTGACTTTTTCAGACCTTATGTCTGGCATTCACAACACCCAAGGCAGATTATGTGCAAATAGTGTGTAATTCAGTATTATGATTTTTTAAAATTTGGTATTATGGTACTGTTCAGTTGACAAAGCTGTATGCCTTTCTATTGCCTTACTCTATTACAGGTATAGGCAAACTCAGCCCTCCAGATGTTTTGGAACTACAACTCCCATCATCCCTAGCTAACAGGACCAGTGGTCAGGGATGATGGGAATCAAAACATCTGGAGGGCCGAGTTTGCCTATGCCTGCTCTATTATTACTAAATGTATAAAGTTAGTAGTTCTGAAATGTATAATCCCATACAATAAAGTAAACCGCCATTGTTTCTTGTTACTTCTCTTCAGCACCGTGTAATGATTTGTGGGATTTATCACAAGTCAACAATGTGTAGTCACAAATTATAGACCTTGCCCCCTCTGGGAAAAAAATTCTGAGGACACCCTTGGGAGAGAAAGTGTAGTGGGAGTGGCTTGGATGGATGGGAAGGACTTGTATCCCCACCCACCCCCCATTCTTGGAAGACATGAAGTCCATCACCATCACAGCATGGAATTGGGCTGCACTAGACCTGTGATGAGCAGGGTGACAGCATAGATCCTATAGGATAAAATAAATTAGGAGGAGGGGGATCCACTGAAAATTGGCAGGCGATGCAAGCAATGATACCATTTACACTACAGTGGTACCTCGGGTTAAGTACTTAATTCGTTCCAGAGGTCTGTTCTTAACCTGAAACTGTTCTTAACCTGAAGCACCACTTTAGCTAATGGGGCCTCCTGCTGCCGCTGCGCCGCTGGAGCCCGATTTCTGTTCTTATCCTGAAGCAAAGTTCCTAACCTGAAGCACTATTTCTGGGTTAGTGGAGTGTGTAACCTGAAGCGTATGTAACCTGAAGCGTATGTAACCTGAGGTACCACTGTATTCTATACCAGACAACACTGGAACAAAGTTTCAGTCTGGTATAGGATACTTGGTTAATTCTTGCTACAACAGACTAATACAGCAACTCCTGCGGAATCTTATAATTCTTGAATCCATTCTGGCCATTATAGCAGAAATTCTGATAGTGTTTGGTTTTAACAATCCATTCCATTTTGGACTTCACTTTCCATGTAGTGGCAGTTTTACTGCTATGCATCTATTGCTCCTTTCTACCCCATCCCTCATTAACAAGTAGTGAAACCCAGGGTGGCTTCATATAAAATAGCACTTTGAAACACTTACTAAAACATTAAAACAGCAGAAACATACATAACTGCTCCTTTTCCCTATCATGGGATGAACACAGATTCTTCCCTCATTCAAAAGCCTGACAGAAGGGGGTTTACTACAACATCTGTCTCAAGAATTTTCATTGAGGACTTAGAATAAAAAGTTATGGATTGTTTGCTTATGAATGTGGAGATGAGTGTGCTTTACATGTCTGAAGGCCTAAGCTTATATTTAATATACTGCTGTGGAAATAAAGACCTCTCCCTCTCAGGAGCCCAACAGCTGAAGGTAAAGGTAAAAGGTAATGGACCCCTGGACAGTTAAGTCCAGTCAAATTTGACTATGAGGTACAGCGCTCATCTCCGCTTTCAGGCCGAGGGAGCCGGCATTTGTCTGCAGACAGCTTTACAAGTCATATGGCCAACATGTCTAAACGGCTTCTGGCACAATGAGACACTGTGACGGAAGTCAAAGCGCATGGAAACGCCATTTACCTGTTGATGGTAAACCTGTTGATGGATACCTGTTGATGGTATGTGGGCAAGGCGGACAAAGAAAGAGGGGAAACATTTTCTCATTTGCTGAAAATAAGAAGAAGTAAAGTGTGTGGCACCTCCACCTTTTTTTAACATTTCAAATTGTATTTTATTTTGGTTTTAATGTGATTAGGTGTGAGCAAGTAAACAGATGGCACCAGCTTGGAGATTAGAAACAGAAGCCAGAAGAAATAAGTTTGGAGGAAGGATTTAAAACAAAAGTAGAGTGTTTAGGCTTCTATATTAAATCACTCTTAAAGCTTGCTTCATTTGACATTATTAGTAAGTACTTTGAAAACTAACCTGAATTTTTTAAAAAAAATCTTCCAAAGCCTTGGCTAAATCTCTTCTAAAATCTTGTTTCATAGATAAACACAGCTGTGCTTCATCCACAGTCCATGTGGTCCACCCACAGGCCATATCTATCCATTTAAAATGCCTCATTTTTGTGGCTGAGTTTGTTTTGTGCTATGCAGGAATGAATTATCCTGAGACACAGAGCACTACCACTTGAAAAGCAAGCAAAGATTCAGGGTTGAATCTAGCCAAACATGCCTTGTAAGCCAGCAGTTCCTAAATAGTCATTTTGAGGTACGAGGCTGCTGACAATGTTATCATCTTGGCACAGTCAACGTATTACATGCATCAGAGAACTAGTGTGGTTCAGTGCATATTGCTGAATTTGGACTTCAAAGATCAGGTTCAAATCTCACTTCAGCCACTGAGTGGCTTCAGTATTACTTTATCGGCCATTTACATTATAAACATGGAAATAAAATTGTGACTTGCAAACTCTAAGGGTGAATTTAAACTGCAAAGGAGTTGGGGTATTAAAAGTTCTAGCTGTGTAAATTAGAATAGTGAGCAGACACTACGCCTCCATTTTCATACTTCTTCACAACTATGAGAGTTAGTAACCTTTTTTAAGGTAAAAAACAACAACCTGTCATTCCTCATATTACATGTGCATTCTTTGCCAGAGTCCTTATATTGTGGAACATGACTATGTGAAGAAGCATTCTGTTCTCACAAGTGAGTTAAATAACAGGGTACAGGGTGCAAATCCACACTAAGCTATTAATCTAACTAGATGACTCAGGTCTAGTCAATATCTGTCAGCCTAACCTATCACTCAAGATTGTGTTGAGAATAAAAAGGATCAAGGGAAAACTACCCTGAGTTCTTTCAGAGAAGGGTAGGACAGAAATGCACCAAACAGAGAAAGAATTATAAGTAAAAAAAATTCTCACTGTACTTGAACATGGGGAAAGGGGACATTTAGAAAAGGCTTCTAAGTTGGCACATGATAATTGGTTCAGGTCTCTTCATGTGAGGAGAACATCCCTAAAGAGAGAAAGTCTCTAGGCGGCTAAGAATCAAAATTTGATACAGGCAGCTGTAATGTTAAATACAGGAATAGAATAACTTCCTATTAATTCAATTACTGGCTAATACAATCCTCCATTCGATTCCTCAGGAATTAAATAATCCTTACTGAAAAGGGCACAGTTTATCCCCCCCCCCTTTACAATGATAGTATTTCTTTATATTTGAGTTACTTGGTGAGATGATCTAATCTGTAGATTAGAAGACTTGCCACTAAAGCAACAGCGAAAGCCACACACACACTATGCAACAGCAGCAACAATGTGGAAACAAAGCCATTGGTTTAGTCAGATAGGTGTCTCTAGCGTATATCACTCCTTTTCTCTATTTCTGGCAGACTATAGCCTCTGTGAGAGCTGACAATGCCAACCAACCATAATTTCTGCGATATGGGTTCATCTGGGAAATGGGTGCACATAAAGATGTGGAGGAGCACGTCTTAGGTGAAGGAGACTGACTATCAAGCTGTGCCTTATGAGCCTGAGCTGTACCACTGAAGGCTTCAAGTGGTGGATCACAATCAGCACACCAATTCATCCACACGAATTTAGATCAGGCAAGCCTTCTCCCCTACCTCTAGGTCACTTCCAAACAACCTGCTTATTGAGCATTCAACCTGAATTGTTTGCAGGCAGCATAGAAAACACTGGCTAGTTATTGCATATTCATTCTGATTTGTTTATGGAAAGGTTAAACAACATTGTGTCAAATGTCATCCTATGGTTTCCAGTACGTTTTCTCATCACTTTCCTTAAGTGCAATATGTCCAATATTTTGAAGAAGGGATTTGTTGTGCCAGACCTCCAAATCAGTTTTAATTATACAACCTGAATTTGCTGGTATGTGATGGAATCCCACCCAAAAATAGTGACAGTCTCAAAGCAGCCCTAGTGGGTGTGGGTGGGTTGGTGTGCGTGCAAGTGTTATACGGAGGAACGTTCAATCATTATGTGCTCAAGATACAGCTTCATGGCCTCAGTAAAAGCTAGACCTATGAAACAAAGTGTTGAAGATTACCATTGTCAATATGTTTTATGTAAACATATTTAGCACCAGTTACATGTTGCTTCCCATTTTGACCCATTGTTGATTGTCACCCAAGATCGAGTGTTAAATCTTTTATTCCTGTTCACAAAGGTATGACACTGTTTAGGCTTTTCCTACAATGTCTACCAAAAGAAGGATTCGACCTTATGTTTCCCTTCATCCCATTCAAGCAGGAGCTAAAAAAAGGTGCATCAGAGAAATGCATTAAAAACTTGAGACCACACCTCATTTATTATATTTGCACAGAAATATCACAGCTGAGAGTGAGGGAGCCAGAGACAGAATTAGCAGGGGTGCCAGCAGCTCTGCATATGGAAGCATCTTATTCCTCCCTGACACAGAAACTAAAAGCCATGTTGTTGAGATATATGTCGCTAAACAAGCCATTAACAGCATTTTACACACAAAAGGGAGTATTCGCTCTTTCACTAAAATGAGTCCCTTTGGGGCCACAGTGTGACTCATGCCAGGTAGATTATTCACTTGCCTAAACTGAATTGCAAGCAAGCCATCTGGCAGTCAAGGTGAAAGAGACAGGCACTGACAAGCAAACGTTAAACTGAGATGCTATGTGTGAATAAGATGATTCGGGTAGAGAAAGTCTTCTGTTATTTTCCTAATGACTGCAATGCTAGCATAACAGGATTTTGCAATCTTCCTGCAAACAGTAGCTCATAAACCCCTGTCTAAGGCTTTGTATAGACAATAACTTTTCAAAGTGTTGGATGCAGTGTTGTATACCTATGGGTATTAAATGCCTGGGGTATTTAATGCTTCCTGTCCCACCATAGTCTCTGATAAACCTGCTTTTTCAAGTTCTGTAGCCTTTAAACAGCACCAGGGACAAGCCAAAGTGCAGTGGTACCTCGGGTTACATACGCTTCAGGTTACAGACTCTGCTAACCCAGAAATATTACCTCGGGTTAAGAACTTTGTTTCAGGATAAGAACAGAAATCATGCAGCAGCAGCGCAGCAGCAGCAGGAGGCCCCATTAGCTAAAGTGGTGCTTCAGCTTAAGAACAGTTTCAGGTTAAGAACAGACCTCCAGAACGAATTAAGTTCTTAACCTGAGGTACCACTGTAGTTACCAGCACTACTGCTACTACTATAGATGTGTATACATTTGGTATGCTTGTCCTGGACACCTATTGAACACACAAACACTGCTACATCCCATCCCTACATCACAGCAGTTTAGGAACCATTTTTAAATGTGGTTTCACTACCACCTACATTTAAAAAAAAAAAATCATGAAAACGAATGCTTAATACTTACTCTGTTGTTATCCCTCCTTTCTTATATGGAGAGCTCAGGATGGCCTTTTGTCTTCATACCAAGCCTTGAGGGTATATTAGGTTGAAAAATAAAGGCTGGTCCAAAATCAGTCACTGATCTTGACTGCGGACCAAAGATTTGAGACCTGCCCTTTCCACTCTAAATACAAAACTCTAGCCACCATCACACACTGGCTATCTATCTTTCATCTATCTATCACAACAGTACAGTTCTACTTTTCTACATTCAAGTGTACAGTGTTCTTTCTTGTAAGTTTCCTATAAAAGTGATATCCACTAGACCAAGAGTTGCTTCAATCCAGACCATGGAGATTTGGCAAAGTTGACTTGATGTACAACTTTTCCTTGGGACATGCTTGTCCAGTGCACTAGATACTGAAACACCCTGTCTAATGTTAAGAGTGCATGAGTTACATAAAAGAGGTTTTAAGGACCTTCACACACACACACACACACATGTGTGTGTGTGTGTGTGTGTGTGTGTGTATATAAAACAAAGCTGACTTGTTCTATTTTATCTCACACTGGAATGAGCCTATCTTGTGAGGAAAGTAGGAAACACCTGTCTTTTTTTTTTAAAAAAAAAAACACTTCCCTGAACTTTTTAACACAATTACAGACTAGACATTTTATCACATTGTGTGCCAGCTAAAAACCACACCACAACGAACACTTCCTGACTCACTCAAATGCACAAAGCATGTATGGTTCTTGCAGACAGTACTGAGCCACTCCTGAGTCTTGGTTCTCACCACAAAGGGGAAGCGAGAACGCGACATGTCTGTGTATGCAATACCTTCATAATCTTGCTTTTGGTTTCTGAGTGTGTGTCTGACTGTGTGAGAGACAAAACACATTGCACCTATTGGCAGGGCTGCTAACAAAAGCTTCAAAGTATTAAAATAAGTGTGTTGAAACTATGCAGTTATCTAGGCAAGGCACGCATAAACATTATTCAAATGGTAAACAGCCATCTGAAACCCATATGCAAAGAGGACCCAGCTACAGTCATCATCCTGCTTAGTGAGTTAGGACGATACCTCCTCTCAATGTTCCATTTGACATTAGACAAGTTCCTTAATACAGTGTGACCAAGACATGGATGGGTGGGCTGGGTGATTTAACTCAACTGTGCCCTTCTGTGTACTCAGTACAGCACTAGGCTAGATTAAGGAGTTTTGAGGGGTAGAGTTGCTCTTGTCCATAGACACACCATCTCTTTTACTAGAAAACCTAGTGATCTTGGGATAGGCTCAAAGAACTGCACCTGGTGTAGTGCCAGAAAGACAAACTGCGGGTGCTGCTGGTCTATCTACCACCTACTGCCTAGCAGCATCTTTGGTGAGGTAGCATTTGGTGTGGTATTGGAGGACTGGCTCAAATGGTCAAACGTATCAGGCAGGGCACACCTTTGATTCAGTCTTTACTCTGACTGATATGAGGGATGGAAGGGGTACAGTGCACTACACTGTCATGGTCAAACCTGTTTGGACTACTAGTAGTAATTTCCCACTGTAAGGGTAATGGGCCCATTTGAATGGCCTGCCCTCAGAGACTGATGGAACCCAAGGGGCTCCTGAATGTTCTGGAGAAGCTTCCAAGAGAAAGCTGAAAATCCTATCAAAGTTATGGTTTCTCTATGGAATAGTGAGATAAAACAGGGAGTTGACACAATCACTGCTGAGCATCCTTTCCAGAGTTGTGGAGCTCCATTGGCTCCTTGGCATTCTGGGGAACTTCAGTCTATGAAGCAAACCTAACCACTACAGCACAGGTAGTAAAAGTTCTGCTCCGAAGTGCCCATTTCTAGAGATAACTGCTTCAGTTCACACATTGTTTTGGGAACCTCAAATTTAGAAGGCTCAAATTTTAAATGCTAGTCAAACTTAATTTCTCCCCCATCACTAAGCCTGCTGAAAGCTCCCTGTTACGCAGACCATTTGACTGCATAAGAACCAGCACTTCAAGAATTAGGATTGTGATTAAATATATGGGACTCGTTCTAAAATAAGACAGCCGTGAGAAGGAGGAGGAAGCATGTAAGCAGAACAAGGGGCGGGGGGGGGGGAACATGATGCAAATATTAAAAAGTTGATGTAAATCCTGTGGTAGAAATAAAGGTGATGAAATTGACCCATGAATCAAGAAGATTCAAGCAGAGGGTTCCGCACTTAGAACAGCTCAAGATGATTTTAACAGTGGCATTTTTGAAAGCCTGCAGGGAGAAGTGAGATGAGATGGGAAGGTTGTAAATAGCCAAGGTGAGGGGAATAGCATGCTAAAAACCTGATCTGGATGCCATTTACAGTGAATGGCAAAACTACAGCTGCTTTCTATAAGAGTGGGAGGAGGCCCCAGGGCAGCAACAATAGCACTGCCATTTTCTGTTTCAGAAGCAAGAATGAAATTTGGTTTGAAACCTCATCAGACATACTGGAAATTGAAAACACATGTTTATTAAAATTGGAAAGCTGATACATTAAGATGACACGTTATATTTTCTAATACTGCCCTGTGACTTTCAGTTCTGTTCGCAAAGAGCAATAATGGTCCAAAAATCTCTTGGAACCATCTCTTGTTAAGGTCACAAACAGATCTCATTATTACCCTGTTCTAACACTCATAACATTTAAGAATCCATTTTCCCAAGCTTGACTTCTATGTAAAAACAACATTTTGGAAAGCTTTATGAGAAAGATTTTCCACTTACTGAGAGAGTGAAAAATACAATCTCCTGCTTAAAATGATCTATTCTAATCACATGACTAAAGTTGAAAGAATTTAAACTTGGCAAACCTATAGTCCTTAGTAAGAAGTAGGTTTTTTGCCAGGGTTAATAAATCTTCAAGAAAAAAAAGTTCTTTTTGGCTCCAAACGTTGCTACAACCACAACTCACTGCATAGGAAAGGCTGTCAAAATGAGAGTACAATAGCAATACCTTCCTCTTTTTACAAAAAAATACAATAGAGGCCAGAACTTCCTATCACTGGGGCGTCCTGCACTAGAGAGGCCTCTTCTGCATGACCCCCCAAAATGAAATGTCTCACCAAAGAAAGAAGACATAGATTGGTATAAGATTTGCATATGCTAATGTATATACATAAACACAAAGTTAGAAATAATTATTATAATTTAAATAGAAACATACTACACCTCAACATACTGGGGAAGGCTGAGACCTGTTACATGCGTACCTCCTCAGTTTGTTGTCTAAGTGCTCACTGTTGATGAGCAGCTGCAAGATTCCTGCTCTCCATTATTAGAGTCCTTGATCTTTAAACTGGACTTGGATGAGGCAGCCCTTCAAAGACAGGGCTTCACGTAGAGGCCTGTCCTCTGATAGCCCTTCAAACAGATGGCTGTCCTCTGTAAAGCAGGACACATGGCCACCCTATTCAACAGTTTTTACAAAAGGAGTGAGCACATATACAAATCGAATCACATCTGCAAAATACATGCAACATGGCTAGAACGGAACGTTGGAATGTAAATTTTCAGCAAAATGAACAACAATATAGATGGAAGACCACCCCGATTTTAATGTAGGGACTTGGAGGGTAGAGAGGGAGGCAGAGAAGGGGAGCTGCCTCATGAGTTCTTAATTTACTATATGAATACCTGGCTCTTAAATGGGATTCCCAATGGTCTCCCAGCCAGATTGCTGATCAGAACCAGACCAGCTTAGCTTCAGGAATGTTCCAGCAGCTGATATTCCCATACCATCCACTGGGCCTCACTTATTTGTTTCAAATGATCAGGAGGTTTGTTCAATCTAAACAAAAGAACTTGTCATGCGTAAGGTGGTTGCTGATGTAAACTTAAAGACAACTGACGTAAACTTAAGACAGTTTGCAGGCTCAAGATACTCCTATCGACAAACTAGGGGGCTCTGGGGTCAGCAATATCCCCACTTGCTAAATTGGGGGCCTCAAAAATGTCCAACAATGCCAGCTCCTGGTGCTAGCCCTGCTTTCAGCTCCAGGCAGCTGAAGATGTATGCTATAGCAATGGCTGGAAATGAGATCAACAGAGGTGAGTCATGCATTGAGGTGGTACCAGTCACCCTCCCTTGCGATAAGGTGTTAGGGGATCTCCTCAATGCCCACAATGCCTTGTACACCATGTGGATATATGTTTACAAGACAGGGACTATATATTTATAAACAAATAACATAAGAATTCAGAGCCAGACTATATACATATATAGCTTTAATGTTGTTTGCTGCTGCATCTACAGCCTTAATATTTGCACATTTCCAGACTTTTAGATCTGATTGGCATTATACAGTAAGATGAATCTTTCAATTTATCTGGGTGGTAACTTTTAACTATTGTTTTAAAAAAGAAATAGGGGAAAATCAGTAAGGAAATATTTAAGCAGTAATGTATGGGAAGCAGTCTCTCTGATGAACAGCTGCTAGGTGTAACGCGTACATTCACATTTCCCTATTGATCCAATTAGAGATATCCTTTTCCCTCAGTTCTTTGAGACCAGCATAACATAGTATGCATATATATATATATACATATCACTGTTAATTATCCCAGCTATCATATTCACATGGTTTTTCTTCATCAGAACAGGAGAAGCTTAATAAAATACTGCTCCTAGGAGGTGGAAGGGCCATAGTTCGGTAGTAGAGTACAGGCGTCCCCTCACTTGTGTGCAACCTAGTATTTGCGAGGTGCCAGGAACTCAATCAATTCTAACCTGAAATGGCAGGAGAGAGCTGGAAAGTCCTTGTGGGACATAAGGAGACCCTCCCCAGAGTCCGAAGAGGACACCAGTGAACCACAAGTCCAGAAAAAAAATACTCACAGGGCTCCAAAATGGCATGCGGTGGCTCTTCTGCTGTCACACTATCCGGCCTAAAAGCTGCATGTTTGTACTGCAGTGTGCTTCCCACTTACGTGCATTTCACTTATGCGCACGGGGGTCTGGAATGCAACCCCTGAGTATATAACCTCTGTATCTGCTCTGCATGCACAAGTGCCATATTCAATCCCTGACATTTCCAGGTCAGGCTGGGGAAAAACTCTTTCTGAAATCTTGGAGAGTGGCCTCCGGTCAGTGTAGACAATGTTGAGCCAGATGCACCAATGATTTGAATCACTATAAGGCAACTTCCTGAACTCTTGATCTTTGGGGGATGCCTTGGGTAGTATTCAACTACTTAAGTATTTAGTCAGAGTAGTTCCACTGAAATTAATGAATATAGACTAAGTTAGGCCCATTAGTTTCAGTAGGTCTGTTATTGGCTTGAGAGAAAATGGAGCGTGCCTCCAGGGGTGAAGTCAAACTGCTGTGTTAGCAGCACTGAAGGGACCTCCCCAGGAAAGAAACCTGGGCAGTGCGTGTGGAGGTCCTGGGCTGCCCAGACGATTGGACCCCACTCTTAACCTCGCTGATGTGGTCCAAAGGAAAACAGAGCAATACGCTGAGCACCAGCTTGGCTGTAGGAGTTGCCGGAAGGAGGTGTACAACCGTCTTAGGGACTCCAGCAGGTCTGCTCTGAGTAAAACTTAGTTGAATGCCACTGATCCAACCCATGACTCTTAAAGTGGCATACGAGTGCTTTAAGATTGAGGTGTGGATGTCACTGTCACTTACTAGACATAGGGAGTTTTCAGGAAGCAGGATACATAAAATTATTCAAGGAGTCATACTTCCAAACAAGGAAGCATGTCAGTCAGAGAACTATATACCCGCACACTGTTGAATTTTCTTGGGTTGAGCAACTTAACAGAGGTCTAATTTCTGTTCAAGCTTTGTATCACTGCTGGAGTGTAGGCACATCCATTCTCCTTCTCTCTCATTTCCCATTGCATGAGTGATACGATGTGAAGTAGGCAGTAATCCATCTCCCTTTTCTTCCAATATTTCAAACACCTCCCAAGAATTACACTGCTAATGTCAGAGGCAGAATGAAGCAGAGATGGGTGCAATTTGTCACAAATTACACTCTATATCCAGGCATCTATAAAGCATCCAATCACTTTCATGTTGAGGCGCTGCTAAGATAAAAATGATTCTATTAGGCATGTAAATAATGGTGTTCTGTTTGAATTGAATAGTTGGTTATTTTCACAACACTCTAAGAACCCAAGGAAACCTTGGCTTGGAATCCAAAGAGCTGGTTCTGTACACTCAAGGGGGACTTGCTTTGTGCACCTCAAACAACAGCTCCCACCCATGATCACCATGTGATTTGCAGCTGGTGGATCACAGATCTTGCATACAAAAAGGTCCTAGGTTCAACCCTTGATTTCTTCCAATGAGACCAAGAAAGATTCCTGTTTGAAATGCTGGAGGGCTGCTGCCAGACAGTGCAGAGCAGGTTCTCTTGTGCTCCTTGAGATGTTCCTGGACTCCAACTCCCAACAGCCCTGGTCAAGCTCCTGGTTGGATTCCCAACTCCCACCAGCATAGCAAATTGTCAGGACAGATGGGAGCTATAGTCCAGGAAGATCTGGAAGGCCACAGATCCTCTTCCCTGGTGTAAACAATGCTGTGCTATAGAAATGACTGGGGGAAGGAGGTGTTTATTTCTTTGCCATCTGCATCTGCTGGCAGACCAGCTGCCTCTGGCCCTCCCTCAACCGTCACCAAGCAGCAGCCATTCTGCCAGGATACCTGAACAGTTTCTATCCCAACTGATTGTTATAAGAATTGTAAACTGTTAAGAATTCATACCTGAATTTGCTTCCCCCCCCCACACCCTTGCACGTCTCTTTATCCTTACGCATCATGTCTTTTAGATGGCAAGCCAGAGGGCAGGGACTGGTCTTGGGAGCCACTGGAAGGACCATTCTAACTGAAAAACTAGGCAGACGGGGATTTTTTAAAAATAAATGCCATAAATAAATAAATAAATAAATAATATTATACATAGGATAAGCAGCGCTGACAAGCTGCTAAACTATCTGTGAAATTAATGGGAATGTGGAAGGTCCAAATAGAATCATAGAACTTTAGAGTTGGAAGGGATCATGGGGGTCATCTAGTCCAACCCCCTGCAATGCAGGAATCTCAGCTAAAGCATCCATGACAGATGGCCATCCAACCTCTGCTCCAAGGAAGGAGAGTCTACAGCCTCCTGAGGGAGACCATTCCAACGTCGAACAGCTCTTAATATATACTCTTACATATTCTTGTAGAATCACCCATGTCTTTTCCTGTAATGGCTGCAGGGGATATCCGGGCACCAAGGAGTATGTTTCTAGGATTTTTTCATACATATGTCTCCCCTTTAAATGTTACAGAAAATATGGGTGGTATTCAGGTACGTTTTATTCAGAGCAGACGCACTGAAATTAATGAGCATGACTAAGTTGGGTCCATTCATTTCAACAGGTCACCCCTGGATTAAAACCTATTTGACTAGGACTTCCGGGTTGGCGCCATCGCCGAATGGCGGACTCCCTCCGAGCTCCGGAGGGAGCCGGCTCGGCAGGGGCTGGGTTTTACCGCACCGGCGATGCGGGGACCCTTAGAAACCACGGCCACGGGGGCCGTGGACTTGGAGACTCGGCTAGCACCGCTAGCGCCCTCCCGACTCGTGAAGGAGCCTTTTTAAAGGCTACGGATCGGGTGCCGGGGAGAAGCGTGGTGCTTTGAGTCCTCTGCCATCCCTGCCGAGCGAAGCCGCATGCCATCCGGCGGAGAGCGCTGACTTCTTCCATTGAGAATTTGGACTTTTAACAACAACCCGTGAGTAAATTGGAAATCGGGTTTAAAAGAAGAAAAATTTTTGGGATTTGAGACGAGCGGGGGGGGATCTAAAAAGGAAGTCAGTCCCCCTCCCTATTGTAGACATTTTAAAACAAGGATTGGGAAGCCAAGGCCCAAAAAGAACGGTATCTTTGCTAAATTAAGAATTCCATGATGGGAAAGTACAAGAATTGTGCTGGAGGAAGAATTGAAGGAGAAGGAAAATGCACCCCCCTCCCTGGGAACCGGGGCGATTGAGGAGTGAGCCTGGTGAAAAGAGCCGGTGATTTTGACAGCTGTCAAAGTAGCTGTCAAAGTCGGAATATTAAAGAGGATTTTATTACAAGGACCTTGCTGGTCAAATTTGTTACAACTTGATATAATTTGTTAAGACTTGAATACAAAATGGCGAAAATACGGAGAACAATCGGATTTTTGGAAACAAAGTTACAACAACCCCCCTAGAGGAGTTTCGGGACATTACAAAGATGGGCGTAAGCCGGGAAAAATACAACACTCCGGAATTTCACAGAACTGGTTATCTCCTGGGAAAGCTGCAAAACGGAAACTGAATCTTGTCTACAGGGTGTTTAGACTAAAAGGAGACAACAGAATACCTTACTGAAGAAGGAAGGGACTGAACGCAAGTTTTTGTTCCTGAATAACAACAACCCATGTAGAGTTACTAAACTTCTGAATAAGAAAGTTTTAGCAGCGGAACAAGAGGAAGCTGGACTATAACCTTGAAAGAACAATGGGGGGAATTTTATAATTTGACATTTTTAAAGATTTAGGAATTAATTTTTAAAGAAAGTAATCCTAGAAATGGGAAATAATTCTGCAAGGAGTTGGGGGAAAAATGGGATTGATGGACTTAAGATTTCCAGGCTGGAAACATAGATTGGAGGATAAGGGAAATTAAACCGGGGAAGGGGAGGGAGAATTAGAATCCAAAGGCTTGCAACTATTTTCTGAATTGGTTTTCTTTTTTCTAATATATTTTTTATTTTTTTATACTTTTATTCTGTGTGCTTTTACTTTAATGGGAAAAAAGGGGGACATTGTGGAAAGAAAAGGGGGTGGGCTATGGGGAGAGATCTTTTGCTTTTTTTTTTATCAAGGGTGTTGCATAAGGTTTGTATAAATTTAAATTTGAACAATGGGGTATATAAATTGTGCTTTAAATCAGAAATAGAACTTGTGGAAACAACAATATGAAAGGGGAATACGGTAGGGGTGGGGGAAGGGGGGAGTCCCAGAAAGTGGATGTTTGAAAATAAGGTTCTGAATGTATCTTCAAAATTTCTTTTCTTCTCTTTCTGTATTTTGGAAACTTCAATAAATATTATTTAAAAAAAAAAAAAAAACAAAACACAGAAACAACCACCCCAAAAAGCTTTTTACAAAAAAGAAAAAAAAAAAAAAAAAACCTATTTGACTACTACCCCGTGTAGCTAGCACAGTGTGGAAATGGGTGACACCTCTCTGTTTTGTAAATGTGTGGGGCAGCTCCCACCCATATAGAAACAGTTTCTTTTCCACCCCAAGTTTCCCGTGCTTAGCATCCATTTTGCCCTGCCTTTCATCTGTTTAAACTTACAAATTTAAAAAGGAGCAGCCCCAATAGCTACTGAATGTGAGCTGTGTTACTGAGCGAACATCGTCCAATATGAAAATACAGCCCTCCTAATTATTTTCAGGGAAGGCAAAAAAAAAAAAAAAGGTAAAGCAAAAAACGGGACACAAACCCATCCGTACTGTTCAGTCAGGAACATGTAACCCTATCTTGTCAGCATTTCCTTCTCCTCTGTCGGAAGCAATGAAAATGTAATCCTAAAAAGCGTTTTAGAGGGCTATCTTATTTAAAAGACAAAACAAAAGGTGACTGACAGTTATTTGTCACTGAAGGTAAACAAATTTATGCAGCTTACATTGTATGCTCTGGGATAAAGCAAGCTGGTAAAAGGCGTGTTTGCGATGCATTGGAAATTAGTCTCAATGACAAACTCCAGGAAAGCTGATGCACTGGCTAGACAGGTAGATATTAGGTGCTCAGGCTGTCTGGATGCTATGGAAATCACATTGTATGCATTTGACCATTGTCAATGGGACAAGACAAGTACCAAGCTCATTCTTATTCTAAGCCAGGAAGAGGACTTCATGTGCATTAGCCTTTTTGCTGAAAAGCTGCCATATTTGTCAGTTCAGACGTATGTTAAGATAAGCTCTTTTCCCGTTATCTAATATTTCACCAGGCAGTGGAACCAAAGGATAAGCAGCACCTAATAACCTATGTGGGCAGGAAATCTTCAGTGCTGTCAAGCTCAGCATAAAAGCTCAAAATGCCCTAGACAAGGAAAAGTTTGCAGCAGGCATTCATTTCATTTTGAAGCAGGGAAAAAGTTAAATTAATCACTTCATTTGGGGTAAAAAGCTTTCTAGGGATCGGAACAAAAAGTTACAAGCCATACAACAAACCAGGAGAGAAATATATATATGAGGCTCTTTTTACTGTAAAGCTATTGCACTCACACACTCCTGCCATTTAGTACGAAAGGCAGCAGCCAGAAATTAAAGGTGGCTAAAAAGAGGTGACTCTCTAAAACTGAAAGAGTGGCTGAAAAGCAAGAGAAATCAAGGCATTAAAGGGAATGCTGTTCCGTGTAATTTTTGACGGAAAAATTAAATGAAGCTGCTTGCATATAAATATATAGCTTGGTATAGATAGATAAGATAGATAGATAAAGGTACAGGTATAGGTACACACACACACACACACACACACACACACACCGAATTTTTTGCTCCATAAGACACACATGACCATAAGATGCACCTAGTTTTTAGAGGAGGAAAGCAAGAAAAAAATATTCTGAGAAAGATCCCCTCCCGTGCTGGCTCCTGGCTGCTCTCATGCAAGTCACAGAGCCCCTCAGACAGGAGGGAACTCTAAAGAGTATTCTAAAGCCCTCTTTCCCCACACCCTCGCGCGGGCAGGGGACGCTTGCACGGGCGGCATCCCACGCCCCCACTGCTCCGGGAACCAAAGTCCCCAGCTCCGCCACTGCCGGGACCACACATTCGCTCCATAAGACGCACAGACATTTCCCCTTACTTTTTAGGAGGAAAAAAGTGTTTCTTATGGAGCGAAAAATTCGGTAGCCATACTGTCAGGACTTAACAATGAAAAAAGAAGTAGCCAAATCACTTTCAGCAGATCCACTTCATTCATTTAGTACAAGCCTCTGCAGATACAAATCTGGTTCAAAAATGTGTTTTGCTGTATTAGTCAGCAGTCCTGAGAGTGTTTGGGCATGTTGGAGAGAAGAAGAAGTTCCAAAGAAAGAAGAATGGTTGCAGAAATTAATGGAATATGCATAAATGGCAAAACTTACTGGCAGAATTAGAAATCAAGACCACAAGCTCTTTATCAAGGAATGGAAATGGTTTCTTGAATATTTACAAACAGATCAAGACATTAGCAGGACTCCTGTAAAAACTTACACACACACACACACACACACACACACACGGAATAAAAAGAATGTGACAAAATAATTTTGGATATGCAGGGAAATATGAAAATAACGCAGAAAGAAGGGGAAGTTGAATTTTAAAATGTTAGAATTATTGTTGAATAACTTGTGAAATGTTTTCTTTTGTGTTACAATCTAAAATTATAAATAAATATAAGAAAAAAAGAGAAGTATTTGGACATGCATTCCCATGATGTGAACAGGACAGTCATGAAAACAGTTACCAGAAATTCCCATGGTCCATGAGGCAGTCACTTTCTCATCTTTAACTGCAGACCTCAGATTCACACAATATATGTAGAAATGTGGATCGAGGGACAGCTTACATGTTGAGCAAGATATTTTGTGTGAATCAGGCCTAAGAACACCCTATTCCAAATACTGAAGTCAGCTTACTGCCTGGGTCACACTGTACTAAGGCATGGTACAACGCAGGACCCCAAGGACTTGCAAATGCCAAGAAATCTGGGTGTATGTCCCACATCACAGGGCAAAAAGCCCATAACTGTTGCCTCAATTACTGATTTATATGCATGCTGATTTTCCAGCAGGGAGTCAGTTAACAGAATTCAGGAATAGTTCATTACATACATTAACCCTTACCTTTTCTCTTTTTTGGGCCATATTATGTTAATAGCAGAAAGGGTAGCAGTCTTCTTCCACTCCTCATACGCCATAACATTCACACATTAATAGATCACAAAGTCAAAGAAACCAAAGGCTATAGCTTTCAGCTCCCCGGGATACATGCTGTTTCAGGGCCTTATTTACTTTTTAATTTCATAACACTTTTTCCTTTAGGCCAAACTCATATTTCCATACAACTTTGCCCTTTCTTCCCTTGCATCAATTAATAGACAGACTATATATTAGTATGAAATAATTAACTGCACTGCTTATTTCTTCCCTGCAGGCAATGGCACGAACCAATTAGATCATGGAACAAAATACAAAACAAAATCCTTTCAGTGTTTTACTTGGCTCTGAAAAATGGAAGAACCCTCCCATTTCATTGCATAATGAACCTCCTAAAT
This sequence comes from Podarcis filfolensis, assembly GCF_964270895.1. Lineage (NCBI taxonomy): Eukaryota > Metazoa > Chordata > Lepidosauria > Squamata > Lacertidae > Podarcis > Podarcis filfolensis. The sequence continues at coordinate 41,802,202 of NC_139603.1, forward strand.
CCCCAAAGAGCCTCGAGTGCAGCAGAAGAGCAGCTCTACAGAAGGTTCTTGGACTACTCTGAGCTCTCTTAAATGTACAAGAATGCAGGCATTCACCCAATCTTCATTTATACAAGTTCAATAGCCTTTAAAGAAGTCATGTTAGCACAGCCAGTTCTGAGACGGACTAGAGCCCACACTAGTATAACAAATAAGGATGTTGGGTTAAACAGTTTGTCCACACAGCCAACAGTTGAACACTGGTTATGAAAAAAAACTGTTTGAAAAGTTTCTCACTGTGTGTGCACTCGTGAACTAAATCAAGGCGCATACACCCATCACCACACACTCAGCTTGTGTCTGGGATGCAACAGAAATCAGTGTTTTTCAAAACATGCTGAAACCAGGCCCTGCACATGGCAATGGGGGCACACAACTTGTTTGGCATAGACTGAGGTCAATATAGGCAGGCTTTTCCCTTCATGATTCCTGATGCTCATGTGAAAGCTTTCTATTTAGGTTATGTATTGGGATTTCTTCCCTATTTCTAAAGCTCCTAATGAATTAGAAGAGCTTGCATGTTTAGATATTGGGGGAAAATGTTTCCACAAGAAGAACAATTAAGAAGTATTGTCAGTGGTAAATTATATTGGTAGACAAAAAGTGTCGCGGCCCTCAGACATCCTCCAATGACCAGAAAGCAGACTGTGGTGGACAACCCAAACTCACTGGTGAATAAATGAACATCAGCAGCCAATTTCACCTGCTCCAGACTTTGGTCTGAAATAAACAGGCAAGTGGCACGGGTTGCGTGGTACGTGCTTTCAAGGGAGAAACACTCTGCTAAAGACTCAGTAATAGGACTGTAACTGCAGGGCTATTTTTCTAGATAAAGAGGTGCCAGAACTCACCAAGAACACCTTCCTCATTCTCTTAGGAAGGCAATGGAGCCTGAACAGAGTTCATGTGAGTTCCCCCTGGAAAAAAAGCTCTGACTGTAAGTGTTTGACTTCATCAGCCCCAAACAGCATGGCTGAGTGTTGGGATGATGAGAGTTGTAGTCCAACATCTGGAAAATGTTTCGTATCCCCTGGTGCTTGTAGCCACTGCTAATCAAGGGTTCATGTCCTGCATGTGGGCTTCTCATAGGCTTCTGGTATGGTAGACATCATAGCTGGCTCACCGGTGTATTACTGCAAAATGGTATCTGTGGAAACTCACAGATAAAAATGGGGAACATGATGCAGAAGCAGTGCATTTTCAGCTAAACTAAAGCAATGGTAGTGCTATCCAGGGACCTGCATCAATTCATAATCCTGCCTAGGAGGAAGGTGGGTTGCCAAAATAGTTCTCTACTGTTAATTGAATTCCAATTTAAGTGTTTGTTAAAATATGGGAAACTGGTATAGTACTGCCCACAGTTTGTGCTCAACATGAAATTTAAACTGTAACTGGGTAGCAACATTTCATATATCCAAATCTAGGCCCAAGATCTTTGTCATCCAAAGCAAAAGCTTCCATGCACACCTCTGACAGACATTTTAAGAAGGGCAACATATAAATGTTGCATATTATTTATTTATTTCATAAAATTTATATACTGCTTACTTTCAGAAAACAAAACCTCAAAGCAAACCTCAGAGTGGCTATACATGGCATGGCCATTCATTTGAGCGTGTACTTTTTTCGCCACAACAGTTTGGACAAAGAAATTGGCTTTATGCTATTTATTTGGTAGGGGACATGATGTCAACCACAGAAACGTCTCCCTGAGAGCAGTTTCCAAGCATTCCATTCCCTAATGAAAGAACTGGAGCAGAATGCCTCTCTGCTAATGCTATATTTCAGTCATTAAAAATGTGCATTTACAATTTTGTTTAAAGCTGCTAGAGGCAAAACACAGAGAAATTACTCCAGCCTCCATTTCATATTTCTAGAGTAACCTCCAAGACCACACTCACTAGAAATGAGTGCTATTTGTACCTAGAAAGACGGCAAATGGCTTGTGCAGCCCAAGCTTCACAGTGTAACCAATCTGGAATTAATGCTCCATTTTCAAGAAGTTCAGCATGAAAGCCAAATTCAGGCTCATACTAGCTGGCTGTTCCACACAAGCTCAGAAAAGTGAAATTGTCTGTCAAGAAACCAAAGTTCTGTGCCTAATAATATTGTCTGAATATGTGACGCAATTTAAACATTTATTTATGATCTACTTTTCATCTACGTGAATTTTATGCTGGGGTATAAAATACAGATTCCATAAAATTCCATAAATAGTAAAAACTTCATGACAAAAACAACTAAAATCACAGAGCAGCCTCCCTACCACAGTTATTCTACATCTATAAAACAATGAAAAAGCCAGGACAAACCAGTATGACAAAAGTGTTGGTTCCAAGCAGAACTCCAAAGGGAGAGAATTCCATAGACGGGGCTGGATCTAGACACATCAAAATAACGTTTCAGGAAAACGCGTTGTAAACTTCATAATGAGAAATCACATTGCTGAAAAATGGAACTCCACAGCACCATCTGGTGTCACAGTGTTATAACACATTTAAAATGCTTATTCTTTACTAATGTAGCTGAGTCCATGGTGCCACTGCAGAGAAGGCCCTTTCAGCTCATTGCGCATTTAAAAATTATCTTACCAGGCCATAAATGTGGGTGGTTCAGTGGAGAGCTTAAAGAGAAGCAGAGACTATCAAGATTCTGAATTCTGTTTTCTCCACAGTGCAATTGCAAAAGATACACAGCTCTGAGAACAGCCCCCCTCAACAGCAAAACTCTGGTTTTGCCTTTCTTTTTAATATCACAAAAGTCTATTTGTAAATGCAAATCATTACACAATAACTGGTTGATGGTTCTTGTGTTTGTCTAGAAAAATAACAACACGTTGTGTTGTGCGAGCCCAATTTCAGGATAGGTAAAGACTTAAGAAATAAAACAAAATGAAATCACTTGCCTTAAATGCAGTCTTCTCAACTACCAATAAAAAGGAAAGCAATACTTCTTGGCACTCATTTTCCCCAACAAAATTTGCTTCTGTAAACAACAAGCAAAATGCTTGTCTTCTCCCCCCCTTTTTTGTTTAATTTTGCATATATTTCAAATCATAATTGTCTTAAGCACCTGTCTCACCATTCCTCCAGTCCTAGAAGCAAAATAGTGATAAGTATTCTGATCAGCTATTTCATTTAATTCTGTCCATTCATATTTTAAAATGTATTCTGTATTAAAGACCACATAAGCAGACAATTTCCCACAAATAGCAAATTAATGCATTTTCTTTCTTTCTGTTTCTATAATCTACTCTTAATTAATCCAGTTTGGCACCTGCTCAAGCATTTAGTTAAGAAAGAGTTGTAACTGGTTTCATTTATTTTAAACTATTTTATAAATAGTTTTGTTTGTTATGGCAAGAATAGTTCTTACGAAAATTTCTTAATTTACAAAGTACTCTGTAGCCCTTTACATAAACTAGTTAAACTGGATATTAGATAAAATGATAAAATAAAATGTAAATAAGCCCTGAATAGAGAGATGACAGTTTTCCTTTGCATTACCTAATAATGGGAGTGCAATGAAAATTCACACACACCTCTTCCAAATATCTGCAGATTGGGACATTTATTCTAAACCACAATATTAACAGTACAGTAGTGAGTATAAAAACTGTTGTTACGGTCATTTTTAAAAATTTATGAATCACTTCCCCTGAATCCTAAACTTAATTGCTTGAACACACTGTGACAGCACTAAATACCATAAAAGCCTGTCTGCCTGAAGACCGTCCTGAAACTCATGATGGTAACCACCTACAACCCACTGACTGAAGAAGCGCTTCCACCCCACTCAGTCATCCCTTAACTAAGAAAGATCTAAAATAAAATTCTAATTCTGAGTTAATCACATCTACTTCTGGTATAATCAGCAGCTCCCACACTGCATGAAGTGATGTCATGAAGCACTATAGTCTCAGTATTTCTCACTTGCAGACCTGTTTTCATTTGCTCTTCTATTTGCCAATAGATTATTTTCAATGCTGGCTTGGAAACTCACTCGGACAATTCAGGTTGATGAGAATGACAGGCTTCTCGGAAGGTAGTGCCGTGAGATTGGGAGTTTGAGCAGGAGTGGTTCAATAAGCCAGGGATGCTGAAGAAGACACTATTAATCTATTTTTTATTTCACAGAATTACAGAGTTGGAAGGGACCATGAGGATCATTCAGCCCAATTTCCTGCAACGCAGGAATCTTTTTGCCCAATGCGGGACTCGAACCCACAACCATGAGATTAAGAGTGTCATGATCTACAAACTGAGCTTGGAATATTTACATAAAATGCTGGGTGATGTTACAAAAACAAAAGCAAAAACACAACGAATAAACACAGAGAAACACAGTTCTTCAAAGAGAAATCCAATACTTTCCACAAGTCAACTCATTCTTCTGGGAAAGCCAATTGAAATAGTGACGTTTTACGGCCATTATCTTTTGTTGGGAAAACTACAGGTGATGCATCTCTGTTGGAACAAATTGCTAGTCAATCTTCTTTAAGACTTCTGGATGGCTTAGAGAGAACTGAAAGCAGGGAGAAGCAGACCTTCCTCCCCGCAACTGAATGTGATGGGCTTTCAGACTATGTGCCCTGTCTGTGAAAAGAACAATAGACTGTAGTTTTCAAGGTGGACTAGCACAGACTAACAGGTGAGTTTGGGCTCTGGAAGCTAGCAGGAAATCTGATGTGAGGCTGTGGATTTGGCTGTCTGTTAGAGAGTTTAAGCTTCTACCTATGCCCAGCCTGTATATCTCTGCAAAAGAGCTCCAATTTTTTAAAAAAACCTCATAAGCCTCTAACAGTAGTAGTTGGTGTGGTAGGACAGAGCTACAGAGATGCACTCCCCACCCAACAGGAGTGCTGTTGCAACTTACGAAGACAGTGCTCAGGTTGAGTGTATGCACAGGTGGACCAGATTCACAGCCCTTACCTTGCACCTCCCATGAAAGCTGCAGTGACTCCACCACTGGGAGTGCGGCTCTGCCCCAACACTGGCCAAGACTAGCATCTAGAGACATCCTTCCAAAGGAAACCAAACCTAAGTGCTGCACCCCCTGAAACTTCTCATCATGTGGAAAAGTGAGATGAATGCAACAAGATGATATCCTATTATCCCTTCCAGATTTACCTGTAATTTGTAGACTGTGAACTAGCCAGAAGAAGCCACTGAACGTGCTTCACTGTCTTCATTGTACTTGTAGAAACATTTCTTTATTGTTTCTATGGACAACTTTTTATGGATGTCACTGGTTACAGATAGAGAGTTATACATTTGTATCAGAGTATAAATAAAAACAGAGCTTAATTAAAAGTCTATCCCAATTCCAAAATGAACCTATTTTTCTATGTGCTTGCATATAACGAGCAAAGAATGTCAGATTACAGGTCTGCCATAAGATTTATATATAAAAAAAATTAAAAATTGCACCACCACCACACTTGACAGTGTGAAAATAGGGCAGTCTGCTCTGAGTAGGTGGGGCTGGGGTAGAGTATGACAACATAACAGCATTTGAACATGTAATGGCAATGTGGTATCCAGTCATTAGAAATAGGAAGAAAAAATATCCATGCATTTATTATGTTTTTAAACTGCATTATATTCAATCCACTCTTATGACATCGACAGGCTGATTTTGAACATTAGGATTTATTGGAACCAGGTTTTCTTAGTCATTCCATCTGGCCGCATAACTTACAGCAGTGCCTGATCTAACATTTGGTATCCATGGAATTCTTTAAAATAAAATAGATATAAATTGAACAATGCATACATATGACAATACTGTCTCAGACTGTGTTCCTGTTCAACTTTTTAAAAGAGATAATCCCAGGAACTAGCCCCATGTCTCTGTGCTGCCCCCTCCCCCAAAGAGAGATGCCTACTCACACTGCCCCACAGGGGCCTGTGAACCATCTCCTGGCCAGGCCCAGAGGCATCGTTCGCCTGGGGAGCTTGTAGCTAGGGCTGCTGGAACAAACAGCTGTGCAAGGCTTTGGGAGGTAGAGACACAAGAGGGCATCAGAGGAGGGAGGGAAGGAGAGAGGGACAGAGGCCAGTGTTGCCCATGGTACCCCTAAACATCATTCAAGGCACCCCAGGGTGCCATGGCACGCTGCCAAAGGGGGTTAATATGGGGGAAACGCCAGGGATTGGTGTGCAGACCGAGCAGGGCTACATCCCCTAAGAAAACATTCTTACTTAACATCATACTGTAATATAAAGTGTATATATATGCACACACATATCCTCAGCCACATATTACACAAAGGATTGGTTTATAGCATCCTCGTTCTTTTCTACTGTCACTTTCCCTCGCCATCACTCTCTTATTGACAGGAAATCTCAGACAAACCCTGAAAAATTAAAGCCTACTCCAGACATGTCTAGACGTCAATTGTGCAAGGCAAGACATTCTTGAACTCTCCAACCTTTACAGGAGGTGAGCAGCTCAGACAGACCAGCAGCTAATGCTCTGAACACCTAAAATGCAAATAGCTTTAATCTCATTTAAAGTGACGCAACTTGGAGGAGGAGGAAGAGATGAAAGGGAAAGAGGCCAAAGATAAGCAGAGAGCACAGGCAATCTTTCTTATGCAGTCCAAATGTATCATATTTGGGTGACTTTAAGCTATCACTTTTGGTGTGGGTGAAACCCAGGGAAAAGACCTGACAGATTGTGAGAAATAAAAAGCACAATGATATCAGTATAAAAAGCCGACAAGACTGTAGCTAATGATAAAAGCAATATATAGCAAAGGACTAATACAAGGTACAAAGTCTGCGTTAATTGTTTCCCCCAATTCCACTGATGAATAATATGTAGATGCATACAAGCAACACAACTGAGAAAACATAGGCCAAGCCCTATTTTTCTTTTCTTTTTACTACAAATTATTGAAGTATCCCATCACTCCACCTTGAAGATTATGTGCTTTTGTCCATTGCCATACTATTCTGACTTGATATTTTGTTTATCACAGCCATAGGTTGTGTGTGATTTTGTGAATTACAGCACAGCATCCACTGTGGGATCTAAAAATCTCTGAGAATAGCCAGGTGTCTTAGGACATCCCTGACAGAGGGCTAGCAAAATGGTCACCAGTATTCTGATGAGCACATCTGTGGCACTTGCAGCCCCAGCTTGACAGTTGATATGGACAAGGCTCATCTCTTCCTCTGTACTGGAATGTGAGGGAGCCCTGAGGCAGGAGACTGGTTGGAGAGGGTCCCTACAGTTTTGCTGAATTTCAGAGGTACTTCTCGCAACTTCCGGGTGCTTCCAGAGCAGAGAAACAAGGCTGCACCCACCCCACCCCACCCCGCTGCTCCTTCCTTGACCGAAGGAGTGTCAGTGGTAAATACAGATTGTGGCTTACTACCAAGGCCTGACAGAAATTGCAGATCACATGTAACAGCTATTGCCTACTATTCGTTTGTTTATTCATTTATTTGGGGGGGGGGTGAGTAAAAATGAAGGAAGGATAAATTTTATGTGAAATAATAAAAATGTTTTGCAACCATTCTTCTTAAGCGCACAGCTTCATTAATAATGTTTTTTAAAAGCAGCATTAAAGGGAGAAGACTGAATAAGAATTAGGCAAGTAATTGTGATTAGCTCAGAATTATATGCCCCCACTACACAGCACTCTTGATATGCAAGAATCCTAATTAATACATGATCCAAATATTCTCCCCTATGTCCCCGCCCACCCCCACCCCCATAAATATCATAGAGGCAGGGTGAGAGGGGAGTTGATGGAATAGGATTGTGAAACTATGGCAGAGAAAGCGTAAGTGAATTTCCCATGACCACATTCCTGAGGGAACCAAGTTTGCAGATTTACAGCTGTGTGACTTATCTACAAGTTCATCTTTTCTCTAGTATCATGAATACATGATGTACTGTGGGTAACAAAAGTAAACCACCAAAAAGGAAATCGATAATAATCTGATTTATGAGTTTTAAATAAATCAGTACTTACTGGAGATACCAAGGTGATATATGTCTGAGAAACAGACAAATGGAGAGACAGATTATGAAGGCTTGTGCTGTATTAATATAAATGCCCTTCAGCTCTTCACAAAGACAAAGGTAAGGAGTATTTTGTGCATGGGTTTTTCCTTATGATGAATTGTTATTGGTAAACAGTATGTTTATATTTTTTCAAACAATATTTTTAAAAATAGGAATAGATGGGAACAAGCTACTATTTAAAGGGGGTTTTTAAGCTGAGTTTCTTCATGTTCAGTGCAAAGACCTCAAACTGTTTGCCAATAAGAAACAGATGCTTCCTAAGGTCCTCTGTTAGTTAGCTATCTACCCATAAATAATCCACTTTATATATGAAAATTCTTTTTGTTGTTGTTATTTGCTGCCTATGCTCCCTTTTGTGAGGAAGAGCAGGATATGAAAATGACTAATAAACAAACAAAACTATAGGCCACTCAATGCACACACTACAAATTAAACACAAATGTCAAACACCTGTCTGTGCCAATTTAATGACTCCTAAAATACTGGTCTAACAGTATAATTTTTACTCAGAACTTTGCCTTAATGGGACTTACTTCAAGAACAGCCCAGGATTGCAGCCTTATCAACACTCTTGTTCTATTTAATCAACATACCGTAGCTACCAAGTTGTTTTGTTGAATCAACAGAGCTACCAAGATGGTCTTGATATGGAAGTCATAAGCCTTGGAAATAGACCACACCTAATAAAATCCATCTAAGCAGTAGCAGCTCATCTAGCTTACATTTCTGGGCAAATTAAATCAGCGAAGTTGTGCAACTCTGAACTTGCTTAACAAATTAGGAAGCACATGCAGGTGTTATTTTGATTTGTAGCTTGTCATTCCCAATAACTCACAGTAGTTAACGGTACCATAAAACTATTAATATTTTGAGACAGCTTTCAATTAGGACCCATTTTGTATTCTATATTTAAAAGCCACTAGAAGCAGACCTGTGCAAATATGAATTATTCAGTGTCAAAACAACAGTTCTTGGCCCAGATCTAGGGTGGACATTGGCAGCATGACCACCAACTACCATATGAGGCCCATGCCAAATGGAAATTAGCAATGCGAGTACTTTCTGTGGCTCCTATGTTCAGTTGGGGTGTGGTATTGTTGCTATGTGTGGTATTGTGGTATTGTTGCTATTCCAGAACCTGCTGTAGATGGTAGTCCTGCTATATCCTGGGACAAGGTGCACCAGGATATAATAAGATTCAATACAGTCCTTTCTCGTAAACAGCACACAAAGCAAGCAAAAAAGAAACCCTTCTTTTTTAATATGGAGGGAAGCTATTTAGGGGAAACCAACAACATCACCACCACCAGAAAATAAAAATAAAAACTCTTCCCCCTCTTTTTTTCACTGGTGGGGGTGAGATCTTTGATTATATAGCCATGGGGGGTTCCTCCTGGATTGTTAGAAGGCTCTGCATAAATAGCTGAGCTCTAAGTGGAAAGATGGTGGGACGTGGGTGGCGCTGTGGTCTAAACCACAGAGCCTAGGGCTTGCCATTCAGAAGGTCGGCGGTTCGAATCCCCGCGACAGGGTGAGCTCCCATTGCTCGGTCCCTGCTCCTGCCCACCTAGCAGTTTGAAAGCACGTCAAAGTGCAAGTAGATAAATAGGTACCACTCTGGCGGGAAGGTAAACGGTGTTTCCGTGCACTGCTCTGGTTCGCCAGAAGCTGCTTTGTCATGCTGGCCACATGACCCAGAAGCTATCTGCGGACAAACGCCGGCTCCCTCGGCCTACAGAGTGAGATGAGCGCACAACCCCAGTCGTCCGCGACTGGACCTAATGGTCAGGGGTACCTTTACCTTTACCTTAAGTGGAAAGATACCGGTGAAGCTGAAAGGGTTTGCTGGTTTGTGTGAGGAGAGAGCAAACAAAGCTGGAGACACCATGCCTGCAAATGATTTGCAAAGTATCTGTAAAGTATGGCTCAATGTTATTTAAATACCAGTAACCGGTATTCAACCATTTATTGCACAGAACTTAGTGCAGTGCAGAGCAGATGTTGATGGGCATGCACTAACCCAACTCTCATCTCACTGAGATGCATCTCTACTGTCTAGGACAACAGTAGCAGGTCTGGGAACTTGACCCTTTACACCACAACTTTCAGTAGGAAAAGGCCAAACCTGAAAGCCACTAGAACAGACCGCGGCTGCACTGCCCCTCAATCACACAGTATTTTGGCATGCATCGCATGCATCAATATGACTAAGAGGGGAAGTTATTTTGCATACATATGATAAATGAAACCCTGTGTCTGTTAAAAACAGAAGCCTTCCATTACAAGCAAGATTGTGGGTCTATTTGCTTAACTGGCTGGGGGAACCCAGCCAGATGGGCAGGGTATAAATAATAAATTATTACTATTATAAATTATTATTAACTGAAGAGCATCTTTGAAACCTCTGTTTTCAAGCCTTTTTCTTAAGATATCAAGAAATAATTCTATTTCCACTGACCAGAGAGCACATTTTAGATTACCAGGGAGGGAAGAGATTCAAATTACCGTATTTTCCTGTGTATAAGACTAGGTTTTCCCCCTAAAAAATATCAAAAATTAGGGGGTGACTTATACGCAGGGCCATCTCCCCCCTTTTTCTTAAATCTGAGTCCCCCCAAATAGGGGGCATCTTATACATGGGGGTGTCTTATAGAGGGGAAAATATGGTACAATAGTGTTTTATTTTTATTTTACAGTGGGGGGGCGACAAAGAAAACTATTCCCAAAAACTACTGCAAGGAAGAACTTGCTTTTTTTAGCTAAAAGAAGTTCCTCTCCAAACAATGTTAAGCACTGTTGTATTATGCTATATAATTGATTATATCATCTGTGGCTCTGTGATATGGGTTTTTAACTGATAAATATCTTACTATTATTAAGTGTTGTTAATTTATTTATAAGCAGAGCTCATTAGGATTGCTGTTAAGTATGAATTCAATTAACACAGCAAATGCTACATACAATATAATTTCTACAATGCATCTTCCAATCTATCACAATACTCACAATCACTATTTCTTTCCCCACACATGTGCCTACATACATGATATTATCAACTTAATATCATCCAAATCTGTCTGCCTGATTTGCCATGCATATTTTGTATAAACTGCTTCTATAATTCCCAGAATGAAATAATCAAATGTGTGCACTATGAAAGCTTTCTTGCATATGGAAAATCTCATCTACCAACGAGAGGAAAAGCAAAAGTCAGACTGGTAGTTGCTGAAAACCATCCTAATCTGGAAGCCTTACACTTCTAAAACAAAATTCCTTGCAAGCTGGCAGCTAGTTTAAGTTGCTATGCATCTTGAAATTGCATACATGATGTGTGAATGAATCTCCCACATCTACCGCAAGTTTAAGACTTAAAAGAAAGCAGAAATGCCGATATTTCCATGTGGAAATGTCAAAGGCAAATACGCAACAGCGTTCCACTTGCTGACCTCTGAAATCTGTACACTTTCAGTGTTTCCAGCTAAATCAAAATGATACCCAGTGGGAAAACATTCAGCATTCATAGTCTTAAGGCATGAAACAGTTCTAGCCAGAAAGGGGAACTGAATGGGAAACGTTGAAAGGTTTTGTTGCTGCTGCTGTTCCCCTTCCCTGGAGAATCACAAAATATGCCATTTGGGCAACAGCAAATGTTTAACAAGAAATCTGCATAATTATTTTTCTTTCCATTCAAACATATTTTTTGTGCCCACCCACCCCCTGCTCTCAAAGGACTGTCCTTTCAGTAAGAGGGCACCTGGGAATGAGCAAGCCTCCATATGAACTGTAGGTCCATTTTGTTCCATTAACAAAAGCAGAGCGAGAAGAATAAGCCTCTCATTGCAGCTAGGTCAGCCTATATCATGGACCTCATCTCTGGCATGGGCATGGACCAGCTGTGACCGAAAAAAAGTAAAGCAAACACCCAACTGGAGCCTCCCTCCCATGCCAATGTTATGACCCAGCTTCTATATGCAAGGGGTTATTTTCCAATGCATAGTAAATTATAGCAACAGGCTGTTGTGACTGCAAATGTGCAATCCGACTTTGTGCCACGCCACCTGGACCAGCGCTGGAATTAGAAGAGTTCCTGCTCTCAAACTGGCACCAGCTGAGTGACTGATGCATCCCAGAATTTATGACTGTTCAACTTCAGCTGCTTACAATAACCTCTCTCAGAACAGGGCATCACATGGCATGAACTGTCTGTGCCTGAGATCATCACAGCTGACGTATTCCCCTCTTAGAAATGCATCCTTCTTTTATGAACGCAGTGGTTATTGGCCTCTGCGTTCCCCCACTTCCCACCTAATAATTGCTGTACAAACTCTGACGCCTTTATCTCTGCATTTCAGGAAGATTTTTTTTTTTAAAAAAATAACAAATTAAAAAAAAACAACCTTGTGCAAATACAATTATCCTCTGTTTTCCGATCCTGAGATTATCTGAAACACTTTGTAATCCGGATTGACTCTGTGCCCCCAGCCCCTGCCCCTTTGTAGTTCAAATTCCATACAACCCCACATGAATAAGGATTATCCTGTTTATCTGAATATACGATTGGCCAGAGCTACAGACTGCAAACTCTTTTTGCTGATCCCAGTGCAAGCCCTTTTTGATGGTGGGGTGGGTGTGACGCCTTGCTTCATCCTGCAGCGTTCTACTCATTCATGTACAGTCACTTTCAGTCTACACTTGCTCACAAACCCAGAGACCGGCACACACTCCACAGGCATCGACCAGCTGGTGCAGCCACAAGGCCCAGTTCCTTTTCTCTCAGGGGGTGAGTGGATGGGGGTTACACAAAACCCTTAACCTTGAATACTCTCTTCCCTTGGAATTGGTCCAGGGTTCAGCATCAGATGTAAATAGCTTAATTTCTAAAACGTAGTGGACTAAAGCCCTTCCAGGATTGTGGTTCATTCTAGGGGGAGGGCTTGTGTACTTTGTACATGCTCAGGGGCACCACTTACTTCACACTTCAGAAATGAGCCATGGCATTCAAAACAGGCTTCCTTATACGGACGATTACAGCATCAGAGGAGAGGACAGCTGCTGCAGTTCCCCCCATCCTGCCTCCTCCTCACCATCCAAGTCCTTATGATTCTTTCTTCTTTCTCTGTCCTAAAAAAACCAAGATGCCCCCCCCTTTTTTTAACCCTCCAATTTAAGGTTTTTGGAAACCTGCTGGTTAAATGTGGTTTCAATGCTCGCTGGCAGTCTGACAAGGATGATCTCAGAAGTAAACTAGTCACATCAACAGAAAACTCAATATTAAAATAATTTGGCTCCTTGAGGGTAGTGTGGGTTGGGAAACCGGATTGCCGTACCAAAAAAATTCAGAAATATGGATGGCTGAAGTGAAGTACTCTCTACTAAGAAGGAAGCAAATTGTGTTTTCTTTCTGCTGGTGCTGCAGTGTTCCAGAATAATAGCTTTTCAACAACCAAAAAAGGCCCACAGCAGCCTAATAGGAAGTTAAATCTTATTCCTACGCACTTTTTGGAATAGTGAACAAAAACAGCAGGGCTTGTGCAACAAAAATGCGACATTTTATTTCAAGCTGGCTCAGTGCAATATGATTTCTTTGGCTCCTCTCCTGCTTTTCATTGCCCAAATAATCAAGATATACAGGGGAATGTCAGGTTTAAGCCAATCAGCATGCTTTTTGGCTCTCTTCCTGAGGCGACTCCCCACCCCACCCCCACCCCGCTTTCTAACACTTCTCCACTTCCTTAGCATGCACTGAGACAAAAAGGAAAAGGGAAGAGAAAACGAGATATTAGCAAAAAGGGGGGGGGGGAGAAAGAGAGGAAAGGACTGATAAAACAAGCAATGTATTTGAGGTGGTAAACCAAGCTAGGATACTGTAAAAGAAAATCTGAACTATGTTAGCCCCCTGTTGTTTCAGGGCGACTGCTGAGAGAGGCTTGGAGGGCTGCCACGGTAATGAAAGTAATAAGATGTTCTAGGCAGTGTGCCTCTGCTTGGGAAAGGGAGGGAGAAGGGATTAGATAAAAGAACCAGAAGGACACAGATGTGATGAATGTGCTATCAGGATAGATTCCAAGTCACTACAGCTGCAAAATATTCCCTTGTGTTTAAAACATTCAAACACTGACATTTGTCTGAGATTGGAAGATGGAGGGCAGCAAAGGGAAGTACTGAGAGGCAGTATAGTTTAGCTTGCACTGCATCCTCATGCTTAAAAAGAAAGTGGGGAAGAGGGTGTCCTGTGGTAAGTTCCAGAATGCGTGTCAGGAATGTTCATTGATTCAATGGTTTTCCTTTGCAGTTGCAGGGCCGGCCCTGCCATTAGGAAAAGCGAGTCAGTTGCCTTAGGCAGCAGATGCTGATGGGCAGGAGCAGCAACTGGCTGCTGCTCCTAAACCCACCAACCATTCTGCTCTGTTGGAGGACAGAGCTGTGTATGTTACATACCTGGTCCCCCTCTAAGCTAGCCTGTTGACTAGTTTAGCTGGAGTGGAGGACACTGTCCCATCACCAGCACTGAAATAAGATTTAACTGCCAGACCGCTTGGATTCTGTGCAAGTAATTGGGGTGGGCTGCCAACTTGTCTTTTGCCTCAGGCAGCAAACTGTCTTGGACTAGTTCTGTAAAGTCATAATAGCTCTCTCTAACAACTCAGTTTTTTGCCTTTCATTAAAATGTTGCAGTGCGTTTGTGGGGCGTATTAAGGAAGATATACCCAAGTTAGGACTGGTTCAGGCATGCATCTGCTTCACCTTAATTTCTCATCACTTAATTATTCAAACATTTGATGGCCATTGGTTTTATGTGAAACTGGTGCAGCTGCAGGACACCTTTGGGCATTATATACTCTGTTCGGAAAAAGCTCCGTGTGGAAAAATCCCTCGCCTAGATCCATAGGATGCTTTGGTCTGTAGTGGTCTCTTCCAAGCCACAAGGTTGCTATGAACTGAGACGGAATGAGTGCAGGCAGTGCAGAATTGTCCAGGATACTTTCTCCTCCTACAGCTCAGTGATTTGATGCACAACAGGATGCACATGAAGTTGCCATCTGGATTTGATGTAACATACAACCTGAACTGGGTAAAGCATAGGTGACATTTTGCCTCCCGTGTTTTCTTAAAGTGGCCCTCTTCACACTGTGAATCCTGGTCCCAGGGGAAGTCTCAAATGAAATCTATCAAGTAGAGGATTAACTTTCATTTATTACATTTCTCTCCTGCCTTCCCTCTGTCTTGGAACCCAAGTCAGCAGGCATGCGCTTTCCAGGTGGTCGCCCATCCAGGCAATGACCAGAAACCAGTTAACATCACCTGGTAAATCAATACAGTGGTACCTCGGGTTAAGTACTTAATTCGTTCCGGAGGTCCGTTCTTAACCTGAAACTGTTCTTAACCTGAAGCACCACTTTAGCTAATGGGGCCTCCGGCTGCCGCCGCGCCGCCGGAGCACGATTTCTGTTCTTATCCTGAAGCAAAGTTCTTAACCTGAAGCACTATTTCTGGGTTAGCGGAGTCTGTAACCTGAAGCGTATGTAACCCGAGGTACCACTGTAGCAACCAACCACTTTTATCACTAAAATGTTAAACCCACATAAACACTGTAGGCTTAGTCATCTTTTCATTTTTGTTTCCTACAAAGATAAAAACACAATTTACCAGAAAGCATCTCTCTCTCCCTTCCTCTCTCTCGATCTCTCTCTCTCTCAAAAGCACACACACACACACACACACACACACACACACACACAAGCACTGCTGTGGATGAGAAAGTACACTTTGAACTTCACAGCCATCCCAAAATAGACTGAAAAGAGGAAGCGGGTGGGGTGAGTTCCTTTCTACTTACAAAGAACTTCGCCAGCCGATACAGATCAAGCAAAAACAGCCCTGACACTGAGTGCAGCAATCGGTTAGAGTCCTCCCCTCTTCTCCCAGTCTGGTCTATTTTAAGATTGCAGCAGAGGAAACTTGGCAGCAAATGTTTCCGAAAGTTGCCCCCATCACTTCCACAAATTCAAATAGTTTTTAAGGGCACATCTCACAGCACTAACCGTTTTGAGGGGGTCAGAGGTGAGAAGGTACTTTAATAACTAAGTTTCAGAAGCATTAGACCGTCTGTGACATGTTGCCCGCAATTTCTGTCAAGAACTAAAAGTAATGATGAGGCCATAACTTTATTAGCTCATATTTGGTTAGCTAATACGGGGTATTCTTGGGTTTTACTGTCACCACAATGCTATCTGTGCAAGCAGAAGAGTGAATCTTTCAAAGAATATATCTATCACTGTGAAATGGGAGTCATCATATGAACAACCATCCCAGGAGTGAGGAACCTTTTTGAGCCTGAGGACTGCAGGACCTTCCAGGGGCCGCATGGCAGCAGTGGATGGCCAAGAAGGTGGGAAGGAAGTTCCTTGCTGACAAAGTTATCTGATCACTTGAGCAGACATTTAAATACCATAAGGCAAATGATTATTTGTACCTTGATAATGGTCCTGGGACATTTAATAAATCAACAGGAATATTAATTAAGAAATAAATAAATACAAGGAAAGAGTTTCCCCCCTGATTTTCTCTCTCCCTTGCTTTGTCATATTTGTCAGTAAAATTCACCTTACACATCACAGCCTCATCCAATAAGGTATTTTTTTCCCTATGAAGCAAGGACCACACTCCTTTCTAAATGTACATTTTGCTTGTGTATAAGAAGCAAGGCTTACATAAGGCAGTCATTAGTCAGCAGCGTTGTCAGTCTGAAGTTGCATGTGAAATTGAGAGAAGCAGTTTGTCCTACACACCTCACAAAAGGTGTGGGGAATCTAGCTACAGAAATGTTTTTGTGCAAATATGCTGCTGTCAGAATAGCTAAATAACACTTTTTTTAAAAAAAGAAACCTACATGAATAAAACATCAAGATTGCACAGTTCAGTTCTTAAATGTCAGAAAGTGACAAAATCAGGGTTGCAGAAGTACAGCCCACCACTTTGGCCCCCCGTAAATATGCACAGCTAAGAATGCTTAATGGTAGTACGACACACAATTTCTCAATTATCTTTTCTCCCAACAGCTTTCACATGGCAACTCCAAGCTCTGTGTTCTTGCTAAGCAAATGGAAGGGGCACCTTATTCTCCCCTAGTAAAATACATTATTTCTTCTCAGCTTATGGTAAAAAATCTATCATTTAAGTAGCAGGGAATTAATGTTGTAGCTTCCTGTAACTAAGGAACAAAGATTACATGAGTGCTGACTGTACAATTTCTATCTCCATTGTTCTGGAGCCAGATTTTTGAAACGGTAACCCTCAGGGACAACAGCCATGCCAACATTGTAATTTTGATGGGTTTAGGCATAGTCTTTTTATATGTGGCTGCATCTTGCTTCAAACAGTTATGGAGATTTTAGTCAGCCTCCAAATATTCTCTTCAACATCAATGTTCCAGATAACTTCTTGATGATGGTGGGATAAATTGGCACGATGGCCAGGATATGCAGCCGAGTATACTTTTCCGTGACTCACACAGCATTATATACAAGTAATTCCTCAAGGTTGTGGTTCTAAGCACTGCAGGTTAATGTTTTAAAACCAAGAGAAAAAAGTGAACAAAGGACAAATAACGAGGCCTTGAATCACAGAAAGAAACAGTATGAGTTGAATGAAATGACACTGGACCACAACGAACCAATTCAGGCAAAATGCTAAGTCAAACACTGGTTTAGCACAACCAAGCAAACAGGTATTTCCTGGAAAGACAACTGCAGCCACTTTGCCCCTCCTCCATGCGAGCCATGGTTTGACGTTGTTTCCTTCAGACAAGGAGCTTGTCTGGAAAAGGAAAACAAACATTTGTTTGTCTGGAGTGAGGCAAATGGCAAGCCTGGGTACTGACGTTATGCTAAGCCAAACCTTGGCTTAGCTCACAGTTCTGCAAGACGAGCAAAGCAGCCACAATCTTTTTGCCAAGAACTTACACATTGGCGCATTAGTGCTAAGCTATGGTTTGGCATAGCGTTATGTGCTAACTGAGCCAGTGTATGACGCTTTGTACAAGGCTAAGGAACAGAATGAAAATAAGCCATCCAAATGGTTCATGAGCTAGGCTTAATTGTGCTAGGCTGAAATATGATGCAATTTAAACAAATTTTACAGAAGCCAAAATAAAACTAGAATGCAAGGGACTGTGCTCAATGTTCTGCATGCAATTTGGGGCTTCCCTTCACCTCTTCCCCCTGCACCTTCTCACATTTTCAACCAGCAACCCCTAAGTGACTGAGTTTGGAGGAACCCTGCCAATATGTTTTTTGATGTAGCAAAACAACTATGTTTACCAGCTCTCTGCTTGTGTCTAGAATAGGAATCAATTTAGCAGTTGGGCTGAAGAAACAGGAATTTGAAAGAGCAACATGATGCTTTAGATATATGGTGTGGATGAACAATTGCCTTTTGCTTACAACAGAGAGGGAGGAAAACTCTGCCCAGGGAATGGTCAAATGTTGGTGGGAAAGGGGCAAAACAGAATCACCAAGAAGAAAATATAACCAAAAATAACACCAATAACTGTGTTCTTTTCTTGCCCTTCTTTCAAAGAGTTCAGTGCAGCAGCCACTCACCCCTCATATCAACCTCATGGTTGTCCCAAGACCACCCAAGTAAAATATACAGCTGAATGAGAATTCAAACTTAAGTATACCTGATACAACTCCAATACTGTATGCATTACACCACACTCATAACTAGTGCTTGGGACGTGGAATGAGGCTATCCCATGCAGCTGGGAGAATGTGATGAAATAGAAGGATCAATGACAGAGGCAGAAAAATCCATGAACACAAAAGAGAACAAGAGTTTGGATCTGATTTATCACTACCTGAAGGAGTCTCAAAGCGGCTAATATTCTCCTTTCCCTTCCTCCCCCACAACAAACATTCTGTGAGGTGAGTGGGGCTGAGAAACTTCATAGAAGTGTGACTAGCTCAAGGTCACCCAGCAGCTGCATGTGGAAGAGCGGAAACACGAACCTGGTTCACCAGATTACGAGTCTACTGTTCTTAACCACTACACCACACTGGCTCACAGCAGCAATGATGCCTAATGCATTTTGGGCACCTCTTTATTAAGGGAAATGCTTACTGCCTCTTAATGAAAAACTGCTTAAGGCAACTACTTAGGTGAGCTGTTGTAGAAAAGAAGCATTAAACATTCTCTTTGATGAAGAGTTTCTTTGAAACACATTGAGAACTAAATCTATTGTGTAGCATGCATAACAATACAAACCCTACGCAGATCTGCTTGGAAGAAAGTCTCATTTTCAGCGACACTTCCAGGCAAATGTGTGTAGGATTGCTCCCTAAGTAATACAACTATGTGGGCAGTGCCAAGCTTGTGGGTCTTTAACATGGAACTGGCACCCCAAAAGGAAAAAATGCCATTTCTGTGCAATAGCTCACACCCACATGACTGGGTCATTTAAATGCTGACCCACAGCTTCAAGGGGTTCCCCCATAGTTGGTGGACAGAATGTTTCAATGGCACCTCTGCTATCTTGTTTTGCACAACAGGTGGTTCTGAGGACACAATTTGGGTATGTTTTCAGGACACAATTTGGGTCTGTAGTCTCACACCCAACCCCCCTAAATATTACCAGAATAACATCCAGAAGGCCTAAATAAAATTCTGATGATATTTAATTTAGAATCTCTTCTTTTTAAATTTCAGATATATCTGTGGTAGAGGAAATGATGCTTCAACCACAGTTTAATTACCAGGTGGGGCTGGGTTATATGAAAGCAGTGTACATTTTAACCATATAATAATGCAACACCCTTCAGTCTTTGCCATGTTAAATAAATGTTTTAAGACGCTCCTTTGACTTCCGCCATAATGACACCTGCCGGCAAAAGGAGAGCTAACACAGTGACACCCTCAGGCAAGAGGAGGTCTGGATTGCCCTGGGATAAGCTCTGTTACCTTTTCTGCAAGCATTACATCTGGCCTGAATAAAGATAGAAACTTTGTGACGCGAAACCAAAACTTAGTGATGGTTGTTAAGGGAATGACAACAGTGCAATCAACAGACCAACTGATGTACAGGGAAGTTTGATTCAGCTGATTTTTTTTAGATGCCCTATTATGTCAGCAATCAATGCTAGCAACAAAACACTGGCACTGCCAGAGCACAGTAAATATACAGATGGCCAATAGGTTACAGACCTTTTGGAACAGCTTGAATTTAGATCCTTATACACAATAATCCCCTGGCATTACAACTGTTTTAAAGCTCGCTCTCTCTCTCTCTCTCTCTCTCTCTCTCTCTCTCTCTCTCTCTCTCTGTGTGTGTGTGTGTGTGTGTGTTAAAATAAAAAGCAAAGGGGCTTCACCCTGCCCAGCCTTCTAGAGGTCCAGGATAGGAATTCACTGTGGCTTTAGGCTGAAATCAAGGTCTGATGGGAAACCATAAGATATTCTAGTTAAGGCATTTACACTTTTGTAGGGGGTAGGAAAGAGAATCATATCCAGAGATCTTGTTAGAAACCAGAAAGTATTAAATTGATTATTGTAAGCCCATCTTGTGAGGACTTTGTCCTGAAAGGTAGGGCACAAAAATGTGATAAGATGATAGATGATAGATAGATGATAGATAGATAGATAGATAGATAGATAGATAGATGATAAATAGACGGATAGATAGATAGATAGATAGATAGATGATAGATAGACGGATAGATAGATAGATAGATAGATAGATGATAGATAGATGATAGAATAAATGAATTTGTTAAAGATTCAGATCCTCTACTGTTTTTCTGAGGCTGATTCACTGAACCTAGACTGAGGCTGATTTACTGAATATAGTCTGGCACTATAAAATTTCAAAGAGCTGTGGGTTCACACATTCCCTCCTCCCCTTCCACATAATCATTCTTTCCCTCCTTGGCTGGTTTGAGACAAAACAGTGCTTCTCATTTCAACTGAACCAGCAATGAGAAAAATGTTCTACTACTAAAGGCCAAGAGTAGGAAGAGCCAACTTCCTTTTTCATCAGTCTGTTGAGCCATAACAGAAGACAAGAGTTGCCACATAATACCAGGGCACTACTACTACTACTACTACTACTACTACTACCACCACCACCACCATTATTATTATGATCATTATATCCTGAGGAGGAATAATATCAATCTTATGACAAAACATTTTCTATTCAACATGGAGATGGCAATTCTCTTCCATGGGCCTTTATCATTTTCACATGCATTTTCACATGTACCTTGTAACCCAAGGTGGAAGGAGGTTGACCAGCTCTTACAACCCTGAAGGACCTCAGTCCCAGGCCTTTCTCTATGGCCCTTGGGACTCTTGCTAGGCCACAACCTTTTCACCAAGCTGCATCCAAGTCCATTACAGGCCCTGTGGCACACCCTTCTCAAGTGATTTCATCTGGTTGGAATATGTTCTTAATTGTGACAAAGCATCCTTCTTCCAGAGATGAAGATTGAAGACATGTGCTTCCATAGGGGAAGGAGGTTACTCAGAGGCAGAGGAACCCGGTTCAGTCCCTGGTATCTCCAAGTAGGGTTGGAAAAGACTCCCGTCTGAAACCCTGGGCAGCCACTGACAGTCTGTGTCAACAGTCCTGAGCAAGAAGGACCAATGGTCTGACATGGTAAGGCAGCTTCCTTTGTGTTGACAGTAGATACCTCTGACTTTGGTGTCGTTGGAATGTAGCATTTCTTCTTACAAAGGTAAGAAGAGACACATGCATTGATTGACTCACGTTTGCCTCTGGCACCGACCCCAACTGCTATGTGGCAGCTTGCTCCTGTATTGCTCACCATGAGCAAATGCAGTTCACAGGCTGAAAAAGATTCCCTACCCCTGTCCTATATGTGCCGAACTAAGAAAATATGGCAATAAAAAATTATTATTTATTGAATTTATATACCACCCTATACTGTGAGGTCTAAGGGTGGTTCACAGAATAAAATCAAAATATAAAACCACAAAATACATCATCATCATAACAAAAAAACCCAATAACCTCCCCCCCACAAAAAAACACCAACCACAACATTTTAGAAGGGTATAGGAGTTACCCCTTTGCCCTACTAGTTACTCAGGTCCAGTATGGTAAAATTACACAATAAATATCACACTCTGAACAGTCCAACCACTTCCTTAACTCAAGATTTTATTTTCTTCCTGTGAAAGAATATTTCAGGAGCTGGGTAAATACATGTTTTTGATGCACATATCCATCATAAGGGCAACATGACTCCAGCAAAAGTATCTGCTTTCAAGGGGATTTGCATGCTCATCAAATACTGAACTGAGTCTAGACTAGCCTGAGGATAACTGCCCCCTAACCTCCCTGCGGAGACAAGGAAAGACAAGACGGAAGGAGAATAGTTTCTGACAGAAATCAAATCCTGGTTACTGCACTTCTGGGAAAACTAAAGACAAGAAGAAGAAGAAATAAAGCAGAGGGAAAGGGAATTAAATTGTTTCTTTAGAGCTCATTGAACAGAATACCTTGTCAAAGGGCTGGAAAGAGAAGACAACTTTCAAATAAACAGAAAAACAAAGACCAGCTAAAAAGTACAGTGGTGTAAAACAGTATTAGGAAGGCTTTTTTTAAAATTAAAAAAGGACAATCAAGAAATACGTTCTTTTAAAAAGAAAGCTGAGAAAGAGAAGGAACAACATGTTTGAAAAACAAAATTATATCCCCTCAAAGGAAATAATTAGCTATCTGAATTTCCTGCTTCTTTGCAATGATGTCACACTGACAAATCTCATACACATTCAAAATTATGTTTTCACATTCCCGTAGGGTGATGTCAGCCAACTAACTCTGAAAAATACATTTTTCCATTTATTTAGATGATGGTGATTCCTTTTCAGATATTATCAGGCTAAATGAACTCAGGGGGAATAGGGAGTGACATTGTCCTGGCAAGCCTGCTCTTCCAACAGGTGCACATGAATCATTGGAACATGTTAGAACGTACACTTGAAGGTGCTAATGCTCATGCATAGGGAGGGCGTATGCTGCCAGGATGATGCCCCCACCCCATAATGTGTGTTCATGATGTGTACATCTGAAAAAAGAGCTGGAACAGGATCATAAACAAATATACATCACGCTGCTGTGACGTTATGTTTTGTACCACATGCTGGTTTTCATTAGTTGCAGCTCATAGTTAGTGAGGAGAAAGTTTCACCACGATCCCAGTTCAAATACCATGCTGTAAGGATAAATCTAACTAAATCTTTAAGGGCACCTCCCATATCTAACTTAGGAGGCTAGGCCCAAGCAGGAGGCAGGTCCAGATACAGAGTGATAAAGTAGCTAAAGAAGGTCTGTTATTTCTAATTCAACTCCTCTCATTAATCAGATAAGACTGTAGAAAACCTTGGTTGGGTTCAGTCGGCGCAGTGCAGAATCGAAAAGAAACATGGAGCTAGCCCACTTCCTGGAAGTCAGAGTGAACCAGGCCATTCCTGAGGCAGTCGCCTCACCTTGCCTCACAGGTACGCCGGCCCTGGTAACATTTATTAAGCCATTTACTCACTTCAAAATCTGGTAAAACAGCCCTGCTGTGGATTTTTTTTTTAGGGGGTGGTTCTTACAGCTTTTTCTGTTGCTTGGGGCCCTGGACTTCTGCCCTAAATTCATACCCTGATGGAACCACTGGATCCAGACTGGGGTCAGTATGTCCTTCTAAAGACTGTAGAGCAGTCTGAATCACTTTCCTGTTATCTAGTTTTTATTCAGATGCCCCTGGAAGATATTTAAAACATTCCCCAAAGCTTGAACATTCCAGAATATATATTCAGTATCACTAAGAGGTTAACAATATAAATTTGCCACTCTAAGTGATGACAGGTAATAGAAACACTTTGAGGAAAGCAAATATTGCTACTACAAATATATATATTTATTCTGGGTTTACAGTCCTTAGCCTTTCATGCTTTCAAGCTTGTGATTCCTGTGCTGGATCGTCATGTGACATTTGCCACTCAATCCTAAATATTTGCACTGGCATATCTGCCTGAAACACTGGCATAGCATCCCTGCAAGTCTGTCATATTTTATAACATGTCATGTTTTGTAACTGTACCCTGGCATAGCTGAGAGTATGCCCTCCATCCTAGGTATTTCTTTGCTGGTGCAGCAAGTCTTAGGATCAAACTGTTAATTCAATACAAGGAAATTAAGTTGAGAGATGCTAGATTCCACTTCAGGCAGCAGTAAAACCTTTGCTGAAATTCTCCATGCAAATGACATATAACCTTATAGTCAAGGATTCTCCCAGAGATGTTGCTAGGAACTTCAGGGAGGGGAGGCAAGGGCCCATAGACAGAAATTTGCATATGCTGGTATAGATGTATGAATGCAAATTTAGAATGTAAATGTCACAAAAAGCAAGGCAACTGATTTCCCACCCAGATGACCTCAGATAAACTCTTCAATCAATTTGTACTCCATTCCAAATCAGTTCCTCTTTACTTCATTTGCCTCAATAAATTGCCCAACAGATCTTCCTCCAAATCAATTCAATTCCCCTTCAGTCCTCCTAACTCATTATACCCAAATAATCTCTAGACAGTCAAATTAATTTATTTCTCCAAATTAATATCCCACTTGGGAAAACTTGTGACACTTAGAAAAATATTTGGGGTCCTTCATCCTTGGGCCAGCCCTTGACAATGCCCCAACTGCTTCCAAGTCAACTGGATTCATTGGGGCATATACCAGAGTCCATCACAGCTCAGGTTTCATTTATTCCAGTCAACCTTGGGGGGGGGGAATACGAAGTGGGGGGGGGGGAGTTGTAAAATTATAGCTCTCGAAATATAATAAATTTAGGCATTCATAGCTGCAGTTTTAATATAATCTGCATAATAATGTTTCTCCTTTCCTAGATAATTTGTTTTAAAAATAGTTAATGATTGATTGATTGAATTTATATCCTGCCCTATCTCCCCAAGGAACCCAGGGTGGCAAATGGATATATAATTTTAAAAAAGAGCAGAGCAGAATTCCTTCTCTCTATCCTATTCACACTAACAGACAATGTAAAGTCAGCTGCATGTATAGTAAAATGCCACTCTTTATAATATTTCCTGCTTCTTACAGCGTTAATAATTTTAATCATTTAGAATTTCTGTTCTGTTGACAGAAAACAAGACTTCATTGGATTTACTGTATCTTTATTAGATGGCAGTCCTAACTGAATCTTAATCATGTATGTCTTAAGCAACAAAAATAAGGCAGTAAGTATTCTGGACAGTAATAATAATAATGTGTGTTTTAAAACTGAAATAGTGGGGACCTTGGGTGGGTTTTTTTCTTTTTACTGTTCCAGAGTGCCTTGAAACCTCTCCTCACGTCTTTAGATGTCTGCCTTTCACTCTCGCTGACTGAAATGTCTAGACATCCAAATTAAGGACTGACCAATAATCAACTGAACAAACTGATCTCTCTGCATACAAGGTCAGCATCACACACACACACACACACACACACACACACACACACAACCCGAACCTACACTAAAGCTTGAGACATTTATTTGTGCACAAAAATATTGATGTTGCTAAGTGATATGCAGTCGGGTCGCTAGCAGAAAGTCTTTGTACTTGTTTGTTTATTCTGCCTCGTCTCCCCCACATAAACAATGCAACCGTGTTGCAAGGCAGCAGGAAGTGTTTTAAGGTGAACTAGACACAGCTCCCCATTTAACAATTTTGCACGCTATTATCTTATTGCACATTTCTTCCAGAATTTACTAAATGAGGAAATACATATTGAGCCTGCAATCCTATGCACACAATAGCCCACACAATAACCGAGGAGGAAGTCCCAATGAACCTCTGAGTAGACATGGATAGGACTGCACTGCATGGATATTTGAGCCTGTCTGAAGACTTGGTCATATGAGAACACATGTATTTAAAGTAGGCTGTATCCAGAGCTACAAAGCAGGGATGCTACCTTTCAAGTGCTTTGGATTGATTTGGTGACGGTAAGAAAAGCACTGTTTCATTTGTTTATCTTAGAGATTCATGTAGTACCTTTCGAGTAAGTAAACAAATAAAAATAAATGCAGGATAGCTTAAGAAAGGCCAATAGAATAATAATAACACAATAAAAAAATTATCAGCAGATAGGAACATATCTCTGCATTGTTGACTCCGACTGGCAGTGGCTCTCAGATGGGTCTTTCTCAAATACAAGGGTCTACCCTACCTGAAATATAAAAGCCTTAAAACAAGATGGGGAACCTTTCTCAGCCTGAGGGCTGCATTAGCTTTGGGGCAAGCTTCAAGCAGCCACATGTCAGTAGTGGGTGGGCCCAGAGCAACAAATGTGATATGTACCTTCTAGATGAACCCCCCTCTGCATATGAGCAAGGAAAAAGCATCAACAGAGTTCATGGCCACATTCCAACCAGGCATGTAATGCAGGGCTGGTGAAGGATGCAGCCTGAGGAGAGAGGCTATGGCCTGGGGAGAGTCCTGAAGGCCAGATATAAAGCCCCAGGGAGATTTATTGGAGTCCTCAGGCCCATCTCTACATTAAAATATTTGAAAAGATACTAGCACCAGATACAAAAAGGCCTGATCAAATTGAAAGGTTCGGAAATGGACTGTCAGCCAGCTTTAGCCTTGAATTTTGAATACAGGGGCACTGATCTGTTGTATAGGGTTCTTGTAGGTACAAAGCAAAGCACAAGAGATTCAACAAGGGCATCTCTTCTAGCACCGAAATGTAGCATTGGGGAAAAGTTGCACCTGGCTCTCAAGCTTTAGGAAGATACAGAGACAACCTTAATCCCAACACTGTACCCCTATGCAGCCAAAGCCAAGGGGAAGGGCCAGAGGGCCCGATTCTGAACCCCCTAGGTACTTTGCCCATGAACCACACTCCATCAAGCATCATGTTGCAAAGAGTGTGCAAAGAGCAGTGAAATCAAGAAGCGCCCACATAGTCACATCCCGTCCTTTCCATTCTAATCTGTTGTGGTCCAGAGAGTATTTTATACTTCATGCTTGTCACTCACAGCAGCACCATTCCACATTTCCTGACATCTAGGAACATGACAGCTGCTTTCTTGTCTAGTGATGAGTTAGTTTCAAGTTAGCAAAAATCAGTGTCATTTATTTATTTTGACTGGGACGGGTCCCCAAGGTGGTTCACAATACTGTAATTTATATCTAAAACATTAACTTCAAAATTAAGGCATTTCATATAAGCAAAAAACAATTTTATTACAGATACAGGCAAAAGGAATGATATAGTCCCTGGCTGACTCAGACAAAGCCAAATAGAAACTATAAAAGGAGATTGCCGATATTCATGTATCAAGTCAGCTCCTTTATAACGATATCCATCAACATCTGTATGCACAATCCTGCTGCATGGTGAACCCCTTCTTAATGGTGAATTGGAAGCCTACCTTTCAGCAAGCTCCTTGTGTATATTGGATGCTGAGATTGCAGCAATTATGTTTACACAACCTATACTGTGTAAAATTTACAGATCTACAAAGAGTATGAACAATGGGGATTGGAGATGGAGGGGAAATCCACACTGAATAAATTAGCTGACCCATCATTAAAAACTATGAATACCACCAGAATAAATATGAAGTGTGCATTTTCCAAAGGCTACAGGTCAATCAGAATTAATACATCATTTACGTAAAGAGATGCCAAGATAAAGCAATACTTAAACACAAAGGATTTTACAGAGGGTTTACCTAGCATTTTTGTTTGATCTATATGTTCTATCATCAACAGAAACCCACAGTATTCATAATTTCTTTGTGATGTCAGGACTTGACTACAAGAATTCTCAATAAAACAGAAATTGTATGTCAAAGGTGACATAATAATTGGACAGATTTGTGTCTCCTATTTTTTCTTCGCATCACTCTTCTGTGGTTCCATAATCTCATGCCGAATCTCCCCCCTCTCCACCCAATGGCACAATACAACAACACCTGCTAGACAGTGAGACTTCAAGGCCTACAAATATGGCCCCTTTTGAATGGGAAAAGCTAAGTTTTAGTCCATTTATTAACTCATCCTACCCTAAGCACTTGAAATTGTTGAAACAAAATACATCCACAGTTCCATATGTTACCAAGCCAACTCAATGCGTTATAAAGTCTTAAATGGCTTGGAATCCAGATACTTGAAGGAGTGCCTTTCCCAATAGCAACCAGTCCATGTATTAAAATCTGTAGGGGAGGATCTCTGTGCGGTCCTGTCAACAGGTGAAACTCACTGAAATAGTAAGCAGTATATAAAAGGCTTTCAAATAAATAAATAAATGTGTGGTAATAAGAGACTTCCTGGTGGTGGGGTCCTTGGCTGTGGAACAGTTTCCTTTATGAGATACAATTTGTGTCATTGATGTTTGGCCTCTGAAACCAACTAAACATTTTTTTGTTCACTTAAGACTTTTGCTGGGAGCTGATCTGATGTTGCTTGTAAACTGTTTTGAATCTGCTGTGTTCTCTGTGTTCTTATTAGCTTAATTTTCTTACGGTGTTTTACTATTTTGTAACCTGTCCTAAGATCATGAAAGGAAGACAGGCAGCATATAAATGCAAACACTAAACAAACACAGCATGGTAACCTACTAGGGTCAACCCTTTTTTGTCCAGCAAGGGGGGCGGGGGAAGCCACAATAAGGTAAGAAATGCAGCATTCATTTCCTAGAAAGCAATTCCAGGAAACAGTTTTATTAAAAGGAATAAAAGATAGTGCAGTGTGTGTCAAAAGTTATAATAGTACAACAGTGGCAAGATATCCGACAATCTGTTTTTTTAAAATCTAACAATTGGAAGACTGTTGACATTTGTAGCTCAGATCTAAACATTTGTGTCACCATATTGTTGCACAATACTGCTATAGCATTCCAACAAGGCTGGTTTAATTTAATGCAATAACCATGTGCTGTGTCTGGTTGTGTTAACAGAGAGCCCCTAGAGACAAGCTTTTGCTCATAAGTAGGGGCTCCACTGATGATGATGGTGACTCCAGTTATTCAGTTGTCCCAAATGCACGGAGCGCGTCCTCATGAGCAGCAGCACACACATTGGACTTTCCACTCACACCACACATTTGTTACTGAAGGCAAAAGGTGGGACCTTGCGGTCGGGTGAATGGGGTAATATTCTAGTGAATTCCATCTAGCTTTAAGTAGAGATTTGCCAATACGTGGGGCTAGAATTAAGTCCAAAAGAGCCATGCAGGAAGGAAACATGACAAAAACGACTAAGTTCTACGAATAAGTGTATCTCTCCAAATCTAATGAGAACTAATCACTGTAACCAGCAGCACCCCGTCAGAATATTCCCACCTCATTACAAGCTGATCATGTATTTATTTATAACTTTGTGTCTCAGAAGGAGTTCTAATTATATTTTATAGAGCTCCTGCAGTAAAGTAAACACATTCTTGATGTAGATTTTTACACCTAACTTTATACCATATGGGCATTTTGTAATATGGTAGCTTTAAAAAAAAACGAAGTCCACTAAACCGAAGGTAATTGGTGCAGTCAAATTATTTAGAATATTTGAGAAACTTTATTCCTATGATCATTTTCCAAAAGGAAGAAATGAAAATAAGCCAGCTCAGAACTCATGTCACATTTCATCCCTACAAGATAGAAAAAAATAAGAACTCCCAAAACACTAAAACCTGATCAAGCAATGTTTACAATGTGCTACAGAAATTTAAAGGACCAGTATTAATTGTTAAGTTCCAAACAGCAACCCTATTCACTCATTGGCGGACTACTGTCTCAGCAACCCCACTGTCTATTTGGGACTTTACAAATAATTAGTAGGAAATTCAAATAGTCACCATATTCATTGACCTTTAATTCATTCTTGTACTGTTCTGTCTCACTTAAAATCTGCTCCACGGCAATTATCATCTGCTGCCCTTGTCTGAATCTTCCTTTCTGCTCCACTTCAGCCTTTAGTTTCGACATCTCTAAAACATGTATTCCTGAGCACTGACTTGAAGTGTCATTTAACATTAAATTTACCTCCTTATTCCACAAGTCCTGTAAAAATATAGCAAAACTGTATAAAATATTAATGCTGATTCTATCTTCTTTCCTTCTAGGAAATACATACTGGAGGGGGGGTATAATTTGCATGTTTGTCTCATCCATGAAGTTTAGACAAGTGGGATTATAAGGATTCCAGCAAGTGTCAAAGGTGCAAAAATGTATCCTGTAGGGTGATGTAAAAATTTGCCTCTGAGACCCTGTCTCTACTCTAATGAGGAACAAGCTCATGTTGGTCCAGAAGAGCTGGGCCAGAAACTAACAAGTTGACCGAAGTAGAATACTCTACAGCATTCATAACTCTTTATTCTTTCAATCAGAAAAGCTCTAATATCATTTCTTATTATTCTCCTCCAAGTACCTTGTGAATGCACTCCACTTCCAGACAAATGTCCCAAGAGTTATGAATGCTGTGGGGGACTCAATTTACAAATGGAACACGCTCAACAGGAAGCAAAATATGTACTGCTTCCAAGGCAAAGTTCACAAACCAAAACACCTACTTCCGGGTTTGCAGCGTTCTTAATCCAAGTTGTTCATAAACTAAGCTGTTCTTACACCAAGGTACCACTGTAGCTACATTTCTACCGGTAGGATGGGGGGGGGGCATGGGTGTAGCCAGGATTTTTGTTGGGGGGGCAGAACCTCAGACTTGTATTGATTTGTATTTTTACTTATTGGGGGGAGCTGCCACCCTTCCTATGCTCATGGGGGGCACAGGAAGGAAACAAGGTCAAAAAGGATCTACAGCTGGAAAAAGGTTGGAAAACACTGCTCTGTACCTTGCTACTGAAGCATAAGTCCCATATGTAACTAATGGCAGAAAAATGTCCTTGTGTATGCTTGCCTTAATCTAATAGAAATCAATGGCAAGACTCCCATTTATTTTAATGGATCAGCATTACAGCCCATGACATAGTGCTATGAGCACTATGGAAACTTTATATATCCATAAAATGTTATTGCCTATTGAATGTGGTGTGCTTAGGAAATAACTTTCATTTTAATACATATCCTACTTTTATATACGTCCCACTAAAAGTGCAAAATTTAAAGAAAATATATATGAAAACGAGCTGTAGCGCAGTGGCACAGCACATGGTTTGCATGCAGAAGGTTTCACATTCCATCTCCAGCATCTGCAGGTAGGGCTGGGAAAGACTCTCTCTCAATCTCTGGAGAGCTGGCTGTCAATCAATGTAGATAACACTGAGTTAGATGGATCAATGACCTGACTCTGTACAAAGCAAGCTCCTATTTTCCTAACTGATTAATATACCTAAGTTCCTATAGGTTTGCACATTTTAAATATCATATTCATTTGCACAAGGCACAGACAGAGTTAATCTAGGGAAGAATATTAAATCAAGTATTACCAAGGCAATGCTGTCAAAAAATAGTCTTGTCTTCTTTCAGAAAATTAAGTTGTCAATTCACTGGCAGTCAAATTTTGGAAGATATAAAGAAACAGCTCACATTTTTACCTAAGTTCTTCTACGATTTTTACACTGGCCTAAAAATAAAATTGTTTGATAGGTAGAGACACACTAGGGGAGAATGCCTGGAGCTGTCTGGGACTTTTTAGAAACGAACAATGTTGTGTTTTTTTAAACGGATAGTGTGATATCTGCATTTGGACTCATCACGTCTAAAATCAGGTGAAGTCACACCAAAGTGATGTTTTAATCTGCCATCTTGATTCAAAATGGTGTCCAGCATCTAAACTTTGACAGAGCATGCCACCCCGACCTCGAGAATCCTGATGTCAAGTTTGGCAATGATATCTCAAGAGGCATCCAATCATGTAGAGAATAAACAAACAAATGGGCAGACAAACCACTTTCCAAAATATATAGTCAATTAGACTAAAAGTTACACATTGAATTCATTATGTAGTTCACAAAATACGCCACCTACTTCAGAAGGTCTCCAAGCAACTTACATTGAAAACATAACTACAGAACAAAACACACCCTTAAGAGCCATAGAAAGCTGAGCAACACACTAATAACACTACCATCTCAGTCTATCAAATGCCTGCTGGAAATAATAAGTATTTAGCTGGTGCCCAAAGGATGTCAATGAAGACTAGGAGAGCAGTCAACAGAGAGGGAGCCACAACTGAAAAGGGTGCCATGGTCAGCACCCTCTGAGCCTTTTTTCAGACAGAAGACATGGGAAAGGAGGATCTAAGGATCCAAACAGGCTCATATCGGGAGAGGCATTCCAGAAAATAGTGGGCTCCTGAGTCACAGTGAGCTTTATAGGTCAAAACCAGCATAAAGCCTTGTTTATTATAGTTCCATCCTGAACCAATAAAACGCTCTGTACTAACTGATTCAAAGAAATATGAGTGTTATAGAACACTTGAAGAAATCCTTTAAGTGTTCATATCTAAGGGAGAAGCCTGTTCTGCTCCAGGAAGTGAGAGTGATTTCCTGTTGGGAAGAGACATGCTTAAGGCAGAGAATGCTTCTAGGTATTAAAGTAAATTGAGGATGCATCAGAGCAGCAGTGTCAGGGAGGCAATTATTTGTGTCCTCCAAGATGGTGTTTGGGGTTCACAATGGAATCTGACAGACTTAGGCCACAGTACCAAGTTAGCCACAGACCAGCAGCTACTCCACACAGACTAACAATATGTGCCTTTAGCTATATAGCCGTATGGAGATTTTGATATAAGATCCCTAAATTTAGGATCCTTGGCTACTACAGTGAAATCCTAAAATAGTTCTACAATACACTCGTACCTTGGTTTTCAAACAGCTTAGTTCTCAAACATTTTGGCTCCCGAACGCCACAAACCCGAAAGTGACTGTTCCGGTTTGCGAACTATTTTTGGAAGCCAAACGTCCGGCGGGGCTTCCACAGCTTCCGACTGGCTGCAGGAGCTTCCTGCAGCCAATCAGAAGTGGCACTTTGGTTTCCGAACATTTTGAAAGTCAAACATACTTCTGGAACGGATTCCATTCGACTTCCCCAAGGTACGGCTGTAGTAACTCTACCGCACCTGAGGAGGAAGGAAGAAGGGTTGCTTTGTTCTGTTCTTTGTATTAAGGGATGCTCCCTATGGACAATGGTGCACCATCAGTTCACAAGATGGGATAAATGATACAAGCAAGTCTTTACTGTGTCTTTGACAAGTACACTGTTGCCTTGCTAGGCTCACAATCACATACACATAACTGGGGCATACCTGAAAGCTGGAATACTGAACGGAACAAAAGCAGTGAACCTTCCACTTATACTATCTGTGAGTGGACTATATTTCTCAACCAGAAGCTGATAGCCTGTAATGCCTTTCTGGTGGTTGATCCATTGTCCTTGAATCCTGGTTCCTAGGTATACCAGGACTTAGCCGCATTTTGCTGCCAAAGTTGAAAAACACATCTCCCTCCAATTCCATGCACAGAAGTGAACCACAGTGGTAGCTGAATCCTACTTTAGCAAAAGAACTCCACTGCACTTGAGGGCAGGAGTCAAGTTTGGCAAATGTACGGCACACCGTGTGCCACATACAGCACTATCCTTCAGCATCTTGCTGTCACTTCCTGCCCAATATCTGCTGGCTGAGGCAGTTCTCTCACTAATGGTAGAAGTGGCCCTGCCTATGAGGAGAGGCACTGGCCAGGTGGACAAAGATATGCTACCACTGGACTGTGCAGAATGGGAAACTGAACTTTGTAATACGTAATATGTGAGTGAGTAAAGTCCTAGCCATGCCTACTATATGCCAACCTAAATACTGGAAAAGAAGATTCGCAATTATATTCTGTTGCCAACTCCAGGCTTGTTTCTGCTGAAAGAGTTGTGACAATGAGGATTTTGAAAAGCTAACAACAGATGCAAAATTGCCAACAAGAAGATTAGTTAGGCAAGAACTGATGGCTTTCCTGGAGAATCTATGGAGGTAAGAAAAACATGCCGTGGAACTGGCAGGATACTGTTAGATTTGTTTTTGCTAACTAATGAACTAAAATGGAGAAAGGGTAGCATCAGAATTACATTTACTGAAGCTATTCAATATGGTCCCCAGTGAGGACAGAGAAATATTGAAGAGCCCTAAAGACATTATCAATAAAAGTCAGACTGCATAATGAGGTTTGCTGCTGCTATTTCATCTTAGTCTGAATTTATTTTCAAAGGATCTGATACAGTTCTTATACCCTGAAAATAGCACTCTTCTGATATCTCTGAAATTTCACTTAATACAACTACAGATATTTCAAGGGAGATAGTTACACACTCATAATGCATTTGCTTTCCAAATAAATAAATAAATAAATGACAACAATTCATGAAGCAAAAGAGACCCTCAACTAAAATTAAGGGAGAAAAATGATTTGCACTATTTATGCATTTATAAGTGTCAAAATCAGCTCTCATAAAGCTTGGCGAAAGCACAATAATACATTATTTATTTATTTAAATATTAATTTATTTATTTATTGTGCTTTTCATAAAAATACAACAATGTAATATGCAATATACGAAATCACAATAAGATCAATAAAGACAATACACATGCTGTGAGGCTAACTTGAACTCAGCTGCAGGTTCCTCTTGCACTTTCAGGAATTAAAATTTCACAGTAATAGTTCTTGCGGGCAGTTTGGGGTACATGTGTATATAAATCAGGTGGAGAGAAGGCCTACAAGTTCCTCAGTAATGTATACAAGGCCATTCTACAAGTCAACAATCCATCAGTGTCACAGAGAGTGGAAAGGAACATTGTTCCTCTGGATTCCCAATGTAATACCTGAAACAAAGCTCAGCTGATACTTAATTGAGAGTTTCTTTTGCTTCAGAGTTATCAGATAGATAGATAATAGATGATAGATAGATGATAGACAGATGATAGATAGATGATAGATTAGATAGATAGATAGATAGATAGATAGATGATACATAGATGATACATAGATAGAGATAGATGGATAGATATAGATGATAGATAGATAGATAGATAGATAGATAGATAGATAGATGATAGATAGATAGATAGACAGATAGATAGATGATAGATGATAGATGATAGATGATAGATGATAGATGATAGATAGATATAGATAGATAAATAGATAGGTAGGTAGATAGATAGACAGATAGATAGATAATGCTTTATGAGTGTGTAACTATGTCCTCTGAAGTATCTATAGCTATATTAATCAACATTTCTGAAATATCAAAAGAGTGCTATTCTCAGGCAATAAAACGACAAAATCTTTCATTTCTCTGAGACCAACACAACAGGGTGACAGTTTCTCTTGTATTATTAGTATATGGCTATTTAAAAAATAGGAAGCTGCCTTATCTTATCCTGAGCCAGCTCATTGGACTATCTAGCTCAGTACTGTCTACGCTGATTGGCTGCGGCTCCCAAGAATTTCAGACAGGTGACATAGCTAGCCATAACTGGAGACCATGGAATGCAGGAGAGCTGCCTGTCTTCAGGCAGGAGGGTCAGCCCTTTAAGAAATCCTAGTTCTTTAAAAGGGAGTGGAGCCTAGGAGAGGAGGACTGGAGGCAGAGGCTGAAACCCCTTGTTGGAGCAATTCCAAACCCCCAAGAAGCAATTTTCTCACTAGGAGCTCTCCATGGTGCTGCAACTTGTCTATCCCCAAAGGACCAGAACAAGACAAACTGACACTCTGAACTCAGGACAGGGCATCATTTTCTACATTTTCAAGGCCATTTAGTGAATCATATACTTCCAGTTAATTTCACCTGATATTCATCATGATGACATTTAGCATTTATGCAGAACACTCCACATATATTATTGTTTTGTAATCCTTACAAACAACCCTGTTGGATAGGCCACTCCTATTATCCCTATGGGGCAGGGTCATAAAAATGGCAACTTGTCAAAGGCCACCAAATGGCAGTGGTGAGATTTACAGATATCCTAACGCGTAGCTCAGTTGCTTAGTCACTGCACTACACCAGCTCAGCTTCATAGTTACATATGCTTATCCAGCTGGTAAAGGTAAAGGGTAAAGGGACCCCTGACCATTAGGTCCAGTTGTGACAGACTCTGGGGTTGCGGCGCTCATCTCGCTTTATTGGCCGAGGGAGCCGGCGTATAGCTTCTGGGTCATGTGGCCAGCATGACTAAGCCGCTTCTGGCGAACCAGAGCAGTGCACAGAAACGCTGTTTACCTTCCCGCCGGAGCGGTACCTATTTATCTACTTGCACTTTGACATGCTTTCGAACTGCTAGGTTGGCAGGAGCAACAGGAGCTCACCCCGTCGTGGGGATTCAAACCGCTGACATTGTGATCGGCAAGTCCTAGGCTCTGTGGTTTAACCCACAGCCATAATGAATTAATAAGACTAGATGAACATTAAGGAGATTCAATTACATGATTAATCAATGCTCATTTGTCTAACATTCTGTATGTATCATTTAATATTTTTATTGAAAACTATAAATGAATGTATGAGTTGGCATGAATGTATTTAATAATCCACAGTTATAACAAACATTAAAAACCAGGCCCATTGACCTCCCAAACCAAAGACGCATTTGAGAGTATGTGATCAAACAAAACGTCAGCTGTAATTCACTAAACACTTTATGTTTCCTCTTATGAACAGATCTCATATTTTGGGCAGGTGTCTTATTTCATGCCAGGTGTATTTCATGGTTTCGTTTACTGTTGCAACCACATTAGAGCAGGAAGAGAGGTAAATATCTGACCATTCCCAAAAGAAAGTGGTGTTTCCAGCACATGATTCATCCACTAAATATTAATACCACATAATACATCTAGGAGAA
This sequence comes from Podarcis filfolensis, assembly GCF_964270895.1. Lineage (NCBI taxonomy): Eukaryota > Metazoa > Chordata > Lepidosauria > Squamata > Lacertidae > Podarcis > Podarcis filfolensis. The sequence continues at coordinate 41,839,149 of NC_139603.1, forward strand.
AAACTGCTATCCATTTGTAATCCTTTACTTGCAGGTATACATATGGTTCCTCGCAATGGTGTGCCTTCATTCCAAGAAACTGCCTCTTCTCAATATTCAACCACAAATGATTACTGGGAAAAGGCAGCTCTTTCATGACATAACAGAAGCAATCACTATCCTGACTGAAGTATGTTTAGTGGTTGTACAACTGTCATGTGTAATTGAATCGTTCTTGCGACATCAGTAAGGAGGAGTGTTTGTAGCTCAGTGCTGAAGGCCTCAGGTTCAATCCCTGGTCAACTCCCTGCCCAAAACCTGGAGACACCCTTCCAGCCAATGTAGACAATTCTGAGCCAGATGTCATAACTGGTCTGCTTCAGGTAGATTCCTATGTTCCTGTCAAGACCCAGGGCCCCGACTCCCATCCTCAAGGAAAGGGTGGACATGTCAGACAGGGAGGAAAATTTGCTCTCAGAACCAGCCTTTGACATCCACAGCTTTCTAAGGAGTTCCAGAATAAGAGGAGCCTGTGATGCCAGTACCTCTCCAGCCTGAAGAGGTCCCTTAGTCTTCGTCAGACTCTGGGGACTCCACCTTGGAGAACACAGCAGTACCCACCCCCTGCCACCATAGCCAATGGCTTATAAAATAGAACAGGTCTCTTCCTTTTTTAAAAAAAATAATAGTAATACTGAGGTCTTGTGCAAGACTGATATTGAGCTGACCAGGGCTTGCGCAAGAGTGATAAAGAGGTCTTGTGCACAATTTCTGCATTAATGTTTTTAAGTCCAATGTATATACTAATATTACTTCATCAAAGGTAATCAATCCCCTACAGGTACTGTGTAGAGGCTGAGGAACCAGCTCTTTCTAACCTGGGTTGCTGAAAACCAAACATGCTTTCAGCATGCAGCAGTTGGTAGAAATAGGTGTGCTCTTACTGTTCGGGTTGCCAAAAAGAAAGTGGATGGATTTGCTCAGGTGAAAAGCAAAACAAAAGTAGGAGTCTGGTATTAGAGGCCACCAATTGAAATGTCACCACACACATGTGACCAACTCAGCCCGCCCCTAAAAAAGTTAATAAGCTTCCACATTCAACAGTGACTGCAAATGTATAACATGTATTTTTTACTTATCAGATTTTCTGCCATAAGAAAAAATATCAATTAAATGTGTGCACACACTCATATATGGTGTCACATTTTGACATAATGTGGATGCTCCAAAAAATCTTGCATGCACGAGGAGCATTATTCACAATATGCTCCCATCTGGAAACACCCTTGGTTATCTGTACTTCACACAAGGCATTAAACCTATATAAATTGTGGCTAACGATATGTACTGGCCATCACTCAAATTGCCTTTTCTACTGTTCATTGCAAATACAAGAGTATTCCTAGTGTTTCTGCAAATAGCATACATAGATTTGCTTTAATTTCAACCGGCAGCTGTTTGAAGCAGACTAATAAATAACCACAGCCAAGTCCCCTATTGAACTTCTAGAAAAGACTGTAAATATACTTAACAACCTGCTGCATAAACATAACCAGCTTTCAACCAGGATTGAATGCCTTTCAGAAAGTGTGTTAGTTATGAATGTAACTGAGAAGAGAAAAGGTTTCAGAAGATGGATTTGAAGTGCCTCTTTCTCTCTGGGAAAAGGGAAAAAAATAGGTGCACTGCTTATTACATCTCACAGACCAATCTACTTTTCTACAAATAGCAGCTCTTAAATACCTAATCGTTCTTTAAAACAACAGACTAATGAGTCTGATTCATGCAACATTCATTTATTTTTAAATAAGCCACCTCTAGAGTCTGGCATATATAAGACCAATAGTAAAGCACTCAGTCACAAAACAATTGCTTCTGTCTGGACTGTAAGTCTTCTGAAGTGCCCCCTGAAGTGCCAGGATGATGTCAAACATGCACAGGGTGGGTAGATTTGCAGCTTTCATTGAACCAGAGAATAAATGTCTCAGACCAAAAAGGATGAGGCCACTTTGAAAACAAATAAATACACTAGAATAAAAACTAGGTGGCTTACCTGTAGAAATGCAAAACTGAAAAAAAAAAAAAAACCAAAACCTATGGCACTTGAAATTGGAATAGTCTTAAATAAAGGCCATCTGCTCATCCTCAGAGGCTGTGATGTTTGGGGCAATTGATAACTGGCTCCCAGTGAATAGTTACAATTGCTTCTAGAGACCAGGTAAGAAAGATCTAGAGACACAGGAGAAACACCATGCAGGCTGTGTATGCAACTCTCTCAGGGGTGATGACATATATGATATAAAATGAGAACTTATAGCACAGCTGTGGAATGAGCAGTCTTACCACTGAACTAGCATACAAGTTACCACTTAACTGAATGCGGTGTTAAACAATTCACCACATCCCTTGCAACTTTTTGTTTCTCTCTTTCTCTCTTTCTCACACCTACACCACATTGCTATCAGCTCCTTCTCCTTTGGCTATCCAAATTCAATAATAATAATAATAATAATAATAATAATAATAATAATAATTTATTATTTTTACCCTGCCCATCTGGCTGGGTTTCCCCAGCCACTCTGGGCAGCTTCCAACAAAGATTAAAAATACATTAGAATATCACACATTAAAAACCTCCCTGAACAGGGCTGCCTTCAGATGTCTTCTAAATGTTAGGTAATTGTTTATCTCTTTGACATCTGATGGGAGGGCGTTCCACAGGGTGGGCGCCACTACCAAGAAGGCCCTCTGCCTGGTTCCCTGTAGCTTTGCTTCTCGCAATGAGAGAACCGCCAGAAGGCCCTCGGCGCTGGACCAGATTCAAGGCAGGACCAGATAATCTTAGAATTTTTGGCAGGATCAAATAATCTAAGAGTTGTGCAGCTGGACTACATACACATACATGCATACACAGTGCTATTTTTCTAGAAAAAGAGGTGCTGGAACTCACCATTAAAGTCACCCTCATTCTCTTAGAATGGCAATGGCACCCACCTGAAAGGCGCCAGAACTCAGTTCCATCAAGTCCTGGCTGAAAGAAAGCCCTGCACATAGACACACATATACACATACATACATATACATAACACACACACATACCATTTTAAAGCTTTTTCCAGCTTTATAACCTCTGAGTGTTTAGGGATTTCTTATTCTTCCATTAACAGTTGCACAACATTCCTTCAAATTCAGATTAAATTTTGCCTTGCAGTGACTGAAAACTAGCATGAGTTGAATTTCTTTGAAGGCTCAGGAACCTTTCCAGGGGCAGGGAGTGTCTTAACCGGCATGCCTTAATCAGCATGATCGCCAAGCAGCAGACTGAACAGTACCAGGACATTATGGGGGGAAACCGTAGACCAGGAATGAATAGGAATATTTCATCAAAAAGGACTTTAGAGCAGAGGTGAGAAGCATGGGGCTTCCAGTTGTAGCTGGACCTATCCTATCAATCCCAGCTAGCATGGCCAATGACCAGAGTGATGGAAGTTGTAGTTCAGCAACCTCTGGAGAGCTGCAGATTCCCCAACCCTTCCACGAGAAGATGGAAATCACTGCCTAGAAAGCAGGGGGCTCTGAGTTTATTTGCCTGAAAAATGCCTTTGCAATGCTTAGAAATATCATTTGTATACGGCAGCCAAGTCATGTCTACCATGAAACTAGAAGCCGCTCAAGCAATCTTCTAAAAAGCAGGGGATATATGTAATTCAGAAGACCATTATTGTGTACAAACTTATTCAGTAAATGCAATAGGCAAAGAATCACATTTTTAAAAAAGATGTTATGGTGCCATGGTTTCCACTTCTCTCCTATGTGAAAACCATTTGAGCTTCTGATCAAATTTCAATCAAGAAGAGGTGTATTTTTTCCTGACTATTATTCAGCCACATAACTTTCGCATCCAAACTCTTTTAACAGTTAGTGAGCCTCTCCTCAAGCTGTTTTATTTCTAATTGTCCCAGAAGCTTACCCGTGATATACAAGTACTATAATCAGTGACTTTTCCTTTTCCCTTAATTAGTGATCTTGTTGCATTGTTATGTGTTTTTCCTTTTTGCTTCTTGCATTTTTAAATTTAATTTCAAAATCCCATGCTTTAAAAACAACATGGAAAAATAAAGCAGTCTGGTAGTTAACAAGGCTGAAGGTATTAATTAGACACAACATTAAACACAAATTGAAAATATTGAAGTTTAGTCCGTTTCTAAGCAGAACTGCCACCTGTGAAGGGGTTTCAAAAATGGCGCCAGATTTGCAGGCCTGGTGCCATGTTTGCACACACCCTATGAACAGCTCTTAAACTCTGGAAATTTGTTTGAAGACATTTTCTAAAACGGGGATGGGGAAACTGTGGTCCTCCAGATGTGGATAGACTCTAACTCCCATCATCCCTGATACTGATCAGGCTGGCTGGGGTTGAAGTCCAACCTGGAGGGCCAAAGGTTCCCAACCCTAGTTTTTTGTTTTGTTTTAAAAAAAACCCTATTATTTAAAATCAGAAAGTTTTGTAACCTTCATTAATATCCCACAAAATAGATTTGTAGCTTTCAGTTGGCGAATTAAGAGCCAAACCCTCATCTAATCAGTTAAATTGGCTAATTAAGTGTCTAACCTTCAATTGAATCCTAACCTTCAACTGCCCTAATCAGATATGTTAAAAGTGAATGTAAGTTGAACAATTAATGTACATGACAGCTGGCCATGGTGCATATTCACAAACTTGCTGTTATTTAAACAACTGAAACATGTACAAATCATACTTGTCATTAAAATAGTTTGAGATATTGTAACCATTTCCCAGAAATCTCTCTGCGTCTATTTAAAGGAATGAGGCTGGTCAAAGAAGAAGGCAAGCTGGAATTTCTTGCGAACTATCTCTTGAAGAAACATACTGCAAAATCTGTGAATAAAGGTATGTCTGCATAAAAAGCAATTATGTAGTGCTGGAAGTGGGAAGGAAGAATGCAAATTACTCAAACATTTAAATCAAGCCTTGCTAGACACAGCATGAAATGAAAGATGAACCGACAAAAATTAATGATTGATACCCAATTGGCCTCTCGGTATGAAACAGACGGTAGGTTTCTATATAACAGAAAACTGTTAGGACTGCCTTTCATTTTCCATTATGCATCACAGCCAAACCTTATTGAATACAATGAATCTTAAAACCAACCAATCACTCAGCTACAAAAGTTAATATTATCACATCAAGAACACCTTACTGGAGACTGGTTTCAAACCAAGCAGCACAAATTTTGTTTAAATGCATAGCTTAAAATTGAGCACAAATGTAAGTACTTCAGTGGAAAATGCAGGCATATTCAGCACCAATAAGACACAAACCACAATAGCTGAGTGTTGGAATTAGCAGCGTGGTTGAAGAAGCACCCGGGGTTATCAAAGCTATAAGTTCTAATATGGAATTGCCAGATTCCATGTAGACATATTGTTATGATCATTCTTGAGCTCCCAGAATCTTGATAAAAACATGAAAATCAAAGCAAATACTCTGCAAATGTGCAGAAAAATAAGAGCTCTGAAAGTTAGAAGCATGTGGTTTACAAGCAAAAGATTCCAGATTTGATCCCTGGCATTTCCAGGAAGTTCTGGGAAAGAACTGTTTCTGAAACTCTAAATTACCACTGCCAGTCAGTGTACACAGCACTGAACTAGGTGGACCAATGGTTAAGCTCAGTGTAAATTGGATTCCGATGTTAGTAAGAGCTGGGACAAAACATGCATTCTTCCCGTTATCCAAGAGAGAAGTTCCCACTATCAGTTGTAACTGATGTATCATGCCCTTTCACTATGTTCAAATAAGAATGGTGACTGTTCTGGGGATGGCTGCATGAAGCAAAGATAAGACCCACAGTAAGAGAGGGACAGAGTTCTGGTGGTCTCGTGAAAGTGCTAAGGACATAAGTAAGGCCTGATTTAAAACAATAGTCTAGTGACAAGAAAAGTTGTAGGAAACTCCTAAAAAGGTGAAGGGACCTGTAAGGAGCAAGAGGAGATCCAAAGAGGGTACTAGTTTGCTGGTAGATCAGCTACATGTCAACTCAATATGTAGTGGCAGTGAAAAGGGTGAAATCTATGTGAGGAATCATTGGGAAATGAACTGGGGGAGGGGGTGGCAGTATCAAAATGCCTCTGAATAAATCTATGGTGCAGGTAAATTAGCAAAACTATATCATTCTGGATGCCCTCCCTCAGAAAGGATACAGTGGAGCTCAAGAAGATTCAGAAAAGGGCAAAGAAAAAGAATGTGGCATAAGTGTTTAACACTAAACTGGATAAAGTATTAGAGCCTGCGAATATCCAACAAAATGGACTGGCAGTAGAGCCAAGACAGTCAAAACAAAATAATTCACAAAATTCATGCAATGGCCCATGTGTAAGTATGCTGAAGGACTACTAGCTTCCTCTGCACAGTGTTGCTGAATACAGATGGGAACCCAGGTGCCCAGATGTGTAGGTGCAGAGCTGTTGAGTAGGTAGCAGCAACTGGTACAACCCACTGATGTCATCACCATCACAACATTCTCAAGTAAGTCCTGGAAAAGCCAGGATCCTTCAGACACCCTGTATTATAAGTAGAAGGCATATAAATTCTGAATGTTACCAACAAAACTGGGAAGAATCCTCATCAGCTTAACCTAGATCCTCAGTGTGGTAGTCAACTACATTTTACTCAGAGTAGCCCAACTGAAATTAATGAGAACAGCTAAATTAGGTCCATTAATTTCAGTGGCTCTACTCTGGGTAAAACTTAACTGACTACTACCCTAGGTTAGCTCTTTTGAGTACTTTCCCAGATGATGCTGCATAAAAAATTAATGATATCCTTATTAGGAGCTACAGAGCTGAAATTGGCAAAAGAATGAAAATCCACAACTTTAGCAGCATGCCATTACAGCGCTTGTGACAAGGCAATTATAGAGAAATCAGCCCACCAACTCTTTCCTAGGGATTAGCCAAGCCTGATACCTATTATAGCAAATAGCATCCCTTCGCTTCTTATGCGGAAATTGGTCCTCTTACTGCGGCATCTCTTTGTAAATATGTTTCCTACTGTGAAATCTCCTTTTTGGACTTCTTAACTATGCATCTAGATAGGTAAGTAATTACCTTGTGATTGCTGTACAGTGATTTACAGAAGTAATGAATATATCAGTGTTTCTTCTTTGAGCTTAACTGTTTTTTATTCACTTTTGTTTGTTTTGCTATACATTCTGTAAAACCATAAATATATCTATCCACATATATTGAAGAAGAAGCAGTTTAAAAGACAGAACGAAAAGAAAATACTTAGAAGCCTGACAACTGGCACTGCATTTTAGCTTTTTGTTAAATTTTCTCTGTTCTGATTTCCATTCTTGTTCCTTAATGGCTATTAAAATCATGCTTCGTTTTGCCAATAATGTCTATAGTCCCCCACTTCCAGTATAGATTACGCATTGAACCTGCATTTCCATGTATTTCACTGGCATTTGAAAGAGGGTAAGTGGGGAGAAACCCCTCAGCCCACTGCCTTTCACTCTGTAGTTCTGGCTTTCAACTCTGTTCTCTCTGTTTGACTCATTAATATAAAGAATGGTTCTTCCCAAGGCAACATGAGAGATTTCCTCATAAAAGCATGCATTATTTACTTCAGCTTTGTGATCTCGACTTTGAAGGAGCCAAACTTCCTAGAGGGTTTTTCGGAAGTACTGTACCATGTAGAACTTGTCTTTTTGGCTGTCAGTTTTTCAATGTGTACGGTGTCATTTTTCACATCTGAATGGACAACTCACCCACCCGCTTGAAATACAGCAGCACAACCAGGTAGATTGTGCAGCTATTTTGTTTGTCCATTTGTTTTTAAATGCAACCGCTGCTTTTTCATTATCGGGCAAAAGTCTCCCTGAAGTGTATAAAAGGAAGGAACATGAAATAATTAAAAACTGTGGGCAATTCTTCCTGAAAGGTCACTGCAGCTGCAGTGCAGGCAGCTGGCCAGATGTCACTACAGGAGACTTCTGAAGAGAGGCAAAAATGTTCTTGGCATGTTGACAAGAGAGGGCAGGCACTTCTCTGTTGCCCTGGAGGGCTGGACTAGATCTTATGGGCTTAAGTTACAGGAGGGGGGATTTCAGTGGAACACCAGTTGAAACCTCTTAATAGTTAAGAGCAATTTGACAATGAAACTAATAACCAGGAGCAGGGGCTTTCTCTTACTGGAGGGCTTCAAGCAGAGAGTGCACTGCCATTTGTCAAGGATGCTGTAGCCCTGCTTCAATTTTATGCCATCAAGCAAAGCATTGGACCAGATGACTTACAAGGACTAGATGGCCTCCAACTCTATGATTCTGTGATATTTCCTATATCTATGAAGCTACTCTTCTTTTCTGAATCAAATCTTTTCTATCACTTTAGCAATGTGATAAATTTCAGGCACTCGTAATAAAATTGCTATACAGTATTGCAGTTGCTATTCTGACAGTAGACAAGATGGCTTTGCTTATTAAGGCCAGAGTAGGATTTAGGAGACCAGGACATCTTCCAGGCCCAGGGTTAGATTCCTACAATAGCAGGATACCACATGTCAACTGAAACAATGGGAAGGTTATGAGGTTAGAGGCAAAGTTAGCCTCTAAAAAGCCATGTTTGTCATATTCCAAATTAGAGCATCACAGTTTAGCAGTTGAGATGTTGACCAGCATTATAACATCTCAGTCAGATTATACAAGGATGATGTGGAAGAGGAATTCTCCACTTTTCTTCAAAACAAGTGCTTAGAAGTGAGGATAGAAAAAGCCAACAGTATGTAAATGTGCTGAGAGTAGTTTGAGAGAGGTTTTGGTTCCAATGGTCCTTTATTGGTATGTAGCTTCTATATATAATATTGCTTGGGTCCAGTGGTAGATTAGGGTTATGTTTGATCATAGAGTTATACTTGATCATAACCTGTTTGATAGACTAATGGAACTCACGCCCTGGCCTGAAAAATGGAGGGGTATAAATATAACAAATGGATAACTGAATATGATTATTAATATGTTCAATTTCCTGTCCTCAAAATACAGATTTCAAAACAAACAGTTAATTTACTGCATAACATATGCAAGAATGAGGATTAGATGTGAGTTGTGGTAATTTCCTAGCTCTTTGTAACCTTTTGCACTTGGCTCAAAATATTTAATACCAACACACCTTTATTTGGGAAGACTTTATTTCTCAAATATATAATACAAGTTCCTAGCACTGGCTCACATGAATGCCTTGGAGAGCTACTAAAATCTTAAAAGTTGCAAAGCAGCCATTAAAGTAAATACAGAAATACACCCACAAAGATATTTTACATAGTTCCATTCGATTCACTTTTAATACTACCATTAAAAACCCACAGGAAATTAAATCACCAAATTCTATACTAGATCAACATTTAGGTCATGACAGCAGTTTGCAAAAGCAAAAACTTGAAAGCCAATGTTGAAATTCTTTCCTTAACTTACATCACTGTCATTAGTATTTTTACAGCATAATATATATATAAAACACACAAAATATATATTAAATAGGAGTTGAGGGAGAATGCTTGTACCTCAGGAAGAATTTATTATAGAATACAGGCTTAATTATTTGGAATCCAATTTGCAAAATCATGGCAATGAGTTAATGTTAGATATAGAGAAATCCAAACTTCTGAAAGTTCAGAAACACACAGTAAAGTGTATCAAAACACTCTCACTTCTCCACATTTGAGACTCCACCAAAAAATAAGAAGCAATTTAAAAACACACACATGCGCACACACATGCCCAATCCAATTTGAAAAACAGCAAATAACAAAATACATATACTAATAATTAGTCTTGTCTGACTTGTACATAATTGGTTTACATAGGAAATGCATGGGTTGTTTTTTAGATTTCTATCAAATCAACAATATTAAATCTTGAACCTCTTCTGTAAATAACTGGAGTGTATCAAATAAACACTCACAGAAGCCCCCATCCCTTTTTAAAGCTTTTCCCTTGAGCAAATGTAGTGAACCTGTGGCCCTTCATATGTTGTTTCTAACCTCCATCAACCTTACAGTAGATCATATAGCCAATAGTCAGGAATGATGGGAGTTGAATAACTGCAGCAACATCTGGAGAACCACAGGTTCCCGACACCTGGACTAGATGAAGCAGCTGTAGTCAGGGAACAAAGAGAAACTGAACTGGCTCTTCCCTTTGCAGTAAGGCTTCTCCAGATTTATCCATTGCATCTGGATAGGTCTCAGGCTACTGGTGCTAGTTGAGGATTAGTGCCATGGCAGCTGTAAGTTGGTAATCATTCCCATTACTTCACATCACAAGAATTTTTTTAAAGAAAATGTATAAACTGCTTGCTTAAAAAATTTTTCCAAGAGGCGTACGAGTCCAATTACATATAAAACCACGAGTAAAATACACAAACCAATTGAAAACAAATATATATAGACCGAACATTAAAGGCAAAGATAAAATCATTGTAAAACTTAAAATAGATGTAACTAAATCATGTGTCTGAATAGGCTTGCTGAAACAGAAAAGTTCTCAGCAGGCACCTAAAACAGTATGGTGAAGGTGCCTGTCTAATCTCCACAGGCATGCAGCTAGACAGGCAAAAATAATAATCAGGACATAACCACAGGGAGTCCTGTATGAAACACAGCTGTACTGTAAGGGTAGGAAAAGTAATCTGTAGTGTTCACAGATGATGGTAGTGTCATCATGGGAGGCTCCTTCTCCTTACAAAGGGATTTGTGCTATTAAATGGGCAGAGGGGCCATACTACTGTTAGTATATCTATCCTCCATTGCTAAGTGTGTGATTGTCACATCACATGTCCATGTTTACTTTCTAGGCTTGGAAAAGCCTGAGAGCGGAAGTTAGCCTTATCTCTTCCGCTTTTTGTGTTTTTGTATTTTTTACTTTCTGTTCTCTCGCGGAGCTAGAGTAAGAGAACGCCATGATCATTTGTCCTGTATATATTGCTGAATAAAAGCTTAGAATGAGCAGGCAATTCTCCACTTTGTTTCTGCTAAATCTCTGCTGAGTGAGTGTGCACATAGACATCTGTTGCGTGTCACTGGAGCATGTGGGACTGATGAGTTATAGACGTCCCAGAGCTATGCAGCATCAGGAGGATGCCCGGAGAGGTTTCATCTCATCCCGGGGGCTGCGTGGACCCCCAGAGGTGTATCCTGACACCCATCCCTGATGTTGCAGATCTTCTCCCAACTTCTCCTCTGAAGTCTGTGCGTGAGCTGTGGCTGTCTGCTGTGCAGGGAGGAAGTGTGCAAATGCCTAGTGTGTGGAGGCAGCATTGGGGCCTGGGGCAGCCTTGTAAGATCAGGAGAAGGGTCAGCAAAACAGCCCCTCTGCTTCATTCAATACATGGACCCCAAAATATGACAGAAGAGCCAAACGTTATGGAAAGTAATAGGACGTCCACCTCATAAAGAAGAAGGTGCCTGTTTGGATCTGCCCTTATGCATACGTTAACAACAGTATATTCCCTGCGTATTTTACTATTTGGTATGCAATTTCTGTACAAGGACTTTCAACCTTGTAAATTACTAAACTCTGTTCTGCATCAGGGGATACAGAACACGAAGGGAGCCTGTCAAATGCCAAAGCTACTCATGAAAGGTTCATCTTGACATGCAATTTTTGAGGGTATTAAAAAAAAAAAACCCCAACGTCACTTGCAGTGCATAATATAAGAACAGACTTTCCTTGGCTAAAGACTTTCCACTTCAAAGGGGGAGGGGGGGAGAAAACCAAGGATTAGATATCGCACATACTACAAGGTGAGAGACGAACACAAACGCACTCATTTTTCAGTAACACTGAATTTCACAGAATGCTTGGGTGACTAAATAACATTCAGCAACCTTCACATTTCTTCCTAATTCAGCTGCTAAGAACAGACTAAGCGAAGAGAAAAACAATCATTAGAAAAATAAAAGTAGCAAGTTGTTGATTGATTTATATTCAGAATTATAGATGAAAACAGGGCAGCCAAGAAAAATGTGCACTGTATTTTGAAAGCAGTCCTTGATTCTCTGCATGGGAAATCGAATGGAAAGTTGCTTCCAAAAGTATGCAATTCATTGTGCAATCCTATACATGTCTACTCAAAGTAAGGCAAGCTGAGTTCACTGAGGCTTACTCCTAGATAAGAGGTATAAGATTGCAGCCTACATCAATATGAAGCATATCAAACATTTGTTTTGAACTAAATTGTTTTCAACTGTAGTATTGAAAAACAATTATATATGTCAATCAATATTGCGATTTCATTTAAAACAAACCAAATAAATGCCTCTAGCTTAGGGGAAGGGGAGAGAGCATCATTCTCTCTTTCATCCATCAGATAAACAATACCTCTCAATTTGATAATCTGGGCAACATACCAGACTTTGTTTCTCAGAAACTTAATGCTCTTAGCTATTGTTAATGAAGTTGTGATTCAGCTCAAGCAAGCATGCTGGTGTGTAGTGAGAAAACCATGGGCCATGGTTCCTCATCCGCTGCTGCAGCTGTTATGCTACCAGGAACTAAGCCATGGCTTGGCTTAGCACTACATCCAAACCTGAATTTATGGTTTGGCTCACTCCAAACAAACCACAACCATTTGTTCTTGGTTTACCACTATTTTAGGGGTCTAAGGGTACACCATCCTTAGTAATTATTTTATGCTTCAAACCTAGACACATTTATTTGGAAATAAGTCCCACTGAACTCCATGGGACTTGCTTCTGAGTAGACATGCATAGATTTGAGCTGTTAATCTCTTTTTTTACTATTTTAAGACAGTATCCCTGATATAATTTTATTATTTTTCATTATTACTACTTACATACTATCTTTCCTCCATGGGGTTCAATGTGGTGTGCATAACTTCCCCCCTCTCCATTTTATCTTCACAACAAGCCTGTGTAGTAAGTTAGGCTCAAAGACTGTCCAAGGCCCCCCAGTGGGCTTCATGGCTGAGTGAGGATTTGAATCCTGATTTTTCAAGGTCCTAATCAAACCATCTGAATACTAGATCATACTGATTTTGAGCATGTTGACCAAATACAAAGAAAATTGGCTACACATGACTAACACCAGTGCTTGAACCAGTAGTCCTGAAAAGCGAGATGAGCGCCGCACCCCACAGTCGCCTTTGACTGGACTTAACCGTCCAAGGGTCTTTACCTTTACCTTTTATAGCCTTGTTCATTTTTCAGATGTCAAATACCAGTTACACACGATGACCCTCCCTGATACAAGTGGAATTGGTGGCATCCTCCCCACCTCCACAAAAGTTTTCATATGGAGAAATCATATTATTGAATATTTATCTCAATTTGTATAAACAGATAAATCCTCAAGCTTTAGTGGTATAATTCTGTTGCTGAGCAGAATCCCTGCCAGTTTGCTGTGACCAGGCAGGAGAGGAAGACCGTTCCCCTTTCTACCTTGGCTAGAACAAAAGTCAATGGAAGGAATGAACTATACCCAATTCTCACTTTTTTGGATGTACAGGAACACAGAGGACTATGGGGATTTTTGACTACCCCTGATGTGCCCTGTTTTGGCCTCCATTGCCAATGGAACACCATCAAAGGGACATCTATATTAACAGTGTTTACTTCCTGAGGTGTAAGTGACATTTGGCCAGCAGGCCTCCTACTGGCAGAGTGAAGGTTACACTGCTTCTGATGGACCCTCAGCCAACTTTTGGCCATCTTTAGAATTGCTCCCTTGATTCATTTGGAAAAAAGGTTTCCCAGCATTCATTCCCAAAATGAGACACCCACAGTGACTAATACTCATAACAAAAACAGCCAAGAAAGAAACAATCAAACTAAAATCATTTCCAGAAATGATCGCTTCTTTCATTACACTACACTGATAAAGTGCTGATAGTTTAGCCATTTAACTCTTACAAAAGACTGTTCAAATTCAAAGGCTGCATTCGGATATAATGTTAAAGAGTGGTCTGGCATTATGAGAAAACACTGGTAGTGTTCCCATGTTATGATAAACCATATTTAATAGTTTAGCTGGAGCTAAGGGATCTCGGATCTCACCACTAAGCACCGCTGTGCTAAGACTGTAGATAAGCTTCTGTCTGCCCTTTGACAGTAAAAGGCAGCAGGCAGAGGCTTATCTCTGATATTAGCACAGTGGTCCCACAGAGAGAAATGCTGACTTTTACAATCAAAGAGCAGTCAGCATTTTCACCCATCCCCAACCCTGAGCTGTTCTTTAACAAATAACTTATGTCCCAATAACTCAGTTTAATTTAATGCAGTTTAATCATTTACAAAGACTGTTTTACATAATGAAAAATAATGTTATGATGGGAGGAGATTAATATTATGTAATTGGAGCAAAGACTGTTTTAAAATTATTGTTGGTCAAACTTAACCTGAAAAATGAGACTTACATTAGAATGCACAGCTAATCTCTTGTACTGGTGTTATCAAACATGGCTAGAAGTTCTATACCTGAGATGAGAGAAGACATTCTTGCTAGGTGTTTCTATGAAGCCCAATTTTCTCTGAAACCTGTTCATTAATCTGCATCATTCATTCTACCTACTTTAGTATTGACAGCTTTTGTAGCATTTTTAAAGGACCTTACTTAAGTGCCGTAAAGTTTAAAGCAGAAATAACCATTCAACATCAGTGACAACTGTGACATCAATTCTCCTTTGGCGAGACTGCATTTATTCATAATTGAGGTTGTCCAAGTAATTATCCCCCAACTGTTGTCCTTGGATAAAAGCAATCTGATGTTGTCAGGTATGATATTCAACTTATTTGCCAACAATCTTAGCAGCCTTGATAGAAACAGTGCTAACTTTTCTTTAAAGCCTGTCAAACCTTTCTCTAACAGCACAATCCTACGCACTGTAAGGCTGCAATCCTATGAATTCAATGGCGATCACTCCATAATGGGCTGCGCATGTTCCAGATGCTCAGTGGCATGGCAGAAATGCCTCGCTGGGTGGAATGGAGCTGCTATGCTAGTTCACCAGCAGGTGAGCCACCAGAAGGGAAGATGGGGAAGGGCAAAGTAGTGGGGAGGTTAGTGTGGTGTAAACTTGCCTGTGAGTCAATCCAGCACTCCAGCCAGTGGATCGCACCATGCCAACCACCCTACCGCCTTGTCCCTCTCCCTCTTGGTAAGCATCAGTGTCCCAGCTTTCAGGAAGTTAACTGAGTGACTCCACCTCACCTTGTATGCCACTTTTGAACCAAAGAGATCACAATGGTGGTCCCATCTTTAAGTGCTTTAAGTGGTAATGCAACATTCCCTTTGCTCCGGTTTTGTTCCACTGTGTGAGCTGTTTCTTATAAAGTCTTAAATCATAACCTAAACGAAATCTCATACCCAGTCTCTAAAATCCATTATAAAGGTAACCTGCATTTTTACTCCTCAGACTGCTTTAAACATCAAATCTTATTGCACCAATGATAGCGTAACTGCTTCACTCTCTGACACTTCAGCACTGGGTGATTTAGATTTTCCCCCTCCTCAGCTTTTCACAGCCAAGTGTAAATTAAACACTGTTAAGTTTCCCCTGTTCAGATTCTTTTTGGAAGGGAATCCAAGGGAAATTAGGAAAAGCCCGCACCACACAAAAGAAATGCAAGCTATAGCATTTACTCTATTCTAGTATGGCATCCACACTCAGTTTTTTACCTCCTTAAAACAGGAGGGACTGCTTGTATTTCCTGAAATATCACTGCACGTTGAACAATAACAACAGTTTTCGCCCTGAAACATGAAGCATTTCCCCCTTTCTCTCCTCTTCCCTAAAGATAAGAAAGTACTGCAGCAGAAGCAGCAACACAAACATGGACAGGATCTCAGGAGGGTAGTGCCTGATTCCAGAATATTCCACATGTACCACTGTAATCTGAATGTTCAATTTAGCATTCACCATCTGAATCATGGTAACATATTCTTAATCAGACTATAAAATACTGCACAACACTTTTATGATCTCAAGAGATGCTAAAGGGCAGAACATTTAATAGTTCTGCTCCATGAAGTATAATTTCACTCTTTCCTTTCAGAGGCAGAAACTGAAGAGGTACCTGTTTGATATTTCTTTTAATTATGTTTGAACTGCTAAATCCCCTTGGACATTTGTAAAGATCTGCTAGCCATAAATATTTTATCATCCCACTAAGCAGAAAGAACTTTCAGGGCCATGTTGATCAAACATGAAATTATTCCCAAGCAAACAGAAATTTCCATGCACACAGTGGTTAATTGAGTGCCTAACCACCTAATAAGAATGTGAACACCATAATTTCTCAAAGGATTTTACTGCAGTGTTTGAAGACTAGCCTTACAGGATCCATTCTTTAAGGCTTATATACATAAATGGGTAGTACATGACATTAAAAAAACACATCCTGCATGAACAGTACTTATTATTTCTGTAGTGCATGAATGATTGCATGACCAAAAGTATATACAGGACACAAGTGGATCTACAATGTTTGGATGTTTCTGACAGGCTGCATGCATGGTGGAATGTAGGTGGGTTTCCACGAGGCAAGACACAGTGATAATAGCAAGAACCTTTATAACTGGGAAACAGGGGCAAAGCAACTGCTTATATACATTCCTGAAAGCCTGGGCCACTCCCATTCTCAACATGATTGGCTGTCTAAACTTCCAAGATGCGAATCACGACTCAGAGTTCAAGGGCCAATAGCAGAGGCCCAAATCCTGAAATGTTCTGTGACTGGACATCATGTATCGCATCAGAACACAAGAGCTCAGAATCCTTAGTTCAGACTCAAGCTCAGGCAAACACAGATCACTGAATACATAACACATGGGGTACAATGTTTTACCACTAGCAGTGTTATTATTAGCTTAACCTAATAACTGTCATTGTGAAAGACCTCTTTCATATGAATCCTTTAAATCAGGCATCCCCAAACTCGGCCCTCTAGCTGTTCTGGGACTACAACTCCCATCATCCATAGCTAACAGGACCAGTGGTCAGGGATGATAGGAATTGTAGTCCCAAAGCAGCTGGAGGGTTGAGTTTGGGGATGCCTGCTTTAAATACAATGCACAGAAAACAAATATCCCTAAATATTTTTTTCTTCATTAAACCGACTTGCATGGAATATTCTTTTTATGTAGCCTGTCTTTCTGCAACTGACCTTTAACTCTCTTGAATTTTTTTAAATATTCCAAGTACACACAAACAAAGATCCAAAACACATGAATATTTAGTAGTTTTAAAAATATATATAAATTTATTTATTTTTTTAAAAAGTGTTATTTTCTAATCTGTCAAACTGTACTATTTCCTAAAGAAACCCAGTACATCCTCAACAGCTCAGTTTTCTGGTATTTTTCTTGCCTTATTCTTCAGTCTTAAGATCTTTACCCTTGGAACCAAATTTGGGGCAACTTCACACTTTACATAGCAAGTATGTTTTCAGCATGTCTACCGGATGTCATGGGGTGAACAGATTGAGGGGGGAATCACACATTTCTGAAGGCACACAATGGACATATGCCAAGCAACCAAAATTAACTCTGTCCCAGATGCATCTCTGTGACATATTTACACCACACACACTTCCTGCCTTAAAATGTTATCATTCATCTATGGACAGAAATAACAAAAACACATAAAGCAGACCTCAGATTTGTTCAGTGGTAACTGATCCTTCAGTTGACTAAAGAGAAAATATCTTAACAAAAATCCAAATTATCTTTGGCATTTGCTAGCTTGACAGACACAATGTATGCCTGGATTCAATCCTAGGAGGTTCAGAAATCAAGAAGATGTGGACTGCTTGTACTGTGACCTCCTTAGTGTTAGCTTGGAAAAAAAACAAGGTGTCACACCCAAGAGAGATCCAGCTCTATGTCTCCATCAGCTGGAATCAGGAGAAACTGTGGAGGTGTTGGTCAACTGTCTGGAAGCAATGATGCGGGACAATAATGTGAAGCTGAATTCTGATAAGACAGAAATGCTATAGGTGGGTGGCTTCTGTGTTGAGGAATTACGTGTACAACCTGTTCTGGCAAGGGTTGTACTCTACTTAAAAAAACAGGCTTGTAGTTTGGGAGTGGTTCTTGATTCCAACCTGTCACTGAAGTATCAAGTGGCTTCTGTGACAACAGGATTTATATTGTGTTTATGGATAAAGATACAGTTTATCAGGTTTTTTATGTAAAACATGTTTTTATTGTGCTTATCTGTTGTAAACTGCTTTGAGATCTCTAGACAGTAAGCAATGTCTACGTGGAAATAAAAAATAAAATTCTCAGAATTCCCATTTCCAGAGACCCTCATGGGCAGGAAATCTCAGGAGCCAGCAATGTATTCATCTGTATGGATTGAGGAGGCACCCTGCCTGCTTCATGTGGCTCCTCCTCAGAGCTCTGAGCACTACAGCACTATATCCTGGGGTAGCAGGAAGTCCCCCAATTCATCTGGAACCTTCACTTGAGGAATATGAACAGGTTCCTCATATGGGGCACAGATTGAGACATCAACTTAACAGTGGGACTACTTAAACAGCATTCACCAGTCTAGTGCCTTCCAGATGTTTGGACTATGACTTGAGAGCTGTAGCCAAAATATCTGGAGGGTACTCGGTTGGTGAAGGCTAGGATTAGCTCTCCATTGGCTCCAGACAGTTGCTGGAACTACATTGCAAGCTTGTTGCTCTTGGGTGTCTCCACAGTGAGCTGGCCATGGTCCTGCTCTCCTGTGAATTAGACCTTTGCCAAGATTCAACAAGATCCCCTGCAAATACATCAGGAATCAAGGTCTTGCACAGGGATGGGTCATGCCATTTTTCTGCCTGAGACAAAGGGAAAATGATGCCTCTCTGCCATTCTATGTAAAAGGTGATGGGAAGACCTTAATACTAGGTAATGGGACATCATACTCAATAGCAGTAAGCTAGCTTTGATAGTGTAGTGCAGGTCGCACAGAATACATAGTTCTCTCTTCCAACAACTCCCCACCACTTAGCATCTGCCACCTGAGACAGCTGCCTCATTCAACCAAATGGTAGGGCAAGCCCTGAATTTATGGGTAATTTCCAGGCTAGTGTAGGTGCCCTTTAAACATTCTTCCAGCTGAATAGAAGTTTCTTATTGGTGAGCAGGTCCCACCCAGGCCTGCACTTAAATAAGCTAGCCACAATGTCATGGGTCTTTCCTATGCAATCAAGGATGACAGTTTCATGGGATAGACCCCATACAATCCTGCCCACAATGCAGCCTTGTAAACTAACCACCAGTAAGCAGTTTTTACACAGCTGGGACACCTAAGCATAGAGAACAATCTTGATTAGCTTTTCTAGTGAATTTGTGACGAAGTATACAACTCTTTGTTGCAGGGTTATTTCCTTTTTCCTCTCCCCCCAAAAAAGTATTTACACACTTGGTGCTTTTAGAAGTTTGGCCTTCATATTGTAGATGTGCAAGCCTTGAAGGAAATACATCTAAAAAGCAACAAGGTCAGACACAATCTAATGCAATGTTTATTGCCAGGGTTTTTCTCAGCTGGAACTCACCGGAACTCAGTTCCGGCACCTCAGTCCTGGCACCTCTCAGGTGGGCACTACTGTCATTCTAAGAATATGATGGAGGTGTTCATTGTGAGTTCCGGCACCTCTTTTTCTAGAAAAATAGCACTGAATATTGCACTGAAATTACTAAACCTTAATAAGTGCACACATCCACACACAAGAGAAATGAAAGCTGAAGAATCCTGTCAGAATCTTGATCTGCCTTCTGTCGCAATACTAAGCTAAAGATGCTCATCCCAGCCTAGCATACAAACTCATACACCAAAGGGGAGAGACAGAAAAAGCTTCAAATTCTGTTAGAACATTAGAAGCTTCCAAACTCTGATACATGTGCAACTCTTATCTTTCTTACTGTGAATGCTTTCCATGGAGCTCACATGATTTACCACTTTTTCATTCTATCAAGTCAAATAAGGAAAACAGAGAATTAATATTATGATCTTTTTTCTTTCTTTTTTAAAAGTTACTTAAGCATATTATTTATATGTGACTGGTTTTTTTCTACAAAACACAAATCTAGAGAGCTGCAGTGGTTTAGCGACAGGAGTCAGGACTCTAGTAATAATCATTGACATTTCCAAAAGTTGTTAACAGAGTGACCTTGGGGACAGTTTAGCTACCAGCCTTCTGAGTCACACTGAGGATGAAAGATCATTAGCAGAAGAGACTAACTCTAGGAAGGAGAGGAAGATTGCTGGCAGAACCAAATACCCAGCATCCCTTGCTGCTTTTTGTCTTATGTGAAGCACATGTGGAGGACTGGTCTAATCCTACAGAGTTTGTGAAGTGTTTTGAAATCCACAAAAATAGACAGCTACAGAAGTACCAGGTGGGAGAGATCTTATGGGATTTTATTTCCAATAAGAAAAGATTTGCATCCTAAGAACAAAGCTTTATCGCTGTCAGCCAATTAATTCCAACCTTCCCTGAGACTGGAAATGTCTCCTGTGCTAAAAACAAAATCTCCTTTTCATAGCAGAATCCTTCTGGTCTTTATCTTGCATTTCCTCATTAATCTAGTTTCACCTGCCTGGCGCAGATATATACAGAGGGTGAGAAGGGGGACACTCATTCCACACACACACACACATTTACTTTTCTTCCTTCTGTTCATCGTGACCTTTCCGATTTGGATCAGCATTTATACTTGCCCACCTGTCTGGCAAATCTTACCCGCAACGTGCCCTTCAAGATGAAAAACATGGTTTGATAATGCATAGTGACAAAGCTTGCAGAGATGGAGAGCAAGCAAAAGAGGGAAAGCACTAAGGGAAATCACTTCCAACCAAGATCTGCCACTGCAGAGCTAATCAGGCAGGTATTCAGTTGTTCACTCCTGCAGACTTGCTTAGCATAGAAATAGGCTGTCTGCCCAGGAAGATGAGGTAATGTCTAGCTTTAATGCCAATCTCTCTAACTGGCAGGACACATCGGGTAAATATTTCTGCTGCGGGAGACCACATTAATTTGATTCTGCTACCAATCTGATTATTGTTATTACTGTCATCAATATTAATACTTAAGTATGCATACCTCTTGAAGCATTACCATGTCTAATAGGCATACCTGCTAAGGACAAAGTCACTGGAGATAAGAAGATAACTGTGCTATATTCTGGAGCCAGGTAGGCCACACAGAGCAGCACCCTGTTGGATGAAAATCATAGCATTGGCTTTCATCATTCCATTCCTTGTCCTGAACACGGCTGAAGTCCCCCTCCCCCCCCACCTTACTTCAAGCCTTATATAAAGGCTAAGATGGAGAATCCAGCTGGGTGTTAATAACTAGAAAAGGGAGTCATGGGGGCTGCTTAAGAACAAGGCAAGGTTACAACCATGCACACAACTACCTTAAGTAACTTAACTGATAAAATCTGATTGATGAGGGATGATTATACGAGTGGCTTGACTTAAAATGAATATCAAATTATCTCAAAAGCATGTCCTGAGTACTGAGTAAATTGCATTCAGCTGCCTAAGTTTTCTTCCCTGAAAAGCTGTCCTATAGAGATAAGACAAGACTGAATATTTTCACATTTAATGCAATAGAAAGATATAAACCAAAGGGTGGGGGCACATTTTGCTCATGACAGAAGGAAGCTGGAAAGTCTTCCAAAAGTGACATTGCTGTTGAGCCATTATTGCATAAAAATATGCAAGCTTCTAGTGACAACCAGCCTCTCTCTCCTCCAAATAAAACCTAGCTACAGCCAACTTTGTTCCAGGGTCTGTTTTTTGTTCATCTGTTGTATGGTTATGCAAACTGTTTGCCATTAGCAATCTGAAATGCAAAGCTTCTTCTGACAACTGGCAATTTCCTGTACTTTTCTTTTTTTAAAAAAAGAAGTAGTAAATATGGTTTCAAAGAGGATATACTGTTGGATAAAAATGATAGCCCAGATACTGTAGTTACATACATTCCAACATTTCATAGATGAAAATAGGGATATTCATCCATATGAGTGTGTACAGCTAGGAGCAAAGGCCAGCAATGCAGCCTGGGGCAAGTTGGTGGTTCTAACATAAAGCAGACTCAAATGTGCATAAGCAGAAATTGGAAACGAAAATTGCATACAAGCAAATGACAAAAGCAATACGGCAAGCCACAACTACATAGAAAGTCAAATACATATACACATATATGCCCTATATACATTCATAATGTTTGGAGCAGGAGTAGGCAGATTCAAGTGAAGCTCAAGATCCATCAACCAGAGCAAGGTGCAAAATAATAGTTCAGGGAGGCAAACACTAAGAATTAGAGGGCTAAATTCCTCTGAGGCAGGGTGGGGAACCTGTGGTCTCCTAGTGTTGTTGGACTCCTGTTTCCATCAGCCCCAGTCAGCATGGCTAAAGGCCTTGGATGATGGGAGCTGCAGGTCAGGTCCCCTACCCCTGCTATAAGGCAGGCCTATGAGGTTTTTTTTTTCAGTACCAGAACTGTGTTCATAGTTGTACAAGGACTGTATAGCTCTGTGGCAGAGCTTTGCATGCAAAAGGTCCCAGCTGCAATCCCTGGCACCTCCAGGTAGGCCATCTGAAGTCCTGGAGAACTGTTCCCAGTCACTGAGCAAGGATGAGCTAGTGGTCTGATTAAGGATGAAACATCTTCCAATGCCCCTAAGTTTTGCAGTCCTTCTACACACACACCAAAAAAATTCTAGTTTTGTCCCAAGCTCTATTTACTTCAGTCAACTAATTTGGAGCAGAAATTATCTTTTTTTTCTTGTTAATTTTGTGTGTGGAAATATAATAAAAATTAATTGGTAAAAAATGTATTTTCACAGTTGATACTGTTCAGCAATTGGAAGGTAGAATCCCTTGCCAATCTACTACAAATTGTCCAGAGATCTAGCAGTAATAGATCTGGATCCACTTGCTGACTGTCCCTGATTCAGTGGGATACTAATACAGCTCAAAAACTGTGATAGACCACTAAATAAGAAGCCCAAGATCAGCTGGTGAATTCATAACACAACAGTATGAATAAATGATTTGAGCATATGCAGAATCCTTTCCCCTTCCTATTAAGCAACTTAAAGCTTCCTCCTTCCCCATGTACTTGGAAGAAGCAGTGCTGAAGTGTGATGGTATATCACTCATACAATTCAATGTCCCTGCACCTCTCTGTGCAGTAATTTATCCCTGGCTGTAATTTACTGGCAATGGGGTTAGAGTTTAATTTCAAAAGAAAGCACCGACCCCATTGCCAGTAAATAAATCACAGCCAGAGAACATACCCATTTTCTCTCTTCTTACACACAATGCACTTCCTGTTTTCCTTCCCCTGTCCAGCAAATCTTCATAAAAACAGGTCAGTTTTCCACAACCCTCTCCCCATTCCTCTTTTGTTATTAGCATGATCTGCTTACCTATTCTTTTCCCTCTGCCTGTGCACGCACACACACACACACAGGCCATATCAAACAAAAATCTAAACCATAGTTCAGTGTTGCACCAACAAATAGTATAGGGTTGCTTGCAATGTATGTGCTCAATGAGGCTTTTTAAGCTGGCCTCCTCTGCTCTTACTAGCTGCATGGCAGACAAAGGTTCAACAAGAGAAGGCTTTCATTGCCACATAAGCGACTCTATCAGTCGGACATCTTCCTGGCCCACAGCTGCTAGAGGTACAAGAAGTCTGACTGAGGGCTAGACATCCCTAGCCCACAAATATGCAACAACACAACCCTATGTATTTTTACTAAGAAGTAAGTCCCTCTATTCAGTGGGTCTTACTCACAAGTAATTATGCACCAGACCCTTCTAATTAATCCCTGGATCCAGCAAGTGTTGGAATTTAATCAAGGCTTGGGGTGTTACAAGGCTTGGGGTGTTGCAAGGCTTGGGTTTGGTGCGAGATGGCTAATGGGTGGAGGACCCCTCCCTCAAAAGATAAAGCCAGAGTTTAGAGAGTTAGGAATGGTGTGACCTTGGAAAGAAAGCAGCAACAACAAAAAAAGATCTTTTTGAGGTGTGCTTACTTTCCAAAAGGAAACACTAACTCTTGGTAAACGCCTGGAACCTCTGGAATCTTATACCACTCGGAAAATGAGGTATCTTTATAATATATGGTTTATTTACACATATACACAACCTGAGCCTAGGTCACAGCACTCCTAACTCCCTACTCTAAACTCTGGTTTTATATGTTGAGGGAGGGGAAGACAGCCTGTCTTGATTAGCTTTTGGCACTTGCCAGATCCAGGTTAACAAGCTTTGACTAAATTCTAACCCTTGTTGGATCCAGGAAGTAATTAGAGGGGTCTGCCACCAACAAACTCATAGCACTAACCCTCCCAGAATCAGGCATCTGCCCCCAGATGTGCAAACAAACATCAAAGTACAGATTCCCTGTAGAAAAATAACAGGCAAGTTAGCAAACACATTAGAACACACATAATCATAAATAGATAATAAAACACAATTACACTTTTAACTCAACACCAGGCTGCTCAGAGATTGGGGTGGTGTGGAAGAATACAGTTGCAGCCTCAGAGAGCAATAAACTCAATGAGAGCATTTTCTCATAGTTTTCAAGCAATCTCCTTTACTTCATTTGTATCCACCATTAAAAAAACAACAGAGATTAGCGCATGCATATAATGTGTCATCCAGATTTTCATTTTACCTTTTTAAAAAATACTGTGACAATAGCATGCTAATTAAAAACAAAGTACTGGTTACACTGTGTTCAGCCAAGAACAGTTTGGTGCAGACATTATAAAATTCTTTCCACCTGGCAATGTTTACTCACGACTTGTAAATACCTCTGTTAATCCTCTTCTTTGTGGTCTCTCTCGCACAAGAGCTCAATAATAAACTACACTGCACTTTTGTTCTGTGCAACAAGAGATAACAAAGAGGAAAAGGAATTAAGGCAACATATCCAGTGGGCAAATAATGACTCATACAGCTTTTTCCTGATGAAATGGCTACCAAAGGAGAGGTAATACGAGTGGAACCATATGACTGCATTTTACCGACATAAACCTAAGAAAGGTGGCAGGTAAGAGCTCTGGTTTCAAGGCAATGTTCTCTATAAAAATCACAACAAGGTGGGCCAATTTAATGTGGTTTAAATATTTTTTATAAATATTTAAGTCACCAGACAATAACATGCTTTCTACATGAAAAGTCGCTCTGGCACTGAAAAGAGGTATTCTTAAAAGAGGCATTATGGGTATTCCTAAAATCATAAGCTGATTACAGAACAATGAACAGCTATTTACCTTTTCATGCAATGCAGATAACTGAAGGAAACAAGTGCAATTAATGCATAATGGTTAAGATGAACAAACACAAGATCTACTTGGAATAAAAATGGGTATCAGGTTAACATGCCAAGAGGTTGAACAAATGATATGAATGGAAAATAAGCCCATTTCAGAGTTTCCTATATATGGTGCATGGATTAATTTAACTGCTAATGACTGGGTATAGACATTAGGGAATAAGCTGGCTGTTTTTATCAGTTCTTTTAAAACAACTGAATTCTGATGTAGCCACTGTTGAGAGGGAGTTTGATGGGTCACTGATTTGACCTAATGTAGCCATTTCAAATTCCACCTTCTCCCTATATAATCCATGTATAGAGCTGTCCCCACAACT
Source organism: Podarcis filfolensis (assembly GCF_964270895.1). Lineage (NCBI taxonomy): Eukaryota > Metazoa > Chordata > Lepidosauria > Squamata > Lacertidae > Podarcis > Podarcis filfolensis. Next base: position 41,864,841 of record NC_139603.1, read on the forward strand.
TGCCCACAAAGAGCCAGAGCAGCTCACAATGATGCACCAATCAAAATGGAAACAATTCCAATTGCGTCACTAATTCTGCAATTCTATGGTCCCCCATCCCAAGGGCCTCAGGAAGTGTTGTATCTCCCTCTCCAAGGACAGTGAGAGAACTCCAACCTTGGAGAAGAAGACCCACTATAGATGCCTCCTCCATACCGACACAGAAACATCACTGGTCCTTGTCCTAATGTCGTCAGAGCTCCGACATCACTAGAAGCAAAAAGGAAGCATGCCAGGGCCAAATTGAAGGCATGCTGGGGTGCAACAGGGGAATACATTGATCCAAAGGGTTAGGGTTAGCCTTCCCAGTCCTCCAAAACACTCCTGATCCAGGGATGAAACGGTGACAACTCTAGAGCTGCTTTAGTGGCTCAATGAACTTTCCTCCCATTATTCCCCAACAGTAGGGAAATTGTTAGAGAAAAATTAAAGTGGAAAGTGACAGAGGAGTGACAGAATGCTCTTCTTTCCTTACTTCCACCCTGTCCTGGGCAATGGACGTAACACTTCAACCACTTTAGGTTCTTTCTCTCTCATGTCAATGGAATTGCAGCATAAAGAGAGCACCTTACCAATGGGTAGGGAGCTTTTACTATCATACTCCATATGAATGGGATTTATTTGAGCAAAGCCATGGCAAAATCATAGAATTGTAGAGTTGGAGCGTCATCTAGTCCAACCCCCTGAAATGCAGGCATCTGCATGATGCATTCCGACCTTCATTCTATCTTTCAAACCAGTAGGTACACAAATTTCCACTGCGTAAAAGTGTTAGCAGGAAGAAGCTGTGATCAGACCATTGGCTCAGAGTGTTCAGCAGACCCTAAAGCAAATGCTTATTTCCTATGGGCCCTTTGACAGAAGCAAGCGATCCTGAAAGAACAAACAGCACTTGCAGAAATATAAGTCACGTCTCTATAAGTAGATTCTTCTAAGCAACAGAACATCTGCTTTTGAAGCAGACTATTAATTATTTCTTTCCTTGAACTTCTGTCCTTCCTTATTTGCCTTCCTGCAAAACTGTGCCTTCCTTAAAGGTTTTCTACATCTTGTGCTGTTCCACATTCATTCATCAAGAGTTAAGTTCACTAAAATAAAACATTTACAAATAAAAGTACTTACTCCCAACTTTCTGGTAGAATTGCTTCCAGCCATTACCACTTTGAAACTGTATAAGGCTACTGTGTGCTACACAGGAACATCTGCTTCCTTGTGACATGTCTGTGACATGATGACACTAATTCAGCCACATGAATTTAATTTAATCTGTGTCCAAATGGCTATTATTATTATTATTATTATTATTATTATTATTATTATCATTATTATTATTATTATTTTGGTAAGTTTATAAAGCTTCAACTCTACACCACTAATACATTAAAGTGCAATATAGCCCTAACATAATGCAACAGCGTGTTGATATCATGCTTTGGAAAGGGGCCAGCAACTCAGTCCTGAGGCTAAATGCTGCCTTTAAAGTGTCCAGCTGCAGCAGTGAAGAGGAATAAAGAAAAGGGCAAATAATAGTTATGCAAGGCCCTTATACTCTAAAAAGACTTTATAGCCCTTCCAGTGTAGACAACGAAAGTACCAAGCCTTTGGGGCTACTGAGCTAGTTCTGCCATCACCTACCATTAGGACAAGAGACTGAAGTCAGATCGCTAGAGGTTCTGCAGCAGCTGCTCCGTAACAAAAGAATATTTTAGAATTTGGAACACCATAGAAACAAGCAAGATCTTGACAACTGGGAAGCAGATTTCAGCAACTGACTATACAGAGCACAATGGTCACAGAGGCTACACAACAAGCCCTAAAGGTGATTTCCTTTCGCTTCTTATTGATGTGACCTTCTCTCTTTCATGCTTCCCAGATGCTGGAACTTTTCAAGACTGAATTCTTAAGATCATACTATTTGGTATAACTCATCCAGACAAACTAACATTCCTTCACAGCTACTAATACCATTTAGATTCACACTCACTCTTCATTTATTCTTAACAGTACTGGCAGCAGAAGAAAAAGAACAGTCAAGCTGTGTTAAAATATATTAATCCTTGTTAGCTGCTCATTATGTATCTGCATTGATAAAAGATCAGTTTGAGAAATTTTACATGCAAGGAGATATCAAGGAAACAAGTTCCCTCAAAATCAAATACAGTGGTACCTCTGGTTGCGGATGGGATCCATTCCGGAGGTCCAGTCAGATCCCGAGGTTTCCACAACCTGAGGAGCGCTTCTGCGCATGCGCGTGCGGCAAAACCTGGTAAAATACTTCTGGGTTTGCCGCGCACACATCCCAAAGTTTATGTAAACAGAGGGTTACGTAAACCGAGGTACGACTGTAAGCTTAACATCCAAGTAAATGTGTTTAGGGCCTCTTTGTCTGGATTTGAACTGTGAAGTTAGCATCTTAGTCAAAGTTAGGATTCAGAAGCAGGAAGCAGGTGCTTAAACAAGGCACAATACAAGCTGCAAGGTGCAAAATCAGATAAAATACAAAATATTGGCCATGTGTATAATAAATAGGTATATAAAGTACAAAACACTATTTCCTTCCAAGATCTTTTGCAGCAAACGGTGGCAGCAGGGGCAAATTTAAGAGCAGACAAAGAGCAAACAAGCTGTTGGCACGATTCTCACAGGGAATCGTGTTTCCTTTCCCCCCTTTCTTGTTAGATTCTTCCACATAATGAAATAGAAGATTATCAATGATCCATAAGAAGAAAAGTCGTGTGACTGCGTTCTTCTAAAGATGCAATTCTGAAACCACCAAAAGGCTCCCAATGGCTCCAAAGCATTTTCCCCCTTCACCAACAGCTTCCTCTTCATGCAATTGGACCCAGTAGAATCACAGCCACCAAACCTGAAAACAGCACCAACAAGTCCTGCCCTATCTGCAGGAAGCAGGCTACCTGCATCAGAAGAGGAGATGGACATGCGTTGGGAGGGCTGGGAAACAAGCAGCAACAGAACACTGCGTAATTGAATAAACGCTAGGCATGTGATTGGAGGATAGGACAATGCAAGCTTCTCTTGTGGGAGAAACTATTCATGTGTGAGAGATAGGGTGGGGGACACAATCTGTTTCTCAAATACATGATATATTCTGCACTAGCTAGAAAAATAAATCTTGACATCTTCATAATTAGTTCACACCCCGAAGCCATTTCAATGGATCCTTCTTGCCCATGCCCTCTACATCTCCCCACCACTAGTGTGTGCCAAATTTATAAGACTCTTGGGCTCTTGGGAAGAGAATGATTGTTGTATGGATATATGGGAAGTGTCTACAAGTCTCCTGTAGTAATAGTTGGTGCACTATGGTAGTATGCACACAGGAAGCCTCAGTCAGGCTGGCTGAGGAGGAACAAAAGAGGGCTCTCTTAAGTTCATCCCCTGTTGTTATTTCTAAAGGAATTTTGTGATGGCCTTGCATATGTTGCTAGTTACGGGGGAGTGGGGGGAGTTGCCATTTTAAGTTGTCCTTTAGGATAGGCCTACCTAGTCCTGATATTTCATAGGCAGTATCTTGTTTCACACACTGAAAAAGAAAACTAGTTAACAAGGTAAAATGACAGAGAATGCAAAGCTCACCCTTGTTACTGGAAAACTAAATCTATAATAAATATACTACAAAGCCAAAATGGGAGACAATTTATGTTTTATAGTGCCAGAGTAGAAAATTCACTGACTTTCAGGAATCATCTCTTATTCATGCTGAAGTGTTACAGAAAAACCCAGCTCCATTTCTCCACATCTTTCACCTCGATCCTCTCTCTCACATACCCAAGCTATTTATATTTTCAGTGCTAGGTCATGCTATCACTGTCATTATCATCCTCTCTTTCTCACACTATGGAATTCACATTGGGAAAACTTGTTACCAGAAATGTTAAATTTAACAAGGCAAAGGAGTCAAATTATAGTCTCTCATTACACTATTCTAAATACAAATAAACCTCTTTCACAGCTTTTAACTGCTGTAAATCACTGCAAATGCACGGAAAGTACCTGTTAAATATATATCCGTTCTCTCCACAGTTCTGGCAACCATAGACTGGCTTCCCATCATCCTAAAATGTAGACTATTATTTAAATAAATTGGGGGAGGATTGCTGGTAAGACTGAGAAGCTTTCAGTGCTGAAGCAGATTTGCCAAACTACAATTTATCACAGGCTTTTTATCCACATTCATTGTACTCTGATCTAATTTTATAGTCCAGTTCCAAACATATTACTCAAAAGTCACACTGAATTCAATGGGACTTACACCTACATAGTAAATGTCCTTAAGTCTGCAGTCCTATAGCTCAATTCCAAACATAGGATTGCAGCCTGGAAGTACTGAATTCAGTAAGACTTCTGAGTAGACATCATTTCAATGGGATTAATTCTGGGTAAATTTACTGTGGATTTCCACCTTGGTTATTTGTTTTTTAAATAAGAAAGAGCAATCTTCACATTATGATATCCTAAGTAAGAAACAAAATCATCCTAAGGGCTCATGCTGAATGGTTTATTAATTAATGGCTTTACAATACTGTTTAGCATTCAATTATTTTACAGAATAAATATGCTACAAACACCACACAATTCTGAGAGTAGAGTGAAATTAAAGGTGTACTTGTGAGCTATAATTTCAAAAGGTATAGAGAAAGAATAAGCTGCTGGATGTAGCACACAGTATGGGGAAGGGTAGTGATCTGACCACTGCTGATCAAAAGAAGTGCATGTGGAAGTTCCAGGTTCCATTCCCAGGGCTAGGAAAGACCCCAGTCTGAAACCCTGGAGAACTGATGCACGTGAGTATAGACAATACTGACATAGACAGATCATAGGTCTGACTCAGTAGAAGATAGCTTCCTATACCCCTTAATTGGACTTGAGATATGTAACTGAACTCGAAATTCTAGCTGCAACAGTAGATCTAGTAGTATAACAACAGGCCAATCCAGAGGCGTAGTACAGATGCAGCAAGAGGTGCCGTTGTCTCGGGCACTTTTTTTTTTTTTGGAGGGCATTTTGCTCCTCATGCCACCCCTGCCAGTCCCGTGCTGCTTTGCGAGTCTGATCCCACATCCCAGCCTCGCAAAGCAGAGTGGGGCTGGCAGGGCAACAGGAGGCGCAACAGGCATGCGCCCTTCCATTCCGCCTAATCAGACTGCTTGGAAGGGCTTACTGCCCTGCTGTGTCCTCTTCACGTTGCCCTTCTAGCCCCTATCCCACTTCCAACAGGCTGAAAAAGTGGAAGGGCTTGTCTGAGGCAAAACACAAATATTACAGTACTCAAGCACTCTCAGTTCTGAATGCTGCATGCTAAAATGGATTATTGTTACACCACCTGTGGAACTACAGCTGCTGCGTCGATTCCACGGAACTGACACTTCTGAAAATGCAGCAGCTTAAGGGAGAAAGTGAGAGATCTTCTTTTAAAAGAGGAGCCATAGGTGAAAACACCTTCTGGTATTCTGAAAAGGAGAAGATGGGAGATACTAAAATGGAATAAAAGAAAGAGGAACAGAAAGCAAAAGACGATGAGCCACAAAGAAAGAGGAATGATGGTAAGAAAAGTGGGAAGGAAAAGACAGGTGGTGGGTTTTGTTAAGTGTGTGCACACAAAGTAACTCGTTTGCAACCGCAACTGCTATTTTGCACATGAGCAAAGTCATATAGCTCAACAGAATTTGAAACAACGGGTCCTAGTCTAATGCTACATGCCTCATCCTAAAGAGGCCTACATTCAGGGATAAGTCAAATACTTAGTATGACAAGAGCATGCAGAGGATATAGAATGGGGGGAAAGCTGGAGATGAACATCACAAAAAACCCCTCCCAAAAAAAACTGTGCTGTGAATTTTGTTGGGAAATAAGTCTCAGGATGTCAATGTTCAACATTCAATGTCAATGTCCAACATTCAAATGTGCTATAAAATCTCCTGTATTTCACCAGAGACATTAACGAAGCTTTGCTGGGGAAAGATGAATATTGGAGATGGAAGTACAGTAGAATCAAAGAAGAGCACATTAGATGAGAGGAAGGAAATCATGTGAGAAGCAGATCTTTATCTAAAAAGGACAGAGCTAAATGCACCAACATCAATCTGCTCAGCAATTTGTAAGAAAACTGAGAACTGGGAATGTATTTTGCATTCCACCTATATTTATGAAGCCAATTCTAGGACGCCCAAATGTATAAATAAGTAGTTTATTCATTTTGCTGTGTAGCGTCTTGTGCATCCCTTGTTTTTGAAATGAAGTGTAAGCCTTTATATAATTTATTGAATGTTACACTTTTTATATACTTTATTTCATGGGCTCATTGAATATAACATTATATGTCAGATAAACAGAAAGCTGGATCATTTGACTATACTAAATGTCAATATTTAAACTCTGGCCTTTCTCTCCCCATTCTTCAGCCACAGCGATTCCCCACTCAAATTATTTTGTTGCTAGGAAATGTTTGCAATGGAGAAATCCTCCTGAAAGCAGGTAAGTCCTGTATAGGGCTATAGACCATCCAGAGGAAACCTGGGTATATAGAGCAGTTTTGTGATTCATCACCACTCCAGTCACAGGCAATATCCAGAAGATTCCAGTGATCACATTCCTAACAGTATCTCAAACAGCAATAGAGCAATGAGTGAACTAAGGAAAGAAGAACATTTTCCTGGCAATGAATTACTGCATTTTAAATGCTGTGGGGGGAATTATTTGCCAGCATTGGGGCTGCTCCTTTGAGGGAATATGTTTAGATCTCCGTGGCAATCTATTAACAATAGCACTTTTATCATGGCTTTCAAAATTGACACAGGGAAGGTATTCAGCAAGAGACTTTACCAAAAAAAGAAGCAAATAGTCAATATATCTTACTCAATATGTGGGCTGGGGACCACTGGTGAGTTTCAGACCAGCTTCAGGTGGGCCTCAGCACTGCAGTCCTCAGCTGCACCACACTCATTTGTTTGGTCCAACACTGGCAGCAACAGATCTCTTGCAAAGGAAACTTGGAGGGCAAGAAAGAAAGAAGAGGAAGTGGGTGATGGATGGAAAAAGTAGCTGGCCAAGTGAGGGAATGAAGAGAAAAACTGGGAGAGAGAGGTAAAAGAGATGGACGTCCTGAGGGAAAGAGAACGAAAAAGGACCTGGTGTGTCTTTTGACCCTTTGTCTTCTCACACACACCCTTCCCCAGTCCCCTTTCTTTCCCATTCAGTCTTTTGCTAGGCCGGGTAACTTCTCTCTTGTCTGGGTGGAAAGGACCAGAGCAGGCATCAAAATAAATCAGAAAGAGAGATAAGGCTTAATATTTTAAATAATAAACAAACTGGTAATAGAAAGGGAATAAGTAACAGAAGTTTTTGTAAGACGAAGAAGTGGATGGAAAACGAATAGGGATGAAAGAAACTAGTAGTTTTGTGGGGAATCAAGTGTGAAAGGAGAAGTGGAAAAGAAATGACAGGTGAAGAGTAAAAATACATTTAAAAGCTAGTTAGGGGAGGCAAATGTGTTAAATAAAAACAGGTACAGGTTTAGAACCTCTGGATCAGCAAATTGTGCTGAAAAGAAGGGGGGAGAGTCAAGAAGCCTCAAGAGCCAATAATCTCAAGAGCCACAGTATAATCTACTGTGGGAATGCTTGCAAGAAGGAACCTACTGTGGCAAATAATTGAGCAAGTTCCCTGCAAAAGAAATGGTGTTAGCAAATATCAGCTTAGTATGAGAGCCAGTGTGGTGTAGTGGTTAAGAGCGGTAGTCTCGTAATATGGGGAACCGGGTTCGCATCTCCGCTCCTCCACATGCAGCTGCTGGGTGACCTTGGGCCAGTCACACTTCTTTGAAGTCTCTCAGCCCCACTCACCTCACAGAGTGTTTGTTGTGGGGGAGGAAGGGAAAGGAGAATGTTAGCCGCTTTGAGACTCCTTAAAGGGAGTGAAAGGCGGGATATCAAATCCAAACTCTTCCTTCAACCATCACCATTTTGTAAATGACTCAGTAGTACTGCCATTTTGTGACTGGGGGGCCTCAGTAATTGACAGCCATCTCAAGTGGGCCCTGAAAATAGAAGGTCTGAGAACAGCAAAGCTATCCTACCCTACAGCCCCCCCAAAAAATTGTCTCTACAAAACTCCCACTTGCCTAAAAAGATATTTAAATACATGACCTAGGATAGGAGTACTAGGTCCATTGTAGAGGGGAGAGTTATGAGTAAAATAGAGTCAGAGAAAACAGAGGGACCAGGTGTCATATATGCATTTGTAGAAAAGAATGAGAGAGAGCTGGGAAGTTAGGAGAAATTGTGCTTGGAGATAGGAAGCATAAAAAAAATCAGATAACTTTAAAATTAAGAACTGGAATCTTAAAATGAAGAGGGAGGGAGTGCCACATAGACTCAGGTAGAACAATGAATGGTGGGATCATAGCAGCCAGAGAGGAAAAAGCAATTTAACTGAGTTACTCTGAATTAACTCAAGAGGTAAGCTAACCTCAGGCAAGAAAGGCTGTGTGAAGGTGGGAACCTAAGAATAAGCCTGCTGGATCAGGCCAGAAGCCCATCTAGTTCAGCGTTCTGTTCTCGCGGTGGCTAACCAAATACCTGTGGGAAACCAGCGAGCAAAACATGAACATAACAGCATTCTTCCCTCCCATGGTTTCCAGCAACTGGTGGTATTCAGAAGCATTGGTGCCTGCAACTGGGGAGGCACAGCATAGCCGCCATGGCTAATTGAAGCAAATTCCTGTTTGGTGACAGGGAGCTCAAGCTGGTGAGTCAGGAACCACCATTAGGTAGTCCCCTCTCTGCTTTCATTTTTGCTGGCCAGCAAAGGCTTTTCTGTTCAGATAGGCTTTTGGTCACTATCTGGCTGTTTTGGAATGGCCTTCTGAGGATATGTTCTCTTTGTGCATGTGTGTGCTCTTTTAAACAGTTTAAAGTGTTTTCAGCACTGTTTCTAATAGGGTTACTTATTTGTTTTTTTAAAAAATATATGTATATTGATTGTGTTTTTTGAGCTTTATTTGCTTAAATTCATGCTGTGAGCTTCCTTGTGTCCTGTACTGGGAGAAAAGCGGCTTATAAATAAGTAAAACGTAACTGGGCTGCAACTACAAACATGCAGAATAGATGTGACAAAAGTTTGGAAGCATATTTGCATTAAAGTTGGATCCTAGATCTGAAAAGTTTGAAGACTACTACTAGAAGTTATTCAATTTATGAAATAATTGGTTTGACAAAGGATTCCACTATTACATTTTGAAAATAGCTGTACTTATGTCTCAGGGAGAAAAAACTCATCAAATTTGGATGGGAGACTTAGAACAATCAGTGTGGGCAAAGAAATATTAAATTGAAATTTTCTTAATTTAAAAAAAGTCCAACACCATCACGTGACTTAGTGTTCCTCTGCTGTTGGAAGTGGGTTACAGCCACTTATATTAACACTTGAAACAAGTATAATCTGTTTAGCAGAATTGTTTAATTTGCACCTAAGATTAAAATTCTGTACCTTTAAAAGAAAAACTCACAAGCTAATAAAACACTGAAATGCACACAAATTTCTAAGCAGCAGGTGCTTCACAAATGAAGTAACTGAAAATAATCCCTTCATCAACAACTGACACTTCAAGAAAAGAAAAGAAAATGTTGTCACTTTGGCCCAGTTTGGACATAAAGCTAAACCATGGTTCAGTGGGGAACTTCTAGACTGTAGGTCTAACTAGGCACAGAAGATCTCAAAGGTTGGCCCACCAGGGTATTATGGGTGAGCCATGCCTATCTGTGACATAAGACATAGGAAAATTCAAGGACAATTCAAGTTGCAGTTAACATGAACCCAGTTAACATGAACCCTAAACTTTGATTAGCCTTAACTATGGTTACTGAAAATAAGCTAGCTTTGTAAACTATAGTTTGATGTTAACTTGCGATAATGAAGATGAACATCAGTTTGTCTGTGTTCAGTTGACATGGTAAGCATAAAATGGATTCAAAAATTTCCAGACTCCACCTTGCTGCCACACTGAAGGAGGAGAGGAAGGCTAGGTCCACTAACTATAACAATAAACTATGGTTAAGCAGTATGTGGCACGAGCCCACAGTCTGAAACAATATCAACCTCCAAACTTCTGGGATAATATATTCTTGAGAGAGGTTAATATTTACCTTTTAAGTGAAAAGTCAAACCAGATTATCTTTAGCAATTCCATCCCCAAAATACAGAAAGCATGGTTACTAACTTGTAAGTGGTCACTGTAATAGTTTAAGACACCTGGTATTGAGTAAAGGCAGAAGGCTGAACAGACTGTACTATGTTCATTCCAAGCATTTATTGAAGAGACAATACAGACACATACAGGCATACACACACACACACACACACACACAGAGAGAGAGAGAGAGAGAGAGAGAGAGAGAGATAGTATTGTCAGAAAAGGAAGCAGACAATTTACAAGAGAGTAATGCCCTATACTATGGCAATGAGAAGGCCATAAACTTATACCACTTTGAGGTATTTTATATATAGTAAGCAATCTATAAGTTGACTATATAATAAACAATTAAATAAAGCTTAATGCCACAGATGAAATGGCAATATTGAAATTAGCATTTTGTTATAGTAACCTTGAGCGCAATGAGAACTTTTCTTTTCTCCCTTGTTTCGGTTTCTTTTATTTCCTATTAACCCAATGGTATACTGACAACAATCACAATACTACCCAGTATTCTTCTAATAGCTGAAGATTCTAAAGAAAATATATTAAATTACCATGAGTTATGGGTTATATAAAATTTTGCTAGTATTTGTAGATTTTCCCTTCAAATCCAAACAAGATCAAAGTATCAGTTTGTTTTTGCAGCAAAATAAGTGTTGCAAGTCTCTTTCTTCTGGTAATGTTACTATGACTATTTTATTTGAGTTGGACAATCAATATACCCAAATATTGTGGCAACTTTGTGTTAAATCTGAGGAGGGAAACAGAAAACTTAAAGGATATGGGAAATGGACCTTACAGTTTTATTTCGCCCGTGGAGTGTTGAGGGGAAAGTCCCTTGGGATTCCTTTTTGCCTGCTCCAAACTGCAGGGTTCTTTGATTTGCCCTTGATGTATGTGCTTATTTGGTCTGTTTGGCATTCAGTGTCGGCAGGTAAGGAAACTTAATTGGCTTAACCCCGAGGCAATATCAGGTTAAAGGTCACTCTAAATTCCACTGTTATTGGCTTGGACTGAGAGCGGATGCTTCTTGGGGCTTCCCTTTAGAGCTCTTGTGTACACCCTGGTGAGGGCCCAAGTGAGCATATTGGGTTCGCATACCCATGGTTCACATAGCGAGAAGGCAGGATTTTATCCCAACCCCCTGTCTGAGGAGCCACAGAATGTGGCTGTTTACTTGCCCAATGCAGTGGAGGGAAGATTCCCTCATGTATGTCAATTTAAACCTACCTACCCATACTTAGATAATTTGATTATTGTTGGAAGATCTTCCATTGCTATCTTTGAATAAATATGACCTTTCCAGCATTACTCTGTCTCTTGAGTCTTCTTCCGTGGGGTGTTGCCAAAGCATCAGTCTTCTCTACGTTATTCACATTGTCAGAATCTAAGTTATCGTGTCTCACACCAAGCTCAGATGATGAGCTGTTTTCACCTACCTAGGAAAGAGACATCTGTGTGGACTCAAGTCTACCCCCTGCTAATCCTACAGAAGGCCCGCAAAAGGCATCATATTATTGGTGGCGTATCTAATTTCTGAAATTATTTAGGGCCCCCTTACTGAGAAGTAGGTTGCTGTGTTATTTTGGGACGCAGAGGTCTCCGTTCCTGGAGACCTCAATCAAATTTACATGTGTAACCGCACTGCCTGTTGCTATGACATAATCATAAGTTTGTTTATGTTATGAATACTGTGTAACAGAGGCCACATGCAATCTCATCTATTCTGGGATCAAAAGTACTCTGACTTATGACAAACATTTTTAGTTTGAGTATCTGCTGTCACAGTAGCTGTAAAGAAGGAGGCAAAATAAAAATGTTCAAGGGCATGATCTCACACATACATGCCCCAAGAGAACAGAAAAAAGGATATTAATTAGCAATACATAAGGTATGTGCCTCAGGCCTAGTTGTCACTAAGGAAGTAACCGCTGACTGGTCTGTACGACTTGAGAGACTGCAGGTGGGGCTCACATAAATGAATGTGAGCCTACTTGTCTGTCACAGATACACCTGGCCCACCTTGCTTTCCATTTTGTCTATTAGTTCCACCCACTACAGAGGCCTACTTCTGTTTACATATGAGGCAAATGAACATACGAAGCTGCCCATGCTAAGTCAGATCATCAGTCCATGTAGCCCAGTGGGAAGCAATTATCTGCAATCTTAGACTGTGGCCCTCAGATCCTTGGATCTCCTACTGAGCTCTGGCCCTTCTTTGAGGCTATAATATGCTCACTTGCAGACTTGTCGTAGTCAGGAGCCTATAATTGTGATGAATACTTGTATTAAGTAGTGCTGTTTATAGCAATTCTTTACATGTGTGAAAGGAGTTGTCTTTTAGATATCCCAATTCTTAAAAATACACAATGAAGTGTAAATATTTTACCATACATTCTCATTATTTCATGCAAAACAGATGCCCCTAAAATTAAACTAATTGCACTTCATTGCACATTTTAAGGATGAGTTAACTGAAAGAACACTCCTTTCACACATGTAAAGAATCACTACTAATAGCAGTGTTCTTCCTGGAGAAGTTTTTAAATAGAGAGAGAGAGAGAACACACACACATACACGCACCGTCGAAAGCAAAATTATTTGCTTGCTTGTTTGTTAAATTTCTATACAACCTTCCACCCGAGGATCACAGGGATGTTTACAATATAAAAAAACACAAAAATACATAACCCACTAACAAACAAAAACAATAACCCTGGACAAGTACCTATGTACAACTAACAACTCTATCCGCGGAAGAGCAAAATGCACTTGTTGATGTGACTTGTGATGGTTCATTGAAATCATTTTTCAAACAATGTAGACTGGACCAATTCTGGGTGAAGGTTTTTGCTGATTATAAGAAGTTAGATGAAAAAGCTTTGAAACATCTAGTTTCCTTTTGTTTCACATAACTTTGTGAACAAATATTTTCAATGTTCCGTTATATAAAGAACAAGCATAGAAATCAGCTCGATGTTGAACCAGATTGGAGAATAAAAGTAGGAAATATTGAACCGGATGTGGAAGGGACTGTTCAGGACAAAAGGAGGCATGATTTCTCCCATCACATTTAGGTTTAATTAGTGTAACATTTTGTCGGCAGCCACCCAGAGTGGCTGGGGCAACCCCGTCAGATGAGTGCCATATAAATAAATGTTGTTGTTGTTGTTTATTAGCTGCTAGACAAGTCCTAATTTGTTCACTTGTACTATACATTAATAAAATAATTTGTATCCCCCCCCAACTAAATCTCTGTCATTTTTGCATGCTAATAACACCTAAAATCATTTGCTTATTAGGGACTACCCCACATTTTCTTCAAAAAATTGCTATGCACAGGTAACCACCATAGAGTTATGAAAATTTTCAAAAGTAGGGAATCCATGGCTTGGCTTTTGAAAAATAGGGGGTATTAAATAATTATCCTTTATTAGGCATAGCAAACCATACATTATCAAACAGACACCGTATACAAATTGTGCAAAATACAAGCTCAACATAACAAGGTTTGTCCCATTCAGATCTTTAACTCCAGAGAAAATCAATTTGCATAAAAAATAGGGGGTCCTCAGTAATTAGCTAATTGGGAACCACTGTCCTAGAATATTCAGATATTTTATCAGAGTACAAAACAATATGAGGACGCAATGAAATCAATGAGCATGACAAACTTACGTCTACTGATTTCAGTGGATCTACTTTGAGTATGACTGGATACAACCCATAGTGAAGAAACTACCTAAATATGCCTAGCTTTTAATGTCTGTACATCTTTAAAATCTTATTTCATTTACTTGACTTTTTGCTCAGCAACTTCAATTCACAAGTTTGGATCCAGGTCAACGTATGTAAGCCCAAACTGGCAGCAGCTGATGCAAAGCTTAAATGGTTTACATTATTCAACTAGGATCTAAGAAAAATAATGAAATGCCTTTCTACAGAGCTTACAAACAGCTTGAAGAAAGTCAAATAGTCCTTTAAGCACAACACAAATGCATCAGCACAAGGAAGCCTGAGGAGGATTGCTAAGAAGAGCCTCGATGAAAGGAAGCTGCAATGTCACCGTGTTTTGAAGACAGAGCCGTAAAGCAAAGCTTTTAGACTGAACATTTCATTTTATGCATCCTCCTCTGCACTGTCTCTTGTGATTTGTGTACTGCATATGCACTCACCAAACACCATCAGCAACCTTTCGAGTTAGTTTTAAATCAAAGAGGCACCATTCATTTTCACAATTAGGCAGACAGGTAAGTAGCAAGATCTTTGAACATGAAAGTCACTTCATTTTAGCAGAGCACGCAAGGTATCAAAAAAAGCACAAAGTTAAATATGTGGAAAAGGATTATCAAAGGAAAAGAGTAAGAAAAGCACTCAATATTTGGTGCCCTGGGACACAGTAATAGATAGGAAGAGGAGGAGGAAGAGCAGAGCAGACTAAAGTATCTCATCAAATGCTGCCCAGATTTGTTATAAAATTCTGACGTGCCCTGTCTTCCACGCTCAAACTCTAACTGACAACCACATCCTCATGTGAGTAGTCAGCAGTTAGTGGTCTAGGGTGGCCTTGTGTCCTACTTTACAGAGGGCAGGCCTCTATTTGGAGAGCTGTCTGGTTCAAATATAAAGAAAAATAAGAAGGGAGAGCAGGGGTCTTGAACTTGCTCATTAACTCTTGGTACTAGAACAGGAAACTGGGCAGGCACACAAGTCACCAGGTCACATTCTTTGCCACTATGGTGACATGTATTTCTATATATAGTAAAGCAATTATTACTAAATTTGTACCTGTATGTATAAATATATGCAAATCTTTGTTCTCTTTTCACCTTTTTTTCTGGTGATATGTAAGTTGCCACTCACGCATGAAGCAAGGTGCATAACCACCTCAGAAAGGGCCTTTTTGGTAGTGGCACCAGATTGTGGAACAACCTTCCGAGAGCAGTTCACTTGGCATTATCGCTGGTCTGTTCATCCAGGCCCTTTAAATAACTCAGTCTGCTCCTCTATGTCTTTAAATCTGTGTTTTGATTTTGAGGTTGTGGTGGGCTGTTTGTTTGTTTGTTTGTTTGTTTGATTTTAGGGTTTATGCTTTCTCTTGTGTTTAAATTATTTTTATGCTTATAAGTCATCCAGATACCTTTATGTTATACAGTGGCACGCAACTGTTGCAGAGGTATAAATAAAGGGGAAAAGAGGATGCTATGAACAGACATGAATCATTCCTAACAAACTGCTGCATGTATGTATATGTATGTAAAGCCAAGCTCTCTTTGCCAGAGAATAAAAAAAAAGACAGTGGTGGCTATCTTTGTGTATAAAATATTCCCATCTAGTTCCACCTCTGCGTGTAAATTGCAAGGACCACAATAGTGGGGGATCTAGTTGTTGTTAATATATTTGACAATAAGGATGAAATTATGCTCCTCTAGATGGCAGCCACAAGAGAATACGAAATTGGGTCCAAGTGACCTTATAACCCTGGAGCAGGTGCATACACGGATACAATGATGACAAGGTAAGGAACCAAGGCTTCAATCAAAAGGGCCTTTGGCACAAGTATAGGGCACTGTGGGGGAAATCAGAAGAGACTATTTTTGTAGCAGAAGTGCTGTTTAGAAGTACAGTGGTACCTCGGTTTTCAAATGTGATCTGTTCCGGAAGACTGTTTGAGTTCTGAAAATTTAGGAAACCAAAAACTCAATAGTTGACAGCTAGGCCTCAGGATCTTGCACTCAGCGGAAGCCGCGTTGCATGTTGACTTCTGAGGCGTGTTCGAAAACCGAAGCATTTACTTCCAGGTTTACAGCATTCGAAAACCGTAATGTTCGTCAATGGAGACGTTCGAAAACTGAGGTACCACTGTACTAAATTGTGACTGGAGTACTATTTTATGCTTCATAAAATAATGCTTCAGTTATGAATAAATGCATAGTTTATCTTGTGTGTGAGGGAAATGAGACTCTAGTTTGCCATCAAGGGTTGGTTTCACCTGTGCTGTCCCACCTCCAGCCCAAGGAACCTCCAGAAGGGAATTGCTGCCAGAAGCATTAGGTGTATGTGTATTTTAATCAGCTGAACAGAATGAAAGATTCTGAGTCATGAACTTAACAGGTCTTAGTTTATATTTTGGTTGCTTTTTTGTTAACACTGTTAATTTTGCTTTATAGATTATAAATGCTGTACTGACCTCTGACTTCTTTACAGTAGAATGTTGCACATGGAATTGGGAGGACTCCTCAAAAGCAGGTTAACTTAGATCCCAGGGGTTGCATTCAGAGATCCCAGGTTTTAATCAGAGGAGACCCTCTGAAATTAATGGACATAACTAAGCCATGTTCATCCATTTCAGTGGGTCTAAACTGAATAAATGTTAGTTGAATATTATTCCCTGACCTGTAGTAAGTCAGATGGAGAGTCAGACTTGTGTATGCAACCCATTCCAGTATGTGGCACATGGAAAGCAGGAAGCAATTTGCTCAGCCTATGCCACTTTCTTTGCATCTGGCTCCACCCCTGTGCTCCAGCCACTATTTGACACTTGGCTCTGATTGGTAGGCCATGGTGTTATAGTAAAAAAATTCCCAGTTTCTTTAGCTCTGTTTTCCCTCCTTTTGCAAGCATCCCTCTATCTCAGGAAAAGCAGCTCCCCCTTCCTTGGTCAGAGATGCAGGTTACAGCAGGAACTACTGCTGGGAAATATAGCTCCTAAACTCAGCATTCCCATTAAAGAGGGTTCTTGAACCATTTTAAGTTCAAATAAGTCTTTTGAGTCGGGGAGTGTTTTGTCTTTGTCCTGTAACCCGCCCTGTTTGACACACCAATGCTAGATGGAAGTCACAATGCTGGTTTTTATGAGGACATACAGTGCAATTAATTAACATAACTTGTGTACTATGGGGAGGTATCTGATTCAGACTTACTTACGGTAGACCCATTAGAGTCAGTAGGGTTAGCCATTACTAACCTAAGTCCATGGATTGAAAAGGGTCTTCTCTTAAGGATGATATAGTTGGATATTACCTTATATGATCCATGCCTATTGCTATCCTTTATTTCTCACTGAAATCTGTAAATAGGCACATAGATAGCATCCCAATTGAACTGAAGATTAATCATTTTTAGCCTTGTTCATCCTTAAAATACATATGAGAAGCAAGCAGGCCCTCATGACTGAGTGCATTTTAATTAGGAACAGAGCGAACATTTGTATATTCTTCATATTTGACACACAGCACCTGTACTTGTACTTGACTATTTATATCCAAGTACAAAAAAATCTCGTAAGAAGTAGTTCTGCAAAGGGTGCCATATTCCTCATTAAAATGCAGAAGGGTAGAGGCCAAATTTGAGTTGCATATATGTATTTTAAAGGAAGAATTGAGATAAAAATACATACCTGCCTTCAAATTTGAATCAGAGCACATGCTTTGTACTTTATTCACTTATTTCCACAATTTGTATCCTGCATTCCTAGACTTCAGGGCACTTGAAGTGGCTTAATTGTACCCAGGTACACAGAAACTCATAAGCACTGAATTACAGAAGGTCTAGCTGGAGTCTTCAATAGTTAGACTGTTATTGAAAGTAGCAGCAGCAAACTATGAGGTAGATAAATGCATTTTGAAAGAAAAACATGCATCAATGGTAAACCAAGATCAGTAGGCAAGATCAATCTACACTGCATGGGGAGAGGCGTATCCAGTGGAAAAAATGGGCAAAAATCCATGGAATCTAGTTCACACCTACATTTTTTCAGCAATTCAACACAGATACATATATAACACTCCCGACCAGCCATTTCTGCCTGTCACTGTAAATTCTGCCTGTGTTTCAAATGCTAGAAAACTTTCCTGGCTCTCACCCTCAGACAGAGTACCCTATTAGCCTGAATATAAGCCACACCCGAATATAAGCCACACTTTAAAAATTGGAGGGGGGAAAAGAAAAAAAGAAAAAATACGCAAATATAAGCTGCTCCCTACCTTGCTGGTCCTGGCTGCATACTGGGGGGGGGGGGGGAGCCGCGCAGTGTTGCTGACGGCCTTTCCCCTTCCTTGCTCTGTCTCCCTTCCCAGCCTTGGGCGAGAGGACAGGAGACTACGCATGGGGCGGGCGCGGCTTCGCCACGCTCCTGGTGCTCTTTGCCCCACGCTTCTGGCTGCATACTGTAAGGTCCCGAATTTAAGCCACACATTAACCTTTCATGGTCAGAATGGGGGGTGGAGATGAGGCTTATATTGAGGCCAATATGGTATTTGAATTCTCTGCTCTACGAAACCTGAAAGCTGTATTCAATAAATCAGTACATGGTCTCAACATTAGTTAAAAGAGGATACACAATTCGTAAGTCTATAAGCAGAGCTATAAGATTCATGACTAGCAGCACTTTCTTGATGGAGGATCTTGAGCTTTTCCCTTTGACTCTCCTTCCACCTCTGATTCAGCCAGCCCTGCTGATTGGTCAACTGCCTCCTTGGCTACCATGGAAACTTTGCCCTCAAGAGACTGACTCGGACAGCTCCACCTCCCTTTCTGTGATGTCCTACAAGAAAGGGGCAGGTGCCTCTTGCAAGTGGAGTGCTTGAGCTCTCCCCACCTCCAATCTCTGGACCCTATTCTGTCCAATCTTGCCAGCCCTGCCCTGCCCTGGCTTGCCCCCACAGGACCCATGAGAGGAAAAAGGGCATTTAAAGCTGGCATCCACACCAGCTTTAAAATGCCCCTTTTCTCTCATGGGTCCTGCGGGGCAAACCATTTGAACAAGATAGCAGCCATAACCAATCTATTAAAAAAAATTCTTTTTCATTTCTCAAACTTTTAAGGTTGTGAAACTTTCTAGCATGAGAGAAATGTTAATAGGAAGAACGCATTAATCCTCACAAGCTGGCTCACAAGTGAGTTATTTATAACACACTTCAATACACAGTTCCAGTGGTATTGTCTATTGTTTCATGACCAGGTGCAGGATATTCAAACAGAGCCAACATACTTACTTTAAAAGTCCTTCATGACTGCAGAATTAACTGTTGGCACAGATTCAGGGTCCCCCCCCCCTCATTCAGTAACACTGTGTGCATAAAAATTTCTGAAGTTTTTTCTACGCCCCCAGAGAGGGTAAACTCCCTTATCTTTATTATGAACCATTTACAGTGGTTTATCAGAAGGCTCACTCATATGTACACTTCTTAGGTGACTGATGTCATCTTGTGCAATCCCTTCTGTTTCACATGAAGTGGTTTCTGCTTCAAGTTACCCCTTCATGGCAGCTGCAGGACTTGCCACCACCTTCAGTTGAGCAATGTTCACATAGGGCAATTTCAAACAAACACTTTCACACATTACTGAATGAAGTCTTCATCATTTCAAAAATGCACATTAAGAATGGACCCTAAAGTAAGCTGTTCAAAGCATGCTGGATGAGAAAGGGTCCTGCCTAATCCAACTGCACCCCCACCCACTTCTATATGGGAAGGAGAATAGGGGGAAAGGAGTTTGCGAGAGAGATATCTCATCACCCCTCTAGTTTGCATCCCACTCTTTACAACGAAGCATGCAGACACTTTTGCTAGCTTGGTACCCCCTTCCCTACTGGAAAATGCAATGATTTTGATCATATTTGTTTAATTTAAGGAAACTGGAATGGGAAGAAGAAGTTGTTTGCATAAGCCACTGCCACCCACCCAAAAGGCCAGCCTTTTGCATGCTACTGCCAACTCCAATGTAGCTTTGTAGCACATTAAGGAAGGCAAAAGCTTTATCCTGACCTTGGCAGGGACTGCACACAAGTAGCTGACCTCCTGCTTCCTCTAAATGGCCCTCTTGGTTGCTTCAGCTCTGTCTTTATGTAAGCACTCTTCCATGAGACTTTGAAGGCCCAAGTTTCCTTATGGCAGGCATTTTAGCAAGCACAAATGAAAGCCTATGGAGCCTGCATTTCTGCAGCTTCCCTCCACCTTAGCACTTCTAAGGATCTCCGCCTGCATCTCAAAACAGGTAACTACACTAACCCACTCATACATCACATCTGCCTATGAACACTTGGCCTGCCTCTTCTACTTGCCTATGGCCTTTGCTTGCCACCCTGCAGCATCACCCCCTCTGCATCACAGGTCATGGCTAGAAATACCTTATCAAAATTCAGTCCATTGTGTGCTCCCTACAATGTCATCACCAATGAAACAGTGCACATGCACAAAAGTGCACACACAGAGATGCACATATGTGAAGAAATAGGAAGTCCACCATTAATTTCAGAGTCTGCATTCAGGAGTCTGAAAAAGTAGAAGTTTAATGGTGAAGCTGTGAGCAATCACTGTATTAATCTAGCATTTGTGGTTCTCTCTGTCCTAAATTAATGCAGTTTCCTGGGCATTTAAAAAGTCTCTCTCTCTCCTCTCTTTCGATTGAGCTGCTTAATTAATATACAATATCTGCACAAAAATACTAATTCTGAAAAAAGCTGCTGGATTTCCAAGCAGAGTATTAAGCTTCTCAGAAAAAAACAGCACATTCAAAACTTGTCCCGTAAAAGTTCCTTTTAGACAGAGCATAGAGCGCCTTCGTTTTTTGGGGTAGGGTAGTTTTGCCTAGAAAGAAACAGCAATAAATCCGCCACATTTTTATATCCTACCATACATTTTCAACATATATTGTATGTTTTATTAATTTGTTTAAATCCAGAGAAATTTAAGAGCTTGAAGTGAGCATCATTTCATAGAAATGGTCCTGTGAAACAGGTGTGTGAAACATTAGGCCCTCCAGACATTGTTGGATTCTTAACTCCCACTAGTCAATAGTCAGGGATGGTGGGAGTTGTAAGCCAACATTTAGAGGGCCACAGTTTTCCCATCTGTGCGTTAGATCAATGGGTTTTCCATACTATTTTATCACATTGACTTCTTTCAAGGAAAACATTGATAAACATTGATAACCTTAGTTTACAAATGAAATCAGTTCAGTACAAAATACAGGAAAATTAACACTGAGTGATGACCCATTCATCACACAGGCATTTGGTTGGCCACTGTGAGAACAGGATGCTGGACTAAATGGGTACCTTGCCTGATCCAGCAGGCTCTTCTTATGTCCCCACATTTTACCACACATCTGGCTCTGACATGTGGAAATTCTCTTTACTACTTGACTGGATGATACAGATGGTTAAGTAATGTCAAGGTGAAATCCCAGAGAAGTTTAATAACTTTTGATTTGATTGAGAGTTCTTCTCAATTCCAAGTCCTTTATCCAGAAGTTTTCCTCAATAAGCCTTCAATAGTAAGAGTGGAGAATTCTAACAAGTAGCTGCAGGAAAATGCCAGGTGATCTTTTCATTAAATTTCTGCAAAAGCCATATCCTCATATTTGGTTTCTCAATGCATGTCATAGGTCAGAGATTGAGAAGTCTGAACACCGAGTAATTTCTTTGTTCTTATTCTAATGCATTCTACAGCAAAAAACTGAAGCCACACCGTTATTGCTGGAACATTTTCATCAACCTCAAATCTTTTATCTGAAACTCAAGCCTAACCTCCTTGTTTGTTGGCCATTCCCCCCATCCAGGACCTGAATGAAAGTGGAAGGGCTCAAAGCTATACAATTTCAAGGTTACAATGGACTTTTCGAATAATTCCTTCATGCAGCAGGAAGTGAATTGATCCAAAGATGGCAAGCAGTGAAAAAAGGCTGCCACAGTTCATTGCGATTTTGGTCCTGATTTCAATGAATAGAGATCAGCACTGATCTAACAAGCTGCCTTCTTCCTCTTTTCCATACACACAGCAGATGTAGCGCTTCAGTCACACAAAAATCAATTTGCTGAAGCTGGACTTTATATTGAAAATAAAGGGAGAAACCAGAAATTTAGCTTCCAAAAAACCCCCACACATGCTCAATTCATTTTCAAAACAAACAAATTATTTTTGCATAACTCTTGGAGTTTTGGATACAGGTAGATCATACAACAAAAAGACAAGTGTGGCTACCTAGCAATCTGCTACCCAGTCCAGACCAGAGAGGGATGAAGGTTAGAAAGGGAGTGTAATGGAGTACTGCCAGAGCCACACACTAGCATGCATCCAAACTTAGCTCATACTCCCCAGGAGAGTAACCCCTGCTGTGTTGATGCCAGCTCCAATTGCAATTTTACACCTGCAATTATCCAAATTTCATAGCTCTCAATTCCAATGTCAGAAGAAACACTCTTGTGGGAAAGGGTGCTAAAACCACTTCTTCCTTTCATACAATTCTGTGCAAATCACCAAAGATATCAAAGATTTTTGCTGTTGACAGATGACATTTCAATAAACTTTCAATAACTCTTGGGTGTTTGGTGTGTCTGTCAGTGTCATGAACTCCCATCGCAAGACTATGTCACTCACTTATTCTCAGATGAGAATAAGGCTCTCACCCAGGATCTCCAACAACCAAAATGCAGAAAACATGTCTTTGTCTGTCTATAATGAGAAACCCATAAGACCCTATTTCCATTACTATTGCTTCTGAAACATATCCCTTACACATGAGCAACAGATGAAACAGATATTAAAGGTCAAGCAACCTTCATGAGATACAATGTACTCCTGGCCTCTCACACATTTCCCAAGAAGCATGAGTCTAGCAGAGAGGCCAAAATATCTACAGAAGTAAGCCTACAGGATGCTCCAACTGCAGCAGGAAGTGAGGTCAGAGAGATATAGCACTCTTAATTTAATATAAATGGTGCAACATCCTTACTTACTAGAGCACTGGAGCTGGACAGCTCCCCATGTTCAGCAATCCCCTCCACTTTCCCTTATAGATTATGAGACTGGCAAATTCTTCCTTTTTTCTTTCTGGACCCTGCTGCTTCTACCTTCAGCAAATAAGCTAACAGTTCTATGCATCCTCTGTCTGGAAGAATCAATTCCGGCCCCCTCCCTGCTACAGCACATCTTACTGGGTCTGACAAAGTCTGTCAATCCAGTATCCCTCTCTAAAAACCCTATTTGGCAAATATCTAAGCCTTGCATACAGCCCTTCTGGCCCATGATTCCATTTAGCAGTTGCATTGGCATTGGAGAAACAGTACTAATAAAAGAAAACTACAGAAAGTGCTACCTAGACAAGCAATTGCAATGTGGCACAAAGGCCCTATCCCTTTGTGGAGTGTTCCACCAATATGTTCTACATAATCTGTGTTCAGGTGTGGAAGATGATCAGGGACTGGCAAGGACTGGGCGTGCTGTATGAGCACACCTGAGGCCAGTCAAGCCTTCATGTGGGCATGATCTCACCCAGAATGTATGCCGATTATTGACATAATTTAAATTCGTAGGAAAGGAAGGCAGGGTGAGGGTCTTAATAGGCAGTTGATTCAGAATAAACAATACAGTCAATGCAGTGCATTGTATGCAAACAATGCATTGTATAAAAATTGTAGCATAAGAATATCTGGCAATTTCATATTCCGTGAGCAGTTATTGAATGGTAGCATCTACTGTAAATGTCACAGGGCAGTTGGCTGACCAGCAGTACTGCAGGTATCCCAGTGCAAACAACAGGTGTTCAGTGTAAAAGGTACATGGGATGACAAACAAAAGCAATGCAGAATCCTGTACAATTCACAAGCACTTCTTTGTTAAAGGGGGCGGAGGGACACAAAAGACTGAAAAGGTAAAATGATTCCAAGAAGCATCTGGCAAATATTTCACTGGCATCAATGCAGATTTTGTCAAGAACACCGGAGCCTGCTGGAAATAAGTCAAGTTGCTAAAGCTGTTGGAAAATGGATAAGAGAGAAGCTATTTATTGTGCAGGGGAATTCTGGACTGTGGATATGGTCCTGGAAGATTAGCTGCCTTCCTGGGCACTGCAACAACACCCATAAACTTGTCACAGAAATGTTTTGAAAGTGGCATGCTGATTCACTAACTCAGCAAACAGCTTTGCATTTTCTTTTCTTCTTTTTTTAAAAAACAGAATTACTTTTTTATTTTGTATTGGTTTACCTACCACTCATACTGGTTTAACAAGAACCATGGGTGGCTTAAAGGGCTGCATTCAGGCTACCAAGGGAGGAAGGACACAGAATCAAAACTAGGGGTGGGGATAATTCAGTTTATATTTAAAATAGAATCTATCAAATTAGCACTTTCCAAAACAATGTGAAAACTAAACCACAACCATCCTTCTAAATTCACATTCATCCAAATTTTGCAATGCACCTCTCCCCCCAAGCAATGTTTCCAAAAATATATTAGGGGAAAGTGTGCATAAAAATATTAATATGTACTATGTTATTATTTAAAAATAACATACAGAAATGCATAATTTTAGGAGAAATTATTTGCCAAAATGTGCACATTAGTCATATTTGCATATAAAGATGTGTTTATTAAGAGAAAATTGCACTAAAATAATGGGGGAGGGATGTAGGTATTTGTAAAAAAATAAAATTGCTGCAGAAGTGTGGGTAACTGAATTTAAGATTGGAAAAAGGAACAAATGAGAGAAACCAAAATGGCTAGATCCTTCCATCCTTAGTCAAAGCTTATGAAAAGTGGAAGTTTGCTTTGGTTTCCTAACATGATCAATCAGGGGCAGCCAGCATAGTGCTTTCCAGATGTTGCTCAATTCCAATTCCCATCAGCCCCAGCTAGCATGGCAAATGGTGAGGAATGATGGAAGCTGGAGTCCAGAAACACTACCACTGTGGTCCAGGAACTATCTGATGAGAAGTTACATATCCGTTCAAGCTGCATGATTGGAAGCAGGGGAATTCGTTTCCCCAGCACCAGCAACAACACCCAGGACTGTGCCAGGTGACTTGGAAACTACAACTAATCCAGAATTCGGCTGCCAGACTGTTTAAAAGTACAAAATTCCATTTTGAAGCCCAGAAGGTCTACCAGCTTGCAAGACCTGCCACCCTGCAATCAATCTGAATTTAACACCTTATTCTCCTTCCTCTGCCTTACTGAATTTCCTAACCAGTAAATTGGTTTGCTGTCTAGGGTACAGACATTCCTGCAGAGAAAGATAGCAGTTCAAATATCCTTCCCTTTCCCTTTCTCAATCAAGATCTTAATGACCACTATTGCTTGGAGGAGGTGTGGTTACCTACCTCAAGTGCCTGATGTCACAATTAGTTTCCAGCCCTATGCAGCCTTTTGCATTGGTGACATGGAGACCTGGTTATCCTGACTGCACTTATTGATTTCAATGGTGTGTATGCACTTGCAAAGAAATATTCTACTCTTTTAAACCAAGCAAAGCCCACAGCTTCAAATATTTCTTCCCATGTGCTTGTTTTAAGGTACCAAGGGAAGCTAACAAATAATGTTTTAGTGGTTGCAGCTATAAATAAATACTCAATCAAGTGAAGGGTCTGAATAGACAAGGGCAGAAAAGTGGTGAAGAACTCCAATCCTGCTCTCTTGTTTTTTTTTTGAATTTCACTTTGGTTAACGATGGCTTGGCACCAGCCCTCTCATCAGAGAGTTTTCTTCCACACACTTTCTTAGCTGTACAAGTTAGGAGGTGGACAGGAGGGGAAGCAGCAGAAGTCGGTAACTCTCTGGAAAGAGGACTTCTGAGCATGCCAACATGAACTGTGAAGTATAATGCATTGTGTGTGTATGTGATCTTTACTGATAATGACTCACTGACCCGAGAAAGTGTGGGAAAGGGGCATGGAGAGGATGGAAACTGACAGACAAAAGTAGCGGCAGCAGTGGAAGAGCTTCCCAGTCATGACTCCGAAGAGTAGAGATTTGAAAGACAGTACCAGCACAATATGTATGTAGGCACAGGTGCATGGGTCCAAATGTCTTTCTACATTCACTCTTACACACATATCCAAATACATACTGCATAAAACCAGACAGTTGGAGAAGACCATATCTCTAAGCAGAGCACAGGAGCATTACAAGAAGGTGTCTGCTGGGGAATCACCTTCAGTTGACTCCAGCAAGCTAGTCAAGTCAAATGCTGGGAACAAAGGTACAGAGTAAGCAAATCAACCATGTACAAGATCAACCATGTACGAACTGGCAAAGGCTAAAGCGCAATTTTTTGTTGTGCTTTATCCTCTCTATTTTATTTCATAATAGAATGTCTTCCAAACTGTAGCAAAAAAAAGAAAAAAGGAAGGAGGGGAGAGGAAGAGAGTGCTTCAGAGACTGGCAATGCCAAGAACACAATCATGTCGACAGCCGCCCCACACATTTGTTACTGCATTCTCAGCACAAGTGTCGGAATGAATATCTGCAGTGTAAAAATTCAGCCCATTAGTTCCTGCAGCTTGTTAGCATATTTTAATACTGCGTTCACAGCTTTCTATTTCCATCAAGGTGTTACTAGGTGCCAGACTCTGTATTCACAAACTCTGCGGATACTATCCCTGTGTCCTTTTATTCTGGATCTGATGGGGAGGGGGAAGGGTGAAAAAGGCAATCCAGAAGGCAGAAAAGAACAGGCAACAGGTATTAGCAGATATGGGGATGAAAGGGACACGAAGCACACATGCCTTGTGCTTTTTGCTTCGGTGCTGCTCTGTCACATGCAAAATGAATTTTTCACATCTCTCAAGCAAACTGTCCAAAACTAGCTGCCAGGGCATCTCAGAACTAGTTTGTATGTGGCCAAGAAGAACACAAAAAGGAGATGTTGGGTGCTTTGTGAACATGTTCACTGATCTATGGTACCTGGTATCCAACCAGTCCTTTGATTCTAGTTTTTCTGTCTTCTTTTGCATCAGGCAAAAGTCTTGTTCAGCACATAGCAGGTGGCAAAAAGGTTGGTGGTTGGTGGAGGAGAAGCAAAGGGTGTCACAGGAAACGGCACACACTGTCAGCAATATAAAGAAACAGACACCAACTTCTAGTGAAGATTTCAATTACCGGTATACACCTTTGCTGTGTGCATGTCATCAGGTTATTCACTCCAGTTGGTGGAAACCACAGAAGAGAAGAGGGCTCTTGCACTCGGGTCCTGCTTGTGGGTTTCTCACAGGAATCTTGCTGGCCACTGATATCAAATGTAAAATGCTAGAAAACATTTAACTCAGAAGTAGATGTTCACAGATGTATGGGTACGAATAACATAAGGTTTTAGGTCTGGTATGCAGTTATACACATATTTGCGCTCCTAACCTTGGCTGGGGTTAAGTGGATCATTTTTTTTTATTATTTTCACAGTCTCCAATAAGCTTAAAAGTGGGTGTCAAGGGCCAATTTAGCATATGTGAATTTAGAATACAAGAGACAAAATGAAAATTAGATGGCTAAGCTGACTATATTTTAAGAAAGAGTAAATACATCCTCTACCTAACTGTCATGTTACCACATATTAACCAATGGGTCCCATTTTTCAGGACCACATCAGAAATTTTTTAACTTGAGTTAAACTGAGTTTGAATAGTTATGACCAAAAATATTAGAAAATCAGCATTTTCACATCCAAGAATTAAATTGGTTCATTATTTAAAACAAATATCATTGCTTAATATTTCACAAAACAGAAATTTAGAAAAAAGGATTAAAGCGGCAGAGGTTTAGAAGGGTTTATAATTCCTGATTTTATATTTGGATTTTGCACAAATATGCTAATAACCCATCCTAACTTTTCACAAATGAAAACGTGTCTAAGGCAGCAGAAGAAGGAGTGCTGCCTGTCATGCTTTGCCCCTTGAACTGAATGAGCGATGTGCAGCAGCATGGCTTGGTGAGTTGTGCACAATACACTAACTTTGCTAGTTACTGGTTTCTGTGTGTCCCACTTTCAAAATGTCATTTAAAAAAAGATGCTTAACAAAAGAACACAGTATGTTCTAGCATCTGCTATGTGATTTTATAAAAATGCTTTCTTAAGTGGGAACATGGAAAAAAAGAACCACATTCTCCAAGCTTTGGTCTACAAACTTAAGGGGAGATAGGCAAATCTTCATAGGTGTAGGAAGGGAAGCTATGGATTAATGACATATCCCTTAATATTGCAAGATTATCTTAATAGGCACTATAACTGCAGCTCTTTTCAAAGCCTACCTGGCAATGCTGGGCACTGAACCTCAGTTTTTATGCATGAAAAGCATGTGCTCTGCTAAGAGCTATAGATCCTCTTTGCATTCCCAATAAAGGACTCATTCCTGGAAGTAGGCAAGAGGGAGAGAGCTCATCATGAGCCCCAAAGGCTTTTGGGAGTCACTGATATGAACATTTGATAAGATGATGTATTTTGTCCTTGCCATGATGTCTAACGAGAAGGAAAAAATAAATAACAACAACAACAGTTCTCTCTCATTTTTGTAATTATTTTTGAATTTTGTAACAATTCTTTATATGTGTGTGAGTGTAAAAAACAAATTGCAGAGATGCAGTTACATGTAGCAAAGTTTAAGATGAGTCTATATAACCCAACCACATCAAGGAGGGACAATTCTAAAAAATTTAAATACATATACAGTGGTACCTTGGGTTAAGTACTTAATTCATTCCGGAGGTCCATTCTTAACCTGAAGCACCACTTTAGCTAATGGGGCCTCCTGCAGCTGCTGCGCCACCGGAGCACGATTTCTGTTCTCATCCTGAAGCAAAGTTCTTAACCCGAGGTACTATTTCTGGGTTAGTGGAGTCTGTAACCTGAAGCGCATGTAATCTGAAGCGTATGTAACCTGAGGTACCACTGTATAGCAAAGTCTGCTTGCTTATCTTATCTTAAGAATCCACATAAAAGTGAGCTTTTGTTCCATTTCCTCTTCCATTTGTTCTCGTTTTACTTCCTGCTATTTTTCTGCACATGGCCTTTGGTAGAGATGATCATAAACTTTGAAGGTTCCTCAAACTTTTTGCTCCTTCCTCATCCATATACTCAGAAAGGAGTTTAGAAATAAACAGATTGTGTTCAGTACTATATAAGTTAGTGCTATAAATGTGGAAATGTAACTGCTTCTGCTTTGCTGCTTTTAAGTACTTTGGAGAAGGGAGTGGTGAATGATTACCAAAAAATAAAGAAACAAGGCACAAGAAATCACCAACAATTGTAAATTTCACTAGTCCTCTTTAATGTACAGCTTAAATTGTGAACTGCAGGTATCTGACAATTCACAGAATTTTTAAAGCTTGGTAGAGGTCAAGGAAGACCATCTTTTGGTGAAAACTACAAGCATAAGGCGTGGCTGAATTAGTACACACTCCTCATGTGGATGTGTGCAGCACGCATGCCTTTGCTAGATGTGAAGATCTGCAGTTCAGAAACCCAGAAATGTTATATAATATTGAACAGTGAAAAGAAAGGGGTTGAAAGAAGATCACAACTGCCACACAAAACTGCCCAAACTGGCGCAGTCCAAAATAATAATTGCACATGCACCAATAACATGCTTCCACAGAAAATCTCCACAGAATATAGGTACAAGCCCTTTGACTGCTGGGGCTCAAAGTTTGGGTGGCTGAAGGAAGCTAGCTATCAGCCACTTGCTTCTCTTCAGTCCAGCACATGTCGCCCCCAATGGGTTAAGGGGAGAAGAAATGGGGCAACTTGTTCATTCTGTTCCACACTTTAGTCCCACAAAAATCACCACAGCTAAAACTCTTGGGACTTCAGGGTTGAAAGCAGGCAGCTTGCCTACATTTTCTGAGTCCTAAAACCGGTGCTTTTTTCCTGGGGGCACGGAGGGGGATGCATACCCCTTTGTGAATCTAAGTTTGGCTTCATTGAGGGGCAGTATTTCAATATGAGTAGGGAAATGAGAGTATCCCTAAGCATTTTTATTTAGAAAAAAAGCACTGCCTAAAACTAAACAAGTTCCCATAAGGAGAAAGCTCAGTCACACTCCAGCATTGAACCTTGCAGAGAGGGTTTAGGAATTTTGAGCAGCTGTTGGGGTGCAACATCAGTCTGCATATGCCCAGTCAAGGAATTTGTAATGGAGGGCAAGAATCACTTCTCTTTGCCATCTTTCTCTTCTACAAATGCCTCATGGGTCTTTTGTATTTTGTATCTGGCAACCTCAAGTGTACACTGAGCAAAAATTGCATGCATACATACTTAGATAAACACACACACAGAGGGAGGTAGTTTAAAATATGTATTCTAGAACAGTCATCTGGAAACATATTCTGCGTCAGAAAAAGGTTTGGGTTTTTTAAATTAAAAACGCAAGCCATGTATTATGGGGGAGTATCACAAATATATCTTCAGAATTAAAAAAATGAATCAACAAATGATGCATCATGATGTCTTTATATAAATTTATAGAATGACTCTGAAATGCTGTGTGTAGTTCCGATGACTCATTTTCCAAAAGAATATTACAATTCTGGAAAACAACCAAAATGATCAAGGGACAGAGAACTTTTGCCACCAAACAGAGGAAAAAGCTATATCATTCTGTTGTATAATTGTGCCATAAGCAACAATGCCACTGTTTTGAGGTAAGACTCTGGTGCCTTTAAACTCTGTAAAACAGGCAGAAATTCTACAGGTGACATTTCCTGCCAACTCCATGGCAGGAAAAGGGCTCGCCTTCTGAACTTCTACTGTCTGTCATGCATTGATTAAGAGCACATGATACATTGCACAGGATATATTGATATAAATGGAACACCAGGGAAGTATGCAGAAATTGCCACAAAGCTGCAGAGGCAATTTCTCTTACATCTAACTATGGGGAAAATACAGTTCAAAACTTGCCACTTCTGCATCATCAGCAGATAAAGCACACATTTCTGCTGTTTAATTAACCAAGTTCTACTCCTCCAACTTGTTTTTGTACAGAAATACAATAGCTGCTCCATTGGAAAGAAGGTTGCCATCTGGCTGCCTCAGTGCTACTCAGTGAGAAATATAGAACTGTCCTATATTAAAATGAATTGCATATGTAGAAGAGCAGAAGCCACTAGCATCTCTAAGTGGGGGAAAGATAATTCTCTTATTGCAAATTTGTAACAGAAATGCTTTCTGTTTGGTCAAGCTCTGCCTTTGCTCCTATTTAGATTTCCTATTTGGAGAAAGCTACTTGAGTCTCTTCATTTTACACTGGGCCTGATCTGTCTCAGTTACGATATCCGTATACACACATGCGCTGCACCTTCCAGTTTATAGCTCAGTTACTCAGGCCCAACCTAAGTGAGAAAACAGGGAGCTGTGACTGGTAGTGTGTCTTTCTACTTTGGCAAAAAGCACTGATGGACAGGAGAGTTAACCCTTCCTCCCTGTATCATTTTCTCAGCGGAAGCCTCCCCTTCTGCCTCCATTTCTATTTGCTGTTAGAAAAATGAGAGCAAAGTTTGGCCTAACAGGATAGTGATTTTCACTGAGAAAGCCTGAGTGCAGGTTGTAAGGATCAACTTTCCAAATCCTGACACTGCAGCAGTCCCAAACCAGATTGCCACTTGCCAAAACATAAAAGAGGCAGGTGATTTGCGATTGGTTTCAATCAAGAATCTCTTGAAGCCTTTATATAGGCCACAAGCCTCATAACAACTGGCAAATTCGTTCAGATTGTTAGCATGAATTACCCAGACCCATTTATCATACATACTTGCTGAATAATTAGCAGGTGCAGACGGCATGGAATGGTGCTGGAGTGCTGCAAGGGTGGCCAAATACTAGCCATTGTTAAAGGCCCTTAAGATTTACATCACTCGACAAAATTACTTTACCTTTTGGCTAACATCTCGTACGTGGTTGCTAAGGTAACAAAGGTAACCAAAGAGGAATGTGCATGAATTTTGTGGTCAAATTATGTCATTTTTCTCTCTGCTGCTACCTCTTTTGCACCCATGAATCCAATCATTCTAAATCCTTTGAGATGAATCAGTTGAAATCAAGGGTTATAAAAGCATACAACACCGCCTTATCCTTTATTCTCTCTCTCTAAAGCCTAGTAATAGACAAGTTTCAATTGAAATCACGATTGACCTGTTATCAGTAACAGGGGGCCTTTTCTCAGGTCTGGTGAAGCATAATCTGCATTGATTGTTATCTGATTAGAGGAGAATGCAGTCCTACTTCCCCCCAGTTACTTAAACCAACATCTCACTGTTCGTCCTTAGAGACCACAGCTTCACTCAGGCAGAGAGTGTCTAGACAGTATTCATGATCCATCTGTCTGGCACAGCCAGGCTGATGGCAAACTCTATTAGAACTGGAATATTTCTCTCTCTCTGCTCTCTCTCTCTCTCTCTCTTTTCTCTCTCTCCTCCTCCCCAGATTCTTTCCCTTTGTGAAGCAGTAATCTGACACTGAAAATTACTATCATTGTTGCAATTCTCAAAATAGCAGTGCCAGACTTTCATTAACATCTATTCTAGACTACTAAATATTTAAATAAATGGACGAGCCACTCCTGATGTGGGACAGCCCCAGCACACCTGGAAGAAGAAATAAACTAAATAAATTTCAAAAATAAGAATGAAAATCAGTTCTTGAGATCAGCTTCACATGCTACCATTTACCTATACGGAAATAATCTTGAGAGGATTGTAAACATATACAAGTCTATTGTGATGCGATATAAGGACCTCCACTGGGCAGCTGGGGCATGCGGAGGCTGTGTAATTCATGGATTTGTAGCAAAACAAACCCTCACCTTAACAAACTCTAATTGTCCCACGTATTGAAGAATAAAAAAGTATTCCTTAAATTCTGGGCCCCCATATTACACAAGTTTCCAGCTACACAGTGTACACTGGGGTGAGAAACCTTTTTCAACCTGCAGACTACATTATCTCATGAGCACTCTTCCAAGCAGGGTGTGTGATGGAAGACATTGGCTGCCAGGGGCAAAAGTGTGCCAAACAACATATGTAATCCTTACTTTTGTGCAGTAGGCTACATTCAAGCCACACAAAAGCAGGAGGTTTTTATGCCTCCTACACCTACACCTGCACACACATCTCTGTGATAAATTCTCCATCCAGGCAACCAAGAGAGAGGATCACATTCCAGCCTGGCAAAAGCAAGTGGAGCAAGGCCAGTGAGGAATGTGTCCCTGTGTTAAGGAGTGTGGCCTGAGGCCCAAACAGAGAGGCCTACAGGGTCGCATTTGGCCTCTGAGCCTGAGGTTCTCCACAAGACAATAGTAACACATCAATTTTCTAACTGCTGTTAACCTTTCAATATTTGAAACAGATAATATGGTTGTTTCTCAAACAAGTATACCATTTAGTATCTAAACAAAACAGTAGGACTGGATGGAGTCCAATAAATCAGCTGTCCACAGGTGAACAGTTAGTCTCTCCAACGTTGTTGTTGTTGCTATGCAGAATGCTGCTATTGAGTCTCCT
Organism: Podarcis filfolensis; assembly: GCF_964270895.1. NCBI lineage: Eukaryota > Metazoa > Chordata > Lepidosauria > Squamata > Lacertidae > Podarcis > Podarcis filfolensis. The sequence continues at coordinate 41,898,361 of NC_139603.1, forward strand.
CCACTGTTTTCTCTGGGTGGTTCATTTTATTCTCTCCAAGTCGTCTCACCATCTTTACTCTCAATCATGTCTCCTCAGAAAATCCTCACAGAGGCCACAAGTTACCCTATATGGCTTTTGTTAATTTATGATTTTGCATCCTAATCATTCACACACAGGACAGAACAAACCGCTGGAGCATGACAGCCAGTGTGGTACAGTGTTAGAGTGCTGGGACCTGGGAGACCACGGTTCAAATCCCCACTCAGCCATGAAGCTCACTGGGTGACCTTGGACTAATCACTCACTTTCAGCCTAACTTACTTCACAGGGGTATGTGAGGATAAAATGCGTAGGAGGAGAAACTATGGACACTACCTCAAGTTCCTTGGAGGGAAGATGGGATATAAATGCAATAACTACTACTACTACTCATGGTCTGAAGACATCCATGTGCATATCAGAGCTCCCCTAATCACAAGAATTCCATAGACCGACACAAGTTCTTAATTTTACAAAGAAATGTATTAGCTGTATTCCTGCCCACAGATACATGGCTGTAAGTCATAACTGAGTTGTGTGATCTTTATGGGTATCAAAAGCATTTCAGGGTTGTACATCGCATATGATGAGTACCATGTGATTCACTGGAACAGGGTCACAAAATAAGATTAATGCCAACATTGCAAGCGTTTAATACACCAGGTCTGATGTTTGGAACAAGTATGTTACTGTGTCAGCTCTGCCCACCCCCACCCCACCCCCCCAAAAAAATTATCATGCGGCTGCAGCAACTCTGCCATGAGGGAAAGTCACAACATTTCAGGCTTTTTAGTGCAGAGAAACTGCAAGCAAGGGGACAAAACGATAGAGGTGCATACAATTTGTACATGGTGTGGGGGGAAACGAATAGGCAGAAGTTTCTCCCCTTTTCTCAGAATTCAGGACCATCCAGTGAATGTTGGAAGATTCAGGACACAGGGAAAAAAATACTTCTCAGTACAGAAAATGTTAAGCTATGTAATCCACCCTGATTGTCACCTACTTGGATGGTGGAATAAGAAAAATCCACATAGAAGAAGGCTATAAATGGTATATACTCAAAGTTGCCATATATTTCCTCTAGCGTCAGAGGCAATATGTCTCTGGATATCAGTTGTTGAAAACCAAGTGGGGAAAGTGCTGCTGCAGTCAGCTCCTGCTTTCAGGCTTCACATAGGCATCTGGTCAGTAACTGTGAGCTCAGGATGCTGAAGTAGATGAGCCTTTGATCTGATGCAGCACATCTCTTTTTGTGTTCTTTTGCATGGCAAATAAGTAAAACAAAGGCTAAAATCCTGATATAGGTTCCTCCCATTCTCTTTTCAATTGTTCAGCAAGTCACTATACTATTCTAGGACTGCATATATTTAAATTAGTTAACATTTTAAATCAACAATGTCCTTTATCTTCTCTTTGGAAGGTGGAAACCCATGCTACAAATTATCAGTCTAGCTATCCAGCTATAACTCTCTGGCCTTAATAAGTGGTTTGCCTGTTCATCTAATTCTAAGAAGAATAAAATTTCAGTGCATGCTACCTCAAATGGATGCAGAATATTCCATAGAGACTATTTTAGTATAAAGTCACACAGCACACCATATGGCCACATTTTATGGATGTATGTGAGCACATATCTTATTCACCAAAGCATTCCCACTGTAAATCAGCAGAGGAACTGATGAGCTCCCAGTACTGAAAGCATACAAATTAACTTTGCACACCTGAGCAGTCCCAGTGCAGCAAAGGTGCAAAGATTTCTTGCAGGATTATCGCCTCGGGCTGTAATATCATCGAAGACAGAACATGCAATCTGACAGTAAACTGACTAAAATGGAGTTTGCAATCCTTTAGAGTTCACAATCCTCTGATTAAATATTTTTTTCAGGGTGCAAATATTCTTCAAGTTACTTATAGAATAGTTTCATCGTAAATTTGTACTTTTTTCCTTCTCACCCACACTCTGCATGCCATGACCTAAAATAGAAAGTAAATGTATGCTTCCTACAGTGGACAATTATGAAAAGGAGCTATAAAACTATATTGACATATTTGTTTTCTTTGCATTCAAGCTGTGAAGAATATTGACTGTGTCTCTTTGCCCCTAATAGTTTATGGCATTATGAATAGATCTTACCAATTATATCGAAATACTGAGCATGGCAACTATAAAAGCATAATGTACCAACACTTATAAGGAGGTATATGATGATAAATCTTTACCACTTCTGTCAGCAGAGTATTTGGTTGTTAAGCATGTCCTCCTCAACCCAGCCCAGGATAGATCTAATGCAAAAGTACAGAACGTTGCAATCAAAGTAACTAACACAACACATTAATTAAATGTACAGCTGAGTGCCCAGCACTTATCTTTGCTAGTAATTTAAAACTGTTGCCCAAGTTGTGATTGCTGCACCTGGCCTAACACTATCAAAATTTGGAGCCTAATAAAAATCTGGAGCATAACAAATCAAGAGCCTCTTCCTACACGAAATATAGTGCCCTGTACAATCAGGATCCAATAATACAGAGCATACATGTAACTGTTTTTTAAAGGAGCTGGAATCTTACAGTGCACTGTTTGGTGGGAAGAGGGAAGCAGAGGAGATTCAATCCAGCCCTCTTCTGAACAGCTGATAGCAAGATTAGAGGTTCCTTTTATTTTTAAAGGGTTCAGTGGAAGTAGCTAGAGATGCTTGATAAATTCGATTTCTGAGAATTCTGATGTGAACTGAGCTGGTATGCACCTCCCAGTCTTCAGAACTGACATTTCTTTGAACTTTGTGATACAGTTCCTTGAAAAGTAAATAAATCGTGATGCAGTTCTCAGCTCACAGAAACATACACTAAAAATGCGTATTATGAGATAATATATGTTTAGAAATGCAATAAGAAAAAACACACATATTAAATGCACATTTTGTAATAAAATATGCCTTCAAGGTGTCTTCTAAAGGTTTTATAGTTACTTATCTCCCTGACATCTGGTTGGAGGGTGTTCCACAGGAACGGCGCCACTATCAAGAAGGCCCTCTGCCTGGTTCCCTGTAACTTCACTTCTCACAGTGAAGGAACTGCCAAAAGGCCCCTTGGGGTTTAAGATCTGAAGCTTAAACTAGCAGACCTGCCATTATTACACACAGCATTGCCCTTAGTATTGCTATCTATCAGAAATGTAAGCTGACACATTTTTTTCTCTGAGGCCCCAAAAAACTTGCTTAAATATTTTATCAGAGAACCCTTTCAACTAAGTACACTTAAGAAATCTTATAAATGAAAATATGCCTAAAATATGTACAGATTTCATATAATCATAATATTGTAGAGTTGGCACATCTAGTCAAACAGCCTGCAATCCAGGAATCTTTTGCTCAATGTGACCCTGAGATTAAGAGTCTCATGCTCTACCCACCAAGCCATCAGAATGCACAGACCTCCAACTTTAAAACTTCAAATGTGGTCATTTGTAACCAAATCAAACCTTGTTCTGTTATCTTTCTTTCATTTGCTACATTAATCTTGTTGTAGGGACTCATTTTTCCACCCTAAACCCTGTTGGGTCCATTCCTGGTACCAGATCTTGGCTAAGAAGGAAAGTACCAAGAGCAACTGTCTGTGGGAAGATTTAGAAGTCCCTCCCAGGCTCTAAAAATGGGACCATAAATTTATATGTGCTTGGGGAAGACCCTGCAGCAATCAAGTGCAGTTTGGTTCTAAATAATTTTCATATAAAATGCTTTCAGTGTTGATAAGTGCAATTTATTGTGCTCTGCACAGTTCAGTCAGAAATATGATTTTGTTATACAACAACAGACATAGACCAGCTTTAGTAAGATTGTAGGTAAGAGAACAGGCGAAGAACCCTGCTGGATCTGACCAAAGGCCTAACTAATCCAGCATCCTGTTTTCCACACTGGCCAACTAGATGCCTACAGGAAGCCCAATAAGCATAATAGCCCTCTCCCTCCGCAATAGGCAATTCTAAAGCAAGCTGCCTCTGCTCTTGGTGGCAACTTATGTGGAGTCGTTTTGAGTCACACCTAATGGTAGCATCTTGGTAGCACTGGCAAATTTAATATTTGTAACTACATCATGTCTGTCCTTCCTAAGGCTAGTTGTTGTTCTTTACAGCATAATTTTTACAACTGATTTTCCCTTAGAAACCAACAAACAACCTGTCATTTTGAGTAACTAAAATAGGACATTAACAGGGAAGTTTGTGTATGTGCTCTGACAGAACAAGCATTCAATAAAACCTTTTTGTGGCGGTCTCTCTCTCTCTCTCTACGAGGTTTGGTATGTTTGTTTTTGTTTGTTTGTTTGTTTTTCCATCAATATTTTCTTTCTGTAACCAATACATATTGTTAAGTATGAGTTCTGTAAGTATGAGTTCTATAAATACTTGCCATTCAATAGCCTGTCCTTCATTTTTGAGACACTGAACAAATCTGGGGAGGGGGCCTGAAATGGGCAAGCCTTTAGTGGCAGTTAAATTGGTTACCTTAACCTGGAAGAAACAGAATGTTCAAACTAGGAATTTTGTCACATTGATTCTGACTTTTTTGAGCTCCCAATACAAACTGGCAATGACAAAATGGTTGGGTCAACATGCCCTTTACCAGTGCTGGGTCACTGGCAAATCCCAATCCTTCTGCCTTCTGCTAAAAGGCAATAAAATCTTAGCCATTTGTCATGACTCAGGTGCATATCTATGCCCAATACCCAATATTTATTCTCTCAGGAAATCACACACTTTTTAAGATGTCAGAAGCCAGTTCAGTTTGATAGGCTGCCCATCTTCGGTGACATGTTGAAATGTCCATAGTAACCCATCTTCTGCTCCAAAGAACAGGTCATGCTACAAAACTAGTCACATGACAGACTTAACTTGGAGCAAAGGCATTATCTGTAGATCAAAGAATGCAACAACTTAAATCAACTGTGTTTATGAAGCCAGCACAGCATATAAGATGCACATACTAAAGTAAAACCACAGAATGTCATAGGTTGTTTTTTTTCATAAATGCATTTATGAAGAAACCCCTCCAAAATTCACAGGATAAAACACATGTTGAAAGCCTTCCCTTTAAAACCACTACTGAATGCAGCTAATTTATATTCTATCTGAAAGCACATATTTTATGGCTGCATTATAGTAACCAAATACCTCTGAATCACATGAAAATACTAGTTTCATACTATCATACTACACTATTAAGAAATATGTGTTTCTCGGTTATAAAAGCTGGATTCAAAAAGATTATCCTTCTGAAATATAGCCAAATAATATTTAATTCGGAAGTCCATTAATAAGGATATCAAATGCACACCAGTTACCTTGTCAGCTGGAATATTTCCCATTTTTATACATCCCATCCAATTCTATCTCAACCTAGAAGCAGTTTAAAGCATCTTCAGCACATATATAACAGAACAAAAAAACATATGAGTCTCAATACGGGCAGACTGTACATATTGCTTTCTCTGTTTTAAAAGGAACAGCTTTATCTCCCCCCAGCAAACAGTACAAAGGGCCAGTCTAATATTATTTTCTTTCTGGGCCAGGAGACTTCACTGTAGCTCATGTATATAGCAACTTGCCATGTGGATCCTCAGGATCACGCTGGATCATTCTGGAGGACTCCATCATTGGAGAGCTGATAGCAATGTTTCCCAGCCATGCAACAGGCAGAAGTATAGTGTCCATATGAAGTACCGCTCAATTCTGCCTTTAGAAGAACAATTCTCGCACATCTGGCTGACTTATAAAACAGCAGGTGCCGTGAGAAACACTCAAGCTCTAAGGAAGCGCATTATAGAGAGAAATGCAAAGTGCAAGTCACAACTACAGCTATGTTTTTAGTCTAACCCAATTATAGAAGTAGTAACAGGAGTTGGGTGGGAAACACCTTGCTACTTTCATTCAAATCTTTTGCAGAATAGCATGAGAAGTAGAACAGACTTCAAAGCAAATGTAATAACTGTCCATAGACATAGGGGCAAGGTACTTACAGCTGAAGATACTTGGAGGTGGATGCTCTGTTACAAGCAGACAGTTCTCTTCATCACTGTTATCCCCACAATCATTTTGTTGGTTACAGACCAGTGAGCCAAGATACAAGCATTTGCCACTGGTGCAGGTGAATTTGCACTCTGAAAAGTACAGCAGAAGAAAAAGGAAGATGTGAGTACTTTTTAATTTGTTCTTTCGTTGTCTATCAAGGTTAAAAACTATTTAAATTAATTCAGCTCTACATGTGGGGGATGATGTAAAGGATTCTTCTTCTTCCTATTTGACCTTTGGAGTCCTATATTGCAGTACAGTTTAATAACCATCTTAATTACTGATTATTTAAATTGCACAAGAAATTACAAAATGGCAATATGCAGCATAAACAAGTTAGGCACTTATGTTTTGAAATTATACAGAATTATAGCCCAGGTACCAATTCACAATTCACACAGTGAGGTTTTCCATATTATAATTTACAAATGTCACCCACGACTGTTAGATTGTGTGCAACCCCCCACCAGAACTGCAGAGTCTTCTCTTTTGTTAAGTCCCATCTTGCTTTTCATGAGTTAGTAGATGCAGAAGTGATCATTACAGCTTATCACATACATCACACACGGGAATTAGCCTTAAGTCTCTGTGTTTCATTTTAACAGCCCAATTCAGTGGAAGTTAGTTGTGTTTAAGAACTACTGAAATCAATAGGACAGATTAGATGCTACAAATTTTTGTGCATCTCTGAATCAGAGCCATTCTCTCGAATTCTTTTAAAAACCAAGGCTTCAGGCTTGCATGGTTCCTAAGGTAAGTATTTAAAATAAACCTGCAGAAAGCAGCTATCAAAAGAAGAGTTTGAAAAGAGGTTACTTATATATGTGCATATATCCATTTAACAGATTTATAAAGTGTCCCTCATCACGTTGTAATTCCATGGCAGTTGTCAATAAAATAACAAAGACAAGATACAATAAATGCATCAAAGCAGTACAAACAGAATTAATATAATACCAAACAGCCAAAAAGAGCAGATTAATCATAGACTAAGCACCTGTTCCATTTTTTTCCAGTCCAGAATCTGACACATATGTGGAACTCCAAGTGCTTTGTACAGTAGATGAAGCTTGGTAAACACAAGGAGCTATTTTCCTTTCTATACCCAGAAACAAGAACACGGATTGCTAAATCCAGGATCGTGATAACTAAATCTGCATTTCATGATTATTATTTTTTAAAAAATGTTTTGAAGCTTTTCACATTTGAAAGTGTCAGTTGCAAAGCAGGAACAGTACAGCCCCCCTACAAACTGTATTTAATATATTGATTACTTGCTACTAAAATATGCAGAAAACTGGTGAAATTGCTTTGTTTAATTTCAAGTGTGCACTGGGTGTACATTCAAAAATTAAGTTCTTTGCAAAGCTGGTTGCTTTTAAACCACATTCAGCATCTAGGACAGTGGGAAGTGAGGTTTTAGAAATTATATATAATGTATACTTTATTTGAATCCATCCTAGGCAAGAGCGGTCTGCTTGTGTGTCTGCTTGGAATGCTGCCAGCTTTGGACAAGACATAATAATCATTAGTTCCTGTCCCTGCATTAAAACAAGGCTTTAAAGCTGCAAAATGTCACAGCTTTGATACTGTAATATGCACGAATCCATCCAGGCCCATAAAATTATATCTCTGCCCACCTTTCTCAACTGCCAGATGGAGATTAACAAACTGGAGGACTGCCACAGTCGAACAGTCACTGTTTCACCCTATGTGCTCAATTCCCAAATGTCAGTATTGCCAAGCTGCTGAATACGTTTCGAGATCTTCCTTAGCTTGGCAAAAAAAAAAGCTTAGCCCAATTGGTTCTAGATTTTCAGTTTCGTATCATTATTTCAGATTAAAGGAATGTTTTCTTAAATAAAGGCTGATGAGGAAAAGAGCCTGCTTTTCATTTGCAAGGGTCCAAAAGCCTTAATTAAATGTACCGAAGAGTAATAATATGCACTACTTCAAGGGCTGCAATCCTACAGAGTGGAATAAGGGATACATGGAAGGATTTCAGCATGGGAGAATCATAGATAGCCCTGAAATCCACATCTTATTAGCTTTCAACCACTTTAGGTCAGTTGTTACTGCCACTAGGGGTGCCAACCTGAATAAAATATTGGAGGGGTATAATCGATTGCATGATGTGGCACATGCACACCATCTGAATGGCAATGCCCATCAACTTTGGGGGCAGGGGTCCCTAGCAGTTGGTTCTACCACCAATGTTTCATGACTGCCACCATGTTTCAAATGCACAACTGAAGCTGGGAGATGGCCTCCCATCCCAGTGCCATACTAAGACAGTTCACTGCTTGGACCCAGTCACAAATAGTGAGACTACAACAGCTCTCTGCTGAAAACTTAACAAGTCTTGCTTGTACCATTCAGACTATTCATGCCTCCACCATTCTCTCTTTCATGAAGCCACTTATAATAAGTCTACTTTTTAGCTAAACTCACTTGTATTCAAGGCCAGGAAGGAAGGAAGATAGACAGACAATGCCACTGAAATCCATATACTCAGAAGAGCGGTGAACAGACTACAGGCTTATGAGAGCTACTTACGTTTTTTACCAAAACCCAGAGATCTGCCAACTGAAGGCAGGTACGAAACACAAACACTTAGGATTAAGGAATGCCAAGCCCAGAAATGTATTAGGAACATCAGAACTGAACTCACAGTTCTGCTACTCAAAAATCCACTCCTAGTTATATTCCCCATCCCTACCCCTGCCAGCTTTCTTCATGCCTGTAATGCAATTAAGGATAGTGGGGGGCAGAGAACCATTTTGATTGTTATTGTTAAACAATTGAGAGTACAAAATTATTTCCAATCTATTGCAATCTAGATCTTTTAGTAGATCCCAATCTATATTCTATATTCTGCCTGCCCCTGATACTGACACATTAGTCTCTTTTGAACTAGAATATATATGCAGCATGGGTCAGGAAATGTAAATAATAATAAAAAACTGTTGGTCCAAATGACATTTTGAGCTAAGTCTCTCCTATTCCAAAGTCTTTTCCATGCACCAGTAGTTTCAGATACTCTTAATAAATGCAGAACATCTGACTTCCACATATATACACTATTGTATGAAAACACTATCTTAAATGTCTCTCAGCTCTTTGAAATTACTTACGGGTATTTGCTTTTTTCATAAATCTTTGGAGACACTTCCCCCTTGTTTTAAACCTTTATAAACAGATACACATACAAACAATTCTCTTACAATCATATACAGGTCTACTCAAAAATAATCCCCATCAAATTCAATGGTGCTTACTCCCAGGTAAGTAATACAGGCGTGCAGCCTTCCTTTCCCATTCACAGTAGTGTTTCAGTACTAATGACTGAAATTTCCCTCTCCCCCCCTCCAATAACAGGAGGGAGGATTTGTTTAAAGAAATCAAGCCTAGTTAGGGTGCAGTGATTTAAATCAAGGCAATTTAAATCATCAAGAAAAAGGGGAAATTTAAGTCAATTTTCCAACTGCATGATTCTGTACAAGTAGACATACAAATTTGTTGCTATAACAAATTAAAGCATATCTGTTTGCAACTAAACAGAGCTATTATGCTACCAAGCATGCAACATACTTTTTTGTACTATAGAAATTACGGTAAATATGCCTAGGAAAAAACCTGAGAACATGAGGTTTCCAGTTTATTTTTTTAAAAAAAGATATTTATTGAGATTTTACAAACAAAGAAAATTACAATATAAGAAAGGAAAAATAAAAAAGACAAAGAAAAAAGATACAAAAATACAGAAAAAACACAAAATATGTGAAAAATAAAAAACAATTAAAAACAAATCAAACTTTTCATGTCTTATATTTCAATTACTCGTTTCCTGACCTCCTCACACCTCCCTTTTTTGTATTCCAGTTCACATAGTTAATTCAGCAAATCCTTTCCCTCTTTGTTTTTATCTTAATTATAAATCTTAACATATTAAACATCATATTTTCATCTAATTATCAATCCTTTTTTACATATTCTTTTAATTTTGTTACTAAAACCATCTCATTTCAATCCAGCATCATTTTAACATTCATTAATTTTACAGTGTTTCTGCAGACAGTCTTTAAATTTCTTCCAATTTTCTTCCACCAACTCTTCTCCCTGGTCGCGGATTCTGCCAGTCATTTCCGCCAATTCCATATAGTCTATCACTTTCATCTGCCATTCTTCCAAGGTGGGTAGATCTTGTGTCTTCCAATACTTCGCGATGAGTATTCTTGCTGCTGTTGTGGCATACATAAAAAAAGTTCTGTCCTTCTTTGGCACCAATTGGCCGACCATGCCCAGGAGAAAGGCCTCTGGTTTCTTCAGGAAGGTATATTTAAATACCTTTTTCATTTCATTATATATCATTTCCCAGAAAGCCTTAATGTTTGGGCACGTCCACCAAAAGTGAAAGAATGTACCTTCATTTTCCTTACATTTCCAACACTTATTATCGGGCAAGTGATATATTTTTGCAAGCTTGACTGATGTCATGTACCACCTGTATATCATTTTCATAATATTCTCTCTTAGGGCATTACATGCCGTAAATTTCATACCTGTGGTCCACAACTGCTCCCAGTCAGCAAACATTATGTTATGTCCAACATCTTGTGCCCATTTAATCATAACAGATTTAACCGTTTCATCCTGTGTATTCCATTTCAACAACAAGTTATACATTCTTGATAGTATCTTAGTTTTGGGATCTAACAGTTCTGTTTCCAATTTTGATTTTTCCACCTGGAAACCAGTTTTTTTATCCATATCATAAGCCTCCCTTATTTGGTAATAATGAAGCCAGTCTCGCACTTTATCTTTTAGTTTCTCAAAACTCTGCAATTTCAATTTGTCACCTTCTTGTTCCAAAATCTCCCAATATTTTGGCCATTTGGCCTCCATATTGAGCTTTTTCTGAGCCTTCGCTTCCATCGGTGATAACCACCTTGGGGTTTTATTTTCAAGTAAATCTTTATATCTTGTCCAGACATTAAACAATGCTCTTCTGACAATATGGTTTTTAAATGCTTTGTGAGCTTTAACCTTGTCATACCACAGATATGCATGCCACCCACAAACGTTATTAAAACCTTCTAAATCCAAAATGTCTGTGTTCTCAAGAAGCAGCCATTCTTTCAACCAGCAGAATGCTGCTGATTCATAGTAAAGTTTAAGGTCTGGCAGGGCAAATCCACCTCTATCCTTAGCATCAGTTAATATTTTAAATTTTATTCTGGGCTTCTTGCCCTGCCAGACAAATCTATAAATCTCTTTCTGCCACTTCTTGAAACAATCCATTTTGTCCAAAATTTGCAATGATTGAAATAAAAATAACATTCTTGGCAATACATTCATCTTTATAACAGCAATTCGACCAAACAAGGAAAGCTTCAAATTTGACCATATTTCAAGATCCTTTTTCACTTCTGACCAACATTTCTCGTAATTATCTTTAAACAAATTTAGGTTCTTAGCAGTCATGTTAACCCCCAGGTATTTTACTTTCTTAACCAATGTTAATCCCGACTCCTTCTGAAACCTCTCTTTCTTGATCGGTGTTAAATTTTTCTCAAGAACCTTAGTCTTTAACTTGTTCAACTTAAATCCTGCAACTTGACCAAATTCCTGAATCAATTCTAATACTCTTTTAGTACTAGATTCTGGCTCCTGTAATGTCAATACTAAGTCATCTGCAAACGCTTTAAGTTTATACTGTTTAGCTCCGACCTGAATACCTTTGATCAAATGGTCCTTTCTAATCATGTTTAGCAGAACCTCCAGGACCGAAATAAAAAGCAATGGGGAAATTGGGCAGCCTTGTTGTGTCCCTTTCTCAATCTTAAATTCTTCTGTCACCACGTTGTTAACTATCAATTTAGCCTTTTGTTCTAAGTAAATTGCACCTATACCATTTTCAAAACCTTGACCAACCCCCATCCCCTGTAGATTTTTCTTCATGAAACTCCAAGAAATATTGTCGAAGGCTTTCTCCGCGTCAACAAATATCAAAACTGCTTTAGTATTAATATTCACTTGCAACTTCTCTAAAATGTTAATTATATTTCTCGTGTTGTCAGACAAGTGTCTACCCGGGAGAAAGCCAGCTTGGTCTTTATGTATCTCCTCAACTAGTACCTTTTTCAGTCTTTTAGCCAAAATATCTGCAAAAATTTTGTAATCCACGTTAAGTAGGGATATGGGGCGGTAGTTCTTAAGTTGTGTTTTTTCGGACTCAGTTTTTGGTATAAGTGTAATATAAGCTTCCTTCCACGACTCAGGCGCTTTTTTCCCCTCCAATATTTCATTACAAACCTCCTTTAGTGGTTGAATTAACCAATCTTTCAAAGATCTATAGTATTTTGAGGTTAAACCGTCCGGCCCTGGAGATTTGCCCAGCCATGAGGTTTCCAGTTTAGCCCTCTTCATGAGCACCAAGCAACGCCATTCACTTGGCCTATGAGCCCAACTAAATGTGATGAACGGGCCATGGCTATTATTCACTGAATTTCTTACCCGCCCTTCATCATATTTTCCAAGAATTACTCTAAGAACACAACCTTCTCAGGCTGGTAAGATGGTGGCAAGATGAGCTCCTCATACATTGTGGCATCTGGGCAAGTTGGGTCATCCAAGGCCATCCAAGCCTACGACCAGAACTTGGAATCTGACTCTGGGCCATACCAGGTAGATACTCCATCACAATGGTGACAATTTCCTGGGGCTCATCATATAACTGGAAGCCTCTGCAATCAAACAGATTTCCTTTGGGTTCTGCTGATCCAGATAAATTCAGAAGCAATTCCCTCACTATCCAGGGAGCAGGCTAGGATAGCAAGGATCATTCTGTGACTAACAAAAATTGAAGAGGCTGTTAGGAATCACGTCAGTTGTCTCAAACTTGAACTGGTAAGGAAATCAGAACCAACCCAGGGTGCATAATTGTGCCTAATGACATACCAAAGAGATCTCAATAAATTGAGTTGTAACACAGCTTGTCTAGACAGGAGAGGGAGGGGGAGGGTGATCTAAGTTTTAAAGATAATCCAGCATGACTGTGTTTTATAAATAACTTTTCAAAGCTATTCCACTTCTACTTTCAAGTGGCAATCAGCAATCCTGGCTGGTCAGTTACAGAGCAGCCCCTAACCCCTATAGGTAGTAAGTATTAGCAGCTATGGATTAAAAGATTAGTTGGATTAAAAAAAAATCATTAGGCTTGCATCCCTACAAAGTCCAAAAACAACAAAACAATTTCATCAGATATTAAACTGATTATTACTGCTGGTGTGAATGGGCACTGTGCTTAGTTTGCACACATTTGTGTCCCAATTGAATTGCTACTTACCATACTGCGTGCATTTCATTGCCATCTAATCCCAACTTTTATAAATTTTCCCTTCTACACCAAATAAAGAGAGGTGCCAGCAGGAACTCCAGCTTTTCAGCGGTGTGACCTTTCCTGCCAAGGGGAGATTCTGGCTGTCAATGACAGACTGAATAAAACAACTTTGCACCAACTTTAGAAAAATGCTCCGGCTCTGGTGATCCTTCACGAGAAGAGAGTTTAATAAAAGTGAGGAGACTAAAGTATAACTCCCTATGAACCTGGATACAATAGCTAAAGCATAGGGGTAGGTTCTCTAAAACCTATTGGCTTCCATGAGATTTAGGTAGCCTAAATGTCTGCAGAACTGCAGCATAGAGCATTTTATGGATTAAAAAATGGCACCTTAAAGAGTGCCCAGAAGGCAATGTTCAGCCGATAGTTTCATTAGAAAGCAAGCCATTGCATTCTGTGTAAGCTGCAGCTTTGAAACAAATTGTTCTTAAAGAAGCCCTCTCTTTTTAAAAACGTAATAAATACATATAGTAAGTAGGCTTTTGGATAAGTACCAAAGAAACTGTGGCCAAAGAATTTGATACATATATACCTTGATGGGGCGGTAATCATTAAATGCTGAACTGTGAAATGTAATGCCATCATTATTTTCAATGCTTATTTTACACACGCTGTGTCTACTCACCCGTATACAATCCCATCCCATTACATTACGGTTAGTGCTTTCAGACTTTCCTTTGCACTAGGCTTCATAATACAAACAGCAGCACCATTGTTTTATCATCCAGTTCCACATAAGGCACTTTAATTTACAGGTAAATGCTGCCTGTTTTTGTTTGTTTGTTTGTTTGTTTGTTTTTAATAAGGTCAGCTATGGGGGGGTAGGGGTAGGGTATTGATAGACATCAGTATTTAACAGCCTTGAAATTCTTGGCTGACTTGATATAAATAGTATCATATACTAAGTGTGCATCGGTTTGGTGGGTACTTCAAACAACTAGATTAATTGGGGGGATTCAGGGAAGGTTCTCACATTCCTGGGTTGGACTGCACCATTAACAAGGCATGTCAAGCCAGGTCAGGGATCAACTATCCAAGTAGCTCTCCTCTCTTGTTTTTTTTTTTTTTTTTTTTGTTCCCCAAAATGTTAAAACCCGCAACCTCCCTGTCCCCCAAAACAAGCACACTTCTTTGTGAGAAAAGAAATGAAACTGACTGGGGAAACACTAAGAGGTCAAGAGGGGAGAAGCTTTAAAGCATGGACTGTGCCTGGAAAGAGCGGAGGAAAGGTAGATGTGGATAAGCCTTTAGTTTGTTTCAAAACAGCATGAATACTGACCTGGCCATACCCTCTGACATGCAAATTACTTATTAAGGATTCAGGATGTCCAGAGAAATGTCTATAGACACTAATTGTTAGGAAATGGTTTGGAAGGAGAAACCCATCAGAGCCCAGGAAAGATGACATATGGAAGATATTCCTCTCCCAGGAAAGGGGGACTGGAAGGACTGGAAGCAGTAGAAGGAGGAAAACAGAAAATCAAGACACGGACACAGAGAGAAAGTGAGCTGAAAACCACTGTTTAAACTGAATTCACCTAGTGGAGTGCTAGCATCTCTTTCTGGGGATCTGGTGTGAGATAGTGGTCGGGAGTCTGCTAAGGACTAAGTCCATAAGAAGAGCCTGCAGGGTCTCGCCCAGCATCCCAGTCACCAGCCAGACACCTAAGGGAAGCCCGAAAGCAGGACCTGAATGCAAGAGCACTCTCCCCCTCCTATACTTTCCAGTAAGCGGTATTTTGAAGCATTGCTGCCTCCAGTGCCTAGCCATCAAGGTTTGTAGCCATTGATAGCTTTTAGTTCCATTAATCCGTCTAATCCTTTTTTTACAGGCATCCGAGTTGGTGGCCATCACTACCTCCTGTAGGTGCAAATTCCCTAGTTGCGAGCTGCCCATGTGGGCGGGGTGAGCTGGGGCAAGGCATGCTACGTGGAGCCTCGCCACCACCTCCCCTGTAGGGCAGCTGAGGGAGAGGCAACGGGCAGACACAAGCCCCACACTGCCGTTTCGGGTAGCATGGAGCCTGCAGGCACCTGAGCCATCATGCCATTCCCAAGAGAGACGCGTGGCTCGGGCACACTGTAGGTCCCACAGTAAGTGCTGCCCTCCGCTGTTGGCGCCCAGTGCCCCCTGCCCCCCCCCCAGCTGCGCCTCTGCATGCCAATCACTGAGCAATGCCTGCAGTGTCCCAGCTCCAGCTACCATCTGTTTCCACAGCCAACTCACAAAGCTCACCAGTAACACCTCTCCCCCCTGGTCACTTCTTACCAATGGTCTAGTATTGCTTCATCTCATTTGTCACATGCTGTTGTGTGAAAATTTAAAGGTAGACCTTATTCTCCAGGTTTCTTACCTAGCAGCCAAAAACAGTAGCCAGGGAGAAGCAATAAATAAAATAATTTGTTGCTCTTCTAGCTTCTACATTCACATCAAAATAGCAGGGTGGTACAGATGGGAACTAGAAGTTTAACAGATGATAGATGATAGATAGATAGATAGATAGATAGATAGATAGATAGATAGATGATAGATAGATAGATAGATAGATAGATGATAGATAGATAGATGATAGACAGACAGACACACACTCTAACAGGAGGAACTTTATCACGAAGTACACAATTTGAAAAATAATCAAGTAGCATCAATAAAATGGACTGTACTCAGAAAACACATCCCCACATATGGTAAACAGTTTGGGCAGCTACAACATGTTCAGAAAACCAGTAACCTGGCAGTGTGATCTTCACAAAACCACAATGTCCCTGAGGAGCACATAAAAAGTTCTGAAAAATAAGAAATAGCTTATGAAAGCCAGTCTGTCTATTAGAGAAAGTAAGGGTCTTTGGATAAATGTGACTATGCAGTCAGTGAAACAGTACAATTATATAATTTTGTGCCATGAGCTGAAATTCACTTCGCTTCTTTTTGGACAGTGCAATCAGAAGTAGACATGCACTCATAGGTACGTAAGGACTGCAGTCCGATCTATAATCCTTCCCTCAAAATCTAGGGGGAAAGAAATCTAGAAGAAAGTCAAAGTCATAGCCCCCAACCAATTTATCACTAAAAAGGAAGTAACAGTCTAGAATAAAAAGTTATAGGAAGAAAGTTTGCATCTTCAGTTACTCCTTTAAAAACAAATATAAACAGAGGCATGAGACTGGACTGTTTCCCTTCACAATGAAGATATTTTATGGAAACAGCTGGTACACAGTGCATGAGATCATTAGACAAAAGTTTGTATCTTCAATAACAGCAAAAGAAATTAAGGGAAATTTAGGCTGTGTACACAACATACTTTTAAAGAACCCCACCCCCAAAAAAGAATCCTGGGAACTATAGTTTAACTCTCACAGAGCTGCAATTCCCAGCACCCTTAAATTACAGTTCCCAGGATTCTTTGGTGTAGATGTGCTTAAAATGTACATGCAATCTTAACTTCTAAATATCTGCTTAATATTTAAAAAATAGAGAAGCCATAAACCATCTCATGTCCTATAATGGCATGAACATATTTAGCGTGCTATAATTATTTTGCTATCACGGTGAGAAATTAATCACCCCAGTCACTCTAGCACACAAAATTAGTTTAACCCTAAGTGTCAGCTTCTTGACTGAAACAATGTTGTATGACAAAAGCTGGGTGTTCATATATGTGTTTTGAGCCAAAACAATTTCAGGGTATGCCAAATAATCACACACCTGTTAACGTCAATTTTTGTGCTCTAATCATGTGAATTTAACTACTTCCAGCACCTCCAGCTGTTGATCATGAGCAGATGCAGAGCAGCCATAAGGGAAATCTCTTAGAATTTCAGCATCACTGATCAAAAAGTGGCAATGAAGAATCTCCCGGGTCCCACAATAAGCCAGTCCTTGAGTATAGCAAAATAATAATGCTGTTTGTTATCAACCGGCAAATGGCATAGTAGTGCCACAACTGGCATTTGGCATCCATTATTTTATCCTGCAGATAGCTCATTTGTCCCCACTCTTCTAAACCGTTCCCTAAATTGCTACACGTCAAGATATACTTTCCTCTCATTGGAATTATTAAACTGAATGAATGATAACTCTGAGTTTGCCTCTGTTCTGTTTGTGACTCTGCTCAGATGAAATACATGAGGCCAATAATCAAAACACCAACAGCAAGTTCAGAACAGGCTTACAGTAGCGCATGTGGACGGTCTGCTCAGAGATGCTAAGTAGGGGTGGCTTTTCTCTCACACATTTCACATCTCAGTGCTCAACAGAGCTTAAACCATGAACTTCTTGAATTCAGTAACATTATGGTTGCAGTTCTGCCTGGCGGTACACAAAATGTGCTTGCCGTAATGGCTTGATCTGGTATGGCACAGTCTATTTCACCCATGCAAACCTTCACAGGAGATTGCAAACATAATGAAAGTGCATGTACTAACTTACCCATACGTTAGGTTCACAAGTTTGGTAGCGTTACCAACACCAACGTAATTGCCTATGCAAACATATTTGGGTTGCACAGCCTCACATTCATATGGAGAAAAGTAGCAATATGTGAACGAAAAATAAATGGATACAACAGATAGTAAGACTGATCATGAGAGACGGCCTTCTTGGTGATTGCTTCCAGAATTTGAAAATTCCTCCCTAGAGAAGTTAGACTGGCTCCCTCCTTGTGGTCCTTCTACTGGCAGGTAAAAGACTTTCTCGTTCCAGCAAGCTTTGGGGAACTGGCTGCTTTTAACAAAAGGGCTGTATGGTTTTGAAATTTTAATAGATAGTTTTAATTCTATCAATGTTTAATTGCTTTTAATTATCGCTTTTGTCTATGTTTTTAGCTGATCTTATTTTTATCTGTAAGCCACCTTGAGTCCCTGTCAAGGAAAAAGGCAGGGTATTAATAAATGGATTATGATAATGATGATGATAAGACTGTAGCGATTCCAGTTTACCAGCAGCTCAACTATATACTGGAAAATGTAATCATGTATTGGAAAAAGGTAAACATATAAATACGTACTGCGTTTTTTGAGGGGGGTATTACTTTTTTCAGGGACCTTCCTCTTCTATACTGAGACTGCCATGCAGTTGTTACATCACTTCCCCTTATTTACCTTCCTGATCTTTTTCAAACTAACAAAATCTCTTCTTAGTATCTCAAGCAACTAGGCCGACACAGCAAGCAGAGTTAGAATGGGTTGCTAAATATTGGGTCAATGTGATTATACCAATCCGACACTATCACAAACCAGACACACAAAATGCAATGGCTGCTTTGCCTCACACACTGATCCACAATGGCATATTTCTATGTGCCAAGGAGGCATTAACATAACGCTGTCCCGCAATGACTTCAACTTTTATAAATGTTTCAAAGGATTGCTGACGTTTACAACACATTTTGCATTCAGTGCTTTCTCCCTCTCTTTCCCAACAGCATGTTTCTAATTTCTAGAGCTGTCAACCAATTAAAGATTTGAATCAATTAACTGTCTGGCTTCTAAGTGGTTAATCGATCTGTTAACCAATTAATATATTTTTTAAATCACATATTTCAAAATTTCAATAAAGGTGACTCAATCAGACCTTTGAATAAAGATGACAATCTCTCCAAACTGTCAATACAGTTTTGAAATACTCACTGAACATTGGCTACAGGCCAGAAAATGGAACCAGCTTTAAGCTTATTTTTCATGAGATTTGCCCCATATGCTACCCTTTGCTGCCCACCCAAGTGCTGTTGAGAATTCCAGACTGCGTAGTGGAGTTGATAAACCAAGCTCAAAAAAAGCACAAGGCTTGCTACATGAACCACACTGATACATCTTGACATATTTCTCTTGCAACACAGGTGTGAACTTAAAAACAGAATGGGGGTTCTTCAATAACTTTCAAATTACTCAGCATTTGCTACTTGTCGGATCCAGTAATCAGAGGACAAATTTAAATTTGGAGTTAAGAGCTTTTGTGGAACCGTTGTATAGAAAGCGGGCTTCTCAGGGCAAAATGATCCCCCCTCTTAACACCCACAGCAGCTCACAGTAGTGATCTGTTCTGTTGTGAGTCCATTCCTTGTTTCAGTTACACACACTGTTGTGAGAGTCATCCATGCCTGTATGCTGTGTGGGGTTTCTAGAGCTCTGGAATTTTATGCAGCAAAAGAAAATAAAGGGATAGTAAGTGGGTCAAAGTTAGAGGGTTAAACCACTTTGTCCCATTTCTAGTTTTCAGTACTTTACCTTTAATAAAACATCTAAAGATTTTAGTGACTCCCTTGAACATACTTGGCATGAACAAAACAAAGTTATATAGCTCCAGATTCAGTTTTTCATGCCCTCTTATTTCATAAGCAGTTCAAGTGCTGGAATATTCTGAAGCCATGTGAGCACTTTTCAGCAAATATGCACAAGTCAAAGGCTGCAAAGATCCGTTTATTTTATTATCTTGCAGTATCTATAAGACAAAGACAAGAACTGGCAGCACAATCTGATGGCATGTTTTGTGACCCTGCCCAGTTGTAATATATGGAACTACTAGGAAGTAATTCCCACTATTTGCAATGGAGATTAGTTTCTACTAAGTGTGTTCAGGACTACGGCCTGAAAGTTTAAACTATGGATGGTGTGTGCTGTAGTAGTTCTGAGCAAGAGAGTTTTTAAACCAGAGAAGACAATTTATTTTAATTACTCCATAATTATCACCAAATGATGCTTTTACATTCCAACAAAGTGATCTAAATATGAAATTTGATAGAAGAATGTTATTTTAGCACTAGCCTGTATTTCTAGACAGTGTTCCACAGTTACTAAGTGTAAAAAAAAGAATTTTTATCTGCTACATATCATTTGATGACACTTAAGAGGCTGCATTTACTTTTAATTTATATCTCAATTGCTGCTCTATCACTCTTTATTACAGGCCCAATGAAAATATATAAAGTTGATAGTCTTGCATAAGTCACAGTACATCAGGAATTATTTGTGAAAATGATCTGCTTCTTTTTCAGAGGGGAATAAGAAATGGGAAGGTTTATTATGAAAATCTGTATCATGCAATGAGTCAAGATCAAATTTATCAGTCAAAGTGAGATAAATTGTGATTAGGGTTTTGCAGTATGAAATAACAGCACCCAACTTAAAAGACATTGTCAAGGTCTGGCATGTTCTATCTAAAATTGTCGGGTTGTTCACTGTCAGCCTCCCAAGGTTTCTATATCTAACGAAAGAACAGATCCACTGGGACTTCTGGTGGCAAGATTAAATTTGGTTAGCTTAAGTCTACGTTTGGGACCAGAAAACAAGTCTCAGGAGATCATACCTCTTTGCTTATTTATGTATTTAAAGCATATTTACCCTGCTGTAAAGCCAAAAAAGACTCCCAGGGTGGCTGACAAAGATAAATAACAAGATGTTTCACACATACCTCTAATGGCACAGACCCACTTGGTAGCAGACCCACTTAAAGCTTGACATAAAAAGTGGGAGGTGGAACAAAAAGGGATGGAGGTATTTGCACGTGCACACACACACTAATTTAAAATATATCAATAATCAGATCCTTTCATTTGTAGATATAGAGCCCCAGGACTGAAAATGACCAGATTTGAAATTCACAACCCTGTGATACAAGACTATCCTGGAATTATCAGATATATACTGCCACAGGAAGAAAAGACTAGTAGCCAGTTCTATTCTTCTAGAAAAAGAGGTGGAAGAGCTCACCATGAACTTCTCCCTTGTTCTCTTAGAATGGCAATGCCGCCCACCTGAGAGGTGCTGGAGCTGAGCTCTGGATTGGGGGGGGGGGGGCCTGGCTAGTAGCGTTTAAATTTCCCAAGTATAATCACAACTGTGTGTGCCTGTGTAACAAACATTCCATACTTTCGAAATTTTAGCTGGCAACCATATCGCAAAACAGCACCTATCAACACACACATATTTATTAACCCAGAACATCCAGGCAACAGTGTACTACAAGCAGATGCCTGCCCGGCAAATCTCTCCAGAAGACTCAGGTAAGAAAAACAAGCCAGAAACCAAACAAAACAAAACCCTAAGGATTTTTAGCTAATCTGAGCAGGCTAAAGATTCCTTTCTGACCTCGAATATGTATTGGGTTGCCATAATTTGCCCTTTGTCCAAGTTTGCTATGGTCCCATTTCAGCTGTGAACAAGAGTCCTGTGTAGAGCCAGACAATCATTTATCAGAACATTTATCATAACATCAGTCTTTCCAGCTAGTCATCAAAATAACGGAGGCTACCCAGCACATTGCCACAACACATAAAATGGATTGTATTTTAACCCAATAGTCCTAAGAGCCAAATTGTCTGAGAAGCACTCAGCGGTTTTGAAAAGGCGGTATTTTTTTAACTCCCCCAATTACAAATGTTCATCCGTGCTACCTTTTCAAACCACATTTGCTACATGTGTTACAGTCTGCTGTATCTTCTCTCCAATGCCATGTGAAACACATTAAGCAGTTTCTTTCACCGCAGAATTCTTCTGGCAAGCAAACTGCATTTCTCCAACGAGAGAGAAAATATGCATTCCTTTACGAGTAGAACAGATTCCTTAAAACAGAAATGGCGAACCTGTGACCCTCGATGTTGTTGGACTCCCAGCTTCCATCAACCCCAGCCAGCATGGCCAATGGTTAAAAAAAAAAGATTAATAAAAATGAGCTGTATTCCAACAACATCTGGATGGTCACAGGTTCCCCACCCCTGCTATAAAATAAGCCACAGTGAATTTTCGCTGAGCCAACCATTTTCTCACTTTACTGACAGGTCTCACGTCTGTCCAATGTCTTGCCTGGAACAACTGAGGGGCAATATTTGCAACAGTGTACACAGAGCATTTCTTTCAAGATAAACAGATCAAGTATAATAAGACTCAGGAGGAGGGGAGGGGAAATAGTGCGTCATCTGCAATTTCCATTTTTTCCATTTAAATCAGGAACTGATTGAATACACAGCCGGGCTCCATATTCATCTTCCGCCAGTATAAATTACTGGTTTGTATAGTCTAAGCCTCCAGGATAAACATACAATTTCTGAATCACTCATATCCCAAACAAGCATTTCATGCTTTTCTGAGCCACTAAACTTGCCCTGTTTACATAGCCCCATCTCTCATACCACAACCTATATACAAGCTATCTACATTCAACTGTCATTGTACGAAACTGTTTCACCAATGAAGCTCTCAGAAGCACTGATTGTGCACAGATGTTTGTTCCAAAGATACATTCTTTGTGACTGTGCTCATCTTTAAAAAAAAAAAAGCTGAATTCCTTATTTACCCCACAAAGCTCCCTTTCTGACTGCGCCCTTAAATCAAATGGGAGTAGCTTAAGGGAGAACACAAATGTCAAAGCAGTCAGAAAGCTGGCCATCTTCCTTCCCTCAAAAAATAATAATCAAAATATTCCAAAATTAGACAACACAGCATTAGGAAATAAAGTCAGAGCAGGAACAGAATGAAAGACTCAGTGGACAGCTCACACTTCCCTGGAGTTTCTCTGTTCTTTCCTGTATACCATCTGTTCACATAAATCCATGCTCTGCCAATTATTTTTGCCATCTCTGATTTATTCAAGCAAACTATTACCTGTTGTAATAATATTAGAGTAGGCTCAGACACATCCCCCCTCCCTGCTGAGCGAGGTGATATTTTCACAGTCACTTCCAGTCTGATCCCATGCATATTTACTCAGAATTGCCCTACTGATTTCAATGGAGCTTACTTTCAAGAAAGTACGACGTGAGAGTGTAAGCCAGCCTGGGATGTTATGCTTTCTCTTTCGGTGGACTTGCCACATTATTCCAAAATATGGTGCTGTAGATGCTCAGTAGCATTAAAAAGGCCATTTGAACACACTTGCAGACACTATCCTTGACTGCTACATTCCAGGACTGAATATAGGTTTTTGGAATAATTTTCTGCTGAGGCCCTGGTCATCTTGCATAGGAAATCTTGTGAAGCCACTAGCATTGCATTTGGCTAACTGTTCCTAACCCCAAGAACTTTAAAAACCTTTTTCAAAAACCTTAACCCTAGCCATTTGGATGCCAGGGACACAGGTGGCGCTGTGGGTTAAACCACAGAGCCTAGGACTTGCTGATCAGAAGGTTGGCGGTTCGAATCCCCGTGATGGGGTGAGCTCCCGTTGCTCAGTCCCTGCTCCTGCCAACCTAGCAGTTCGAAGGCACGTCAAAGTGCAAGTAGATAAACAGGTAACACTCCGGCAGGAAGGTAAATGGCGTTTCCGTGTGCTGCTCTGGTTCTCCAGAAGCAGCTTAGTCATGCTGGCCACATGACCTGGAAGCTGTACGCCAGCTCCCTCAGCCAATAAAGTGAGATGAGTGCCGCAACCCCAGAGTCGGCCACGACTGGACCTAATGGTCAGGGCAGGGTCCCTTTACCTTTACCTAGCCATTTGGATGCATAGATGTTGAACCCCTTCAGAAACTGGGATAAGACAAAGAAATTATCACCCTTTGTCTCAGCCTATGTAGCAAATTCAAAGCAAAAGAATTCAATGTATTCTGTATCTTCAAAACAGCTTTCCTTTTAAGCTTGATCATTCTTATAGCTACCTCCAGAAGCTATTGTTCTAAGGCACCTGTTTTTGAAACCAAGGACAGAATTTGATTGAGGTTTGTTTCACGTTTGTACTCCATAAATCACAACAGAATGTTTGCTCTGCATGCTGGAAGTCACAAGTTCAGTTCCTAGTCCATTGAGAAATACTTTCTCCATCAGTCCCCAGGGTTTTAAGGTCTACTGATGAGGCTCTACTCCAAAGAGTATCTTTATGGGGGCTAAAATTATTTTATGTCAGGAGCAGAGCCTTTCCAGTTGTGGCTCTGTAGCTGTGGAATACAGTCTCTCAAAAGGCCTATCTAAAATTTTTAAATTGTTTTATTAACAGGTTCTATATGTATTGTATTTTAAAGTTGTTTTATTGTGTGTAATAAAATCCAATACACCCAGTTAATATTTCACCAGATACAAAGAAAAATAAACTAAAAAGGCTATCATGAATTCAATGCCAAGGGTTTTAATAGATAAAGTTCAGTTTGGGGTCTTGCCCTGTTCATCTCAAATGCAAGTACCTACAATAATCAAAGGTAATGTTGAACCATGAGATAACTTCTTAAAGCTTTTTAAAATTAACATGAAATCAGAAATACAAACAAATAAATGACCATAATCAATTGCTTGACCATCAAGTGTTAACTTAAATTTCTTGCACTGTGGAAGGCATTTAAGAATGAGATCCATATATTTTACAGCCCAATTCTGGTGTGTGTTTACTTACAACTGTGTTTATTCATTTTCAAGTCAGAAAACTGGGGCTGTCCCCAATTCTAAATTACCCATCCCAGTGCCTGCATGACACCAGAACTAAATCTGGGGATGTCCCAAACTCTAAATTCTGTAGCCAGTGCTGTTGGAATTAATTGCACCACAGATGCTAATTGGTGCAATTGTTATACTGTTGGTTACCCATGAAAATCACTTTAACATACTATATTATATTGGGGGATTTTAAGCAGGTTAAGGAATTAACCATGCAACTGACATCATGTCAAAGGATCATTTGTAAGGAGGTGAAAATGACAGCAATGTGGTAGGCAAGTGGGACTTCTCACATTATTTTGTTCAGTGATTGGTAGAAGAGCTGACAGCTGAATTGTCATCTCTGCAACTCACATCAGGAAGAGAAAGCCTACAGGCTTGTCAAAGATACCAGGAGCAGACAGCCTTAAATGATCACACTATTTGCTCACAACCGGTTGGAATGTTACCAACTATCAGGCCTTCTATTTAGGAGGCAGGATGCTCCGTAAGGAGAGTAGCCCGCTAAAACTTCTAGAATTCACATTTCAAGGTGCCAAGCCCTGACAGACTGTAGACTCAGCACTGGTGGCGCAATTACAGTTGAGTCAAAACAATGATGAAGGCTCTAAAACCCCTGTAAAAGGGGGAAAGTATCTCATCTTGAAATACTTCTTTATTCTGTCTCCTGGCCCAGCACTGCCTTCGCTACAAGAGATAACATTTGCAAGCCCCAATATATAGCAAAACATTTGCACTTGCGGCAGCCACAAAGCCCATAGTCTTCTCCATCACTGCACATCCTTGTAGCCTACAGCAGGGACAGCCAATATGGTGTCCACATTCCAGCTATTATTGGACTATATCTCCCATCACTGCCACTAGCAGTGCTGGCTGGGGCTAATGGAGTCCAACATATGGACAGCACCACATTGGTTATCCCTGATCTACAGTCAAGTGGCTTTTCATTTTCTTATTCCCTTCCAAGACTTACAATAGCAGGAGTATAGGGATCTATTTTTGAACACACACAAGGGCAGGCACGAACAGCCATGCACACTTTGTAGGGATAGATATCTCCAAAACAAGGGTGAAGTCTCAAAGATAAGTCTACCCTAACTGAAAAATATCAGGAGGAAGTAACAGACATAAGAGCACAATTAGTATCACCTGCAGTGTCTGCAAATCAAGCTGCCATTATTTATCTGTTTGTTTCATGAAATTTATATGTATACCCCTTGATTGTGTGTATGTGTGTGTGTGTGTGTGTATACATATACATATATATATATATATATATATATATATATATATATATAGCCTCAAAGCAGATAAAACAACAAAATCAAGAAGAATTCACAACCATACTTTCAAACATGCAAAAGCTAAAATACTAAAACAGATTAAAATAACCTAAACTTTGTAAACATCCAGGTAGACTTGTCTAAAGAAGAATGTTTTTAGCAGGCACCGAAAAGGGCATACAGGAACAAAAAGCTAGCAATCCTAGACAATGCAACATAATTGTTTTGTGGGGACTCTGAAGCACACTTGTGTCACATTGTCCACAAGGTAGGGAATATTTTTAAAGGGTCTATACAAGTAAGATATGCTTAATGGACAATCTTTAAAATGCTGGCATCTTTTACCAAGACGGATTAGATACCTAATGCTTATTTGTGTTGCTACGGTTGTTGGGATTTTTTTTTTTATTAAAACCCCCCAAAATAACGGAATTCTAGATGAATTTCAAAACCAGTTTCTATTTGTTCTTCATTTGTTAGAGCAATGAATCTCGGGTTTCTTTTGAAAGACTATAGTTGGGTCTACTAGGATTTCACCACTGTGAAGAAAAGAATGTAACCCTGGATGGTATTCATTTCCTTTTATTGTAGGGTTCCCAAAAAGCCCTGAACCAAACAAACAGAGAAGCAAACCACATTCAGCTTCTCCTACTGATTTAAAAAACTGAGCATCTAAAGAAGTGAAACCCATCTGCCAAGTTCACCCACATATGAAGAATTTTTGTCTGAGCCTACAAGTTACATTGTATAATCGCAGTGTTTTTCCAAGTGGCCTCTGTTGGCGTCCAGAGGGTCACCGCATGCTTTTGCTCATAATTTCCCAGGGTTTTCTAGCCAACCAAAATAAAGCAAAGACTGCAAGCTTTGACAGACAATGTTTGGGTGCCTCTTCAATAAGGCACACATTCCACAATCCACTTATACCACAGGAGTCACATTGATTTGTGTAGTATAGATTACTATAGTATAAACATATGGATTGTAGTCTTCAAGCCTTCAAAACAAAAACAAACAAAAATGCATGAGTTTTCCAGAGTTTGGGGTTGGGAAGTTCTCCAAGGGACATTCTGGATGCAAGTTCCTACCTTCTTCCATGTCTCGTGTGAAAAATGGCTGCAGGACTGACCATAGTAGAAGTTCTCCATCCCATTCTCTCTGTGCAGCCCACACAGATTAAGTATTCTAAGAATATATTTATTCTAGCTGGATATAAATCTGGACCTGCGCACCGTGCACACCATGTAAATTAAAAAATTAATGCATGCACCCATCATATCTGATGCATAGTTCAGTATTATGCTCAAGTAGAAAATGTATCACAAGAACCATCACTTAAACTCCACCAACAGCATGTAAATTCATAGTTTTAAGGAACCTGAGGACAGCGGTCTCAGAACATGAATGATTGTACATCTTGCCCCCTTCTGCCTGTGCCTGCACAGCCATTTTTGAAGGACCTGACAGACAAATCCTGAATCACTATGCTGCGAAATGATCAGGACGAAAAGATTAGCAGGTCTTTTCTTAAGTTTTCTCATTTTTCACATATGTCAGTGGTTCTATCTAAACACAAATACATTTGCTTTCGAGGAAAACATAATTTGTCTTGATATTACAAGGGGGAGATCCTTACCTGTGAAAGCATTTGTGGCCTGAAAGCCAGCTTCCTGCATACTGCTCTCCCAGAAAAGTTTGTGATTCCAGTCTTAACCTGTCCTTTCCAGAGACAGCTTCCAGAGTTGAAGCTATCAAGTCACTTCCATCTTTGCTTGTCAGTGTCCATTTCTTCCCCGCAAGCTGGCATTTGGCATCATCCAATTCCCACCTGTTCCCAGGTCCCTTGAGCCCTTCAGTAAAAAGGATGTGTGTCAAATTCAAGTGCAGATCACATGCCTCAACCGTCCTGCCAGAGAATTTTGGCCACTCTGTCCATGTAAATGAAAGCAGTCATTCCACACATTGTTGTTTTTTTTAATTCTCTTTCAAACTTTAGTTCTAGTCCTCTGCTCAGAAAACATCACTGGGTTTGCTTGCTTACTTTCCTTAGGATTCAGCCAGATGTGGTCTTCATTTGTCTTCTGTGTTCTCTTTGAGCTTCACCTCCCCCTCAGGCAAGCTGAGAAATTAAAAAGGAAAAAGATGTTTCCTGATGACTTACAGCAAGATTCACAACATTCAGGGAATAAGACCATGTGCGTCTGTGCACACGCAAACACCCCATTTAGTAGGGAGTGATTGCCCACATAAAAGTAGATCCTTAGACGGAAAATACTGCAATTTTGCTGAAATGCAAAATGTGACCACACAACTCTTTGAAATGCAAAGAGAAGCAGTGCTGAAGATGTCAATATGCATCTCTGAACATGATACGATTTACATTTCAAAAGCCATATTTAGTAAGGATGGGGGAGAGAAGTACAATAACAAAACTGGAGTTAAAAGGGAAAAGTAAAAACACTCAAGGCCCTCAAGCCTATTCTATAAATTAATCAGGTCTCACCATTACCATTTTCTAAAACTCTCTTATAAAATATGACACTATGTACCACCTATTTTTGCCCTTTTGAGGTAAAACCTCAGAGAAAGCACATATAGCAGGCTAGGAACAACTTTTGTTTTTCTTAAAACCCAAGTTGCTGTAATTATTGTTCAGCAAAAAAATTACCTTGCATTTGTGTTGGTTTTTAAAACGTTATATTTTAACCGGGGGCTGTGTCCCTGCTCGCCATGCTCACCAACCCCTACCATTCTCCCCCTTGCACACGGGTCACTCCCATTTCCATGTCTTCTCCTTTCTCCTGTGGTGCAGCCCCCACTGTGTGTGCACAAACAGGTATTCCATCCCCACCCCCTTTTCCTTTATAGTCTTAAAAGCAGCTAGTTATTTTGCCATTTAGGACTCAATGGTAGTCATCTCCTTATCTTGGAGAATGTAAGTAGGTTGCAATGGGGATCCAGCTGAGGTGGGCCCCAAACCAGTCTCCACCTTAATTCTGATACTCTAGTCAGAATAACAGTGTTGCTTCCGCTCTTTTCCTTTTCCCCCCACCTACTGTAGGTCTGTGATGAGTGTCTGCTTTGCCTTTTCTGGAATATGTGCTTTGTTTTCAGTTTAGCCAGGGGAAACTGATTCCCCCCCCCCGCCCCCCGCCCCCCGCCTTCAAAATATTACTGTATTAGAAAACCATTCTCTAATGTTTACATTTTCAAGAGGAAAGCATGATTCCCATAAAGCAATCTCCCTCCCTCCCTCATTCTCTCTGCTCACAATTTGAGTCTGAAGCTATGGATAGTCTATTTCCAGAAAGGGAAAAATACTTAAGGACAAGAGGCCTTCCTATGTCGGAAGACAAGCTGCACAGGCCTCTTTTCCAGAAGCAACCAATTGCGTTCTGTCTCGTATTACATAGTGGCATAGAAGCACCCTTGAATGTGGGCTGGATCCACCCACTTTTGCTGTTGAATTAAAAGGCTGATGACGGTGACACAGCTTCAGAGCTCATGGTCTAAAGGTTTTTATGACCCGGTCAGATTCAGTTGTGTTTTTTTAAGTGGCATTCCAGGGTGTTGCTGGCTGAGTGTTATTTATTTCCCTTTCATTATTTGTAAAACCAAAGTCTGATTTCAACTCTTGATTCCTGGAATGTCCCAAAGCATCTTTGGCAGGACTTCTGCGAATCAGTACGTTCCACACACCAATTACAACAGTATGTGAATTTGCTATTTGAAGGAGGCATCTTATTTTAACCAGGTAGAAAAATATTGTGTTATGAGTCCTGGGAAAGTGTGACATCCTTCCAATAGGTGTACTACTCTGAGAGAACATGTGCAGACTGTGCGTAACAAATAAGAAACATGTTTAAATGCATTATGCAGAAAACTGCAAATACCTTCCCCAAAGCACTATACTTTAACTCCATTGTTTGCTCACCCCCAGTCTGAAAGGGCTATCATGTTTACAAAGAACCGTCACCAGCCTGGTGTACACATGTGGTAGATCTGGTGCTGGCTGAGGAGATATGGAATCCCAACAATATCTGGGGCAACAGATGTTCCCCATCTCAGGCTTAGGGGCAACCATATCTCTAATAGTAAAGAATGTGAAGAAACTGGAAGCAGAAAGCAGGAGCTTCAAACACAGCAGGCATTGCTCTGTCAACTAGGTATTATCACCTCTTTGACTAGCAAGCAGTATATGAAGCCCCTGGACTGACTATATGTGATATAAATATGAGGAACCTGTCTTTGTGTTATTTCCTGGTCAGTATAGCAGACAGGATCCTACTTCCTGCATTTCCCCACTTTCTAGCTTCTGGACTCACAGACGTCCATGAAGGCACAGGTCAACTCTGTATCCAGGGTGGCTGTTTACCAGTTCCATCTGGTACGCCAGCTGAGATCCTGCCTTCCTGCCCACTGTCTCACTAGAATGGTACATCATCTGGTTATCTGCCATTTGGATTACTGCAATGCGCTTTACATGGGACTACTTTTGAAGGTGACTCGGAAACAAGTAATCCAGAATATGGCTGCTAGACTGGTGACTGGGAGCAGCCGCTGGGACCATACAGTGGTACCTCAGGTTAATAACTTAATTCATTCCGGAGGTCCATTCTTAACCTGAAACTGTTCTTAACCTGAGGTACCACTTTAACTAATGGGGCCTTCCGCTGCTGCCACGCCACCGCTGTGCGATTTCTATTCTCATCCTGAAGCAAAGTTCTTAACCCAAGGTACTATTTCTGGGTTAGCGGAGTCTGTAACCTGAAGCATCTGTAACCTGAAGCGTCTGTAACCTGAGGTACCACTGTATAACACTGGTCCTAGAAGACGTGTTTTGGCTCCCTGTACATTTCTGAACACAAGTCTAAGTGTTTGTGTTGACCTTTAAAGCTCTAAATGGCTTCGGCACTGTATACCTGAAGGAGCTTCTCCATCCCCATCATTCAGCCCGGACACTGAGGTCCAGCGCTGAGGGCCTTCTGGCGGTTCCCTCATTGTGAGAAATGAAGTTACAGGAAACCAGGCAGAGGGCCTTCTCAGTAACTGCACCCACCTATGGAATGCCCTCCCATCAGATGTCAAAGAGTTGAACAATTATAAGACCTTTCATAGACACCTGAAGGCAGCCCTGTTTCAAGAAGCTTTCAATGTTTTGTTTTGTCCCTTTATATTTTGCTGGAAGCCGCCCAGAGTGGCAGGGGCAACCCTGTCAGGTATAATAATAATTATATTCTCTGGGCCTAAAATCAGGTGTGGCTGGCCACCTACAGACCTACTGAAATAGGCATTCTTTTCTACCTGCATATTCAGGTCAAGACATCACAGCAACAATATTTTAGAGGGCTTTGAGGCTTTATCACACCATGTGGTTCCTGGTTCTAGCCACAGAATACTGACACAGAGAAGTAAGCTGGCTTTTTATGTCAGTTCAACACCAAATTAGTTCGATAGAATACTGTAAGCACTGATGAAGTCAACAAAATCATAGAAACAAGTGCACATCAGCATGTAGCTTTCCTAAAGTCTGCCACTCCAGAAGATATTTTTACCATCTGAGCACAGTTGAGCTCTTGCAAAAAAATAGAACTCATTTATAAAATGCTTAATCATTCACAGAACAGCTTAATGAGCAGACCATGACTGCAAATGTATTGAGGAAATGCTCATAGAAATTCACATCTTCCTGGAAGGTTAGATCAGCTAGTGCTGCAAAGGTCCATCTGCTGTGGCCAGCAGCTGCTCAGGAGCCAAATGAACCTAGGAAGAAAGCCCCTACACTGTCATATGCATTACTGGGCAAAGTGAGTTCTGGTTTGCTCCTGCAAATCAAACCATGCTGCAAGAATTAATTTGATTTATTTACACTGTCCCAGTAGTCAACATCTTCCGTCTGGGCGCTAAATAAAGAAGTGCAAATGTAGAACATTATCCAGACAAGCAAACAGAGTTGAAAGAACTGTAGACGCAATCGGCTGCAGGGTGTTCCTGGCACCAAGGCTCACAGAACTGAGACAGACAATGCTTTTTTTACAATTTGGAATTGGCAGTCTCCAAAACAAGACTGATATGTGCAAGACTCTTCCACTGAAGAGAATGGAAAATGCATTCAATCATTGTCACAGGCAGTCACCTACTGCATTAATCTTTGTTATATAACAGAAATTATATGTGTACTTTCTATCTATAAACATGTGTATGTATTTCCTCCCCAACTGTACAATCCGATGCATGTTGATTCAGAAATAAATCCTACTAAGTACAAAAGGACTTCAACTGAGATTTTCTTTAACCAACTAAGCCTGCATCCATCTATAATATCCTTCACAAAAACACACTTGCCCAAAGAAATTAACCTGGAAAGTGCTCCACCAGGGGGGAAAAATCCTTCCATGATAATGATGCTTTTAAAAAGTAAGCTCTGAAGCAAGCATGAGTAAACTGAATTCAGTTTCTAGGTAGCCTGAAGGCTCAGACAAAGGTATACTTCTTCCATTTTGACTTAGTTGTATAATAAAATCCACAAAAATGCACTGAACACTCCATAATGCCAAAAAAATCACCATATTTAGAGCTGAAGGAAACTTTCAGTCACAGGAAAAATAATAACTCCCAATATGAAAGCTTTAACAGCCTAATGAAGAAAGCAATAAGTCAGCTGCAATTTTTCTAGATAACAGTCAAGAAATATACTCTAGCCTGAAACTTTTCCAAAATTCACTTTGTTTCATAACATCTTAGCATGGAGACTAAATATCTTTCCTAACACAAAGAAGACTATGGACATATGATTCTATCCCACATGAATACAATTTGCTATTAATAATAATACCCCACCATGTGTAATTTACCGTATTTATACACTCTAGAATAGTTAGTTTTGGGGCTAAGTATAAAAAAAGGAAAGGACCCATAACACAATTTTAGCAACTAGAGAGACGTGGTGTATAGTCATATACAATTTGACCCATATGCTTATGCCAAATAAACTTTATGGGGTTGTCAAGATCTGAAGGTAAGAGAGGCAGGTTTTTGTGTGTGGAAGAAATGGGTCTAATGTGGGATTTAGATGTTAGATCAGCTGATAAGTTCAGATGAAGACTTGTTGTCGTTTTCCATATTGTGGTTTAAATATCATTTACCAGTGAGTGCAGAATGGCAACATCTGCAAATACAACACATGTTGGAGTCTGTTTATGCACTGTCTGCATCGAGTGCTTTGGCATTTCCTAAATTATTGGAGGGAATAAATCAATCTTCTCGGAAAGCTAAATCCACAACTACTGCCTATAAAGGCCTATGGGACTTTTGGAAAGTTGATGTTTAACAACTTAAAAGAGTTGTAGAACAGGGAATTAGAATGCGCCATACAACCTAAACAATGGAAAATTGATTTTGAATCTATAAGGAATGTTTTATATTTGAAACTTATCCTACAAAAAACGTTCTTTGGGGTACATTATATTGGACTCGATAACATTTGTACAGGAAGGTAGTGTCAAATACACATTGACGCTGGAGATATAATGCTTGAAAGGCCTTGTTGAGAAATAAGATGTGGGCATGTCCGGTGATATAGTATTTTTTATCTGAAGTTGTTATCTGTATAAATTAAATACATTTGCAGATGTTCATGTACTTTTACAGTATATTCCCTGTTCTACAGTATATTCCTGTATCATGGGGGTTAAAACAAAAGGGGTGTTGCAACCCTTATGGTTGCCAAGAGACTTATACTTCAAGCCTGAAAAGGGTAAATACTCACAGTCCATTTTGCAGTGGTCTGCAGACCTAACTGCCCTGGCTACATTTGTATCTTTAAACACCAATTTCATGTAGGTACCTTTTTGAACACCTGGATGGCTTATATTGACCTTTATTCTTTAATTTTAGAGGAAAGTACCGTATTTTTCCCTCTATAACACGCAGATTTTTTCTCCTAAAAAGGAAGGGGAAATGTGTGTGCGTGTTATTGAGCGAATGTGTGGTCCCTGGAGCCGAAAAATCAGGCAAAAATCAAATCGCGCTTCACGGAGAAGGGAAATCTGACTGCTTTCCTGCATTCTGCCTCAGGGTCTTACTGCCCACCCTCCTCTGTTTCCTTGCTGTGTTTGCTGAAACGGAACAAAGAGCAGGGAAAGCCCCTCCCCTCCAGGCAAGCAGAGAGGAAAGCAGACTGTGTTCCTTCTATTTCCTCTCTGTGCTCCGGTGCTGCTGGGGGAGAGGGAGAGAGAGAGAGGGTGGGAGGGAGGGAGGGAGGGAGGGAGAGAGAGAGAGAGAGAGAGAGAGAGAGAGAGAGAGAGAAAGAAAGAAAGAAAGAAAGAAATGGCTGGGGTGGGGGGAAACGTTTGCCTTTCTTTTCTCCCTCCCGTTAAATCCCTCTCCTGCATTCTTAGCCAGCTGCTTCTCTGCACACCACCTCATGTCCCTTCTTTGTTTTTCCTTCGCTCTCCATTTAAAATGTGGTTACAAAGCATGGATCCTCAGGATCTTTGCATTGGGTCACCCCAAATTCACCATCAGATCACATAGCATGTCCATGGCTACAGCCTGCACCAAAAAAACCACGCACCCACTGTTGCCTGGGGCTGCAATGGTGCAAAAATGTGGTTACAAAGCATGGATCCACAGGGATCCTCAGGATCTTTGCATTCGGTCACCCCAAATTCACCATCAGATCACATAGCATGTCCATGGCTACAGCCTGCACCAGAAAAATCACGCACCCACTGTTGCCTGGGGCTGCAATGGTGCAAAAACGTGGTTACAAAGCATGGATCCACAGGGATCCTCAGGATCTTTGCATTCGGTCACCCCAAATTCACCATCAGATCACATAGCATGTCCATGGCTACAGCCTGCACCAGAAAAATCACGCACCCACTGTTGCCTGGGGCTGCAATGGTGCAAAAACGTGGTTACAAAGCATGGATCCACAGGGATCCTCAGGATCTTTGCATTCGGTCACCCCAAATTCACCATCAGATCACATAGCATGTCCATGGCTACAGCCTGCACCAGAAAAATCACGCACCCACTGTTGCCTGGGGCTGCAATGGTGCAAAAACGTGGTTACAAAGCATGGATCCACAGGAATTCTCAGGATTTTTGCATTGGGTCACCCCAAATTCACCATCAGATCACATAGCATGTCCATGGCTACAGCCTGCACCAAAAAAATCACGCACCCACTGTTGCCTGGGGCTGCAATGGTGCAAAAATGTGGTTACAAAGCATGGATCCACAGGGATCCTCAGGATCTTTGCATTCGGTCACCCCAAATTCACCATCAGATCACATAGCATGTCCATGGCTACAGCCTGCACCAGAAAAATCACGCACCCACTGTTGCCTGGGGCTGCAATGGTGCAAAAACGTGGTTACAAAGCATGGATCCACAGGAATTCTCAGGATTTTTGCATTGGGTCACCCCAAATTCACCATCAGATCACATGTCTGTGGCCACAGCATGAAGCACAAAAATGATACATCCACTGTTTCATTCAGAATGTTTTTTCCCTTGTTTTCCTCCTCTAAAAACGATGTGCGTGTTATGGTCAGGTGCGTGTTATAGAGCGAAAAATACGGTAATAATGGCTATTGTATTCACAATATGAGCCAACAGTGTGTATAGCTATTGCGTGTCTTTTTCTGTCCTTTAAAAAAAAGTCTATGTTTTTTCTGCTTTGTTAAATTTGACACTTAAAAAAGAAAAAAGAAAACCATGCACTTACCAGTGTAAAATGTGCTTATTATCTTTTCGTTGTCACGAAAGTATGCCCTGCGTTTGCATATCCCTTTAAGGTATCTGAATTCTCTTAGGCTCCATCATGTTCAAGCATGGAGGTCATGTCTCCCCTCCATCAACCAAGTCTGAATACACAACCCAAAGTCTGCTATCTAGCAAAAAAGTTACATAATTTTGGCAGTAATGAACGCTTTGACAGCCCCATCTCCCAACTTGCCAAAGGTGTTATGTTCATTTTCTTGAAGTATGTTCCATAATTGGCTGGGCCTAGCAACCTGTCATTCAAAGCCACCTGGGCGCAAAAGGCAATATAGATATGGTAGCTGTAGCCCTTTGTCTCTCACCCTACAACCAACTCCAGGGGCTACTACCAACAGCAGAGGTAAAGTTTTGCAATGACAGTTTGGTTTAGTGTTTTACTTTCCTTTAGATTGCACCTATGCACTAACTTTCTCACTTCCCTAAATAAACTGGTTAATCTGATTTCTGGACTCGACTTGTTTCTGAACACTATTGTCATTTCCCCCCTGCCCTGCAATTGCTTAGAGTAAGACCATCTGGGTTATGCTACTCCTTTAATGTGCATTACTGTACATCAA
Organism: Podarcis filfolensis; assembly: GCF_964270895.1. Taxonomy (NCBI): domain Eukaryota; kingdom Metazoa; phylum Chordata; class Lepidosauria; order Squamata; family Lacertidae; genus Podarcis; species Podarcis filfolensis. The sequence goes on from NC_139603.1 coordinate 41,934,827, forward strand.
ATGTACTGCTTTAATGGTTGTCAATGGAACAAGGTGTTGCTATCCATCTTCCACAGAGGTTAAGGTTGGGCAAGACAGATTTGATCAAACATCAATTGGTGGCATCAACATTAAAAACCAATACTCTTTTCCATAAACACTGTACCTTCTCTTTTACAGGAGGGATATTCTGTGAGTTTTGAAAAAAATGTTTGTACAATTTCCAGAGGTGGAGAGCAGCTCGTAAGTGTTGGAAAAGATCAGAACAACCTCTTTGTTCTGGAATCACCTCTAGAGGGAGGGGGGCACACTCATGTGTCGTGTGCTTGCGTGTGGCACAAGAGGATGTCACATGGGTCCTGCGAGGACGTCCAGATGTTATCAGAGTGCACCAAAGGTTGCAAGGTAAAAGAGTGTGGGAAACCTTTGAATTGCAAGGCTTGCAGGAAAGCCAGAAACAAGGGATTTGATGATCCCAGAGTGGAGAGGGTGACCACAAAGCCTTTTGAGCTTGTGCATGCAGACCTTGTAGGTATGCCACAGCCAAGTCTGGGCAAAGCCAGGCATCTGCTGGTGCTGACAGATGATTTTAGCAGGAACGCATGGGCTTTCACGCTGAAAGCTAAGGAGGAAGCAGCGCAACTGATCAAAGATTGGGTTGCAGAGGTGGAACAGAGGTTCTCCACCAAGGTGCAAGGTTTCCAGTTTGACCGTGGTTCAGAGGTCACTGGGTCTGCTCTAAAGGGTTTCTTTCGCCAGAGGGGGATACGTCACAAGGTGACTTCGCCTCAGAAGAGTGGCGTGGCAGAGCTTAGGAGTAAGGCTCTGGTCCGAGCATCCGAAATTCTACTGGATGACTCTGGGTTGCCTCACAGTTTTTGGGGGGAGGCGGTAAAAACGGCCAATTTCTCGATGAACAGGTGCTACAATGCAGTGGTAGGTGACACCCCGTATTTCCTGCTTCATCGGCAGAAGCCGCTTGTGCATTTCTTTCGCACTTTTGGTTGCAGGGCCATGGTGCCTGTACCAAAGTGGTTGCAGCAAGAAGATGGTCCAAAGTACCAGGAAATGATCTTCTGTGGGTATGAACCCGCGACCAAAGGGTGGAGGTTCGCATACCCAGAAGGTGATCAGACCAAGCTTCTGGTCAGCAAGCATGCTGAGTTCAAAGAGCAGCAGGGAAATAAGTCAAGGCGCAAAGTCAGCCATGACGCTGTCTCAGATTGTCTGTCTGAATCCGAATCTGAGCAGGAGGGAGAGCCAGGTAATGGTGATCTGGTCGATGATCAGGATCAGGACCAGGGGGAGGCGTCTCCACAGGTTGTTAAGGGAGTGTCCAAGAGTGAGCCCTCATCTCCTGTGCGCATAATGGAGAAAGCTCACAGACGTGTCAAGTCAGAGGGGGAGTCTTCTGATGAGGAAGACGCCCAAGCTGGCCCCAGTGGGTCAGGAGAGGAACCCCAGTTTGTGCCCAGACGGTCTTCAAGGGCAACAAAGGGGATTCCACCTGAGAGGTTTCAGGTCTCAAATGCGTGGGTTGGTTTCGCACAGTGCGAACCTGAGGTTTGTGAGGTTCAACAGGTGCCTAACAACGATGCCAGGAAGGGGCGGAAGGCAATGGGGAAGGTGTTGAACACTCAGAGGTCCCCTCAGAACGTGATTCGAGAGGGGGTGTTGAGGGGGCTCAGAACTTACAGGGTTAAGAGTTCTGAGTGGTGACGCCTCACATTCTGAGGGCGGGCAGAGAACACGGAAGGGGCGTGGATCTCTGTGTGTTTTGCCAGTCTGTGTGTTACGCTCCACGGAGAAAGGAGCCATGAGCTGCGTCTCACCGGGAAGATTTACGATGTGTTGAACTGTACAGCAATAAAGTCTTTAAGATAAGGATTGCTGTGTTTCAAGCCTGAGTTATTGCCACACGACAGAACGTCCAAGCTTCTACTTCTTGCTGTGTTTACTCTGCTGGAGTCAAAGGTTCCAGGGGGCAAAAGCAAAGCTGCGCAGCGGAAGCGCGCCGGACCCCCTGGTCAAATTTGACCCCCCCGCAACACTTTCCCCTATCATTTTTACTAAAGAATGCCCAACAGGCTTTGACCGATAATAAATTAAAAGCTATTTAGGAGGTACTGACAGCAAGTCAGTACTGTAGTACCAAGCAACCTTAGAACCTTTCCAGAAACATTTTTAATGCAACTGTTTAGAGAAGTTTTTAATGACTGGTGTTTTAATGTATTTTCAATCTTTCGTTGGAAGCCGCTCAGAATGACTGGGGGAACCCAGCTAGATGGGGGATATAAATAAATTATTATTATTATTATTATTATTATTATTATTATTATTATTATTATTATTACTATTATTGCAATTATTTTGTTGTTGTTGTTGAAGGAACCCCCAGGGGAAGAAAGCTCAGAGCCAGGGGATATGTGGCGGAATGATGATGAGTGGTCAGATGGAGAAGGAGGAGCAGACTAGAAGGAGGAAGTGTTCAAAGCTTAAAGGGCAACAGGGTTTAGTGAGCAGGAAGAGGCTGTGGCAGAGAGCAGTCCAGAATCAAAGGCAGAAGCAAAGGCTGGAGAGGAGGGGGGCTAAGAGGCAGAGATGAGGCAGGATCTTATTGCTGTGACCAGCTCCCCTCCCAGGTCTCCCAGAACCCACAGAAGATCTTCAGTCCTCACAACTGCCTCATTGAAGAAACACCTACTAGGAAGAGTTGCTGTGCTCACTAGGCTTGACCTGTTTTGTTTCTTTGAATAAAGAGTTAATTTTATTGACACTTTGTGAGTTATTACTGACCTGTTCCTGACTCCCACTTTGACAGAGCAACAGGAAGAGTGTGGAATAGCCAACATGGATTTCTACTGCCAATGGTCAGTTATTCCGATCCAAAACAATCCTCTTCCCCTCTGCTTTTCACCATTTTATTACTTTTTAAGGTATCTGTTTTATTAGTTGCTATTAATAAATTCATTTACTATTCATTATACACCTTTAGGCGCCAGGCAAAAATGTTCCTTTTTAACCAGACCTTTGGTTGACCTGATCAACATCCCATACCCTTTTAAAATGTGGCTCTTTTGGGGGGAGCGGTATTATTGGGTTATTGCTTTTATTTTTATTTTATATACTGTGATATTTTTATGTGAACCACCCTGAGGCCTCCAGGTATAGGGTGGTATATAAATTCAATAAATAAAAATAAAATAAAAAACAGTCATCAGAAAAATGAAATAATTATTTATTAAAATGGTTTATTAGCTCACTTTCCAGGGTTCAAGGTGGTATGTGAATAAATAAAATAAATTTAACAACCAAAGGGAAATAGGAAAATGCTGCCACCTAGCACAAACAAATCTAGCCAACTAGCTAAGCAAAAGACCTAACACTCCTTCTGAAAAGTCAAAAGGGGAAATCAATGATTCTAGAGGAAAGTTCATTTAACAGCCTCTGGTCAATGGGTGTAACTTGCTGCTCCTTGCCATGAAAGTCCTCAGTTCCACTGAGCTGAAACTCAGAGCTGGATCTAAGAAGTAGTGAGAGATATGAATGAAAGTGTTAAATCTCTTTCCAGTTTTATTTTTCAGAACACTAAGTAATCTCTAGTTAGAAGAAACTGCGAAGAAAACTTCCATTTCTTTTTTTTAATGATTTTTTAATGTTATGTGATTTTTTTATAAGAAATCTTCCATTTCTGAATGAAAGATAAAACCAATATTTTCCATGCCTGTTTGCATTGATATTTCATATACCTACATCAAACAGTACTGGTTAATATTCATCATGGATTATAATGTTTTTGGTTGGCTGCTGCACAACCAGAGAGGTAGTATATTTATAATTTTAGACCTGTCATTTGCAAGTTTAATACTGCTGAAGAATTTACACTTGGATTGTAATTGTGTTAATCCCAGTTTTGCAACGGTGGAAGGACATATTTATCAATTAGTTATTTGAATTACACCAAGATAACTGAAAATATAAAGGCATGTCTCTCAAGACTTTGGGGGATGTGTTAGGGCGTGGAATAGCAGTGTTTACTTGAAACCTTTGCTAGGCTCTTCTCTTTGCTGCACATTTAGAATAGTAGCACAGAGGACCAACACCATCTCCTCTTCACTTCTGTTTCAAGTACATTCCTTGATATGCTCTTTTACCTTTTCATGGGGAAGCTGCCATTAAGCAAATGCAGCAATCGCGTTTTGCTTATTAATTTGTTGATTCCAGTCAAGAGGAAGGGAAACAAAGCATTTGTAGCAGCTAGAGCACTAGGCATATAATGGAAGCTATCACGCCGCACCTTAAGTCCCGTATCTTTATCAAAGAAAGCAAAAACCAACATCGTAGCATTATTTCATGGAATTTCACAAGTTCCTTGGGTCATAAAACCTCAAATTATATCCGATATACATCAATGAAAGGTTCTCTTTTGCACTTATCCATGTATATCCAAATATGCAGAGGCATACATTATTGTAATTAAAAATGAATTGCCCCCTACCTGAATCAAGAGTGGCTGGAAGATGAGTTCTATTGAAAATTCCAGTTTGAATAACTGACTTTAAAATCCTTTGCTTTTATGTGACTATTTCAAATCCTTTTCTGCATGTGACCTCTCACTGTCGCTGGTTTTGAGAAGTGCCTTGAGGGGAAACTCCTCGGCTTTTTAGTTCTGCTTATGTTCCCTGGCTAGCTGCTAAATCCCAAACTGCTGCTCATAAATACACAATTTTTTTTCAACACAGAAAAAGAAGGCAATGTGCCAGATTTCTGAACATTTATAATCAGTTATTATTTTAGCTTGGTAACCACATATATTCAGAGCATGAGACTTTATTGCCACCTTCCTGCATGCCATGTTATTCTTTTAATATGCACTCGCTTCGGGCCTGCGTTCCATTGAGTTCTATGGGACAAGCATGTAAAACTATATAATTGGATGCTTTATTATTGCTTATTTCACATACAGTGGTACCTTGCGTTAAGTATTTAATTCGTTCCAGAGGTCCGTTCTTAACCTGAAACTGTTCTGAACCGGAAGCACCACTTTAGCTAATGGGGCCTCCTGCTGCTGCCGCGCCGCCAGAGCACAATTTCTGTTCTCATCCTGAAGCAAAGTTCTTAACCTGAGGTACTATTTCTGGGTTAGCGGAGTCTGTAACCTGAAGCGTATGTAACCTGAAGTGTATGTAACCCGAGGTACCACTGTAGCTATATCCCTAGGGTTTCTGCTGACTTGAACCTTGGTCAGCAACCATTTTAGCAGCTTTCAGGCTGCCAGTGTTACCTCTAGCAACCAACCAATCTTGCTGTTACTCACCAGTCCTTGTTTCCCCACACCAGTATCCTGCTCCTGCTCCTGCTGACCTTCCGGGATTGAGTATTAATAACTCCCATTCTCTCCCCTGCAGCTTTCTCCTCTTTCCCCTCCCCTTACAGGCCTCGTACATCAGATCTGGGGGGTTGGAGGACCCTCTGGAGATGATTTAGTGAGGAAAACAGGGGAGGAGAATAAACAGAAGTGCTGCTTCATCAATGGAACTCCATGGCACTACTTAAATATAACTCTTTGCTAGAAATAAAAGCTTTCAGGTCAGGCCCAGGATTTTGCCTTAGCACACGACACCACTGAGCATATTCTCAAGTTTCTCTCTCCTGCTTGGTGCCCTTCCTTTATCATTTTCATTAGCATTATCATCATCATCATTTATGAAATTTCTATACTGCCTTATACCGTAAATCTCTGGGTGGCTTTTGCCTTGTGCCATTTTACAAATCTTGCTCCCTGATTCACTGACTGATGATGCACTTATTTTAGCCTGTCTGATTGTTGTTGAAGTAAAACAGCAATTTCTATTTAGCTAATAATCTTGTAACATAACTGCAATAATGGGAACTATATTCACTTTTCTTTCCCCCAACATAGTAGGCAGAGGAGGGGGCCATATCTACTTTCTGTTACTAAGTACACAAATGACAAGCATTTTATTTCTCATTTGGGTGTAAAATACTGAGGTCTATTCTCTGAAAGAAAATATTTCAAACTGTACATACCTCTTAAATATCTCCACCCCCTGGGCAAACACAAGGATACTATCAAAATACTGCACAAGACAAACTATAAGGTCCTTTAGCATTTCTCTTTTGACTAAGAGAAATTTATTATTTTATCAAAAATATAATCTAAAAGGCTCTGTTTCCCATGGTGCATGAGGGCTGACTCTCTTTAGCCCAGAAAGAAAATGCAGAAAGGTGCCAAATGCAGGGGGGGGGGAGAGAGGAAAGATTACTTCAGGTACACAAGCTAAAATGTCACTGAATATAACATTAACTGGGAAGAGACCAGGACTGAAAATGGTTGCTAAGAGTGCCTTTGAAGAAGAACTGTTTGAATTATCTTTTGAGCATCTGAAGATCTCCTTCCTTCCCTCTTCACCTCAACCAAAATAATAATTTGTAAATACTTATGGACAGTGCTTTTCTAGAAAAAGAGGTTCTGGAACTCAGCATGACTGCCTTCCTTGTTCTCTTATAACAGCAACGGCACCCAACTGAGAGGTGTCGGAACTGAGTTCCGGTGAGTTCCTGCTTAAGTTGGTAAAAAACACATTTCTTTACTTGAGAAGGCACAATTTTATGTACTATAGTTTCTAGCTGCTTGGACAGAACCTATGATGGATCTGGATGGGAACACACTCATTTTTTAAAAAATGTTTCCGAACAGAATCTTGCCATCTTCAAAGATATAAATTCTATACTGTAACTTATCATGGGGTTATGTAAGAGAGACGTGATGATGACACAGGAAGATAAGATATGCTTGCTAGATTCTTAATAGACATGCACAGAGAATTATTTTATAAAACTTTCCAAGTTGAGAAATGCAAAAAATAATAATAAATAAATTAAAAGTTCCAGTCATAGGTTTTCACCATTTGTTGCTTTCAAACTGTAATTTAGTATCCTACATCTATTATTTCCTGTCCCTTGTCCATCAGAGAGAGTTAATAGTAGAACCTTTATCTAGAAAAATTGTCATACTAAGTCTTTCAGATATGATTTGTCTACACCCAAATTTATTGCAGACCAGTGCCAAGTCCACTTTGGTTGAGCCTTCAGATAGATGTATCACACCAGCTATGCTGAAGCCCTCTTGGAATTGCTTCATCAATCCTAGTTGCATTTCTGCATGAGTGAGAATGTGTGGGGGGGGGCTGTGCATTTCTCCAATGAGTTTAGAATAATGAACAAACTATTTCACAAAGGACTTTCTCACATACACCACTGAGATAGGTGAAGAAAACCCTTCTTTAAAAACTAGAAGACAAACCTTTTGCTGTAGAGCAACACATATTGCATAAACATGGAGGTGTATTTTAATTTAGCGGCAGCTGAACAAGGAGAAGATCAGATTAAAAGTCAGAGCGAGCTCTGCAAAACAACACCATACATGTTTGGGCTACAGTAAGTAGACATGCTGGTCCAGAAGGTTAATCAGATCTAGATAACAAAGAGAACTTGCTCCCTAAACATTGCTAAGCAAGACTGACAACTCTTGTCATCACTACTGATGAACATCCGTAGGTCTTACAGAAAAAGATAACATATATGTACCAGAAACTATTTGAAGTTAAGGATGAGGACCAAATTTACCCCAAATTAGTTCTCTGCCTACCCTCCATCCCCTACAGTTAGTCTAAAATAAAATATCTATATTTTTTATGTCAAACTAATTTTAGACAGAAACCCATAAAACAGTTTTCAACACAAGCAGAAAATATTTAAATAAGCATTTGTCCTAACATGGTGCAGCTGCACAGTGATGACTATGCATCATTCTGTCTCTATCCCTTATTCATGCTGCTAGATAAGTATCTGAAAATCTACAAAAAGTGCAGATCTGCCATCCTGGAGCTAAACTAAAAAACAACCGCAAAAGAAACAGGATCCAAAAAGCTATGACGCTAGTTCTGTGAGCCCAGGGGGACTTTAGACTTGTTTTTCTCTAATAGCAGCCACCCCCGCCATCACCATGCCACATGGCAAACTGTATTTTGAAGCCGAGAGGAGTTTCAAAAGTAGTTTGTGATAAGTCACAAGGCTCAGTTTTCCAGACTTTTTAAAAAAAATAATAATAAATGCATAGGTTAACAGGAGCCCAAGTGGTCCTTTGCATCAAGATACCTTCACCTAGGAGAGAAAGAAGCTGAACATTTCCCCAGAATCTGTACCAATTAGGGCCTCTCTGCTCCACTCTTGGTATGAAATAACCAGCCATTTCTAATTTTCACTCCATCTTCCCTCAAGATGGCATTTCTATTTGAATGTATATGGCATTCAAACCACATTTTGAAGACCTGTGGAAGTCAGTGTCCCTGCCACTATCCCATACTGTGAGGACACAATAAAATAAATTTAAGTAACAAAACGAATATTTCATAAATGAGTAACAAAACATATATGGTTTTAACAAATAATGATATGAAAGCGGGTTTGATAATTAACAATGACTTAGCATCCCTGTTAAAAGGCACAAGAGACTTGCTGCAAGGAGGTGGGATACAGTGCTTTTAATCTCTGTCAGTGTAATGGAGAAAGGCTAATATATATCTTGGAGTCATGTTGACTAATCATGCAGAAAGGTAGGAGACATACACCAACAAGCCTCAGTTGATATCATCATGCAAATCAAAGAAGCCTCTGGAGATTGCTAGTTTTATTTTTCTCTCCCAGGTGGACAATTCAGTTCCACCAGGGCCACCAACTTGGAGAGACAAAAAAACACTTTACTTGGCACTGAACACAGAAGACAGAGAATGATGACAAACACTTACCGTAATGTGCAAAGCCAGAAGAGCAGAAGGAGCAGACACTATCCCATTAATGGAAGCACAGTAAAAAGCTTGAAACAGAACTACCATCAACATTGGCAACTCATGATTAGAACACAGAGTCTCAAGAGCTGGAAGGGTTCATAAACGCAATCAGGCTCCATCATTTTTAAATGAAAAACAATGTGTTCCTTCTGTAAATTCAAAGTATTATCTATTTCCTTTCCAGCTGAAATGACCTCCCCCACAGGCTTTGCACTTCAACTACAATTCACTATCAGGCAAAAAATAAATTAAAAATGGTACCGATATGTGAAAACCTGAGGCAATCACAGTGATTTGCTCCGGGTGTGGGTGTGTGGAATACATGCACTTAAGGTAGAGAACAAGTTATGTAAAAAAACACACAAAAACCCCTATGTTTCTTTTATGAAAAGATAAATAAAATAATGACAAAAACACAGTGGAAGTCAAGCTTCAACAGCAAGGGAAATGGCAAACAAGAAACATGGTACCTTGACCTCCATATAAAACAAAGTGTACTGTACTATTTCCTCATCTGTTTACTAGCAACAGTAGACAAATGATGGTTTAAAAATAAGCATAAGAAGCAGGCCAGTCAAATCAACCACAGTTAAAGCCCTGCCATTCACACAGCCAAAAACATTTCTCAACAAGTCCCAGAGATTCACACCCTGGATTCTGTATGCTGGTGCCAATGTCTCTGTAATGCTGACATTACACTCACTCCATAGCATAGCTATTGACCTGCTTAGGACAATCCCAACAACTTAAGGCTTGGAATCGGCAAGTCTCAGAACCCTGGTCAGCAACTCATTTGTCTGGAGGGTCATGTTGAAAAAAGAAGTAAGGGTCAAAGGCCCTTTTTCATTTCTCGGTTCCTGCAGTGGCTTGTTAGTTAAATCTGTGTTCCTGCTGCTGTCCCTTTTTCTAAATCTCGTGCACTCCTAGACTGGTGATACTTCTTCAGGTTTGACTCAGGAGCTTTCGGTTGCTGATCCATATCAGCTATCTGCACCAATGCAGGCAGTTCTATTAGGCTGAGAGAGAAGGCAATGAACGTTTGGCTAGAGATCAGGGCAAATGCGCTAATCTCTGAGGCCCTGCTTCCGAACTAATGATTGTAAAACAACTTGTGAAGAATTCACGCAACTGATTTGTGTGTGATCAAGTCACTACACATGGACTTTTCAGGAGATTTTGGCACACTGGATAAGCACCATGCTCTGTCACCAAATATAATTTTGTCAGGCATTTGAAAATTGGGTTGTGATGAGTCACTATCTCAACACATGCCAAAATATTCACAAGTCTGTTTCACCAAACTAACAATTCCAGGAAACAGTAGGATTTAGACATGGAAATACAGAAATGAAGCCAGTTACTGGGAGGGTTTGCACTAAACCCCACCTCCAACTTGCTCTAGCAACTTTCTTCTGAGTAACCACTGGGAGAAGCCAGTTTTATTGCAGATTTTTGTAGAAGTTCCTTCTGAAGCTGTGTGTGTGGCAGTCGAACACTGCTCCTCTTTGCTTTTATTCTTCACAAGCTAACAGGTACCTAACTGAAAGTCTGGTTGCTATTTGTAGGTATAATAGGGGAAGCCAATTCTCACATGGCTCCCAGATCTTATAGGCATACATGATTCAAAAGGAAATAACTAAAACAGGAACCTTAGCCCAAAGCTTTTCAAGTCCCTGAGGCCTGTTAGTTATTGTCATTCGGCAATTTATTGTTCGGCATTTCTAATGAAGGGGGTGGGTTACAAATATTATGTATTCTTGTGCACTTATTTACATTCTAAAATGCCCTGTGAGTTGTGCAAAGGATGGCATATAAATTATACGTAAATAAACAAATGTTGTCCATGACACAGGGGTGGGTCTCAAACCGCAGTCTTCAACAGCTAGTCTCCAGCAACTTACCACATGTGCCACGTAGAACAGGGACTACCGTTCCAGCCTGAAAGGACTCCTCCCATCTCTCCTAGCTTCATATCGTCAGTTAACTCCCTAAGCCAGTTGGCACACATCAGTTCCTGTAAAACCTTTGTTGCCAAGCCAAGTCATTAGTCTGAACGACTCGTTGCTAAATTGTTATGCCTTGCCTTCCTTCCTGACCATCAGCTTAGTTTTGACTACACCTTCTGCCTCTGGCACTTTCGTGCTCACTGCTTGTAAAAGAACTAGGTTTTTCCCCACCTGTGGCTGTCCTGGTCTTCTTCTTTGGCGATCACTCATAGCTGAGTAAGATTGTCTTCCATGAACACAGTCTTAACAGTGAGTCTGTAAGTGACTGTGGAGGCCTCTTTAATGAAGGTGGGGGGATCTACATGCATTTTCTATGGACTTTTAAAAACTGCCTGCATGGATCCAACAACAAAACATAAAATGAATGAAGTATTTAACATGCAAAATTTGGGGAACAGTGTTTCTTATCAGTTTGGAGGCATGGCTCCATCATTTGCATTAAAATGTAATAATGATGAGCATGTAAAATCTTTTTTCATAATTAATGCCATGTTTATCAGGAGGATTGTAAGTTTAAATGCTGCTAATTTCAGTTTAAACAAAATACAAATAAGGGAATGCTTTTAATATGCACTAAAATTTCCATGCTTAAAAAACAACAGCAAAAAAACAGTATGTGTAATTTTATATATATATAAAAAAGCACAACATCCACAACTTCAGGAACATTCTCCAAAGCAGAAAAGCAAACCTTCAAAGTCTCTAGAAGCAAATCAATACCCTCCATGAAATGGCAATGAACTCTCATCTTTACCAAGTAAACGAACAAATGATAAAAAAAACCTTTATACTCTCCTAAACTCTGCCAAAACTTACAAAACAGAGGCAGAAAGTGTACTTTAGTTTTCTTTCGATGGCCAAGAATTTCTATAACAAGTCATCCTTGGACACAGTTCCAAGAAAGTAATCTGGGAGCATGTCTGGCCGCTTTCAGATAATTTTGATTCGGCACATTCCATAAACAGAAGGCATGAGGAAACATGAAAACTTCACAATGCTGACAACATCAGTGAGTACTTTCAACTCTAAACTCACGCTTTGTCCTTCTAAATATCTCTGAGTTGAGGGAGAACCCCCTTTCCTTTGTTGTCTTAATGGCGCATCACCTAAGTGATCACCTCAACATAGGAAGCTAGCCTGGCCTATACAGTGGTACCTCTAGTTACAAACTTAATTCATTCCGGAGGTCCGTTCTTAACCTGAAACTGTTCTTAACTAGAGGCATGCTTTCGCTAATGGGGCCTCTTGCTGCCGCTGCACCGCAGGCACACCATTTCCATTCTCATCCTGGGGCAAAGTTCTCAACTCGAGGTAACTCTTCCAGGTTAGCAGAGTTTGTAACCTGAGGCATTTGTAACCTGAGGCGTTTGTAACTCGAGGTATTGTAACTCGAGGTAATACCACTGTATTTTAACAGTTGCAGGATCTTACATATAGCCTACTTCCTCTCCGTCAAACTCTTAACAATATAAAGAATTGAAGAGCAGCCCAGGGATCAAGGAACTCTGTGGGCAGAGCTTACATGACCATAAATAAGCTTTTAAGTGAATTGTTCTGGTGAATCCACAATTCTGGTCCAGTTTCCATCTTCACATGTTCAGGCAACTACTGACTGTAACAGCAACAACACTCCATAACATCCAGGCCAAACCCCCTTATTTAGACTAAATAATCCAGTTTCAACACACGTTATATGCTCCATTTTTCAACAAATATAGGTAAGTGTCCATTACGTTAAATTAAACCAACTATCATCACCACCACCACTATTCTGGGCACTGACCTTCTAAATTTGCTGTAACCACAACTGTTAAGTGGCAATCAATTCATTGTTCCATAGCTGCTTTCCTGAAATGAACATTTGATCAATGCAATTTCAGTCTTAGGATTCTCATGAAGTTAAACATAATAGTGAAATAAAGAAAGAAATATATAGCAGTAGGAAAACATTCTAGTTTGTTTTAGCTACAATTATTTAAAAGCATATTGTCTTCCAAATGTAATACCTGACTTCTATTCTTTTCAGCAGAACACTGTCACAATAGTTACTGTATTTCCTTTACTACTAAAATCATAATATTTAGAGAGAAAAGCTTGTTAGGCATAGAGGGAAAGCTACCACAACTCAAAACTGGACTTTGCTTTTCTTACTTCTTCTAGGAATTGACTCAAGCACAAGAGAAATATTCAGTGAAAAAAGGAAGAAATGACGACTTTATCAGAAGGCAGACTTATTAGGTAATTAAGTATCATTGAATTCAGTGGAATTTACTTTCAGCTAACTACATTTAGGATTGGGCTGTAAAAACAAACTGAACAAGCTGAAAAAGTAACACTGGCAAGGTATTTATATTATTTATCAACACATCTATCCTATATTTATTCCGTGAGAGAGGCTGAAGAGAGTTTATGCATGAGCTTTTAGGAGGTATCCAATCTAGATGCTTAAACAGACTGCTTATGTTCAGCAGGATAGTAGCATTATGTTCCTTCAAATCATTCCTGGGATCTGCGCTGTATGTCTAAGGAACATGCTTCTTAAAACTTGTTTATTTTCATCACACTTTTAAACAGTCTCATGAACAGACTACTGTATTTTTCGCTCTATAAGACGCACCAGACCGCAAGACGCACATAGTTTTTGGAGGAGGAAAACAAGAAAAAAATATTCTGAATCTCAGAAGCCAGAACAGCAAGAGGGATCGCTGTGCGGTGAAAGCAGCAATCCCTCTTGCTGTTCTGGCTTCTGGGATAGCTGTGCAGCCTGCATTCGCGCCATAAGACGCACACACATTCCCCCTTACTTTTTAGGAGGGAAAAAGTGAGTCTTATAGAGCAAAAAATACGGTACTTAAAGCACTCATCTGAGCTCTTCCTTTTGTATGCTATGGAATAGCATTGTTCTAAATTCTTATTGTAATGTGTTGTTGTTTTTGAAATAGTGTGAACAATCATCTTGAGCATTTATCAGAAAAAGCAGCAGCAATGACAAACAGTAACAATCAAGACTTCAAGTAGAAATTGCATCCACAAAAAAGTAAAAATTCAACTGCCACTAACATATAGCATATATGGAGAAAACAACAGCTATTTCTCTCTGATATAAGCCATAATCTATGAAGATGGCAAACACATACTATGAAGTGTAATCAAATGATGTGTCTGAAAGCCTAATTTCATAATAGTGCACATTAAAACAGGGTCAACTTGCTAAATCGAAAACAATAAAAGGGATTATGACTGTCATTGAAGGGAGGGTGAACAGCAATTAAATATGTCCATTAATAGTGGTTGAATACACCTTTTGACCAGAGGCATCCATTTAAAGAAGCAATTAGATAATTATGATGAAGACCAAGCTTCATAAAAGCATTCTGTTTCTTTTTTTAAAAAAGGTAATTGTAATGTCACACAGCTTCGCTTGTGAATAAAAAAGAAAATGAAAGACAAATAGGACAAGAATTTCCTCCATGTAAATCTTTCTTAAACCTCAGGCTCTTATATCCTTTGGTGTGGATATATTTTCAATAAATAAAGAGCAGCAGCATCCATGATTTTAGAACGCCAGTGTGGTGTAATGGTTAGGGTGTCAGACTAGGGTAAGAGAAACCACAGTTCAAATTCTCACTCCATAATGAATTTCACTGGGTGACCAGGGCCTGTCTCTCAGCCTAAACTACATCACACGGTTGTTGTGAGGATAGCCAAGCAATTCTGAACATAGCATACATTTATTTCTATTTTATCTAGAAAACATATTTAAATCACCATACTAAACAAAAACTGTTCCATGTTCCCCATCTGGTTCATTCACTCCTGCTAAAACCTACACTAGTAAGTCTAGTCTGGTCTTTTAAATCTGCCTATAGAATAAGGTAAGGTAAAAAAGATAAAGGACCCCTGAACAGTTAAGTCCAGTCAAAGGCAACCATGGGGTTGCGGAGCTCATCTCACTTTCAGGCTGAGGGAGCTGACGTTTGTCCACAGATAGTTTTCCGGGTCATGTGGCCAACATGACTAAACCGCTTCTGGAGCAATGGGACACTGTGACAGAAGCCAGAGTGCATGGAAACGCCATTTACCTTCCTGCCGCAGTGGTACCTGAAGCACTGGCATGCTTTCAAACTGCTAGGCTGGCAGGAGCTGGGACAGAGCAACGGGAGCTCACTCCATCACAGGGATTCGAACCGCCGACCTTCTGATCGGCAAGCCCAAGAGGCTCAGTGGTTTAGACCACAGTGCCACCTATAGAATATATCAACTCCGTTGCAAGACTAAGGTCAAAATGAATGTTTCCACAAGCACGCAATGAGATGACTCAACAGCTTCATGCACTTTGGAACCCTGCAAACAACCAGACAGACCAGTAGTATCCTGATGCAAATGCACCAGCAGATAAAAAGTGAAATATGCCATACTTTATTTTACAATATTTAAACATGCCCATCCTCTCAAAGTGAGCAACTATTAGCATCTCATGACAAATATTTATTCAGTAATTTTGACTGCTATTGAAGGAATATTTTTCAATTTAAAGGTTATACCTAACAAAGGATTGAAACAGTTCTAACTAGTTTCTTTAACCTGAATCATAGTGCATCTCAATATATCTTTATGTTTCAGTAGAGCTGAATCTAATCCAAACAACATTTAAAAATTATTCAATTATTCTCTCCAATTACATGATAGTAAGGATGGCAAAGGATGATGAAAAAGCGGGAGGAGGAAGGGTACAAATGGCTTTTAGGGGTCATTAAGCTTTTCAAAGTCTTAAAGCTCTTTTAAAGCTCCGGCGCATCAAACCTACTAATTAAGTAACAGTGCTAACTCTTGAAAAACATGCTCACAGTCAGCCAACTCTAAACTGTAATGTTTGCTTTTCTGCAATTATGTACAAGTAAGAGACACTTTTTCAACTATATTGATTTTTCCTATTAGTCCCTGACTTTTCCAATATCCCGCCCCCTGCAAAACAAAACAAAAAAAATCTCTTTAAAAGCGAGAATATCATTCTCCCCCACAGAGTGTACAAGCTAACTTCAGCAGACACGACCTTTAGAAAGCACTAATAATGTTCACCCTGTGCTCGGAGGCACTTTGACACATTAGCACTTGGAAAGATCTCCAGGCAGTAGTTTATCAGCAGGGCCCATCCAGGCATGATGAGCACTTTCACAGTGCATTAGCATATATCTAGAGAAAGAATGCTCTGGTCTGAAAGGGCTTTTTATTGTTGGAGCGACCTTAAAGTAAAAAGGGAAAGAGTCCCACTCAAGTTCTCCCTAATATCCAGAAGTGTTTGCCGTGTGACCCACAACTCCATTTATTTCATGCTGTGAGCCTCTAGACCAGGGGTAGGCAATCAAAGGCCTGGGGGCCAGATGCGGCCCAATCGCCTTCTCAATCTGGCCCTTAGATGGTCCGGGAATCAGCGTGTTTTTACATGGGTAGCATGTGTCCTTTTATTTAAAATGCATCTCTGGGTTATTTGTGGGGCCTGCCTGGTGTTTTTACATGAGTAGAATGTGTCCTTTTATTTAAAATGCATCTCTGGGTTATTTATGGGGCATAGGAATTTGTCCATTCCCCCCCCCAAAAAAAATATAGTCCTGCCCACCACATGGTCTGAGGGATGGTGGACCAGCCCACGGCTGAAAAAGGCTGCTGACCCCTGCTCTAGACCCAGTACTGTTAAAGAGCACAGGATCTTGAAAGATTTACAGAAGGTATCAGAAGATTTATTTTATGTTTAGACCCCTCAGTAGGGATGGGCAGTATCTGGTTTTCAACATCACGATATAGCACCAGTTAAATATCATGATATATCACGATATATATCTGCGGTGGCAGAGGGCCTTGCTGGGTATTCAATGATATGGTGGTTTATTACACAGCCCTACCCCTCAGTCAACCTTGCCAACCTGCCAACCTAGTAGTTTGAAAGCATTCAGTGCAAGTAAATAAATAGGTACCGCTCCGGCGGGAAGGTAACCGGCATTTCCGTGCGCTGCTTTGGTTCGCCAGAAGTGGCTTAGTCATGCTGGCCACACAAACCGGAAGCTGTACGCCGGCTCCCTCTGCCAGTAAAGTGAGATGAGCGCCGCAACCCCAGAGTCGTCCACAACTGGACCTAATGGTCAGGGGTCCCTTTACCTTTACCTTACCCCTCAGTCATCAAAACTGAGTTCAAATTGTATGCTACATTTCTAGGATTCCATGTTAAACAGCAGTGCTAAAACCACACAACAGCAGAGGCCAAAGGGCAGCTGACAGCACAGGTGTTTATGTGTTTTACTTTATACTTGATTTTAAAAACCAGTCAGGGGCTGGAACCCTCTCCAATGCAAAGTACAGACTGCAGGTACTCCTGTATATAGCGTACGTATTGTATGTTTCTCTGCACAACCAACTGCAGTGCTCTAAAGAGTAGACTCAATCCTGAGATGGTAGTCAGGGTTGCAAACTAACCTGCTCCCCCTTCTCTCTATGCCCTCTATTGTGCCCCATTTTTCCATGCATCTTGAAGATGGACCACCTGTCTGCAGCTGCCACAGTGAAGATTCCAGGTAATCATAGCTCAGTGGTAGACCACATTCAGATGGTCCCGGCTTCAATTGCTGGCAGCTCTAGATAAAAAAAACCAAGAAATAGGTGGTGTGAAATAACTTTACCTAGAGAGCAGCTGACAGTCAGAGTAGAGAATACTGCACTTACATGCACTAATAGTCTGACCTGGAGAATGGCAGCTTCCTATGTGATGAGTTGGATTAATTCAGCTTATAACACTTTATCCTTCCTTAACACACATGGTACTTAGATCAGAAAAAGTGCTAGAGTTTCTCTACATTCATAAGCAAAGGTTATATGAATTTGAAGTCACAACTGACAGAAAACAAAGCAATAATATTTGGATGATTCAAAGAGAGATTATCAAAATGGCTGAACAATAAGAACATTTCCAGAATCTCCTGATAACGTCTTCATTCAGCAAGGCCTACAGGATATTATCAAAGTCCTATTAAATATTATATAAGCTCACACTGATTCACTTCCCAAACAGAACTGAGTCACAAAGTTGATGATCTCCCTAGTGTAAACTCGGCTAACTTCAATGAAACAACCCCAGGGAGTACAAGTGCAACAGATTCTCACCCACACTGCTTCACATCAAGGTAACTTGCAATTTAAATTTACTACCTACAGCTAAGCCAAAATAAAGAATTTGCTGTGATTCAAACCTACTGGCATTTACAAGTATACAGACATGTGCAGTGACAGTGCTGTGCTAGAAAGAACTTCAGAAAACCTTTCCTAATTATCTAGAAAGCAGTGCGAAAGAGGTGGAGGTTGGAATGGTGAGACATATGCACATGCTTTTAAGACACATTCATCATTTCAATCAAAGAATAACCTCTCTCCTTTGTATCTTAAGACTCTAAAAGGCAAAAGGGTGAGACACTTTATGACACATCAGTAAGAATCATATATCCTCTTACATAAGATATCAACAAAGGGGGTACAGGTCACTGATCCAAAAAATTGATTGCATCTCATGTACAAACCACACTGTCAGCCCAGGCTAACAGGCATCCTGTGGAAAGGACACAAGCAAAAACAACTGTAAATTCAACTTGCAAAAAAAGAGAAACTTTAAACAAAAAGATGAAGCTTCACTTCAAAAGGACCAGGTGAAATCTATGTACCAGGGATTATGAGATTTAACTAGCGTGAAGGCCTTTATAGGCACACTATTGCAGGGCTGAGAATCTGTGACCTCTTGATGCTGCTGCACTCCCATTTACCTTATTCAAGCATGCCCAATGGTCAAGTATGATAGAATTTGGGGTCCAACTGTCTCTGGAAGGCCACAGGTCAGCCACTCCCACTCTATTGCCTTGACCATTCCACAAGAAAGGGGTTTTTGGTTCAGAGAATAAGGGTGAGGTGTTGGGAGAGTGTTGCCCCAATTAGTGTCCGGCCTCAGTCAAAGAGGAAGTAGATCCAAGTTGAATGTGGCTACTCTGTTCAAGTAGTGCGTACGTTTCTGAGACCCCTTTTCTAAACAATCATCCTTGGGACATTCTTTTCCACAGAGGGAAATAATGTCTTCTGAGCTGTTTTAGCTGGTCATTGATGAAACAGCCCCATTCTTAAATACATAGCTTGGAAACAATGCCCCCACTCTTTAAAATGTTGATATTGTGGAACAAGTCCTGCTGTGTTCTACTCAGACTCACTCCCAACTAATTGCAAAGGATTGCAACCTAAAAGACATTAACTATTCCTACAACGATACTGTCATATAAAATAACAAATTAAGTGATTTCATAACAGCTCAGTGCAATATAGTAATGTCAAACTATGCATCTGATGGTTCTCAACTCACTGCTATAAGACAACACAAGGATCTTCAAGGATTTTGAAGGGTAAAAACAAGAATATTTGATTTATTTTATGTAGCCTTAATAAAGGATGGTCTGTGTTTTGGAACATAGGTAGTCAAAGTGACAGCAGCTGGAATGCTAGCAGAGACTAGCAGCAAGATGGAAATATCTGTCAATCTGGCTTTCTCAGTTTCTCATTTTTTTCCATCTTAAATCAGCTCTCCACATTTTGCTGCATTCTGCTTTTTTAAAAATCCTCATGAAAATCTGTCAGCATTTTAGTGTGATTTTTTCTTAATAAACACATTTTAAATACAGTTTTGACTAATGTTCACATTTTTTTTGCATACAGTTTTCTCCAATATAATGCATGTATGCATTTTTTACCCATACCTCCATTTCTTTGCACAATATCCCCTAATATTTGCATTTTTATAAACTATTGTTTGGATAAAGGAATTGCAAAATTGCAGAAAAGTGAAAAATTCAAAGGATAGCTATGTTTTGGTTTTCATTTTGTTTTGGAAGTTGTGAGTTTGATAGATTTGGCTTTAAATGCACACCAAACAAAATTTCTCCTCCATTCCTAGCCAGCAGGAAAAGGATACCAGTTGGTTAGGCAGGCCTTAGGACAGATCCACATGAAAGTCTTAAAAAATCAATCAAACTTAAAAAATCCATTCAAAGGGGTAGGCTAGGCAAATTGAAAGACCTTCATTATTCAAACCTTGTGTCAAATCTCATGCTGTTTGACATCAGTGCTTGACTTCCATGGCCATTCCCTTCAATGTGTCATTGGCAAACAACACTCCCTTCAAATATTTCTTACTTCTAGCTATCCTTATGTTTTTGCCATTGTAATGTTAAAATCAAAAGTTCCTGTCAAAACAAAATGCAGCACTTCAAACTGTGCTGGGCAGAAATGACATTTCTGGTTATCAGATATGAAATCAACAGCTCATAATGTAAAAGTTACAATTCCATTGAATTCTTTTACAAGAAACTGAAGAAACTGCAGCAACTTTGCCTGTTTGAAGAAAACTCAAAACTATAAAGAGAAATAGAACAGTCTGAAAGCCAACACCTGATCCAGGAAAAGGAGGAAAAAATTAAAAGGTGCATTACAAAATAATATGCTAACCAGAAACGTATGACAGAATTGCTCGTTCATGCTTGCTTTCCTTATATGTGGCATTATCAGACTCTGCAACAGTTGAAAGATTTTTGGACAGTGAGGAAAGTCATTCTTAATGCTACTACACAATTCTAAAAAAGAAGGTTTTTGAGAAGATAAATGGGAGAAGAAGGATGCCTTTGCATGTGCATGTTTTGTTGCTATTAACCTCCATGTTTTCCATGGAGCGGCATACAATTCCAACCTATAGGAGTTACAATGAACTAATGAAAACATATTTAAACATATTTTTGGGCAGCGGATGTTGGATGATCACTGCTTCTCTTTGCAAAGTCCAGTAATATAACAATTCAACTCCTGACTTCCTTTTACCAGATCTTGGTGATTGTTATAATTTATATGGTACACTCCTACCAAATGGTGCACATACGGGTTACTAATCCAGATCATGGCGAGCCCTGCACCAGCTAAGTTTCAGGCACGGAATGCTATCACAGACCTTTACTCAATTCTCTGGACCAAATTTTCCCATTTTGCTGACAGGAAATTGACTGTAAGGGATAGTTGCTTGTTCAAAGCTTGTCCAAAGTTTCCCATTAAGGATTCAAAATACAAGTCTCTTAGGTTCAAAAACTGTCCACTAATCTCTGCCCATTGGATCTTAGTGTATTTTGAAGATCTGTTGATCCAATTACAACTGATGCAGGGTGGGGCAGGATACCTCTAAACAAAGGCATATTAATTCTCTATTAAGTTTTTCTCTAGTGCAAAAAGGAAACAAAAAAGAATTTAAAGCTTAAGATGGGGGGAAAACAAGTACCGTACCTAAATAATAAGCATTTTTAGAATACAAACAATGGTACATTCCAACACTCAAGACAGAAGGAAACCCTTGCCACATTGCACCTCTGACTGATGAACTCTATCATCTGGTTCACAAGAGCCTCACTAAGTGTGTGGCCTCTTTACAACTTTAAATAGTTGCAGGATATGTTTGTGTATGCAAACGCAGGAAATAGAGGGCTTCTCTCAGACAAAATATGTACATATCCTGTAGTTTTTTTTCTTTGTTGATGATCCTGGAAGAGCAAGTATTGACAACAACACAATATAAGAAGTTACAGGCTTATTTCATTTCTAATTCAGAGGCTGAGTTCATGGAGATAAAATTTCTGTTGATAGTGATTGAATCAGTGATTAAAAAAATAAAAAATAAAAAGATTATAATATATAAATATGATATGAACCTTATACACATATGATGGGAGCCTTATACTTACAGCCAGTGCTTTTTTCTGAAATAAATATTCAGGGCTACTCTCATTTTCCTACTGAAAAACTGCCCCTCAATGAGGCCAAACTTAGATTCACAAAATGTTTCGGGGTATGCGTCCCCCTGCATCCCCCCAGAAAAAAGCACTGCTTACAGCACCATAAAATACATTATCCCTCATCCTCCATCCACAACTCTTAAGAATTCTACATACTAATTTTTATAGGGGCAGAATACTGGGGAAATTACAATATTAGTAAATCGGTGCATTATATATACCAGAAAGAAATTAAGGAGAAATTCCATTGGGAAAGCTTCTTGGTTAAATGCTCCTCAGTTCTGCCATTACTCAGAGGTCAGGGTGATTAGAAGAGATTATTTTTTCTTCACTGCAACAGGTTTTAGTGGCCTGTGAAGGTGCTACTATAAATTAATTGTCCCTTTTGTACCCACTTCCCAGAAAGGGAGGCTGGGTTCCTGGGCAGGGTGTGTGTCTGTGTATTGGTAGCAATTCTTCCCCTCCAGCCTATCACAATGCACTGCATCCCAGCATAGATGCACCTTGGCACCATTTTGAAAAAGGCAGGCATCTCCCTGTGTTACCAATGACAACTGTATTTGTAGAGACATGAGTATATAGTGCTTCCCAGTTTACCCAGGGAAGAAATAAGGAAATAGTGTGCTTGTTAAGTTCTAATTCCGTTTTTGCTTTACAAAACGGAACCACTTAGGCTGCAATTCGAAGTAGGAGAGAGACTTCTTAACCCCTTGAAAATTCACATTCCCTG
The DNA here is from genome assembly GCF_964270895.1 of Podarcis filfolensis. Classification (NCBI taxonomy): domain Eukaryota; kingdom Metazoa; phylum Chordata; class Lepidosauria; order Squamata; family Lacertidae; genus Podarcis; species Podarcis filfolensis. The sequence goes on from NC_139603.1 coordinate 41,957,265, forward strand.
TTGCTTTTACTGCCACTGTACAAAAGGTACAAATAACAGAGATGTGTTCCCCCCCTCTAATTTTCAGTAATCGCCACAGGTACAGTGAAAAGGGTTGCCATATTTCAAAAAGTAAAAATCCAGAGCTTTTTTTTGCAAAATTTTCCCCCCTCCCAAAAAAGAGAGAGATTATGAGCTATTTTTAATAAAACTTGTGAAAATCTACACTGCCAACATGGGCCTGGACAGTTTACAAGGGCTGAATACCAGCTATGTCGAGGAAATTCCGAACGTATGGCTACCCTAGCAGTGAATGTTAGTTTCCTCTGGATTCACCAGAGTTATTTATCCATGCCATAACCCCAAGGTTCCCATAGCAGCACCTTAACAGCTGCTGCCAAACTTGGCTTTGCACAGGTTACAAATTGTCATTGCATGGCCAGCTCCTGCAATCGTACCTCCCACTCTCTGGTCATCCATGCACTGAAGCTTGCTGGAGGCACATATGCCAATGTGGTGCCCTCCATGCATTGTTGACTCTGAGTGCCATGTGCCCCAGCCAGTATGTCCAACGGCTGGGGTTGATAGTTCAACAACATCTTCGAAACATTGTGCTGGCTACTTCTGTCATAGGCTCTCTCAGGAGTCAGCTATACAGCTGCAAATAAAAAGTTTTAAGTGTGGTTTAAGTGCAATATACAATGTGACACTAGATGGCGATGGTGAGCCTTATGGAAAATTCAATGTATTTTTTAAAACTTTTTTTAAAAAAAAGCATTTTCAAAGCTGTTTTATATGCGTGTCTGGATTCCACCTCAGTCACTGGTCAGGACTCCAAATAACAGGGTGAGCCTATGTGTGTGCAGCAGGCTTCCCTTTGCAGATGTTTCCCAAACCCATGGATGGTGGGGCAGGGGGACTGCTGAGGGAGTCCCGGGCGGGTGTCCCAGGTCTCCCACTCCACATGACTGCAAATATGTGGAGGAGTGTGACCATTCATATCCAGTTAAAATGTAGGCTGGGTGTTAGACACCTAGATATTTTATTCCTACTCAAATACTTTACTTTTCCCCTGGTTTTATTGCTAGAAATTATGAACTGGCATTCCCCCCCACCCCCCACTGGCATTTTTGTGGAGAAATACATAGAACATGAAACAGCTGTGGTGCGCTTAGCTGCACCAGAGCTCTTTCAGTCACCGAGCAAAGAGAAAATACTTGGGGTTAATAGAAACTCTACTGGGCTAAGTAAAAAATAAATAAATAAAATAAAAATCACCTCTGTGAAGGCAGATTTATTAACTGGAACATCTGTCTAGAGAGACAAAAATAGGAAGCTAAAGCTAGAAACAGATAAGAAAAGTGCAAGATCCTTTAATGAAACAAGAGTCTTTGCTCCTTAATCACCTTCTCCCCCAACACCATATCAGTCGTTCCTGCTCTAGGTGATAGCACATCCTTCTTTGAAATGAAGTATCATTAAGCTCCAGTCTATCAAGCTGCAGCTTTGCTCCAAAGAGCACCCTACTTAAAATCAACAATTGCAATGGAAATACCAGGTCTGTTGAACTTTTGCTGGGAAAGCGATTAATCTCACAGTGACATTTTGGAGGTCTTGACAAAGCCACATTTCCAAACAAGATAAACCCCGTCTCCCAACACTCTGTATTGGAATAAGGAACCAAGCACAGTGCTCGAGACAGCAGGGAATTACCAATGGCATGCTAATTACCAGCCTGGTCCAGAAATAGCTGGATGCCACAGCCTTGTTTTGGCATGCATTGCTTTCTGCAGTGCCGTATTGAATGCCCCTGAAAAGCAAAAATACTGGAGCCACTGGGTTGAAGGGTTCAACGTCAACAGAATTGTGTATCCATTCACTTGTAGTGGTTAGAAGGTTGGACAAGGACTTGGGAGGCCAGGATTCAAATCCCTATTTAGCCATGAAGTTTACTGGGTAGCCTTGAGCCAGTCACTGTTTCTCAGCCTAGCCTAACTCACAGGGTTGTTGTGAGGATAAAATGGGGAAGGGATAACCATGTTTCCACCTTGAGCTCCTTGTAGTAAAGCTGGGATATAAATGTAATAATAATAATAATTAACCATGATGAATGATGATGGCAGTTGTAGACCAAAAGATTTATGTAATTCATCTACAGTGGTACCTCAGGTTAAGTACTTAATTCGTTCCGGAGGTCCGTTCTTAACCTGAAACTGTTCTTAACCTGAAGCACTATTTCTGGGTTAGCGGAGTCTGTAACCTGAAGCATCTGTAACCTGAAGCGTATGTAACCTGAGGTACCACTGTAATTAATTTCACAAATTACATTATGTTGTCATGTAATTCCACCCCATTTGTTTTTATGCAGAGGAAATACAACACAAATGGAGGGAAATGTAATCAATTTTGTATCACTTGCAGACTGAAAGAAGCGGCGACAGCAAATATGAGCAGATTGATTTTTGTTTGTGAGATGGGATGAACAAGTGAACACCAACAATTTCTGCTCCTTTTTCTGTTTTCATCGGCATTCTCCAGCATCTTTAGGTGGTCAGCTTCAGAGATTCCAAAACGGTTCTTATTTCTGCTAAGAGATCTTTTAGGGTTTATTCATACTTACTTTTCCTCTGCTCTTTCGAGGCACGGTCTGCACTTTAAAGCTTCATGTCTGAATGCCCTCCCCCCCCCCGCTCCAGAGCTTTCCCTATGAAAACCCACTCTCTAAAGCTCAATAGGAGCAATGGCAATCTGCGAAAAACCCAAATTGACGTAAGCTCTGATTACAGGTAGGTAGCCGTGTTGGACTGCCGTAGTCGAAACAAAATAAAAAAATTCCTTCCAGTAGCACCTTAGAGACTAACTAAGTTTGATATTGGTATGAGCTTTCGTGTGCATGCACACTTCTTCAGATATACTGAAACAGAAGTCACCAGACCCTCATATATAGTGAGAGGATGGGGAGGGGTATTACTCAGAAGGGTGGTGGGAATGGGTGATTGGCTAGGTGTGGTAAACCTGTTGATGACTGTTAACGACTGCAATTGGTCTTACAGGAAAAAGCAAGGGGTGAGATGGCTAAAAATAGCGTTATCACGTATAATGAGATAAGAATCCAATGTCTCTATTCAGACCAGGTCTCTCCACGGTTTTAAATTTGGTAATAAGTTGCAATTCAGCAACTTCTCTTTCCAGTCTATTTCTGAAATTCCTGATGTCAGATTTATGTCCATTTATCCTTTGGCGTAGGAATCACAAGACAGAGAAACCAGTAGGTGAACACTTCAATCTCCCAGGACATTCTATACAAGATCTCAAAGTAGCTGCCATATTACAAAACTGTTGAAGTCTTCCAGGGCCATTTGAAATTGCTTGGTGGCCACCCTTTTCCTAGAATCCAGCTAATAGAAAGCAGGAAAGAGATGCGGATCAAAATCAGAATGGAACAGGTATAGAGGAATGTTCGACTATATGAATCTTGGTCTAATACAGCATGATACTTTTTATGTTCTTCCAACAATAAAAAGGTAAAAAGGTAAAAGACCCCTGGACGGTTAAGTCCAGTCAAAGGCGACTATGCGGTTGCAGCGCTCATCTCGCTTTCAGGCCGAGGGAGCCGGCGTTTGTCCACGGACAGCTTTCCGGGTCATGTGGCCAACATGACTAAACTGCTTCTGGCGCAATGGGATACCGTGATGGAAACCAGAACACACAGAAACACTGTTTATCTTCCTGCCGCAGTGGTACCTATTTATCTACTTGCATTGGCATGCTTTCGAACTGCTAGGTTGGCAGGAGCTGGGACAGAGCAACGGGAGCTCACTCCATCATGGGGATTCAAACCATCAACCTTCTGACCGGCAAGCCCAAGAGGCTCAGTGGTTTAGACCACAGCGCCATACGAGGCATGAGTTACATTTAAGAAAACTAATAGCACCCTTTCCCCAATATATCATATTTCTCCATAAGCTCAACCAATCTGCTTGTAAGTACAGTTTCTATTAATTTGCCTAGGATGGCAGTCAGAGTCTGGTCCAGATCCAACACAGCATATTGCATCCATGGGATGGCTTTTGGAATGATTACAAAGAACCCACACAAATGAAAACATTTTGTCCTAATGTGTTACCTGTGCAATTTGTTCGAAGACAATTCTGGGAACATGATCCCAGATACCAATTCAAGCAAGCTAGAATGTTCATATCTGAACAAGTTGCAAAAATCATAAGTGGACCATTTAGATATGCTATAGTTACATATAGAAGGATAATGAATCTACATAATGAATGTTATTCAACTCAATGAACTAAAATGAGAGGATGCAATTTGGCCAAGATCCAAAGAACCACATAACTAGTTACACTTGTCTAAAGAAGCTTTGTGATTCTGTTTTTCAAACAGCAGTTCATCCAAAGTCACACACAAACCCCTTTTGAAGAAAAAAAAAGGGGGGTCTTTCAAAAGCAGTTTGTGATATGGCAGAAGGATCTCATTCATTCATTCATTTGGGGTGGGGGGGTAATGTCCAAACTCCTGACTCTTTTAATCTTAGCCAAGCTGGAAGCTCATTATTTTAAAATAGACACAAATATATGCAGTTTATGATAAACACTATGTGTGATAGGTGAAAATTTCAAGGAAGCAGATTTTGGCTCAACGTTAGCAGAACATTTGCTTGTTGACCATAGAACAGACTGCCCTGGGTAGTAGATGGCTCTCTCTCTCTTCGCCGGATAAATTTATGCAAAGACTGGAGAGTTATCTGTCTAGGATTTCCTACATTGAGCAGGGTGGTGATGGTCAGACTACATTACCACCAAAGTACCTTCCCATTCAAAAATTTTATTATGCTAACATATGTGCAGAATTGTGGTCTGAACACCAAAATTTCCAGGAAAGTTTATTTTACATAAAATCCATCTACAGTCACTGATGGTCTTATAAAGTATGTTTTATGAATTACAGGCGTTCTTCTACAACTTTGATAAACATTAGCCATTTACTGCTGCTGTTTGGAAGCTGGAGGAAGGTCATAAGGCCTACAAGAATGCTCACTATGTTATGTGTCATCAATTCAATCTGCTATTGTCCTTTATTTTGATTAAGCATGCATGTATAAGATGGACAAAGTGACCATGTTCTTAAACAACCTCACACTCCTACAACTTTGTGTTCCTGCATTCAATACCAATTCCAGCGCCGAGGGCCTTCTGGCGGTTCCCTTGATGCGAGAAGCCAAGTTCCAGGGAACCAGGCAGAGGGCCTTCTCGGTAGTTGCACCCACCCTGTGGAACGCCCTCCCACCAGATGTCAAAGAGAAAAAGACTTTTAGAAGACATCTGAAGGCAGCCCTGTTTAGGGAAGCTTTTAATGTTTAACAGACTATTGTATTTTAATATTTTGTTGGAAGCCGTCCAGAGTGGCTGGGGCAACCCAGCCAGATGGGTGGGGTATGTATAAATAAATAATACATACATACATACATACATACATACATACATACAGTGGTACCTTGGGTTACATACGCTTCAGGTTACGGACTCCCCTAACCCAGAAAAAGTACCTCGGGTTAAGAACTTTGCTTCAGGATGAGAACTGAAATCAGATGGCAGCAGCGTAGCAGCAGCAGGAGGCCCCATTAGCTAAAGTGGTGCTTCAGGTTAAGAACAGTTTCAGGTTAAGAACGGACCTCCGGAACAAATTAAGTACGTAACCAGAGGTAACACTGTATTATTATTATTATTATTATTAATTCATTCAGTTATTGAGAGATAAACAGTTTATCTTTATGGAACATTCCTTCCCACCCCCCTTTCATTGGAAGTATTGAAAAATATGAATTTTTCTTGGATTGCAGTGCAGAACTCTCACATACTATGCCTTTGGGATCTCTAGTTTAGACATTTTTGAATTTTTTCTTAGTATTGCGTATTCTGTCATTATTATAACAGACATACAAACTGATCTTTGGTAGGAAATGCTTCCTTTTCCAATCTGATCTTGTTTTATTTTAATTTGTATTTGTATTCTACATTTCCAACAGGAATACTGAGCTGAAAGCAACTAGCAGCAGCATTAAAAATTAACATTACAATCAATATAATTATATCAGTAAAACTATAATCATATCAGTAACAGTTTGAGCAAATAGCACAGTCAACGCATTCTGGTAAATAAAATTCACAGGTATTCCAGCAATCTGGGCACTGGCAATCCCAAAGACTGGTTACTGTAATGTACCGTGTGTGAGGCTACCCTTGAGACTGGTCCAGAAGCTGCAGCTAGGGCACAGTGCAGCAGCCAGACAATCGACTGAATCTTAGTGTCAGCCTATGTCCCTTGTTGAAAGAACTGCACAGGCTCCCATTATGGTACTCGCCCAGGCTGAAGGTAAAACTGATAGTATATAAAGCTATAAACAACCTGGGAACAAGCTATTTGAGAAACTGCCTTATTCCACCTGTAACCCTTACTCATTGTAGTCTTTCAGAGATGCTCTTCTGACTGTGCCATATGTCACTGAGATCTACCTCATGGCCACCCAGAGCAGAAGTTTTAACACTATTGCACCTATTTTATGGAATTCCTTCCCTTTGGACACGTGGCAAGCATCTATAGTGCTATGCTTTAGACACTTGTTAAAAACTTTCTTACTCATGTAGGCTTTCCCTTTAGTGTGACCCACCCATGTTGACCACACTACTGAAGGCACTTTACTGTTTTTGTGTTGTTGTTGTTGTTTGTCTTTTACTTTGTATATACAGTGGTACCTCGGGTTACCTACGCTTCAGGTTACATACGCTTCAGGTTACAGACTCCGCTAACCCAGAAATAGTGCTTCAGGTTAAGAACTTTGCTTCAGGATGAGAACAGAAATCATAGTCCGGCGGCGCGGCAGCAGCAGGAGGCCCCATTAGCTAAAGTGGTGCTTCAGGTTAAGAACAGTTTCAGGTTAAGTACGGACCTCCGGAACGAATTAAGTACTTAACCTGAGGTACCACTGTACTTTCAAGTCTCAAAATATACACCCTTTTGTAGCTGAGCATGGCATTCAGGACACATTCTAGAGTTTCAGCAATCTGACATGGGAATGACTTTAAAATTCTCAGATCTATGTTGCAGAATGATTGAAGTCAATAAAACAAAAAGCTAGATGAACATTTGGCTCTCATGCGTTCTTGCTGTATATTCTACCAATCTGTTCTAAAACTTTTCCCATTGACATTTCAGGTTGTGACAAAAATGGCACACTGCTGGTTGTCTTTCCAAAAGCTTTTCTACTGACAACGGAAATTAAACTTCCATCACTTAAGGTCTTTCCAGAAAAAATCTGTCATCGTTAGCATTCCTTTTACAGTTCAATGGGGCAATGGCCCTAACTTTGGTCAGCTTCCATTTTCCTCTGCATTTCAAATGTCTGTTAACTCTCTGGTTTAACAATTGCTTGACCCTCTTCAAGGAAAGTGTCTGAATTAAAAGGTACAGTCCTACTTAAATTCAAGTGGTCACCTCCAGAGGTGTTTTTAATGATCCACTTCATTTTAAGAGTCTCCATGCTCTCATATGTTATTCACCCCAATCTGCCAGTATTTGCACTCAAGTTCCAACCTCTATTTCCTTGCGTGATAAACAACTAAGTGAAGTTTCATGCGTTACAATTGCTGTGAGAAACACTTTAGCTGTGAGGTCCTGCAAGATTCCATCTTATCCCTCGTGCTCTTTAACATCTGTGTAAAATTGCTGAGCAAGATCATCTGAGGGTTCAGAGGAAGGTGTCATTAGTATGCTAAGGACACTCAACTTTACTTCTCTCCATCACTAGAAGCAGGTGAGGCTACGCAGGTGATAAATTTGTATGTGCATTCTGTAATGGTCTTGATGAGTCCCAATAATTTGAAAATGAATCTCAACAAGAGAGAAAAACTATGGTTCTTTGGTTTTGGAAATTGGCATCTATTGTGCTTGGTAGATAAAGTTACCCTCATAGGCACTATTTAATAGATGCCCATGACATTTACATCTACTGCAACCACACAGGTGGAGGTCCAGGGCAACTATACCACTTAACACTGCCAATTCTAAGTAGTGTACAGTGATGTCACAAAAGAAACACAAAAGATAAAATTAACCATAAAATTAAAAAAAGCTTACTGAAAAATGTCAGCTTTTAAAAAAGGGTTTTCACTTTTCACCAGGGAACGGTTCTGCCTATGGGCAATAACACCTTTACCAGAGCGCATCTCAGCTCTTTAAAAATCTCTAATGTGCACCCAGTACAGATGGTTCTAGAATCTCCTGGAGGCTTGAGGAGGAGGAGGAGGAGGAGGAGGAGGAGGAGGAGGAGGAGGAGGAGGAGGAAATGGAGGGACATCAACTCATATTCCAAAAGTATTCCTTCATCAGTATCATTGGATTCGGGAGGAATGAAAAGTAAACATTTATGGCAGAGATGGTTTTATGTGGCTGAAATATTAAGTAGTTCTTAAAAATACACCACTGATTTAAGACTGGCGATTAAGTGAAGACCATTCACTTAAAACACATTTTCAGCATAACCCACCCGCCCCCCCCAAAAGAATTCTGGAAGTTTACTGTAGTTTACTTTTGAGAGCTACTATTTCCAGCACCCTTGACAAACTATAGTTTCCAGGATTCTTTGGGAGGGGGAATGTGCTTTAAAGTATGGTGTGTGCACAGCCCAAGATACCTCTCCAAAGTATGCCAAAGAACAATGACCAGGACTACAGCAGGGCAACTGTGCCTGTTCCATCTCCGCGATAATAATGAATCAGACATGTCAATGTTGCTGTCTCGATATTGTACCACAGTGTGAAAGCAACACAGAACATTAGCAGATGCTACATATTGTTGAAAAGAGTAATTCATGCATCTGGTAAGGGGGGGGGGAATGGGTGAATCAAAATGTTGTAGAAATTACCACTTTTGAGGACAAGGCAGACTATTGTGTTGGTATCTGAATTGCTTCTCAGTAATCTGTTCTCATCGTGTATTAACAATATATACATGAACAGCTTGCTTGTAAGATTCATCCTCCTACACTCTTAAGACCACTCATTAAAGTTTATAATCTATGGAGAAAAGTATGAAGTCTTAAAAAGAAGTGAGGCACTCGTAGTTACTAACAGAAATTCTCTCTCTCCCAAATGATTGAGAAATGGGAATTAGTGAAACCACATTATAGCTGAAGAGAAAGGCAGAAAGGCAGCATAGAAAATTTAAATAAACATGATTTGTTTGCATATACTAAGGCATCCACTTAAGGATCAATACTTTGCCAGTAGGAAGGCAACTTGACTTACTAATTGGTTATACCTATTGTTCCAACTTCCAGAACCTTTTTTGTCCTGCATCATAATCCTGAACACATTAAGTTGGAAGCAAGCAGTGGTGATTACAATTTGGAACTATGTGGTTGAAATCAGCCAATTTGCATGGGTGGAGAGCTTCAGGAATTGAAACACGGCTTTGGTCTGCTTCGATCCAGCTGGGGGAAATTTGAATGTGGAAGCAGGCTTCCAGTGTATATCCTTAGCTGAATTGGGTATTGTACATGTAAATAGGCACTGCACACAGGTTTCCCTAATCCAGCAGCCAGGGTTGCATATGCAAAAGCTCTTCTTAAAATGCCTAAAATCAGCATGTAGGAGGGCAAGTGAGTTCAGTCTCTGCCTCTTCCCTGCTAAAAAGCTAATTTTCACTCATTTAGATGCCCAATAATTTTATTATTTATTTATTTATTTTGAGTTGGTATATCCTGCCTATGCACCACTCAGAGTGGCTATCAAGAATTCAAAGCAACCATAAAATACAATGGTATATATAAAGTGCAGCAGTGAGTCTATAAGAAAAGCATTGGATAAAAACCTGCCTAGCTGATAAAACATCTGCCTAAACTAAAAGGTTTTTGTTATACAGTAAAACACCACTGGGGAATCAAAGAGTTCTGTAAATTGGGTGAAGCCACAAAGGAGGTCTTTTCCCTAGCTCTTATCAGCCAAGCCTGCACCATCAAGAAGACAAAGAGACAAGCTTCTGTCAAATCTTTTGGAGCAGGAAGGCTGGAAGAAGGCAGCCCCTGAGGTTTCCTGCACCGATGCTATTTATAAAGGTCATCCTCAGTGCTTTGAACTGGGCCTGGAGACAAACAGGTAATCTCTGAATGCCCCAATTAAATTGGGACATCCTATTTTGGGGGGCTGTGTTCTCCAGAGCACGGTGCCCAAAATGTGTGTTTTTGGGCACCACGGCCTGAAAGATGTTTTGGGGCACAATCTCTCATGGGTCACATCACATGACTTGTGCAGGAGTGTGTCCCAAAAGATGTGTGTCTAAGTTTTCTGGGCAACATGTTGGAGGGTATGCAAACCAGCCTGCGTCTTGGACACTGGGATAAGTAAGTTGTTCATAATCTTAAATAATATTTCTAAGAAACAAAAGTGCATCTGAAGTATAAACTAAACTGGGTTTTTCACTTGAGCCATCCAGTGTTGAAAACTGTAAAAAGTATCTTATAAGTTACCACATGGCAGTCTAAATTCTGCAGGTCGTGCCTCCGGCACAGTGCCTGTCAGCTTATCTTCCCTAGGTCATCAATGTCCCTGAAAAACATTGTTTCTGGCTTGACAAACTGCAGTTCAAGGCCTCAAGCCATTGTATATGCAAGTTGAAAAGAACACAGAGAAAATGTGTGCCTTTTGCATCAGGGGTTGTGATAAAGTTCTCCATCAAGTTGTTAATTAGTGGCAACTCAGCACATGTTGCAGTGCAAAAGACACCATCACAGTGCACAGTATTCATAGTTGCAGCAAAAAGTTTAAACTGGGACCACAACAAAGGCATTTTAAAACTACGTTATAAAAGGTCTTTTTTTAAATCATACATATTGTTTTTGAATTTGTTATTTCAGGTAACAATGCACAGTGAGGAATAGAAAGAAGCTTGGTTAGTTGTTTTGCACACTCCTTGAGAGGTATATTTTAAAAGCAGCCACTCATGTTTTTCTGTTTAAAAATATATAGTTATTTCGTATAACACTTTTTGATACGTATTTCCAGGACAATTGACATAAAAATTAAATTGAAATAAAATTGGGCATCCAGAGGTTTGGTCTATATTTGTGCATATACTGTACCTCTGAAATTTCTGAAAATTGTGATAATCCTTTTGCCTTCTTTTTATTCATATTGTTCTCTCTCTCTCTCTCTCTCTCTCTCTCTCTCTCTCTCTCACACACACACACACACACACACACACACACAGTCGAACAGCACTGAAGTGTAAAATGTGCTTTCGCCAAGGTCAGTTTCTTGTGATTACTTGCCTGTGGCAACTGATGCCAGTCGCAACAGACTGAGTCTCAGCAGTCCCCAAAGTCACATTGGTGCTTATACAGAGGACATCTAGTAGGTTATAGCCACTGTTGTCAGAAGTATCTGCAGTGCTGCTAAATTTCAGCACGCATATTTAACTCTTTGTAACTTAAAAAACAATTTAAAATCAATCCACCCAAGATAAGAGTTTCCGATTTGTTTACGAAGGAAGTATGTTTTATGCATTTACTTTCAATACCCAGTTTTGTTTTGTTTTTGTTTTTTAAAGTTATCTGTGTGGTTTGCAAGTAAAATATTAAAACCACCTAATACAAAAATACATGAAATGAAAAGGTAAAACTTGCATACAAAGCTAAAGCGCAGGTAATGTGTTCATGTAAATAAATATACTGAATATAACTAAATATCTGCCTATAATTGGTTTGAATGTATTTTTAAAAACACAGGCATTAAGTAATTCCACAGTAAATTAAGTATCTGGAAATAATTCTAACAAACTCTATTTCTCTGCTCCATGAGGTAAATTGCTGCAAAGGGAGCTGCAATAAAAATGAACGGACTACCAAACTTATTTTACTGTTTTAAATGTTACCCATATCAAACCCAGATAAATTAATCAAGCCTCCTCCTGACATTAAAAAAACACCTCCACATTAAGGCCAAATGAAGGTAGAAGCTATTAGATTACTAGATTCGCAATATTTGTCATATTTGGGTCGACAATGAGCAGGAAACTCTTGCTGGGTGAAAGAGAAAACTTGAATCATGACAGCATTCTGCATTCCCTAGAAACCTTTTCAGCCAGAGGACCACATTGCCCCACTGTAACCTCAAGAGACTACAATGTACAGTGAGTATGGTCAAAATATGGGTGTTGCCAAAGTTGCCGCAGACAATCTCTCTCTCTCCCTCCCTTTCTTTCACAACACACAAAGAGGTTTGCACAATTGTGTAGATCGTGTATATAGCAGGCACATTCAACTGCAGGCAGCTTCCCTTGCCTCTTACCTTTCTTGATGGCAGGGATGAGGGAAGGCCTTGGGAACTGCTGCCTCAGTATTTCTGCTAGCATCCTGTTACAGAGGAATCTTGGCTGACACGCAACAGCAAAAGCAATACAGCTCAAAGCACAATTAATAGCATCCATCTTTTTTTTTAATTAATTAATTTACTATTTTCAGGTAGTTTACACACACACACACACACACACACACACACACACCTCAAAGGCCAAGATAAAGAGGTGTGTCTTTAGCATATGACAAAAACTGAATAATGTATAATACATTATACAGGGCCCTTTGAAGTAGCAGCTTCCAGCAAAGTCAATTTTTCTTGCCTGGCTTATTGCTTCAAGGTGGTCCATGGGGTTTCTCCTGTGGTTACCAATAGAAGCTCTGCTTCCATAGAATTTCTCACTGGTACTCAGGTTAACATCAGAAACCTCCAATGATACCCGAGTGCTGCTGATCATTGCTTAGTGATCTGGAAGCAGCAGCTCCATTGGAACTGTATGAAAAGCCCCATAGAATGCCTTGAAGCAAGGCAAGGTGAGGAAGATCTTATTCACCTGCTGCTCTAATGCACTGTATACACAAAGTGGACCGATACATTAAAAATAAAAAAGGGCACCACTGTCACCAAACTGTTGAAATCTTCCAGGGCCATTTGAAATTGCTTGGTGGCCACCCCTTTCCTAGAATCCAGTTAATAGAAAGCAGGAAAGAGATGTGGATCAAAATCAGAAGCGAATAGGTATAGAGGAGTCTTGGTCTACTATAGCAAGATACTTTTTATGTTCTTCCAACAATAAAAAGGTAAAAAGGTAAAGGACCCCTGGGCAGTTAAGTCCATTCAAAGGTGACTATGGGGTTGAAGCACTCATCTCGCTTTCAGGCCAAGGAAGCCGGCGTTTGTCCACAGACAGCTTTCCGGGTCATGTGGCCAGTATGACTAAACCGCCACTGGCGTATGGAGGACCGTGACAAGTGCCAGAGCGCACAGAAATGCCGTTTACCTTCCCACCATACCTATTTATCTACTTGCACTGGCATGCTTTTGAAATGCAAGATTGGCAGAAGCTGGGACAGAGCAACAGGAGCTCACCCCGTCACGGGGATTTGAACCACCAACCTTCCAATCAGCAAGCCCAAGAGGCTCAGTGGTTTAGACCACAGCACCACCCGCAATACTACATATTCAGGATCAGGAGTGCCAGCTTGGCCCCACAACTGTGGGTGCCCGGGGCTATGGGTGCCATGCAGCGTTCATGGCCATGGCACCAAAATTTGTGGGTGCCCAGCCCCTTCATGGGGGATTTTGTGGGTGCTCAAGCACCCACGGTTCCAAGGGAGTTCGCACCTATGTTCAGGATAACTTACACTGTGACTTAACTGAGAACAGTCCAGATATTCCTATTCTCTGCTTCCTTTTCTTAATCAGTTATTGATTCATAGGAAGAGCTGTCATCCCATGTCTGCCAAGTCTACTCAGGAGCCTTCGATGAGAGGGACTTTGTCAAATGCTTTTTGAAAGCCTTAATTCAAACAGAATTTATTTTGATCTGTGGAGACTCGCTATTGTCCTCTGCCTTGTATAGTTTGCAGACTATAAAGTTTGCTTTGCTTATACACACTTCCAAATTGTGGCATAGGAAATGCTAGCAAAATGTCCTGGTTGTTGTCTAGATTTACTATATTTTATTAAATGAAATCATTAGTTGCAAATGAGTAAGCCTGCAAAGTTACTAACTGCTGTTCAGCATAATTACAAAAAAAAGTTTGAGATTCATCTTATTAAGCAACAAAGCCCCAGACAGTTCAGTACTGAATTCCTGTTAAATTGTTCTGGAAGTACCCAATGTAACTGCATTGTGGTACACACGTTGCAGGAGCAAAATTAAAGTGACATCCATACTGGTCATTAATTTATCCCCTGACTATAGGTAGATTAAGCTTTTGTGACAGGTCTCCCTGTTTTACAGGATATTGGTCGACTTTTTCATCCCTACCAGCAATTATTTATGAATCATACTCTGACATGCCCCCCTCATTGCAGCACTTACAGCATATCATGACTCATCAGCAATTTTCCCCTGGCATGATTTGAGGGGCGGGAAGAAAATGCCAACCTGCCATTAAACTACACCAGATAGTCTTTCAGGCATGACTTCTAATTATTATTTTCCCCTTCTTCTTTGATGACTTGAGGAATGGCTTACTCATCCACATTAAGGCAACTTTTCATTCTTCATTAAAACATTATGAAAATTGAGATTTCAGTTGAATGCTATCAGAAGTGGAGAAGTTAGCTGCTTGTCTGAAGTGTGCACTGCATGTGTGTAACACTCGAGAACTTCATTTACTGATCTGTTGAGTCGCATGATGAACTTTCAGCTTCTTGAAGCGAAAAATGACACCTCTCCAAGAAAAGCCAAAAGCAGATTTTAAAAGGGCATGTTGTTGAGATCTCTGTGCAAGCACAATAAGAGGTAGCAAAAGGTAAAGCAGGACTGAACTGTGCTTTAGAAAAGGGTGTCTTCCTAACTTGCACTTTTTTATTTTCTGATGAGGACAATAATTTCTTGCAGATACACATGCTGGCACAAACACAGGCCTGGTATGGATGTAATACAAAGCTATGGTTTAGGTTGGTAATACATACATAAGTCTCATGCTTGTGTGCTACCACCTTGCACTGCTTTGACTGTTTAAAGTGGTACGATGCTGCTTTAAAATGTAGAGTGCAGATGGGGGTCACAGTTTAGTGCTACATCTGTAGTATGCCACAAAGTCACTTATCCTATGGGGAATACATTTCCATTATTCAGCACAATCAGCATACTATTATGCCACTTGCTTGCTATGTGAAATGGAAACAGCTACCAGATACTAAAACTCAGCAGGGGTAAGAATGGAAAAGTATCCTACTGTAGCAGAGGAGCCAACTGGACTTGGACCCCAACTTTATAAACATAATTAGCACAATGATCACTGTCGACATATATAAATGTAATGAGGTGTTTTTTTTAAAAAAAACCACACCACTATTCTTTTATAGTCAAAAAGTACTTGCCTACTAAGGCATACTGAATATGAAAAAAATATGACAGATACGGAATGGATATAAACTACCCACATTTAACTTTGCAGGTTGTGCTTGAAACTCGTTTCATCTCCTGCACAAAGTATGTACAATGGCCCATACAGGGATCTTGGCATTATTAGCGCCACACTCTAACCAATTGTGCTAACCAGCCCCTTAGTCTCCTGTAGAAGTGGCATTTTTAAGAGTGTATGTTGCACTGCCTTGACCTTTAACTTCCACAGCACATGTTAGCTATTGACAAATTATCAGACTATATATTTGTATCCAAATTGGATGTGGCATGAATTTTACTCAGAGGGATGAGGAAAATATAGATGAGATAACGTTTTATTTATGTGGCTAACCAAATAATTTACTAGACAGCCATTCCCAAATATTTAACTAAAGAGACCTACAGATTTCTGATGATGTTTAGAAAGCCATGTATCTTCCCCACTCTTCTTTCATTAGTCCCTTGTGTTGCTTTGATTGACTCCCAATAATCCTATTATTTGCCACATGGGAAACATTTTTCTAATATAAAAATGAAAGGAAGGTAGCATTTGCTATGGTGTGGTTACTTTCGCATTCAACGGCATGCTGCTATCTTGGGTAGCAATCATTTTTAAATAAAACTAAAACAAACGCTGTATCTCGTTCTTTCTCCTGCTCAAATCCCTCATTTCCACTCTGTTGAGATCATCCGACTATGCTCATAGTGATCTAATCTGTTACATAACCAAAACACACAGAGGCAAAGTCTGCAGTCCACTCAGCGCTGGAAGCTATTGGGACTTCAAAGGGAGGATCTGTATGCAAGACAGCTGCAGAACCAAGCTTTTAATAATGAAAGGATATGCTAAGAAAAATAACAGTAAGATGCTGGTTCTTAGGAAGAACTGCCCAAAAGCTTAAAGTGTTATTTTTTAACAAAATTAAGGACGTTCAGAGACAGAAGAGATGATGTATTTTCAAGAAATATGTTGGAAACATCCCTAGAATTTATTCTCCCCAACCCATCCTTTGAAATGAGCAGAATATTGTCTGCTTTATTGAAAATGGGGTTTGCCTCAAAACATTTGATTTGGTTTTTCTGTTTTAAGTTGGAGACCGTGGGTTGTATTCAGCTAAGTGCTTCTCAGAGTAAACCCACTGAAATTAATGAATCTATGTTAGTCATGTTTATTAGCTTTAATGGGTCTACTCTGAGTAGGACTAACACTGAATACCACCCAGGATCCTTGGGAAACTGCTATTATTAAGATGAATATATATTGGATTATAAGACTGTTTTGGAGGGAACACATTATCTTGACCCATTTCAGTCAATTCAGGCCTGGGTTTGGGACAGAATCAGCCTCGGTATGAAGAGGGGTTGCAGTGTGAGTGGCAATCACTGCCCCTGCATGAATAGCAGAGCAACCTGGGATCCAAGCCAATGGCAGCATGTGCTTGCCAGGAAAGGTCTGTGGGCTGCACTGGAATCTTCTCTCCCCCAAATTAGGACTGGGATCAGGATAAGGAAATTATTTTCAGTCCTGCCTGTAGTGCCAGTGCAACTCTGCAGTTCAGGGATCCTAGTTCAAGAATGTGACACGGGGCTTGATTTACTTTTCCTGGATGACCTCTTTAGTGGTTCTGTGGTTCTCAGAATTCTTGTGCGCTCAGTACCAAATTTGGTGCTTCTTCTGTGTTCCCTATACCATACTGGCTCTGCCATTGATTAAAAGAGCACTGGAGGCTTATGGTGCCTTCCTCATATCTACTTTACTTGTAAAAGCAGAGCAAAAGAAGGAAAAGACACTTCTGCAAGCAGACAACACAACCTGCATCAGATTCTACAGTGCAACTTCTGCAGTTCCACAAACTTGAACCCTAATTTCCAGCTAAACCTGAAGTAGAAAACTCTCAGCTCTCTCATTGTCTCCAAATCTGAGTGGTAAAACACCTTTTAACTGTTTTTCTCTAATTTCTAGCAAAGCTTGAGGGTGTTGCACTATGTTACCTTCCCCAAGCTCTGACTGCATCACATTCCACGAGAGAGAGAGAGAGAGAGAGAGAGAGAGAGAGAGAGAGAGAGAGAAAGACTCCCATGGGTACCAGGGGAGCATTTCCCATTGTTAGCTCCCTTTGATAAAACATCAACTGATCATTCTGGACTATTAGCCAGGAATCAACCTGCAAAAGAGATGGTCATCCAGCAACCCTCACACAATATGGGAGCAGTGGAGAACCCAGGCTGCTCGGCCATTTAGGCCAAATCACACTCACCTGCCTTATTATGACATCAGATAGTGGTCAGGTAGTGCTGTGCTTAGCAATCTGCAAGCACAAACAATCAGCTGAAGATCAGCCAATTGTCACTGCTTTGTGGGATGTGCCTTCACCCACACGGTTTCATTTCAGAAAGTGTGAGTTAAGACAGGTCACCTGATGTGAGGCAAGCGGACCTTCCCATTGGTCAGATTTCATCCACAGTGGTTGGGAAAGATCTGGCCAGCTACCCAGAACAAGTTACCCTCCCCTGCTATGTAGTATAGATAAAAATAACATGAGACAGGCAATACCCCCAACAATAACTCCTGCTTTATGACAGCAGTGGAGAACCTTTGGCCATTCAGATGTTGTTGAACTACAATGCCCATCTGCCCTAGCAAGCATAGAGAATTGCCAGGGGTGATGGGAGCTGCAGTTCAGCAACATCTGGAAAGCCAAAGGTTTCCCACACCTGCTTTATAGAGAAGAGTATATGAACTTGTATTGAAAGGACAAATAGTTCACATGCCTATGGCCACCTTTTGGACTTTATTTATCATATAAAAATGTACGGTTTGATTTGTGTTCCCATTGTCCTTGGCTGATATTGGGGGTGAGAAGGAATCATTGGTGATACATATGTTTGACGTAGACTTCGCTGTTTCAGCAGAAATGTCTGAGAAAACACAATTGTGTCAGTTTTTCTAGGAGCCATGAAACTTTCTCTCTCTTTTGTAGGCAGAGAAGACATTTCTGCAAACAGCTGGCTCCTCTCCTAAGTGCTGCACCTCTTAGCTATTCGTATCCAGAGGAATGCAGGCAAGGAAATATATGCCTTTTTTGAAACACAATCTCTAAGAGGAGGCTGTGTCTAGCATGTCTACAAAATGAAAACCTTTTCTATTGCCTACAAAATGAAAGAGGTAGCATGTGCATATTGATCGGTCACGTTAATTTTTAATTTCAGTTTTCATTGTAAGAAAGACTATCTTTATTATCATTCTAATAGCCACATTTTAAAATCTTTGCAAACCTTTTCAAACTATTGATCTTGAGGTGTTTTGGGAGAATTGACATCTGTCTGGTGTCCATCAACCTTCCCCTACAGCTGTTTTGGGCTATTGCATCCATCAGCCCCAGTCAGCATAGTAGTCCAAAACATTTGGATGGCACCAAGTTGGGTAAGAGTGTTGGAGAAGATGGGGAAAACAATCAAGAATGACAGGGCTACTCAAAACAAAACTTAAGAGTCTCTGTATCAGGTGGGAGGTTGACTGTGGATACACCACACACAGCTCTACTTACCAAGGCAGACATTGGAGAATCACAGTATCCCTTTGAAACCAGTTCAAGTGGATATGAGCACTCTGGAACCAAGCATGTGATGGCAAATATTCTGAGAAGGAAACACAGAGAAGAAATCTCAGCCACGAATATTTCCAAACTCTTGACCAACTATTGCAGTGATCAGAAGAGTAATTATTATGCATTTTCAAGACAGCTCAGAAGCTGGACATCCTTTAGAAGGACTTTCTACACAGGAGGACTCTGTTCTATAAAATATCGCTCCAATAATCATAAAAAGGTTAACACTTTCTCACTATTGGTGAGGTTTTTAAGGATGGAATTCAGCATTGTGCTAATACAATTGTTCCATCAACATTTCTGCTTCCCAGATGGAACAATGTGCCTCACCTCCATGTGCTGTTCTGGGACTTCTCCCAACCCCCAAGAGACGATTTGGAGGAGGGCATGAGAGGCAGAGAGGAAGGAAAGCGCTGTTGCACTAGCAGGAGTCATTGTGTTGGCTCCTGCCAGTGCAACGATTTAGTTGAGTTGGAACCTAAATATGAGGTTTTATGACTTTAAAATTTACATTAAAAAAACCCAACATAGTAGTATTTTTTAAAAAACAAACTGGATTTTTAATGGATTACCACTGTTTAGTTTGTTGGCCTCTATTGTTAGCCAGCAAAATATTGCATTTCACCATTTTCTTTGTATGTATTATGCAAATAAATGCAATATAAATGTGGTTGTGGGGGGGTTATTTATAAACCTGATGGTTTGTGACAGAGAAAATGAGACCTGAATACTTCACTTTTAAAATGTAATCAGAATCCTTAAGAGAAGCAGGTACCTCTCCTAAGCAAAGTTTTAACCAAGTGAACAATTCAAATCATCAGTGGCTTTTCAAATATGCCATTTTAATTTTAGCTGAAAGAACAAGTGCTGACTTTGTTCGATGTTCTTTAGTCTATGATGTTGCTCAAAACAACCAGAACTCGTATGTTCACAAATCCTTGTGTACAACCATATCAGTTCAACTCTGCTGCAGTCTCAGTCCTAGGCAATTTGTAAGTGAACTCATCACATCTTTGCTTCAGATTCCATTAGGGTTGTGTGTCTGTCTCTCTTTACACTCAGGCCTTGCCAGTATGTAGGATTAAACGACTTTCCAAGGTTGAATAAGCCACCATCTGTCTGTTTTGCATGGTGCTGTTTGCCATCCGGGAGGCTTGTCCCTCAGAGCGTGTTCCTACCATATGTCACCCTCAAGTGATCAGCCATGCCAAGACATTTGAGGGGGGGGAATGACTAAGTCTAGCTGGAAAACCCTCTCTAGAATTCCAGAGGAGGTTCTCCGAGGCTGTGTTTGTCAAACTGTTCAATCCTTCCTAACCTCCTGCGATAGCCATCTGCCAGGAACTTTAGAGATATGTTGTCCAAAAGCAGAAACCCATTCTGTTTGGGTGATGTAACAATACGCCATTTGCTAGCGACAGCTCATGCAACTTTAGCTGTTTTAAAAGGCAAAATCCAGCAAACGCAAAACTGAACAGAGTTTAGAATGCCCTATTCATCCTCCTATCTAAGCAACCACATTAATATGAAGTATAAAACCTGTTATGCCTTGACAAATCAACAAAGAAAAACTAATGAAACTCCAATTAATTGGAAAAAAAAAGTATTGTGAAACAATTCCAAACAAATAATCAGTGAGTGGTAACCAATGATCTCTGTCCACCAACAGAAGGAATCAACCAGCATAATGGGGGAAGCACACAATTTTTAGGAATTCCGCTACCCTGTAGCCCTTCATGCACACACACACACACACACACACACACACACACACACACACCATAAATATTCTCTGGAGAATTGGTGCCTTCTCTTACAATAATCAAACAAAGGATACAGAAACTGATCTCCAAACTTTAAAGATAGACTTTCCCTGGGAAGAAGTTTCCCAGCTAGACTGAATGATTTAGGGATAATCTGTCAACAACAACAAATATATGACTCATCATACTACTCAACACACAGAAAGCTGGTCGTGAATAATTGCTCTTAGTTTTAACTCCCTCATTTATGTTGTACATAAGTTGCTGCTTGAACATGTAGCATGAAGTTTCTACACCTCAATGATAAGCAGTCATATTTCTAAATCAGAACAGTCTTCTTAAGATTTATCCTAGTGATAATGAAATCAGTACCAAAAAGGGCGTTCAATGGTAACTTCCCTGGCTAACACTTTAGATTTCCTCCCCCTCTCCAAATCTATAATAATAATAATAATAATAACAACAATAATGTCACATTAGATGGGGAACTGTGTATTCCCAAAGTGTTTTACAGTAAGGCAATTTTGCTCAATCTGGAGCAAATATAATCATCAATATAACAGTCAACTGGTGCTCCCTACCTTTATAGGTCAGTTTTGCTAGATTTTGCATTTCACCATTTATCAAAGCATCTATCTTACTGTATGGCATTTATAAGAATATCGAGAGACATAATACTAAAGTGTCTGGGCTCAAAATGAAATGGATGAATACTGACAGTATATTTTTAGAATAGTGAGTCCAATTTAGAAGTATTCTTGCGGCACTTGGTCCAAATCTGGATCCTTCTCCAGGCTCAAGGTTCTTATTGGCACTTTGTGTTACCTAATCCTTTTTGCTTACAAGCTGCTGTAGTTGCTTCTAAAGCTATGGTGCCTTTTTCCAGCAAGCACTGGAAGACTGGGTCTGTGAAGGCCAGGCTTTCTCTTTTTTCCATTTACAGAGCAGCATGTGAAGCACACCCCATGTGCTTTCTCCTTTGGTGTGCCTTGTCAACATGAAATCACCTTCCAAGGCCGAGCCAATATTGTTTAGACAGCTTTGTTGTTGATGGCCATCTTGTGGTCCCTGTTGAAAAGGCAATACCTCATCTGTTGAGTCTTCCTTTGCCTTCTACCATATTTCCCAGATGTTTCTTTTTTTAATCTGCCTATATATACTCCTTCAGGATTGTTCTTGTGGAATAATTTCGATGGAGCAGTTCCATCCTATGCGATGTTTACCGTAAATCTTCCTTGCAGCCAGCGGATTTCTGTACAAACTTGCCTGGGGGTAGCCTTGTCCTATTTTCCTCTTAGATGGCTTTGGCATTTACAAAGCTTGAGAGATCATGCTTCTGAATTTTCCAGTCTGAAGAGCTCAAGCCAAAACAGCAGGGAGGACAGCAAACCTGCTCTTTGTTTGGCTTAAGGCAGCTGGTTCTGCTTTTCCTTTGACCTGGAGCGATGGCATCATTCCTGAGATTTGATGTGAAAGTAGTAGAGGCAAAAGAGAAGGCACACTTTTCAGCAGAGGAGTGTAATCGTGGTTGCTTTGAAAGTACAGCATCAAACCTCAAAAATGCTGGTCTTCGTGCTTGCCCTCATCTCTGGTACAAATTCATATTCGGTTTAAAGTTTTAAAGACTGTGTTGGGGTTTTTATATTTAAAAAATGACATATGGGTATCTTATTAGTTGGTGATATGGGTTATTTTATTCTAATTTTTCGTAACAGCAAGATTTCCCATAGAGTTTTAGAGAATAGTTAATGATCTTGCTGCTGCATAAAATTTATGTTGCAGTACAGTTGTATGTGTTGATTCAAGCCTTCGATTCAGAGGCATTTGGCACTCTCCGGGTGCCCGGCTTGATTCCTTGTTGGCCTCCCCCGTCAGCGACTCCCGGCAAGACAAGGCGAGGTCTTTATCGGCCGATCCTTCTTCAAACGTGAGAGAACACAGCCACTCCTCCTCCCTCACTCCCTGCCATCCCCAGGGAGGGGAAAGAGACAGACAGAAATGTATTTACATGCCTTTATTTCTGTCTTTCCTCAGTGCAAAGAACAACATGTCTGCACTCTCTGATACCCAGCTGCAGAGAGAGAATAACTCCACCCATGTACTTCCAGTACAGGGTCATGTGACACTCTGAGCTAACATCCGGTGCTCAGTGCACATAATAGACTGTCCCTTCTTCCCACGGTACAGTCCCAAAACATCAACATCCTGTTTGGCTTTCCAGCCATCTGGAGCACTCAGCAGCATTGCTCCTTTTTCGTAACAACCTCCCCCAAAAGAATCAATGCGTGTTGCGGCATGCATAGCGTGATCCAGAGAAGAAAACAAACAGTTGTTATACACATAACACTCCCCTGTTGTTTCAGTTCCACCCTTGGAACTACCCGCCACTGGTTTCCCCAGTGTACCTCTCTGGTTGTCTGGCTTCCAAGGAATGAGTGCATCTGCATTACCTTGGCTAGCAACTCTCTGTTGTGTCTTTGTCTCTGACTTAGACACAGCTCCAACCTGTCCTCGGTTGTGTACTACAGCAACACATGCAACAGCTAAGTTAGCATACTCTTCTGAGTACCTTTTGGGTGGTTCACCCTTTGTGACTCTCTCAGACCTGCGTATGAGGTGCTGATCCTCTCTGCTCACTGGTTCTGTCTCAGGACTCTTAGGAGAACCAGTTCCAACAGTAAACAGTGGTTCATCCTTCACCTGTGAAGGTCTATCCATTGTGTGAGATTTCCTCTCAATGACTGTGACAACAGAGCTCTCTGAGCTATCACTGTCGCTCTCAGTACCACTGTACTCTGTGAAATCATCATCATCATCTGAATCGTCCTCTGTGGGAAATGTGTGTACTATCACTCTCTCCTTTTCAGGAGCACTCTCTAGAAATTTTGTGAGAATCACCTGACCAGATTCAGACAAAATTACTCTGTAGAGACCCTTTTCATATCCCACAAAAATGCCTCTGGCATTCTTTACTCCACCTGGAGCTTCTGTCCTCACATGAGACCCAAAAACCTTGAAATGGGCAACAGAAGGTTTTCTCCGGAACAGTTTCTCAAAAGGAGAACTTCCCAACTCTTTCGAAACCTTTCTCACCCATGCATGACAAAACAACATGAGTGACTCCGCCCAGAACTCATGTGGCAGATGTGAACTAAGCAATTGCGCATTCATCCCCTTTTGCAATTCTTTGTTCACTTTTACACAGACACCCCTGTTCCACGCTTCCGCTGAAACAGCAACCTTGTGTCTGATCCCCTTCTTCTGCAGGAACCTCTGGAAATCCTGTAAAAGAAAAACCTGCTTCTTATCTGTCAAAAGACAATCAATGTTAGCATCATGCATATCTTTAACTTTGTCACAAAACTCCTGAAACCTTTCTAAGGCTTCCTGTGGTTTCTTTAACACATAAACCCAGACAAAGTTAGAGAAATGATCCACACACACAAGATAAAATCTTGCATTGCCTCTAGATGGTTCTAGAGGACCAATCACATCAGCATACACCCGCTGAAACGCTCTGTCGACCCTGGCCACCTTCTTGGCGCTCGTTTTGGTCACACCTGCAAGAGAAATCAAGTTAGACTCAGAATTACATTCCATGTAATCACTTTGCTCAAAGTCCAACAAATACAGTCCACCTTTCTGTCTGGCAGAAAGATATAACTCTCCATCTTTGAAGATCTCGCAGCTCTTATCATCATAGGACAGTCTCAGTCCTTTCTTTGCAATCTGCGAAACACTCAGCAGATTGAACTTCAGTTCAGGAACCAAGTAAACATTGTTTATTGTCAAGTTCAGACTCTTAAGATACACAGATCCAATCCCGGTCGCTTCCAGCTTCTGACCGTTGGCTTGTTCCACAGCGAAGCTTTGCTTCTTAAACGTCGAAAAGAGTCCTCTGTGTGGGGACATATGAACCGTCGCTGCAGTATCGATAATAAACGCGTTCCCAACATCTGGCGTGGTTCCTTTCGCCATCAAAGCCCTTGCAGGTTCCACCATAGGCTTGGTATGACCTTTGCCTGACGCCTCAGGCTTTGCTGAGCGGCCCTTCGCTCCTTTTGGCTGACGTGGCTTCTTACAGTTCCGCTGAAGATGCCCAGCCTGTCCACAATTGTAGCACTGTACAACGTTCAAAGCTACAACATCCTTTCCAGTAGCCTCATCGGTGGGGGAATTAGAACTCCGTTCCTCCCTCCCCCTGTCCTTTACTTCCAGTGCAGCATGCCGGCTGTGTTCATCCTGAACCACGGCACTCAGGGGCACTCCCCCCTTCTTGGCATCCATGCTGAACTCAAGTCTGTACTTTCTCTCTCAAGCCTGCTTTCTCAGGCAGGCAAACTCCAAGCTGTCTCAAAGTCAAAACAACTTTCGCTTTCCCGGCTCTGACTGAGCCAGCCCCAGGTGTCAGTAGTTTTCCACTTACTGACTGTCGTTGCTTAGCAACCTTCCCCGGGACGGGAATCCTTATCTCACCACAGGAATTTCTGGTATGCAAGCCTTTCTTTCAGAGCTTGTTTTTCCAAACGCAGCTCTCTCGTGAACCAGAGAATAAATCATTCTGCATTCACACTTTTAGCCCAATATTCAGCATACCTTTTGGGGCTCCGTTGCTTGGAAAACACCCCCTCTTGGTGTCCTTCCGTCTGTTCAGCTTCTGGCTGCAATGCAGACGTTATCTTCTTTCCTTGGTGCAGAGGATGGCACACGATCCATCAACCTCTCACCTCTCATGCTGATTCCCATGGATCAGATAACCAGCAGCGTTTGCTACCATATGTTGATTCAAGCCTTCGATTCAGAGGCATTTGGCACTCTCCGGGTGCCCGGCTTGATTCCTTGTTGGCCTCCCCCGTCAGCGACTCCCGGCAAGACAAGGCGAGGTCTTTATCGGCCGATCCTTCTTCAAACGTGAGAGAACACAGCCACTCCTCCTCCCTCACTCCCTGCCATCCCCAGGGAGGGGAAAGAGACAGACAGAAATGTATTTACATGCCTTTATTTCTGTCTTTCCTCAGTGCAGAGAACAACATGTCTGCACTCTCTGATACCCAGCTGCAGAGAGAGAATAACTCCACCCATGTACTTCCAGTACAGGGTCATGTGACACTCTGAGCTAACATCCGGTGCTCAGTGCACATAATAGACTGTCCCTTCTTCCCACGGTACAGTCCCAAAACATCAACATCCTGTTTGGCTTTCCAGCCATCTGGAGCACTCAGCAGCATTGCTCCTTTTTCGTAACAGTATGAAGCTTTGTATGCATTTGATTCCATGCTGAAATGCCCATCTTGACACCCTGCTAAGTCAACTTGCCTGTCTACATCTCTGCTGAGTAATATTATGGTCACCAGACAACAACATGGCTAACCTGTAAGCCAACCTGAAAACTGGTGCTTCTCCACAAAGTCCAACTGGAAAACTGTTAGGTATATTTGAATAACATAAACATTTTAATAAATATAAGGCGTGACCTGTTGAGCACAACCTTTCCTAGAAATTTAAATTAGTGCTTCAAACCAAGTTTGAATAAGAGTTGCAAACCTTGATAAAAGTGTTAACCACTGTGCAGATATAACTCTAGACCAGAGTTAAAATTAAAAAGAGGAGAGTGAGGGCAGCATGGGAATCCATGATGCACTCCCAATCTACTTAAGCATGGTTAAGAGAGCAGACTTCTTCTCTGAGCCAAAGCTTACCTTACAAATGTATAGTTCTAAACATGAGAGCCTCTCTAACATGAATCAGTTAATGAGCTTGGATGTTGTTGGATCACAACTCTCATCATCCCTCACCATTTTTTAAAATGTATGTTTTTTATAAAATTTAAAACATTCCTTACCTACTCTTCATTGAACAACCATTTTAGAGTGAGTTACAATTAAAACCACTTCAAATTCACAATGCTGTTACAAAAAGCAAGGCAGGTAAGTCAAAAGCAGTGAAATAAAAATGTAAGTATTTCCACTAGAAGCCTGGGCTAATAACCAGGTCTTTTGCTGGGATCTAAAAGGGTAGGCACTAGCTGTACCACAGTCACAACTGGTCATGCTGGCTGGCACAAAGGTAAACTAGAGTCCAACAACGACAGGAGTGCCATGGTTTCCCCATCCCTGTTTTAAGCCAAACTACATCTGAGGAGGCTATGTTCAGTGGAGCACCCCTAACATCTATTGCATCCATGCAATTAGTTGTTCCAGTTTCCTTGCCAGCTCCAATTTCACACTCCACACTGAAACCTGTTTCTTTCACCATCACATCTAGACAGTGGGCCTTGGATTGCAAGGTGGAGGGAGGTATGCTTAGAATCCAGATGGTCCATAACTATGCCTCCATTCCCAAATGCATGAGGCTATCTTGATGATTCAGTCATCTGAGGAAAAGTACTCTCTACTGGTAGGAAGCTGCCTTATACAGGGTCAGACTATTAATCCACCTACATCAGTGTTGTCTACACTGAGTGGCCAAGGTTCTCCAGTTTTAGACAGGAGTCTTTCCAACCACTAGCTGGAGATGGGAGGGGATGAACCGGCGACCTTCTGGATACAAATCATGTGTTTTCCCCACTGTGGTCTCGAGTCAGACTGTTCCCAAGTCAACCTGCATGTGTAGTGAAGTACTAATGTGTCAAAGAAACAATTCAGGGCCCAATACTGTCTTCTGCAATTCTGGAGTATAATGTTGGCCAATGCTAGACTACAGAGAACAATTTTGCTTGCTACTGTTTTAGCTGTGGAAGCTATCCAATTGCATGCCTTTTATCAGCCTGAATAACTAAGGTGAAGACTGGCCTGTAAGGCAAGAATATATTCTTATTAATATATTCCTGGAGGTCAAGACGAGTAATATCAGTAGAAGATTATAGCAAAGGCTAGAAGATCTTTGATATTATGGGAATGTAGAATTTCATATCTGTTGAAAATGATAATTTATGGACTAATACTCATATAGCAGAGGTGGAGAAACAATGAAAGCTGCACAGGAAAGAGAAAATTTAGAGGTCAGGCAGAATTCCACTTCAAGACAGAATGGAGATGTGAGACAGCACAGCTAGGAAAGACCAGGGAAAGGTTACATGCACAGTGAGAAACAGAAGGGAACCGCAGAGAAGATGGATCGGTAAAAAGCAGTAGACCTTTCATGTTACAGCACTGAATCCACACAAGTACATCATCACTAATGAAGATGAGCCAAGAGACCACCATGGGGCTATTTTAAAATTCTTGGCAAGCCCCTACAGAGGAGGGTCATCTAAAGAGCTTGGCTCCAGGTTCTTTCATTGTTGTGTAAAGAGAACCGCAAGTCTGAATTGCAACTGACGGAGTGGCATGAAATAGGCTGTCAAAACAATACCTGTTTTGTTGGTAAAAAGAAATATTTTAACACACTTTTTTGCAGTCAGTGAGGAATGAAGGCTGCAGTGACGAGCATGTGCAATAGTGCACCTACGACATCAAACCAGACACAAGCCAAAACGAGAACTGAGACATCTTTCTCCCCATGTAGCTCCAATCTGTAATGGCAAGCAGCTAAACAACATGCTCTCCAGCCAGATGGCTTAAATAAAAAGAACACTTTTTGTTAATTAGGAAATAAATGAATCTGCTGTTAATACAACATGTTACCAATGCAGGAGACCAGTTTAGATTTGGGGGCACTTGGTCTTTCCAAGCAAGAGCACCGGCAACAGCTTCCACAGGGCAGTAGCTGGCTTTTGTAAAACGACATCAACCTCTGCCAGTACCCACTGAAGCACTATTTTCTAACAGAAAAACAAAATAAAAGCACGGTGAATATTGTGTAGTTGCATGGAATGGAAGTCACCCATGTGGACTCATTTAGCCTGGCAAATATGCACATCACATTCTGTTTTAAGTATTTTATTTTCATGTGATCTTTATGTCTGCAACAAGATCTATGGACTACAATCCAAATCCAATCCAAATCCTCAGGCTAATTCTCTCCCACTTCCTTTGCACATGGCCTTTCCCTTTTTTTTCCTCCAAGGAGAGGAACACACAAGTAGCCACTTAGCCATCTAAATATAATTTAGGGTAACATGGCAACCACACAGTCAGAAACCAAGGATTCTTAATAGCCAACTTCCATATAGTTGGAAGTTCATCTAGCCCAACTCTTTGCAGATGCAGGAAGTTGGACCTGTTTCCTATGCATTAGAATAGCTGTGTGCAATAATACCGTGTTTTAAAAGCCAATACTGTTGTGCTTATAAATAACAGGAAGAGGTTAAATGGGGCCATAATTGTATGAAGCTACAGAGACATCCAAACTAGGCCTGCTACCTTATACAGTACAGTAGACTAGAGGATTCAAAAGGTGAAGCTTTGGAGGCCATTTAAGGATGTTCTATTTGCCCCCATTAGTTTAGAAAGGCCAAAGAGCAGGCAGATCTAGAGGTAAAAACTCAGCCCTTTCCAGGGGTGGTATGGTCTAGTGCTAGGAAGGAGGTGAAGAGGTGATTATTAACTTATACCACTTAAGGCAGAGGCACAAGTTATGAGAAGACTTCAGAGGTGGTTATCCAGTTTCTGGTCAGTGTGACAGTATTATGCAGTTGGCCTTAAGAAGGAAGAAGACATCAGAAGAGGACACCATGACTCCTTCTTGCTGTGTCCTGGTCCACAGGTCCCTAATGAAAAGGAAGACTTCAAGGGAAGCTGAAGCAAGCTTTCCAGAGAAAAAAAGCATCCATCACAAGAAGCTGATGGTGAGTAATAGCTAAGAAACTCCATTCAACCATGTTTACTTCCAGCGAGTCCTTGCCCAGAGCTGGTACTTAACCAGATTGAGAGCAGGGGTGACGTTAGGAAAATGATGAGTTTTAAGTAGGGAAATGAACTTATTTGAGGATGTAACAGTTTCCTTAAAGAGACAGTACACAATTCAAGGAACTACTGAAACGCTGATAATGTCTAATGATATAAATTATAAGTAGGCTTTATCGATATCTATCTCTATATCTCTAAATCCATATATATGTTCATTCCATGTCTAAAGCCCACTACTGTAATATTAATTGTGCACAAAGGAGAAGAATTTATTAACAAGTTTTAAAGCCGGCAGTGTAATTTAAAGAACAAAACATTCAAGTTTATTTATTATACTGTCTGAGGAAGGATTGGTAGCCAGATCTGCCATAGTTTGGGGTGTCAACTGGTGGGAAATAAAACCATGGTTGCCCTGTGCTGGGATAAGAACAGTGTTGCTCCATGTTTTTAGGTAGAGCATCATTTTTCCCACAGGCTGCAACTGACTTTGCAATTAAGGACAGTGCTGGACAGAAAGTACACTATGTGACAAAGGACACGGTTAGTGAAGTGTCAGCAGGTATAACCAACTAATTTTTCTGCTGAAGTGGAACAGGAAGGTCACTTGGGGACTCTAGCCAATCAGAACTCATATTCAGGTGCCCCCTCCCCAAGGAAAGGTGCAGATATTTCCCTGGAAAAGTACATTTAGACTTAATTCAGCTACTGGTAGAAGCCGCTTGCTGGAGGAAGCCTCACTGTTACTTTCCCAGAGTTAATGAATAGCTAAATAAGGAAGTGCACTTGCATTTGATATGGTAAAAGTTCCAGGGAATTATCATTTTTTGCACTTAGTGGGGTCCATATATGAAGGTTGTTGCTATGGTCGGAAGTTTGGCTTAAACCAGGCATAGGCAAACTCTGGCCTTCCAGATGTTTGGGACTACAATTCCCATCATCCCTAGCTAACAGGACCAGTTGTCAGGGATTATGGGAACTGTAGTCCCAACCATCTGGAGGGCCGGAGTTTACCTATGCCTGGCTTAAACCATTCCAGCTCCAAACTGAGCTTAAACCATTGTTGTTTTCTCCAGTTTCCTTGGCAATAGTGCCGTGTTCATTGCCTGAAGCAAAGCCAAAAGAGAACATATTTCTGGGGCACATGCTGAGTTCCAATTAAACCAAGCTTTTTGTTAAAGACGACAACTGGCTGACCACATCTTCATACAGCTATTAATTCCCATTCTGACTAGCTGCCACTGCAAGGAATAGCTGCATCAGCAACCGTCAGACCAAACATTAGCAGTGTGAGCATCCAAATCTGAAACTCTCACGCAGGCCTGTCTAATGCTCACTGGATGGCCTTGGGCAAATCACAAGTCTAAACAATGTTAGGAGTGTTATGACATTAATTAAATAAGATTTGTAAAACACTTCGTACCCTGCAAATACTATAGATATGCCAACTTGTCATCTCATTTCATGAGGGGCAAAGCTATCTTTCTTCTATCCCAAAGAGCTTTAATTTTAAAACATAAAAATTCCATCTTCCCCTGGATAATTCCAGCTCTGGGTTTATTGCAACAGTTATAGAAACCAAGAATGAAGGGAAACTCTAAACAGGTATGCTTGACTGAGTGCTTCCGCACTCCATCCTGAACACTCATTTTTATTTAATTGGCATGTATGAATTTGAAACTATTACATTTATTCATTAGACTACTAAGGATGTCCAGCTTATTAGCAATTCAAGACATGAAAATGTAGTTTTTTCAGATTTTTTCTTCTTTCACACCCTTATATAAATGTTACAGGCATAAGAGTTTGGGGGCCAATGCTTCAAGAATTATTAATCCATCATTCACAGGTAGCTCATACATAGCAGTAGTCTGAGAATTATCCCACTGATAATCATCATTTATAAAAAAATTCATTTTTCTCGTGATTTTGGGTAGGGGGGGTGCCTGGAGTAAAATGAATTTTTAAAAGGTCAATTAGGGTTGTGGTTTGGCATGCATCATTTTTTGGTCTCCCAGCTAAAAACAGACAGCCTTTGTGCCTTGCAAAATAATAAATATGGATCCCCATCCCACCCCTCAAAATTATTTTACTCTGTGGGTGACTCTTTCCTTTTGAAGGTATTTGGATGCAAAAAAATGTGTGTAGAGAACAGTCAGAATAAATGTTCTGTACCCAAAAAGTGGGGCAGCAGTTGGGTACATAAACTGGAAAAAAAACTGTTCAGTAAGCAAAAAATCACAGAAATGTTTCATGTTATTTTAAAGCTTTCATTCATGAAATAATATTCTCTTGCTACATCTAAATAGCAAAAACTATAGCATTGTTTTGGAAAAATAAATCTATAAACAGCACAAAAAAGAAGTTACTTTTTGGAAACTTTTTTCCCAAGAGAGAAAGGGAAAAATACACAAAATGTAAACAAACTATTGCAATTATGATCCGTAAAGCTAGTTACAGTTATTCATTATACAAGTCTTTCTCATTTAAGTGTCTTTCATGGCTCCAATGGAAAAATTACATTAATGTCAACCCAGCATTTTTATAAAGGAATTTTCTTCATATCTTGATTGCAAATTATTTTAGACTATAGTGCAATGAATTCCACCTTGTAAAGTGGGGGTTGGGAGAGAATGGGCAAAGTTCCCAGAATAATTTACTCTGCAGTCTAATTTTTTAACCCAATGTTGCACATTTTGTCAACATACTCATGATCTTTAGAAAAGTATTATCTGGGTGTGTAGCACAAAAGAATGTGACATCAAAACAATAAATACAGAGTGTCTGTCACTGTGGTTAGTAGTTACTGCAAATATGCCCCAGAAGTGTGCATTTTATTATGGAATAAAACATCATCTGCTGACTGTGGCTACAGGCACACAACAAATTATTCACGGCTACCGTTGGTCTATTCTTTCCCTTTCTTCTGCCGGAGGTCAGTCTACAAAGATCCACATATCAGAGCTAACAGTATAGCTACAGATCCAGTGTTGCCAAATTTTGCCATTACAGGGCCACTTATGGGAGACAGAAAAAAAACATTAGCAAGGCGACTTAGACAGATGGCTCCCTCTAGAGGTCATTGCATTCTTCTAGGGGGAAAACAAGCCTTTATTTTATGTGGCAGACAAAGCATTCAAACTATGCATGCAAGTGATTTTCATGCTATGGTTTGAGACAGAAATCATGGCTATGACATATCAGGAGCAAGTTGGGCACAGTTATTTTATTCGCATTCCCAGCAACACAGCAAGAAAATTCTTATGCTGACATAGCTAACGGGCAGGAAACTAATACAAAAGGGAAAATTCTGCAAAATGTCACTGCCCCATTAAAACAGCTCTTTATTTGATGCTTTGCAGCATTTTCCTCCTTCTGGTTGCTTTCGTTATATTAAGAAGCAGAGTGTTCTGTAAACAGATTTGCTTGGCAAATTTCCGTTTTGCGGAACCAATTTCAATCAGGGGAAGAAGAAAAAATACAAGGAAAAGACCAAATCCCTTGTCCCATTCCAACATTCATTCTGCACAATAAATTTCTTATTCAAAACAAAGGGTAACACGCTGGCAGAAAAGAAGTTCAGTCATTGGGAACAAAATCCAAGTGTTAAAAATAAAAATTAAGGCCACCCCAAGAAAGGCCCACTGATTAAGGTGGAGAAACTGTTGTCAAACTTTGGCTGCCAGTTCAATGCTCCTAATAACAGGAGCTCACAGTTATTTTTTAAAATTAATTTGCTCTTAGTAACCTTTTCGCTTAAGTCCTCGTGAAAATACTTCCAAGCCACAAACTTGGCTCCTGAATTGCTTAATAAGTAAAAACTGCTCAGATGCTGGACACAGCCTCCAAGTATCCTGTAGTAATTTTGGATGATGCCAGAAGCAGAGAGAAATGTCTGCCTGGAGTAGGGGTGGGGAACCAGTGGCCCTCCATACATTGCTGGACTCCAATTTCCACTGGTCAGGGATGATGGGAGCTGCGAGTTGCAATCACAGTGATCATAGAATTGTAGAGTTGAAAGGAACCACGAGGGTCATCTAGACCAACCCCCTGCAACGCAGGAAACTTTTGCCCATCATGGGGCTCAAACCCACGACCCTGAGATTAAGAGTCTCATGCGCTGCCAACTGAGCTATCCCAGGGGCCCAGAAACATCTGGGAGGGCAACATGTTCTCCACCCGTACTCCGGTTAGAGACCCCTAACAACTGAAGTGGCATGAAGAAAGAAAGTCCTTATAAGATCTTACTGAAGCTGTGGAGCAATGCCTTTGCAGGGCATTGTATATTAAGTTACACATCATACCCTTCAACATTTTGGGAGGGCAAAGCAGGACACACACACCCTCACCATCCCAGCCGCCCACCCGATCTCCTTGTCCCACCCGCTGCCCGATCTCTATGCTCTTTCCACGAGATACTTTCAGAACAAATGCTATATATTTTTCAACATATATGCATAATATATGTGGTCAGATTTTTAAATATTATGGTAATTTCCTTTATGTGTGTTAATATATCATGATCCATGCAGATTAACAGAAATAAAAATTCAAATAGACTAGTACATTAGAAAACCTGACTGCACGGAGGATGCTTCATCTTTCAAAAAACGAAACACTTATTTGCTTGTGTTAAAAAACAACCCAGTAATGAAAAGAACAGCTAATCTTTTAGAAAGAGGGAGAGAGAGAAATTATATTTGAATTGTTAATATTCTAATTAACACCTAAGATTAGTTCAGCTGTTTTATTCTCTGTCTCTACCAGGCAATTTCCTCCCATTTTTTCCAACAGCCTTTCATCCACCAAAATTTGAGAGAGAAAATAATTGTACTAATTCGTTTAGCTAAAAACCCACAAAATAACAGAAGGGCTTGACCTACCAAGTCAAGGTATAAAGGTGCTTAGAATTCCTTACTGACAACTAGCTATATTATGCTCCTTGAAACATCCCATAATTCCTAGCAATTCCTAGCTGTTTTGATAATGGAAGATTGAAAGGAGGAAAGAGACCACCTGAATGAGAGAAATGGAAAAGGGCATACGTAACATGTTAAACACTAAGATACAGCAGGCAGTAGCTTGATAACTTGGTTCAAAATGAACATTAGTTTGTATGTCATAGCAGAACAGGAGAAATTCACCAAGAAATGAGCCATACTAAACAACTTGCCAAGGCTTTATGGTTAATGAGAAAACACTTCTATGCATGGAAGTTTCAGCTAGCTAGAATATGTAGAGCACCAAAGCACACAGAGAGCTCTGTCTCGAAGCATAAGGACGATGGAAGAAATCTACTGGCCTTGCATGCATGCTGTCATACTGAATTACAGACAAGATGACAAGCTAAAGACCCGGCCCGCGGTCTCATCACTCAGTCATCTATCCAATCCCATCAATTGAGCAAGACAGCAACACATGTCCCCTCTAGCTTAAATGACAGCAAAACCGTGGGTTGTAATCATAGGTCATCTTAAAAGGACACTTGTCATTAAAGATAGCTTAGTTTGGAAACATTATATTTATCAAGAATATAACTCCCCTCTGCTCAATTTTAGCTAAATTCAGTAATCCGAAGACATTAAGCATTAGAGGTCAAAAGGCAGTAGTGAGAATGCAGAATTGGTTAAGGACAGCCTCTCATATTCCATATTCATAAAAGTAGGAGCTTTCAAACAAGTGGTCTGCAAACATACGGTCTGAGGATGCAGACTCATGCAAGGACATGCCATGCAATAGAGTTAAGCAACTTGAGTTCCTACCCAGTGGGCAGCTGCATAGAGCAGTGTTTCCCAAACTTTTGCTCCCATGGACCACTTGGAAATTGCTGGGTTTTCTGCCTGTTATAGCAATTGAAATGCACTATGCTAGATGCTGTATGTGTGACTTTTAATTGTATTTTTACTGCTTCTTTTATTTCTTATATTGTATAATTCTAACATGCTGTGGACCAGCTGAATGAAGCTAGAGGGCCACAGTTTGGCATAGAGTGTGCAGGAAACAGTTATATAGTTCTCTTGGAAGTCACAAGGTACTCAGTATGGAACAGGTTCACCACCCATCACAAATCCTGTTTCCTCATCAGAATCCTGCCAGAGGGCAATCTGTCTCACAGATGCACTGTGCACCAAAGATGACTTCAGGGGATAGCAAAGATTTTCTCACCTCCACTCAATTTTCCTGCTACCTCATTTGCTCTTCCAGATTTCAGTCACAGTTTATTAAAGTCCAAGAAAATGTAGATTAAATCCTTGCTTCCTATGAGCTGTGCTTGGCAGAAGTGGGTGGAGTCAGTAGATGCCATAGATAAAGGGAAGGGAAGAAAAGGATGGAGGGACGTATCCAATGGCTGCTGCACAATGCAATTTTCACTCATGCAATGGGAATTCCTCTCCTTGTCCTCCCTCATATAGCTCCACCCCAAAATCTGCTCCAAAGGGTCCCCCAACCCTCTGAAGCAGATGTTGAGGATACACAATGGGAGGGTCACAGGCATCAGAAGAAGAAAGAGAAGTTCTGTTGCACACCTGGAAGTTTGTTGGACAAACAGAAGTGCAGCAGTTGCTGCAACCCCAAGTGTTTGAAACCGAGCAAGAAGCTGAGGTGGTTTCATGAGTGAGACAGAAGCACCAAAAGAGGAGGGGAAGTGCCTGAAATGAGCAAAACAAAAAGGGGAACAGTCTTCAGTGCTCACAGATGCAAAACTTTACTGACGCTTAACACATTTTGGAGTAAAACAAAAACCTTCCTGTTCCCGACCTTGAAAAACTTGAAAGTTCTTAAATTCAAAAGCACCCTACTTGAAAGCTGACCAACTCAAAAACCAATTTGACAAAGTAAAGCAAAACATTCTGTTCACTCCCTGCCCATCTGTGCTGAACCTCTGCATTTGCATCAAGTAACATCAGAGCCCATTCTCCCTTTTTCCTTTCCCTTTCTTTTTTGCACCAGTGTTGGAGCCAGCTGGACCCAAGGACAAAGCTAGAGACTGGGTGGGCAGAGGCTGCTGCAGCTGCATCTTGGCCAGGGAAGCCACAGAGAAAGCAACGAGACAGGCGGCAACATATATTGCAAAGTACCTCTGGAGAAGCCACAGCTCAGAGCCTTGAAGAAGAGAAAATGGGGTAAGCAAAGGGCAGGTGGAGCTAACCTGGCTCAGCCCCTGCTTATCAGAATAAATTCCTGAATCATCTTTCTGTATTATTCGAGGATGCAGGAGGGAAGATTTCGGCCTCTATGATGCTGAACTCCCACCCCCCATAAGCCCAGACACTGTGGCACTCCCCAATAATGGTCTCAGCCGCCTGTTCACTCTTCAGACTGGAGGTGCCACTGTTTTGTGCCTGGAATATGTTTTTTAAGAGGTTCGGGAAGCTAAAGCTGAAGGCTTCCTGTGACACAAAAGCTGCTAGTTCTGGGTTTGTACATGGTTGCACATTAGATTTAGCTCTAAATCACCCTAGCATAGTCGTTTCCCAAACACATTCCAGGCACCCCTTCATGACAGCTGCATCTCCAAAAAGAACTAGACTTGCATGACAATATGTTAGCACAGCACTCAAAATAAACTAATGTCAGAAAATGTGTTTCAAAATTTTCACTGAAATAATTCCTACATGTACAATTTTCCCATCATTCTGACAGAGGAATGCTTTTGCTCAACTCAGACGTAACTCAGGGCTTTTAAACATATAACTGTTTTCCAAATAATTGCACCTTCAGAGAGATAGCTATTTCAATGTAACAACCTTAATATTTTCATCTAACAGATGCTATGCATGATTATGCATTTACCGCAAAGTGCAGTTCTGGAATTACATTTTTTGTATTGATCCTTTCCACCCAATTTATTCTTCATGTTGAACATCCCTCTTTAACACAGATCTACATGCAACAGCTGCTCTTTTGCCTTATGCAAAAGGGAGTCTCAAAACAAATTATCTGCATTGCTCTTCCAACGTAGGAACTTTATCAAGTAACATAACACCAATCAAAACCACATATTTGTAATGATTGTAAACAAGTATCCACATATATTTATAGAAGTTAATGCTAAGGATCCAATCCTGTGAACTAATGCAATGAATTAGCAGCTTAGACGATCAGGCAAAATTGTTAAAAGCTCCAGTATGACTGCAAATGATGCTAGAGCAACTTTTAATGAAGTTGTCGAAACGCCCCTGGACAATCCTGGAACCTAATGATCATGCTACTTTGCACCTGTATTTTATGCAGTAACTTCAATTTTGGTGCAAATGAATATAGATGGTTTGCATCTGCTGCCATGGCAGAAACCACTTTTGGCACTGAAGCAGCTAAATTTACAGGGTCAAGCTGCTGTTTAAATGGATCACTAGTGCACAGAAATAAAGGGAAGACAAATTGAAGAATTATGTAGGATCTAGCTCATCACAAATTTGGAATATCAGGATTAAAATAATTGCACAATTATTTATCTGCATCCAAGAGGTAACACATGACAAACTGCTTTTGAAATGTCCCTGAAGTCTCACAAGTGATTTTGTGATATGTTCTCCAAAAAAAGACAATAAATATAAATATGCACAAAATCCAAATGGTTTACCTAAAAGCAGCCATTTGAATTCTAGCTACAGTATTCCACACGAAGCAAAGGGAAACTTACACCAAGACAGTTGTTTATATAAAAGCGATTTAAAGTAAATACAAAGCACAAAAAATAGGTGTCAATTTATCTCATGATTTATGCACATGTACTTATTTATGATACATGTGAAGCAATAATCCAGAATAGTAGGAAAATACCAGAAGTAGATTCCAGCAAGAAGTTGAGTACAGTTAAGGTTATAATTCTACACTTCCATGTAAATGTGTAAGTCCCATCAATGGGATCTTTACTTCTAAGTAAACACTATAAGATTACATTGTAAGCTCCATTGAGTTCCATGTGCTTTCATCTCACCCACTGAAATCAATGAAAACTGAAAGAA
This sequence comes from Podarcis filfolensis, assembly GCF_964270895.1. Classification (NCBI taxonomy): domain Eukaryota; kingdom Metazoa; phylum Chordata; class Lepidosauria; order Squamata; family Lacertidae; genus Podarcis; species Podarcis filfolensis. The sequence goes on from NC_139603.1 coordinate 41,995,817, forward strand.
TACTTAGAAAAGAAGTAAAGTGCACTGCTGCGTGAAGGACTGATTTGGCTAGTCAGATACAATTTTTACATCAGGCCTAACTCTCAAACTCAAGCTATTAAGCTAATTTGCATTCTATGTGTGAGAGAAAGATGCACACACACACACACAAATTATATCACGGGCTGGAATGTCAAGGAAGACTGCAGGAAAATAAACAACACGTTGCTCCTGTCTAAAACACTAAGTACAAACCAACGTGTTTCCTGATAAAAGATTCTGCATTTAAAAAGGAAACCCTTTTCTGAATGAAGGACTCAAAATGAAAGCTTGCAGAACTAGTGCAAACCCGAAAGAGGGCCCTGTATCATGAGGCAAAGAGCTATCATCAAAGAAGTGAGCAAAACAGGAGATGACTCTTCAGTGGGTGTCCGTGATATTTCCCCCCTGATGGCAAAGACAGTCTCCTTAGAAGCTCTGTCAAGTTCAGCATGTTATGTGCATTACTTCTCAGGTTCCTTCATGTTTTCCTTCCTATCACCAAAAATCAGTCTCCCTAGCAGTTGCACAGAGCAGTTGTTCCTGAGAACAAGCTGGTGAAATGACAGCAAAAAGTCACAAGGACATCTTAAGGCTGCAATCCTATGCACACTTAGAATGAAATACGTTTCATTTCACAACGCTGGGGTTTTACTTCAAGTACATTTGCAGAGGGTTGTTGTGTATCATGGACATGCTTTATGACATTGCATCCATTCATCGCAGTCATCTTTTATTTCTCGTCATAGCAACAAGGTTTTTGTAAGCAACTTTTTTTAGCATGATACAATTTCTGGAGTTTTACCTTACACAAATGCTTTTCTGAACTTACTACCTCAGCTCAGTACTCTCTATTTTTTAAATTCATGTATGCTATGCATTCACTCCTTCCATCCCACCTCCACCCCAATTCGAAGGCTTCTTCAGTGCCTGGTGCTGTGCTACCCTTCTTTGCAATTCTAGCTTCATTGCTGCATAATACAAATGACAGTGAATAGTCCTCAATCTCTGAAGCGCCAGCAGAAAACACTGGGAGATGTGGATTTCAGTCAGTTTTACTGTATTGCTAGTATAGACCACTGAACAAAACAGTAGGGAGCTCAGAAACAGTGGGAAGGGATGCAAACACACTGAGATAAACAGAATGACAAGTACCTACCTTGCATTCAATACGAACGCACAGGCCACGCAACTCAAAACATTCATGTCTTACACAGTTTGTCATATAATGCTGTGCATGAATGGAAGTCCCAGTGCCTGCTGTTAAAAAGAAAAACTTAGACTGCTGAATGCATTAGGCTGGAAACAATATACTTAAAATGTAGGTAGCATAGCAAGCAGAGCCAATGGATAAAATTGCATCAAGAATAAAGGAAGCCTGGAGCAAACAGATTCATAAAATACTTCAAAAGCAAGACTAAAAATAAAACTGATTTATTTGCAGGACTGGGGAAATGTGAAAATTCTCATCAAACGGAGTTGGTAGACCATGTGTACTGTTTGAAGAGGGTTATGCACACCCTTGCGTGATGCTGGATGCATCATGCAAAACAATGAACAAATTCAAGGAGACTCAATGGGAATCAGAGAGCTTGTTTACAAGTTTGCTGTATGAATCCTTAACTTGCTTTAGGCTCTGATTTCTTTACTCAGAGGTTAACCAAAAAAATCTACTGAAAGCAGTGAAAATAATGCTAACAATCAGAGTTTAAGTACTGACTAGCCAAGTTCAGATGAAATCCAAGTCTGATGCCGCAATGCAAAACTCACACTTGTATATGCTTAATTTAGATTTTAAATCATGTTTGAAATATCCAGACCACACTCTCAGGACAGGGTTAAGTTTGGAACCCAGGGCCAATAGGTCTGTGCAGAGCTCAGAGCCAAAACAACATTCCTAGTTTGCTACCACAGGAATACTTCAAACTGTGATCTCCCAAGAGAGCACAACACAAAGTGATCTAGATACATCTATGTTACCAAGAATCCTACTTCCTATCTCCCAGGGGACTTATTCATGTCCTAATGTAGCCTTTCAGGATACAGGCTTATGCAGCCAAGTGAAAAAAGAAGCATTTTCCTTAGCAAAATAGTTATATTAAACTAAGAGTGCTTATATAAACACAGATCACGTGCAGGAGTAGTTTTGAAGACCTTTACACTGAAAGGATTCCAACATATCTTGTGGAATCTCCATAAAAGTGGACATGCACATAACAACAGTTTGGCTGTTGCAGTTGCTGTGCAATTGAATAGAGTTAAAGATGACTGCCAACACCCAGTACTTAGATCAGGGGTTGGCAACCTAAGTTAACCGGCCCATAGAACCCCGCAGCCTGCTCAGGAACCCCCACTGCCTGCTCGATCGGCTCCCGTGTGCTGCGCTAAACTGGCACGGAGTAGAGCAGGGACCGCCTTCCACGATGCTGGCTGGCTTCCCATTGGCTGCAGGAAGCTCCTGCAGCCAATGGGAAGCTGCACACGCCTCCTCTGTGCTGGGAGGAGTGCCGGAAATAGCGTTTGCGCATGCATACGCGCGCACTCCGGTCCACCGTGGCGTCTGCGGGACCGTGAACCAGCCCAAGCCACAAAAACTTTGCCGACCCCTAACTTAGATACATGACACTGAGTGTTGAGGCCAACACTTCCTGAAATCCCCTGCCTGTATTACAAAGGATATTGGCCCACTACATAACATAAAATTCCTTCCCTAATGTACCATAGTTTAAGCCAGGAACAAACTCTTCTCCTGCCTCCACATTTTGTGTGTGGACTTTGGCACTTCAAAATTTGGTCTGTTTCAGCTACAGTTCCCTGTTAAATGCAAAACAGAGAACCGTGGTTTACTAAATCAGGGTCCAACTGAAAACTGTAATTAAATCACAGTTCCCTGCTTTGGCATAACAGGCAACTGTAGATAGAAAAGAACAGTGCCAAAGTCGGAGCATGAAACAAGGTGGTTAGGCGATGGACAAGTGGGAGCTTGTGAGCCAGTAATGATTCCCAGCTGCAATAGACCAAAGTGGCTATGCCTCTGAAAATTGGAGCGAGGGGAAGAGTTCCTATTCAAGTATCAGTAGTTAAATATATGCATTAATTAGCCTTTGTTGTAATGAGATGAGATTCAATATTACTGCTGGGACACAGTTGAGTAATGACTGCTATCCGGTGTATGTGTTAATGTCAGTAGCAATGCGCCACAGTTCCCTGGTAGAATATCTGCTTTGCAAGCAAACAATTCCAGTTCAATTCCCAACATCTCCAAGTACCGGGTAGGTCTGGGAAAAGAACCCTGCCTGAAATCCTGGAGAATGCTGCCAATCACTGTAGGCAACACTAAGCTAAATGGACCAATGGCAGCTTTCTATGCTCCTATGTTTCTAATGGCAACAGCTAGGATATTGGTGATGGTTCCAGATACTGTGCATGCATTATTCACATTGTGTACAGAACACTCTAGAATTTCTATATATTATAAATAGTTTCTGCCTCTCCATTTCTCTTTTTGTTAATGTACAATTTTTAAAGTAGAATACGGTCATCTCTACAGTTTCTATGTCTAGACCATCTGGAAGGATAAGACATAAACAGGGGGCGAAATAATGCTGTAGCCTTCATGCTGCTAAAGGGTGTGTATAATTCTGAAATATATAATGCCTTCAGAACTATTATCGTCATTATATTTAGTAACATAAGTCAAAGATGTCCAGGTGATTGCAGTTATGAACAATTCCCTACAGTGTCTGATTAGTGATTCACTTACCCACTGGCATAATTCTTTTAAAATCACATTGCAGCTACATCTAAAAGTGCCCTTTGCAACATTAAATTGTGTTTTATTGTCTGCTTTTTAAAAAAGATGTAGAGCTTTCAGATTTCCTTTATCCTTTCCATAATAACTAGAAAGGAACACAGTAGTAACTTCACTGAAGCATGTTTAAGGAGGGGTTCTATTCACATTATTTGGAAACTATTCAAGTTTTAAGTATTTTGTATATGAAATGCATGATTTCTAACAGGTTTAGAGTTTAGCAACCAAATTCTAAATATAATACGACAAGCTTCAGAAAGAGTCTCAGATATCAACATATGCCAAAGAAAGTACCTCTGTGGTTTTACCATTTCAAGTGAAATATTATTCAGAATTACCAATCATAAAATTATAGTGTTATGGAACAATCCTTTACTTGCATTGCATAAGAAGCACAGTAGAAGCTTCACTTCACTGACAGCACACTAGATGTGTGGTCACCATGAGCAGAGGCGTACCTAGGAGTTGGTGATACTGGCCTCCACCAGGGATGCAGGCACAGGGGATAGGGGTGCAAAAAAGAGCTATCAGGCTATGTGTGTAGCTACACACCACCGTTATTGTGGTGAGATCAAATGTGGGTGAAGCTTTGTACCACGGCACAAAGGCGTGCAATCTTTCCTACCCTTCTTCCTCACCTCACCTCCCTCCTGATGCTTCAACTACTTGGGTCACATAAAATGTAGTAATTTCTAATGTGGCTACTGCGGTACAGTGATTAGGGGGCACATATACTAGATTCATTTCAATTGGGGTTTAGGCCCGGTTTTGGCAAAGAAACTGCTTTGTTCGCCCTGTATGACCTCTGTGAGGAAAGAAAAGGGGAAATGTGCCCCTGCTAATTTTTCATGACCTCTCAGAAGTCTCCTCAACAATGGTATCCTTCCCATCATCCCTGACCACTGGTCCTGTTAGCTAGGGATGATGGGAGTTGTAGTCCCAAAACAGCTGGAGGACCAAGTTTGGCTATCACTGATCTAAATGAAACCATTGACTGGGTTTATCTGGATGTTTGGAGTATGTTGTCAGCAATATGCTGATGACACACAGCTCTACTTCTCCTTTAAGTCTGCAGGTGAGTGGATATGCTGGTACCTCCCCTTAGGACTCCAGACACAAAGGCCAATCTCTGTTCCAAGTATTGAGATCCCAATCCTGTCTCACAATGACAGGATTTCCTGGTATCACGAGATTTGGAGCTGGACAGCCCTCCCTCTTACCCTTCTCCCTGTCACAGATGATGCAGTGCTGATATTGGTGGACCCTGTCCACCAATGGAATATAAATATTATTATTATTATTATTATTATTATTATTATTATTATTATTGCTGCTGCTACTACTAACTACTACTATCCAATGGTCCATCTCCTCACCTCTCCAGTCTGATGCTGCTTGTACCAGCAGAGACTAGCAGTAGGCTCCAGCAGTTGCATTTAACACCAGCAGTGAGAATCAGAAGACTGCCAACCATAGTCTAGATAGAGGAGAGCCCTCATAAAGGTACTCAGGGAGCAGTGGAAAGCAGTGGAAAGCGTTAATTATGAGATTTTCTTCCAGGATGCAAGATTCACCTGTCAGCAACTTATGAGCTTAGGAAAGAGAAGTGGGGGACTCAGAAGAATTAGAGACTGCAGAGGAAATCGAATGCAGCTCAGGAATGCTGAGAAAGAGAAAGACCAAGACAGAGAAGGGTTCCAGACAGTTATAGACTTTGTCACTGAAGACTTTACAGACGAAGAGGTGTGGTTCAGGGAGGTGCAAGAAAAAGAAATGAGGAATTTGTAGGTGAGTATGGGATTTTCCTGTACAATGCTTTGCCTTTGGAGGCTGTGGAGACTTTAGTTAGATTGGAAGCAGGTGGAGATAGGGTGTTACTATTTTCCATATGTCTCACGCCTGCTGAACTGAAGGTGGGGGCATTTCTTTTGTCCATACCTAGATAGCAGGGACAGGGAACATGTACAGCCCTCCAAATGTTACAGGACTACAACTCTCATTATCCCTGACAATGGGCAGGTAGGAGATGGAACCAACAACATCTGGAGAACCACAGTTTCCCTATGCCACCAGGGTCTGTTTGTCCTTCGACCAGCCCTGTGCTAGCTTACCTTCTCAGGCAAAGCAGATACTTTTTGAGTCAAGGTGCTCAGAAAAACTCAGTTTGGCTCTTCTGGAAATAGAACAGCAGACATGTCATTTGCAATTCTGCATCATCCACTGTATGCTTTTAAAAAATGTGTTCAACCCTCGCACACTTGTGCAATACCAACATAATAACAGCACACAGGATTAATCATAATGTTTTCCAAAATAACTTTTAAAGCTTTTTAAACCCTTTCACATGAGTTTTTGGAAAGGGGGGGGGTCTTTGTTGTTACACAGGAAACAAGAAAGATTGTTCATTTTCTCTGCAGATCACATATGCATACTATTTAAGTTTCAAAGCAAACACTAGTAGTGCTAATTGGAGAAGATGAAACACTTATCCTGGCTGAGGAGACAAATCAAACTGCACCTTGAACAAACAAACAAAATGGCAAGATATTAGTTTCCACTGCTATAGTGCAACAAAGAAAGAATTTAAGTGTAAATAAGTGTGTTTTATTTTAAGGACTATTCTCAGCCCATATTGAAAGAGAATTTTTTTCTTCTCTTGTTGTTTGCTTGAGCATATACCAACTTTATCAGATTTGCACATATCCAGAAATCTTATTTAAAGCTTCTCCAGAGGCAGAATGCAAAGGAAAATGACATGGCTGGTTTATAAGTGGGTCACTCATTTTTCATTAATGGTGAGGGCTGGCTCATAACAGAATTATTTTACATATTAATGCAGGCTAGACAAAATGCTTCTGGGCAAAGCGAAACACAGGGCAGATCCCCTGCACAATTTCTTAGGAGCATTTAGCAATACCTTCTTACTGGGTATTAAATAAATAAATCGCTGGGTGTTTTTAAAAAGAAGTCTCTTCCACAGGCCTTAACAAAATTATTCTGAACAAAACGCCTGAATTACAATCAGTATTTGAAGTGGGATAGGATGTTATCCCATCTATTTTCAAGAGGATCTAAAATCATCCAAGTTGTTTTCAATAGAGATAATTGAACCTGGCCTCATTTGAAATGAAACCATCCTATTTCCGGCTCCTCCAACTTCCACTTCAAGCACTGGTTGCAACTATAAGCTTCCCTCTCTACAAGCACCCAGGCATCAAACACCATCATATACTGTAAGCAACAGTGTTCCTCAGACAGTGACTTTTAGTCAATTCTTTTAAGTGTTGCTTAGTAAACTGATCATCTTGCTACAATGGCAAAACAAAACAACAACAACAACCGCAAAGGATTCATTCCAAAATGTCTAACAGGCTCTAATGGTTTACCTTTTCAGGTATCTTTTGTTTTGACAATTATTTTATATGTTGTTTTACCACATTCAGTCAGAAGCACCACTATATGTAACTTAGCAACAGAACTTACCCATGATTATTTTTGAAGTATAGTACAGCCACTGTCTGGACTAAATAATAATAATAATAATAATAAAGTCACAGAACTGTTCAGGGTTTTTTAATAGTATTATGTTGACTTTGAACACATACAGTAATAACATTGTTCTTTCTGGGTTTTCCTTTTCAAATTAAGAGAAAGAGAAATATCCAAAACTTCACTACATAGTGGTGTAACTGAACAGTGACATCTAGTGTGAGCTGAAATTTGCTGGGTGGTTCTATCCACCAATAACTGTAACCGATTTATCATCAGGAAGTAAGGAAAAAGCAATCTCATTGAGTACCTCCTGGAAAGGAGGTCACTCTTCCAGGATGTGACGTATATGTATGGTAGAACCATTTCTAAGGTCTTATCAAAATTTTAAAGGAATTGCCAGGAACTTGGTAGGCTTAGCTATTGCTTTCTTCAGCTGTTATCATGCTCTCTAGCTCCCTGCGTTATTAGCTAAATTTTGATCAACAACATGTGTGCTTATATATTGTGACTAGACTACATACAGTTTATCTAATATCACTAAAAAAAAATGGTTACTATTTTTAATTAATACAAGATGACAATGGTCTCCTTCATGCCTGTTTTCACTCACCGCCAAATAAAGATGGGAGAGTCCTCAAGTGGTAAAATCAGTTGCACAATGATAAACTACAGGTGGGGTGGAAGATACCACTTTTGTATCTCTCCTGTGATAAAAATTCCCTGAAACAGAAAACTAGCGTAAGAGGATTAAGTCTTACTTAGAATTTGCCTCTAAATGTACTGGTTTTCTACATGCAAGGTTTTATCAGTGGCAGGGCTAACATGGGGTGCATTGAAAAGTGGTATCCTCCTCAGGACTGCACCCAGTGTAAACCTGGAAGTTTCATCAGTTAATTACCGGTAGATATCCATCAGAAAAGAACGAGTATTTACTACAATAGATATTTAGGACGGGATTAACCAAATGAACCTTGGAAGTGGAAGCTCTGCACAATGACTTCTGCTTGCAGAACAAGGCTTCCCCTTCTCCTCTCTATTATCGTATTGGCCTGAATATAAGCTGCACCCAAATATAAGCCGCACCTTTAAAATTCAAGAGGAAAGGGGAGGAAAGACAATACCCGAATATAAGCCGCTCTCTTAAAATTTCGCAGGCACTCACACCCGTTCCGTTTTACACTGTCTGTTTCAGCAGCGATACCGTAAAAAGCAATTTTTGTAAGGTGGTGAATTTAAGCCACACTTTAACTTTTCACGGTCGGAATTTGGAAAAAAAAAAGGTGAGGCTTATATTCAGGTCAATACATTACTACTAGTAGTAGTAGTAGTAGTACCTCCTGGTACTCCTAGTAGTACCTCCTAGTAGTAGTAGTAGTAGTCGTCTTTATTGGCATAAGTTAAAACAGTAAAATCATAAAATCATACAGTCATACAAATACATTGATACTCCAAACATATACAATATATAAAAGACTAGATAGCCACCACTGAATAAATCAGGCAACTTTAGATTTAGCTTTAAAGATCTCGGCTAAGTACCCTGAAACAATCTTGGTAGTTTCAGGAGTATCATCCCTCAACAAATATTTTATTACTGACTCTTTGTAAATCAACATCACTAGGACATCTCTGTGATGGGAGTTGGTTTAGGATAATTTGCGATAACTAGTTTTTGTGGAATCATCACCAAATTCCACCTTTTTTCCTGATGAAAGTCACATTGGGCCTCTGGGTAACCGGTTATTGGATCAAGTTCAATTTTGTGGATAGTATCCTGTTTCCCTTGTGCTTTCCCTCCTGGAGTCAGAGCAGCAACCTAAACTGAGGCATCTGTTTTATTTTCCTTCTCTACCGTTGGTTGTGGTTTAGCAACATTTGCTGCTGTCTTCTTCCTTTTCCCTTTTTTCCTATGGGTTTTGAATGTTATTTGTGTCCAGAGTGGAATTCATTGGTATCAACTTGTAAAGCTTCTGTAATTGATTACCGGCTGGGGTTGTCTAGATGTCCTTTCAATATCTTTCGACTCTCTCTTGAATTGTAAAATTTTCCACTAATGTTGTAAGCAGCCCATTGCTTTCTGTAAGGAAGTTTTTGATGAGAAATAATTCTGAGCAAACCTTATGAAGCTGATCCTGGAGTTGAGTGTCTCTCTGTTTGTGTGCATTTAGAAATGGCTTGTTGCCTGGGTGGGCTTTTACTGAGCTCAAAAGACGACCTCTGTATAAGCTTGTCGGTTTGCCCCAATTTATTTCTCAAATTGGCCAAATTTATTGAAGGAACTTTCTTATATTCCTAGGTTCTTGCATGTCCCCTTTAAGATTTATTGACCACTCCAAAGCAGGAAGTATAGGGGATACTTCATCTTGTATCAGCTTGCTTGACTCTTTTTTGCTCTCCTGAAGGTAAAACTGTGATTTTACTTTGTCTTCTCCGAGGTTCAGGAGAACTGCTTGCAAAGTTTGGCATAATTCCCAGGGCTTTAAATGCCTTCCTTGCATACACCATATTGGTCAACCACTCGGGAAGGTAACAGAGCAAAGCATTAAGCCAAGCTTGCACAGAGTCCCACAAAGAGTTATATCCAACAAAGTGGAGAGGGGTTAATTATTTCATTTCTTTTCCTCCTCACCTGATCAGTAAAACACTGACTCGCCCTGTGTTTCTCTCAGCCCAGCACTTCTCCTATCCTAGCAGTTTTCTTGGCAGTTTTTCAGTTGGGTTTTCTCATCTGGTAAGTTGCAGTTAGTGCGAATACATTAGACCAGCGAGATAACAAGGAAGCAAAACAATAAAACAGAGCACAAAATAGGGCAATAAAACAGTAATACAGTGAGAGCAGCTGCCTCATCCTGCCTGAGAGGTTGGCAGCCATCTTGATCACCTCCTCTCAAAATTGGCTTGGGGGGCAAAGAACCCCAAAATGGGGTGGGTGGGTGGAAAAAGAAGGGATCATTCCATCTGGTAAGCTAAAAGGCTTGCGCAGACAGAATGTTTGTCATAGCACAAAACTGAATTCCGCCCTTAAATTTTAATGTAAGTGAATTCAATTCCAGTTCTTAATCCCAAAAGCATCCTGTTGGAATTGGGGGTTTCTCATTATACAAAACATCACAGAATCAATTATAGCATAAACACAAAATTCCAAGAATTGATTTGATACTGTGAAAATTTAGGTTTAAAATAAGTGGTGTATGGAATCAAATGAACAAGCACACAACATGATCTGACTTTTGAAATCTGCACTCAAATTCCAGAACAAGACTGAACCAACTTAGATGAATTTATAGCAAATTTGGGCTTTTAATTTCAGTTCCTATTCTTAGCTGGAGTTTGGTTGTCAAGACAACGCCTTCCACTTCAAAAAAATCCTCTTTATCTGTAAGCAACGTGTCATGAAGTCAAAATCAAAAGTTTGTTAGAATGGCCTTGTCTACAACCAAACAATAGCTTGTGTTTCACTGAAGTCAACACAAAACAAAAATGTAATAACATGTCCAACATGTGTACAGAATAAATTTACCTGAAACAATTCAGAGGAGCCCTGATTTGTCCAAATCAGTACCAACTGAGCTTGAGATAGTATTCCAAGGCATTCACAGCATTTATATGGCAACTACTACCTATTTGCATCTCAGGCCTAATAGCATCTTACAATATTCTATAGACCTATTTTCCCAACATGAGACAGTTGGATTGAAATTTACATGCCAATCTTAGAATGGTTTGTTCATGTACTTTAGGCTGCAATCCTATACTCAAGATCTGCTGGCTGAGATGCTTTAGGACAGAAATGGGGAACCTAGTGCCCTCCAGGTGTTACTGAACTCCAATTCTCATCAGTCCCAGCCAGCGTGGCCAATGGTTGGGGATGATTACAGCTGCAGGATAGCAACATCTGGAAGGCCACATGTTCCCCATCCCTGCTTTTAGAAAGCAGCAGAAGGCTGCCTACAGTGGCATAAGTTTATATTCACTGCCAGCATGACAGACAGGTCAGTAGGACTTCCCATATAGGTCATTGCGAAGCAGACAAAAACATAGTGGAGTCATAGGCAGCACAAAGGAAGAACAGACTCATGCCAAAGCCTGCAGTCACTCAAAACTTGGCCATGCCCCCACCAACAGCACTTTACACCATACCTAGGTGGAACTAGTTTCCAATCCCATCATCCTGCTTCAGGGATTTTAGCATAACATATGGTGTAACTGAATAACAAATAGCAGCACACCACAACTGGTATACACCAATGAAAGTACAAATCAGACACAGTCAAACCTTGGCTCCCGAACACCTCCGTTTTGGAATGTTTCAGCTCCCGGATGCCGAAAACCCGGAAGTAAATGCTCCGGTTTTCAAACGCTTTTTGGAAACCAAACATCTGATGTGGCTTCTGCTTGAGTGCAGGAAGCTCCTGCAAGCCAAACAGTCTTCCGGAACGGATTACGTTCGACAACCAAGGTTTGACTTTAGTAGGAAAGTATAGGTTGTCAAAGGGTGTGACGTGCCACAGTGGTGTGGCAGGAGAGGATGGTAAGTGTCACAGGAAGATTCAAGGACAATCTATACTGTATTTTTCGAATACAATACTCTCTACCAGCGACTCTTCCATGCCCACTTTCATACAGATCCTGGGGAGCCCCACCCCATGGCTGGTGGCAATGACCAGGACGCTCCTGGCAATTCTTCTATGGGGTTCTTAACTAACTTGTTCCAGGCAGGCTCCTGCTCCCTTGCAAACTCCATAACAGACCACCGTACAACAGGTTAAGGTGTTCCTAGCATGCAGCTGGCACCACTGTCCTAGGCACAGGAGCACTGCTGGAAAGGCTAGATGGCAACCCCACATGCGTCTTTTCCTTTTAGGATCTCCTGCATCCCAGAAGTTATTCAATAAAAGCTTTCACTTTGCCACATAGGTTGCTTCTTTGTTGCTTGGGTGTGGTATTTACTTAAAGAAATTACCCTGCTTTTTTACATTTAGGTTTTAAGGCAACTTACAAAAAATTGAAATGTGCAGTGTGCAAAATTCAAAACATCAGCCATTAAAACAACAGAACAGCTTCCATGGTGCAAAGGCTTCCTGAAATGAAAACATTTAAACCAAACACCTGAAACCTTGACAGAGACAGTGGGGGGCTATGGTAGAGCTTCTCAGGAGCCTGTGTCTACTCCACTAGGTTGCATTTTCTTTGGGGTATTTTCCCCTCCTCTCCCAGGCTGAGTAGGCATAATACTTAGTGGCCTTTCTGCAGGCATTCTAGCAACATATCTCCAGATATGTGTAAGGCAAGAAACAGCCAGTGGTTCAGATCCGGACCTCCCCCAACCTCCACAGTTCATTTTCACAGGTGGTGTCAAAATGACATTTGGTGACTCAAAGGTGGTTGGGGTCCCCCCCCCCTTTTGCAGCTGCAGTTCATGCTATGCCTGCAGAGAAACATTCTTTGCACTGCTGGCTTGAATTCAAAGCAAAGAAATATTGCACTTATAAGTCGTTCTTTGGACAGGGATCAGCAGAGCTATGGCGTTTCCATTCAGGAACTCTGTAGCTCAGCCAATCCCACCAATCAGCTGAGAGCAAGCATCATTGCCAAAGAACAATTGGGAGAGTGCTTTAAGGAGCCCATTTATTTCTTTATTCTTACCTGCCCCACACCTGACTTTGCATGATATCAGGTATGGAGCAGTTAGGTGCAGCTTGAGAGCAACAGCCACTTGGCCTAAATTGGCCTGCAGGTCAGAGGTTCCCCACCCCTGGTGTAAAGTAAGTATAAGATTGTTCACCCTGTCAGCTACCTTTTAGCTACCTGAAGCTGGAAGGAACTTATTATCATGAAATGTGCTTCTGACAAGCCAGCCACTTGCCACATTTTCTACGTTAAGTTCCAAAGTGGTGGGGGCTGGCTGTGCATAGCACCTTCCAACATTAAAGGGTTCTGGCTCTTAGCTCAGAATCAGAAAAAGAGCACAGATTTGAATGCACGCTCATGTTTACACTAAGAAGCTACTGGCTTCTCTGACTGCAAAGGAAACTATTCAGGACCATAGAGTCTGGCAGGGCATGGAAAGAGAACATAAAATAGGGGGGGGGTGGAGAGAAAGTAGGGACAATCAGTCACCTTGAAGAATAACTTGTAACATTCATTTTTGTGGTGCCAGTAACCCGCCTCAGATTAAGATATAATTCTTCCCACTCAATCAAGTTGTTTTTGGTTCTTTTTGAACTATCAATGCACATTTGCAGTTCATAGAATTACAGAATTGTAGAGTTGAAAGAGACGTTGGGGGACAACTAGTCCAACTTCTTGCAACGAAGAAATAGCAACTATAGCATCCATGACAGATGTATTTACATTTTCAGCTCAAGTTTGCACTTTTGTTACAGGGAGGGAGACCACATTTGCCCAGAACACAGCTTACTATGTTAAGTTTCCGAAGGAAAAAAGAAGAAATCATATCCAAGAGCACATTTATTGCTATTCAATCTGTAATGTAGAATTCCTAAAACGCATACTAGATATTTTCAGTGGTGCAGTAAGTGGTGAACTCTACAAGCTTGCTGCACCTTTTGGGGAAGGCTTTTGTTTCTATAATCATTCGTTTTAACTTCTCTTTGGAGTCAATGTGCTTCTCAGCTGTACAGTGTTCATTCAGCAATATTTTGAGACAAAAGACCACTATGCCCCAGTGACCTGATATTTTGTGACTCTTTTTTTTGTTTTGTTATTAAATATTTATTGGTATTTTCGAAAAACACACAACAAACAAAAACAAAAAATAAACAAAATAAAAACAACACAAAAAAGCATATTCGAAACTAAACAGAAAAATAGAGAAAACACATACAGTTTCTGATACTTATTTTCCTCAACCTTGTTTCTCAGACCTCCTCACACCTCCCCTTCTTGTATTCCAATTTAAATTGTCAATTCAGCAAGTCCTTAACTTATTTCTTCACCTTAACTTAAACATTTATTCTAACATACTGTTATTTTACTTTACTTCTTTTTTCCATTTCCTCAATTTATTTTTAACAGCCTTATTTTCACTTAATTTAAAAAAAAAGAAAGAAAAAAACCAATTTCACCTTATTAAAATTACACATCAATACTTATACCTCATTAATTTATTCTTAAACCTTTTTCCTAAAGTCGACCAAAATTTCCCTTCCACGGTTTACCCAATTTCCTTACCACTAACAAAATATAAAACAAACAAAGCAATGCAAATTATCCTTATGTACCCTTTGGATTCCCAACCTCCACCCACCCTTCTCCCGGTTCCAGTCCCCAACCAATATCCATCAGTCTTTATATTATTTATTTAGCCTGGAGATCTCAGGTCCGAGGCCCTTATGTCTCTCTCAGTTCCTTTCTGCCGGTCTCTTTGATAGACCTTGATGTTAAGCCCCAGGTCTCGGAGGGGCTCCGGCCCAACAGAATCGGTGTTGCTTCTAGCCAGTCCTCCATACTTAAAAGCAAAAGCAAAGCCTATGGGGTATTCCAACTCTTGTTTCAAATTTCTTTCAAATCCAAATGTCCCCACAGCTCCAGCTTCCACCTTCAACAAATTTATAATCCTCAGGTCTTCAGATCTCCTCAAAAGAGGATCTCTCCATTTTCCAAACTCCCAATCAAACCAGGCTTTCCGCATCCAGTTTTTACTGTCCTTTTTTATCATCATGTCAGGCCTCATATTGTAGCTCTCCTTTGACTCCTGCAAACCTCCATCTCCTCCTTCGTTTTCTTCAAAAAGAACATATTGCTCCATCGTGTCTACGCTTTCGGTTTCATTTATTTGTTCAGTTGAATAGGCTTCCTGTTTCAAATCCTTATCAGACTCCAAGCTGTTGTTTACTGTCCAGTGTAATAGCGATACCTCTGTAGACAAAGCATCGTACTCATCTTGTAAGTTTCCCAAGAGAACAAGTGCTCTGTCCAATTCTGCTTGGAATTTAGACACTCCAGCCATTTTTGTAATGTAGTATCCTTGTTACCCCTCTAGGGGGATTTAATTCCTTGATCTTCCTTTCAGCTCAAAAACCAAAAGTCCAGTTATTTTGTATCAACCTTATTTTCAACAAGTTATCCCGAATAAACCAGCAAAAACAGCAGAAACAATGTTCTCTTTTTCCAGCTGACAACTAGCTGACTAGCAGCTCACTTGACAGCTGTCAAAATCTTCCATGCAACAGGCTTTCTCATCGGACGTTCCCGGGTCTAGGGGGGGGGTGTAGTTTCAGCTCCCAAAATTCTTTTTATCCTCCAGAATATCTTCTTATAATGTCCAGACCGTGAGGTCAGGATCTTTTGTTAAAAAAAAAACAAGAAACAGATTCTCTCGACCTTAGCTGCCCAGTCCTTTGCTTTAAGTTGTTTACAAAGAGGGGGGGGTGGACTTCCTTTTTAGCCCCTTCCCGCTCGTTCCAAATCCAAGATAAGAAATTTTTTAAAATTCCAATCTCCGTATTACTCACGGGTTGATGTTTTAGAATCCAATCAATCTTAGAAGAAGTTGGCGCTCTCTGTCAATGGCTTGCGGCTTCACTCCGTAGATGAGGGAGTACTCTCAGCACCACGCCTTACCCTGCCTCCGTTCCGAAGCCTTTAAAAAGGCTCCGTCGCGGATTGGGGGGGCGCAAATGGTGCCCGCCGAGTCTCTGTGTTCACAGGCATCCGCGCCTGTGATTTTAAGGGTCCCCGCTTCGCCGCAGCGGCCAGACCCAGACGCTACGGAGCCGATTCCCTCCGGAGCTCGGAGGGAATCCGCCATTAAACAATGGCACCAACCCGGAAGTCCCCTGATATTTTGTGACTCAAGCAGTGAAATAATGTTGTTGTTTAGTCGTTTAGGCGTGTCCGACTCTTCGTGACCCCATGGACCAGAGCACGCCAGGCACTCCTGTCTTCCACTGCCTCCCGCAGTTTGGTCAAACTCATGCTGGTAGCTTCGAGAACACTGTCCAACCATCTCGTCCTCTGTCGTCCCCTTCTCCTTGTGCCCTCCATCTTTCCCAACATCAGGGTCTTTTCCAGGGAGTCTTCTCTTCTCATGAGGTGGCCAAAGTATTGGAGCCTCAGCTTCACGATCTGTCCTTCCAGTGAGCACTCAGGGTTGATTTCCTTAAGCATGAATAGGTTTGATCTTCTAGCAGTCCATGGGACTCTCAAGAGTCTCCTCCAGCACCATAATTCAAAAGCATCAATTCTTCGGCAATCAGCTTTCTTTATGGTCCAGCTCTCACTTCCATACATCACTACTGGGAAAACCATAGCTTTAACTATATGTACCTTTGTCGGCAAGGTGATGTCTGCTTTTTAGATCACTGCTATTGGACAGATATGATAGATAGTATCAGTTTTAATTTCTAATTATGCTCTTCTTGTATACCTGTATTTTAAATTGTTGTTACCTGTCTCAAGATCATTTATGATGAGAGCAGGATAGATTTTAAAAAAAATAAATAAATATGTTTTTGAGGTTGTTTTTTGTCATTTTTTCTTCTTCAAAACTCTGATTCACCCGATCCCCCATTCTTGTGTTCAGAGTGCATGTTACGATGGCTTGAGTAGTGAATTGGTTCAAGAAGGTCACCTGCCTTTTGCACCTGCGCATTAATGTCCAAAGCGGGGTTCACATCAGGGTGTTGGTGCTGGCAGGTTGGCAACCCAAAGACAACAAATAAGGTCAGTAGAAAGCAGCTCATCTTGCACTAGACTGGAGCTAGGTACAACACTAATTGACATCTTGTGTCACCCAACCGCTGCTTAGCTCTTTATTCCAAATACTGCCCTCAGACCATCTGCACTGCTGGTGGTGCCCAAGACAAAACAAGCCAGTAGCTTCCTTCTCTGGAAAGAAAAAAGCCACACCAGCACAGAACAGCCTGTGAAATTATTGTGCAAAGCCTGAGAAGTAATAGCAATTGACACTTTACTTCACTGTGCATCAGGATTCTGTGAAAAGGGGGAGGATCCAGAATTATTGTAACCCCTATTTGGGCATAATTGTCCATGAAATCTTAAAAACATTGAGAGATGGGGCATAGGGGGAGTGGGCGGTGGCTTCTGGTCCCAAACCAGCACAGGGTTCTAACATCACAGAGAGCCTACATGCATAGAGCAACCCCCCCCCCCCGTTCTGTAGCCCTCCCCAGCAATACATGTATGGTGATGTTGGAGCTATCTAGCACAGTCCCACTGTTTCCCTCCACATGATTAAAATTGCATGGAGGAAAATGCCCACATAGGGCTCCAATTACAGCATATTCCCTTGCTGAGCCATTCTGCAAACTGCAGGACTCAAGTAACAGTGTCCAAGAGGTGAGATCTCCTCTGGAGAGGTGACACTCTGTTCAATCAGAGCCAAGGAAATAAATTCTTAATGACTTCCTCCCAGCCCCCACTCTCCTGTCCTTGGTCAATCATTTCAGGTAAGTGTTGAGCCCAGACCAGCAACATTCTCAAGCCCAACATTCTTGTTGTCCCACGGCAGAGTAATAGAGTGGGAGCAAATAAAGTTGACAAGCACAGTTCTGTGTCCTGTCGAGGAAGAAAGGCTGGTTCTTGAATTCAAGATCTGAGTTAAGGCTAGTTTACAATTCAGCACAAATAACAGGAAAGAAAAGACACACTTAAATTTTTAAGTGCCTTTTGAGCTGGGTGCATGCAGCAATACTGGCATCCTATGCTGTAGCAACAGGGTAAAAAAGAAACATGTTTACAGAAATTAGGTCAAGGTTTGTACTGTGAGAAAGAGTGCTAGTGTACAATAGATGTCCTTCTCTTTTTGAGTGCATGATGCTTGCATTCTAGTAATAAACCTCATGCTACATGAGGCACGCACAAGATATATGTATAATTCAGAACTTCAGAATCTAGCCATGAGGCACCAGAACTTGAAAGCCTGCCAACAGCAGTTTTCCCTATTCTGCAGCCCACCCAGAAGACTAGAATCCACTTCTTTCCTTAACTCTGCCCTATTTCAGCTTCCCTTCATTAAAGGAACGAGGAGGATTGAGAGGGTACAGAAACACTTTTTAAAAGTAAAATGAAGTCCTGATCAGACTATTTAATGTCATTCAGCTTGATCTGGCAGCTGAAGACCCACTTGGGTAACCACTGCTTTTAGTGTAGGCAAGACTGTCAAGTCAATAATACCTGTAATTCACTGTGACTCATAAAAATTCTTACTACTTAATTCATTCACTAATTAGAATTTAAAAGGGCACTGTTCCCATTCAGACAATTTCATTTACGTTCTACTGAGCATCTCATACAAGTTAGGAGGTGAAAGCGGACAGCCAATTCTGCTTAAACTTCAAGAGTCTCTCCCTACCATCAATATCCTTTTGTACCATTTAACACCCTCAAGCAGAGTATATCAATGTCACTGGATAAGTACATTGCATTTCCCAAGCTTTAAGGGCGAAATAGATCTGGAACTGACAGATAGACCCCCAGGTGCACAGGCAGAGGAAAGTGCATTCTCTCAAAGATATCCCTAACCAGCCAGAGAAATAAACTATTGTACAAAAATGGGTGAGCAATTCACAGTATACATTTTTCTTCTTCTTCAAAGAGGCAGTCACACTAACTTATTCAAAGACGTGCTTACATAAACAAATGTTATACGTGAATTGGGCAGAGATACGGTTGCTTTGGTTGTAATTTCCAGGATCATATTAGTAACTTTTCAAGCCATCATAATCATGAAAATGGCTGCAAGCTATGTATATGATTGTCTAGTTTGCCCATTATGTTTGCCTATATGAATGCCCATTTGGGAGCAATCAGAGTTGCTCAGATGGATAAAAGTGTTGTATTTCAAAAGATCATAAGAAGGTATTCGTGAATCACTTATCATAAATTAGCTAACCCTTAGCTAACTTTATCTCTAATTTTGCTCACAGAATGGAATTTAGATTTTCAAATCTTTCAGTCGTTCTCCTAAGCACTCAGCTCCTGCTCCCGGCTGGCAAGAGCCTCTGTTCCATCAAAGTATCTAATCCAGTGGATGCCAGAAGCCATGTCAATCCATGCTGACATTAGAGAAAACCAGCCAATCACACTGAGGAAGGCAAACTGCGTGAAAAGGTCAGAGGTCGAGGAGACGTTTGTCAGAGCACAGAACGTAAGATGCTACTTTATCCCAGGTTCTCCAGGGTTTCAAGTAGGAGCTTTTTCAAGCCCCACCACAGGCTGGACCTGGGACCTTCTGCGTGCAAGACAGATGCTCTGCCTCAGAGGAAGGAACTCAGATATCAGGAGGTGCAAAAACATAAGAAGAGCCTGCTAGGTCAGGCCAATGGCCCATCTAGTTCAGCATCCTGTTCTCAACATAGCCAGGACCCAAATACAACAGCACATTCCCCTCCTCTTTCCATCAATTAGTATTCAGAAGCATACTGCCTCCAGTCACAGAGAAAGAGCATAGCCATCATGGCTAGTAGCCAATAATAGTCTCATCTTCCATAAATCTGTCGAATCCCGTTTTAAAGCCGTCCAAGTTGGTGGCTATTACAGCCTCCTGTGGAAGTGAGTTCCAGACATTAACTGTGTTGGGTAAAGAAGTGCTTACATTTTATTTGTTCTTAAGCTTTCAGCATTCAGCTTCATTGGATGTCCACGCATTCTAGTGTTATAAGAAAACCCTTTCCTCGTTCACTTTCTCTATGGCATGTATCATCTGATAAACTTCTATCACGTCACTTCTTTCTTAGGTTTCCTCTAAGTCCCAAACACTGTAGCCTTTCTTTATATGGGAGATGATCCATCCCCTTGATCATTTTGGTTGCCATTTTCAGAAACTACAATATCCTTTTTGAGGTGAGGTGATCAGAACTGTACACTATATTCCTACTGTGACCACATTTGGAATGCAGCGTACAGTGTCTGGGACGGCTTGGGGAGTTCAATTCCTTTCCTAATGATGCCTAGCACAGAATCTGCCTTTTCCACAGCTGCCACACACTGGGGCAATATCTTCAGCAAACTAGCCACTATAACCACAAGATCTTGTTCCTGGTTAGTTACCGCCAATTCAGACACCATGAGTATATATGTGAAAATAAGAATTTATTTGCCCTGACATGTGTCATTTTATAGTTGTTTGCATTTGCCATTTACTGCCTAGTCCTTTCAGAGCTCTTCACAATTTCTTTTTGTTTAAACCCTGAGTAATATAGTATCATCAGCAAACCTGGCCACCTACTGCTCACCCCCAACACTAAAGCACATCCACCACAACACACCAGTTCCTTTATGTGCATTATAGCCTTAAGCCCATTATAGCCCACACATTAGCCCTATTACCAGGGCTGAGGTGCAATGGGGGAACATCTGTTACACACATCTTTTCTGGGTTGAAAGTACCCTCTCCTTTTTGAGATTTTTCTACAATTTATGTGAAACAACAGCAAAAGTTTTTAATTTTTAGAGTAATCCCTGATTGGCTAAGATCACCCGTGTTAGGAAGCCTTGCCGTTGCTTGAAATGAGTTGTCATGAGTGAGACAGGACACAGCCAAATATGATTGGCTAGACCATGTCCAGTGCTGATTGGCATAATTTCCTTCTCCCTCATTTCATTCTTTATACAGTGGTACCTCGGGTTAATTACTTAATTCGTTCTGGAGGTCTGTTCTTAACCTGAAACTCTTCTTAACCTGAAACACAACTTTAGCTAATGGGGCCTCCTGCTGCTGCCGCGCCGCGGGAGCACAATTTCTGTTCTCATCCTGAAGCAAAGTTCTTATCCCGAGGTACTATTTCTGGGTTAGCAGCGTCTGTAACCTGAAGCGTATGTAACCTGAGGTACCACTGTAGTTGATTCCAGTCAAAACAGCAAAGAGGGAAGGGAACCATGGTTATTAACATTTGCAAAAGCACAAGAAAGAAAGTATGATTAAGTTGCAGGGTGGTATTAAACACACATCCCAATTGACAAAGCACTATGGGCAACTAAGAGAGAACAATTTGTTAATAGAAATCCAACTTATTCATGGCTGACTCGAGATTGAACAGGGACCACTCATTGAGTCATAGCACCTCTCTGAACCTGCATATAAGATTTCTGATATATAATAAGCTTGACATTTTTAGACTGGAATCCTATACTCATGTACCTGGGATTAAGCCCCACGAATTCAGTGGGGCTTACTTCTGAGTAGACATGTACAGGCTTCCACTGTTAGCCTCTTTTATCATGGTGAGGAAACATAGTTTGGAACCTAAAAACAATTTAAGCTGTTGCCTAGCTTCAACCTTGCAAGGAAAAGGGTATTAAATGCTAACAAATCAGCATAGTTTATTTCAAAACTTCAAAACATACTTCAAGATGACGTTGTGGGTAACCATTTAATTTTAACCATTACAGTCCCCATAATTAAAAAAGAGGCTCTTTTAAAGAAAAACTTCACATCTGTACCCATTTTCCCTCCATACAAAGAGAATGTAAGTATAGTGAATACTGTTAACCATCCAATTAAATGCATTTTAAATACATGCTATTAAGAAGTCTAACAGTATGAGAAGAATACGTTTGTGGCACCTTAGAACAAAACTTATTACAGAGGCAATTTTACAATTGCATATACCAGTAGAGCCTTAATCAAATCCTAATTAATCTGCTGATTTTATATTCTGACATAATCTTGCTGAAAAGAGGCATAGCTAATTAAAACATGACTTGTTTATCCAGCTACCTAGGGTTTCAACTCAGAAAGTGGTGTTCAGAAAACAAGTGCATTCTGTAGCATGTCATTTACTTTATTTTTCTTAAAAAAACAAACTTGGAACCAAAACTATGCAATGTCAGCAAGCAGACTTCTAAAGAGATATTTTGAAAGGTGAAATAATTGTTCCAGAGGAATCACGCTGACAATAATTTCATTTAAACATGCATTTTTCTATTATGTGCCCTACATTTAAGAAGTTCAGAACTCTTTAGCAGCCATTCATTACTACAAAGCATTTTCATTCAGTTTTTTTTAGCAATGGAATCATTTGTATAAACATACAGAGACATTTACAAATTTATGGGACTGACCCACTTTTGATCCGAGTGGAGGGTGATTACTTCCATACAAAGCAGCCTTTCTACTCCATTTGGGAGTAACACCAATGGACTCTGAAAGATCCTTTTATGTTGTTGTTGTTGTTGTTGTTGTTGTTGTTTTGAATATTTTATTAGTTGAATATAAGAACAAGATATAATCAAATACAAGCAATCAAATACAGTTTTCCCCTAAACCGCCACCCAAACAGCCCCAACTACGTCCAGGTAATTACATTAGTAATATAATCAAATAACAAATTATTTCTACAGTTGCTGGTTTAAAAAATATCATTCCAAATGCTCCCATGTGTCTTAGGTGGTTCAAATGCATGTTCTTTCTTTGATGCATATGTAATAAAGGAGGACCACGTTATGGCAAAAGTTATGTAATTTCTCACGTTGTTTTCTTTCACGTACCCTTTCTGTTAAATGTTGTTGTTTTTTTAAAATATCTTGCGTACAGAATATAAAGCAATATTATAACAATATAACAAAAACAGAAATAAAAATTGTAATCAAAGATCATGCTTAGTAACATTAAGATGACAGTCTTATGGCAAGAAATGCCAGAACGAGAAGGTTAGGATCCAGCGGATTCCTGGCTCATAGATACATCAAAATAACCTGCTCACCCCAACTCAACAGGGGTTCAGCTGAGGTCAAAAAAGGGGAGTTCTGGGGGCATGGTGGGGGCAGGACCAGAGGGAAGGACTCAGGCTGGATCCTAAGTCTGTTCACCTCAGTCATGTGGCCAGCAGGAGCCCTGATACTAAGTAAGGTTTGTATCTGGTGTAACTTTACATCGGACTTAACTTACACCAGCATGCCTAGTGACACAACCAAGAGACAAGGAGTCCTGAAAAGCATATTCAGACACAAATAATTGGGAGAAAGATCCGACTTGACCATTCATTGGCAAGAATTGTGCCACATCTGGACTACTTTGATCAAAGCTCTCTGTAAATTCCAGTAGCCATTTCAGTCTCAGCTATGATCAGTACACATATTTTGGGACTGCTGCTGGAAGAAGTTACAAGATGCTTTCAGCCAAAAATGAGGTCTCAGCTGGAAATTTTAAGTAAAAGGCATTGGTAAGAGAGCCAGTGAGTTGTTCATTCTAATACAAGAGTTTACTTTTAGGGCAAGTTCACATACAGTGGTTTTATCCATCTCCTTGAGTAGAAGGAAACCTTATGCAGTTTTCCCCAAGATCTCACATTTAAGAAGTCAGAATGAAAATTTTGTTCAATTAATGCACATACTGCAACACCTCTTACCCCAAGCTCACTGGTAAAAGAAAGGTGTCAGAGATGTTCTGTAATAGCTTTCCTGTCTCTAAGTCACAGAGCTTCCCCGTGGGTAAGGGGAAAAACACAAACAATTCCCTAGTGAGAAACCAAAAGTGTACAGTGTCAGCACGACTATACCATAAGAATAGGCTTTTCTAACATATTTTGGAGAGGGCTAAGGTGGGATTTCTGTTACAGAAATAAAAAGGTGTAGCTACAACAAACAGTAATGATAGAAGCTGAAAAAGAGTAAAGAAATGCTACAGATAAAACGGATATTTGGGCAACCAGGACACCATGAGACTTCCTATTCACCCATGGAAGCCTTGTGATAATTATATTTTAAATTCATATGTATTCTATGTGACAAAACAACCCTATGTCCCATTATAGATTCCATTAAGTACTGGAAAAAATGGACTCCAAAGCTGATATTCCCTCTGCAGTGTAAGATGTCAGAACTTTGGGATGGGGTGAGGAGTTTTTCACCTGTACCACAGTGTAGAGGTAAGGGGTTAACTCACACACACAACACAGACACATGCTGTATGCCACAGATGCGGTCCCAATCCTCACGAAGCCCCCAGATCTGGCTGTTATTTTGTTTAAATAAAAAAATAAAATAAAACGAATGCATTCTCACAGTTAATAATCTCTTGCAGATTTTAAATTTTTTTGCCTGGTGGTGGTGGGGAGAGGATTCACATTAGCACTTTAGCAATGATCTACAGTTAGCACTTCCACTGGAAAAGTCTATAGCAATTGTCACATTTGCCCCTCACCAGCGACCTGTACAGATGTGACAGAAGAACACAGTGCTCAAGTTACCATGGGAGCAGAACCTGGAAGAATAAGAACAGCCATGAAGGCTACCTGACCTGCCGCGTCCTTCCACACATTCCCAAAAACAACTCAGATTGCCTTACGGCACCACTCTCCATTCATCAAAAACGATACTCTGGCTCTGGACTCTGCTCTCCAGCACGTTTGCCAAATTTCAAACCTAAGCATCTCCTCATAGTGATGTAAGATTTCTTAAGGTTATTGAATTGGTTAGATGTAAGCAGCATTATCGCTTTAGCAATCATTCTAAAAATTGCTGCATTAAAAAACACGTGTTCATCTATTTTATAAAATATCGCTTAAAAATATCACCAGAGCTTTTGGGGATAGGGTAGGTTATCAAACCATAAATTAATAAATAGGTGCTGATGTTACCTGACCCTGTTACAATCTGAGATGCCAGCAGATCTCTGTAGGGACACATCACAGGTTTGCACCAAATGCGAGCGCGTTTCTGTCTCAGACACTGTAATTTATTTATCCCGGCATGTAACATTAACAGACTGTCTGGATCTTGGCAAGCACAGACTTGCACTGTCATATAAACAGTCTGACAAAACCTACCGTTTCTTAAATGCATAAGTGAATAAAAAGATTTCATCAAACTCACTGCAACCCATAGCTGTGACTGGGTATACTTGGCATGGGATGCTGCAGTGGTGGTGGGGGGGGGCGTCGGCACTAAGGAAAACCTGGCAAGCTATTCTCTCTCAGCTTCAGCCACGCATCCGTAAAATGGAAATAGTACTGACTTGCTGGTGGGGTTGAGCTCATTGTTATGCTTTTCAACTCCGAGGTAGCAATTTCAGGGTGCAGGGGGAGCCCCTCCACTACCTCACTGCTACTTTCAGGGGTTGGGGGAGAAGCGAAACAATGAAAAGTTTCAGCTCGGCCCTACTTGTGACTCAAATCAGAAGTCTTTCCCAGTATTATTTAAGAACATAGGAAGCTGCCTTATACCAAGTCATTGGTCCACCTTGCTCAGTATTGTGTACACTAACTGACAGGATTTCAGGCAGGTGTCTCTCCCAACTGTACCTGGAGATGCCAAGGAATGAACCTGGGACCTTCTGACTGAGATTCCTGCAACTTAGAGACATTATGCAGATTTTAAAAAATCAGAGTATATTTTGCTGCTTATTACAAAGGGCAAAGAGAGTATGCAGGATACAAAAGTTGTATCTTAACACTGTTCAGCCAGCCTACCACACCCACATCTAATATTTTAGCAGGCTCCACTCTTTTTTTTAAAAAAAGTATTTCTTTGCAGCATTAAGGGCTAGAACTTACTTGCTGTTGTTTTTAAAGGAAAGCTCAGGATACGGCATTAAGCTAGTCATGATGACTAATTTGATTCCATTGGGTCTGCTCTAAGCATGTCTAACAGCATAATCTTAACCATGTCTATGCAGCAGTAAGTCCTACTGAATGCAGTGGTGCTTACTCACAGGTAAACAGGGTTAGGAGTGCAGACTAGGCCTGAATCCAGCCCACTGTTCTGTGCGTGTGCGCGCACACTGTGATTGTGGGCTTGGAGAACACATCCAGCTCTGATTCCACTTCCCCACAAACATTATAAACGAGAGGCAAAAACAGAAAGACACAAAATGTTGTGTATGCAACGCTCAATCTAATTGGAAAGACTTCCATCTATCTTAAGTGCAAAAGTATAGTAATTAAAAATTAATCGTAGACAGAGATATGCAACTTACACTCACAAACTCCCTTTTCTGAAATTCTTTTGTGTTTATGCAGATTTGTGCCAGACATTCTGCATCCTCATTAAGTGGTATCTGGCAACCTGCCCAAGTTTTAGTGGGTTCTGGGAATGCCAATATATTAACCAGAGTACTTTTCACATAACCTTTGGAGTTTTTTCCTTCTAGAAAAGTCAACCATTTGGCACAGCGCAACCATACTTCATCTAAAAAAGCTCTCCGTTGCCAATCAACACAGAAATTACCCTTCAGTTCTTCATCCTTTCCAAACCTGTAAGAACAACAAGTTCAGCAAGAGATTTATTCAAGTTGTACTTTCAAATGGGGGACATGTCATGTTGCATAGGTTTTGCAAAAGAAAAGGAATGAGACGTAAGTGCTGGCATATACTCAAAAAGGATGGTTTTCATTTTCTTATATATGTGCTGGCAGATATATTACAATATAAGATGCATCTTTTAAAAACTAGCCAATTTTACTACTGACATCAGTTTCTTCTATGGATTACCCATGACACCCACCCCACCATTCAGACAACTCCCCACTCAACACTGGTAATTGAACTGCTGGTGAATGATGCCATCTCAAGCAACTATTTTAGCTGTAGAACCAGGTTGCCCTACTAGGTCTAGTTCAGTTAGAAACTTCAAATACCCCTACAAGAATTTTAAGCAATTTAACAATGCCTGTTAAGCAACACTTCAAACCTTTTCCCTCTGAAAAGAAGAACTGGACTAGATCCATAGGTATCTCCAGCACTTGGCATGATTAAGCTCTACCAGCTCCTCAAGTAACCAAAGTACTAAAAGCCTTACAGCAGGGCTGGACCTAGGTGTCATATACGGCCCTCCAGGCATCTCTAGCTGCCCCCCCCCCAGGTCTCTCAGCAAACCATACATCCTCCATGGGCCAAACTTCACTGACCCTGCTCCACAACTCCCTCCAGTTCTCCTCACCAACTAGATGAGTCCTTGAACTGCAATACTGCCTTGTGCTTGCCTGGATGAAGGGATGGAGATCCTTGCAAGCTAGATGTTAGGCTACTGTACTAAAGCAGCAGTCACATCCATTGCCTTAGCCACTGCTCCTTGCAAATTGCTCACTAGGGGATGGGACCTGTAGGCTGAAAAATGTACCCCACTCCTGCCTTACAGGGACACATATGGATAAATTAGGGAACAGAGGTAAAATATACAGTACAGCTGTGGCAATCAAAGACTGTTAAGCAATAGAATCAAAACTTTTATTCAGCTGTACCCAACTACAGCTATCTTTATAGCACAGTGGAGACCCAAAAGAAAATAGTGTGAAGTAGTGGCACCATTTGTAAGAGATATCATAAACAATAAGGCAAGTACTGCACAGACACAATCCTTTCTTCATTAAATTCTTTTTTAAAATTGTAAATAAACATGATAACATCTTCTCTTTGGCTTTAGTGCAATTAAATCAATGGCATTAATGCTTTAGATGAACTCATACATCCCAAGCATCTCTTAACAAAATATTCATGCAGCTGGATTTATAACGCAGACGCAACTACCAACTTCTGCGGAAAGCCTAGAAAATGACATCCATCATTGCCTTGATTAATTGTTAGGGGGCATTTCAGAACTAGGGAACAAGGATGGTATCAGAGGTAAGATGGCCTGTACACATTATCTCCTCTTCCTTCTATTGTGAAATCTGACCTTCTTATCCT
This sequence comes from Podarcis filfolensis, assembly GCF_964270895.1. NCBI lineage: Eukaryota > Metazoa > Chordata > Lepidosauria > Squamata > Lacertidae > Podarcis > Podarcis filfolensis. Next base: position 42,023,747 of record NC_139603.1, read on the forward strand.
TTCCCTCTTTTTCAGTGAATGTGTGAAACACAAGATGTTGGATGTGCCATCTGTTGATAATGTTCCTTTTTTTATTAATAATAGCACAAAATGTTGCAAGCCAATTCCACATAAGTATCATACAAACATTACATTTAAAAAGCACGAATACAGATACATAAATATGTATAAAATAGTTTAACTATGTTTTAGCATCACCCTAATTATTTCCTCTTACTTGAGTGCACAAAACCTACAAGGATCTTGCATTCAGGAACAGAGGATTGTGTTCTTTCTTGTGTTGTTTATTACGAACAAGAAAAAGGTGCATCTATGTTAGAAATCTGTTACCTGGTCAATCTCCAAGGCAAACAGGCTATTCTTAGAAACAGCAATTATTTGGGGGAAAGGAGGGGAAATGTGTATAAGAACTTTTAGACAAGACAGGTTGGATTCTTAACAGCGGATGCACCAGTGCACTGGCATCAGGTCATTTAATAAACAGCTGATGTTGGCTGGGTGCCACTGGCAAATTCAACAGTTATATAGACCAAGCCTGGAATAATTGCCTGAAAACCTTTCAAAATGTGTTGTCTCCCTTGTGGATAATAACACACACGAATGATGCTACTCCCAAACCATAGGCCTTTCAAGTATAGCACTCACCCACCAAGAAGCAAATGCTATAGAAGAGGTTATGTGTTATGTCAAGTGCAAATATTCCCTTTGAATTATTTTCCTTAATCTTGAATTAACACTAAAATAAAAACAATGTTAAGAAATCCAAACCGAGAACAAGAACCCACCAACAGCATACGAATAGTTTTATATACTTCCACATATGGTGCACAGTTCCAATAATATTTACACAGAAGTCAGAACGTAGATTTTAAAGAACCAGCACGCACAAAAATCAGGTAGGAAAAAAATGATAAAGCACAGACACACCTCAAGTACCTCCAAGCACCACGCTCAAAAGTTTAACTTTCCCAGGAATGCTACAAATCAGTCTGAAGAGAGAATATTAGAAAACCATTACTGTAATATGCCTTGGTAGTGAAAACACACAGCAATTGGATAAGCTGCTATGATGACTCAAAAAAACCATCAAGAAAACTAGCCTATCCTAGACATAAAGATGCCCCCTCCTTTAAAAGGCATCAAGTGGTTGGTTTGGATGGGATCAAAAGTCCACATCTGCCTTAGAGATGGAAGTAGCTAGAATGGACATCTGCAAGAAGACCAACGACAGGAAAGCTAAGCCTCATGAGACAGAGAAGCTAAGGGGCAAAGTTTCCAAAGGCAAAGCAGAAAAACAAAAAGAAGACGACTGAGAAATGGGACTCTGAGAGAAAAAACTTACAATAGAATTTGTCCTCTCGGCAATAACTAATGACAGAGAGCCCCTGTCACAATGCTGGCCCTGAAACTCTAAGGGTGAACAAGATCCAGAAGGCAGTGGGAAGGTGTCTGCATTCCACATATTGGCTTGAACTGACAAGCAGATCTGTTGTAGAGAGTTAAGGCAAGTGCTGGGCTGGGGTCGGGATGCTCTGGGCATGTTCCCTCAGCAGGGCAACAGAGCAGCAGGGCAGCAGGGCAGCTGTGGCAGCACGCGCACTAGCCTTCACATCGCTTCATCTCATACTCTTTAAAGTTTTGGTAGCTCAGTTTTCACAGAAGCACAAATCCTGACCCTGCGGAGAAAGGGCAGGTGAGCTGAACACAGAGCCAGGCTAGGCCACCTCCCTCAGGAAAGAAACAAACCTGCCAACTAAATACACAACGCGGGAAAAGGACATCAACAGCTAAAAGCAAAGGTAAAAAGGTAAAGGGACCCCTGACCGTTAGGTCCAGTTGTGGACGACTCTGGGGTTGCGGCACTCATCTCGCTTTACTGGCCGAGGGAGCCGGCGTACAGCTTCCAGGTCATGTGGCCAGCTTGACTAAGCCGCTTCTGGCGAACCAGAGCAGCGCACGGAAACGCCGTTTACCTTCCTGCCGTAGCTGTACCTATTTATCTACTTGCACTTTGATGTGCTTTCGAACTGCTAGGTTGGCAGGAGCAGGGACTGAGCAACGGGAGCTTACCCCGTTGCGGGGATTCGAACCGCCGACCTTCTGATCGGCAAGCCCTAGGCTCTGTGGTTTAGACCACAGTCCCACCCACGTCCCCTAAAAGCAAAGTTACCCACACTGTAAATCTAATCAATGCCAATGTTATTGCCCTTGGAGGTCTGGGCCCCCCATCAACTTTATATTGAACTCTATATTATTAGAAGCATATAGCACCTGATAAAAGACAGAGAGGGAGAGGGAATAAGGAAATGCCTACAAATCCACTGACCTGGGAGTCACAGCAGAATACATTGCGAAGCATAAAATATTCAAATACGTCTTCATATATACAAGCATATAGGATACGTTGCAGTTGAGATTTTGATACTACAGAATCTTGTGGCACACTCACAGTCAGTAACTCAATACTTTGTGCTGAAAACACCAGTACAGATATAGACGTGCAGAACATTTTGTCACTATTTCATCTGGCAACTAAGTAGGGACATTCACTAGTTTTAATATATGCTGTCTCCCATAATGTCCTGCCCAATAAACTATCCACTGTATTTCAAGCAACAGGGTAACGGCAGTGTTTACATGCTTCCAAGTACCTGCAAAACAATTGTACCATCTGCAAACAAATATAATTAGCAACGGCGCTAACTGGAATATAAACCTTCTGTTAAATAGACAGGCTGTAATTCTATACCACTTGCCTTGAGAATAAATCCCACTGAGCTCACTTACTTCTGAGTAGACATGTATAGGATTGTACTGTGATAATCACTTTGACATGTTACCCTACCCTAGCAATCAGAAATAGGAAAAAGTTGAAACCGTGCCAATTTAGAACCCTTCTCCCAAAAGCCAGTCTCTTCACTACATTAATCTATAGTTACAAGTAATCATATTCTTAGGGTTGCACTCAAAGCTACTCCTATCAGATACTTAAATGCAAAATTAGTTCTTTGACATTATCGTTCTCATACTCTGCCCATCTGCTTGGGTTGCTGCAGCCACTCTGGGCAGCTTCCAGCAGATATAAAAACTGCCTGAGATACTTCCTATGCCTTTATTTTTCAGGAGACTTGCAATTAAATTATTAATTCATATTAATAAACACAGACACTAAAAGCAAGCAAAAGTGATAGTACCCATTCTAAAGTACCGTAGTAACATTTCACAACACCTGAAGTTCCTTTCCTTACCACATTAAGGATGCAATCCTATACCCACTGACCTGTGACTAAGCTCCAGTTAAGCGATGTACGAGTTTGAGTAGACATGAATAGAACTGTACTGGAAATTGCTCAGTAAATAATTGTACCACTGGCACCACTAACTCCAAGGGACTTGTGGTCCCTCATCTCCAACCAGCCCCAGTCAGAACAGCCAATGGCAAAGGATGGTGTGAGTTGAAGTTCAACAACATACCATGTCCCCTGTCCCTGATTTACACACTGGAAGATGCACTCTGAAAAACTTTCAAGAATTAAAGGTCAAAAGTTGAAAGTAACACACATAAGACTGTTGGCTTTGGTATTAATATAACCCCACACAACACTCCATTAAAATCATTCCACTGACATAGGAAATTCATCTACCTAGACACATAAAAATCTACACCAAAGAACAGAACTCACTTTCCCAGCTCATCCCATCAGCATATGCTCTACCAAAAGGTAAAGCCAAGGTAAGAACCCCCATAAAAGAAATGTGGGGGAAAGCACAAGCCAATTCTGCAAGTACTGACATTCCCTAAGTACAGACTTCTCAGTGGATGCTTATCGTCTGAGTCTCTCTTTTAAAAAGTTGCAAGCATAATTCCTTTGATAGTTTACAGCAGGCAGCCACTTCTATAACAATCTCTTGGGACATCTCAGGACCACAGAACCATTTGATGCATCCAGATTTTTACTGACGTGCAAAAGTAACCATTCCCAACAACAACAACATGCGCAGGTTAAAAAAAATGTTTCCAAGTATTAGCTTTAAAACAATTCCTCAACCTGCCTCATCTCTCTATTACGTTTCATAGATATTAAGTGGTCCCGCAATAAAAAGCTTTGCTTTGCAGTGACATGAGACGTTGCGGCACCAGCTTAAACTGTATCTAGATTTCCAGAGCAGCTCCTTCAAAACCACAGGTGCAAATCAGGAAATGCATATGAACCACTTTCCAGCTTTATCCTCAGCTGGGAAGATTCCCCAACAAAACAATGTACAGTACCTAGGTGAAACCTCAATGCACAGACAACCTTCCAAAAAGCCCTGTCAGGGAAGACAAAAAGAATCACTTGATTTTAGAAAGAAAGAAAGAAAGAAAGAAAGAAAGAAAGAAAGAAAGAAAGAAAGAAAGAAAGAAGAGTGATGCCAGGGTGGTTAACTACATGTCACAGCTTGTAACCAAACCCCTGGCTGACAAGGTAAGAGGAATACCAACGGATGGGAGGGAAGCCCTGATAGAATTTCGTTCCCAGTTTGCTACTTTCATTTCAGCTCCGGCAAGACAGATGCCTCCTTCCTCCTGGATGGATATTACGCCAATCCGGGGAAGGACCCACTGGAATGTGCAGTCCGGATATGGATGTGTGTGCGTGCGCGCGTGCCATATTAACAACCCAAACGTCTCGGCTGTGTGCGTGTGCGGGCAGTCCCCGTCTAACGTGTGTGCTTCTGTTCACATGAGGCGTGCGGTACATGCATCCAGCCACACACTCGCCGCTCCTGCACGCACTTTGCCTGCGTGCCAAAGACACAAAGGAGAACGAGAGAGAGGAGAGAAGCACCTTCTGTTCTGGGGCAACCCCCGAGAAGAGTGCCCGTGTCCCTTTAAGAGCCGCAGACCTTCAACTTGGGCCTCTCCTCACTTTGTCAGACACTTTCTGGCTGTCTAGGTGGTGCTGGAGGAACTCCTTCAAGCGCGGGGACTCCCCCTTTCCCTGCGCGCGCGCGGCGGCGGCGGCGGCGGCGGCGGCATCTCCGCTTGCCCAGCCAAGGACGGGAGAGCCCGGCAGGTTGTCCGCGCACACTCACCTTTCCTGCAAGCCCTACATCTCGCCCCTGAGGCGCCGGCAGGGGGGCTTTCCTTATGCAGAGCAGGAGAGGTCCTTTTTATCCTGCCCCCTCCCCGCTCTGTCTGTCTCCGGCAGGGCAGATCTGCGCGCTGAGGCTGCGTCTGCTTCCAACTCATTCCCAGTCTCTCCTCCTCCTCCTCCTTTCCCCTCCTCCTCCTCCTCCCCCCTCCTCTGGCTGCTGCCTGTCTGCAGCTAGTCTGGCTCTTAGTGACAGCAGGCAAAGAACGGGGGAGACGGGGAAGGAAGGGAGACGGGGGCGTGCGGCCGGGCGCGAGCACGCGCGCGGGCGCCGGAGAGGAGGGGGAGGGGAAGGAGAAGCTTCCTGCCCAGCCCCGAGCGCGGCGATTCACAGGCTATACTGACACCTGCCGGGCCGGATGTGTCGACGGCAGGCTAGGCAAAAAGTTGCATTAGCTGAAATCCCAAACTCAACGAGAAAATCCTTTCTTTCTCCCGCCCCCCCCCTTTAGTTTGCACCACCAGTTTCCCGTTTTCTTGATTTAGCATAAATTGTGGTGGTTGTTATATTTATATGCCACCCATCTGACTGGGTTGCCCCCATGGGCGTAGCCAAGGGGGGCAGGGGGCAGCTCCTTCCCCCTTCCAAAAAAAAATCAATCAAAATCAATACAAATCTGAGGTTCTGCCCCCTCCCCTATCAAAAGTCCTGGGTGGCTTCTAACAAAGTAAAACACCACACACGGTAAAACATCCAACATTAAAAAAATTCCCAATACAGGGCTACCTTCAGATGTTATATAAGAGTCAGATAGTTGTTTATCTCCTTGACGCTTTCCACAAGGCAGGTGCCACTGCCAAGAAGGCCCTCTGTCGGTTCCCTGTAACTTAGCTTCTTGCAACAAGGGAACCACCAGAAGGATGTGGGCGGATATGCCCCCTTCAGGTTATTGAACTTTACAGACCTCAAGCTTTTATTATTTGGGGTTGTGTGTTTTTTGGCTTACTTATTGGCCACCCTTCACCCTAAAGCCCCAGGGCAGGTTACAGCCTTAAGAGCAATACTGAGAACAATTAAAAACAACATACAACCACGAAAGCAAGGCAGGCCCTCAAAGCGTGCACCTCAAGTGTTGAAGTCCAGGGGGAAAAGGCAGCAGCTGTACAATGAAGGCGCCAGGATGGAGTCCCAAGGCTTAGGCTTCACCATGGAGAAGGCCATCTCCCACTGGGCTGCCAAAGCCACCACCCAGAGTCCATAGAGAAGGAGGCGGTGTGTCAGATATTTGTTGCCTGAGCTGTTTTGGACTTTCCAGCAAAATAGTTTACCTGAGCTATTTTGGAGAGCCAGTGTAGTGTAGTGGTTAGGAGCGGTAGACTCGTAATCTGGTGAACCAGGTTCGCGTCTCCGCTCCTCCACATGCAGCTGCTGGGTGACCTTGGGCCAGTCACACTTCTTTGAAGTCTCTCAGCCTCACTCACCTCACAGCGTGTTTGTTGTGGGGAAGGAAGGGAAAGGAGAATGTTAGCCGCTTTGAGACTCCTTAGGGTAGTGATAAAGTGGGATATCAAATCCAAACTCTTCTTTCAGCACCAACATGTGCACCCTGAATTGGGCCTGGAAATGAACTGGCATTTCTATGCCTCTTTCTTTTCTGTCAAGGACAGCGCTGCGTTACTCACTAGGCAGGCTAAGCCAGCGCTTCAGGCACTGGCGAAGCAGGGGCACCAAAAAAATAGATTTTTTAAAAATGATTTGACATTTGATATTTCAAAGAAAGCAACCAAGTAGTCATTGTGGGGAAAATAAGACCTTTGTTAGAGTCTCTCCATTTTTCTGTACTCTTTTGTATTACTTATCTCACCCAAACCAGGGGCTGTCCTCCTAACCTGGATCAATATAATGTGATCTTAATCGTGTGCTACAATAAATCTGTTTTATTTTAACATTTTATTTTCTGGTTTAGTATTCAGTACTTAGAGCCTCTATAGGTCTTAATCCTATATAGGAACCCAAGGTGGTTCTCCCCCCCCCCACCGCCCCCATATTATGCTCACAACAACTCTCTGAGGTAGTCGAAACAAAATTTAAAAAATCCTTCCAGTAGCACCTTAGAGACCAACTAAGTTAGTTATTGGTATGAGCTTTCGTGTGCATGCACACTTCTTCAGATATACTGAAACAGAAGTCACCAGGCATATATAGTGGGAGGGTGGGGTGTGGTTTTTCTCAGAAGGGTGGTGGGAATGGGTGTGGTAAACCTGTTGACGACTGTTAACAACTGCAGTTGGTCTTACTGGAAAAAGCAAGGGGTGAGATGGCTAAAAATAGCTTTATCATGTATAATGAGATAAGAATCTAATGTCTCTATTCAGACCAGGTCTCTCCATGGTTTTAAGTTTGGTAATAAGTTGCAATTCAGCAACTTCTCTTTCCAGTCTATTTCTGAAATTCTTTTGCAATAAGACAGCTACTTTGAGATCTTGTATAGAATGTCCTGGGAGATTGAAGTGTTCTCCTACTGGTTTCTCTGTCTTGTGATTGCTGATATCAGATTTATGTCCATTTTTCTTTTGGCGTAGGGTTTGGCCTACCTCTGAGGTAGGTTAGGCTGAGAGACGACGATTGGCTCAAGGTGAACTTTTTGGCTGAGTCATAATTTGAACTCTGTTCTCCAAAGTTCCTAGTCCAATACTCTACCATTACGCTACACTGGTGTGTCGTCATAATAGAGCTTGACAGAAAACACTAAGGTTCCCAAACAGCTTTTAAACAAACTGTAAGGGAATAGCCAATAACAATCTCAAAAGGACTGAGTAGGTATATTTTGATTCACAAAAGTAATACTAGGGTGCCAAATAAAATAAAGAAAGTCCTGTTTAGCAGGTTAATGAGAAAATCTTTCACAAGGGTTAGCTTGAATTCGTTTTTCACCTATCTGCCATCTCCACATAGCAACAACACCCCACTTTCAGAAAATTCTGCCAAGCCTTCATTTACCACAAACTGAAACCCATGTCCCTCTAAGAAGCATGTTCACATTCTGCATGCCAGTGTACAACTATGTGGTTATCATATAAATATTACCTCATAATTATGTATTTTCACTACATTAAAGTTTATTTTAATGTATGATGATTTAGATGAGAATATTCAGTGTACATTAGAACATAATTTGGAATATGACTTCTGCCGCTTGTTTGTGTGTATGTTTATAATACAAGGGCGGGGAATCACTTTATACAGTAATAGAAACTACTGACCGCTACACACGTTTGCTCTACCATTCTCCCAAAGTGTACAGTATTGCACAATCCACTGTATGCAGCAAATCCCAATGACATAATTGCATTTGTAATTGCCTATAATTTCTCAAGGTCTTTGGGGAGATGTAATTTTATTTTTATTTTTTGGTCCCTACTGCCATTTGATTTAACAGTTGGATATGATTTATGGGCTTTGTGGGGAGGGTTTATATATTGCTTATTGCAATTTAAAAATGTTTGCTATACACCACCCTGGGATCCTTGGATGAAGGAAGGTTATAAAAATTTGAAATAAATAAATAAATATGTTCCAATCCTTGAGACAGTTTGAACACTTTCAGGGCTTACATCAGATACTCTTAAAGTTACAGTACTCACCTGGGAAAAGGAAGAAACAGATCAACAAAGCCAGACAGGTTCCCAGGAGTCAACTATTACAGAAAAGAGAAAATAACAGAAGTCTACTCTTGTTACCCATATATGTAAATTAAGACCTCTCGGCACATCTTCAAGCATCCATAGTCCATCCTAGAAACCATACAAAATGACTACAAAAAGTTGTGCAATGTTGGATTTCTGGGTGAGACCTATGGCACCCCCCTATTTGAGTATCAGTTACTCAGTTTGGGGGCCCCTACAACATTATTATTTATTATTATTTATTAAATTTGTATACAGCCCTATACCGAGGGTCTCATAGCGGTTCACGGGATAAAATCACGATATCAAAACACAGAACATGATCAAAATAAAAACAATAACAATCCAGTTGCTTTACAATTTAAATGCAAAATTTGCATATTCAAATATTAAGCGTATTTATAAAATGCAGGGTTCGTGCTACCAAGCCGTAGAAAACAACTACAAAACCTTGGCATCAGTTTGGAAGGGACTCAAAATTTCAGGGTTTGTAGTCAATGATTTCTATAGCTTCTCGTTGTTTATCCCACCCACACCATGCATTATCAATCAGTTTCAGAGGAGCCCTACAGGAGGAAAAAGGGAGTCATGCAGGTGATTGTTTGAGGTAGCTTAAAATATGCAGGCATGAAGGGAGCCACTTCAGAAAGGTGGGCTAATGGCTTGGCAGACTAAGAAAGTTTTCATCTTCTTCTTCATCATCATCCCCTTATACTTGACCAGCTTGGGCGGAGGGACCATGAACCCTGCAAGCCACTCCTGGAGTCTGGAGTCTTGCAGTACCGCCTTTCCTTATCATCTCCAGCTGAGGGCACATTTGCCTTTGCTGAGACCATTGGCTTTCATTTGTTGTCATTCACTGCAGTCAGCTTGAATAGGAGCATCCTAAAATTGCAAGCTGCATCTCCTGGCAATTTGGTTCTTCTGTCGCAACTTTATATTGCTGCCCAGTGCTCCATTTCAAAATGGTTATGGGGCTACTGAGAGAATTCAGATAATCCAGAAGTGTGGGTGGCTGAGTTATGTATAATTAGAGCTATACTGTTATACTCAAATAATAATAAAATATAGAAAAGGATGTTTGGCCACAATTCTCAATTTCAGTTCTAGGTGGCCTTCTCAGTTTCTTCCTCCTTTTTTAAAAAAAAATACCCAGCATGAACTGCATTACTATTCAATTGCCATTGCTTCTTTTACATTCATAACTGTGTCTGTGTCTGTTAAAATAAATGATTTTTTAAATTTAAAAACTGCATTAGCAAGATCCCGGTTGCCCTTTGCTTTCATTTGCATGTGTGTGTGCATATACATATATTTCTAGTTGTTGCACCATGAGAAATTATCTATCTATCTATCTATCTATCTATCTATCTATCTCATGATGCAACAACTAGAGCTGAAGTGCAAATCACTCCTTTAACTAAGACTTGTGAGAAAAGTAGAAGTTGGCTGGTGCAACATAGATCACTACCATCCTTGCATACATTCTCATACACTTGTCACTGTGGTTGTCACCTGACAATAATACACTATTGAATACATACTGTAGGGGAGGTTCAATGTTTACATTGAATTGTTAGCACATGTCATTCCAAATGTTTCCATTCCTGCTGTTCACTGCAAGTTCTCCTTAACTAAGAATTAGTGCCCAAGTTTGATTTTTCCTGCTCCCTCTCAGTCCCTTTTCCTTTTGTGTTGTGTCTCTTCAGTTGTGAGCCTGAGGGCAGAGACTGTCTCATTAATATTGGTATGCTGTTCTGGGACTCTTTTTTTGGCTGATGAGCAGGATTAAAATGCCAATAATAGACTTCCGGGTTGGCGCCATCGCCGAATGGCGGACTCCCTCCGAGCTCCGGAGGGAGCCGGCTCGGCAGGGGCTGGGTTTTACCGCACCGGCGATGCGGGGACCCTTAGAAACCACGGCCACGGGGGCCGTGGACTTGGAGACTCGGCTAGCACCGCTAGCGCCCTCCCGACTCGTGAAGGAGCCTTTTTAAAGGCTACGGATCGGGTGCCGGGGAGAAGCGTGGTGCTTTGAGTCCTCTGCCATCCCTGCCGAGCGAAGCCGCATGCCATCCGGCGGAGAGCGCTGACTTCTTCCATTGAGAATTTGGACTTGTAACAACAACCCGTGAGTAAATTGGAAATCGGGTTTAAAAGAAGAAAAATTTTTTGGATTTGAGACGAGCGGGGGGGGATCTAAAAAGGAAGTCAGTCCCCCTCCCTATTGTAGACATTTTAAAACAAGGATTGGGAAGCCAAGGCCCAAAAAGAACGGTATCTTTGCTAAAATCAAGAATTCCATGATGGGAAAGTACAAGAATTGTGCTGGAGGAAGAATTGAAGGAGAAGGAAAATGCACCCCCCTCCCTGGGAACCGGGGCGATTGAGGAGTGAGCCTGGTGAAAAGAGCCGGTGATTTTGACAGCTGTCAAAGTAGCTGTCAAAGTCGGAATTTTAAAGAGGATTTTATTACAAGGACCTTGCTGGTCAAATTTGTTACAACTTGATATAATTTGTTAAGACTTGAATACAAAATGGCGAAAATACGGAGAACAATCGGATTTTTGGAAACAAAGTTACAACAACCCCCCTAGAGGAGCTTCGGGACATTACAAAGATGGGCGTAAGCCGGGAAAAATACAACACTTCGGAATTTCACAGAACTGGTTATCTCCTGGGAAAGCTGCAAAACTGAAACTGAATCTCGTCTACAGGGTGTTTAGACTAAAAGGAGACAACAGAATACTTTACTGAAGAAGGAAGGGACTGAACGCAAGTTTTTGTTCCTGAATAACAACAACCCATGTAGAGTTACTAAACTTCTGAATAAGAAAGTTTTAGCAGCGGAACAAGAGGAAGCTGGACTATAACCTTGAAAGAACAATGGGGGGAATTTTATAATTTGACATTTTTAAAGATTTAGGAATTAATTTTTAAAAAGTAATCCTAAAAATGGGAAATAATTCTGCAAGGAGTTGGGGGAAAAATGGGATTGATGGACTTAAGACTTCCAGGCTGGAAACATAGATTGGAGGATAAGGGAAATTAAACCGGGGAAGGGGAGGGAGAATTAGAATCCAAAGGCTTGCAACTATTTTCTGAATTGGTTTTCTTTTTTCTAATATATCTCTTATTTTTTTATACTTTTATTCTGTGTGCTTTTACTTTAATGGGAAAAAAGGGGGACATTGTGGAAAGAAAAGGGGGCGGGCTATGGGGAGAGATCTTTTGCTTTTTTTTTATCAAGGGTGTTGCATAAGGTTTGTATAAATTTAAATTTGAACAATGGGGTATATAAATTGTGCTTTAAATCAGAAACAGAACTTGTGGAAACAACAATATGAAAGGGGAATACGGTAGGGGTGGGGGAAGGGGGGAGTCCCAGAAAGTGGATGTTTGAAAATAAGGTTCTGAATGTATCTTCATAATTTCTTTTCTTCTCTTTCTGTATTTTGGAAACTTCAATAAATATTATTTAAAAAAAAAAAAAATAAAATGCCAATAATAATTCCTTTATAGATACAGAATCTGAGCATTATTGTCCCATTATACTGCTTTCATTAAATATATTTCAAGTCTCTAATAATTCTTTTCCTTGTTTGCCAGATAAACTAAATCAATTCAATTTCATTTATAGTTTTGGATACACAAGAGTATTATTTATACAAAATGATAATGTGGAGCTATATGAGAATCATTAATTCAGGGAATCAGGAAATACTCTGCTTTTTAAAATTAGATTTCACTATTGCCTTCAAATAAAAAAGAAAGAATAGATTTAAATGTAAACTAAGCAAAAGTATAATCTTTCCCACAAAACCTTCTTCCAAATCTTTTCAAATGGCAATAGAAAAATGTACAGTGTTTTAATAGCTCTTACGCATTGAAAATGTAACATGTTTATTTAGTAATGTTGAAAGAATTTTGAAATGGCAGACAGAGGGGGCACAGGGTTATTTATAATCCCTTTGCAATTCTGCGAGAATATATGAATATGTTTCTTTTTAAACAAAGGATCATAAATATATAAATAAAATGAGCTATTTAATAGCTTCCCTCTTTCAATGATATGAAATTCACTAATGTAGGTTGGTTCTTTTACCATGTTCTCTTTTCTTTCTTTTTTGCTGACATAATATTCCGGATTATAATGGTAATTATTGCTATTTAAAGTTTACGTATATTCCGACGTATTCTTGTAAACTGTGCAATTATGGTTTGGATGTAAAAGGAAAAATAAAAAGAATAAAAAACTATATATTTATTCTGTGAAACTGCACTCAGGGATAAGTTCCTTGTTTGTATTCACACCATCGAACATACATTCTAAACTACACTGTTCCTTTGCCAATTACACCCACACATCTGCAGACCTCCCCACTGATGCCAGTTTCTGCTTTAGTTAGTAATATATATTAGATGTGTTGGAGATTTCTTGTTAGAGCAGAATGCAACCAAAACATTTTTTTTTAAACTATGATTACAAATAAAATGCTATCTAGTAGAAGAAGCAGGATATGAAGGGTTTTAAAAAACGATAGGTAAAAATTCAGTACTGGGTTCAGATGTATAATATACATTTGAATCCTGATTGAGATTTCTAGCAGTTACAAAAACCTTCCATGTATTTTTGAATAATTTGCTGCTTAAAAACTTTCCTGGACCTCCCAACCACGAAGCAAGCAGGAACAAGGCAGGAATTTATTGCTGTTAAAATCACTACCACCACCCTCCCAAGAACTCTCAATACATATTACTTAATTAATTATTCAAATAGAGGTTAACAAACAATCTAACTTTATTCTGTAGTTATCAGCAATGAAATTGGTCTATAAAAGGAAAGTCTTATTCATACACATGAAAGAAGGATGCTGAAGTTTATCGCCCATCGATTATAGTCTCAACTACATAGGGTTCACTAAACCAAGAATGTCTTCAGCCCTTCCACCCATCAGTTATAGAATATAAATTGTAGCAATGTTTTTACAAACCATACTGAGGTTTGTTTCTGGCTTGGTGAAGCACATAATGAATCTCTGTCAGGGAAACTAAAACTTAATATAAAGCAAAAGCTTTCTTGGAAGAAGTGCTGATGAGTTCATAGATAAATTCCTCCTTTTAAAAAATAAAAGTTTTTAGTAACAGCAAACACAATACTTGCAGTACAAGCAAGCAAAACTTCACAGATGGCAAGTTGCTTGCCATCTCTCTCATAATTTAAGCATTTGGGGCCATCCACTTATGCTGAATGTTGGAAGATTCAGGACAGGCAAAAGAAAATACACTTTTATACAGAGCATATTTAAACAAACAGCAGCATTCACACCCACCCAAAATAGTGATGACCATCAACTTGGATGTGGTTGGTCAAGGGAGCAGTGGACTCAAAAAGGTTGAAAACCTCTGGATTAGACAAATGCATGGAGAAAGCTATCAACAGCTACAACCCACAATGACGATATTTTTCCTCCACTATTGGAGTCAGTATCCCCATGAATCCCAGTTGCTGGGAATCAGAAGTGAGCAGTGCTGCTTTCATTATACAACACCAACCAAAACACAATGGTGATTTCAAAGTCCTCTAACACTAGTTGGTCTTCAGCTAGTGGGTCAGGTCCTACAACCAGGATGTGGTCCAATCTATTATGGGTCACAACAGCAGCACTACCACCATACGAATATACGGTAAAGAAAAAATAAGAAATGGGTCATGGGTCTGAGAAAGCTGAAGACTACTCACAACAAAGGCTTCTTCTTGATTCAGGTCCTACAAGAACTATGGTCTGAAATTTGGCAAAAGATGCACAAATTTGGTAGCCCAGGTGGACACCAAAACAACTATTTATTCAGAAAAAAATTGCAAGCATATTAAAAGCACACTATATCATCTACTTACTGTTGCTCAAGTTCTGCATAGCAGGGATGGGAAACCTGTGGCTCTGCAGTGGTTGTGGGACTCCAGCTTCTATCAACTCCAGCCAGCATGGCCCATGGTCAGAGATGATGAAAGCTGTGGTCTCACTGGTACTGGTTGGCCAGTTGGGGACTCGTAAGATGGAATGGTAGGTTTAGCTGCACAGATTCCATGTGTCCATTCCAGGAAACAGGAAAATCTGGGACTTCTATCTACCACTCTGCCTCTGCCAGCCATCCAATTCCATCTGTTGAAGCAGAAACTAACCACAGTACAGTGGTACCTCGGGTTACAGACGCTTCAGGTTATGGACGCTTCAGGTTACAGACTCCACTAACCCAGAAATAGTACCTCGGGTTAAGATCTTTGCTTCAGGATGAGAACAGAAATTGCGTGGCAGCAGCAGCGGGAGACCCCATTAGCTAAAGTGGTACCTCAGGTTAAGAACAGTTTCAGGTTAAGAACAGACCTCCAGAACGTATTAAGTTCTTAACCCAAGGTACCACTGTATAGGATACCCCAAACCATAGCAACATTGCCTAAATAACTAATCTGTCAAGGGTGTGGCCCTTAATATAAGGTTACCAGACGTCCCTGTTTCCTGGGGACAGTCCCCGGATTTACAAATCAGTCCCCATACAAAATCCATTGAAGTTGAAAAGTGTTCCCGGATTCATTGAAAAAAATCTGGCAACCTTACCTTAATAGCTTGAATTAGCATTTTGGAGCTTGAGTAAACAGGAAAAGCCCTCAACACAACATGTTAAAACCTAATTGAATTATCTATTTAAGTTCTCTGAATTTAAGAAGTTGTGCAGGAAATAAAGGAGTGTGGCAGCAGCATTTCCAGGGTAATCAAGATCTGCGCTATATATTTAATGCACATTTAAAACACGTGTCTCCCTTCAAATAATCCTCACAGAGCTATAATTCCCAGCACCCTTAGCAAATCTCAATTCCTAGGATTATTTGGGGGAAGCCATGTGTTTTAAATATGCTTTGAATGCATGGTGTGGCTATAACTACCATCTTGTCTACAAGCTGCAGTTGATCTACTGGTTGCCAGCCGAGTTCTTAGGATTCTTCAAATCCTAAATTTCTTACTGTGTAACTGACAAGCATTTGTCAAACATGCTTTGAGAGGCTGAAGGATTTGGATTATTTCTCTCCGTATGATTCATGTCATCAAAATGCTGGATTTTGGTTTGGGTAAAGTAGCTCCATTGTGTAGCTCTGTAACTGTAAGGCAAGAATTAGCAGTAGGGTCTGTTTCTTCCCTGTTCCCATGTGAGTCATTTGCTAACATGGCATCTTAGACTGGCCTGAGGCATTTTGGAAGTGGAGAGCAAACAAAATGGGTTTTAATGCACTTGTAAGAGGGCACTTCAGTTTAAAACTTTTTTTCTCCCCCCCTTTGTCTTTTAGCTATTAGGTGGCTAAATGGGAACTCCTGTGGGCTTTTGTCTGCAAACCATATGAGAGCATAAAAGCTTGGAAAACTTGGAGGAATTTTGAAGCGGGTTCACACTGCTTCATTGAAAGCGTGGGTGGTTTTGAAGTTCAAATGGCTCTCGTCACCAGGAGCTAAAAACGGGGGGGGGGGGGGTAGCCAATTTGAAACAACAACAAAGGCAGCTTTAAAAGCCTAATAATGCATTGTGGTGAAAATATATGAAATTGAAGCCTGACACATGAAATTTCTCCAAAAGTTCTGTACGGAATCAATAGTGAAAAAGAGGTGGATTTGCTATTTTTTATTGAGTCCCAAAGGTATGCTGGATCCTAGTTTGCCTGCATCTGTGTTTTTCCAATCATATCGGGCTAATATATTTCACAATACCCTTCAGAAAAAGGAGGAAAACCACCGGGGGGGGGGGGGGGAAATAGCATGAATTTTAATTCACATCAAGTGGTGCCAAGCCAAGAAATGATGCCTCGCTGGTCTTAGAAACCTTCACAGACTTTACAATGAGACGTCAATTTTTGCCTTTGAGAAAGCTAATGCACAGTGCCCACCAGGACCAGCTCTACAACATTCCGGCTGCCAATCATTACAATAACCAAAGAGAGCTGTGTGTGAAATCCTGCCATTGATTTTTACATTAATCGCTGGCACACTCTGCTCTTGTGTTTCGCTCTGATGACTGCAGCCCTAATGGGCAGAGGTGGTAAGAATGAAAAGGTGCTGATCTGCAGAGGTCAGCCAGAACGGAGGACTTAGGTTATACTGCTTGTGAATCCAGGGCCTGAGAAGTATGAAACCACCTATGAAATTATGAACCAGATTACAAGTAAATCGTATCCTCCACCGCCACTCAAGGGAAATTCCTTGAATGCCTCAAATACAATGTAGTACACTTGGGCTAATGTGATCCAATGCATTTAGCTCAGAAACAAGGCTTCCACCCACCACCTTAATGTCCCTCATCGTCTTGGTTTAGATATGCCACTGGGGTTAACTGCCTCGCCATCCCCCACCTTCAGGAGGATGCAGCACTGTCTTGTGTTGACAGGCTCCAACAGAAGAGGAAAAAACAGAGGCGAGAAGCTAAACAGGAGGCAGCAGTGACTGAACAGCAGCCTGCACAGGAGGGTGCATTATTATAATATAGAACCAGGTGCCGCCTTAACAGATGGATCCGGACCCACCTGCCCAGACAGCACACATTTGCAATCACGATCATCGCACAAGGTGCAAGAATCCCACGCAGGGCTGGCCCAATACATTTTGGCACTTGAAGCAAACCACAAAATGGTGCCTCCCGCCTCCCTCCGCTGGGGCCAGGGAAACTTTACATCAGAAACAAGGGGGTGGGGAAGACCAACAGCACCTTCTATTTGCCAAGAGGCCACTGTAGAAATGGCACAGGGGTAGGGCCTGCCAAGGAGACACCACCACAGCTATTGCTGCCACCATTCCTGTGAAGCCCAATCTGCTGCCCTTGCGTGACGGTGGAGGGTCCTATTTACTTGGAATCTGGTTCATAATTTCATAGGTAGTTTCATACCTCTCAAGCCCTGGTTGCCTCAGCTTGCCTCATGGGTGGGTCGGTCCTGGTACCACAATTGACTGCACCACACCTCATCTTTAAAAACTCCCGAGTACCGAGTCTGTTGCCAAGCCTTTACCATTAATAGCCTGTGCAAATAGATTTGTCTAAGGTTACACAAGAACTAACAGTTTCTGTTAGTTATGTGTGGCTCCATCTTACAGCTGTCTGGTATGCATAGTTGCACTTTAAGCATTTTCCCAACAACCTGTGAGCCACTTACCTGTATGCTTATCCCACAATACGGGGGGGGGGGGGCAGGCCTGAAGAGCCCAACCACGTGGGAAATTCTGATTAAATGGGTCTGTTATTAATATAGAGTGTCAACTGCATCAGCATTTGCAATGTATACCATGCACATTTGACTGACAGGCTAAAACAGGTGAGATGTGTCTTCAATCCTTGGTGAGTTAGGGACTTCCCCTGCTTGTGAAGCTCTGGCAGATTCAGATGTGGCCAATAGTGGGTCAAATGGTCAAGAAAGCAGTTTCTGCATGTGCTGTAGAGGGAAGTGAGGGGCGAGTGGGGCCTGTCAACCTGGGAAGATAGCCCAACTATGAGAAGGAAAACTCTGATCTTAAACCTCCACTGCCTTGCAGAATATCATCGAGAGAAGAAAAGGCTAAGGAGTAAACCTACACAAATCCAGAGAGAAGTCCCTAAGATGGTTGGATGGCACCTTGTACACCTCCTTCTGGCAACTCCTGCAGCTAAGCTGGTTTCCTTTGGACCGCATCAGTGAGGCTGAGAGGGGGCACTTGTTGTCTGGGCAGCCCAGAATCTCCATATACACCGCCCAGGCTTACGCCCAACACTTAGGTGTTGCTATCGCAGTAGTTTGACTTCACCCCCAGAGGTGAACTCCATTGTCTCGAGACAAGTGGATGCCAACAATGGTTACACCCACAGCATACGTTTTGACATACACACACCCCAAATCCTGCTAACTGTATTTTGTTAAGGGTACTGAAAATTGTAAACTACAGTTCCCAATATTATTTGGGGGGAGCCATGTGCTTTAAATGTGTGCTAACTGTGCTTTAAATGTACAGTGTGAATGTGACTTTCAACCACCAGTTGTGTGTGATTCACTTATGTGTAAGTTGCTCTGACATGACTGAAAGTAGTGTTTAAAGAAAACAAGAGGATACCTGGAAGGGAGTGCGGAAAGTATCCACTGCTGCTAAACTCCCTAGAATAGAGAAAGTATAGCATCTGATTGTTTTATTAGTACTGGCAAAAGAAAATGGTTTGAGTTCATCTGCATTATGCATTGCAATGCCTTTCCAGTTCAGTTCGTGGGAATTTTCAACAGAAAAGTCTGCATCGGTTGTTCCTTCATCCAATACCAGGAATCCAAAGGTAGTGAACTAAATCCTTTATCAAACTGCATACAAGCAAATGGAATATTTCCTTCTGGTAAATGGAGTGACAGGTGATTAGCTGCTAAACTACAAAGGAAAACTTGATAGGCTCTGCACAGTGACAAGGCCTTAATAATTCCATTCTGTGTATGCAGTGTGCCTAACCCCACAAGGCATCCTGTTTGGTTAGAGGAAACAGTGCTGAGAATTTGACCCAACTGAATTTGCTACTAGATATTTCTCACTGCAGAGCCATTTAAGGCTTGAATGGATTTTCCAAGGAAACTTTTGTGAAAACGTATTTTTGCGACTCCATTTAGCACAAATATTCCTTGTGGGCTTATAAAACTGTTCCTAACATTTCCTGGCAGTAGATTTTAAATGTTCTGAAAAGAATTGTATTTCACTTTGAATGGGTTATCTGGCACTCGCAACACAAAATAAGCATTTGAATATTTATTGCAAGTATGCAGCATTTTGCAGAGAACACCCAAAGATCTCCACAATTATCTTGTTCCAGCTGTAATATATTAGCAGTAACCTCCTGAACAGACCTTTTGATAAAACAGTTTCTTTAACTTTTCCCCCCCTCCTGAACGCAATTTACTCCCTCATTCACAGCTCTTTGTAGCCATCTAATCTCTCTGTTTATGTCTCTGACACAGCCACAATACTCCATGACTGACATACCTGACAGCTCTGACTAGTGACAGAATGCTCACAATGAAACAGAACTCTATGCAGGATGAGTTTTACCTACCGCTAGTCTGGTGGAAATTGGAAATGAAGGTAAGAAAAGAAAGGGACTAGTTTAACCCCCTGCTGTTTTTTCTGCATTGGAGAGGACTATTTTATTATAATTACTTACCTAATGAACCAATTGTTTATTGAAGACACAGTGCGCTCCTTAGCATTTCAATTTGGATTTTTTAAAAAACGAGCACAATAAAGTTTGAAGACTTGTTTCAAAAGCATATTCTGAGGCACAATTTTCTCCTTTCTTTGGCTTTCCAGCCACCTTACAGTTTTTGCCAGATGGAGCTCAGGTTTACACAGGTGGCAAAGAACCTTTCCAGAACTGATTGAGGAGAGGGCCAACTTCAGGCTTAATAATTATACTTTGTTTTTGACTTGAACCTTGCGACCCACCAACCAGAGCCAGACACAGAATGATGGCACTGTGACAGCGGGGTGGGGGGATGGACTTCTGTACACTTAGAATTAAGAACCATCTTTGATGCTTCCACCAGGAATTTGTTTTTAGGAACAGAACGGATCTCTTAGTCACTGCCTACATAAAGAAACACTTAATTTTCCTCCAAGCTTTCTTTGTTTCAGCAGCCTAATCTTTTTTCTTTCGTTTTTGAGGACGTGTCTTTTTTATTGATGCTACAGTGGTACCTCGGGTTAAGTACTTAAATCGTTCCGGAGATCCGTTCTTAACCTGAAACTGTTCTTAACCTGAAGCACCACTTTAGCTAATGGGGCCTCCTGCTGCCGCTGCACCGCCACTGCACGATTTCTGTTCTCATCCTGAAGCAAATTTCTTAACCCGAGGTAATATTTCTGGGTTAGCGGAGTTTGTAATCTGAAGCGTCTGTAACCTGAAGCGTATGTAACCCCGAGGTACCACTGTACTGAAAACCACTCCAATATCTACCAGGATATCCTGATTTATCTTCTGCCCATCCCTGGATTGGGACATCGGAAAACAGCACAGGTCTGTAACCTGAAGGAAAGCCACTAATAGCCATCCAGTTCCATCCGCAACAGTAATTAAAACAGGCTCCCATCCAGATGAAAAGCAAAAAGAGCCCAGTATTCTGACCACTGTTTTAGCTGTGAATCTCTGGAACACAAACAACTCAGGTCCCTAAAAGTGTTACATATATACATTCATACCAAGACATATTCAAAATACTATGAAAGTATTTTGCAGACAATAAGCTATGTGGCACATTTTGTGTGTGTGTGTGTTTTATATAATAAAGCAGAGTCTGACAGTCAATTCTAACCTAACCATTTCTAGCCTTCATAAAGCACAGAATTGCTCCAGCCTTTTATGCAAGCTATGCTGAGGGGTCTTCAACTGTCTACCTCCATAACCACTTGCATGGGCTGAAAATGACTGAAGCCCCACCAACCACAAAATAGTGGTGCAGGAGTGGAACAAGTAACAAAATGGGAGTGGATGGAGGTGGAGTTTAGCAAAACAACTTGGCAATGGGTGACTTTATTCTCTCTTATCAAGTCCTTCTTTTGGCCCAGTGATTTCCTTGTCACATGTAAATTTGTGAACAGTTCCATACTGCTTCTTTATTATGAGCTGCATTGAGGTTATTGCTTTTAAGCATTTGTGTTGCATGGTTGCTACGTTATTATCCCGCACACCACTTGGTGGCCTTCTGGTGTAGGGTGGTCTATACAGTTCTTCATCTGATCTGTTCATCCCATAGCCTAAACCCAGCTGCTGTGCGCTAATGGGTGAATAAAGGAACATTTATTTAGAACGAAATGGCGGCAGCAGAGATGAAAGGAACAGAAAAAGCAGATACCTTCAACATGTAAGGGTCAGAGACAACCAAAGGGCCCCACTAACAAAAGCTTCTGCAAGGGAGCTGTGCCTGTGTGTGTTTGCAAACGCACATAATTGAACGTACTTACAAGTCTCCTCACAGTCAACATTCCTTCATAACACAGGGTTTCTGATCTCTTCCTCCTTCTTGTTCAGTGAATGAGAATTGGAAGTGTTGTGAGCATACATGCACCCATCTCCTCTTTCCCAGTTTAGGTCCTCATGCATTTTTCTGAATGCCTTAATAGGCCTAGTGACAACACTGTCATCATTTCCTGGTTTGCTTGTCATAGTTGCTTGGAGCAGTTTCAGCTGTATTGCCTGATAGTGGGAACAGAATGCTCAGAGAAGTGTAAATTACTGCACTTTTGACCCCTATGCAAACACTACTAGCAAAAACTAGCTCGAGAATATGGCCCTGGACCTGAGCGCTATTATAAATAAATAGCTTGCTACAATGTGATTACTTTCTGTTGCTCTGAAGGAGGTGTTATAGCTGAAAGCATTCATGGGATCTTGAAAAATTGTTCATTTCAAGCATGCAGTTATTGGCCAAATTAACGAGAGGTTGCTTACCATTCATAGAATCATAGAGTTGGCAGGGACCCCGAGGGTTATCTAGTCCAACCCTCTGCAATGCGGGAATCCTAACTAAATCATCCATGACAGATGACCATCTAACCTCTGTTTATGAGTTGTATTTCTTAGTTCAATTCCCATTAGGCTGAAGTCACAGCGTGTTTCCTGAACTCAGTAGGCAAACCAGAAACTATACCTCAGTAGTTTTTGAGCTCTAAGCAGCTTTAAACAATATTCATCATAACAAACCTAGTGCAAATTTATTAAAACACACCAGGATTCACTTCTGAGCTACGCAATAGAGGAAGGGATTTGCAGAAACTTGTAACTCTTTTTCTACTGGAATATAGAGCTGGATAGAAACAGGTAAGCCACACGATGTTTAGTGATAGGTGCTGTAAAGCGGACAAGAATTCAGTGGAAAACTTTATTTTTTTAAAAAAAAACATGTTTAAAAACACAGTGTCATTTGTAAAGTCATAATCAATACAAAAATAAGACACAGTGCTGCTTTCAACAGCCAAAGTGCAGTAGTGTAAGTTGCATGATAACATACAAAATTACTTTATTTAAATTTACAAGCACCTCCATTTCCTACAAAATAGTCTGTCTACAACAACAAAAAAGAACCTGTCATTCAATAATTTAGTTGTGAATTCATCGCGTACTGAAAACAGTAGCTCTTTAAACTACTATTCTGCCAAACCCACACCAATGAGCTGAATGGTAAGAGTGCCACTTTTGTCTGTCTCTACCATCAATAAGCCTTTGAAAGTGCCTGCTGATACTGGCTTGAACTGTACTGGTAAGTTGCAGTAGTGGTGACATCTGCAAGAGACAAGTTTACAATAGTTAGACAATTCCTTAACAGGCTGCTTCAGTTTGAGATTTCAAGAGAAAAGTACTGTAGCTCTTTACCATCTTTTTAGGAGCTCTGTAGGTCTGCAAGAGCCAGCAGAAAGTTCACTTGCTAACTGGCCAGAATACTGCAGTCAGTGGCATAATATTGTGTGTGGAGTTCAAACTGGTTTATCAATCATTATGGATTATTAACTGTTATCAGTAATTACATTTCTATCCCACTTACCTCCCAAAGGAGGCCAGGGCAACAAATAACAAAGCAGCAAAACAATACAACTAAAATAAACAATATTTAAGTATTTACAAACTTTTTGAATATGTAAGAACATTTAAAAGTCTCTTTGTGCCTTTGATCTTTGACATCAGCATAACCAAGAAACTTAAGCCATTCTAGAAAATGTGTGTACAGGACATAACTCAGGCATTTACTTTGAGTTTCTCCAGTGCCACAACCACATGGGCTATGCAGGGGTATCAAGACAAATGTTCTAGAGCAGCCTTTCTCAACGTGTGGGTCCCCAGATGTTGTTGAACTACAACTCCCATCACCCCTAGCTAGCAAGGCCAGAGCTCAGGGATAATGGGAGTTGTAGTCCAACAACATCTGGGGACCCACAGGCTGAGAACTGCTGTTCTAGAGACAGTCAACATGGTGCTCCCCAGATGTTGTTTAATGACAACTCCCATTCACACCAGCATGGCCAATACTCATCCTCCTAATCCAGGTAAAAGTTGAAGCTTTAGAACATTTGAGTTCACTTACCTCAAAGTATAATGGGAATGTTTGATGTAAAAAGGCTCTCTGGGACATCTGAACTTCAGCTGAAATTTAACAAGAAATGGTTAAGATAATTCAGGTTACTATATTCATTAACAACTAAGCACATAGTTCCCCAGAGTTCAGCAATAAGATAAAAGATATACTGGGATGAAGGTTTAGCAAAAAGGTCTGCATCCAAAACAGTTAAGCTTGCTTAAACCCACTCCCAACTTTGTTGGATTTAGACCAGAAAAGGTTTGTAGTGTTTAAGCTTTTAATATTTGTTCAACAATCAATCCACAGCACAAGTTCCAAGATTGGGATTTACATTCAATATAGTGTACAATTTTAAAATGAAAGTTAATTGGTGTTCAGCTGAAAATGAGATGAATGTTGGGAAGTGAATGACCAGAAAACAAACATTGGTAGAAAGAAATTTAGCCCGAGACCTACTATCAGGAATTAGATGCTAAGGAGTAAGAGTTATTATATAAACACATCTTGAAATAATACTATTAATTCTATATATACCTTGTTTGAAAAGGAAGAATAATTCCTCACAGTAATTTTCAGTGTACTGGATTCACCAATTCTAGTTGGAGGGAATTTATAAATGTCTTCCTGGGCATGTACCCCCTTCCTGTTTTTGAAAGAGAAAGGTAAAAGTACAGTCGAACAATCATGTATATTATTATATCTGTGTTAGTAATATTCTTGTAGTGTATTTCTTTGAAAGCAAAGAATCAACATTTGGCACATTGTTGGAACCGCAACTGGATAGTATCTTTCCTAGAATCCCACCAAACCCACTTTACTGTTTAGTTTTAGGAATCCTATGAAAATGCATTTTGCAAACATTCTGTAATATTGTTGGGTGTGGGGTCTTTGATAACCCATTGTTGCTAAAATTTTTGGTCTGAAGCTATTCACTGTAAAAATAAGCGAACCATCTGCTAGCCATCTAAGCCAGCTGGAGTTCCTTGGAAGAGGGTGGGATAAAAAGGAAATAAAATGGATTTCACTTCAGCATAGGAAAGAATATCACTCCTTTGAAGCTGAATCACCTTATGTCACGTAAGCAACAATGATCAAGTTTTACTTTGTTGATGATGAAAGAGTAGACATATGGCTTATAAAAAAAATCATTTTCACATACCACATTTTGTGTTCAGAGCTATTAGGGTAATCTCTTCTTAGGGTCACATCTCGAACGCTGACTTTTACTAAAGCAGCTGTAGAATCTTCATTTTTAAAATCTTCATTACCTAAGATACCCTGATGCAAGAAACACCTGAAGTTATACATTAATATTAGCTCCCTGAACATCTTTACATGGATGTGAAAAATTAAATCCATTACTTTGAGAGGGACTACTTTTGTTGTCAAAAACAATTCTAGTGTTGAGGCAGATACACTACTAAGTGAAGATTTCACTTACTACATATGTCACTTGTAGGCTGACAATATTACAAAACTCTTCAGGCCATTGTACTCAGTAGGAAAAATGTACCACTGAAGAATCAGGAGTGCAGAAGCAGGTTCAAAGTAGCACAGTTCAGCACTTATTATTGTTATCTTGTTGTTTTTCCTTCTCTGTCTGACTTGTAAGGGAGGACTTGCTCAAACAGAATGGAAGTAGCAGAATAAAGAACAGGAACCTGTGACCATTCGCTAACTAGGCAGAAGCAAGACTGACTTTTAGGAGGTATTTTCTAACTTAACATCTAGCTGAATCATCTAATGCAGAGGGGGAGAAAGCTGACATCCTCCAGATGTTACATTTCAACTATCATCAACTACTAGATGGGGATGAGGTAATCCAACAACATTTGAAGGACCACAGATTCTCCAATCCTGTTCTTGGACCTGCCCATAAAAAGCAAGTCTAGAGTGAGAGACTAGGGTGTTGTCCACTGTTTCAAGGAACTCTTCTCGTGAGAGTTTTGCGGGTAAACAGAGTTTGTTTAGACCCTGGGTGAGAACCCAAAAGCTAAGGGGAGGGTGTGTCAGAAGGAAAATGTGCATAGATAGATAGCTAGACAGAATAGATAAAACTTTATTTTAATGTAACATTTTAATATGTATTTTTGCAATATTTGCTTAAGATGTCTGTTGTTACTTCTTTTTTGTCTACCGCTTAGATATATTTTTAATATATTAAGTGATACAGAAATTAAATAATCAATCTAATCTAATCTAGTGGCTGGAGACAAAAGCACCTAGTGCTTTGGGAGCTTTTTGCTATGTGTATGTCTCCTCAGAGATACTTTGTCTGGAAACAGGTACAAAGTATTTAGTATAAAGCTACAAAAGTTGTTTAAATCCTGTATGCTTTAAGCATTTAGATTAGACAAGAATATTATTATTATGGGGGTTCTTTTGTATGGAGGAGGCTAGACAAATGATGAGACTACACAAATGATGAAATGACAATGTTTCACATTACATCTAAACAAGGAATGAAACCTTGTTGAGTATTAATCTCTAATAAATAAAATAATGATCTCATTCATATACTCACCATTCCACAAAACTGAAGTCTGTGTTTGTCTTTCAAGCGAGATTCGTGAAGTGGGTGACACTCGAGATCCCAGAACTGAGAATAGTGTCCTCTGTCTCTAGGTAAAAAGGTGACTACAACCTATGAAGAAAGTAAGTTAGAGAATAAATTCTTTTCCAAATTTGACTGAATCGACAGCCATTTCTTTTGTGTTCATCAGAGTTGGCGAAAGTGCTATTCCAATCTATGTAATGTCACTGACACTACCTGGACTGCTGATACAAGACCAACCCCAGGGGCCAATATTAACAAGGTGTAAGTTCCTTATCCAATTTATGTAGGTCCCCAATGATCCTGAATGATTAGTTCTACCCATGGGCCTCTAGAAGGAGGGCAGTTGCTCCCTCCAGAGGAACCATAATTCCTGGATTTCTATTACTGTCTGCTTTCATATTGAAAAATACAGTTTCTAGAATTTGTAAAGCCTGATATACTATTTTTTCCTAATTTTTGTGAGAAACTAGCCTGCACCCCTCTTTCAATATTTCACTTTGTGCCCTCTCACCTTGCCCCCTTCCACAAATCCTGAGGATGCCCATGGTTGTACCCATTTAACCATAACCCTTTTGATTATGTATGACCACTTAGGTAATATCTGGTGCAGCACAACATCTGGGAAAGGGGAGGTCTTTACTAAAATTCCCAAAGAGAAGCATTAATTCCTGTTAAGGAGGGCAGAAAAAAGATACTATCCTTCAGCAGATACCAGCCCATGAGCTCAGAGGAATGGTCAATAACTAGTAGATTCCTCCTTCAATTTCTGGGGAAGCTGGAAGATGAACCTTCATTAAGACAGCTCTATCAGTGTCTTAATGAAGACACTGCCTCTAGGTTCATGTGACGAGATTTTCTGAAGCACAGTGACTGTCCTCACTCAGAGGAAAGAAGTTTGCCATGCGAAATATAAGGGGAGAATCGAGGGACAATTTATCCTTCACCTTTCCATTAAAAAAATTCCAAACTAAGGATAACAATAAGATCAGATAAACACACGAGACAAAAGTTGATTAAAATGTCAGCTAGTTACAAACATCAATTAGAAATGCATATTAAAACATAGAACAGCTGAGCAAAACAATTCAGCCCAGAATGCCAATTGCCTGTTTAAATAAAAAGGTGTTTGCCTGTTTATGGCAGGCCATCAACCAGTGTGGGGAGGGAAAAGGCAGACAAGGGTTCTTATTAGTGTTTTATGAATGATTTTCAAGGTACAAAGAGAGAGAATATTGAATGTTAACTTTTGCTTTGTAAATAAGCAGCTTTTTAATTTTTATTTCACTGTATTTAGTAACTGGTTCATCAGGTAAGGCCAGAAATAATGTGAGAGACACCATGTTCTTGGCATGCCAGCAATGGGGTGTGTGTGAGGGGGAGCAAAGGCAATGGGATAGCAGCACAAAGTAAAGTAAAAATTAGATTGATTAGAGGATCAACTTTCTGTTCAGCAAATTCCTTGAGATTACAGCTATAGGACTAATGCAGCCTTCAACATCCATCTGACAACCATTCTTGTTACTGGAGTTTGTAGTTTACCTGCTTTTGCAATCATCCTCGCAAGCAGTATGAGTCACTAGTATGTCCTTTTTTCCTATGAAAAGTGTCACTTTCTAGCTCAGGAAGTAATTCACAATTGTGAGGGGAGTGTGGAAGAGATGCTCCATGCCACATGAGGATCCTGAATGATCTGATAAGCCCCCCTCCTGCCTTGTATGACTACAAACTCAAATGAACTAGGTCTACAAATTTATGTCATGTGACACTGCACATGCAGAGTAGGTGAAGTCAACCCGTATCTCAAAGTTAATTCTTCACAGTAGACTCTGAGAAAAGCAAGTTTCTTCACGCAGAACTGAACAGTATTGTGTAATCTTGATGCTACTTTTTCAATTTCTTTAGATTTTTCAAGATGGATTCTTGAGTAGAAGCCTGACTTCATTTCACAAAAATGCTGTTGTTATAGCCTAGAACTTTTGAAGCATTAACTGATTTTTCTTTGATGGAAGACAAACAGAAGTGCATTGTATTAAGATGAAAACACAGTCAATGTGACTTACCTTTTCTTCCCCATGAGCTTTAAGAATACCAGAAAGCAATGAACATCGAAAAGCAGTATATGTGGCCCTGTAAACCTCTCCACTGTCATCTAAGCCCTGAAAGGAAATTATTAAACAGAAACACTAGTTTTACAAAGCAGCCTTGGAACATGTGCAAGTGAAGTGGGTTTTGATTGGAAATTGGGTGGTGTTCAATTAGGTTTTTCTCAGAGTAGACCCATTTGAATTAATGATCATGACTCAGTTAGGTCCCTTAACTCAGCAGGGCTACTCCAAGTAAAACTTAGATGAATACCACCCATTAACATGGAAGTTGTTAATTTCAGTATCTAATGATTTCATAAAAATGATTTTCCAGTTTGTTCTCCAACACCTCCATTGTGAATCTACAGTTGAGATCATTCGAAATTTTAAGTGTTTACCTATGTCCAGCACTTGTCTATCTATACAATCTGATTAAAAACCAGAGTATGCACATTTGTCTATCTACTACAAGTTGAGGGTGAGCAACCAGATCAGAAACAGATTAATTCTTTAAAAATGTTTGAATTTTCGGTGTTGCTTTTGAAACCTATTTTCCAATACTTTTCTTCCGTCAGAAGAGCTCTATTTGCGTGTTCTTGTCAGGCCAGGTCTGTTTAGATGCAAAGATTACAGAATATATAACCTGATCTTTTAAAGACAGTGTGTGTTTGTTTTTCCAGATTTTCTACGCACCTTGATATAAGGCGGTGCAAAAGATGACAATAGCCACTTCACATTTGCATCTCCATTATTTTCAATCTCTATGTACTTTTCTGGAAGAAGAAGTGCAGGCAAGTAATGTAAGTAACAGTTATTTATCATCATCATCAAACCTTTTATTGGCATCACATACAAACATCCATAGCAAGTAACAGTTATTCTTATAAGGGCCTGTGAAGGATTTGGACCTTGTTTGCATGAACTGTGAGATAGTATATGGGAATGATTATCTTCCTTGTCTATTCATTTGCGGGTTATATAATTAACTTGTGAAGCCTGGCACTGCCCTGGGGCTTAGCTAGGAAAGCGAGAATTTCTTTACAGACAAGGAGTATGGCAGGTCTCTTGGCTGAGAGGCTCCATGAGGTCCTATAACCTGGAATGGAAGAAGCTGTGACTGGTAGTCAGGCTAGAGGTTTCTTAGATCAAGGGGATTTCTGTGTGACGACGCAAAGACTTTTTAACCTGGGAAAGACATGCTACTCAAGAGTAGCATTCTTCTGAGAGCCCAGTGAGTTGAGGAGCTTCTTAAGTTCAGAGACAGTGGAAGACATACTAATCTACTTTATTTTGGTCCAAAAGGAACATATTAATTAGCAATTACTTATAACATTTGGTCAGGAGTGATCATATTTATAGTCTTCTATAAAAAGGACTTTAAAGTGCTGCAAGATTGAGATGAATTACATGGAAAATAATGAAATTAATACAACTTCAGTTTGGAAACCTGCACACTTTCCAATTTGTTATTGGTTTAGTGTTATGTGTGAACTGTGTGAATGTGAATTTCAAGACTGTGAGTAGCTTTCATGCATGGCCAGTCATGCTTGTGTCACTGAAGTAATACATGTTTCATTTTCACCATTAGAAAACATTTTACTCAAAAAGATACCAGTCATACGCAAGACCGACGTTACCTGAGCTTTCCCCAGACTTTGTTTCAGGAAAAAACACAGTCCGATTCTTTACTTCAAGTTTTGTCGAAGATGGCTTTTGAAGTGGCCTTATGTGCATAATAGGAAGCTCAGGCTGTTGATGATGAACACCTACTTTGGCAACTGGTGAAACCGTTTCAGATTGCTTCTCAGAGATATTTTCCCGAATTTGGACCCTAACAAGCTATGCACAAGAAAGAAACAAAATCATAGTCAGTCAGTTTTATTGCACATAGCCAAAGGCTGCCGCAATGTACACAGAATTATTTGACAATTAAAAGAAAATATACTGAATTGGTAAAAAAAGACTTAAAACATTTATATTATTAAAACATTACGTACTCTAAACAAAGCTATAAAAGTACCCCAATGTACAAATAAAAACATTAAACAGTAAAATTCATAAGCTAAAATCATCACATGGTCACGAATGTTAAAAACAATATCAATTAATACAGTGTGCAATTTATACTCAGAGTTTGGTGACAAAGATAGAGCATAGCCTGAGGTAGATAGATAGGATCAAATAAATTCATCTCCTTTACAGTTAATGGCTACCTTGGCTATATAATTTGCTCTAATTTTCCTAGCAGCAGTTGCAAAAAGTGCTACCCGCCAGGTCACATACTTATCTGTGTCTGCAAGGAGATATAACATCATATCAAGGGGGTTCTGGTCAGGGGACCCTGTCATTATAGGTACCAAAAATCTTTTTCTTGCATCATTATATAACGGACAGTGCAAGATATAATGCATAAGGTCCTCTACTTCAGAACATCCCCTAATACAAACACGTTCGTTTTTTGGTATGCCTCTATGTCTCCCATCTCTATAAGCAGAGCTTATTGTATTTAGTCGTAGCTCTGTAAAAGCTTTTCGAAGCTGTGCAAAAGTCAATTCATTAAAATAAGAGATGTGTTCATTGACCTCTCTAAGTTTAAAATACAATGGGGCGCATGTGGATGTGCACATAGAGTTTAGATCGTTTTTAGTTGCCACTGCCCTTATGGTTCGTTTAAAAATATTTTTCTGTGAATATAAGGGGAGTTCTTTAATCTCAGTCACTGAGAGATCATATTTGCCCATCAGTTGGGCAGCATGATGTACCCAGTTTTTAAGGGGTAATCCATTTGAGAGCTCAATCAGGCATTTTTTTGGTAGCCTAGTGTTATCCATCTGTTGAACTCTAAACCAGTAGCAGAGAATTCTTTTATCTATTTGGCTCTCTATGCTCAACATGCGAGTTTCCAGCCTGACCATGGCAGATTGCACGTCTTTGGGTAAACCTAAAAGAACTCTTAAAAAATAATTCTGTGGGGGTTCCAGACCGGAGACCTTTGAGGTACCCCAAACCTCTGCACCATATAAAATCTGGGCCATTGTTTTTGCTTTATACACAGATAGAGCCGGGTTGACCAGATTTCCACCTTTACATGCAGCAAATTTCAGAATGGCTTTTGCTGATTTAAAGGCTTGCAATTTAATATTGGATAGCTGTGTATTCCAAGATGCCGTTTCTGAATAAATCAATCCCAGATATTTAAACGTATTTACTTGGTTTATAATGTGTTCATCCAGGTGCCAAACATGCTTTTTAGAACGCTTCCCAAATACAATGACCTGCGTCTTATCATAGTTTATAGATAAAGCATTCCTCTTGCAATATGAACTTAATTTTGCAAGCAGCCGTCTCAGGCCCACCTGGGTTCTAGATACCAGTACTAGGTCATCAGCATACATTAAAACTGAAAGTTTTTGGTCGAGAATTGTGACAGGGGCAAACTGTAGGCCCTCCAGTTCTTTAACCATGTCATTAATATAAAAATTGAACAAGAAAGGTGCCAAAATGCATCCCTGTTTGACTCCAGTAGTGGTCTTAATTCTAGCGGTGAGGTGGCCAGCCAGATCCACCTTTACTTGTATTGATGTGTCAGTATATAATGTTTTGATGAGAAATAATAGACGGAGGTCTATATTTGTCTTTTCCAATTTTTGCCACAATGCGTGTCTTGGGACCGTATCAAAAGCTGACTTTAGATCGATAAAAGCAACATATAATTTTTGCTTCAAATTATGGATGTATTTACATAGCAGAAAGTTCAGCACAAAGCACTGGTCCAATGTGGATTTCCCTCTTTGGAAACCTGCCTGGACTTCAGAAATCACCTTATTTGTTTCTGCCCATTCTTCTAGTCTCCCAAGAAGGAGCCTGGCATATAGTTTGGAGGCTACATCTAACAAACTAATGGGTCTATAATTGGCAGGGTTTTTCTTATCGCCCTTTTTATATATTGGGGCAATTATACTTAACTTCCACCCTTCAGGTATACGACCTGAGCTGTTAATGTATGAAAACAATTTTGCAAATATGGGTGACCAGAAATCAGGTCTTATCTTATAGATTTCCATTGGGATCATGTCTTCTCCTGGAGCTTTATTAGTATTTTGCAGTTACTGGTCTCAAGTTAATCCTACAGTTATCTCCCAGACTGGCTGGCCAGTGCATATGCTCAAAGCTGTTTTGTAACCAAGGACTCAAAAGCAAGGTGAAAATACTAAATGTAACACAGAAAATGTAACACATACATCTCTTAAACTTTTAAAACAACTTCCATACAAGAGCATAAGTTGTCCAACACTTGAAGAAATGCATTTCCCACTTTTCAACACATTTCCAAGACAGCTTACAATTATTAAACAGAAATATTAGCACACACAATTTAAAAGAGCAAAAGTGACCAGAGATAAAATAAATATTTAACTGGACATGCCTTCAATAGAAACTACCAATGGATTTGAGTTCTGCTGGCAAATATAGTTGGACACATACAATAAGGGAGCAGACTACTATTATATTAAGGTATTTTGCTATTTTATGCAAATAAAATAAGAAAAAATAATTAACCAACCAATCAACCAACAAAAGAGAAAGAGATGGAACACACACTTATGCCTGCCTAATATCATGTATGGGAGGCACAAAGAGAAAACCCGCTGAGGCCAGGTACAATCCTATAGAAGCAGGTTATTCCTCAGGTAAACTGACCCCAAGCAATTCTTCATTTACTCCCATAACTGCAAACTTCATCTAGGAAATGCAAACTACTCCCTTTAAAGCAATAGATGAAAGCTTAACTGACAAGATGAAATTAGTTTTCTAAAACCAAGGCATTTGGCAGAATTTTCATAACCATAGACACTTATTTAAGCCACTTACTTTTTGTCCATTATCACAATGTACATAAATAAGGCCACTCCATGGAAAGATGGATTTCTTTTCTGCGAGTGATGGATTTGGACTCACATAAATTGAAATGTTGCTTCTAGAAATAAGACGTCCAGTGCATTAATTTTAATATGCTAAATGAAATCAATGTTTCATTATTAGATCTGGTTACTGTTCTTCTTGACTTTTTTGTACACAATAGATGAAATTTTAGTATTCTATTAATTTAATATGAGGAATTGCAAACCCACGCCTATCTACAAGTCTAGCTTCATAAGGACAAGGAAAAACTCACATAGTGATGTTTCAATCACCAATGCATCTGCCATGTACACAGGGCTAGAATTATTAGGTCTATGATACAACACTATCAGAAGCAAAATATCAAGCGGGGTGACAATATCCTTGCCAACTGTATAACTATTATTGTGACAGGTGCAATATATCAGCTTCAGATCATATGGTTGCAGCATTTTTCATAGAAGACTATGAAGTCATGTGTGAGAGAGGCTCTAACTTTAAGTTATTTAAATGTATCATAGTACTGTCAGCTCATAAAAAAACTGAAATACACTGCTAACTCAATCTGAATCATATATCTTGTATACATACAGTATTAATTTTTTCTGTGCTAACCACAAATACTTTAGGTTATCCTTAAGAATTAAAGGTTTTTCTCAGCATAAATAAAAACAAGGCTGTTTATTTTTTTAGGAAAGAAAAGCTTGACACTATGGACATAGCCAGAAACTCTTTTCACAACTGTACAAAGATTCCTTCCCTTTCACCTTCATGCTATCTCAAGAGCTGGATGTAATCAGACTGACAGCGCAATCCCATACAATGGCACTGAGATGTAAGTCCCATTGAATTCTACAGAAACTAGTTGTGCATGAGTGGATATAGGATTGCAACCTTAGTTACAGCAAAGGACAGTTTTCAAATTAATGGAATCATGGGGAAAAGTAATGAACAATGGAAGTACTTACCCTGGTTCAATAGTTCCATGCTGAGGTGTTACTGTCAGACAGTGAGCAGGCCACGATAGCTCAAATGTCAATGACCTGTTTGAGTTGTTACTTATTTGTGCATGTTTAGTAATCGCAGCTCCACCTTTTGAGATAAGAATTGCATGAATTCTCAGTTATCTTATAAGACATTTAAGTGCTATTTACAAAGCATTAACAACCGTATCAATTATGCAAATGTTACTTCCAAACTTACGCATGCAGTAATGAATCAAAGGCTTTTACATAATACAGCTATAGGAAAAAAGCATGTATTACTTTATTGATATCTAAATAGTGGGTTGGGAGTTATTTTGGAAAGTGGAAACTTTACAACCATTGACTAGGCTGCCAGCAACTGATTTGTTACCAACACTGAAACAAGGATCTTTTACTTCCTTGTAACAAATTAGAACTACAGTCATACCTTGGTTCTTGAACGGAATTGGTTCCAGAATTCGGATCAACTTCTGAAAACATTCAAAAACCAAGACGCGGCCTCTGATTGGCTGCAGGAGCTTCCTGCACTCAATCAGAAGCCGTGTCGGACGTTTGGCTTCCAAAAAATGTTCACAAACCAGAACACTCACTTCCAGGTTTGTGGCATTCAGGAGCCAAAACGTTCAAGTCACAAGGCATTCCAGAACCAAGGTATGACTGTAACAAGGAGATCTGTAAAACACAGAAAATTCCACTTAAAGTTTCTAGGTAAGCTTTTGAAGTCATCTCTGCTACAGAAATAAATTCTCTTAATTCCAGAATTTATGCATCATGATTAATTTAACAACAGAGTTCTATATACATGGAGAAATATTCCCAATCCCAAACAAATTCAGTTTATTATTGTGTCTCACAGTAATACTATCTATCACATAATAATCCTAAGCAATGTATAGGTACAAATATGATGGTGAATATTTTTAACAGTTCTTGAAACATGTGGAAATAACATACTTTGAGAAGGAGCAGTGAGAATTAGAAATTCAGGCTGAAGAGTCCAGTTTTCCTTAGAAACAAGCTTATTTTCATCAATGCTATTAGCATTTGATGACAATGAACAACCATGAGGTCCTTTAACAGGTAGTACATCCAAAGTCATATTGGATTTCTCAGGAACACCAGGTCTATGAAACAGAGAAAGAGCAGTTCAACACCAAATACTAGGAAACGAGACAAGAGAAGCAAATATCAGAGTATAAAACTTGCCTTCTAAAGGAAAATAAAAAACCCTTGCCTTACTTAGCATTAGCCAGAGTTTCAGACAGATAAAAACTGATAAAAAGCAATTAAAAGTTAGCAGATGAATTTAGTATTCTGAAAATGATTTTCAGTTCCAACATAACCTTTCCCCTATTTATTACTCCACAGGAATCATATCAACACCCACAACCACCAAGAAAGATTATATACAGACCCCAGTCACTGAAGTAGTCCAGTCAGGTAACTACACATTATGACCTAATTTCAGAGTCTTTTAATTCTTATTTTTGTTGGAATATTAAAAGTTTACCAAGGTAGAGGAACTGCTTACCAGTATTTCAGAAAATACTAAAAAATGACAAATAAAATTACCTTTCTAGTGCTACACGATGCACTGAAGATGGCTTGATATCGAAAGCAGAACTACTGAAGGCATTAACCGCCGAAACAATAATCCTTCTCATGTTCATGAAAAAGTACTGGATATCAAACGAATGTTGCGGAAGATCATATACTAGAGAAGACATTTAAAAATCAAAAGCAAAGCTGGATTAATGAAACAAACTGCAGTATTTACTGAAGATTGGGGACTGATGACAGACTAATCAACTGGGTTATTACCGTCTTTACAGACAGTAATTGCATTCCTGGACCTTTTCAAATTCTTTAGAAGTTAAAAGAGAAAATGGACATAGTCCATCACCAGCCTCCCAGCAGATACACAAGGTAAGTAATTCCCACTGATTTCAAATGGAACTTCCAAATATGTACATTTAGCATAAACGCTAATGTTGTAAAGGTGACATGAATGATGCAAGCTTCAGAAAAGTATTAAAAAGTTATAGCTAGAATTAGAGCAAGATCAAGCAACTACTGCTGCCAAAGGCAGATGAAAAGGGAATCCTAAATAGCATTGGAGGAATGACAATGGGAGATGGGAGGGAGGAGAGATTTGCTATGGAGAAGACAGAGATGGCTGCATGGTTGATTTCTCAACCAGTATTGGACAGTGAGATGGGCTGCTCACTTGACTTCCAGCAGGTCGCATAGGTGTTGCTTCCTGGGAGGGTAAGGAGGCTGTGAGGTCTGGGGACATAAACAGCAGCAACGTGATGGACTAGAGGTCAGGTGAGAAGCACTGCGCCACCACAATATCCCCTACTATCAACCATGTTAAAAACAACCCAGCTGCACTAGCACCTGCATTATGATAACCAGATTGCAAGAATATAATCATAGGAATAAGGGAATGTGGTAAAGGTAAAGGCATGTTCCCTCAGCAGGGCAAGAGAGCAGCAGGGCAGCTGTGGCAGCATGCGCACTAGCCTTCACATCGCTTCATCTCATACTCTTTAAAGTTTTGGTAGCTCGGTTTTCACAGAGGCACAAATCCTGACCCTGCGGAAAAAGGGCAGGTGAGCTGAACACAGAGCCAGGCTAGGCCACCTCCCTCAGGAAAGAAACAAACCTGCCAACTAAATACACAACGCGGGAAAAGGACATCAACAGCTAAAAGCAAAGTTAAAAAGGTGAAGGGACCCTTGACCGTTAGGTCCAGTTGCGGATGACTCTGGGGTTGCGGAGCTCATCTCGCTTTACTGACCGAGGGAGCCGGCGTACAGCTTCTGGGTCATGTGGACAGCATGACTAAGCCGCTTCTGGCGAACCAGAGCAGCGCACGGAAACGCCGTTTACCTTCCTGCCGTAGCTGTACCTATTTATCTACTTGCACTTCGTGCTTTCGAACTGCTAGGTTGGCAGGAGCAGGGACCGAGCAACGGGAGCTCACCCCGTCGCGGGGCTTCGGACCACCGAACTTCTGATCAGCAGGGAAAGTGGTAGTGAAAGCTAAATTTGAAATACATCTAAAGAATGGCGAGAAATCAAATATACAAACAAGTAGATATTCTCAGGGTGGTCAAGCTTACCTTCAGTCACCAGCTCTTCCCCAGGGAATTCTTCATCAAACTTTACATTTATCACAGGATTATTAGCAGGAAGCATTTTTTGCACTTGCTCTGGATTTTGCTGTACAGCTCTGAGTAGACAATTGAGAGTTTTCAGGTCTCATTAACGTTATGAAGAAGCATTTAACAAAGACACTAAAATACTCTGTAAAGCATTCAATCCAATTACCCCACTTTAAAAGCATTTATGCACTGCAGTGTGCTTAGGGACTACATCTGATCAGCTTCTTATTCCCAATGAGAAACATAACAAACATAACTCAATCATCCTTCCACAAATGTGTCCAAAAGTTTCCTTCCAGCAATCATCTGCCCCAGATGTCCAGTATGCTGGTTAAAGAACCACACAGAGTTAGAACTCTGGAAGTATAATCTTGCCTTCCACTGTGGAGAGTCCAACTACTACTGATTTGTCTGCACATAACAGAGGACAAAGGGGAGGGGAGAAGCAGCACTGACAATGACCACATATAATGGCCTGCTACTAACAACAGAGAATGTTTATTGGCCCACAAACATTGTGCCCAGCAAGCCCAAATTAGGCCAGATAATAGGAACTACTTTGGTTATGTTGCAGGGAAGAGGGAAACACCTACATATGTCTGTTTCCTAGATGTACTGCTCTTACATGTTCATTGTGGGATTGTTGGAAGTTAGCAACTTGTTACGAAGCATTTGACTACCATGCACAAGGGGGGAGGGAGCAGGACAAAAAGCAAAGGCATTCTAGCACCCTCAAGTGCTAACCTGCCATAGCCAGAAAATGAAGCAAATCTGAGTGCTGAACACAGCTGCATACTCCAGTCTTTTCCAAACCTTTTGCAAACGTATTTTACAATAAGGGATTTTATAATCCAAAAAAGTGAACTTGTTCCTGTTCTTGATACCAGTGACTGTTGATCTTTGAACACAGACAGAGTTGGCTATGTTATTTAATAACCACTAATACAGAGTTTTCCAAACTTTTCATGTTGGTGACACCCATTTTAGACATGCATCCTTTCACGACACAGTAATTCAGTTTTACTAGCAAATGGAGGTTAAACTAACCCCTTTCTAGCCCCGGGAGCAGTGTGGGGAGCATTTGCATGACACAGCCAACACACCAATGTTTCACGACACACAGTTTGAAAAGCTCTGTAGTAATATTTAACAGCCAATATAAAAAAAACTTTTATTCTTTAAATATCCATTCTAACCATCTGCTTCTTATTTCTTAAGAACAGATAGTAATGAATATACTTGTTATTTCCCAAAAAACATTTAGCCTTACCTGCGATACTGCTGTCTCAAAATTTCATCTCCATAGACAAAACAAATTGTAGACAACACTGGTGAATTACTTTGATCTTCAGTTGAATTAAATGTTACTGTAACTTTCTGAGAGGAAACAGTCAAATTTTGGTAAATTAATTTGTGGCACAATTGTTTGAATTATATGTAAGATTCACAAAGCAAGATTTTATGACACATTTTTGGGTGGGTGGGGGGAATGTTAACAGCTTACACATTTTATAGGTCTTGCGTAATATATATATATTGTGACTTTCATATTACCTGCTGTGAACTTTCCTGAAGAACAAACTTTTCTGGGGAAACTCTCATCACATTTGGATCCATAACAATTATTTCACTTGAGTTCTTAAAGCACAGTGCTTTCACGTATGCAGCCCGACTCCCTGTATTTTGTACAGAAAAGGAAGCCTGTCTTGTTTTACCATTCAGCCCCGCTATATCATTCAGCCCCACTATGTATCTATTACAGTGTTTTTTAACATCTTCTAATCTCAGATTGCTATTTCCTCCATATCCATACAATGGTATCTGAAAGGAAGAAAAACGTACATTTAGAAAAACAGGAATTGAAATAACCTTGCTCCCAGTTTCATTATCCCCAACTTTAATATTCAAAACAATCAAAGGATTCTCAAATTCTTTAAAATGTTCATATGTAGCACACCCTAAAGACCAAATGATGGAAAAGCAGGGTAAAAGTAGCTTAAGTAAGCAGAATAATGACTGGTTTCTGATGTGTACAAGTAACAGGATCTTTACAGGCAGGAAGATGCAAGTTGAAGGAAGTTGGCTGTGTTGGGAACAGCTAATTC
The DNA here is from genome assembly GCF_964270895.1 of Podarcis filfolensis. Lineage (NCBI taxonomy): Eukaryota > Metazoa > Chordata > Lepidosauria > Squamata > Lacertidae > Podarcis > Podarcis filfolensis. The sequence goes on from NC_139603.1 coordinate 42,063,416, forward strand.
ATGGTGCCCTGAAATGGTTCTTCAAAAGGGTGCCCCTCACCTTCACCACTGAGAAAAGTGAGGAAAGCAAGCTTCTTTGGGAGCTACTGACGTGCTTTTGAACTGCTAGGTTGGCAGGAGCTGGGATAGAGCAACGGGCGCTTACTCTGTCACAGGGATTCAAACTGCCGACCTTCTGATTGGCAAGCCCAATGGTTTAGACCGCAGCGCCATGCGCAGAGTACAACAAAATCAGGGGGGGCACCAGGTTGGTTACCCCTGACTTAAGACACTGAAAGGCCCAGAACACGAAGAAAAAGATAATCCAAAGTGCATGGCAAGGGAGTTACTGAGATGTGGAGAGACTCTGTATCACTCTTAATATCAAGAAAACTACTGGAGTACAAAAAATAAAATCCAAGGAGGTTATAGTGGTCAATTTCTTGTCTGGCTTACAGTCAGAAAGTGTGAAGATGTTTCAAAACATCCTGAAGGACTTACTGCAAAAATGAACATAATAAATTCAGAAACATCCCATGAAATAGGATCAGTGTAAAAAGTAACTTACAGTGAACTTGATTCCTAGTTGAGATAGAAGACCAAGCTGTTTCATTTCAAGCTTTGCATACATACAAGTTAATCGAGTTGGTGTAAACATTAGACAGACAGAATAATCATGTTTTGGACGGATCTTGATTTCACAATTATTGTACACATGTTCTCCAAGTTTCAACTGCAAATACACAAGAAAATCCACACAGCAAATTAATTTAATTCAGAAAATTATTTTAGAAGAGTTAAGATTTTAATGAACAGTTTAAACCCAAATAATTTGCTCCCATAATTCTATGACCTCTGAAGTATGCCACTCTATGGAAATGCTGACACAGTAAGAAGAAGTGTTTTTTATTCATTACTATTTTGCAACATTTTCCATGCACAGAGATAAATCTCAGTGCAGGAAAAATGTGTAAATGGCTGAACTGATCGCTCCATTCAAACTGGCATCCTCTCTAACTTTCTTTGCACTTCCTTCTCTCCCCACCCACCCACATGAAATCAGGATGATCGCCTCATCCTGTTCTCCATCCCTAGTTATAAGAATCTTAAATTTGTTTCAAATTTGTGGTTTTAAAAGCCACTGAATATAATAATATTCCCCGCCCATCTGGCTGCGTCTCCCCAGCCACTCTGGGCCGCTTCCAATCAAGTGTTAAAAACAATACAGCATTAAATATTAAAAACTTCCCTAAACAGGGCTGCCTTCAGATGTCTTTTATTTTCTACTATAACATTGCTCTGTGAAATGCAGAGTATGTTAAAGAAAAATTCAAGATTCTTAAGTCTGATACAACAAAACTAGCAGCAAGCACTGCTGTAAGAGGGACACTGGCATAACAAAACCAACATTTCAGAAATTTAAAATTTGAAATCATGTCCACTGTACTATCCTATATGTGCTGATAAAGTCCCACTGAATTTGATGAGATTTACTCTGAGGTAACTGTGTATAGGATGGCAGACTAAGAATATACCATTTGAAGGCTTATTTCAGTGAGAAGATTAAAATAAAACCTAGCTTCAGTTTCAAATACCAAGTATATTTGAATCTGAATTTATATAAACAGTTTCAGTTTTGCATTACTTACTTGAAAACAGTCCTGATCTTGACCCCTTATCAGCAATCTTAACTGCTGAGTAATAGATGGAGAGTTATTTCTCAGGATTAGTTTCTGTTGGCTGAAAAAATATAGAAATCTTTAACGTTTCATAGTAATTTCCTTATATTTATGAACAGCTGCCCTGATAATCCACCAAGAATTACAGCATGGTAAATCCAAGGTGATCTAGTGAAGAATTAGTTAGTCTAGCTGTACACCTGTGATTTTACTCAGTTATAGGAGTGTTATTTTTCATCATAAGACATATTTAGAACCTTATTGACAGCCTAAAGTTTTGGCTATTTATGTACAGCATGTGCTTGCTTCTAAATGTACAGCAAAGGGTACAATACTGAGAAGGCAGGCATATCCAACAGTAAATTTTGTGTGCCATTAAGGGGTCGCTTTTTCTTTCTTTTAAAAAGGGTTGCCAGCTGCCAGGTATTTTATCTGTTTACCGTGGTACTTGCCCACAGGAATATACTGGATGAAGACCAATATACTGAAGCTCGGTAAGGACAAGACAGTGACACTGTAGTCTCTCACACATCCCTAAATGCTGCTTCTGATGGTCATTTGGAATAGTGAGGGATATCAGCAAACCTGACTGTGGACATGGCAAAGACAGTTCTGCTTATGCAGGGACTTCCTGGATCCAAGCATCACCATGTTTGAACAATACATTGCCAGCAACCCTGATTTGAATGGGGGTTGCATTCTAGGTCATCGAGTATGTTGGCAGAGCGTGCATAAGCGCACCCCGCTCTCTTCCGGGTCTGAAAATGGCGCGTGCTTTCAATGCACGCAAGATGGGAGTTGCCTGTTTTTTATACTCCTGAATGAAAAATTGATTCACGCCAGCAATGTACCACCAGCAATCATGAACAGCATATCTTTTTTTCTTGGTACTTACACTGTTCTGCCAAGCTGTATACCTCCCCATGTCAGAAACTGCTTGTTAGCTAGGATGGGGGGAACTTCTGAACTGGGGTATTTCTGTACCAAAGGTTTGCTCTCCACCGCAGTCACTTCGCCTTTTACAGTCACTTTATATTCTGGCCCAGATGGCAGTACCAAGATTTTTAAAACACTATTAAAATAAAGCATCAAGTTAGAAGTTCTGTAAAAAGAAATTCTACTTAATATCATTGGGCCAATTAGGTTGCATTACCTTTCAGCATTTCTATAGTCCTTTGGAGAAAACACAACTGTCACTTCTTGTTCTTCCCCAGGTATAAGAACCAGGTCCTCTGGATTGACAGATATGCCGCTATCTGGCTCAAGTGCCTAGAAATGAATAGTGTTACTTCAAGGTGTCATCCTTTGATGCTCAGGTGACAATGGTAGCCAGGAATACTCTTCGTCTCCACTGGCTGCTACACAAGATATGATATTTCCTAGAGAAACTGAATTTTGTCCCATACAACAATGCCCTAGTTGTATCCAAATTACAACATATAAGTTACCCTTCACGGAGCTGCCTTTGAAGAAAATTTAGAAGCTCCAAGTGGTGCAAATGTGAATTACAGTGTTGTAACCAACGTCCTTAATTAGATCAAATTATATGACAATTATTCTGTTCTTATCAGTTATAGTTTCTGAGCTCAATTCAAAATGCTGACTTTAAACCACTTCATAGATATCAGTTAAGATACATGCATAGTTACCATGATTTCCTAAGCTGTACCTCACAGGGAGGATCTTAGCAGGAATGCTGATATTTTCACCAGGAAGTGTGGAGGGTTAAGTAGCATCTGCATAGTGCAAGAGCTTCCTAGTGGCCAACCATGTGGCTTTAGAAATAAAATCACATTATTAACCCAGCCCCCTACACACATAAGTAGATAATGCTATTCCAGAACAACTTGAGCAGCTGTCTTCCTTCTGCCCTGCATAGCAGCAACATGGAAACAGTGTCTACTATTTCTCTTGTCTCAGAAGCAGGCACCAGGGGATTAGGCCCTATACTCCACTTTCCACTGTGGGTGAGTCCAGTTGACTAAACACTGACAAAAGCAAGATGGAAACAATGACCCCCTCTGAAATTGTGGGTAAGAGTGCAATATCATTTTGTACTTTAAAATTTTTGCCAGGAAAGAGTGGATTGGACTCTCTTTCTATTATGTACTGATTAAGTTAGACTGATTTGGTTGACCGTAATTTCAGAACTATTCCTTGGAAAAGTAAGGTAACCTACCAGGATTTTCAAGTCAACTTTAATATTCCCAGCGTTCTTTAATGGCAACTGCTGCCTTGTTGATAATCCCATCCTCGCAGACATATATAAAGTCTAGAAAAAATAGGTTTCAAGTGATAGTTAGAAGTGAAATATAGAAAGAAATAAGCTGCATCACAAAAGATGGTTTTGGGAAATGTACCTGTAGGCCTTTTGGAGCATATATCCTAGGAGTTCCAGATCTTGCATGCAGAGGTATACTTAAAATTTTAGCAGGCTCTGGACAATCAACCTCCACATCAATTCTTGCAAAATACTCATCTGCAGGGCCCAAAGAATCTGAATAAAGTAAGTGCAAAGAATAAGATTGATCCTCAAGTGTAAAATGTTATGATTTGTTCTAGAATGAGCTTTGACACCAAGTATTATCAACATTTAATCACCCAACTGTGATGTCAAATTAGAATGTGTCTAGTGCTATGGTAGTATTTTACATCAATATTGGTCTGTTTAAGCAAGGCTCTTCATTTTGAAATGTTTTAGTGTTATAACTGGCCTTCAAAGCAGCAAATGAATGGAAACAGCAACAATGAAGTGCATCCTAAAAGATATGTTGAAGCAGGTGTTCAAAGGTGTTTCAGCATGCAGAGTACATCGTACAACTGGTTGGCTTCCAGCCTCAACAAAAGATAGTGACACAAGGTAAAATGGACCAGCTTTTCTACAAAGCTTAATGCATGCTTGACATGCCTCACATTAAAAGGCATGCATTACACTGAATGCAAGGGACAGAACAGCTTATGGCACATGCTTATATACATTTCATAAGTGCTTGCCCATTACTGCCTTGCCCAGAACATCCAGGAAACTTGAAATCCTAGCACATTGTCTTCTTTAACCTAGATATGACGCGAGTCAGACCTAAGTATGCAATTCTGCAAACAGGGATTTGGTATGCTAACGTTTATGCAGAGGTTCAAACATTTTAATGTTTCTTGAATATCTAATGTGAGAGCTATTCATCATATGGCATGATATCAAATATCACAGACCTTAATTTGCTAAGTAGGTGTAACTCTGTTACTAAAAGCAAACTTTCAGCTAAGCATTTAATGATAAATACTATTTTGGCTCTTTTCTGCCTGGGTCTCCAAACACATGAGCCTTATTCACATGATACTTTGTTCATTTAAATCTTAAAAAAAAATAACTGTGAAGAGGATTGAAAGTTCTGAGTAGCAAAAGCTCTGCATACTAGATTTTGAATATTGGTTGGACTCATGAATATTATTTCAAGCAGAATTCTGGTCTGCTGGACTAACACAGATTCTTAATACTGTACAGTGGTACCTTGGTTGTCAAACGGCTTGGCTCCCGAACAAATCGGCTCCCGAATGCAGCAAACCCGGAAGTAAGTGTTCTGGTTTGTGAACATTTTTTGGAAGCTGAACTTCCGACGCAGCTTCCACGGCATCCAATTGAGTGCAGGAATCTCCTGCATCCAATCAGAAGCCACACCTTGGTTTTCAAACAGTTCCAGGAGTCGAATGGACTTCCGGAACGGATTAAGTTTGACAACCAAGGTACCACTGTACATCGATTTCATAAGATAGCAGATCTATACCTGAAGTGATGCATTTGCTCGGTGCATGGAACTGAACCCACACTACTAGAACATCAGGATCCTGGAAAGAAAGACATATGTGTAGAATGAAACATTTTTAACTTTAAGAACTGATTATGGTTGAAACATTGATCAGCTACAATCTTCACACAGAATCATATTTTAAAGGACCTTGGCTTTAAGTCTTTACTACCCTAAACTACAGATACAGTAGGAAGAGAATGGTGTGAATGGTTCTGTGCTCACCTGAACACAACTGATCATGACTGGCAAAGAAAAGCACACCACCAATTTAAGTGAAAGACAGATGTCCCCAATACTAGGGCTCCCATACGTCCAGATTTTCCCAGAAACTACCGGGATTTCAAAGGCAGAATTGACATACGGGGGAATTTTTGAAAGGTGGTGCTTTGTCCTAGATCTTAGGCAAACACTTCCCAAATAAAAACTCTGTTACTAAAAGCAAACTTTCAGCTAAGCATTTAAGGATAAAGACTATTTTGGTTAATTCAACTATATTCCTTTGGTTTATAGTGACTTACTTGCCCATCACTTCTTGCATTCATTACATGGGATATCACCGAAGGAGCTGCTCGCTGGGAAATGTCACAAGTAGGGAGCAAACTAACAGAAGTGTTAACTGGTTCCTTAGAAAATGTGAAACACCGCCATGCTACAGCATTCTGTAATAAAGATATTTTTTACATTTTAAAAGCAGAACATTACTGCCAACCCCTAAATTACCCAGCATTTCAGGTTACTGACTGTCGTCAGGATATGCTAAATAGAGCCCTGCTGTTTTGCCAACTGAGTAAGATTTTCAAGCAAGAGGTGGTGGTACCACACGGGTTCTGGGAGAGCACTCCAAGCATATGGGGCGCTGAGCAGAATAGATGCCTTTTAGAAGCCAGATTAAATAAACCTTTGACTGAAAGAAGGGCTGTAGCTCAGTAACACAGCACACGTTTTGCATGCAAAAACTCCTAATTTCAGTCTCCGGAATCTCAAGGTAAAGCTGGGAAAAGACTCCTGTCGGTAACCCCGAATTGCTGCCGCCACTATAGGCAATACTAAATGGATCCTATGGACTTGATTTATGGATGCTTCCAGTGTTTCAAGTTGAGCGAGCAAGAGATCTTTGAAACAGCTAAAGGTAGTGGAACATGTCACAAGTGCATTGAGCTACAAGTAGTGGATAATTAGAGGGGGTGCAGCTGTGTAAGGCAGCAATGAGGAGTTTGTGCTGCATCCAGGAGTTGATAGGATCCCAATGTAAGAGTTTAGGGAGAGGTGCTATGCAGTCTAAGGGGCCATAAATTATTTTGTTAGCCAAGTTCTGGAAAGCTGGGGGGAACTGCAGGCCAGAAAAAGAAAAGGCTGCAGTAATGGTGGGTGGCAACTGGAGTTTACATTAAGGGGCAGAAAATAAGCGTGCTGTATTTAGCAAAGTTAGACAAGGGGTAGCAACATGACATGGAGATGAAGAGTAGAAAGAGGAATCCAAGAAAGTCAAGACTTTCCTTGATCAAGAAGGTAAATAACTATGTTACGTTATGTACATACACTTAGAAAGCCAGGAGGAAGGGAGGATGAATATAGTAGGGAACCAAAAATAGATAATTGAGGGTGCTGATCTGGGAGAAGTATTGGAAAAGCTTTCCTTGCCAGAAACATTGAATGAGTGATTGGACAGGTAGGAAGAAAGTGACCTGGTCAACGGTTTCACAGGCAGAAGAGACAAGGGCAGAAGTGAATATTTCAACCTCTTTAATGAAACATTTGCAGGTTGAAGTAGACTTCCAGAAATAGAGCGAGGATTTACTTTGCTAAATCAATGGAAGTCAAAACTACAGTGCAGTCAGCCTCACAACTGCATTGCCATGCAATAAGGTTCATCAGCTGCAATCCCTCTGCTTCAGCTTCTTAGAACATCTGCTTCTGACAGCTGATGTGGGAATAGCATAATGAAATCCTGCTACACAACCAACATTCCCATTGTAGAGAAACATGTCAGGATGCAAAGAAAGTATCTCAAGTGATATCAACACACTACAACAAGGGTAATCCGTTACCATTGGCTCTCTGCTTCTCTGGGAGTAAAACCAAGCTGCTGGTTACCCATACTGTAGAACCAATGTAGCAGTCACTTACAAGTTGCTGCTTCTCAAGAGATCACTATACAAGTTGCTATACTGGGAGGGGGTTGTTGGTGTGTGCATTTTTTTGTTCTTGTTTTTGTGAAGTATTTTGTGTTGCAAACTATGGATAAAGGCTTGTATATAAGTTTAAATAAATGAATGAATACTTACGGCATAAATAACAAGTCTGACAGGCACTCTAGCACATGTCTTGTTTGTTAGTTTCAGTGGAAGAGCTTTCCAGCTGCCAGATGGCATATCACCAAAGTCAAGATGGTTTGTCGTTCCTGCTTCCACCTAATATTAGAAAAGGGGGGAGGGAAATAATATCTTTAAGAACTGAAGCACACAAAGTCATATTTATTTGTATGAAGAAGCAAACAGGTGTCACTAAAAGATAACTAGACAAGAGATTCTAGCTGTGCCCCCTCCTGGAGAAGCATTCTGACTGTTACTATTACAGATTAGCCAAAACGAAGAAACAAAAAAGTTTCACCAACATCTGAAGTTATTAAAAATTGCTCATCGTGTAGATCGGGATGGGGAAAACTGGACCTAGGTGCCAAATGTGGCCCCACCTCTTTCTATCTGGCCCGCAGGACTCTCCCCAAGTCACAACTCCTCTTTGGCCCAACTTTATACCCTTCTTAAATGTTTTTCCCTGGCTGGAATGTGCTCTTGAATTCTGATAATGCCTCTTGCTTGCCAGGATGGAGAATATAAAGGAGTGTGTGACTGTGGACAGAAACGTACCTACTGTACAGAGGTCCATCCATACTTCGGCCTCTGGAAGACTGCAGCCCTCAGGATGAACATGTAAATCTGATATACATGGGTAACTGACAAATTTTGGTAGATTTGGAGAGACCAAGTATCGTATAGTAAAATTATTGAAAATCGGACTATTTTTTATAGTGTAGTGAAATACGAAGTTTCAAGACTCAGTATTGTCATTTGGAATTCAGGTAACGATTTGTGGAATGATATAGCTGATAACATAGCAGTGGGGGCCCAGTTAGGGGGGCCCAGTCACAGAATACCATCTGCAGGGATGTTTATTTGGTGCAAACTTTGTACTGTAGGTGACTGGCAAAAACATTTATTGAATCAGGCACTGAGTATTTACAACTCTACTTTGCTTTTATTTCCCACTTATTTCTGTATTTTGTGTTTTTAATTTTTGGAAACAATTAAACCTTTTGGATATTGCATTGGGGCCCCCCTTATGAATTGCCCTCCCTCAGGGAGTGTGCCTAGCATGGAATCTGTTGACAATCCAGAATCTAATTTGGTTAAGACTCCTGTTTTCCCAGGCCTTTTCAGGTTGCTAGCATTAGTTTCTGTATGCTGCTGTAAGGAGCTGTGTTGGCTCTATAAGAACTTATAAAATTATTTGTCTTCAGTTGATTTAAGGTACCTTTTAACCTGCTCTGTCTTTTTTGGATTGTTTGTACTTTGCTTTATTTGTAGCTTATTATGAGATTGTAAGATGAAGGGCAGGATAAATGTACCAAATACATTAATAAAAGCGAGCTAGGATACCTTATAGCAAGTCAGACTATTAGCCTATCTAGCTCAGTACTGTTCACAATGACTGGCAATGGCACTCTACACCCCTTCCCCAACTATGTATTTATCAGAACTATGCATTATGCACTCATATGGATTTTTACCTCAATATCGGGAATCTCAGCAACTGCATTCACAATCACTCTAGCTGCTAAGGCCTGTGCCTGGACTATTGTATCTGCATCTGCAGTAAATGGCCAAGAGGCAATACTAAGCACGCACTGAAAGACTCCTGCTTGACAGGGTAGAAACAGCATTTTTAGATCTTCTGTAGTACGAGGTCCTATGACAGTTTTGTTTTTAAACAGGAAGCACCTGTGCTTCAGAGGGTCCATCTGCAAAAAAAGAAGCACACACACAATCAGAGGTTCAGGACAAAGCAAGTAATTCTCAATAGAGAGGTGTAAAATAGATGCAAAGAATTAGGATGGCATTTAAAGGTTCTGCGTTGACCGTATCCAAATCCTTTCTACTGCTGTGCTGCCCCCCTTCCCCACGGTACATTGGTGAATACTTTTGAAATGGAACATAGATATGGAAGTTTCATCACAATGACTTTTGTGTTTGAAAAACAGGGATTGCTATCAATAGGAGGAAGAGTGTTGAAGTCCATCATAGTTTATGGTCGAATGATACTAAAAAGTACAGAGCTTCAACCAAATTTCAAGTTAATAATTTTCTAGCCCTTTGGGGGAGGGCTGGCAAGCAGGCCACCATCTCTAGTTTAAAACACGGTTTACTTCACTAGAGAAAAAAGTAAAATATTAAAAGATGCATAATACATATCAAGATTTGGTACATACCTTTTCGCCATCAAGCATAATACTAAGAAGGCCGATGCTGACCTGTAGCCACCGTTCAGATGGGTTAAGAATACTAAGGACTGTGTGTGATGTCAGCCCCACACAACAAGCATTAGGGAATGTTACTTCTTCTGGGACTTTTACACGTTCTAGGAAAGAGAAAACAACCAATAAATTGTTTCAACTGCAAATTTTGGACAACATAAAACAGGGCTAAAATGTATTTTATCCAACTGTTGGATAAAATGGATTTTATACAACAGCCTGCAGGCAGAGTTCTGCTCATGCAACAGGATTTCTCCTTTCAAATCTGCTCTGAAGGGTTCATCAACCTCTTGGAGCAGACAAAGGGAGCAGGAGAAAAAATTGTTCACTGGCTGCTTTACATATAATGAAGAACAAATAAAGATGGTACATGATGCTCATTTAAATTTTAAATATATAAAAGAATGACCAAGAGTCCAAGTAAATGTCTTCCTGACCACAAAGGGCATTAGATAAGGCTGCTGGAAGAAAAACGAATAACTTACCAAGTCCAAATGGCACAGATTCCTCCAGCTGTCTAGGTCCACCAGCATCAGCTACTTGTACTGTATGTGAAGTGCTACTAAAGACATTTTGGCTGGATATGAAGTTGCACTGTGGAGCTGCACCCAACATTCCAGATCCAACTTCTGAACCTGGTGTCATTCCAGCAGTCAGGGAGCTTGGAACATGACCCACAGGGATGGTAGAATAAATCAGTCCTGGTGGAACACCAAAAACTGGAGGACATCCAACTTGATACTGAGGCAGAGCTATATTTGTTTGAGATGGCAAGCTTCTCAGATATTGTTGGGCAAATGGTGTTGTTCTAAGGGAACACCCTGTTAGCAGTGTTGGAACTTGAGAAGATATGGCTGGAATTTCTGAAACAGGAACATGTGATTTAAAGTTTGCTCTATTTTGACTTAATGAAATACAGTCACCTAAACCGTCATGAGCAGGCACATCTTTTTGAGAGTCTAAGCCTGGTCCATGTGCTGTGGTTGTACACCCATGCTCTGTTACTGGTACTTCAACATTTCCCAGTTCATTACTATTTAAACATTTCTGTGCAGACTGATCTTTGCTCTTTGATGGTTGCTCTCCAGTTGATTTCTGGTGTTCTGGTAGGCTGGAAGCATCTGCAGAGTTGTTTATTTCTCGCTTCTTATTATGGTTTCTCACACTAGTGCTTGCACTGCTTAGTGATGGATGTTTGTTATTTTGCAAATCAATGTTTTTTTTAGTTTCTTCTTCCAATGCTGAAGTTGGGCTGGTCCAAACTATTGTTGTGCCCCAGCCACTAGCACGATTATTCTGAATAGAAGATATTAAAATTCTGATTAGCATTTATAATTTGTAATAAGCTTATGATTAGTACATATTAAAAGCCTCTACACACAGAAAGTGAGCCTACTATACTTGCCTACCAAGTAGACAAAACACCACAATTAATTCACAAAATAAATTAATATTATAGCCTAAACTGATTATCCTCTTCAATGGAAAAAAACAAGGCTTTTAAATGCAGAAACAATACTTACTGGCCCTGTTCGCATGTTATACTAAACCACAGTTAGAAACAAACTATGGCTCACTGTGAATGAACAGCGTGCTCCTCAAATTGCACCTACTCTGCTCCTCCATTTCCTGAGCCAAAGGTAAAACCACAGTGAAAGCTTAGCATGGTGTGCAAGGCTCAATGTGTGGTTTCTCTCCAGGCAGGTGCAGTTTGAGCAGCATTCATCAGCACACCATAGCATGGGCTTAACGTGATGTGTGAAACAGACGACTATGTTAAATAAATTCATCATAGCTAATTTTTAAAAGCCACACAACGCTGGTACAAGGTGAGTATTTACTGCAATCTTTTCATATAAAGTCAGCAATCTCATGATGCTTCCAGGCGGCTGCTTCCCCAGGAATGAAGCAAAAAGTAATTCTTAAGAAGTATCAAGGTGTATTAAGTGAGCAAGTGTGTATGTGCAACTAAAGGTTAGGTGCAATATTTGCCGTGTCACCAGTACTAGCCCTGCTGGTACAGCATAGTAGTTGGCATGAGGCAAGGCAGGGATGGGAAACATTTTTGACCCAGCAGAGCAGATCTTTATCTTCTTCCACTCCCCACAGGTCAACTTTGATAGGTGGGGCCACCTACCTGTCACTCACCTGATGTCATAATGATGTCAGGTGTCTGGCAGGTGGCTTGTCCCACCCACCTGCCAAATTGGTCCATGGACGTGGGAAATACAGCCCAAGCAGGACAGAACTCCTTGTGTATCAGTGTTCAACCCTACTTTCTAGAGGTTTGGGATGTACTAGACAATTCCCTGTGGGAACTTGCTGGAATGCCTAAATTAGGATTAGAGCTAATGCGTGGAGGATTAATCCTGCTTCCTCCATGCTGTCTACACCTGCCCCACACCTGACATCACAGACTATGCCAGTTATGGGGCAGGTGGGCATACCTTTGAGAAAAACATTCTGGCATGCCACATGGGGAGGCCTGGCAGGTCAAGTTTGGTCCACAGGCCAGAGGTTCTCCTCTCCTGTGGCACTGCACAAATGAGTTTTCATAGTCCACTGTGTTATTAATTCATATTAGCTCATGTTCACAAGTGTCCTAAGAATATTTGCTTTGATTTTGCCATTTTGTTTTTCATATCACTGATCTGAATTCCAGAGCAGCAGGTTCATGAACATGGTAAGTTTACAATGTGGCAGTGGGGGAGGTTAACTCTACCACTTACAGTGCATTTTGACCAGAACATTAAATTAGTTCTCCTTACTCATCCAATCCCTTATATGTATGTTCCACTGTACTTAAGGGGACAAGAAACATTAGCGAAAGAGCACCTCAGGATAAGAGCAGTTTCAGCTTAAGAACGGACCTCCGGAACAAATTAAGTTCATAACCAGAGGTACCACTGTACAGAGTAAGTCAGAGTCCTGGCTAAAGTGTAACAATGTCAGCTTGGGTAATACAAGTCAAAATTTAGTACACCATCCACTATACTACACTGATCCTTGACTAATATTTTATACTTCTGGGAAGGTAGTTCTTCATAAAATGTACCTAAGATCAAACTACAACTTGAAACTTGGTGTATAAAAATATTTTGCATCTAACAAGCTACTTACCTGACATGTTTCTGGACTAGACAGAGTTAGATTCTGAAGGGTTTTTTCAGTGGCAGAGACAAAGGTCAATCGTCCCAAGCTATGATCAGTATACAGCACCTGAGGTAAGCTATCATTGCAAGATGATTCCTTAGAATTTGATGTTGTAGCAGGACAGTCAGCATCAGCTCTAAAACACAAAGAATGCTGACTTTTAAAAAAATGTACCCACATACAAACTGCCTACATAACCATTTAATAATATCCGGCTTTTCATTTCATGAGTAATGTGATTTGCCCCTCATCTGTTTCCACGGTAAGAGTAGTGGTTGCCACCAGACCAGCACTGTGTTTCCAATGTTCCACCTCCCACCTTCTGGTCTTAGTGTGACCTAGCAGACCCATGGTTGCTACCAGCTTAGTGCTACTAGCCTTTAAAGGAGGCCATATCTGAGCCAATCCTTTAAGAAGTGTTTCTAGATCTCAGTTGCATGAAGCAAAATGACATAGTAACTGCTAAAACTACATGATCTAGAAAGAGGCTAGATGCAGCTTTTGAGTTTGCTTTTGCTCATTTCACTCCACAGGCCAGTAATAGACACAGTATAGACCCTGACACAGCCTTGGCTTAATAATCAAGTGATTGAACACTCATGCTTTTTCACCTTTCTTTTATTATCCAATTGCTCTGCCTCCCCACTCTATCACCTTAGCTGCCCTTCAGTGTCATGTTTGACCATAATCTCAAAAAACATAGTTTGGGGGTAGCCTCCTGATGCTGGTAAGACTAACGTTCCCATCATCCATGACACTGGTTAGTGCTGGCTTAAGCTAATGGAAATGTAGTCTCAAAACATCTGGAGGGCACCATGTTGGCTACCTGTTCAACAGTCAGTGAACTTGGATTTAGGAGCACCATGGGTAATTTGTTTGTGTAGCATCACATCTGCATGAGGCTTGTCTTTCGTTTTTCCTGTATCACCACAGTATTTCATAAACAAATGTATACCGCTTAATAAAAATAAGCAGTTTACATAAATAATGGAATATTGATAATAACATTTAACAAAATTCCTAAAAGTGAAGAGAAACAATAACACAAAGTGATGCACCACAGGTAACATTGAGCATCGTACTAAACAGATAATTAAAAATTAAGAGTCCAGGAAAGCTTGGGTAAAAGTATATTTTAAGAGGCATTACCCAAGAGGATGGGTGACAATGCAGGAAGCAGGCCTTCTTGGTGATGTCACAAAGTGACAATTGTCTGGTTGTGGAACGGCCAGCAGTGTCTCTGTGGAAGATCTTAAAGATCAGGTTTGGATCCTGGTGCCAGGTTGTGTAGGTTTTAAATTCCAGCAACGAAAGCCTGAACGTAGCTCAGTAGCTAATAGGCAGCTACATTAATTTCTGGAGTATCCTTACTACTTGAGCGAGTCACATAATTTATAAGAATAAATTAATGATGCTGGCTCTTTGATTTGACACTGAATACTGCAATATTGTTCACTTGGCAAGAATGCTAAGCAGCAGCAGTGTCCTCATTTCTAGTTCACACTTAAATATGTAAAATTGACTGCCATTTTATATTATGACAACTGTCTTGAAGAGGTTTATATTGACTGAAGAGTGCTTAAAAATTAGGGCCTCATGTACAGAGGTCAAAAGTAATATTTGCCAATGATTAGTTAATGTGCATATTCAACTGAGAGATTATCTCTCAAAGACAGAGAGCATGCTTTGCACAAAGGAAATCCCAGGAATCTCATTTTAAAAAGGGCTGTCAGGTGATGGGGAAGACCGACTGTGACCTGAGGGAGCTGTACCAATACAGTAGGCAATAATGGATTGTATGGCTCAGACCATGCAATCTAACCATCTAACCATATTCAGCTACTAACTCCCACCCACATTTGGGCTTTTCATGTTCCCACACAATAGTTACCCTAAAAGAGCAGTTCCAGTAGCTTCATTTGGAGATGAATGAATAAGTGGAGACGTTGAAGGTCTGAAACTGTATTGTTCATCATCTGAAATCTGTATACAAGGCATAGGAGTTGTAGGTGTCTGTTCTGTTACTCCAACAGCATTACCTGAATATTTTAAAAAGGAGATGTTGAAATTAATCCTCCTAGCGATGGAAAGAATGACTTCAGATTATCAGTGACTATCCACCTCAGGAGGCAGTACTTCTCAACAGAAATTTGCCTACGTTTAGGGATTTCATATTTAGCTATGAAATACCTAGACATAAAAATGGTAAAACAGTGAAGTATATGATAGAAGGATATCCTTGAGATGTAGCATTCTGACTGTGCACAGCCCCACCTTTTTACTATACATAAAATGCAGGTGTCAGCCCAGATGCCAACCTCTTAATGATCAGAAAGAACTATGGCAGTTTATGTCCCATGTTTGTCATGAGATGACATCCTATAAAGATATATTTAGCAATTGTGCTCAAATTCTTCAGATGGGCATTTCTTCAACAGTGAAGCGGTTGCTGAAGCTTGCCTCCTTTCAAGTGCCAGTAGAAAGGGCAGACTGTATAATCAATAATAAATTATTTATTTAGAATAAATAAGAAATTATTATTATTAGCCCTGTTTAGGGAAGTTTTTAATATTTAATGCTGTATTGTTTTTAACACTCGATTGGCCGCCGCCCAGAGTGGCTGGGGAGACGCAGCCAGATGGGCGGGGTATAAATAATAAATTATTATTATTATATAAATTATAGAATGTGGCAACCAAAATCATTGGGATTCTTTCCAGGCATTGCTTTCAAAACGATGGCAAACGGGAGAAATACACAGCAGAGGTGTCTTGGCTACTAATAAACCAAGTTGTGGCCAGCTCAAAATCTGTCCCCTTTGTCTGAAACAATCACTTCCTTATCCCAGGGGAAATTGGTAGAGTTTTCTGGCCATGCCTGAAATACCCTTACCCGATTCTGGACAACCCAATTCAATGAATCTGTCAAAAACTGCAGGAAATGAGAATGTTTATAAATGGAAGGTCTAGCCCTGAAGCTAGTCACGCTGATACCCTTCTGCTTTGACTTAGTTATCAAAAGAACACGTTTTTAACCACAATACTTAGAGAGTCTTACTCAGAGGGACAAAATATTCTGTGTGAATCAACCCATGGCTGCTTGAAAACAGCTATGCACCAAAGGCTACCATGGCCACTTTACTGCATGACCATTATTAGACTGATGCTCCATGAGCCACAAGTTATGAGAACTAGGTGAAAAGAATAAAGTCATACAGAATACCCATGAGGCTAGTACTCCCACTTTCAGAGTGGCTGCAACTCCAAGTAATAAGGGCCAGGGAACATTTGGGTGAGATTTCTGCAGAGCTTGAACATGTTAGAGAGCGACTCAGTAAGATGCTTAAGACAAATGTATTTTGCCACATTTTAGTCCAGATTGAAATTGCTTCTGCTGAAAATCACATGCAAACACTACAATAAATTGGGAAAAATTATGGTTTCAAATCTTGCTATCAAGCAATGTGAGAGTTGATGGAAAGAAGTGTGCTCCTTTTGTCCTTTACAATTCCATTTAAATCCAGGGGGTATAGATCTTAACAAAATTTTGGGGCAAGCCAACATAATGTTGAACTAGGTCCTGGTCTGTTAGAATAAGTGAGATCATTTCAGAAATCCAAGTAATGTCAACTGGGTGCCCTTAGTACCTGGTTACAGGCCTAGAAAAAGGACAAGTGACCTAGATTCCTGCGAACAATTTGGAGACATAATACCTCTTCTTGCCTTGTTCTGAAGACTAGGGTTCTCTGCCCAGAAGCCCAAAACCAAGCCCACCTAACTAAACTAAAACTAAGGAAGAAATAATGTTCTGTAAAAGCAACCATGCCTCAGAGGAAAGCAGCTCTCTTCCAATGGAGGCCAAGAAACAGCCTCCAGAGGTGGATGAGAGCAGTTATCAAGCACAGGAATGAAGAATAAACTTTATAAACCTATAAATAACAAACTATTTCAGCTTACTTTCAAAGCAGGCTTCGGCAGAAATCAATATACCGATACTCTACTCACCAACATCTTTCTGATTATCAGCAGATATATTTTCAAAAGCTATACGTTTTTCATTGTTGCCGGCAGCATTCTCTTCCATTATCTTCTCATCTTGTTTCTCTTGGTATTTAATATTGGATGTAGTTTTTTCCTTATTAGGGTGTACAGGAAGAGGGGAAAGCAATATTGGAACAGATTTTAAACTGAGGGGCAGAGTGTTCTTGCTGGTTCTTCCTTCTGATTCAGAGTAAGCTGGATAAAGAAAAAAGTGTTCACAATCCAATTATACATTTTTGACTTTACACCAGAGATGCAGGGTTTTCCACTCTTATAAATGCGTTGCAAACTTCCTCCCACACAGACCAACGGAAATTACTTATGATCTTGGCAGACCACATAATTATTTTTCTGCCTATTGTAGCATTTACAACACACTGTGATAGAAGCTGTATGAATGTTAATTGTATTCTTATTGCATCTTTAATTGCTTATATTGTATTTTATTGTACCATAATTTGCATCCCATAGCATTCAAACCATAATGCAACATAATACAATGTAATATGTGTGAATGCAGACACACTGTAGACCACCTGAATGCTGCTCACAGACCAGAGTTTGGGAACCTTGTTGTATACAAAATAAATAATTTAGATAAACACATATGGGCATCAAAAGCTGATATGTGAGCTTTCTGGCTGCACATGCAGTACCTTCATGCAAGCCAGCAAACAAACCACAAACTCTTCCATTAATTAGAGTTTGCATTTCATCTAAACTGGAAAATTATGGTTAGCAGCTTTCAAACACACCAGGATATTATGGCATGGCTGGAAGTTGGATTTGTATCCTGATTTGTTCTGAAACTATCAAGCACAGCTGCCCAACGCAAACAAAAATAAGAAACCACAGTGCAGATTTCCTGAATTGTTTGCAGGCCCATATGAAGAGCGGTGCAAAGAGTTATGCGTGTGGTCAAAAGATCTATTCCACTGCAAAAGAGCATTTCTCTCATTACAAGCCATACTGACCCAAAGTTTTCATTAAGCTGCATTGAAATAATTGCCATTTTGTGAATGTCAGTTGTAAATGTTCTTTTTAAAATTGCACAGCTACCGAACAGTTTATAAGACATGTTAAAGACTTACTGGGAAGTGTTTTTTCACTATCCTCCAAAGATATGGTGGTAGTTTCTGATGGTCTCTTTTCTGAATCTGGTACAGAAGAAGTCAGGTTTTTTGGAAGAAAGTCTTCACCTATGTTAGATGCTGCTTTTAAACATTCCATTTCCTTTTTCTCAAAACTTGTTTTACAAGATGAGTCTCTGTAACTGTTTTCCTCATGTATTATGCTTAGATTAAGCTTCTCTTCTCCATGCCTGATAGACAAATTACTTTTGGACAAGTCTCTTGGAGAAGGCATTTCAGATTCCTGTTTGTACAAAACTGTACGCAAGTCCCTGGCAGTTGCTTCATCTTTAATTACGCTTTCGGATTCACCGTCATTCTCAACTTCATCAGTTTTTCTGAGATATTTCTCTATGTCAAATGTGCTATTTTCTACATTGTTGACATAGGACTGACTTGCGGCAGAAAAGTCTGTGAGTTTGACACCTCCAGGGATGTTAGTTACTTCTCTATTTTTATTTGAGGCTTTCGTCATCAAAGCAGCGAGTTGTGCTGGATCAGTACTAACAGAAGCATTTGCAATAGCATATGCAATTGTGCTTATACTTAATATAGATGGCTCATGCTGCTTACATTCAACTTTTCTGTCTTCACATTTCTCCTAGAAGTTGGAAAAATGAAAAGTTGACATTTTTAACATCTTGTAGCAAAGCTGAACTCGTGTCATAACGGTTATATTGCCTCCAATATCAGAGGCAGTATAGTTCTGAATACCAGTTATTGAGCATTTTAAACAGGAACTGCATCATCGCGCTCATGTCCTGCTTGTGGCCTTCCCATTGTCATTTTGGCTGGCTACTGAGAATAGAATGTGGGACTAGACAGACCTTTGGTCTGATCCAGTAGTAGTTCTGCTACTCAGACAATTTATTCAGAAAAATTGACCAGGTTTTCCACTCGTGAGACAGTGTTTTAACTTCCAGCTTCAGGTTTAACTGTACCATATTTTTCCATGTATAAGACAATGCTTTTTGCTAAAAAAAAAAATAAGGCAAAAATTGGGTGTCATCTTATACACAGATAGTGAATATAGAGGGGGGACATGTGATTAATGGCAGCAGCAAGCAGGAGATTGGCAGCAGCAATTGGGCAGGCGATTGGCGCTGTGGCAAGGCAGGCAGGTGACTGGCGGCTGCGGCAAATAGGTGGGTGGGTGGGCTGTCGGTGGCAGCAAGCGGGCAGACAATTGGTGGCTGGGGCGTGGTGTGTAATTAGCAATGGCTGTGGCAAGCAATCGGCAGTGGCAGGCAGGCGAGTGAGCAATTGGTGGAAGTGACCTCCCCCACCCCCCAAAAAGCTAAACAACTTAAATTTCTGGTTAAAAAAAATAGGGGTCGTCTTACACATGGGGGCATCTTATACATGGAAAAATACAGTATTTTAGACACACTGAAATATTTGTTTCAGAATTCTTAAAAGAAATGAAATACTTTTTAACAGATATCTATTTTGCTTTTGATATCTAAATACTTACCCTTCCTCCCTCTCTGTCTTTTGCACTCACTTCACAAAGGGTAAATGTAGCAGATGCAAAGTGCGAGTCTTCCTTAATGCTTTCTTCTACATCCCCTAAGACAAGAAAAGTTAGCTTGTGTTCGCTAGAATACTGCTTACAATAAGCCAATAAAAGAAATGTATATTGCAAAGAACAAATTGCAAAGGTTAATGCTGCGCCTAGCCATATTCAGATCATTATCCATGTTTTCATGCTGCTGTTCCTCCTCTTTCTGTTGTATACTTGCTTTGGCACAGATACTTCTATTAACCTGATTTGTTAACTCACATTAATGTAGAGTTCCCTGGCTTGGATGCAATGGGGAATTCTGGATTAATGCAAGGCAGGAGATCCAAGTCATTGGCCAATGTGAAAAGGGGAGAGAAATGTGTTTTATGACACTATGAATGATTGTCTGAACATGGCCATTCTAAGTGTAAACACCACACAAATGTAATTAAGCACACATCTAAGATCTATTTGGAATAACAAAAATCCTATGTAAAAGCAATTTAATTCTATCTGTACTCTAACTGCTTATTTTCATACCAAGCACAGTGTGTGAGGATAATACTAAGCTGCATAAGGAAACCTATGATTTCTAAGCCATCCTTCATGAAAAGATTCTGGGGTGATTTACATATCTGTACCATTAAATACCACACATAATAAAGCATTAAAACCAAAATTTTAAAATCCGTTAAAAAAACCTCTTGGCCTGCATATAGCCCCAACAGGGTTTTTGACCCACAGCCCAAAATGACTTTTAAAAGTTCAAACAAAAAAAAATTTTTTCTTTCCAGTAGCACCTTAAAGACCAACTAAGTTAGTTCTTGGTATGAGCTTTCGTGTGCATGCACACTTCGTCAGACACTTCGCGTGCATGCACACGAAAGCTCATACCAAGAACTAACTTAGTTGGTCTTTAAGGTGCTACTGGAAAGAAAAATTTTTTTTTTGTTTTGACTATGGCAGACCAACACGGCTACCTATCTGTAACTTTTAAAAGTTCCTATGCATCCCCAGTGTTACGATACCAAAAGCTTTTTGCGATACCTCTGTGTCTTTTTTTTTTTAAAAGAAATTTAAAATTAGCTATCCTCACTTTTAGACTTCAGCCATGCCCACTTTGACATGTTGCCCCTGGAGGGGTTGGCCATGAGTCAATCCTGCCCTCTGCATGAAAAATATGAGCTGCTCCTTACATTAATATGAAACAGCATGAAACCCTGCAGGACCCTGCAGCATGGTTGCCAGGGGGCAGAGCAGTCCTCTAATGCCATTTTGGAATATGCTCAATATAAAACACAGACCCCAATTTCTTGCCCTCACTTAAACTCTGTTGGCAGGCTAGCAGCATAGTCTGCAACTGTATGCTATATAGCGTTATCAGACTCGGCCCAATACATAATCAGGTTTTGGAAATGAAGTGAACAATTGGCTAACATCATGCGTGGCCAGCGTGATGCCCTTCAGGTGTTGTGAACAGTCCATTAGCCATGCTAGTGGGAAGTATGAGAAACTGTAGTTCACAATCTTTGGAGGCCACTAGGTTGGCTTCGCCTGATAAAACAGCTACTTGCACAGAATTCTTAGGTTTCGGGAAATTATTAGGTTTACAAGAAATTACCTTGAAGAGTAGATGTCTGAGAATTCTGTTCATCAGTGTTTGTTCTAGATACATCAGATTGCCTCCACAAAGGAAGAGGTTGTCTCTTTTCCGGTGAAGTAATGTGATAACCAAAAGATGGCTGTAAGAGGAAACAACGTTCGTGATAAATGCTTTGAGAAACATGTAGTAATAGAAGCTGGCCAACACAGCGTCTAGATCTGGAAGATGTCAAACTTGCCTTCAAATATTTGCTTCTTTGCCCATGTTTCACAGTCCATTGTAGAAAATAACTCAACAGGTGTTTACAGGCACATGAGACTACCTCATGGACAAGTCAGTAATGGGCTACATAAAATGCAGTAGTTCTCCGGGGTCTCAGGCATATATCTCTTTCAGTCCTTCTATCAGAGATATTTTAATGAATTTGGACGGCACTAAACCTGCATTCTCTGTATGCAAAGCATATGCTCTATTACTCAGCGATGAGCCTGCTCATTTACTTATTTCTATTTTGTAGTCTGAGAGGAATCTTGTCAAAAACCAAGTATGTACATATAGTGGTAAAAGTATGTGGACAAGACAGCTACGTACCCGTTTCACATCACCTCCTCCTCCGAGACAACCAAGAGCCTCAGACCTCTGACCAAAGAACTCTCCTAGAGAGAGCCGTAGGTAACTAGCATCTTTGCTAAAGTCAGTTTGTGAACCTCTTAGTGGGTTGCCATTATTAACACATTTCCATGAAGAGTCCTCTAATCCAGAGGTATTTTGCAGTTCCATTTTCTCTTCCTGAAAATGTAGCAAACAAAAACGTCAAGAATTATCATTACCTATAGACAAAAGGATCATAATAGCCTCTTTACGATGTTTCCTACCTGAATAAATCTGTGTTCCCTTTCAAATTCTTCTTGATCTTGGTCAATCACAGCCATTGCTTCAGCTTTTCAAAGAGTAAGAGGGAAGAAAAGGAAACGATTAAACTCTTAGCATATCCCACATTCCCTAGGCAGAATGGATGAATGAGTGAAAGGTAAAGTAAACGTGAAGTAAAAATTACATTAAAAATTAGGCATATTTTATATACTGAGCCTAGTTTCCTGTAAGGTCATGTAATGTTAATATGCAATTTGCTTAGCTCCATCAGCTGAATGTTTTAAGTCAGCTAAAAGCCTATTTGCTTACTCAGGCTTCTTGAGTTGTTTAAGCCAGTTCAGCTACTGGCTATGATGTTTTTAATTGATGGATTTAAAAAAATAATTTAGTTATTATTTCCTGATTTCTATTTGTAATTTCGTGATACTTGTAGCTACTTAAAGAGATTTTTTTCTAAAAATGTCACCAGTGTATAAATCCAAAGAAATAAATAAAATTTAAAAGTTTTGTGTGGTTTTGTGATATTAGGGTAATACCAACTGTAAGAAAAGACCGATATTTATTATTCAAGGAGAACGGCTTTGAATAAAAACAAGCTTTTGTATCATCTGAAGCCCTGGTCTTCTGTGCTGCTGTCTTTGTAAGGAGCAGAGCTATCAGCAAGGAAATCTGAAAGCCATGCCAGCCCCTTTCCTCTACCATTATTTAATTTCAGCAGTTTTGTAAGTAATACTACAATTGAAGTCTATCACAACTAATATCCTAAGTTTAGAGAAGTCAGGTTACTTATGCTGTTAATTGTTTTAACACTGAAGTTTCAGTTACCCAAAGAAGTATTTTTGTTTCACTGTCATGCAATTGGCATCTGCATTACATTACCTACAAATATGTGGAGAATCTTGGTGACCCATGTCCTAACATATAATTAATCTTGTAGTACAAACTTACTCAAGGCAGGTCAAAGGAAAGCTTTGCAAGACCCCTGCTATGTTTCCTACTTATCTTTGTGGAAAGGGGTAATTTAAAACAGAAGTGAAAAAAATAATCTCGAGAAATCAAGGGAGCTCCGACAAAACTCCTTCTGATACTGACATATTTTGTAAATGCAGGTGTCTGTTCTTTTAAGATTAGGACGTGATATGCAACCAAGACATTTCCAAAGATTTAAAAGTATAATAAGACTTACATCCAGCTACAAAGTCTCCACTTAAGTTTGAGAAATTGGATACTTGTTCTTTATTAAATGACGTGTAGTAAGCAAGATCTGTCACCCATCTACCATCTTCATTTTGATACACAACATCATGTGGTGGGTCCTCTAAAAAAGGAATCACATGTTGTCTTTAGCTTCCTCCACTTTCAGTCATGATACGCATGTACATGAATGAGTACATTACAATATAGCACAAATAAGGTTCCTAATCCAAAGGATGTTACTACCTAGACTTTGACCATTGGGGGAAGGAAAGGAAAGCTAACAATGAGTTGATTTAAAAAAACAACAACAAGAAGCAATACATGCATGCTTTAACTTAGTGGTTAAATCAAAACTGAACCGGGATATTCAAAAGCTACTTTTGTTCCACTCTCATTTTCAAGTAAGCTACAGTATTTCATCTGTATAGACTAAAGCCATGTGCTGTTTACATCAGGCATAACACAAAAGCATTCAAAGCAGCCACCCACCAAATCAGCAACATCTCAAAATCAATCCAGAAGCACACAGGAGCTAGCATTTAACTAACCTTCTGCTGTACATTCATATTGCTCTGAACCTTTGTAAGCACTTGGAGACAGGTATGCATCAGCCAGAGGAACATAATTTTCATTAGCAAGCTGCGACAGATCAGGAAATTGGGTTTGCTGTTCTGTGTGCCATATCTCAGAAGCAGCATTACTGTCAGCAATGCATTTAAAGTAGAGAGAATCTAGCTTTAATTCACAGTTGGTTACGTTTGTGGCATCCTTTTATAAAAAGCAAAAGGAAAGAGAGAGAGTTACTTTATTAACTGGACAAAAATGTTCATTTTCTTTTTAATGTCAATTAAGAGATACTTTCCCAGACCAATTTTAAATAACCTCATGTAGTAAGGTTTTCTATAATTGCTCAAGGACTTTCATTGAGTATGGTTTTAGCAAGCAATTTAAAGTGTTTATTGCTGTTAAGTAGTGTATGCCATTTGGGCAATTTTACCGGGAAAGCTCCCTCCAGCTTGCATATAGGATCATCAGCTAGGTACTGTTAACTATAGTGCTCATTGTGGTGATGGGGAGAGGAGGAAGGGACAAAAGGAACAAGTTAATGTTGCCTACTCAAGGTATTGGCATGAGACAGATGACTACTGGTTGGAAAAAAATAATAGGGATTTGCATGTGTGATTGATTCATAAACTCTTGAGAAGCTTTGGAAATTCAGACTACTCAGAATGTTTTCCTTAAAAAACAGAAACAAAAAGTATCCCCAACACTTGCTCAAAAAGAAGTCTGGTTTATTTAAAAAAGAGATGATCCCCTGTTAAAAGAAACTGGTGATATCCAACTCATACTCAGAGTAGACCCATGAACAAGTTACTTAAGATTATTTATTTCAATGGGTCTACTCTAGGAGATACCCAACATTAGGTCAAACTCAGTATCTTGAGCCAGAATACATGGATTCTGATTTTCAGTCCTCTACTTACATTTCTGCTGCTGCTGACTGCTTTCGTCTTTACAGATATTCCATCTTCCTCACTACAGTCATGACAACCTGCAGTGATACAGCTATTTAGCATTGATTTTAAATGATATGAAAGAAATGTTGTAATAGAAAAAAACATTTAATAGGTAACACATCTAGGCATCAACATGTTATTCCCACAGTACTTTGGGCTTCATTACTATACCATATTTTCCTCATTATATTCATTTTTATTCAATATGCATTTTTTAAAAGATGCTTAAAATTTGTCATGACACGATTGTGCCTTTTAAGGAGGCACAGAATAAACTCAGTTGTACCAAATTGATATGCACATTCAGTACATTAAAATGTCACCATCAATAACAGAGCTGCTACCTAGGGCATCTGAAGAAGCGTGTTGATAATCTGTTGTTCTACTGCATACTTCAGATGTGTAAACTACCATTTCAGCAGGAAACGTTTCAGAACTATCGCTGAGTCCGGAGTTTAGACTAGGTTTACCGCATTCTACCTGTTGCAAATAAAAAAGAAAAGATAAGCAAATGCATTTCAATTAAAAATAAATAAATCTTAAAATGTATTTGAGTATAGGCAACCCACGTTCAGCAACCCCCAAACTATATTGGTTAAAGGTTTGTGTCTTCTCTAGAAATTTAGCCAAGCTTAATTATGACGCACCTCTTGCCTTGCTGTCACGGGCAGCATAAATTGCTTGTCTTTTTCGTTGTGCCCAGCTTCCTTAAATTCATACAGTTCTTCGTCGCTAGCAACAGGTGAACCAGTTCTTGCTGCCTGGCAAATGTTAGGTATCTGGAACTTTTCCTGAAGAATTTTAAATGTTAGTTTTCAGCCAAAATGCCTTCAATGTGCTCTAGAGTTGGGGAGGCCTGCGGCTTTGCAAGGAGCATCATACAATGTGTCAGGATGAGCCCTGCACACCTCTACAGCTTCCAAGTTGGGAGGTTGGCTAGCTGCTCATCACGCTCAGAGCAGGTGAAACTCAAGTACCCAAGAACTCTTGCGCAACGGCAGAAGATTATTTATGTAATTTGTTAGAGCATGATCCACTTGCACCGCAAGTGTAGTGCTTATGAAGCATCCCAGAAAGTCTGAACAGAACCATTTCTTTTCACCAACCAGCAAGGGCGTACGAACACAAGTACACAACATTAGAGAGAATGTCTAGTCTCTGTGTGCTGCCTTATCTCCATCTATTGCTCATTCTCTATTCTTTTGTAGTTCTTGTGTAGAAGGTGGGGAGAGAAAAGGGAAATGGAGCATTATTGCTATTAGGATCCTCTGCAGAAGATGCAGCTTTGGGGCAAGTGAACTGTGCCTCATTTCAGCTCCCTTAAGTTACCAACATTATCTACCCCCCCCAACCACCTTTTACAAAATTGTTCATGCAGACTGAACAATGTCATAGTGTGCCTACAAACCCCCAATACTAGAATAACTGAATTTTCACTTACAGTTTTCCTATTCGAAGGCAGTTCCATGGCTTTAACATGTTCTCCAAATTCATGCTCTTCAACATCTTCCATCTGCATTTCTGGTAGTACCAGCTGCTCAAAATAGGTCTCCAGTTGGCCATCACAGAACTCTTCATCTCCAATTTCATATTCTAATTCAGCAAAAAGCAGCTTGCCATTAGTTCAGATATTAAGTATGAACCACGTGCATTCTTCCACAGTTCCCCAGATATATATGCACACAGGTGTTTTAAGGACATTTGTATATCATCTGCACTTCACATGTTCACTGCAGGAAGCATATGCATCGCATGAAACAGCAGTGCACAAATAATCTGGCTTGCTGTTGGCAGTGTGGAGCCATCCTTAGCAAAAATAAACTGGAAGTATACCAAACAATTCGAATTTTAAAGCAATACCTGTAGAATGTCCTTCTAAGCTTGCAAAGCTCAGTGGTTGTTCATTTTCTATAAATCTGGAAAAGCCGATCCTGGTGTTGTTGTCTATTTCATTTGTTATCCTCTTCTGACCATGTTCTAATGAAACAGCCTACAAACGAAAGTCAATACAGGAATTTGAATTACTTATTGTTGAATCTCCTCCATAATTTCACTTTTTACTGGCTGGATCAATCAAAGTCTCTAGTGTTCATCAAATGCCCCCAAGGAAAGCAGAACATGATGTTATTTTATCCCACGTTTAAGTCGCATACGTTTTAAAAAATAGAAGGGATTCAAGAAATTACAGACAAGTTAACTTAATGTTTGTTCCAGTTAAATTGGTGGAAAGCTTTAAAGATAAAATGGTAAAGTATAAAAGAGAAGAAGTCTTGCTGATGAAAGAACAGCATGGCTTCTGCAAAGATAAAGCCTGCCTTAGTACTACTTTGGATTCTTTGAGAGTGTGGCCAAGCATATGGAGAGTGATGCTTCAGAAGACATTATCTACTTAAGACTTTTTGCTAGAAAAAAGTACATTAGTTCTTTGTAAAGTCTACATCGATCATACTGCAGAAAAGTTACCTTGTAGTCTTCATTGTCTTTTTCAAATGAAGCAAATATTCTAGCTGTCAAATCTGAAAGTTAAAAAAAAAAGTTTTTTTTTCCTACTGCATTAGCAGCCCACTTTACAAAGGCAGAGCAAAGAATTTGCCAGGAATTTCTTAACAACAGTGGTACATGGAATATATTGCTTGCAAATTTTATGTAAATGCTCTTGCTTTGCAAATATCACTAGTTTATTTTTTTGGGGGGGGTCACTGTCTCCCACTTAGCACTGTGCATAAAAATTGAACACTATCAAGAACCTTTAGCAAATGTAAACTAATCAAGTATGGAATCATTCAAGAATATTATTTTTTAATTAAATGCACCCTTCAAGTACATTCACATAAGAGCTCAGGTGCAGAGAAATTTGGGTTTCGTTTGCCCAAAATTACTTTAAACCACTTTGAGGTTTTTTACAATCAAGCGGTGCATAAATTTTATGAAATAAAAGTAAAGAAATAAAATTGTCTGGCAGGCCTAATTAGGTCTGTAGATCAACAGCTCCCCACTCCTGCTCTACTCCATTCTCCCCCATCATCCAAGTTTGTCTATTCCCACCAAGTCAGCCAGCCAAATTATGTAGATGCCAGCTACTACCTTATTTTTGGTAGCTCCAGTTCATTTCCAAACTGATGGGAAACTCATAGTGGGTGACTATTAGCAGGAAAGCTATTACACTTGAAGTATCACAAATGAGGATACCACACTTAGCAGAACTTCAGAATACATTGTAGAATGCTTAATAGTATTCCTACAGACACTGTGAAAACTGCCTACCTTCCAAGTGTTGAAGTGAAAGCCTCTCATGCAAAGAATGCCACTGGTTCCCAGAGCTTTCATTAGAAAAATGCTGGTGCTTTTGCTGCAAAACATTAGATCCTTGCTGGTTTGACTCCAACTGATTGTCTGCAGCTTTGTTACAGCATTCCCTGAGAAAGTAAAAATGAAGGTTTTAATCTTAATTTTACAACTGCTTAGTAGCAGTTTAATATACTTAATGTCAGACAGCTCCACTTGCATTGTTTAGCTGAACCACACTAAGCTATATATTCCAGAATAACTTCCCTAGTGGTATCTTGTAGATTGGATCACACCCTGGATATTGTAGGCAGGAAGCTGCAACCGGCTGCATTTTATTTAAAAATATAATATAATAAAAGGCATGTTTATAAAACATATACAGTCATTGTCAATTCTTAATAAGAGGTTTCCAACTCAAATTTAATTTGTGTTTAACATGTATAAATATTTTTATAGTTAAGTTTGCATATTAGCCTATAGCTTGCTGTTCCAAAATTTTACAAACTAAGTACATCTTTCCATAAACCAATTCTCATGTGTTTTCCTTCTAGCTTCAACATAGTAGGTGTATTTGAATAAAAGTTTTATTTCTCATGATCATTCTGAAATGGGAGGCAAGTTTAGCTTTCCAGCAACATATAAAGATTTTCTAGTGCTTCTCAACTGGTAATATCAATATTAGACTAACTTAAATGAAAAAGTTAACTAAGGCTAAAATCTGAAAAATATATTAGGATCTTACAGGTACTTTTTAACAAGCTAAGCCAGGAAGTAGTTATCTACTTCAACACTTAAAAAAAACCAACCACACCCAAGCTACGTTTATTAGCAGCATCCACCTAAACCTTTTTAACAGGAAACTTATGTTCCTTCAACAGGTCATAATTTGGAAAAAAATGATATACACCATGCAAGCAAAAGATAGAACTTAATAGGGAGTACATAAGATTTGCTTCTAGAGTCATAAGTGGCCTTGAGTGGGTGAGTTTGCTAGATACAATCTGACCACAGGTTCTCTTGTGAGACAACTCCACATGTCACAGAAATTAGTCTAAGGAACAACCGAGTTGGGCTTTCATTACTATCCGTAGGTTAATCTTAACATACATTTTAGGATTTAAAACATAAGGAGTATATTTCATGGTCTTAGCAGTCTAGAACAGGAATGAACCTTTGGACCTTCAGATGTTGGACTGCAATTCTCATCAGCATGACCAATAGTCAGGTATTATGAAAGCTTAGGTCCAACATCTGGGGGACTATAGTATTATTATATTTATTAAATTTATATACCACTTTTCACAGGGCAGTTTACAGTATAAAAGCACAAAAATACATAACAAATAACAAACAAAACAATAAAAAACAGAGTTTAAAAGACCATAGGTTCTTTAATTAGCTGAAGGCTGGAAGAAGAGGAATGTTGTTTTTTCTGTTGGCAAAAGATATATAATGAAATTACACCCCCATCTCTGCTGTTAAAAGTGATAAGACATGCAGCAACATTTAAATCAGGCATTCATGAAACCTATTTGTCAGAGAATATCTCTTGAAAGTTAATTTTAAAGTTGAATCAAAAAGTTCTAATCTATAAGCAGAAGGGAGTCTTCTGTGAGCAGAAATGTATCTTTGGATCCAACACAAGATATAACATTAAATTATATAATCTACTTCTTACACAGTATCCTGAAAGTTAAGATTCTTTCTTGGATCAGAATCAGATTCACCACTACAGGAAGATGCTAATGGAGCAGGGAATCTATTGTCCATGTAAGACACTTCATCATATTGTCTGTAATACAGAGAAAACAAAACCATTATTTTGCAAGTTCTCAGCTCTGTTGTTTAGAAGACCATTTCAGTGATCAGGAATGTCTTATGATGTGGCACTACCTCCTCACATTAACCACACGATAAATTTGTCTCCAGTAGTAATCCAAGGTAAAATCAAATGAGGAAGGTACTCTAGTCCTTAGTGTCTCATAGTTAGAGCAGTCCTCTTCTTCTTCTTCTTTTGAAAAAGGAACATATTTGCTTCCCCTCCCCCCACCATAGTCTTCAGCTTTCAGCATCTTGCCTAATAATAGCAGCTTATGAGGTGGCTCACTAAATGATACTGCTGATGTCAATGGCCATTGCTAGGAACAACTATATGTCTTCATAGTGCTAAGCCAGCAGCCCCCAAGCTGCTTCACAACTCCGCCTGGAAAGGGTACTGGAGTGTTCTTCCCCATAAAGCAGTGGTCAGCAGCAGTTACTAGTAGTCTCCACCTAACTGCCTCAAGAGCAGCTACTGTTACTCAACCCTGTATATTACAGCTACTAGCAAAAATGGCTTTAATATCTAGGGATTCAGGTATTCACCTCTACACACAAGAGGGTGACTTAGATAATATGCTAATATGTCTGGGACCTGCTCCAGATCTCACCACTTGGGAGGAGAGGAAGCAGTCTTCAAACAGCCCCTTGCCAGTACCTGCTTTACTTGCCTCCAAGTTACTACACAATGTCTGACAGTTCAGCACATAATGATGAGCTTGCTGAATTCCGTTTCAACAAATTTTATGTAAGATTTCCAATTATCTAGATTCTATTTTTATCATGAATCATACACTGATGGAAGTAGAAAGCCATGCCTGGAAATAGTTTCAGATTTAGAAATTACCAGCCATGAGCAATCCTTCAGTCAATACATTCTTCCCTACACTCACCTACGAATTTCTAGTCATGAACTAACAAACGTCTTACCCGTCATGAGAGCCAGTTTTCCGTCTGGCTTCAGTTGAAGCAGCAACTGGTATACCAAGAGTTGATGAAATTGTGATATTGTCAAAAATGTCACTGGTGCAGCCAGTTACAGAGTTGAGCAAAACACTTGGAAACGTTTCATCTGCAATACATTTGAAGTCTTCCATTATACTGTTTTCTCATAGCTGCCCTAAAGGGTAAGAGAGAGAGGTTACACATAGGCAGCAAGATAATAGTCAAGAAATGTTCTATTTTATCAGTACTTTTAAGTCACATTGTCTAATCTTTGTTTCCTAGATGGTAAGTGTACAGTCAGAGACTGACCTGTCATCAAGCTCCTAAATTGCTACAGGAGCTCAATAACTGAGAAACAAAACTGAAAAGCTGTGCAGTTGTTTGCTATGACTGCCAACACAAGCGTAGCACAGTATCCCTACATCTTCCACAAAGACAGACACTGAGTAAATTCTTTCACAATACGCTCTAGAAATTCCAAACGCAAAAGGAACACACATTTGAAGGACTGGAACAGGTACAAGCTCTTTGAAAGCAAAATGCCAGAGCAGTCCAAGATTAGAGTTACATCAATCACAATTGCAGAACGCAACTTTTACTGTATTTTTATTTTCAAAATCAAGTTATACAAAGCACCAAAACACACATGCATGTTGTCAATCATTTAACAAAATAAATTCTTTTCAGGAACACAGCTCATTAGATTGCTGACTACACACAGTGCAGGTGCTATATTTAGCTGTTTAAGCCGATTGGCATGAGTTTATTGCTGTTTCTAGAGGCTGCCAGCACCTGAAGTGGGGTACAGCAGAGAGAATGGTGTATGTACTCAATTTTTCATTAATGCTCTTTCAACCAAAACCTTTACTATGGGAGTGGGGGAATGTAAGAAGCACCATCAACTCTCCTGCGTACAAAATAATTCTGAATCACAACTAAGTTTTGGTCAGCTCCAAATATATTTTTTCACACCAAGGCAAGTACTTCACAAATCTGCAAGATAAATTAAGACTATTTCTTTTACGACAATTAACTGCCTTGTTGAATTCACAGGAATTACTTTTTAAAAGAAAAGGGCTCTTTTCTGCAACTGTTCCGGAGCCATATGGGTCAGTGTTGCTAGCTTCAAAGTAGTCTTCCATAGCACATTAGCAGGGCACGGGGCCGGAGCAGCCCTCTACACATGCTCAGAAACACTCCCTGACACCAGCACCGTCTAGCATCGCATTCATTCACAGTTTGCTGCGGAGCCGAGATGTGGCTCAGCTTTATCCCCGTTATCGACCTTCTTATGGGCAACTTATAGGAAAGGAGTATGGACACTTCCGAGGCAGAGCAGAAGGAGGAAAGGAAGAGGAACTCTGTCCCCACCGCGGAATATAAATAACTGCGCCAGGCACACGTGGAGGGCGCCGATTTCTAGCGTTTTTCCTGCTAAGGACGGCGCTGGGCTGAAGCGAAGCGCCGCGAGGGAAGCAAAGGGGCGCGCCTTTTTTCCCCCAAGTTCCCCCTGAAATGGGCTCCCGCCCCTCCGTCCTCTCTTCTCGGGACACCCGTCAAAAAAAGCTTCCCCGACACTCGCTTTAGGCGCCGACACAGGAGGGAGGGGAAGCGGGAAACAAGACAGAATGGAAACCGCCTCTAAAACCACCTAAAACGGCCGCTTCCGAGTGAGAAAAACATGCCCCCCTCAAAAAAAAAAAAACACCCAACCCCCTCCCCCTTCCCCACAAACCGCTCACCCAAAGCAAAAGCGAGCGCTGGAACGGCAGCTCTCGGGCGCCTCCGGGCACGCGCATTGATGCGCGAGGACACCGTTCGGAAACGTCACGGCAACCCCAACAAGCGTCGAACTCTGGAAGGAGGAGGGAGGGAGGGGGAAAGAGAGAGAAACGTCCCCCTCCTCTATTTTCTTGTAAGTGCGCACGCGCACGCCCCTTACCTGGCGCCTAGGAAACTCGCTTTTGGATTTCGGCGGGCGGGGTGGGGTGGGGGCAGGCGGAGGGCGGGATCGGGGAGGAAACACATGCGAATTCTATTGGTTTACGAGAACGGAACGAAGGAAAAGCGCAGCGCTTCTCTGATTGGACGAAAGGGCGGTGACACGCTACTTTCAAACAGTCCGGGAAAGAGAGCTGTGGTGGAGTTTGCGGAGGTGACTTATAACGATCTCGCTGCGAGTCTGCTTACTTGTTATTTTATTTACAAAAACACCCAGGTTTCCCGGTCCTGTAGGTTTTTTTTTTAATACACTATATCATATACATAAAGTCACAAAGCGTTAGGCGACAGACTTACTCTCAATTTATCCTGCCAATAGGAAGGGGGGTACTGATTTGCTGTTTCATTTGTTTTACCCTTTATTTTATTCTGTCAACGGCCCTGAGATCTTATGATGAAGGGTGGTATATAAATTTAATAAATAAAAATAATAGGTGATGCTGAGAATTATTTGTTCAAGACCACCCCCTGAAATGTCTCCTGCAGCTCCGTTCTAATGAATTACTGTAATTGGAATAGTTCAGTAATGATTACTGTAAATCAGCCTCATGACAGGAAGTGTGGCATGGGAACAGAATCAGCTGCTTAAACAAATTATTTTTTTTTTAAATCACTGAGGTCATATGAAGCCTTTTGGGATTACTCAAGACAGCTCTTTGGACACACCCACCTTATCCAAGAGGGCAGAGGCTTTAAGGCAATTATACTGGATGTTCTTTGATGACCATGGTATTGGAAGCATAATTTTATGCAGATTTATGTAGAAATCAAACAGCATCCTGCCCACAGCACACAGTGGGACTTCTGAGTCGCTGATGGACTCACTATTAAGACCGTGTTCATGAAAGACAATCTTACCTTATCACCTTCGAGCGATAACCAAAACAGCAGTAGCAGCAGCATAGGATTTTGCCACATTAATATTACTGCTTAGCTGCATCCAAAGCTGTAATCCTTACCCTTTACCTCAGACTTACTTCTGAACAGACATTGTGAAGACTGCAGGACGAGTTGTCTTTTTGCACCAAGGCAAATTGGGTAATTCTTTCATATTTCTACTTTACCTGAAAACATTTCTACAAGAAACATTCAATATTGTCAGCCTACAGAAAAGTCTGCAGTGCACTATTGTTGTTTACTGCCCACTGTAGGGTTCAAACCCATGACCCTGATATTAAGAGTCTCATGCTCTACAAATTATGCTACCTCTCTCTGTGGATGATGTTATTTCAGATGCCGCATGCTATACCCAAGGTGGCTCAGGCCAGAAACAGAACAGGTTAAGGTGCACAGCATAAACCTATGGTCATAGGTGAAGTCTGACAGCTCCCTCTCCCCAATATTCACTTTTATACATTTAGAAATAAGTGCAACTTAAATAAAACCACCACGCGACATAATTTTCAATTTTTTTATTAACCTACAATTATAAAATAACGTAGTGTAAATATTTTTATGCAAGAAAGTGAAAATGTTTGCAAGTGACTAAACACACTACCCATTCTATACTGCTGCAGAATGCACAAATACTGCATTTTTACTTTAGCATTCCATTTCAGTACCAATGTCCAGGGCTGGAAAAAGCCTCAAGAATCTGGTTACTTAGAAGTTTGATGCTGGAGATTAAGATACCCCCCCCCCCCGCCACACAGTAGAACAGTTTTATTCAAGTTCTATTTAGTTTTAAGGACACATTTCCAAAAACAATGCAGGATACAAACAAAATCTATTAAAATGAAAATAGCACAGTAGATTGAATACAAAAAAAATACAAAATTAAAAAATGGTGGAACAAGCACTTTGAACTTATCTGTTGTGTATGACCCATACCTAATACTGCTTATTTGTTTCATCGTGGTTGAAAATGGATTGGATAGCAGAGCTAGCATTTGGTGCATAAGCGCTAGCACAGTGAATTCTGGTGGGAGAAAGTATGCAAAATAATAATAAGCAGACAGAAACGCAAGCATTTTACAAGCATCTGATTGAGGCCCTTAATACAGTTTTAAATGTGCATTAAACCCCTTCATGTTCCCGTAATAGGTTAAGAGGTCGAGAGATATATCGTCTGCGAGGGTGAGGATACTGGAGATTGGCAGTGGCAGCATCGCAAGAGTGCTCTATCAGAGGAGCAGGAGGTAGGAGCTGGGCATAACTGGACCATCTTGATCCAGCCCGTGGGGAATCCAGAGGGGGAAAGAAATACCTGAAAACAATGAAGACAGGAACACCAAAAAAGAAAAAAGGAAAAACAAGAAAAAAGAGAATAGTAGTAAATATGAGGAGAACCAAAGGGGAAGAGAAAAGACATGCTGGGGGGAGGCGGTGAAGGCTTTAGTAAATCCATGCCAAAAATAAAATATAATGGCCAAAATCATGTTTGCAATCAAAACAAAAATGGTTATGGCAGTCTGGAAACTATTTGGTTTGAATACAATATCTCTAAATTAAGATATGCCTTATGTGCATTTTGCAAAATAATAAATTATCTGTAAATTAAATGAGTTCCTAACTATCAACACGTTTGCTCTCTCCTTAAAACCATGTACTGTAACTCAATGTTTTTAGTAAACACTTGCAGAAAAACAGGCACACATTAATTATGCAGATATATTTATGCTGTATTTGCATCCACATTAACTTTAATGCAGATTTTATAGGACAGATGTGAAAAAAAACCTGTTTTTACAGTGCTTAGATTTCCACAATATACAATAAGTGACTCCTTTTCCACTGAAATACAGTCTGGGTGCATATATACATAATTCTGGAGAAAATGTAGGATAAAACCAAATACATCTGGTAAATTAAAGGCTTAAAGAACTATTACATGTCACTTTTTATGACTTACCCGTAATATTAAAGACACCACTTTGTAATCTTTACAATCTTTGGAAATGTAGACAAATTTACAGAACAGAATGGCAAAGTTAGTAGAATCTGGAGACAGGACATATTTAGAGCTACATTGACATGCCGCTATATAAAACAAGGCATTTTCTTGCCATGTCCTGATGAATGTTTGCAATAGGACACTGCTTCAGTCTGTTCCAGAGCAGTAACTCAACTGCACAGAAGCAGTGTGTGTCCTCACTATGTAATGCATGAAGCATCTTAAAGGCAATGGACAATAATTCCAGAGCAACTTGTCAATGCCACATGACAAACATTCATATGGATATGGTTCTCCACTACAATATTGTGACCAAAAGAAGTCTTGCTAATTATTCCATGGAATCATGCCACAGGAACATGCAACTATCAGGTAAGATCATTCTCACTAAAAGTATGACATTAATTAGTGTGGGGGCTTCTGGTGATTTTTTTGTTTGTTTACTCTGAAATAGTATTTAATTAATTGTGAAGCAATTCCAAATTAAGATACTAACTGTACAACTGTCAAGGTACAACAATGCTTACATTGCTTAGTTAAGTTTGCACACTGCAAATCCATTAACAAAAATGTAATGGTTAAGACTCATCTGAACAAAATGTAGAACAAAATCAATTATTCAAAGCAATTTAAATGAAAACCAACTGATTACTGAGGCTTCACACTAATACTTTCCCCGCCCAACACCTCAAATATAAAGGATGGTAATCCTTGTTACTTGGGTGAACTTCCCCCACTCTGATTTATATATAAAAAAACTTTTTCTGAAGAGAAAGAGGAGAAGTGTCTCCACAAGAAAACTCTCCCTGTTACTGTTTTTTTCCACAGATTCCAACAAGGTCATACTGTGCTGGCTAGCAAAGTACGCATACAGTGTTTTTTAACAGAGCCTTTTGATTTGCTTTTAGTAGTAGGCAGACTGCTGGTGTCTTGGGAAGAGGTCAAACGGCGCTGGGGAGGGGGAAAAGGAGTTCGCTTTCCATTCCTGTGTGCATGCAACAAGCAGCAAAACAGCAAAGTTACTCCAGTTAGCTTGGGTTCAGCTGTGCTTTCTGTTAAAAAGGACATAATACAAATGGAGAAGGGAAAATGCATCACAATTTTAGACACATATGATTATAAGCACAATAAGAATACTGTGGAACAGTATTTGGTAGGTTTATTAAATTTTAATCTTTTCAATCACTTCTCAAAACAATTTTAATTATTTCCTTGTTAAGCATAGGCTGTTGGTGACGTTGATCTCCAAAAGTGTTAGTAGTGTTACTAGTAGTGTTACTAACAAAAGTACCAGAACGCTGAGCCGTAATAACAATATTCTATTGTATCAGCCTGCTTCTAAAACTCAGCATTTACATTTCTGTTTATATAGAATCATCAGGGCAATACAATATGTCTGAGTTCAGCCCCATTTTCAAATATGATATGCTTCAAAAGGGTTTTTCCACCAACAGCAAGTATATCTCATTATTAAAGCTGTACTATTTCTGACTCCAAAGTTGTGCCCTGGAATACAAAATTTTCCTCTGAAATGTAACTCTGAGATTATAAGGGAGAAATGGAAACACAAGAACCCTCTTTAACTGAACAGATTTGAAGACATGACCACTTTAATTTTATAGATTGCTGTGTTTCTAACACTCGTATTTGTGGGCACAAGTGTGGAAAACATAAATCTACAGCATATAGTCTGAATTGTGTCCATCAAATGGTTGTGGCTGTATGAAGCTGGCCGAGGCAATCCTATACAAGAAGTTGATCCCTCAACAACGGTTCCTTTCAGAATCAAGTTTGTGAGGACGGGCCAAAAATACTCTTGTGTTGAAAGCTAATTTTAAAAAGTGGTTGCCTAGAGCTACTGCAGAACAGGATTGGAAGAGGGTCATGTTCCCAAGGAGTCTCAGGAAGTAGGAGAGCAGCACAGGAGGCTGAAGTCAAAGAGACCTTAGTTGAGAGACAGTAGGATAATGAGTGGTCAAGGTATTATAGGGCAACAAAAGGTAGATACAGTACTGCGAGTAGGAAAATAAAAGAGCTAATGACATGGTCTTCAAAATACTCAAGTGAGCTCAGCATCTGAAGTATGTGAACAGTAACTAGAAGGAAGTTTTTCTTTATAATAGTTTAGCTGTTGCATACAGGACACTGCAGATAAGACTAGGACAACTGAATCTGCAAGCTATTGATATAAAAGTTACTAATAATGATGCATATGAAAGCCAAAATGATGCTTAAGATTTTAGGGAGATTAATGGTGGGTGTTGACAAAACAGAGTTTTTAAATTGCAGAATTTACATACGAAGTGGCATACCTGCCAGCAGATGTTCCGTTTACTGAATTCTGGAGGCTTGAATTGGCTGTGCCTAAAGGAGCATTAAAAACTCCCTGCTGAGCGGAACTAGCATTGACTGGACTCCCATTACCTTTCAAAATTCCAGTACACTTCCAGTTGTCCATGTAGTTAGCTGCAGGGTGGGAATGAACAAAAAAATAATGCAATTGTGACTTGAGAAAGATATTTTTATGACAGTTAAAATAGTATAACTAATGATATAGCTCCTAAAACACATTATATTTTTAAAAATCTAACTGTAGCCAGTGCTAAGCAGGTTACTACTATGTATGCTTAAGACTGAAGCCATAGTCTTCTAATAATTAAACATTTAATCACACAGAATTCTGAAGGAACACTTACCTTTCCAAAGCCTTACACACCCATCGTCTCCTGAAGATGCAAGCACTGTGCCTGTAATGTTCCAACTTACACGCCAGACCTGAGAATTGTGGTTATCAAACTGAGCCACTAACTGGACCTCAAATTTTGTCAGGCCTGATGAAGAAGTCAGTTCCTTTCTGTTGAAAGCAAAATTGTATATTGGAGTTTGATCTGCTTGAAATACATCCATTCTTTTAATTACAGAAAGTAAAACAATGTTTTGCCCTTTTTTGTGTGCTGCTTAAAAAAAAGGATTACTGAATATCGAATAAACTTACAAGGTTCTTAACCATGAGGACAATTAGTTCCATAGTTGAGAGAAAGAAAATACCAAATATCTGCTTCCACATTATAGGATATGTATGTCAAAAACTCACCTTAGTGGTTTTAATGTGAAAATTCGCACATCTTTGGTAGCTACAGCCAATATATGGAAGGACCTTCCCAGGTTTGGAGCAAATGCAATATCATGCACAGGGTCTGTGACTGTCATAAGTGTTTCTGCTTTTGCATACTTCCTGAAAAGTGAGACAGACAGTATATTGATTTCTAAACATAGAAACATATTAAAGCCCCCCCCCAACTGTTTTTATAACAACATTATTGGTAAATTCTCCCATGAAAGTATTTTTTAAAAAGTGTTCTCTAGATAATAATCCTTTTTTTCTAGAATGTATGTGTAATATAATTTGTACTATTTGATGTCTGGGATGTACAATTTGCTACAAAATTATTGCCATGTTATGAAGTGTTCAAGTGACAACTGATTTTTGTTATGAACAACAAGAGGATGGGACCAGGTCACTCAACAATAACACTGACTTGAATCAGAAACATTAAATACACAAATTGTCTTTTTACTTCAATGAATTTAATAGGCAGTGCTATGGAAATTCTTTCTGAGGTACTGAAGTTCAGAATGGCAAGTCTGTTGATTCATAGCAGAAAAAACAGACTGTACTCTTAGATTCCAAAAAAATTAAAACCATAGGAAGGGGGAAACTTTCCACAGATCATATGTTTCTCATTACTTCAACATCACTCACTATTCCCAATTAGTCAAATCAAGCTTATTATAGAGAGTTTGGATCTTTGAGTAGAAAAAGCTGCTTTGTTTTGGCAACAGACTCTATATTTGGAGGAAAGTACACAGGACAGGATTTTTATGGTTGGCATTCATTAATTAAATGTAGCCTTGCAAAACTTTTAAGGAAAATAATAGCATATTATTAGGAAAGCTAAAATATTCAGTATTCTCTACAGATTGTTGTTCAAGCCCAACCTCTGTCATTAAATTATCATGGGGCATTGGCAAGTTACTTCTCCCTCTGCCTCAACTTGAACATTAGCTATACAGCAGAAGTAGGGAACCTCCTGCAGCAAGGTCATGTCCCCTTGCAGCCAACTTTCTGAAGGTCAAATGCCTGCAGTGGCAGAACCAGAACAGAACTGGGTGTGGCCAGAACAGGCAGAGAGCAAATGCACATACAAACACCACCCACAGAGAGAGGCGGGGAATACTCGGCCTCACCCACTACCAGAATCAGGCTTGGATAAATGTTGGGGTTTTTCTTTCCGTCACAATGCTGAGGAAGGGGCAATCTTACAGAACACAGGTAGGTTAAAATCTTCTTTCGCTGCTGTGATTTCCCCCTCCCATGCACTTCCAGCATTGAAATAAGCCTGCCATCGGTTTATAGCAGGAACGGAGAACCACTTTCAGCCTAAGGGCCAGATTCAAACCTGGTCAACATTCTGGAGGCCACATGCCAATGGTATACGTGGGTCAGAAGCGGATAGGATCATCTTTAACTGTATTTCACATATACTTTGGAGGGAACTTTAGTAAAAGCAGCAAGGCAGATTAGAATGAAGACAAGTGACAGTAAATAGCATTGTATGATTGGCAGGTGGGTGGAATTTGCTATAAATGGTCACACAGGCCATTTGGAGGGACCACTGGTGATCCATAGTATAAACTTAAAATCAGTACCAAATTAGGGTTTCAGCGAACCATTTTAACATGTTCAAGTCTCAGAAGAACAAATGATGTTGTGAAGCAATATTATGAAGTGTTGAAAAATGAAAGTTGCTTTCCTCTTACCTGGTATTTTCATTGTATTCATAAATCTG
This sequence comes from Podarcis filfolensis, assembly GCF_964270895.1. Lineage (NCBI taxonomy): Eukaryota > Metazoa > Chordata > Lepidosauria > Squamata > Lacertidae > Podarcis > Podarcis filfolensis. The sequence goes on from NC_139603.1 coordinate 42,104,223, forward strand.
AACTTTTGCCAGTACATTTGGGCTGCTGTCATCACTTCCTACAGCTATCATAGGTGCATGAGCGCGAGAGCTGCAAATGCAAAATGGAATATTCTTACAAAGGACTTCTTATGATGAAAATAAATTCCTCAATACCTTTTCTCTTAAAAGGCAACATGCACAGCGGACACCTGATGGAACATAGGATCCCAGGATCTCAGACAGAAAGGTTTTTTGCATCACCTACTTGCTGATCCTTCTAACTCAGGAGTAGCTAACACAGTGTCCTCTAGACATTGACTCCAATTCTCTTTAACCTAAGCCAGCTTAGCTAATGGTCAAGGATGATGGGAGTTGCAGCCCAACAACATCTGGATGGGCTCACATTGGCTACCCCTGGACTCTACCTATTCAACAGTCTTGGTTTCCTTTTAGACCCAGCACCACTATTTTACAGTCAAGAATTTAAATAAATATTACACAAGAAGGAAACAAGCCAATTATCCTTAGGGTTTCCCTCCCTCTTTACTTTCTGATTAGCCTGTCAAGGGAATTGATAGCTTACCTTGAAGGATTCCAAGAAATACAACTGCAGCTTAGTTTACATGAGATTTCATGCTGAAGTGACCACTGACTGAGATTCATAACATCTGGTGCTTCATATATCCTAACAACTCCATCTGCTGAACATGTTGCCAGCATGAGGCCCATATGCTTAGGAGCAAACTTTACATCTGTAACTGATGTCCTACTGTCAACCAAAGTAGTCCTCTTCACCTAAAGATAATCAATGGAGCAGTCATTAGCAGAAGGAAAACAGATTTTTAGACGCACCATCACTTATTTATTTAGGTAAATAAACTTTAGAATAGAGAGCTAAATTTTTATCTGTAAACAAGATACTACACGTTTGATAAATTTTATGAAAAACATAACCATGAAACATAACTGTATTAGAAATCTTACAAGCTCCAAAGTTAAGGAGAGCAAGTGTGTTCATTTGATATTATGAAAAGTTCAATTGAATTACATTCTAGCTGTAAGCATAAAGAATGCTCTTGTATACTGTGATGGGCAGATCATTGTTAATACTAAAGGTAAGAGCCAAGCAAATAGTAGAAGCTAATCAGAATTAAAACTAATAGATACTTGAATTTGAGTAAGACAATTCATTTCTTGCCAGGTCAGATTGGCTAGTAGTGTCAAAGGGCTGCATTAGGCAGTCTCTGCTATAGGGTCCAGGTCTAGGGGCACCCCCAACCTTGGAGGAGGGCTTTTCAGGAGGCAGTAAAGGCAGCTGCTGGAAGGAGAGAGCTAAAATGTTTCTGCGCATACGCAGAAGACTGTCAGTGGTATTTGAATCATGGCCTTTGCCCTCCCATACTCTTCAACCCCAACCTCACCCCAATCATGTGGATTAACAGGATAATCAACATCCCACCAGAGCTACAGCTTGGATCTTAACTTTTATTACACAAAAGGCATGGAGTTCTGTTCACATAATGGGGCTTTGTCACCTCCTCTCTGCAACTCCCTACACCTCCCAAAAATCTGCTCCTGAGAGTTGAGGAACTCTTGAGATTGGTGTAGGATATGCGATGTGGGACTGCAGATGGAGAGAAGTTGGTAGAAATCACACATCTCCTTGTCTGAATAGAAGAAAAATGTAGGGTCCAAGCTTATGATTTGTCAAAAACCATGTATAGTAAACAAATCAAACTAAATATATCTATATATATTCAAATATGTAGCTTTGTGAATATATAACATTTCTTTAAAAACATTTATAATAAATCTCTTAACTGTGAAATTCAGCAAAGTAAATCCTTGAGGCAGCAACAATGTTATAAATTATATGTGAGAAATGAGTGCATTAGAACTGTCACTCTTCAAACCTTACCCAATGACTTTGCCCTCGAAGTTTATCATTTGATTCTCCTACTATTTCTTCCCATACAGCAGCTGTTCTGTCAAAAGAGCAGGAAGCCAAGACCTGTCCAAACTCTGGATGTGCCCATGTAACACGCCACACAGATCCACTATGTGTCTGGAAAGGTAAGAAGAACTGGAACTTGAAAACCAAAGACTAAAATTGAAGATGTTTTAATGTATGCGCCTTTGCAGGCTGGGAGAAAAAATAATAACAGCAATATAAATTAAGTATCAAACATCAAAGTCCCTTTACAGTCCTCCCCTTGACTGATCCATTTCCAAAACACAAAATAAAATGTATGGGACAACTGAATATTCCTATATTGCAGGGAGTTGGATTAGATGATCCTCAGGGTCCCTTCCAACCCTACATTTCCAGGATTCTATGTTGTATACCACCTACCCAGTTAACTGAAGTAATAGGGTCAAAGTCTTTGCACACATAATATTCCAAGTGGACCCTGGAGGCAATTTCCCACATGGATACATGTTGGCCACATTTGCATGCCACACAAAACCATGGTTTGAAGCAGGCAAACCATGTGCTCCTTTTGCCTGATCCACAGTTTTGTGTCACAAGAGATACCGTATTTTTCGTTTATAAGACAATGTTTTTTCCTTAGAAACAATAGGCAAAATTTGCGGGTCATCTTATACACGGATAGCAGAGGGAGGATGGGCAATTGGTGGCAGAAGCCAGCAGGAGATTGGCAGTGGTGATTGAGCATGTGATTGGTTGCTGTGGCAAGGCCTGCTGACGATTGGCTACGGCAATTGGGCGGCAGATTCATGGCGGCGGCGAGATATGCGTGCAATCGGCTGTGGTTGCGTTGAGTGGGCAGGTGGGCTTTTGGCAGCGAACGTGCAGATGTTTGGTGGTCGTGGTGATGCGTGCGATTTGCGGTGGTGGGCAGGCTGTAAAGCAATTTGGGCAATTCCTCCTCCCCTCCCCCAATTTCTGTTGCAGTCCCAAAAAATAGGGGTTGTCTTATACATGGAAAAATATGGTACTTCCCAAGTGGCATATACAAAAGGACTTGATGAGATGGACGTAAGGAATAACTCATACGACGCTGAGCTTTGGGATAGGTAGGAGTTTCTACCATATCCAAAAGTCAGCACAACATGAGAGACCTCCATCAAATTTCTTTTAATAAGAAGAGGGGTGTTTTTGTGATTCATATACCGCTAGCCATCTTGGAAAAGGACCTGCATATTGAAGAAACAGACTGGAAATATGTAAAGTGTGAATGGAAAATTCAAGGAAAACATTTTTGCAAATCTGAACAGAAACATGAACATCTGTATACATGAGCATCTTTATAGTTTCAACAGAGAGGAAACAAAATTTCATGCCAGGAGTTTTGTGTAGTTAAACATTCATAGGGACTGACTTAGCAGTTAAAAGTAAAGTAATTTACACCGAATTATAGCTGCAGACAATTATTGGGTTACACATTCAGGCTGCAATCCTTAAGAAACTACAAGGGAGTAAGCCCCATTGAACAAAGATAATTTTACTGCTGAGTGAACATGCATAGGACTGCATTGTTTGGAATGAATCTTTCCCTACATTGTGGCTTCTCATGCCAAAAACTGTTGCATGCAACTGATTTTTCCAGGTTTCAACCCTTACCTTCCAGCTGGCAGTACAGTGCCATTCTCCATTTTCACCTTTGTCCCAAACCTATTAAGAAAACCAAACAATATCTAAATATTTTATTCAAAAGTTAGAGAAAGTACAGTGATCCCACAAACAAGTCCATAGATCAAGGTTTGTGGAGAGTCCCAGAAGGATGTTAAACCACAAATACTCTTCTATAATATCAACTCATAAGTGAGTCAAATAAGAATTGTGTATAGATTTCCCTATAAATAGGACAGTGAGTGTGTGTGCTATTCCAATTTGGAATTGCCTCTGTTCACTAGAACCACAAGAGTATCTGGCCCCAACATTGGACCACTTGGAATCCTTGAGGCTACTTATATCATTTTCTGACACAGGTATGGTTTCTGTGCAGGGTTCGAAATTAGCAGGGTGCCAAGCACATTTTGTGCTTAAAGATTCTCCATCTGTGAGCACTCTCAAGGATTACTGAAATGTATGTGCTTTGAAGCCTTGAAGTACAAGTATAGACAGTTAACAATTAAAAGTAGGGTGTTTCAAAACTGAAGTATGGTAACAATATTTTTAATGTAAACACCAAATAAAACATGCATTAACAATTTTTGCTAAAAATTTGATATTAACAATGTGCCACTTATGTGAATTGTATATTAGTTCATGCTTATCAAAATAAAAAAATGTTGCTGAACCCCCCCCATGGCGACTAGACATTCTGTTTTGGTGCCCTCAACCCAGGTCTCAGAAGCCATTTGGCTCCTAGCTTTTCTATCCCAGTTTCTAACACTGCTTCTGTGTATGAAAAGGTTATACGGCATAGCACATAAGTATTTGCTGAATATACATTGGGAAGTTACAGCTAATTATAGCATCCCACTACATGCAGACATCTACATGTGTAGGATGACATGGTGCATATAAATTTCTACATGGAAGCAATATTTTTGCAGGAAAATTGTCATGTGCAAAATGGGTCTTAGAAGTAATGGTTAGTCTCTCCAATATATCGTCCTATATAAAGCAAGATACATTAATTTTATCATTAAAACTCTGCATTTTTACCTGGGAATTAAATTCATTTACCACAGTGGGAGTTACTTCCAAGTGAACACATAATTACTGACCTGCAAACTTTACATGTCAGCTAGACATGAGTGATTATATTATAATTCTTATATAGAGAATACAGAGAATATACATACACACCCCTAATGAACATTACTCTGAATTGCATCCAACAGTAGTCCCACTGAAACAACTGAGATCCATTAATTTTAGTAGGTTTACTCTAGGTAAAAGTCAGCACAATTCACACCTCTAGTTTGTGTCCTTTCTCAGCTGCAAAACTAGTACAGAACTGTATCCTTACTTGAAAGTCCCATTGAGCTCAGTTCAACTTACCGTACTTCTGAGTAAACAATGAGGATCAATCTATATCTCAGCTAGCACACACTTACACAGTCCACTCAAAGGTTTTAATTCAATGGGGTTTACTCCCAGGTTATGAGGGGTGAATACTGAAGAATGATTTACAATCCTAACCCACCTACTTGGGAGTAAACTCCATTAAATTCAATAGGACTGGCTTCTGAGTAAACATGGTTAGGATTGCAGCCTAAATAGTTATGAATCCCAAATCACTAATTCCCATTAAGGAAAATAAATCCAAATTGTCTACACCTATTGCAAACCTGTACTGGAAAACTCTGTCTGGAAAATAATCTCAAACCACTTTTTAAAAGCAAACAACTTATTACATACATATGTTACAAGGCCACACAAATCTTCTGATGGACCCATGGGTATTAACGCAAAACAAAAATGAGAAAAATTAGTCACACTAATAGGATGTTTACTGAAAAAGCCTCTGAACATGTCCATCATCCCCCATTATTACTTGCTTTCTCCATAAGTTGTGATTCTTCCATCAACCATGACTTGCCCAACATTGCCTTTGAGAACCCTTTAAGTATAATTGCATTGCACTGGTCCAAAATACATAAAGATTATTAAAGACAGAGGCGTATGCACCCTTGCTATCTGGAAGTAAGCCCCATCGAATTCCGTGAAACATTTGCCAAAGAGGGCAGGAGACAAGACACGCTGCTAGAGAAGTTCCCGACTTAACCATTTCATTCATACCACACGCATCCTGCCTTTTTTTATTATTAGTTCAAGTACTGTAACTTGAAGTTGCCACCCAAATCAGTCCATAGGCCTGTTTGGGGTTCGTTGGGTTTTCTCCCGCGCTACAAAAACAAAACAAAACAGGGACTCTCTCATGTCCTACAATTTGTTATTTCTTCCGTTGCAAAAGGCTGCTATAAAACGTGGTCCTCCTACATGCCCCCCCCCCCATGACCACCTGTTACCCAGCGCAGGCAGAAGTGCCCAAGCCACTCTATAGCCCTCCTTGAGGCCTGGCCGAAGGAGCCGGCCAGCCACCAGCGGAGGGGCAGCGCGTGGTCCCCGAGAGAGAGGGAGGCAGGGCGAGCAAGGGCGCCGGCCGGAGGAGCACGGGCGTCAACGGGCCCCGCGCGGGTCTAGCCCGATTCACGAGGGGAGACAGGCCGGGGCCCGCGGCCTTCGCGCGCTCTCCGCATCCCCGCACCTTGACACTCTGGTCGCTGGAGCAGGTCGCCATGCGCCGCCCGTGGAAGTCGAAGGAAACGTCGTGGATGAGGTCGCGGTGGTCGGCCGCGATGCTGCGCGCCACGAACATCTCGGCGGCCTCGCTCCGTCAGCCGAGCTCGCTTCTGCTGCTGCTGCTGCTGCTGCTGCTACGATTAAGGCAGCGGAGGAGGCGAAGCAGCTGCACTGACGGCGCGAGCAAACTCTTTCCCCTTCTCTCTCTCGCCTCGAAAAGGCGCGCCTGGCTCAGTCTAATTGCGTGGAGCGCCGGGCCTTAGCGGGGAGGAGGCGGCCAATGGAGCGTCTCCCCGGCGCTTGCGCTTTTGCGCCTTTCCCTCAGGCAGAAGCCGAGGCAGCCCCGGCAGGGGAGGAGGGGAGGGAACCGACGAGCCGCCCATTGTCCTTCTCGAGTGAGGAAGGATTTGTCGATTTCCCAACCCAACAGGCGGAAGCGTTAACCCGCCCTGAACATGCTTGGGTTTGGGTTTTTTGCAGAGACGCACGCCGAGGAGTCCGCTTAATCAATTTCGCCTCTGGCAAGAAACACCGGCCGGGGACGAAACAATTTGGGATCCGGTGGCTTTGCTCTGCCCTAGTAACGCCCTGTTTGGGGCCCTGAGCTTGATACCACTGGCGGAACCACCGCTGGCAAAATAAACTGCTGCAGAGCACGCCCTTCCCCAGGTCAGGAAATGTCCCCCGCCAGCATATCCTAACCTGCATCAGCAAAGATGGGGGGCGGGGCGGTGATGGTTGAGAATGCCGCTGTTAGACTCCAGTCCTTTACATACTTACCTGGATATAAGTTTCATTTAAATCAATGGGGCTTCTAAAATAGTTGCATTTATGCAAGACATTTGTCAACATTGCTGCAATTCTAGTTTATACTAAAGCACTCAGTTTAACATGGGAATGGGATTTTGTCCCATTAATATTAAATTGGTCCAATCAAAGTACTTTCTCTTAAATCAGGAGTGGCTAACCTTTGGCCCACCCAAAGGTAAACAATCAGACAGGGATGCCAGTGATGAATGTGGTCAAAAGCTGGTTATGGCCACACAAACTTGCATGTAAACATTTACCACAACATACACCCCAGCGTTGTGTTTACTTTTTTCCTTTGCCACCACCCAAGTTGGTGTGGTGAAAGTGGAGAAATTGCTTTGGTGGACAGATCACTCTTGCTTTTTGGACTGAATCCTCATACAGCTTTCACTGTAACAATAACCAGCAATACATGCTATAGAACGGGCTGTCTCCGAAGTGCCTGTAGGCACCAGTGTGCTCACCAATACTTGTTAGGAAAGGCTTCAAAAATCCACAATGCACACAATACTGCTTGATCTTCTTGCTCCATTCCCTTTTACAATGGTTTGGCATCTTGAACAACTAACACCATTAAACATGCCCACATTTCATTGGATACCAAGGTCATATACACCAACCGTCTTCAATTCTGAAAGAGAAGTGTGAAGTTTCCCTCTGTAAGTGTGGTGGTGACAATTTTGTGTTATACAATACACCAGAAGATCCCATTAGCTAAATACTGTGGACCCATGTTGTTCAAAAGCCAAACCATGGATGCCCTATTTTTGAAAATTTTGATATGTCTATGGTAGTTTTTGTTATGTGAATGATGTCATGGACTCCCTGGGTGGGTTATGAGAACCTGGATGGTTAAGTCCAGTCAAAGGTGACTATGGGGTGCGGCACTCATCTTGCTTCAAGCCAAGGGAGCCAGCATTTGTCCACGGACAGCTTTCCAGGTCATGTGGCCAGCATGACTAAACAGCTTCTGGTGCAATGGAACACCATGACGGAAACCAGAGCACATGGAAATACCGTTTAGCTTCCCACCACAGCGGTACCTATTTATCTACTTGCACTGGTGTTGCTTTTGAACTGCTAGGTTGGCAGAAGCTGGGATAGAGCAATGGGAGCTCACCCTGTTACTCAAATTTGAACTGACCTTCTAACCAGCAAGCCCAAGAGGGTCAGTGGTTCAGACCACAGTGCAACCCACTCCCTCGAACCACTGCAATACACCCATTGCAGTCATTTTGTGACAGGTGTCTGCAGCACTTTTGTCAAAATTCAAAACGTTGGCAACTTCTACATTGGTGCCATCTAGTTGTATGGCTTTTGTACATTATGGTTTTTCATTATTTATGGTACCTTTGACAGAAAGTTTTTACAGAAAGGCTAGATTGATCAGCAGTATAGAAATATTGGCAAAGATGTAAGTAAGTAAGTAAATAAATAAATGCTAGCGACTGCAGCTGGGATTCTTTGCATGTAAAGTATCAGTTCTATAGCTGAATTACGTTCCTCTCAGCTTTCCTTTTTTGTGACCAAGAAACAGAACAAGTGTGGGACTAAGCAGATGAGGCACAGGGCCTGAGCAGATAGGAACAAACTTGATTGCTCATTACTAAACTCAACACTGGAAGGAGCAGGCTTAACACAACGTTGATGCCGAGTTTGCCCCTTTATTTTCTTCTATGTAAATAAAGCAAAAAGAAAATGCTGCACACAGGCAGCTTCCGCGTTAACAGCCAAACTGGATTTCTTCCATTTTCCTGACACCGAGTAATCGGCCTCACTGACAGGTACAGTATCAAACTTCCTTTACAATCGTGTCCTTTACATGCTTTTTTCAGGCCCCTTCAGCTTGACGGGCATTTTGCAAGTATACATAGGGAACTCCCTCGGGATCTTGAGAAGCACCCGCTTCCCCCAATCCTCCAGCGCCTTAACACACGAGGAAAGAAAATAATCCCACTTCCTCCACCTGCCGAGCCCCCTCACGAAACTCAATCCACGCCCTTCCCACCCAAAGGGAACAGGCGGGGTGATCCCCCCCGCCCATCCTCCTTCGCGGCCAATGGGCGGAGCTTCCGCAATTCTGGGTAGGCGGTCATGGTGGCCTTCCGCGCATGCGCCTGCCGAGAATGCCGCCGAAGAGCCGCTGAGGCTGAGTGCGCGGTGTGGAAGGTAGTCGAGGGTAACACGGCCGGTGAAGTGGACGCGTTGTCGTCCGCGCCCTGTCAAGTAGCGCGGAGTAGGTGATGAACTTGTCGGCTCCCAGCGGCCTTCCTTCCTCCGGCTGTCGCCGCCATTATGTCCGTCACCGCCACTATAGAACAGGAGTTCCAGGAGATCGACGCTGCTAACGGCTGGCAGCCCCGGTACCTGGTGAGTGAGGGAAGGAGGGGGCGGCGTGTAGCGGGGGGAGAGAATTGGGGGCCGACGCGGGTGGTGAGAGTGCAGGAAGTCGTCGGGCCACGACCAGCTTCCCCCCCTCCCCCAGGTAACCATTGAGGTTGGGAGAAGTAATGCGCATGTTCCAGTTTTAAGAAGGGGCGGTGATGAGCGAGAAGGAATAATAAAAGAGGGCTGAGGGGAAAACGCATGCGCCTCGGGGGTCGGGCAAGAGGAGAAGGGGGCATTTGGGCAGGTTAGTGCTGCGCATGCGCCGGTGGGGGTAGGTGTAAGTTGCTTCGCACGGGTGGTGACTGGAGGGTTAAGTTCGTCAAGCGAAGTGTCGCAAGTTCCAAACTCCGTCTCTCCGGGTTCCTGTCTCACACTTCTGTGTTTGCTCCGCGCGTAGCTGTGTCGTTCAGGCTGTCGCAAGTCGCCGTTTCGCTCGTGTAGGTTGACTTGAGCCGAATATTCCTGCGGAGTGAAATGTCCTGTCGACGTACAGGGAAAAGAGCTGCCCTTGCTGTACCAAGCGGGGCCACGCTTCCTCGTTAATGCGCGTTGTGTGTTACAACGTCACTCTACGCGTATGTGCGCTGCTATCAGTCGCCCTGCAGAATTAATAACTTCCTAGCTACAGTTTAAACATAGTGTCATGGTGCCAGGAACAAAGGAAATCCCGGGTTCTGCTGGAAACTCTTGGGAATGCCTCACACATTACAGTTCTGTCTAAATGTGACACAAGCACAGGAGCAGTACCATGGAACCATAATTTGTTGCAGCTCCCTGATGTGTGTTTGCTTGGTGGCAAATCCAGGTCTGTTGGCACATAATGTGTGAACTGGCCCATAGTTGAGAACTGGAGATAATTTTAACTTTTCCAACGTTTATAGGTGGGAAAGACTCATTTGAGCTAGTTGTATTTACACACAAAAGGTTTTAGAGTTCAGTCTGAATCTTGATAGAATGTGGCCTGTAAGTGTTGGTTCAGTCTTGAGCCATTTAGTTTCTTATGTAAATTTTTTGAATCATTGTGGAGTCCGTTAAAAAGCATATGAATACACATGCTTAATACTCAAAACGATGCTAAGTCTCTTTAGATTCAGCATGACCTAAAGTGATGGTGGTTTTAAAAGCCCAAGCTCATTACATTACTGTTGCTTTGTTACTTGTGTATGTCTATGAGAGCTGTTTGGCATATATATTTCAGGGCAGGTTACAATACAAGAAAACTGTAAAACCACACTACAGTGAAGCCAACTCATCACTGCTTATAAAACATAGCTTATCCTTAAAATGCCCAGGCAGGCACAACCCTGGAACCTCACTTGCAGCAGTGACAGAATTCATAATAACCCCCCCCCCCAAAAAAAGCTGTGCAAATACTTGTAGATGAATTTTCACCTGACACTGAATTGTCAAAAGTGTTGTTACCTGTCATGCCTCTAGGGAAGAGAGTATAGGTGGGGTACCACTACCACAGAAGAGGCCTTATTCTGTGTCACAAGAATGGCTTTTCTCTCAGATCTAATAGCATAGGCAGACTGATACAGAAGAACTGTTCATTTGGGTATTAGAGCTTAAAGTTGTTTAGGGTTTTACAGATCAGCACTAGCACCATGAATTCTGCTCACAAGCCTATAGATAGCCAGTATTGGCTTTTCAGGTCAGTGGCTGTGTGATTCCAGCTAGATACACTGGTTATAATTCCGATCCCACATTCTGAACTATTTATGGCTTCTTGACTGCAAGGGCAGCCCAACACTGCAGTTGTCCAACTGAGAATTTACCAGAGCATGAGCAACTGTCACCAGGCTTTCCTGGTCCAGGAACAGATGTAGCTGATAAACCAGAATATAAGAAAAGTCCTGCTGGATCAGGCCAAGGCTCATGTGGTTCAGCATCCTGTTCTCACAATGGCCAACCAGATATTTTAGGAAGGACCTGAGTGCAATAGCACTCTCCCTACATGGGTTTCCCTGCAGTTTCCCCAGTTCAGTCTCCCTGCAACTGGCATTCAGAGTCATGTTGCTTCCAACAGTGGCAGTAGAACATAGTCATTGTGGTTGTTAGTCATTGATAGCCCTATTCTCTGTGAACTGGTCAAAGACACTGCCCCACTGAAGTTACCTGAACCTTAAGTGACAATTCTGAATCAAATAGTACCTGAGACTACACACAAGCATCTTCAGTGGGAGTGGAACCCTGCCCAGAATAAATTATCAGACCAATTCCAAGACCCTCAGGGCCTTCACCTGTCAGGATTGTCTCTGTTTATTGACTCTTATACATCTATACTGATGATTAGAATTATAGAGCCAGAAGGGACCCTGCAGGTCATCTAGTCCAATCCCCTGCAATGCAGGAATCCTTCCCACAGCCATCCCTGGGTGGCTCGAACCACCAACCTTGATTAACAGCCAGATGCACTGACCGACTGTGCCACAGGAGAGCTCCCAGGATTAGCTATAAACATGTGCAGAGTTCATTTCAAATGCCCTTAAATTGGGAGGCATTATCTAACCTTTGTGATGGTTGCTATCCACATAATGTTTGGGAATGGGCTACAAGTACATGGAATGTCAGCCATGTCTCCTCAGAAGTAAGTCATTACTCCCAGGTAATTATCACAGCCTTAGTGTTCTTTTGCATGCTGCCCTGAATCTTTTTGCTCCAATCTGCTTCTTGTATTGGTATATTAGATTAGAGCCCATGACAAATCAATAAGATTGAAACCAATTCACAAATATCTCTTGGATAACTATATGTGCTTGTTCTGTTTGGAGCAATAGCTCAAGTTCCGTGTTACAAGGAAGCAGTAAGGTTATTGAGCAGGGGTCAGCAAGGTTTATTTTGCCTGGGCCGGATCGGTCCTGTGGCGATCCCTCTGTGGGCTGCATCACACGTGCATGTGAGTGCACATGCCTGCAATTTTCGGTGTCTGCACAGATGAGATTGTTGGCGTCTGCGCAGACATGATTTCTGATGGTGCGGAAGTGAGTCCCTGTGCTGCGCTGGTTTAGTGCAGTGCGCGAGTGGGCAACTCTGTTCAGGGACGGCTCGTGGGCCAGTCAAACGACCCTCCGCGGGCTGCTTCTGGCCCATGGGCCTTAGGTTGCTGACCCCTGTTATTGAGGGTAGAAGTAGGTGGTTGACGTGGTACTTGTTTGCCCTGATGAGGCAGTTCAGTGATTGTGTATTCTGTATTGAGAATTGACAGCCTGAAGGTTGGATTTAAATGTATGTTCTAGTGAAAGTTGTTCTCTTCCTTGCTCTTTTCCTATACATAGTTCTGTAAAATTCAAAATAAAAATGGGAAAGAGCAGAATGAATTTCTCCATCAGAAGAGCAGTGGTAGCCAATATGTTCATAATATCCATATTGCTTGTTGTCACAGTAGGGTTTGCCTGTGATGTGGCTTTCCTGGTTTCCATTTACTTTGGGCCTTTGAATCCCTAGACTTCTTGACACACTGATGGTATCTTCTAATTTTTGCAACCACTGTCAGAGCACGTGTTGCCATGTGCTTAAGCATAGTGGTGTGGTTAACTCCGTCAGTAATTTCTCACATGACTGTATTGCTACTGGATACTTTGTGAATAATGGGTTCCTCTCTGCAGGGTGGTGGTTAATCTGGTGATTCGATACTATGGGCTTATAAAGTCCCTTCTGTCCTTGTCTGCTGGCTGCGTTTCCCTAGTATTTTCTGAACTGCGTATTAGGGACTCTGTTTCTTTTCCTAACTTTGTGTGGAATTCATTTCAACATTTCAACTTTGGTTGGCTTCATTTATTTTTTGAGTTTGGGCTATTTTTTCTGTAAGTTTTGTACTGGGTAGTGAACACTTGTGTATTTCCACTGACACAAGGGCCAATGATCTGTTTTCTGATGGTGGTATTTTCTTTGTCGAAAGAGGGAAAATTTTTATATACTGTTCAAAGTGATTATTTTTGGTAATCCTTACTTGCTTATTGTAAGGTGGACCAGTGTTGTATAAAAGAGGTAAGGCTGCTGAACCTGAGAGTAGTTTTGCTAATACTTCAGAGTGAGCCCATGGTTAAAGTGAGATATCAGACTAAGAAACTGGTGGCTCACAGCTGACACTCCTAGCTGCCATGTTAAATAACTCTGTACCCTCTGTACCCAGGATAGGATGTGACTAACATTTCCATTTCTTTGTTGTTCTTGTGCTACATCCTTCTCTGGCCCCTTGAGAGATGCAGACTCTGTGCAGCGTACTCAGTTTTCTTTTGTTGGGCCAGCTATCTGTAGGAGGGAGAGATTTGTCCTAACTAGTATCCAATTTGTATATTTTCTCTGTGGGTCCTTGAGTTGTTTCCTGCTATGTGATGTGCTCACTACTGAAGCTCAGACTAAATGAAGGATTTTGCAATACTTACTTAATAGCCTTGTTCAGCTTAAGTGAAAAAGCCTTGGGCTCGTTGTCCCCCCCACCCCCCTGCTTCCAGTGTGGCTGTAAGGAGGTGTTTAAAATAATTCACTGCCATTTTAAAATAATTGCTGTTTGGCCAGACTTTCAAATCCAGACAAACTGGTTAGTCTTACCTTTGGTTTAGGGAAACAATCCAGTTTGAAATCATTATTAAAATTAATCAATTTTAGATTCATGCATAATGATAAACTGAAGTTAATTGAAAACAGAATCAAACCTTAAAATCCCCTCACTGCTACGTCAGGGAAGGAGGATGTACATAGGCTAAAGCTCAATGATATAATATTAAACCATAGTTTGACATTATATCTGGACTAGGTCAGTGACTAGGACATTGGTGGTCAACCTGTGGTCCTGTAGATGTTGCTGGACTCCAACCTGCATCAGCCCCATCCAACATGGCTAATAGTCTGGAATGATGGGAGTTGTAGTCCAACAACATCTAGAGGGCCCCAGGTTCCACCCCCTGCATTGACTGATAGAAACTGAGTTTTCAGTAAGCTCTATATCCCAGTAGTGGTACTTAATACCACCCTGGTGGCTTTCTGTTTTATTTTATTTTGCTTCAGATGCAAGTTTAAGCTTACGCTAAGTCCACAAGGAATGTTGCAAAAATGACTTTAAAAATAACTTAAAATATATCTTAACATTTGCCTCATAAGCACAATAATGCGGCTGTCATACTGGATGTAGTAGAGCACTTGGCCATGAAGTTCTTTCTCCAAATCTTACTATCAAGCTGTACCAACTAAGTTACTTTTAAACTCCTTAAAGTATCAGGATACAAATTGTTCCCAACAGAAGTTACATAAATGGAAATTTTGAAAGCATGTTGGCATTCTAGAACCTCAGTCCTGAACATTTTGTTACACAAATAAATACATGCTTTCACTATAATGCAATTAGTGCCATGTGTGTATTAATATATATATTCCATTTTTAAAAGCCCCATTAGGGTCTTGAAGCAGTGGAGCAATTGTGGTGTGGAGTGGTGATGGAACTAGTTTATTTGGTATTAACAGCCAGTTCAGACACCCCCAGTGTGCATCTGTCATTCTGTTAGCTAGTTTACAGTTTGTAGTAAGAGGTTCTCTAAATATTTGATCACTGACTTGGATTAACACCATTTCCCAAACTTGTTACTGCATATCTAGGTTGGTTCTCTTCAGAACTTCCTTTTAGTTAATAGATAGACCAAGGCTATCTCTATTTTACAGCTGTTAAATTTGACAGAAGTTTGCTATATGAATGCACTCTACTAATTTAGAAACTTGGGTTGTAATAATTTTAATCACTGCATAAAATACTGTCCATGTTGAATTGTGATCACAGTAGTCATTGAATTTTCAGTTGACAAAGAAATAAGGATTACAGCAAATTGAGTAAGGTAAATTTCTACTGTGCCTTTAAATATAATATTTGTTTTTATTTCTTCAGTATCTTTTGTTTGTACTGCCAGGAAGTAATCATAACATAATCAACTATCTTTGTTTCTTCCAGGATATTCGGCACCAGTCCAGTGATTATTCACATAGAGTTGCAAAGTATGCAGAAAATCGAAATCGTAATAGGTACAGAGATGTTAGCCCATGTAAGTAAACTTTTTTTTTTGTAATCTAGTGCATGACAAAGTAGGTTTGACATTACCAATGCTAATACTTTAAATAGTTTTGGGCTAGTGTTGTAGAGTTTGATATATGAAGCTCCACTGCAGTCATTGAGATGAAAGTGCATACAATCAATGAAGTCATGTAGAAATTATTGTACTTTATATAGAGAGACTTCTATAGAAGCCTTCTATCCATGCACTATTATATTTATATCTCACTTTTCTTCTGTGGAACTCAAAGTAGTGTATAGAGAGAGGCCTCCCAGGCAGTCCTCTAGTCAGGTGCCAGAACTGGCTAACCAGAACTACACATGCACAACTTCTGCAAGGTTGCTGTGCCTTCAGGAACCCTGGATAATCATTATTATCCAGACTTCTAAAAAATTGTTAAGACTGATGTTGCAGTAAGTATGTGTCACTTAAGAAGCTCCTTCATTTTTCTCTTATGCGGTTTCAGATAAAGATAGGTCATCTGAACTCGACTTTGTTATGCTGTTGAAATAAAAGATGTGACAGTTCTGGTATCTTTCAGAAGGAATACTACTTATGGTAAATATGTACCAGACATGGTTTGGGACAATTCCATGTCACTCAGTTAACCATCAGGCTGTAGACAGTACCATATTTGGAAGAGAAAAGCTGAGCAACTGCAAATTTATTGTGATAAGCATATTCAGACAGTCAGAATGGGAACATTGTTTGTTTCAAGATTCTACTCCCATAAACTAGCAAATTTTGTCAAATTAAATATATTTAATGTAGATTCTTTTTAAACATTGGTTTTGCAGAAGTGGTAATTTGTATGAATTCCATACAGTCTGTGTTGTTTTGATTGTTATTCAGTTCCATGGCAATTGTCAATTTAAAAGATTAAATGAGTGCTTTATAAAAAGCAAGGTAGAATTATTCTCAACTTTTGCTGGATTACTGAACTGCTATGGAAAAGTGAAGATTCCAGGTCACAGTGACCTCCAGGAATTACTTTGCTGGCAGTAGAGTAATTTCTGTCTTGAGCATTTCCAGCAAACTAGGCTTATATAAACATGCCTGAAAAGTCTTTTAAAAATCCTATTGATGTCTGTGGGACTCTTCCAAGATAAATGGCTTATTGACTGGAGTTCTTGTCTGCCAGATTATGAGCTAGTATATTCAGTACTGTACTTTATTTTAATCACATTTAGAAGGGCATGTTGAAAATTTGAATAAGTCTTAATTTTCCATACTTGTCACCACCAGTGGTCCAGAATACTGGGATACTCTCTACTCTATCCACTAAGAGGCAGACTTTTAAAAAGCCCTCTACTTTTGTCTTAAGGCAGGGGTGGGTAACAGTTAAAAGTGGGCTGGATCCAGCCTGCAGAATCTTTTTATCTGGCCTGTGGCCTCTCCTCAGACCTACCTTGTCCTTCAGTTGGGTGACACTGAACAGAGGCACCTCTGACCAGAGTCATACAACACCCCCTCCTCACTAGCATTTCCCAGAAATGTAGCAGTGTCTTATTATTCAGTGGTATACTTAAAATAAGTAAATCTGCAGTCTCTACAAGTAAACACTGCAGAGATGTGGGTTGTTCAACAAGCTCAGAGTCCATTTATCCCTTCATAATCTGCATATAGCCATTTTGCTCTTTTTGATGAAATTAGAGCTGAATAATAATTTGAAAAACTAGACCAAATGCTTGCTTTTTGTCATTGATGGACTGAAGCACAGAAGTGGGGTAAGACTGTTGTCTTCTGTATGAAATTCAACAGCACAGCTTGGTGATTCAGTGGTTAAAATAGTACTTGCTGACATCATCTTTCCGAGAACACTAGCACCAGTATGTGTGATTTACTATAACAAGATCTTAAGTTTTTCCTGTTGGCAAATGGTATGTAGTATTTACAAAGGTTTTGGTTTCTGTCCAGCAGAAACATTTGAGTTCCAATAAATTGATAATGAAAAAAGAAACTTAACGCTTTCATTTCCAAGCAAGGTAAACAGTTCCCCTTCAAGGAAACAATATTTGAAGCATTTGTATAGTATAGATAGATTGGTTCAGACTCTGTAGATTTTAAATCCTCTCTTGAAAATACGTGTACCAAAAGTGATTGCGCTTGGTATCATATTTTCTGGAAAACAGCACCTATCTCTGAGTCCAAGCTTTCGTTGACTTTTTAAGGCTTGGAAAAACATGCTTGTTTCATTCATTTTGCTTTTTGTTTTTTTTGTTGTTGTTGTTGTTGTTTTTATATATATATAATATTTATTGAAATTTTACAAAAACATAAAAGAAATTAGAAAAGAAAAAGAGAAAAAAGAGAAAACATGCAAAATACATAAAAAAGAAGAATAAAAATACAAAGTACAAAAAACGAATAGATACAAAAGAGTTAAAAACAAATCCATTTTTTATAACTTTAAACTCATTAGCTTGTTTCCTTGACTTCCTCACACCTCCCCTTTTTGTATTCCCATTTAAATAATCAAATCAGCAAATCCTTACCCTCTTTCGTTTATCTTAACTCTATATCTTAACATATTATAACTCTATATTTTCATCCATTATCAACTCATTTTTGCATCTTCTCATTAACCTTGTTGCTAATGCCTCTTGTTTTCAATCCAACATCATTTTTAACATTCATTAATTTTACAGTGTTTCTGAAGATAGTCTTTAAATTTCTTCCAATCTTCTTCCACCAACTCTTCTCCCAGGTCTCGGATTCTGCCAGTCATTTCCGCTAATTCCATATAGTCCATCACCTTCATCTGCCACTCTTCCAGGGTGGGTAAATCTTGTGTCTTCCAATACTTTGCAATGAGTATTCTTGCTGCTGTTGTTGCATACATGAAGAAAGTTCTATCCTTCTTTGGCACCAATTGGCCGACTATGCCCAGGAGAAAGGCCTCTGGTTTCTTCAGGAAGGTATATTTGAATACCTTTTTCATTTCATTATAGATCATCTCCCAGAAAGCCTTAATCTTTGGGCACGTCCACCAAAGGTGAAAGAATGTACCTTCATTTTCTTTACATTTCCAACATTTGTTATCGGGCAAATGATATATTTTTGCAAGCTTGACTGGTGTCATGTACCACCTGTATATCATTTTCATAATATTCTCTCTTAAGGCATTACATGCCGTAAATTTCATACCGGTGGTCCACAACTGTTCCCAGTCAGCAAACATAATGTTATGTCCAACATCTTGTGCCCATTTAATCATAGCAGATTTCACCGTTTCATCCTGAGTATTCCATTTCAACAGCAAGTTATACATTCTTGAAAGTATCTTAGTTTTGGGATCTAACAATTCTCTTTCCAATTTTGATTTTTCCACCTGGAAGCCAATTTTTTTGTCCAAATTATAGGCCTCTCTTATTTGATAATAATGAAGCCAGTCTCGCACTTTATCTTTTAATTTCTCAAAGCTCTGCAATTTCCATTTATCTCCTTCTTGTTCCAGTATTTCCCAATATTTCGGCCATTTGGCCTCCATATTGAGCTTTTTCTGAGCCTTCGCTTCCATTGGTGACAACCACCTTGGGGTTTTATTTTCCAGTAAGTCTTTATATCTTATCCAGACATTGAACAATGCTTTCCTGACAATATGGTTTTTAAATGCTTTATGTGCTTTAACCTTGTCGTACCACAAATATGCATGCCACCCAAAAACATTGTTAAAACCTTCTAGGTCCAAAATGTTCGTGTTCTCAAGAAGCAGCCAGTCTTTCAACCAGCAGAATGCTGCTGTGATTCATAGTAAAGTTTAAGGTCTGGCAGGGCAAATCCGCCTCTTTCCTTTGCATCAGTTAATATTTTAAATTTTATTCTGGGCTTCTTGCCCTGCCAGACAAATCTAGAAATATCTCTCTGCCACTTCTTGAAACAGTCCATCTTGTCCAAAATCTGCAATGATTGAAACAAAAATAACATTTTTGGCAATACATTCATCTTTATAGCTGCAATTCGACCCAACAAGGAAAGCTTCAAATTTGACCATATTACTAAGTCTTTTTTCACTTCTGTCCAACATTTCTCATAATTATCTTTAAATAAGTTTATGTTCTTAGCCGTCATGTTAACCCCCAGATATTTTACTTTCTTAACTAATGTTAAACCTGTCTCCTTCTGAAACCTCTCTTTCTCAATCGATGTTAAATTTTTCTCAAGAACTTTAGTTTTTGACTTGTTCAGCTTAAATCCTGCCACATGACCAAATTCTTGAATTAGTTCTAATACTCTTTTCGTACTAGATTCTGGCTCCTGTAACATCAAAACTAGGTCATCTGCAAAAGCTTTCAATTTGTATTGTTTGGCTCCGACCTGGATACCTTTAATCAGACGGTCCCTTCTAATCATATTTAACAAAACCTCCAGGACCGAAATAAAAAGCAATGGGGAAATTGGGCAGCCTTGTCGTGTCCCCTTCTCTACCTTAAATTCCTCTGTCATCACATTATTGACTATTAGCTTAGCCTTTTGTTCTGAATAAATTGCACTTATACCATTTTCAAACCCTTGACCCACCCCCATCCCCCGAAGATTTTTCTTCATAAAATTCCAAGAAATATTGTCAAAGGCTTTCTCCGCATCTATAAAAATTAAAACTGCTTTAGTATTAATGTTCACTTGCAACTTCTCCAATATGTTAATTATGTTCCTCGTGTTGTCAGACAAGTGTCTACCTGGGAGAAAGCCAGCTTGGTCCTTGTGTATCTCTTCCACTAACACTTTTTTTAATCTATTAGCCAAAATATCAGCAAAAATTTTGTAATCCACATTGAGCAGGGATATGGGGCGGTAGTTCTTAAGTTGTGTCTTTTCAGACTCCGTTTTCGGTATAAGTGTAATGTAGGCTTCCTTCCACGACTCTGGCGCTTTTTCCCCCTCCAAAATTTCATTACAAACCTCCTTTAGTGGTTGAATTAACCAATCTTTCAAAGATCTATAGTATTTTGAGGTTAAGCCATCCGGCCCTGGAGATTTACCCAACTGCATATTCTGAATGGCACCTTCTACCTCCTGTTCTGTAATTTTGTAGTTCAGCATTATCTTATTTTCTTGAGAGATTTTTTGTAATCCATTTGTTTTTAAAAATTGGTCTATATCAAACTCTTTCTGTGGCCCTTGTGTATATAACTCTTTAAAATACCTCTGGAAGCATTTTCTAATTTCCACTGGATTCTGAATGTTCTTTCCTTCCACTTCCAAATTAGTGATAGTATTGAGCTTTTGTCTTTTTTTCATTTGCCAAGCTAACAATTTTCCACATTTATTAGCCAATTCAAATGTCTTTTGTCTCATTTGTTTAATTTTCCATTCAATTTCCTGGTTCATCATCTTCATATATTGGACTTGATATAACTTTATGTCTCTCAGAATCACTTGTGACTTTGGTTTCGCTCTTAGTTTCTTCTCACCCTCCTTTATTTTTTCTAAAATTTTATCTTTTTTTCCATTTTGGGCTCTCTTCTTTATTGTATTCTGTTGGATCAGAAACCCCCTCATAACTGCTTTACTTGCGTCCCAGATTATTCTTTTTTCAGTAGTAGTATTCAAATTTATCTCAAAATAGTCTCTCAAGGTTTTTTGGGCCTTCTTGATAACCTCTTGATCTCTAAATAAGGTGTCATTCATCCTCCATCTGAAGGAACCGATTGGTGTTAGTTTCATCTCCATTTTCACAGCATTATGGTCGGAGCAAGTTTTTGGGCAAATTTCCACTTTTCGAGTCTTAGGTGCCAGTCCTCTAGTTATCCATATTTGGTCAATTCTTGTCCATGTCATTTTGGCTTCAGAGAAGAATGTTCCCTCTCTTCCTAGGGGGTTCTTAATTCTCCAAATGTCAATCAAGTCCATATTGTCAGTCAGTTCAAAAAAGGTTTTTGGTAGTCTGCCATCTTTAGTTACAATCTGTCTCTGCGACTTATCCATATTTGTAGATACCACTCCATTCATATCTCCCATCATAATGATGTTGTGATCCATATAGTCTAACAATGTCTCGTGCAATTTCTTAAAAAATTCAGATTTCCCCTCATTTGGTAAACTCCTACTATTAAAATTTTTTCTCCTTGTGATTGAATTTTGATTGCCACAAATCTTCCTTGATCATCTTTAAAAACAAATTTCGGTGACAGGCTCTCTTTGGCGTAAATTACAACTCCTCTCTTTTTAACCTTATCCTTATGAAATAAACTCTTGACCCAATCTTTTATTAATCAGTACTTTCCTGTGTAGCCTTATCACATGTGTTTCCTGTAAACAAATTAAGTCCAGTTGTTCCTTTTTCAATAAATGAAAAACTTTCCTCCTCTTCTCCGGGGAGTTAAGTCCATGAATGTTCCAACTTAATAATTGCAGAGACATGGTGTATTTATTCTACTTTCCTCCAAGTGCTCCTAGTAATTCCTCTTGTTCTGACGGTGGTATCACTTTTTCTAATTTGTCCAATCCCGAAGGTGGTGGTACTATGTCTAGTACTCCTGGTTTTAAAGCTCTTAGCTCTTCTAGAACTTCTTTTAGCAGGTCTTCTTCGTGGTCTCTCAGGAATTCTTCCTTGTCTTCCACTGATCTTATTTTGAACTTTTTCCCTTTAAAGGTAAAGATAGGCCTTGAGGGAATTCCCACCTAAAAACAATTCTGTTACTTCTCAACAGGACCACCAAATCTCCGTAGTTAGTTCTAAGATCCAATAAGTATTTCGGAATATCCTTGAATATCTCCACTCTTGAATCGTTTATTTCCAAGGTCTTCTGGAAGTGCAGACTCAGTATTTTAACTCTCTCTTCTTTCGTTCGGAGGGTAACCAAACAGTCTCTCACCCTGTTCTTTCTCCCTCCTCTTCCAAGTCTAAAAGCACTTACTATCTTGAAATCTTGCTTAGCATCCAAATTCCAAAATTCTGCAAATTCGTGCGTAAGAAAGTCACTTAAACTGTCTTTTTCCAATTCAGGGACCGCCCTGATCCTCAGATTAGTCTGTTTTTCCTTAAGTTCGATCATAGACAGAAGCGACCGGTGGTCCTTTAGCTCTTTGCATATAGTTGGAATCTTTTCCTCTACAGCCAGCACTTTTTCCTTTGCTTCCTCAACTGCCTTTTGGTTTGAAGCGGATTCTTGCAACAGTCTTTCAATAGCTTCTGTATTTGAGTTCCCCTTCTGCCCCAAATTGTTGATGCTAGTAGTATTTTGGTCAATTTTAGTAGTCGCTTCAGTAACTTGGTTACTTAATTTTTCCAAGGTTTCAAAAATTTTATTTAATACTGAAGTGAATCCCTCTTCAGTAGCCATTCCTTTAGACCCAACTTGTGCAGGATCTTTTCCTTGTGATGCAGAGGGGGCAGATACTGATGCAGAGGCAGATACGGATGCTCTGCGCTGCTGCGTTACACTAGTCTGCTGCTGTCTAACCTTTCCCGATCTTGTTGTCTTTTCCTGAAGCAAGTCTGCCATGCCACTTTATCTAAGGATCTGAAAATCAAGGTCAATCCCACGGCCAAAACCTGTTTTGCTGTGAAAGTTTCCCAGGCCAGTCGAGAGTGGAAAATCCCCTGGCTAGTTGCAACAATTTCAAAGTTCCTCTAGGGGGACACAGTAACGATCAATGGTATTGCAATAGAGTCTCTTTTCCGATTTTCCAAAGTCCCCCTTCTACAAAAGAAAAAAGCAACAGTTCCAAGTCCAAAGTAACCCTCAGAGTAAAAGTGTCTCACTTGCAGAGTTAACTGTCACAAAGTTACATTGTCCATAAATAGTGCGATTCTCAGTACAGCAATTTTATTAATCTGGCAGTCCGTTCCCAAGGATTAAGTGGTGGTCTTTTACTCCTTTTTCTCTCCACTTTTTTTGCAGGCAAAATATATTTTCTCCTCTTCCCTCCCCTCTCCTGCAATTCAGGGAGGGAAATCTTTTAATTTGACGTTAGGATTTAAGTCCTTTTAAACCCAACTCTCCAGCGTTAGCTTGATCAGTCTTTGCTTTGATCTATATACAAAAAGGAAGGTGGACTTCCTGTTTGCGCCTTCCTGTTTCAGTGCCAAATTAATCCTCTTTTCCTTAAATTCCCCGGTCTTTGAACTTGACCTACTCACAGGTAGTTGTTTGTTAGCCGAATTGTCCCAGGAAAAAGGTCAGCGCTCTCCGGCAACGGCTGTGCGGCTTCGCTCCACGGAAGAAGCAGTTGGCTCTCAGCACTGCGCCTATCTCCCCGTTTCGCTCCGGGACCCCTTGCGGGGTTCCCTCGCAGTTAGGGGGGGCGCTGAAGGTGCCCGCTGAGTCCCACGAACACAGGCTTCTCCCGCCTGTAGTTTTCTAAGGGGTCCCCGCGTCGCCGTCGCGGCTAGACCCAATTTCCGTGGAGCTATTCCCTCACAGCTGGAGGGAATCCGTCATTACC
The DNA here is from genome assembly GCF_964270895.1 of Podarcis filfolensis. Classification (NCBI taxonomy): domain Eukaryota; kingdom Metazoa; phylum Chordata; class Lepidosauria; order Squamata; family Lacertidae; genus Podarcis; species Podarcis filfolensis. Next base: position 42,128,034 of record NC_139603.1, read on the forward strand.
GATGGCGCCGCCTCCGGAAGTCTCCGGAGTGTTCAATATTTGAACAGTCATATATTGTAAAAACTTTTGTACACTTGAAGTAAATTTTTCTCTACAGTCTTCTTGTGTGGTGCTGGTTTGTGCGTGCTTCTTTATTGTGCAGTTAGATTTACTTTCAGTCTGACAGGGACTCAAGGTTGTAGGTCTTCATTCTTAATTTCCAGCCACACATATTTTGGTTGTGTCTCTAGATGGTGTCAGAGATCCCTCCCAACCCCTATACTTTCAGTATCGATCGTATATCTCTAGGTGCTCCATGAGTGTACAAACCCTGGCTGTAATTTAAATTAGATGTCTACACACATAAAGGTGTGCACAGCCAGGACGCTATCCACATATTTGCTTCTTCATCTCCAACATGCAGCAATGCAAGCCATTGTGCAGATTGAAAAGCGGGTTGTATCTGATCAGCTACTGATCACAAAACAGTAAGTTGCACCATACACAGTTTATTGGCTTGTAGCCCCAGATCTTCATCAAGCATAATAGACTATTTGTGTTCGCTTTCCATCTCAGTGTAACACTTCATGTATGCAGTTTGCAAACCCTAGCCTTTTACCTAGAAATGATGAAGAAACATTATTACAGATGATTGTCATGGGCAAGATACATGTTGGTGGGAGTTGTGAGAAGCCCAGTCTTGGGGGAAATTCTAATTACAAACATTTAAGAGGAGAGCTGGTGCAGTGACATGGCTTCAGGTATATGCTGGGAAGTCTGGTTAGAATTGGAGGCCTTAAACAGGCCAATGCTATATCCTCCTTACCTCCGTTCTGTGATTTAAAGATTATAATGCTGGTCCATATTATATAAATTACTGAGATATTGAGTGAAACACTTATTCAAGTACAGCTGTATTAATGTTACAACTAAAGGTTTAAATGCTACCCATAGAGAATGCCAGGATTCTTCACCCCTGAAGAATCTGACACCTATTGTATATGCCAAATGGGTGCAGGTGTAGGTGTAAAAATATCTAAACTACATATGATAGATAATCTGGTGATGGAATTGTTTCCTGAAGTGGTGATGCTTGTGTCCTGAAGCAATCCGGCAGTAACTTCAGTAATCTACTTGCTAGTCAGAGTTTTTATGCCCAGGTGGATACAAGGTGTCCTACCCATGTTTAGAGTGCTTCATGATCTAGAGAGCAAGACTGGAAACCTCTGGCTGCCAGGCCAGTCTTGGCCTCCAGAGTGTCTAATTTGGCCTCTAAGGGCACCTTCCTCAAACCTAGGGTTGTCATATTTTGAAGAGCAAAAAAGAGGACACATATTTTCCAACTTCTACATTTAACAACGGATTGGACTTTTAACCCCACATAGGGCAACCCTAGTATGTGTCTGTATTTGTGCATGTATATGCACTCATATCAAGGGGGGGGGGAGGGGGTGCATGGATGTGGGTGTAGAAGAAATAATAGAATGAAAGGGAAGATTAAAAGAAAAAGGAAGGGGGAAAGGGAGGATTAAATGATTGAATGAGGGTAAAGAGTGCAAAAGTAGGAGTAGGGGTTTGGGGATAAAAGTCAGCATTCAAGACAAGGAATCAAGTTTAAAATGGGAGGTGAAGTTTAAAAATCAAAATGTAAAGACTTCCCCCTGTCTTTCTTTGGGTTAAAAATGCAAAATCAAAATGGAGATGTAAATTAAGATTTGAAGGAATAAACCAAAAATTGACAGTTTTAAAAGGTTAAAATTTTTGGAGGTAGAATTTAACTAGCTGGTGTGAGGTTCTCACTAGCTCTTGAGTCCTGGTATACTCAGCTGAGAGTTAATGCAGCTCTCTCCCACCTCCTTGAATAGACTGGGAGGAAGAGAGGGGCCAGAATTTAGATAAAATAAAATGATAACAAAGCAAAAATAAAAGAGGGGTAGTAAAAAAAATAAATTGAAATGTGGGGGGGGGGAAATTCCCTTTAAAAAAGAGAAACAAGAAGGAAGGAGGAGGAAAAAAAATATATAATGGGGGAGAGGGGAAGAACAAAAATTATAAGTCTCTCTCTTAACATGGAGCACACTGACCTGGAGGTGGCCTGGGAGCACACGGGGCTGCAGAGTCAGGGTGGGCAGGTGTCCTCAGGTGGAAGCTGCTATCATTTTGGGTTTCCTGACTGGGCGCTGCCATTTTCTGCCCTCCTCTGCTTATCCCTTGTCAAGCCCACACCTGCCACCGACACCCCTCTGCTGGCAGGAGAAGGTCCCCCACAGCATCTGCCTCACCACCAAGTGTGCCTTGCCACATAGTCCCCCAGGGGCTCACGCGTTCCTCCTCAGCCGGTTGGTCCCAGGATTGAGCCTATTCCGGGTAGCGCACCTCCATGTGGCTTCCTCCGCCATTCCGATTCCTCTCGACCTCTCTTTTGCAAAGGTGGCAGTAGCAGCAGCTCAGGCCACTCAGCACAAGGGAGAGGCTCCCGCGGTGCCTGTCCTGTCACATGGTTCCTCTGGGCCATTGGGCAGGTTGGTCTCCATCCCGGGGCAAGAGGCCTTTCTCCATGACCTCTCCTATTCTCTTGGCCTTTGGGAGTAGGAGAGGAGAAATCAGGAGTCCAGTCCGGAGGGAGCCACTGCCTCAGTCCCGGGCCTTGCCTTGTTGCGCTCCCCTTCGCTGAGTCTGTACCCTGCCCAGCCTAGCCCCAGCTGCCCAGCAAGCGGCTCCAGCAGAGGAGGAGATAGGGTGGAGGAAAGTGCTGGGAAGCATGAGATGTGGAGTCAGAGAGAGAGGCAAGGCAGACAGGCCAGACAAAGTGGGAGCTTCACCCCCTCACATTGCATGGCAGCTGGAGCACAAGGAGGCGGTGGAGGGGCAGACCGAACAAAAAACCCCAGACGTTTTGGCAAATTGGACAAATCCACCCAGACAGAATTTTTAAGTCTGAAAAAGAAGATGTCTCTGGGAAAATCTGGACATATGGCAACCCTTCCACATTCACCCACCCACCAGCTGATGTCACTGGGAATGTCAGCTGATGTGCAGGAGGACAGCATTTAATCTTCCATTGGCTATGCGCCCTCTTTACAGCAGGGAACAGGATTGCTCAACAATGGCAGCAGGATGTGAAGCCTTCTCAACAGTGCTCCTGTGCATCTGCAGGCGAGCAACAGCAGGCATACACTTCTTCCCCACCAGACTTCTGCTGCTACCGCCACTTGCACAAAAAGTGCACAAGTTTTGATCTTAAAGGGGAGGGAGCTTACAAATGCCTTTGCGAGCCTCCCTCCTTAACATCAGCACCTGTCAGATTTGGCCTATGAGGCAGATCCTGATATGGATCCTGTTAAGGATCTGGCCCTTGGAGCCAAGAAGGTCACACACCCCTGGTATAGAGAATGGCCAGTAAGAAGATTTAAAAAGATCCAACTCCAATAAATCTTTTCTGGCTAAAGGCGGTTTAGCTAGAACATTAAATAATTGATGTTTTGAAAATGCTTAGTATGAGGATTGAAAATCTATTGCTCTTCAACTGATGCTTGTCTTATAAGACTTCTTCAAGGGAAGTTTCTGCTTCCTAGTATTTCTTCCCCACCCCCAAATGCATATCCTTAATTTGTTTCCAAATTGCTTTGGGAAGTGGGGCGTGAAAAAGTGTATGATTGCATATTAGACTATTTAGTCATAATATATATATAGAGAGAGAGAGCACTATATACAAAATATTTAAAAGTAGATCATAAATAGTTTAAATAACATAGCTTGTACCACAGTATCTTGGCTTTAAGTTTAGTGCATTGAGCAAAGTTATCCATAAAAAACTTGATACTTAATCTTAATACTCTACTAATTATATTTATTTCAAGATGATCACAGTCGTGTAATACTCCAGAATACGGACAATGATTACATCAATGCAAGCTTGGTGGTTAATGAAGAAGCTCAGAGAAATTATATATTAACGCAGGTGAGTAGTATTCGACTTTTAGGTGTTATATGCTTAGTGACTTAATTCTAATATGGGGGGGGGGGCTCTCCAGATGACTATTCCAGGTTTAAGTGCTTCTCCTTTGTTCCATCCCACCCTACTTCCTGCCACACACTGGCTTGTTTTCTTGGTTTGTTAACAAACGTTAAGTCAGAGTTTCCTCAGTTTGGATATAACAAGAAATTCTGACTTAATGCACGTTAGGGTATTTGTGCTTAAGCAAGCATGCAATAGAAAAGGAGAGTGCTCATATCTAATGTTCAGTCCTGATTTGGTAAACCAGGCCACAATCACAGTTGCATCCATGTCACAATAAAATGCTGTAGGGCAGGTTTTCAACCTTTTTGAGTCCACAGCAACCTTGACCAGCTACATTCTTTCTGCGGCATCCCTGTGGAACTCAGGAGCCCAGCTATGTCACCCGTTCCCTGCAGAGCTGGCAACTTCTCACCCTTTGTCATACACCTTTCCTTGTGGAGTGTTCCCTCAGCCTCATCTTCTCTCCCCTCACCTTGGGAGCCCTCCGGGCAGCCGCAGCTGCCGCCCCTGGTCTCTGAGCTGCCACCCCTGGCCCAAAGAGAGGTGCCTCCTCACACTGCCCCACAGGGGCCTGGGAAGCACCTCCTGGCCAACCCCAGAGGCACTGTACACTTGAGGCCAGGGCTGCTGCAACAAACAGCTGTGCAAGCCTTTGGGAGGCCAGTGTTGCCCGCAGCACCCCTGACCATCATTCAAGGCACCACAGGGTGCCATGGCGACACTGGTTGAAAGCCACTGGTGTAGAGAGATTGTGCTTTCCTTGGATGTCTAACCTTATGGTGAGCTTGGTAAAGTGAAGCTATTCTTCTGCAGCAAAGGCAAGGCAATGCACTTGGCTTTTGCTGATAGCTGTATAGTGGGGACAGGTACTCACAGCCCAACCTCTGTGTGGGAATCCAAATGGGATTACTGCTATCATCGTAAGGCTTAGAACAAGATAGGTGATGTGGAAATAACCTTGCCTGAGGCAAATACTGCTCCATGCCTGAGGCAAATAAAAAAAATCTTATGAAAGGAAACTCCAACCTGGAACTTCAGATCTGGAGCAAGTTTTCAACTCAAATCCCTGCTTGGAACATTGGCCCTGCAGTGTTTATGTGGGAATAAATTGTCACAGTAGCTTTTTTATTGTATGAACAACCTTTGTTCTGTCTTACCCACCTAATGGAGAGCCAGTTAAGTACAAGTCAGTAATGTTGGCTATTGAAAAGGGGGACTTACATGGTTTATTTTGTTATCTTATATATTTTGTGACTGAGGCATGTCGGGGAAAACAGACTTTGCTGGAAGAACACTAGTAAGCCATTATGGGCAAAGTGCTGCTGTTAACAGTTAAATAGACCTCAATTTAGGCTTTTTAGAAAATGTGTCTGGCCAAATTGAACATGAAAACTGTTACTGAAACAAGCCAGCTGCTTTCCGGTGTGTTATTTACCCTAAAGATGTCAGTTGTTTCCTCTTTTTGGCGGAGGAGAGAAGTCATGATTGCCTTTTTGAAAAATGCCACACAAGCATGTCCAAAGCAGCTGTTTATTTTTTGTTTTAAGGAGCTGAGATCTGAATATCTACTTGGATTTTGAAAAGTATTTTAAAATCCACGTAGATATGGACAGATTGACTAATAAGAAGAATCTGCTGGATCAGGCCAGCTTGTCTTCTAGTTCAGCATCCTGTTCTCACTGTGGCCAAATAGATGTCTGTAGGAAACTTGCAAGCAGCACAAGAGCACTTGTCCATTCCTGTGGTTTCCAGCAGCTGGAGTTCAGAATACTGCCTCTGACAGTGGACATAGAACATAAGAACATAGCCACAAGGGTTAGTAGGCTTGTAGGCCAGCAATTCTTACAGCATCATTTGAAAGGCTGGGCTAGACCTATTCATATTTCCCAAAATGAGGTGCACGTCTGACCACTAAACCATGTTAATGGAAGGGACTGTCGTTGAGTGGTAGAACACCTACAGAAGATTCTAGGTTCAAGCCCCAGGATCTTTTGGTAAAGCTGGGAACGACCCTTATAGGAACCCGTTGCTGCTGGTCAATGTGGACAATGTGGACTAGTGGTCTGGCTTACTATAAGGCAGCTTCCTGTGTTTTTAATTTACAACTAGATTATTGGGTGATAGTCAACTTTGCTTCCAAGATTTAGGTTCTGAGTTATGTTAGACTGCTGACTGAATGCCTCCTTTCCCTTATTTTCACAGGGTCCACTTCCTAATACATGTTGCCATTTCTGGCTAATGGTATGGCAACAAAAGACCAAAGCTGTTGTCATGCTAAACAGAATTGTTGAGAAAGATTCGGTGAGTTGCCATAACTGCATTAAAATTGGTTTTATTGAGATCAACATGCAATTAGTGAAGTGTATATGGTTTGTTTTCTACTTGCGCTCTGTTATGTGGAATTTTTTAATCTTACAACTTAGGTGAAATGTGCACAGTACTGGCCAACAAGAGAGGAGGAACAAATGATGTTTGAAGAAACAGGATTTTGTGTCAGGTTAAAATCTGAAGATGTCAAATCCTACTATACAGTACGCCAACTTCAACTAGAAAACCTCGATGTAAGTGTTCATCAAAACCTGTCTCCAAAACCCTTGTGAAAAGTGTATGTCATTGTTGCCATGGCATATTTCACGTGACAAGTTATCTGCAGGTGCAGGAGCATGTTTGTTCTTTGGTGCACAGAGAACTGCTGATTATAACAATTAGCAGCCAGGCACAGGCTTAAGCCCTGTTCACACTTAACTACCATTTGCTACTCAATATACTTGACTTCAGCAGCCTTGGCCTTCAGGGTTGGGGAAGAGTTCATTTTGAGAGCGAAACATTATTTGAATTTCAGAATGAGAGTATATCTTAAGTGTACACAGAATAAAGAAAAATAAATAAACGTTTGCCTTTTAATGAAACATGATATTCAAACAGCAGCTGATAGAGAGCAAACTTTTGCATTGAACAGGAACCATTCTCTATGTTGTGCCCACACACACAGACACACACACACTTCCAGGAAGCTTTTTTAGGTGAGGACCATTCAAACTTACAACCAAGGGATTCAGTTTGGAATTATTTTCATAATAATGAATTGTTACATTTGGATCAGCCATCTTACTGCATGCTGTTTTGCCTGGATGCAAAACATATTTATTTCAATAAGTTGCTCTTAAACCCATTTCTTTTTATTAGACTCATGAGACCAGGATGATATTCCATTTTCATTATACTACATGGCCAGACTTTGGAGTTCCTGAATCCCCAGCTTCATTCCTCAACTTCTTGTTTAAAGTCAGAGAGTCTGGATCCCTGAGTCCTGAACATGGGCCGGCAGTCATTCACTGTAGTGCTGGAATTGGGCGCTCCGGTACATTTTCATTGGTAGACACATGCCTTATCTTGGTAAGTTTGTCTTAGATGCTCCTCTAATAACTGCTGCTCAGTTTCTTTGTGGTGGTATGGAAAAAATCCTAATTTACAATGCCTGAATAACAATTGAAAAACTGAATTCTGCCATTAAATGAAAAATAGTGTTTGCTCTGACAATTTAGACCGGGGTAGTCAACCTTTTGATACCCACCGCCCACTAATGCATCTTTCTTGATGGTAAAATTTCCTTACCGCCCACCAGTGCTCGATGGAAGGAGGATTCAGCTTGTGCCGTAGAACCCCCTACCGCCCACTAGTGGGCGTTTCAGGATTCTAGGTGGGCAGTAGGGGGTTCTACGGCACAAGCTGAATCCTCCTTCCATCGAGCACTGGTGGGCGGTAAGGAAATTTTACTATCAAGAAAGATGCATTAGTGGGCATTTACTGCCCACCTAGAATCCTGAAACGCCCACTAGTGGGCGGTAGGGACCAGGTTGACAACCCGATTTAGACCAAACATCTTGAACGAGCAAAATAAATACATCTGGTTTGTTGAATTACTTTCTTGTGATGTATGAACTGAGTGGTCTTGTGGTTTGTAGTCCTGGTTTGAGCAGTCTTTAGAAAGCAGGACTGAAAACTAATTTGATTGTGATTTGCAGAGATCACTCAAACTGTGATTTCCCAGTTAAGACATTAAAGAAGCTGGTTTAAGAAATGAAGCTGGATGCACAAGGAGAGAGGAAGTTATTTGCTTGTTCTCATTCCAGCAAGCCATGGTTTAGACAGAATGTAATGTCTTAAACAGGTTTAAGTCTTCCTCTGATTTCCATGACAGAAAGTAAGAAGAACTGTGTCAGGGATGCAGTTGAGGTGGGAGCAAGACCTACAGTATGCATTACAGTGGTACCTTGGGTTACATACGCTTTAGGTTACATATGCTTCAGGTTACAGACTCCGCTAACCCAGAAATAGTATCTCGGGTTAAGAACTTTGCTTCAGGATGAGAACAGAAATCGCGCAGCAGCAGCGGGAGGCTCCATTAGCTAAAGTGGTGCTTCAGGTTAAGAACAGTTTCAGGTTAAGAACAGACCTCCGGAACGAATTAAGTACATAACCAGAGGTACCACTGTACTGCAATTTTTATATACCCTTGTGCCTAGCCTCTTGACAAATTTAGGCAGGTTAAGACAGTAAGGGCAGAACTCCCATGTTCAATATTTTCTCTTTCTGCACAGGCTACTGTTGTCAAGCAAACAATGTGTTACATTTCAAGGGGGTGGGGGAGAGATATCAAACTGTTCTCAAATTGTTGCATCAGGAGCTGTTTGAATACAGTGGTACCTCGGGTTAAGAATTTAATTCATTCTGGAGGTCTGTTCTTAACCTGAAACTGTTCTTAACCTGAAGCACCACTTTAGCTAATGTGGCCTCCTGCTGCTGCGCTGCCACTGCACGATTTCTGTTCTCATCCTGAAGCAAAGTTCTTAATCTGAGGTACTAATTCTGGGTTAGCGGAGTCTGTAACCTGAAGCGTATGTAACCTGAAGCGTATGTAACCCGAGTTACCACTGTATATGTATCATATACTAAACTTCAGCTTTCTATTTCCTTTGGTAATACTTCTATTTTTTATCTCTGCAAATGAAAAGGCAAGTCAGTGAGTGAGTTAAAGTGTCTTGTAGAATATCAGCATTCTGGTAACGTGCACTCTCTTTGGGTGATAATTTTTATGCCTTGGAAATCTGGTGTGAAGGCTTAAGGGGCCCTCTGGTGCAACTTAGGGGGACGGCAGGGGATAGGAGAGGAAAGCTATGTGCTTTAGTATCTGCTGGTGCAAAGTTGGAGTGCTCCCCTTCTCTCTCTTTTTGCAGAGAGCAGTAATACTTGCATGAAAATCATTTTATTTTAAAACAGCTTTCACCCTGTTCCTGAACTGCCATAGTGCCACTAAAACTAGTTGCTATTTTTTCTTACACAGATGGAAAAAAGAGAAGACCCACTTTCTGTAGACATAAAGCAAGTTTTATTGAATATGAGAAAATATCGAATGGGACTTATTCAGACTCCAGATCAGCTAAGATTTTCATACATGGCTGTAATAGAAGGAGCAAAATACATAATGGGTGATTCTACTATACAGGTAAACGTTTAGCATAAATTGACTGCTTTTTAAATCATTCGCTCAAGAGTTTGTAATGAAATTATTAATAATGCCAGATCCAGCTGTTCAGGGTTTATGTCACTTGTGGGCAACCTCCTTCCTGTGGTCCAGTTTTGGCCCATGAGACCATTTCCTCCAGACCTGTCAGGTGCAGTCGCAAGCTACATCAACTGATGGATGCCTGTTGCTGGCAGGAAGCAAGGGTGATTGACCAAATCAGCAGGATTAATCACGTGCTCATTACATTGACTCCCCTGCTAAAACGAAGTGGGAAACCTTAGTTTTTGTAGCATCTTGCACCTGATGTCATTGTGGTGTTGGTCAAATTTAGCCCAGAAGCCTGATCCTGATAAGGATCTGGCCTGTAGATGCAAAAAAGGTTATGAGTAAAATTTATATAGTGTTTTGATGAATATAGCAATTTTGTAAAACAGCCTTATATGCTGAAGTTTACTTATTTTGTGATTTATTTTATTTATAGATATACAGCTGTAACATAAAAATATTACAGTTGTTTATAGCAATATAAAACCATAAAAACCATGCAGTAAAATCATAAAAAGTTAAAACCAAGTTAAAACCAAAGGAATTAAAAACAGACATCAGTAGACAATGGTTGGGGTGTACTTTTAATTGCCTGCACAGGCCTGGTGAAATAGAAAAGTTTTCAAGTGTTAGATCCAAAGAACAAGAAACAGACAGCCGCTAGCGTTGGGGGCTTTCAGCCAGAACTCACCAGAGCTCAGTTCTGGCACCTCTTAGGTGGGCACAACTGCCATTATAAGAGAACAAGGGAGGAGTTCATGGTGAGTTCAGGCACCTCTTTTTCTAGAGAAATAGAGAAATAGCACTGGCCACTAGTACTATCCCACAAACACTAGAGGAAAAATTTGTAGAGTGGTATATACCATATTTTCCCGTGTATAAGACTAGGTTTTTCGCTTTAAAATGTCAAAAATTAGGAGGCGTCTTATACACGGATACATTTCCCCCAATTTTCTTAAATCTGAGTCCCCAAAAATGGGGACATCTTATAGACGGAAAAATACGGTAAGTATGTTTCATAGCAGTTTCCGTGTTTCTTCAAGCACAGTGTCTTTGGATTTGGTTTTCTTTTTGTTGTGGAGTGTTATAGTGCAAGCTTTAAAACAGTCCTGTAAATGTATGTATGACATAGTATTTCACATATGGAAAGGAACCATTGAACCCAACTTATCGTTCTTATCCAAGGATGTTGTAGCTCACCTTTGAAAATAACTGTACCTGTGACTTTTCAGGTAGTTAAAAAAAAAACTTCAAAACTCTAACAAGCTGTCCTCCATTCAGAATCGGTGGAAGGAACTCTCAAAAGAGGACCAGGCACCAAGTTCTGAACGCTCCCCTCCACACCCAACCAGACTAACTACAGGGAGGCACAATGGGAACAGAGTGGGATTAGAAAACCAGGAGCAAAGTGAGAACATTATAAATACTGACATGTCTTCTTCAATACAAAATACTGCAGATCCTAGTGCTGACACGTGAGTATCATTTTTATAGAATAGCTTGAAAAGAGGCCACTAGCCAAGGCCATTTTTAAAAACCAATGCCATATGATTTGAAGAGAGTACCCCTTGTTACAAAATCCATACTATTGATTGTAATTCATATCACTTAATCTTGATGTTATATTCTTGTACTGAACTCTGGAAAGTGTTTGAAAGCTGAATATGGTGGTATGTATATGGATTGAGACCACAATGGAGCTAGTAGATCTTTGTTATATAAATCCAACAGTTGTTTCAGGATCTGCACCTTGTTTTGTTCTGTTGGTGCACCCATTGGAATATCATTGAAGGGCTCGATAAACATAGTCATAATAAAGAATTTGAACTACTATTTAAAAAGGAAGCTTATAACCCTTAAAGCTCCATTGTTTTGAAAATATTCAGGAAGTGTTGTGTTGTTGTATGCTAATTCAAACATGCTCAGTAGTAATTGCAATGAATTGGGTCCAAACTTCACCTAACAGAAGTCAACTTTGGATTCAATTCAGTAACTTCTAGGTCTTTATCATGATCTGATGTGTGTAGTAGTGCAATCTGAAACGATGACAGTGTTTGTCAAGTTAAGCCCTTGCTTCAGATCACATGTACAGAAGAAGCAAGCAAAGAAGTGGGAAGGATACCTTGACTGTGTTCTGCTTGGTGCAGATGGAACACTAAGCAATGGAGTATATGCATATATACATCACATCCTTCCTCCTTAAGGAGTGTATATATACATCATATATACATCACATCCTTCCTCCTTAAGGAGTGTAGAAAGTGGGCATACATATATATAAAGGACATCACCTGTTTCATGATGTTAGTGATGTACATGTCCCAATGCATCTATTCGCCAGCTATGTGAATTAGTATGAAAGCATAAAGGCTTGCATCCTTAACATTCCTTCTTTGAATATCAGGTTAATGGAGAAGGCCTGCCTGTTACCTTCTCCCTCTGCAATCCCCTCCGTGTCTTGATAATCTGTCCATCATAATTGGTGGACCCTTGGAATAAGTTATGGCAGGGAGCCACAAATGGAAGGAGGAATTGTTAGAGATCACGTTGCACGCAGAAGAAATACTAGATCCATATTATCTACGTGCAGAACATAGTACTTATGCAACTGCAGTATATTACCTTGAATATCAAAACCCAGCTCAACAGTTCAGAATGCATTTTCTCCCTTTCTCCCTCTCCCTCTCCACCTTAGTAGCATAACTTGATACATAAACTGATTTTTTTCCCTCCCATAGTTTACTGTCAGTCACTGGGGGCACTCTCTATTTTCTATACAGTACTGGGTTTCATTTCCAGATAAATTCAAGAAACAGGATTCAACCTGTACACTAGATCAGCAGCTGCAGTGATCAACCCTTTAGGGGCTGAAGCATAAAAGTGGGCATAAGCGCTTTTTTATTTTAAAAAAATGACAGATTTGGAGGTTTCTTCAGAAGCTTGGCCATTTATCTTTTGGAGTGCTTCCTCAACAGTGGACACCCTTTAGAAGTGCCAAATCTTTAAATCATATATTTTACTTGTAAATGATGCACACAGGTAGCAATGGAGGGTGGGAATCATACATTTGTTCAGTATGTGTGTGCATGTGTAATGTACCTACATCTTGATGGGTTTCCTCTTGCCCACTTACAGAACTCTTCCCTTGGAAGCTTGTCAGCCTGATGATCTTCCAAGAAGACCTTCTTAATAGGATTAGATATTTGTGGCCAGGTTTAAGCTGCCGTCGTTCAATTTTGTATTTAACAAACATAAGCAATACTGTTTCTTCTGGGGTTTTTTAATTGATGTGTTTTAAATGTTGCTACCTGTCATGCACTGTTAAATCAAAGTGGATTAAAAATCTGTGACTATACCTTATCATTTTTTGTTTTCCTTTCTAGGGCTGTTCGGAAACGGCTAAGAGACGACAGGAAAGCTAACACAGCACAGATGGTGCAGCAGATGAAGCATAAGCTGAGTGAGGCTGAACGAAAAAGGAAAAGGTGGTTATATTGGAAACCTATTCTCACTAAGATTGGGTTTGGTTCAGCCATTTTCATTGGAGTTTATTCTTGCTGGAAATTGTACTTCCAAGGTGCTCTCATGTAAGTGAGTGCTTCTGCAATCATGCATCTAGTAATATAAAGCTTAAATCGGTCCCACTGATTTGAGGGGAACCTAGCAACTATTTCTAGGTGCAAGACTGCTGCTGCAGTTGACAGAACAAGTGAGAATATAACTGCAATCGATGCAGTAATCTTGTAATGCATAACACATGAAGTAACCTGATCACTAGTCACTGTGGCTGGACTCTTTGCTTTAGGTACTTATGGAACCAAATTGCTACCTGACATAAATTTTATTTATTTATTTATTGGATTTCTTACCTGCCCTTTACCTTAAGACCCCGCAGTGGGGTGGGTTACATCAACAAAATACGCAAATATAAAAGAAAGCAGTTACAACTGTAAAATAAAAAAAATAGTTCCATAGTAAATGCAACTCCTTACATAAAACTGCCCACATTTAAAACAATTTTATATATAAAATAGTGAGAAATAGTACTCAGAGGCAGACTGGGAAAAGGTCTCCACTTGTTGAACTTGTTGAGACCGGGGGAAGGGGGCGGGTTCAGTAGGGGCTAAAAGACAGGATAGCAACTGTCTAATAGGGAATTCCGAAGGGTGTCACCATCCTAAAGACCCAATTCATATATTGTATGGAAAAAACCTCCTGAAAAAGGTGGTTTCTGCAACAGGCTCTTTTACAGTTCTTGTCTGGGTATATAAGGAGTTAGACGATCCTTTAGGCATCCTGATGCCTAAAGGATCGCCTAACTCCTTATATACCCAAACTGTGTAGGGCTTTGCACACCAGTACCAGTGCCTTCAACTTAGCCTGGTACCTAATTTGTAGCCATTGCAGTTTTCAGCAGTGGCATGACTATGATAGTCTGCACCAGAAAGCAGTCAAGCTGCCACATTTTGCACTTCCTGCAGCTTCCGGGCGAGCGTCATGTAATCCAGTCAGGAGGTTAGCAGCTCATTGATGACAGTGGTCAGATTATCCCAATCTAGAAACAGCCATAAATGTCTTACCAGCCAAAGCTGATAAAAGGCACTCCTAGCCACTGAAGTCACCTAGGTCTTTAGTGACCAAAATGGATCCAGGAGAAACCTGCTTCTTCAGGGAGGGTGTGGCTGCGCCTGAAGTAGGCATTTGGACAATTATTCTGAGTCCAGAGCCACACCCATCCACACTCATGAGGCAAACTAATGCATACTTTCAGCAACCATGTATATATTGCATAAAATGATAGTCCACTAGATGTAGTAGACTCAATTGCCAAGGCTTTATCAACTCTCATAACTGGATAGAAGCAATAAACAGTGTGGTGTCATACTCTGAATGCAAAACAGTTACATTTGTGTGTGTGTGTGTATTATATACCATCAACCATTTATACTATCCAGACTTAGAATAAATTTTGTAACTCTATTTAATCTTTTTTTGTAGATAACTGTATTTTTAAAAAACTACATTTGTACAAACTTCTCTGACAGAAAGAGTATGCATTAGTTATCGGTCATCCATCCCCAACATTTCAAGAGTGGTTTGGAAATTTACTGATATCACCACCCCAACTTAGTGATTTAGTGAATTGCCCTTTTGAGGTATTTGGTGTTAAGCAAATAGGGGCTGCTTCTCAGTTTCTACTCTGTAAGTTGCATTCATGTATTTATGCTTGTAGTTACCTTTTATTTAAAACTTGAAAATGTTTAATTTTTATAAGACTACTGAGAGCTTCAATATCTCAAACAGACTCTTTTTGAAGGGAAGTTTGTGTTAAGACTGCAGCTACTGTTGGAAGCCATAGCTTGTGTTTAAAGTTCAAACATTCCATTAAATGTGAAAACTTTTTTGTGTGTCTCACTTGATTTGACTCCTATTCCTTGAAATATTTTAGTATCTTTTATAGTGGTTGTAAACAGCATGTGACAAACTTGGTCATATTTTCTGAAAAGAAAAAATGTAGGCCATATTAAGTGTTGCAGCTGGAAACAAATAAATAGCCCATAATATGAATGTTTTCTCCAAGAAAGGAAATGGAAATACTCTTTTTCTTATATGTTGGCCTATGGATAGTGGGTATATATGAGATAGTGGAAATAACAGTAGAGCTACTTTTTGACAGTGAAATGGCACGTTTATGAATCTCAGCACCAACAGAATACTTAAGACAATTGAACTACAATACTCTGATATGGACACAATATTATCAAACATTTTTACAGTTTAGGACACAGGATTTTAAGGAAATGTGAAGCTTATTCCGCCCACCATTCTCATAGATGTATTAGAGACATAAATCAGGGCCAAAAAAATACAAAACTCTTAATCCCAGGTCTTTTGTTTTTCATTGTGGGGAGAGGAATTATGCAATTTTAGGATAACTGAGTTACTATAAGTGTTCTAAGGATCTTATAAATTCTAATCCTGAACAAATGGGTGGCACCATATGTTTGGAGAGTTTTGAAGTGTAGTAAGCTTTTTGATCCAGTACAGCATAAAAGGAAACTCAAGATTAAACAAAATCAAACTCAAGGTAGAACTAAATCAAGGAACTCTTGAAATACATTTTTCTCCATTCTTACTGTTATTTCCCTTATGGATTATTAAATGTTAATAGAGGGAGTATTTTGAAGCTTGAACATCAAAAAGGTACTGATCAGAATGTCAGGATTTCTATGTAAATGGACTTTTTCTTTTCCAAGAAACCAAATGCACAATAGAAGATGGAAATGTATTTCATTTCTGGATTAAATTGCCACTTTCAAACTCACATTTAGGCACTCTTGAAAGCTTGTGTGCATGTAAAGAATGGTGGTACTTTTTCCATCTTACTGTTCAATACATACCCAGGTCTTATAGGCATCTGCCTCAGTGAGTCAAATTATTGGTCTGTCCAGCTTAGTAGTACTATTGGGGTTTGGGATATAAGTATTTCCAAGCCCTACCTGGAGATGCCAAGGAGATGTCTGTTACAACACTTACATTAAACTATTGAGCTGTGCCCTCCCTTTCCCTCAGAAGTAACTTCATTTTTTGCTCTTGGCAGCATTTTATGAAGCATATTATATTGTCCTTGCTCCTTAATATCTTCACCATATTCATTTATAAGCAATTTTATTCATGATCAAAATAGTTGTTGCAACTGGTTCTATCGTATTTTAATAAATATTTCAGAATATTTTCTGTGCAGTTTTCATTATAGATGAATACATGCAAATCCATACACATACACACTATATGTATTATAAAACTATTCATATATATAATTTTATTTATATAACTATATGTCTACATATATCCAGTGCTTTTTTTCTAAAAAATGTTTAGGGGTACTCTCATTTTCCTACTCATATTGAAACACTGCCCCTCAATGAGGCCAAACTTAGATTCACAAAATGTTTAGGGGTATGCGTACCCCTGCATACCCCCAGAAAAAAAGCATTGTACATGTCTATACAATGTTACAGTGGTTTGTGTGGAGAAAATGAGCAAAGCCTTAATAGTGAATATCACACAAGTCACTTTTGTAGTTGATAGGTGTTGGGTTATAATAGAGAAAGACAATATATTATTCAGGAAAGAGTAAGCCTGACTAGTATTTGGGAGGGTGGCCATCTTGCTGGAGAGGGAAATGATGTTGGTTCTTTCTTGATATGGGAAGCAACCCGACAAAACTGGAATTCCTGACTCACTTGCCCTCTTTCCTGTGTTTTTTGGGTTTGTGTCTTCCACTGCTTTTTCAGTTCGTACCTGAGTTGTCCTGGGTCTGTCTCAATACCACTTTGGTGCAATCATCTTTGAGGTTCATCTGTCCAAACATTTGTTTTACTTTGTTGGCAGTTCCCATATGATAAAAGGACTGAGAACCTTGTGCAAATAGAAAGCTAGATTTTGGGTTAACTTTTTTGCCCATCAAACTGATTATTAGATACATAATGGAAGGTTTGCATTTCTGACTAAAGCAAGCTTGTTCAAAATACTCTAAAAGCCTTTGTCAATTCCTAGTTTATCCAACATATTAAAACTTTTTTTTCAAAAATATTGCACTCAGTTGAAATGCAGTGGTTACCATCTTGATTCTCCATGTTTTCTCTTGTATCCTCACTTAACATTAGTTTTAAGCTTTTCGTTTTAGTTCTAAAGGTAGTGAAATTTTCAGGGGAGTCAAATGCAACAAAATTGTACTCATCGTACAATGTACTTTCCTTTTAATCAAAGTGCATTTTTGTATTTTTCCCCTCCTAATTCAAAAGGTCCTTAATTGGAGCATGAATGTTCCCAGTGCCTTTCTCATAACTAGTTCAAAGACATTTTATCCATGGTAGGAAGGATACACCTGTTGCAGTAACCACTCAGTATCAAAAAGGCCTTCATGACTTTCAAAAAATATTTCAACTTACAATTGCAGTAAAACTGTAATACCTCTTAGCAGTATACTTCTGTTTGTACTGAATCTGTGACTCTTTTACATTGTGTGTCTTTAGGCCGAGAGTGACCGACACCTAGATCTCCAAGACTTGTGAATATTCTGCAGCTAAAAATTATATACTTTTGGCATGCAAAGCAGGACATGACCCCTCTTCAGGAACAAAACTGAGGTCTGAGCAATACACAAGTGGCCTCATAACTATCTGTTTACAACGTAAACAACCAGGGAATGAAGTACATCACCAGCAAAAGACTTTGCAAAATGAAATTTGTCTTAAGTGTTTTATGCTTGTATTAACTGTAGAGAGATGTAAGAGATCACATTAGAAAATACTTTGTACTGCCATTCTTATTGTATTTTTTATACTTTTGGCAGCATTAAATATTTTTTTTAATTGACATACTGTTGTGTGTGTATTATTCCCCATTCCACAAAAGGGCTATTTCATTTCTCAGAAAATTCAAGTGTCATCCCTAATTTTTATCACCTTCAGCTACCATTATGGCCGCCTGAAATATTAATCAGAATATGTATATAAAAAAGCTAAGGAAGCTATGTCGAGCCCTTAAAAAACTCCAAAATCCAGTTGGGCAATACTTTTATGTGACTAACCAGGCTTCTGTTTTTCATTAGGCAAGAAGTTATTAAAAGGGGGTGAGAAAATAAACGAATATGTCAGCTGTACATACATACGATTCCGGAATAAAGAAGCAATGGTTGCTCCTGGATGAGGGAGAAACATGGTAGTCTTTAGCCATTTAAATTTTTGATTAAGTTACTTGTGTGATACCTTGCCTGATGAGAACATTTGGAAGTTTCACACTTTTGTGATACTTAAGCTGGTCCCCAATAAAGGTATTTTATCTTCATTTTTAAAACTAGAGTTCATTTTATATACCTACAATTTTGGTAACCAACCTGTTACTTTTATCAACATACTATTAAGAGTTTTTTAAAAAGCAAAAGAATAACAATAGCAAAATGAAAAAAAGAATGGGAGGTTTTTAAGCAGATGTTGGATGGCCATCTGTCATGAATGCTTCAGCTGAGATTCCTGCATCACAGAGGGTTGCACTAGATGACCCTCAGAATTCCTTCCACCTCTACAATTCTGATTCTATGAAAAGGTTGATGAGCCCACTCACAAGTTCTTGTAAAGAACTAGTTTCTTAAAATTTGTTTCTAATGGAACTTAATCCCATTGTGATACACTTTTCAACAGGAAGATGGTAAATTTAAATAGTATGGCCTGCAGGCAAAATCTGCACTGAGCTGGGCTTCATTAGAAAGCAAACTGAGTTCAATGGGTCAACTCTTGAGTAAGACGAATACTGGCTGTCGTACAACATAAGGAAGTTAGTATGACTGGCTAAAAATGATGCAGTTCTGAACACAAGGTAGTATCTTGATATGTCATGCTGTATTAAGAAACGAAATTGCACTGAAGGCTTCCCTTCGGTTGTGTTTCTTGGGCTGCCCACAGAGGCCATGGCCCAGCTAATGGGTTTATTTGGGGGTTTTTTGCTGAAGAAGTGCCTGGCATGTGGCTGTAGACTCCCCTTAGACAAGACCTCTGCCTATTTTGTTTGAGCCCATTTTGGGTTCCTCTATGTTCCTAGTATTTGGGGCAGATCTACACATAAAATATCAGTAATAACACATCTATAGGCACAGTGGAAACTGGTTTCCTACAGAGATTTGTTTTTAAGGTTTGAGTATTCTGAAAATAAAGCATGCTTACGGAAAACAAACTGAAAATTGGCATCAGTATTAACCCTATCCTTGTTATATCCCATCTTCCAAAGACTGGGTAAAATGTCTACCCATCAACAAAGGAAACATATTCACACTTTAATATACAAATGGAACTGAGGCATCACACACAGTCTTGAGCTGTTTTTCTGTTTCCCAGTTAATTTTTAAAAACAAAAATTGCTTGTTTCTGTAAGCCATGAATTTTCCCTAGCCTACCTTTCTCTTGCAGGTGGGTGACACTGTTTTGCTACATAAGGCATGGTACTTACCTCTGAAAGCTGGAAATAGAAGGAATAACAACTTTGGTCTAAGACTGAAAAATACAGTCTTGTTGATCATCATCTACATAATGTAGTAAGAACTAAATATTCATTGAAGTTACTGTTCTTCTGAAGACTTTAAGGCAGGCTTCCTCAACCTCAGCCCTTCAGATGTTTTTGGCCTACAGCTCCCATGATCCCTAGCTAGCAGGAACAGTGGTCAGGGATGATAGGAATTGTAGTCTCAAAACATCTGGAGGGCTGAGGTTGAGGAAGCTTGCCTTAAGGTGTCAAAAAGCAGCTAGCTTTGGGAATATAAATGCTGGATATTAGACATACATGTTATGTCACTGCAGATATCTGAGCATTTCCACAGTTTTAGGCTGCTCAGCATTGTACCTCTAAGGGTTGTATGTATGTGAATGTGTACATATGTTTTCATTCAAAAGATTCATATTTCAAATCTCAATTCAGCAGGATTGATTTTTGTATCAAAGTTGAATATAGTAAGTTGTGATCTTTTCAAATATGCACTAGTACTTTGTGCCAGAATTCTTGACAGTCTTTACAAGATGACCACACAAAGTTTGATGCCTCTCACCACCTCCATTTCCAACAAGCCCATCATCCTTTTTGGGTGTGTTACATATCACATGGAATATGTTTTCAGACTCTGTTTGCATATCAACTACCTGGATTTTTCCTAACTGCATGAATTAAGGCAGAAGTAATTAAGCATCTGAATAAGAATGAGAAAAGGCCTGGAATGTTTCAAAAGTTAAGCTAAACTAAAAGCTTACAGGTAATGAATTTATTATGGGGAAAGTATTTTCATTCTGTATAGTTGTATGTTACAATTTTCTTTAGGTAGCCTCAGCATTTTAAAATATCTCTGGCAGTAAGATCTGCTCATTCAGTTTCACACAAGGTTATGCACAGCTATTATTCATATTAGAATCCAAAGTGTAAAACTTAAATTTTAAATAAGTGGTCCATAAACAGAAGAAGAAGAGAATTTAAAACAATGCAGGTGGAAGTCCACTGCCATAGAGTAATTTCCAGGAACTTGGTATTTTCCATCTGGAAGATTTAGCTGGAGAACTGCAGCTTTCCTAATTTCAGAAAACAAAAGTCACAACATAGTTTTATTCTCAATTAGCAAAAGCACATTGTCTCAAACACATGTATTTATATACACTCTAGCATTCAATTATATGACTTTTAAGTAAAAGTGTTCTAATGCATCCTGCAGCTCCCAGTCTATGTCAACAATTTCAAACCATTCTAAGGAAATGGTCTGAATGAAGGAACTTCCCTGAATTTTTCTTCCAGATGTGCAGCCATGATGTGTCCCCAAGCATACAAATTGTTTCAAAGCCCCCCCATGACAAATGCCAGGTGAGAGCGAAGCATGCAGCCTATAATATGCCTCAGGGCAGGGGCTCTGAGGCAATTTTTTGTCAATTCCTCCATCCTCCCATAGCCCTGTGAAAAGCCGATCCAAAGGTTGCAGAAGGAGCCCTTCTGTTCACTGAACAGCAACTTTGGATCCAGCCTATTACCCCTGAAGACAAAAGGGCAAAGGTTACAGTACAACAATATTCATATGTTGCAAGAGTATTCGTAATTTCACTTTAGAAGCACCTTTCTAAGCACTAGAATTCCAAAACTAAAAAACCTACCACGTTTACCATGGGCTGGCATACTTTTACTTGGTTTGCAGTTAGCTGGAGCCATTCATTAAGGTAGTCAGCAAGAGCCAGGGCATCAGGGATATTGTCTCCCTCTGAGCAAAACTTCAGCAAAACTATCATTGGAATACCTTTTGAACAACTGGAATAAAAGCAAAAGCAATTAAATAACTGGACAGAAAAATTCTCTGCTGGCACTCTTGCTCATGTTTGGATTGTAAGCCTGGAATGGATTAATGTGGACCTCCAGATGTTGAACTACAACTCCCACTGTCTCTAGCCATTGGCAAGCCTGCTGGGAGTTGTAGTCTTGGAACATCTGGAGAACCACGGGTTCCCTCTCCCTCCTATAAGCCATAGAATCACACACACATAAACACAAAGTAAACAAGTAAAACAATCCAGCTAATCCAGCATTTTTCTTTCTTAAAGCAAGCTGAGGTGACATAAAAACCAAGCTTAATCAAGCAAGAATTCCATGATGTTTGCTACAGCACAATGACTGTCTGAGAACCACCAAGATACTCCCTGAAATTTTAAGACCTTAAAAGGACCAAAAGGAATGGAGTGGAGAACAGTAGGACAGGTACATTAACAACAGAGCTCTGCTTTGACCTTGAATAAGTGTGAACTAAGGGATTGGCTCTTCTTGGCAGAATCCATCAGGGATTAATTAGACACAACTAAATAGAAACACCAACTTTCCCCCTTGGTATCCACGCTTGAGAACAGAGAATCTTAGAGCTAGTTATCTGACCAAGCTCTCACCAGTTTCCTTCATAAATGGTTTATTGAACTGTATTTCCAAGTGATTCCCACTACAGTCTTGGATGGCTGTTACTACAAGGTCCCATATGCAGATAGACTTTGTATTTGTGGTCGACCTCAGGTGGAAGATCCAAGAGATTTCCTTCTGAAACCTTTGTTCACACAAGCAAGCGGGCACAGCCCAGCATAAATGGTTCAGTTTCTTCTACGTAAAAATAATAGCTTTGTAAAACAGAGTAGCCCTCTATGCACTAGCTGCACAAAAAGTAGAAAAAAGCAATTAGATAAAATCACTCTAAATTGTGGTGGTGGCTTAATGGTGATTAGTTTTTTTTAATTATCCTTTGATTAGAATTTCATCATATTTTTTCTGCTAAAGTTTCCATAGATAACATGTTGTACTCCAACTTCAGAGTAATTTGAGGTGCTAATATTAACTTTGGTGCTACTTGATAAGGTACTGTACTCATTTGTGTCCTCTTCCAGTGCAAAGTGCCTTTCACTGGCACTTTACAATGGTAATTTTCAATATTATTTTTTTTACTGTCTCACCAACCTTTCAGTGAACAATAGTTTTGTGATCCCACCTCCTGGAATGTGGAACACTTTCTCATCTGTTACTCCAGGGAAAGCGGCTGTTTGCTCCAGTTCTCTCCTGTTCAGTCTCTGCATTTGATCTCCAACTGCTTTCTCAACAGCAGACGAAAGCAAATATCGCAATGAGGTACTGTCAATAAACCATGAGATATACGCATAAGCTGCCACAAATTACAGTTGGGAACTTTGAAAAAGCAGGTTTATTTGATTTGTAATGCATTCTGAATTACACCTTTGTCATGAAAGACAATTTTGCATATGCTAACTTGTTAGCAATATGCACACAAAAAAGAAAAAAAATACTCTAGCCTGCTAAAATAACAGGACTTTGTGGGTGACAAAATTGTTCTAGGTAACTTTAGATCAAAGATGGAAAATAAGAAAAAGGAAGTTTTTCTTGGGCATGGATAAGTGGAGTGTGATGAGGCTGGAGCTGGTTTAAACAGTATTTATAACCTGTCCCATTCTCAAGTACCTAATGATTCCTAGTATAATAGGACATATTAAAATATAACACTAAAACACACCTTCGATCCAACACCAGCCCAAATAGAGATATTCTCACGTTGCCTCTGTTTCTCTGCTGTAGCATTTTACCTTTTACAGTTTTATGAGTTATTTAATCATTTTCTAACATGCTTTTTACGTCAAGCAGATCAGAAAATTTCTAAATAAATAAAAATTGGGCAGTATCCAACACATCTGTTCCATTAGCACAAGGATTTTCACAACAGAATTCCCCCCACATCCCAATGCATATCCTGCAACCTCCTCAGATCAGCTCTGGAGAGCCATTGGTGCAGGAAAAGGAGGGGCAGCCCTGTTGAGCAGCCAAAAGTCCTTGCGTTAATGGAATAAGTGCATTGAACACCAACTGTCATCTCTGAAAAACACTTAGGCCTGAGACTGACCTATCTTAAGGGGTTCATGCGGCTACTGATAGAAAGACTGAACATGTATTTATGACACACTGCACTTATGGCTTCTTTCGGGGTACTGAAAGATGCTCTGGGAAGCTAAGGCGATTGTAGATCAAAGCACAAAATTAAATTAAAACATCAGGTTGTATTCAAAGCTGTCTGGGCACCAAAAAGACCTGCTCACAGAAGCATTCATGCAGCCCCCACACCCAAAGCTGCTCCAAGTGGACCCACAACCCTTCAGAGCGGATTTTGAGGGTGGATGGGGCAGTGCTGCGGGAAGCAGGGGAAGGTAAATTTCAGCTACGTTAATAGAACTCCACTCATACGACGATGGATTCCGCCCTAAAAAAAACATTTCTAACAGCTGGCACAGACATACCCATGAAGCTGTTGGTCATTACGCTGGTAAGCATGGCTGCTGGACAGAAGAACAATTTTGGCAAAACTGCAACTTTTCACCCAGGATAGTAGCGTCTGACAAAAGGACCTATATTTATTCTTTACATCAAGGGGGGGGGGGGGAGAAGAGGTTAGAAAGTTGTTTCAAATTATCATGTTAAGTCTTCAGGACTTCAAACGTTTTTGAATTGTTAATTATGCAATGGTATGTTTTCTTAGCTGTTTGTTTCTTGTAACCTTTAAAAAGTAAGACTATCTTGACTGGCAAAGTTGTATTTTAGAGCCGTAACAATATATAACAGCGCAAAGGATTTATTGGAAAGCCATATACTGAAATGATGCCAATTTACCACCTATTTTGCCATTTCCAGTGAATAATTACCCTACAGAATTCAGCAATTGATGACTGATTTGTTAACTTACATCTTAAACGTCTGTCAGATTCTGGCTGATTTTTTTTTTTAATTTATCCTCTGTTGTTTAAATGTATTTGGCACCTTTCTAGAAATGGATTTGAATTAGAAGGTGCCTTCCACAAGCAGGAAAAACTATTTCTATTTCTACATCCTGCAATTGGATGCCCAATTCCCTCATACAGTCTGGATTGGCTTGGGATTCTGTCAATGGACTCCAGCGGACAGGAGCCAGGACAACTGCATCACTTTACCCAAGTTTCACTCCACATCTAACCCACAGTTAATTATACATCTCATAGGACAATTATAATTACCCACCGTCAGGACTTGAAGATTTTTCATTATTTGTTTTCACTTTTGAAGTCTAATAACATGACTACTTGCAATGGACACACATACCTTTATGAACAGTGATCTGATTTGTAGAACAGCCAACTGTTTAGAAGGCGCTGCATACACTACAGGAAGAAGTAGCATAAACAATCTATCAAGACCCACATTAAATTACATTTAGTTCCCCTCTCCTCCTGCCCTGTGCTGGTTTGAGGGTTCTCTCAACCCTCTGGAACAGATCTGGAGGAGGAGAGGGGTAAATGTCCCTTTGTGGTAGCAGAATTTTTTTTGCTGGCTTCCGCAAAGGGAACAATTTAGTTAAGTAAGTCCCAATGAAATGAACCTGTTTCAGAACTTACAAGCAATACCCATTAGAACAGAAGGCAATATTACTTTATATGCTTTCACATAGCTATCAAAATTTCTGAACCCGTCCCAATTTCATTTATGATATTGAACCTTTAGAATCATTCATATCAGGGATCTTGTAGCAATTCTTTAGAAGATTATTTTTTTGGGGGGTGGGGACACACATATGTCCCAGCAAACAAGTAACTGTCGTGATTAAGTACGTTTGCAAGAAACTGAAAACACATAAACACAAGAACAATTAACAGTTATTTATACATAACCTACTTGTCAGCTGGGCTGACTATCAATTTAGATGCTAGAGTGATAACTACAACAAGCTTCCCACATGCAAAAACTTCAGTGCTCACACTCTAAAAGCAAAGTAAGATGTTTGAAACTGTCTTCACATGGAATAGTTTGAGCAGTCTCATGATGCAGCTACCTAAGTACATCCCTAGTTGCGTGTGCTGCTTCCTGGTGGCAATTTGAAAGTGCATTATGAACAAAAACTTCAGTGCTCATCTCATATGACTTGCTGCTAGAAGGCAGCAACTACAAGCTATGAAGTCTTCTGATGGGGCACATTTGATGGTCTACATGCACCTGAGGTTCATCTGGCCTTTCCCAGGGACCAAGCCTTTAGTGTGGCAGGCCTTACCCTGTGGAATTCCTTGCCAACAAAGGTTAGGCAGGAGCCACCCCTGCTCATTTTAGGTGCTTTCTAAAAATGGTATTATTCAAACAGGCCTTTCAAACCTGAGATTATTTAGCAATCAGCTCTTACTGATGTATTACTATTTACTGTTTTTAGTTTGAATACCACCTTGAGATATTTTCTATGAAAAGTATGTATAAGTAAATAAATAAAGCAAGCAAACTCCAAGTCAGAAGCTCTCTCCCTCTCTCCCTGTGGTTGCTCTGCACTGATTTTCAAATGCCTGCACTGACCCTAAGGACTGAAGAAGTGTGGTTGCTTTCTAGGGTGTCTTGACAAGATTTGTGTTTACAGCACATACCTTCAGCATTTGTACAAAGTTCTGTTGCATTCTCTTCTGTCGTTGCATATGGATTATTTCCAACCATCGGCACAAGACAATCAGTGTAAAAGTAACCAACTTTGGACATGCCAACTGTGGAAATGACTAAATCTACAGCTAGCTGGCCAACATTTCCCACTGATACAGCAGGCTGAAATGGGAAAAAAATGAAGATGAAATGAAATGATGGACACATATGAGCTACATAATCCATAACAGCTTACTTTTTCTAGTTTTGTTTTGTTTTAGAGCGATCAGTTTTAACTATCAAGATGCCCACATTGACAGTTAGTTGATCAGATGCGCAAAGCATCATCCTAGGATTTGGGAGAAGGGCGTTGTGAAAAGTGAGGTCGGAGGGACATGAAATGCAGCAAAAGGACAGACACAGAGAATCTCTGTACAGTGGTACCTATGGTTAAGTACTTAATTTGTTTCGGAGGTCTGTTCTTAACCTGAAACTGTTCTTAACCCGAAGCACCACTTTAGCTAATAGGGCCTCCTGCTGCCACCGCACCGCCGGAGCACGATTTCTGTTCTCATCCTGAAGGAAAGTTCTTAACCTGAGGTAGTATTTCTGGGTTAGCGGAGTCTGTAACCTGAAGCGTATGTAACCTGAAGCGTATGTAACCCAAGGTACCACTGTACAGCGCTTAGAAAATTTATTAGTTTAACAATAACAGGAATTTAGTTTTGTAGAGTCGGTTTTGCAGTTGTAGGGATTACCATTCTCGGGGTAACATGCTTCACGTGAGAGGCTTTTTTTTTTTTAGCTCCTCCTTCAGGAGATCCACTCTGCTCCTTCTGTGGCCTCCTCGTCCCTTTTACATTTAGTGCAACCTCTATCAGAGGGCAAGTGGCCCCGCGATTCTTGTCTGGCGGGTGCCCCAATCTCCCCCCCCCCTCCGCACCTCTTTTTAATCCCCGCTCTCCCTCCAGCCCACCGAGGTTGCGAAGGAGGAGGAGGCGGAACCTCTCCCCCTGACTCCCCGCTTCTCGACTGACTGACAGCCGCCCGGCTGCCCGGGCAACAACAGCAGCGCGCGCGCGCAACCCCAGAGAAGCGATCTCCGTTACCATAAGGAGCATGAAGCCTTTGAAGTCCGGGCACGCGGAGCCATCGCAGGAAACGAACATCTTGTCAACGGGAAGATAGAAGCAAACGCGTAGGCTGGGTGGTTGGGGGGCGTGATTTCTTTCCTCCTTGAGGGGGCCTTTATCTCTCAGCGGCACGGCGTGCTGTTTAACCAAGTGCCTGTCACAATCTCCCCTTCCCACGCCGCGGCCTTATCCAAAGCCAGCTACTGCGCCGGGATAGCAACTTCAAGAAAAGCACGAGCTGTGTTTGCAGTGGTGGGGTTTAGATGGGAGCCCGGGAGTAAAGGCTCCGTTTAGCCAGCAGGCGATTGCCGAAGGCAGCCTCTGAGGCGGGCTGTTTCGAAAGGCGGTTGAGCTAGAAGGCCCCGTTCCCGGCTGCGGGTGAGGCTTCCGTTTCTGGTTGGCTGAAGACTGAGCCAATGGGAGCTCTGCAAAAGCTGGTCTGGACACAGGCGGGTGAGTGCGCGGGAGGGTTCGCGTCTCCCTGGTGTCAAAGCCGCTCTTTCCTTTTCGGAAGATCCCCTTAAAGTTAACGCCCAGCTCGTTTTTGTTTCCCTCCCCAAGAAATTGTAGCAGCTGCCCAGCCATGGCTCTGCCTCCGGAGAAAGCCTCGGAGCTCAAACAGATTATTCACCAGCAGTTAACTAAGGTAAGGGCTCTCCGCGTTGAAAGCACCGCTGGGAAAGAAGGAGGAACCTATCTTTAAATATCCTCCAAAGCGGTTTTCCCATATGTTATCTGAGGCTTGTAGCAGAGGAAGCCTGTATCTGTATCTAGCTGTCTACATCTCACTGATTTTAATAGGGCTTCCTTCCAGGTAAGTGTTGATATTGCAACCTGATGATTGAGATTGGGGCTGCAACCTTAAAAAGCAGTTGTGATAACTCTTTGTTTTTTTATATGATGAAAGGAGCTTCATTTATTCAGTAAGCATACAAAAGAACTGGCTTGATTTATAAGAAGTCTATTAATGATGCAATGAATGACAAACAGGTTTCCTAGGTTGCTCTCTGATGACTGGAACAAAGCCAGAACATGTCCAAAATGTGCACATATAACTAAGAGAACATTCATCTGAATGCTATGAAAGCATTAAAAACTGTTCTCTTTCTTGGAATTACCTTTTAAAATCATATAAAGGTTGTATTGAATTTCATTCAGAGCCTGTATCACATGTTAACAGAAATGTTTCTGTTTAGATGGATGTTCACAGCAGGATTCGAGAAGTGCTTGCTGAGACCATACGTGAAGAACTGCCACCTCAACATCAGCAACTATCCCAAGAAGATCTAATGAAAGCCCTCACACGGCGAGGAATCATTGATGATGTTATGAAAGAGCTAAATTTTGTAACAGTGAGTATAATTTGAAGAAAAACTCTCCTGGTGTGATACAAGAAGTGCATGGCATAGTTAAATACAGCCGTATTTATACAAAATCACTTTTGAATTATTTCAGTGTGATGCAGAATTAAAAAGGAGGTTGTGTGATTGTAGTCCTTTATGAGTAAGTTTAATATATTTTTCATTGCATGGCTTGGAAGTACTGGATGCATTGAGAGCCTGTAAACTACAGAAACCCTATGAGTCACTTCATTGTTTTAATGAGCTCCTGCATTGTTCTAGCTAAAAAAAAAGTGATATTTACAAACATGTATTTTGATGCAAGTGAGCCTCACCCAGAGCTCCTAACTGTATGTAGCTCCCTGTGATGTGTCTCCTAATATCTTTGGATTTGTGTCATGTGAAGTGTCCCCTGGATGAATATTTTGGTAGAGCATGATGTATTTCTGGGGTTTTTAATTATGTTGGAAGGATTGTAGGAGACGAACTTGAAGGTGTCCTTAATGATATCTTTATGTACTTCTAGGATATAAATGACAAAGAAATTACTTCAACTCCAAAACCCTCTACTCATTTTGTTGACCGACAGGCAGCCATGCTGAAGAAAAGTATGTTCTATATTACCTTGAGTATTTGATGTACTGATTTTGTATTTTAAATGTATATTTTAAAGCTAGTATTGTAAGGCTTTTGGGGTGGAATCAAATGTTGTTCAAGTGGACTACCACTCATGCAGTAGAGCTTCAGCTTCCTCTTCTGCCCCAAGCAGCTCCTGCCACCCCCATACCTGCTTCAGAGGGTTTCCCATAACTTTCATGGCAGATTTTTGGAATGGGTGGGCTGAAAGGGGGAAGGAGAGGAAAGTGAAGTCACATTGTGCAAGCAGAATCCTGCTCAGTTCACGAGGAGACATATTAGTTATAAAGGCTGGGTTGTATTCAACTTAATTATGATCAGGTTGGTATGTACATATACTGTACATGTTACCAAGTATCTACTAAGACTAGTTTAATGTAGCAAATTAGCTAAGTGACCAGGCAGGATTATTTTGGACTATCCCTAGATAACCTTCTTGGTAGGGGAATTACAAGATATACTTGGGGCATTCTGTGGATGAATGGATTGTGGTTGTTTGCCATGATTGTTGTTGTAACCATACGTCTTGGCTAACTAGTTTTTTAAACCTACTTTCTAGTGTTTCCTATTTATGTTAAATACATTTTTTATGAACCGCTTGCAACTCTTTTATATTTATTGTTACACTTCACAGCAAATATTGACCCAACACGAAGGTATCTTTATCTTCAGGTTTTGGGTGGAAAAGCTTTTCTGGAACATCTGCAGGAACCAGAACCTTTACCTGGTCAAATTTGTTCTACTTTGACACTTTGCTTGCATTTCCGAAACCAACGTTTCCGCTCTAAACCTGTCCCGTGTGCCTGTGAACCAGATTTCAGTGATGGTTTTCTACTTGAAGTATATAAGGAAAGCTTAGGTAAGGAAGCTTGCAGTCTAAAAATGAATAATGTGTTGGGTTGCACTTCAGAAATAGTCCAAGAGTAGTTGTTCCATAAGCAGTAATATAGCCTTCATTATTTTTTTAACATGCAGAATTTCATTAAGAGGCCCCACAATTCCAAACATTTGCCTTTATGTTCCTTTTCCCACTTGTTTTGAAACAAAGGATCAAAGAAACAGAGTTCACTTTTAAGGATCCTGATCTCTTTGCAGCTACATCTTTGCCTGTCTCATACCTGTCATATATTATGTTAGATGGGCAGTGGGCATACTTTTGGAGGAACTGCCTTGTCAGGCTAGATGTTCACCTCTGCTGTTATTCCTTGGCTTCTTCTAGTTCTCTTTCATATCTTGATAATTTAAATATATTTGAAAATGTTTTAAGATTCTATTAGATCTTGTACTCAATTATCTTCTCTAATGAGAAAGTTGGCAAGCTTGAGTGAGTTGCTATTGCTGTTTCACTTCAAGTGCCTTGGTAATAGCTTTCTAAGTAATGACCAGCAATCAAAACTCATTATGCTATTCTATATTGGGGAACCTCTGGCCCTCCAAATGATCATCTACTCAAACGCTCAGCAGCCCCAGCCAGCATGACCAATGACCTGGGATTTATATGAGCTGGAGTCCGGCATCATCTGGAAGACACAAGTTCCCCACCCTCATTCTGCGTATTTTTACACAGGTCAATTGCGTTCTGATGTCATATGCGATGCTCCAGAATGCAATCCCCGCAAATCAGGGCTTGCCTGTGTGGATGGGAAATGCCTTTAACAGAAATTTGTTCTTAACTTTATTTTGCTGTGCTGCTGACAGGTGAAGCAAGTAAAATGGCAGATGCAACCACTATGCTATCAATTTGTGATCCAGTGCATATTGTCTTGATCAAAACAGACACATCTGGTGAGACCACATTAGTAGCATCCTATTTCTTAGAATGGCGGTCTGTCCTTTGTGCAGAGAACAGGATTACAAATGTCGCTGTTGAACTTCTGGGTGTAGGTAAGTTTTAAAACTACAGTACAACAGTGGAAAACAATATTGTCTGAGTGTGACAGACTACTCAAAATGAGACAGGAGCAATAAGAGTTTAATTTAGTTGACAAAAGTAGATTACCGTAAGTACTTGTGTCGTGTAGTATGATTTAGTTGCATATCACCTAATGAGCCTAAATCTTATAAACACTTTTTTTCCCTTTTGCTATTTGAATACCTGATCTATTAAAATGTATATTTATTTTTGTTAACAAAGAGAGAAAATGTGATACTTACCCAGTCTGGTAAAGGAACCTTAGCCATTTGGTATAACATTTCACTCAACATGGACCAAAAGCCTTCTACTAGATTAAGTGGCAATGGGGTGTAGGTAATATAATTTATAGTGATGAATAGAATTGGATATATAAACATATTTAAAATGTGGTGTTAATAACAATGGAAAAAACCTATTACAAAATGCAGTACAGCTGGTATCTGACACCACCTGTTAAAAAAGAATTTATACCCTCCAGCAAGATACATGTTAGAGATGTCAGAACCTGAGATGCACATTTTGGAATTGTTTGCAAAGAAGGCCCTTTGGATAGAAATTCTTTTATGTAATTACATATACAATTGGGTGTGATGTGGCTTTGAATCCCAAGTATATGCTCCTTGGTTACATAAAAACGAGTTATACTTAGAATTTTATAAATATTATTAATAGCAACAAAGCAAGTAATACCGGGAAATGCAAAAACCTCAACTGCACCAAATATAATGAAATGCCACACAAAAAATCAGGAATATAGTTGTTGTTTTAACAAAGTTACTCTATAAGCTGTAAAAAAGGTCAAGCTGATAAATTTAACCAAAATATGTATTTAGGAATTGAAATCTGACATTTCAAGGTAAAATTCAACCATATGTTTTGTTCAATTTAATTTGAAGTTGTTTAAAGTGTTGATAAATTAGGCTGCCAGTCTAGCCATGTATACTCAGAAGTAAGTCCCATTGAATTCAAAGGGGCTTACTCCCAGGTAAGAGGGTTTAGAATTGCAGTCCTATTGATTCCCTCCATTACTACTTTAGAACAAATATATAGCACTTTAATTGTCAGTATTGTTTGATGACTTTTTAATGTACACTGTAGAGTTGTTCATTAAAAAAATTTTAAAAATTATTTGCTTTCTTATCAAGCCTTGTATTTTGGTCCAAAGGTACAGAATCAAAAGTTTCTGTTGGAGTACTTAATATCAGACTTGAAATGTATCCAAAGCTAAATAAGACACTTTCTCAGGAAATAGTTACTACTCAGGTAAGTCTGAACTTATATAAGCATTCTTTTAAGCCTTATTATTTTAATGCAATTCAGATTGATTTAAATGAGAACATAAGATTTAAAATGGTGAAAGAGCTGGCAAGCTGGTTAGATAGAAAGGAAGAAGAGATAAGCTACTCGTTGGCAAATATTTTTCGGATAAAAACAAAATCAGCTAAAGCCAGGGGGAAAAGATTGCCAGGAGATGTATTAGTTATGTTCAATTCGATGGATATGAGAAACGAAATACTGAAACAGAATTATAACAAAAGGTTATATATTGGAGGAAATCCAATTATCATATACAAAGAAATTCCTTCGAGATTTCTTCGAAGGAGGGATGCCTACAAAAAATTAACTAACCAACTGAAGAAAAATGGGATCCTATATAGATGGGAATTTCCGGAAGGAATTTCATTCTATTTTAAGGAAAAAAGATTCAAACTGTCCAACCCTTCAGAATTAGAAAAATTTGCAAGAAGATATGAGAAAGAACTCGGAAAGATGGTGGGGGGGGAGGAGGAGGGTGAACGATCGGGGAGTGGGGACGGAGGCGGAGAGAGTGGAGAAGGAGAGAGGGAGACAAATTCAGGACAAGAGAGGGAAGGAGAAGAGATAGACGATAAAAAACAGTAGATTTAATTTAGACTTGTTATCTTATTATTTGCATATAAGTGATGGCTCTAAAAGTTCTGACCTGGAACGTGAATGGACTCAACAATAAAAATAAAAGGAACCAGATTGCGCATATTTTACTAAAAAAGAACCTCGACTTAATCTGCCTACAAGAGACTCACGTAATAAGAAAGCATGAGAGAATTTTAAGCAATAAGAGATTAGGATTGGATTTTGTGGCTTCAGATAGAGTTAAGAAACGAGGAGTGGTTCTATATATAAAGGAAAAACTTGATCCAAAATTACTGTATAAAGATGAACAAGGGAGAATGATTGTAGTACAGATTATGTTTCAAGGAGTAAAGATTATTGTCGTCGGACTATACGCACCTAATGACAGAAAAGCAGTCTTTTTCTCTGAATTAGGTATTAAGTTAACAGAGTGGATGGATCAAAAAATGATAGTGATGGGTGACTTTAATGGGGTGGTGTTACCAAATCTGGATAGATCAACAAGAAAACAAGAGATTAAGGAAGGCAAGCTACCACAGACTTTTTTTGATTTGGTTGATAATATGGGACTAATTGACGCGTGGAGATTCAAAAACCCTACTGTAAAACAATATACTTTTTTCTCAAATCCTAACCAGAGTTGGGGGAGAATAGATGGTATTTGGATCACTAAGGAATTGATACAGAACTTAATCAAATCTGAAATTCTCCCACAGACTATATCTGATCATAACCCAGTATATTTAGAGTTAAAGGGTAAAGAGGCTAGAGTACTTAGATGGAGAATGAACGAATCTCTATTTAATGATCAAAAGATAGTGATTAAGGCAAAAGAAACAATTGAAGAGTACTTCAAGTGGAATTTAAATAAAGGGACAGCTTTAGAAACAGTTTGGGACGCAGGGAAAGCCGTCATGAGGGGCTTTCTAATTCAGAAAAACAGCCATCAAAGAAAAGAAAAAGAGAAAAAGAAGGAGGAGATTTTAGTACAGTTAATGGAGAATGAAAGACAATTAACTATTAAGCCAGGTGATGAGACTATAAAACAAAATATAAAGTTATTACAAGCCCAATTTTCTATGATAGTAAACCAGGAGACTGAGTGGAAAGTCAAAATGTTGAAACAGAAGAGTTTTGAATCCGCTAATAAAATAGGGAAATACTTGGCCTGGCAACTAAGAGAAAGGAAAAAACAAAATATGATCTGTAGGATAAGGGATGGAGATAAGATAGTGGAAGACCCAAATGAAATAAAAAGGTTGTTTCAGAAATACTATAAGGATTTATATAAAAGAGGTAAGGAGACAGGCTATGATATAGAACGCTATCTGAAAGAACATCATTTACAACAGATATCAACCGAAGAAAAAGAATTATTAAATCAGCTGATTACAGAGGAGGAGGTAAGGAAGGCAATATCAAAGATGAAAATCGGTAAAGCGCCGGGGCCAGATGGTCTGTCAGCCAAATATTATAAAGTACTAAGTGATCAAATAAGCCCAACCCTATGTGAAGTGATGAACAATACTTTAAAAGAAGGGAAGACCCCGAATACCTGGAAGGAAGCCTATATTACATTAATTCCTAAAAAAGATGTGGATGCCTTAGAGGTGAAAAACTATAGGCCAATTTCATTATTAAATAACGACTATAAACTGTTTGCGGATGTAATGGCAGAAAGATTTAAAAAAGTATTAAATAACAGAATCCATAAAGATCAAACGGGCTTCCTTCCAGGGAGACAATTGAAGGACAACGTAAGAAATGTGATAGATATCATTGAATATTTGGAAACTAGAATAGACAAACAAGCCGCATATGGCTTCATTATTCTAAATCAGGCATAGGCAAACTCGGCCCTCCAGATGTTTTGGGATTACAACTCCCATCCTCCCTAGCTAACAGGACCAGTGGTCAGGGATGATGGGAATTGTAGTCTCAAAACATCTGGAGGGCCGAGTTTGCCTATGCGTGTAATCTAAATCATGCTGTCAGATTTAGCCCATTCCTTTTCAACAGACATGTCATATTACAATTAATACTGAACACGGAATAAAAAGGCAATTCTGTGGTTATGGATCTGTTTGCCTTGGGCTTGGAGAATTAGCAAAGCAAGCTTACATACAGTATTCTTAAAAGAGATTTTTTTTGCTCATATTTCCTCCCATTTTTTTGTTCTGACCATCAAGACTGACACAAGAGGGCACTGTCCATCAGCTGTTCTATATATCCACTAGTTAAACCAGATAGCATGAATTTATTACAGTGGTACCTCGGGTTACATACGCTTCAGGTTACAGACTCCGCTAACCCAGAAATAGTATCTTGGGTTAAGAACTTTGCTTCAGGATGGGAACAGAAATCGTGCTCCAGCGGCATGGCAGCAGCGGGAGGCCCCATTAGCTAAAGTGGTGCTTCAGGTTAAGAACATTTTCAGATTAAGAACAGACCTCCGGAACAAATTAAGTACTTAACCCGAAGTACCACTGTACAGTGGTACCTCGCAAGACGAATGCCTCGTAAGACGAAAAACTCGCAAGACGAAGGAGTTTTTCGTTTTTTGAGTTGCTTCGCAAGACGAATTTCCCTATGGGCTTGCTTCGCAAGACGAAAACGTCTTGCAAGTTTGTTTCCTTTTTCTTAAAACCGTTAATACCCAGGGAATCTGTGCTTCGCAAGACAAAAAATTCGCAAGACGAAGAAACTCGCAGAATTAATTTCGTCTTGTGAGGTACCACTGTACTGTAGTTTGCCCAAACAACCACTTTTCTGTTTTTTTTCTACATATTCATGTAGATCAGACTGGGCAGTAAATTTCTCCCTTCTCCTTAGTAGCATGGTTTACTGATGTTCCCTAGAATTATTTCTTCAGTTTTACTTTATCTGCTTCTGATCTTTGTAGCACACAAGCCCTGCAGGTAAAGAAGTCCTCGCGTGATTACTAGAGAATTGGGTTGCGTTGCTGGTCCCACTCCCAAGGTTGTGTGGCTTGCCTCATCTGCAACATCCACGTCTTAAGCTTTTCCTCTGCAAATGTAAACTTATGTGCATAGATATGTGTGCTCTGCAAAAATCCACACCTAATATATGGATACTGGTGTGGGAAGCTGGGAATCCCCACTCTCCAGTAATTCTTTGAGGATCCCTTCATCTGTATGAAGGAGCCCATAGTATTCTGGATTAAACAGATTAATCCTTGTGTATCGCGGTGGCGCTGTGGGTTAAACCACAGAGCCTAGGACTAATCGATCATATGGTCAGCGGTTCGAATCCCCGCGACAAGGTGAGCTCCCGTTGCTCAGTCCCTGCTCCTGCCAACCTAGCAGTTCGAAAGCACGTCAAAGTGCAAGTAGATAAATAGGTACCGCTCCAGCGGGAAGGTAAACGGTGTTTCCGTGCACTGCTCTGGTTTGCCAGAAGCGGCTTCGTCATGCTGGCCACATGACCCGGAAGCTGTACGCCGGCTCCCTCGGCCAATAAAGCGAGATGAGCGCCGCAACCCCAGAGTCAGCCACGACTGGACCTAATGGTCAGGGGTACCTTTACCTTTACCTATCTGGTGGAAACTACATTTGAGTAATGTGGAACTCGTTAAATCTCTTGATGTGTATCAACAATGTACATAGAAAACCAATCATAGTTCCTTGTCCTAAGTGCTTGAAATCAATGTACATTCTTTTTATAATAATGTCCAGGGTGAATTCTATGATTCTATGACTCCTGCATATTATTGCTTCACAGCAAGTTTTGGAATACTCTGCTAGGAGAAAAATGTTCAAACCTATTTCTGTTTCCTTTATTGACATTTTATTCAAAGCCAATGACAGCATTGGATTAGGCACAACCAGTCTAAGCAGCAGTCAGAATCCAAGGCACTTTTGTACATGTTCTGGGAAATAGGGCTAAAAATCTATGTGCATACCTATATCACATAGTGTTCGTTTCTGAATTTCAGTTTTCTTTAGAACGCCAGAAAACAGCAGAAAAAGAACGCCTGTTTCTTGTTTATGCTAAGCAGTGGTGGAGAGAATATTTGCAGATTAGGACTTCACACAACACAAGACTGGTGAAAATTTTTGCACAGGTCTGTCAACTTATTTTTTCCTTCATTCTCGCTACAGGTCCAAATTTACTGGTTTTTCCAGTACAACCCTGTATTGTATTCATTGTTGAGAACTGGGATATTTAACAGTTAACTTGTCAGAGTGTAAACTATTCTACCCCACAAGTCTTGGCTGCCTTATGTTTTACTGATTCCAGACACTTGTTTTCCTGCAGTAGAGGAGGAGATCCTTAGACTGGTTGTCCCTTCCACTCATTCCACTAGACAGGCCTATGCAATTAAATAAGTTTATCTCCAAGTGACAATGCATCCCCCTTTTAGTTCCTTCCTGCTTAGCTCTCAGTGCAGGTTGTTGATGGAACTGCTCGTGCACCTTGGCAGGAGCAGGATTTTAAAAGTAAGATGACAATCTTTGCCTTTTCATCACCCTTGCACTCTAATAAGAATGAAACATTTGTAGCTCTTTTATAGAAGTAACCTTGAAATGGAGTAAAGCAGGACATTGTGTAACTATAACCGTAAAACCTGCTATCTTCCAAACCACCATAAAAAAACCTAAGTGTTCTTGCTTTCGTTGGAGGCACAAATGGGAAAGGAAGTTCTAGAGCAGTTGTGGTAGAGAATCCCATTTTTGATATGGAAGATAATTTTTTCCATATTTTCTTTCGGTTAAACTTCATTTGATAGCCTTTTGTATATTTTTATATGCAGGATGAAAATGGGATAAACAGGCCAGTCTGTTCATACGTCAAGCCTCTTCGAGCAGGCCGACTTCTAGACACGCCCAGGCAAGCGGCAAGATTTGTCAGTGTGCTTGGTTATGAAAGAGCCCCTATCATCGGTGGAGGAAATAGTAAACAAGAACAGTGGTGTACTCTTCTGGCTTTTCTATGTAGAAATAAGGTACCTGACACTCCTTAAGATACTATAATTCAAAATTTTATTGTGTAGTATCAATTCATGGTGTAAATCTGTTTTAAGTTGTGGCTTCTTCCAACTCTATAGTTCTATGATTCTTTGAATCTATCCAGAAATCTTGCACTTTGGTATTCATGCAAACTTTTGTCCCATCTTAGCTTCAGCACCCACCTTGCATGCTGCGTTTCCTAATGTTCTGCAGCAGCAGGCCTGAAGCAGAGAGAGTGAAATGGCCAGTAAACACACCCACATGCACATGCGTTGCAATACTGTTCAGTACTTCTGTTGCAGACAATTTTCCATATTTTATTTCATAAACTTGGCTAGATGAACTTAGTATGAACTTATTTATTTAAAAGCATTTATAAACCACTTAATATTTAAAAATCCATGTGGTAGATGTTACAGCAGCATTTGGAAGATTAAGAAATGTTTAATTGCTTATTGAATTTCTTCTGTAAATATGCACAAAGTGTTGCACATATAATGCCTGGGCTACAGTGGATGCTACACCACTCTAGTATGACCAGCTAGAAAGTACACAGTTTCATTGACAACAGTTGTGGGTGGCCCAATACACATCCTCCTATGAAAGCTTTTCCATGCCATGTAAGGGAGAAATGGCTGTGGGCATGATCAGAGAAGGAAGCTTATCACCAGTAGCAGCCAGCATGATGCGGGTGGAGCTGCCCTCCTGGGTGAGGGCAGGGCAGGGCAAGGTAGTGGTGAGGTTGTGGCTCTGCACATCCACTGGTGGAGCCAATCTGTCACTCCTGTTGATGTGTCCTAGTAACCCTAACCTTGCCATTGCTCTTCCCCATCCTGATAAGCTGCAGTGACATCTGTGTTAGGAAGGCAACTTGGCATCTCTGTCCCATCATGCTGGCTGCTACAGTATTGTTAAACTATAGAAGCTAATTATACTTTCCAGAATGTTGCTCAAGTAGAATTTGGTGTATGGCTTTCTCTAGTAGTGCTAGTAAGACCAGGAATAAGTCCTAGTGTACAGTTTCTGTATAAGGCTATGAAATACTTGATTCTAGGTTAATGATTGTCTGTACTCTTAATCTTGCATATACTAACTGTGGGTTGTATTGAATTAAATTTTACTCAGTGTAGATACATTGAAATTAATAGACCTAAGTAATGTTCATTCATTTAATCAGGCCTCATCTGAGTAGGACTAGCATTGGAGTCAACCCTTTCTTTCAATAACATCTATGTTAACATGATGGTAACATTTTTGTCACTAACCTAAACAAAGCAATTTGCTCTTCCTCTTTGCTTTTATTTTTAATCCGTAAATTTTGAATTCTTGCCATTATCTGCTAAATTTTCATTAGATGTCAATTTAAGACACCTTACTTTTTTTTGGTATAAACTCATGTTATACATTTTAATATATCCCCCCCCCCTTTCAGGGAGATTGTGAGGATCACGCTAACCTTTTGTGCAGTCTTCTACTGGGATTTGGACTAGAAGCTTTTGTCTGTGTAGGAACAAAGGCCAAAGGAGTTCCTCACACTTGGGTAATGACTTACGGGATTGATGGAATAATCA
The DNA here is from genome assembly GCF_964270895.1 of Podarcis filfolensis. Taxonomy (NCBI): domain Eukaryota; kingdom Metazoa; phylum Chordata; class Lepidosauria; order Squamata; family Lacertidae; genus Podarcis; species Podarcis filfolensis. The sequence goes on from NC_139603.1 coordinate 42,167,546, forward strand.
CTTTCTGGGAGAGTTTAACAGGACATAGGTAAGTAAGTCGTTTGTGCTGTAAAATTGAAGGCAGATTAAAGGAATCTTCAGACATAATACCAATCCACAGTTTAGTGTTGCATCTGAACATTCTGCATGTGTGTCATTTGCTACTGAAATTTTATTAACCAACTCCCAGTTATGGCTAATGTGCTTTAATGTGTTTTTGCTTTGTTTTGGGGGCTTCTTTATTTGCTTGTTTTATTGCAGGAACATGTCTGGCATCCTGAATGCATGCCTCCACTAAAATGGCAAATACTGGGCATGCTGGAAAATATTCTGTGCTCAATCTGTAGCTATTCAAGAACATATGAATAACACTACAAGACTAAAAGAACATGGCACCACTTGGAGTCAGCTGGGCTGTGACTTTGGAAAAACTAATTGAAGCGCTTTTCTCAGTCAGCTCTCCTAGCAATTACATAATGATGGCATTAATCATGGGCAGCAATGTCACAATAGCCAGACTGACCACACTTAACCTATTCCTTCTCTAGAATATGGCTAGGGAGTATTTCAGGCAGGGGGAAGACCTGACAGATAGCCCATTAGGGAGAAATGCCACAATAAGAAGTGGACAATACATACAAAACTTGTGTATTTTCTTTCAACTCTTGTCTGCAATCAATATTTTTAATAATGCCCAATCATTACATTTAAGTGTAGTTGTACAATAGAAGAGACCTGGTTTGGAATAGAAAGGTACAGCGACGTAAGGACTGAGAGGAGCAGCTACAAGAGTGAGGGCAAAGTGTATAGCCTCTACTCTGATGAAGTGTTGCATTAAGAAATGTGGAACATGGATTCAAATTTTGGTTTTAGACATGCACTATTAGGCCTGGGTGAATGGGCTTCATGCTTTAAAGGGGGTTGCACATTCCTGAGACTCGCTCCAACTTCTTAAACATAGCTGATCAATAAAAACAGACAGTATTTTCTGTGCACCAGCCAAATGTCTATGCAAACTGAGAAGTACTTTGGGACTTCCTAGTTCTGGCTTTAAATTACTTTACTTTGTAGGTTAACTTATTAAATCATACCTATTAATTTTCAGATATATCCACAATCCTATAAAACCTGATGATCCTCCAATTGTTGAACAACCCAAGCCACTGTATCCTTACCGAACAATAGGATGTGTCTTCAATCATCACAAGTTTTTGGCGAACTGCCAGCCTACTGATGCCGTAGAAGTCTGTTCCTTTGACTTGCATGATGAATCCAAGTGGAAACCAATGAGTAGTGAAGCAATCAAATCTGTATGTTCTCCAGGAGCCACAACTGCACTTCCTCCTTTTCCTCCTCTCTGTGCTTCGTCAGTAGATGCTGCAGTGACAAGCAATGAACTGGAGTTGCAACTGAGAATGTTAGTGGTAGAACACAGGAAGGTACATACCATTATTTGTGTGCAAATTGGTGTTTGGCTGCTTCTGCATTTCAGTAGGTTAAAGTTATTTTCAAAATGTATTTGAGTCAACACAGTTCCTTTCTTACATTTGATACTCATGGTATGGACAGTTGGCTTTATCCCAACATATGTAGAAAGCAAGTACGTAGGCACTATCCACACCTTGCGGAAATTCTGGATTTATGTAGATGCATCTGTGCATAAACTGAAAGCAATTTGCTTTTACTCAGTCTGGTTTACCAGTAAAACAATTTACTTTATGTAAAATATACTTAAGACTTAGCAAATATGTTTGAAGCTTGTTTTAAAGGAACATAGGAAGCTGCCCTCTAGTAAGCCATATCATTGGTATATCTAGCTCACTATTGTTAACACTGACTTCAATTTTTCTCAGCCCTATCTGGAGACACTTGGCATTTCAGCTAGGACCTTTTGCATGCAAATTCAAATCCCTGCAACTGAGTGAGCTCCCATTGTTCAGTCCCAGCTCCTGCCCACCCTTTGCGCTGCTCTGGTTCGGCAGAAGCGGCTTAGTCATGCTGGCCACATGACCTGGAAGCTGTATGCCGGCTCCCTTGGCCAGTAAAGCGAGATGAGCGCCACAACCCCAGAGTTATTCGCAACTGGACTTAACTGTCAGGGGTCCTTTATCTTTACCTATGCACAGGGTGAGTCCTTTAAAAGAGGCCCCGTGGATACAGAGTACACATGTTCCACGGGCCTCTTTTTAAAGACTCGCCCTGTAGTAATTACACTCTGACCAAAAATGGAATTTTGAAATAATTGTGGTCAATTCTTACTATTGCTAACTAAATATATTCTTGGACCTTTTAACCTGAGATGGGCGACCTCTGGCCCGCAGGCCTCATTAGGCCTCCCATTATATGCCAGGTATGGGACAGGTAAAATCCTGGCTCAGCCAAAAGTGCAGTGCCTGCAAAGCCCCGTTTAAAGTGCTGCACAATACAGTATAGCATTTTGAAAGGGACTTCTGAAGACTTGTGGACAAAAAAATATCAGCTGACATCACAATAACATCTCCCCCCATAAAATTTGGTCTGAAAGTGGTGGGAGAGAAAACATTCTGTGCCACTGAGCTAAAAACGGTTCCCCCACTCCTATTTTACTCTATTAAGTAGGTGAACTAAGCATTGTTATGTACCTACTAGTCCTAATTCCCTTCTTTATTTGATTCAACATACAGGACCTTGGTCTTTCAACAGTTTGGGACGACCAGCTTTCCTACCTCTTGTCACCAGCCTTGGCAGCCTATGAACTTGAACGTACCACAGGTGTTTCTTCAGGTAATGAAGAATTTCAAGATGCCATCAGGAGAGCAGTACCCGATGGACACACATTCAAAGGATTTCCCATTCATTTTGTACACAGAAATGCAAGGAGAGCATTTGCTGCGTGCCTGCGGTAAACTTCCTTCTGCTCATTTTATGTTATAGTGTTGCATACAATCAGTGCTTTTTTTTTGTTAAAAAATAAGGTGCCAATATTGGTATCTTGATAAAAATGTTGTGGGTGCAAGCACTAAACGGCTGCCATGGGTAGCATAGATAGAGGTGACAGTACTGGTGAGGACCATCACAACAAGAGTGTTGCATAACATAATCAGAATATAATATCAGATACAAGTATTTATAGCTAATCTTATAAGGCTAAACATATAAGTTTCAATATTAGTTACAATAAAAAAGTTAAAATTACTGACCTATGAAAGAAAAATAATATGACATAGCATAAGGGAATAAGATATATATTCATGTAAGTTGAGAAAACGGAAACAAAGGAGATATAATTTAAAAATATCTTGCTTGAAAAATTGAGGCTAAATTTTTAATAATTCTCATATGAACCTTGAAGTATACAACTGGTTATTTTATACATGTAGCTAGGTAAAGGTAAAGGGACCCCTGACTGTTAAGTCATTGCGGACAACTCAGGGGTTGCGGCGCTCATCTCTCTTTACTGGCCGAGGGACCCGGCGTTTGTCTGCAGACAGCTTCCAGGTCATGTGGCCAGCATGACTAAGCCAATTCTGGCGAACCAGAGCAGCACACAGAAACACCATTTACCTTCCCGTCGGAGCGGTACCTGTTTATCTACTTGCACTTTGACATGCTTTCGAACTGCTAGGTTGGCAAGAGCAGGGACTGAACAAGGGGAGCTCACCCCATCGCGGGGATTCGAACTGCCGACCTTCTGATCGGCAAGCCCTAGGCTCTGTGGTTTAGACCACAGCGCCACCCACGTCCTATACATGTAGCTAGAGATGAACAAATATTGGTTGTGTAGTCCTGCTCACTCATATTTTAGTTTTATATTCATTTCTGGTCAGTGGACACCTGTTAAGTGTTCTGGATGAAGATGGGTCATCTGTTAGTCAACATTTGTGACAAAATGTATCAGTCAGCATGATATCATTCAGGCCATAGAAATAACTTGTGGAGTAAGCTATGCTTGGTATGGCTAAATTCATAGGAAAGGCTTTGTACAATTGGATGGTTAATTGCTATGTCAACCTTCAGGTATGCAGATTCGCAGATTAAGACAATGGCTGCAGTTAACCACTTCTATAATGATCACTATCCTTACAATTTTAAAAAAAATGTATGAAATTCAACAGTTGTGACTGGTTTTTGTGTTTCCATTTCCCGAAATAGGTCTCCTTTTTGTGACGAAATACTGTGCTGTAGAGGGGACCAAGTGCGACTTGCAGTTCGTGTCAGAGTTTTCACATATCCTGAATCTGCATGTGCCGTATGGATCATGTTTGCTTGCAAATACCGTTCTGTCCTCTAAGAAACACTTGCACTTTGAACTGAAATCCCCCACAGTTATGTCAAAGTCCCATTGAGGTCAAATGCTTCTCACTATTAATGATGTCAGGCTTGCATTCTGATCCTGAACACATTTACTTGGAAGTAAATCCCATTGGTTTGTACTCAGCACTGCTGTTCCAGTTGCTCAGACTTTCACTTGCGCAACTGAACTTGCCCATCATCTCTTCCACCCTGCACCCCCTGTGCACTCTTTAAGGCTGCTCCAGTGGGTTGGAGCACCCTCCACAGCAGATTTTGAGGGTGTGTACGGAAGGAGGTGAAGAAGGAAAAGTCCCATTGTGCAATTTGAACTCTACTCTGTGTTGGATACAATCCACTGATTTCAGTGCAACATTTATCTAAGTGTGCTTAGGATCACAGCCTTAAAGAGACAAGATTGAATATTATTGTATTTAATGGTATGCCTTTAGTAAAGGCTTCTGCCACAATATAATGTTATGAGTTTTGGCTGTGTGATTGTGTTCAGAGTATCATGACAGAAAATCTTTGTATAAAGTGTAATTAAAGTATTATAAATGAAATGTACATTTTTATGTAATAAAAGTTATATTTCTTAACAAAAGAGAAGACTGTACTAATTTTCAGTTGGTGTCCAAATATTCTGTAGTTCACCTCTGAATACTAGATCTTTGTGTGTGTGTATATATCCTGTTTAATTGCAGTGAAATTATAAAGCTGAAAGACCAATGCATTTTGCTTTCACTTGGAACATACCATAACATAACGGAAAAAAGAGAATGTTGATTGTGTGTGTGTGTGTGTGTGATCATAATCTAAGAAAGTGTCGCTAAGGGAGGAATCCTGTGCACAAGAAGTTGGCATAAAACAAGAAGTAGGCAAGTTATACAAGATCTAAACCCAATTCAGCAGTGGGGCTGCTTCTGTACCTAAGCCTGGCAGAGGGAAAACAAGCCTTTAAAATAGTGTTGTATGCTGGGCTGGCATGTGACCACACAGGCTTAGGATCCAGTCTAAGTCTCCCCTCTCTGGACCCACCCCTAGAACAGAAGGAATGGTAAAGGCCATGCTGTGAGCCAATGTGGATCCATCTACCCTGCTTGGGTCTTTGTCACAAGCCTGAAGAAGAAGAGTTTGGATTTGATATCCCGCCTTTCACTCCCTTTAAGGAGTCTCAAAGCGGCTAACATTCTCCTTTCCCTTCCTCCCCCACAACAAACACTCTGTGAGGTGAGTGGGGCTGAGAGACTTCAGGGAAGTGTGACTAGCCCAAGGTCACCCAGCTGCTGCATGTGGAGGAGCGGAGACGCGAACCCGGTTCCCCAGATTACGAGTCTACCGCTCTTAACCACTACACACAGGTGACCATCTTGCATACAAAACTTGTCCTGCACCCCTGAGCAAAGGGTCCGTTTCTCCCAAATTAATTCTGAAATACCACTCCGGAATTCACGGGTTTAGCTTGGGGGGGGGGGGAGGAATGGCAGGCTCCTTATTAATTTAGTACTGAAGCACTGCGGCCAAGTTAGTCATATCCTGACGCGTGGCAAATCCCCATGCGGAACGCTTTGGCGCCTAATTAATTTTCTTCCCTGGGGGAGGCCGGGCCCTCGTGGCTGGCTCTATTCCTCCCAACCCGGACACATGATATACCGGTATGTACACTTCTCCCCCTGGTCCATTCCCCCCGCTTCTTGCTGTCCTTGTTTCCCGCAGGCAGGCGGCAGTGTAACCCAGCAGAGCCCGAGGCGAGGAGGAGGAGGGACGCCATTGCGTTGCTATGAGGTGACTCCCGCCCTCCATACTCTCCTCCCCCTCCAGCCACGGACTGACTCGCTCTGTGGTGGCGGTGGCGGCGCTGCTGCTGCCTGCCTGCCTTCCTCGCCGGTGACTGGGGCGGCTCACGCGCTTTCTTATTTATTGAGGGAAGCGGGGGGAGGGGTGCGGGGAGAAGAACATGAAGGCGGCGGGCAACGGGCAGCCGCGGCGGCAACAGCAGCAGCAGCAGCAGCAGCAGCAGCTGAGGTGAAGCGAGGCGGCGAAGGCAGAGGACGAAGAGGGCAGCGAGCGCGGCCGGTCATCTCCTTTCCGTTGTTATTATCATTCGGCTCCCCGCAGAGGGAATGGCTCACGGCGGGGCCGCGGGAAGCGACGAGCCCTTGCCGGGCACCTCCGGCCGCAGAGACGGCGGCGGCGACGACGAAGGCCGGTCTCTGGCGGCGGCGCTGGCGATGCGGGACGCGCTGTCTCTGGAGGAGATCCTGCGGCTCTACAACCAGCCCATCAACGAGGAGCAGGCGTGGGCCGTCTGCTACCAGTGCTGCGGTTCCCTCCGCTCCCGAGGCCGCCGCGGGGAGTCTCCCAGCCGCAGGGTGGAGAGCCCCGCCGACATCCGCATCTGGAAGGACGGAGCCGTCACGCTGGGCGACCGTGCTCGGAGCCCGCCGGCAGCAGGTAAAGCTCCGGGGCGAGGGCCGCCGCTGAGCCCCGCGCTCTCCGCGCTCTTGAGGCTCCCTTGGGCCCCAGAAGGGTACTGGGGGTGCCCTTCGCGCGCTGTTTTCAGCCTTGTTTTCTTTCTGTGGGGGGTGAATCTTTCCCCCTAGCAACGCCTCTCCCCGCACACACACTTTCCCCCCTTCCGTCGTCTCCCGCTCCCGGGAGGCTGCATACATCCCCCAGTAATGCAATTGCACGGCGAGGATTTCCTCCACCATTTCTCCATCACTTAGCACTGCTTCTTCCCCATGGATTTCAGGGCTGCCTCCTCCTCCTCTTCTTAGCTGCCTCAGGTCGGCGACATTCTCGCGCGCGCTCCTCCCGCACCCACAGCAACAAAAACGCCTCTGTTTCGTCTTGTTTATACAACTGCCCCATCTTCCCCAGAAACGACGGCGTTTGTATGAAGAGCTTGCTAGTTACCATTTTCTGATAATCCCTTCCCTCCCCCCCACCCCTCCCGCTTCGCTGCGAATGTTTTTCTTCTCTCTGTTGTGCTGAAATCTAGAGTTCTTATATGATCAGTAATATTTTCTGTCTTTTAAATGCTGCATTATGGCTGGTGTATAGGCAAGCAGTTGGGAGACTGCAGGGTAGCTTAATTGTACCTGAAAGGATGTCTTGGTTTGGGCATGAGACGTTTCATTTTTGGATAGAGCACCTAACAAAAACATCCTTCCTGTTTCATTGCCCTTGTTTGGCACTGCAGCATGGGTGACTATATTAAATACTGATACACGGTTTCTGAAATACCCAGGCTGTGTGCCTGTTTATTTACTAGAGCTCCTCCAGCACCTTTTTTCCTTTGCTCCTGCTTGGAGAAAGCCTGTGGAAAATAAAATGATGCAAAGCTACTCATGTAGGTCAGCATGAGGGATTGGGGGAGGGCACTGCAAAGCAAAACAAAGAAAGCAGCTGTCAGAACCTAGGCATGTTGCTACCAGGAGGTTTAATGTCTGTTGGCTTTGTGCCTTTGTTTTGTGTTCCTTTTTAATTCCAAAACAAGGCTGCAATCTTATGCTAACTTATTTGGGAGTAAATTCCAGTGATATCAGTGTGTTCTATACACATCCACGTGAAAAATGTATAGGAAACAAGCAAGTGGAAATACATACTTTTTATAACATTGGTTTGATGTTCCCGTTTACTGCAACTAATCAATCATATGATTAACACAGGAAATAAAATGTGACGTTATGAATTCCTCTTATGTACTTAGGAAAAATCTGTTTAACATATTTAGCGGTTATATATAATACACACTTTATGTCCATGACTAATGTAACACCATATTATCTTTGCCTTACATGTTTTAGCACGTGCCTTCAAAATCTCTGATTATACTAGTTACCTCAAACATACTTTAAAAAAAACCCAAATTAACGCAGTAAACCACTTTTCAAAGTCAGCTCTATAAACTCATTCTAGCAGCAAACAGATTGTACCTGTCATTTGACTGTGCAGTCAAAGAAACAATACATATGAAAAGTGACACATAGCATGCATTGTACAGATCCTGCATTTGCTGTGTATTGTTTAGTGAACATAATAAAACAAGAGCTGAAGTAATAAGACTTCAAATGGTGGTAATTTGATTTTAAAAATAGGACATCATATGAAATTTGTTTATTTCGTTGTTGTAAGAAGAACAATAGGATAACCTATTGTAGAGTTTAATGTTGGCATGACGCTCATTGTTGAGTACTCCATAATCTCCTTCAGAACACAGTAATGAATTCTTGAATTCTACAGCAAATACTAGACAGACTTTTTATACTGGCTGAGGAATAGGAAACCTTTATGTGCAGAATTATTTTATGTCACTGTCGAAGGATATTTTGTACTCCCATATGCCAGGACACAGAGTTAGTTCCATGTCAGAATGCAGTTCCTAGACAGGTTTTAACCTCAACATAACAAACAACAAGCATGAGTGGTATTTTGCAAAATGGTTTTTTGTTTGTTTGCCTGCAGACAGAAACATTCTGTATTTGAACACTCTTAATACTGGCTATGATTTGTGAAATAAAGATAATGGATGAAATCCAATGCTAGTAATACTCAGAGTAAACTCATTTAAACTAATGGATGAGTAAATTAATTTCAGTGGGTTTACTCTTGAGTATTATTACTATTGTTATATTTATTTTTATCCTGCCTTTTTCCCTGACAGAGACTCAAGGCAGCTTACAGCTAAAACAGAAACAGCTAAAAATGGGGGAAAGCAATAATTAAAAAACATTTAAATATTAATATATTTATCTATATATGATCTATTAAAGATACAGATCATAATTAAAACACCACAGTACCAGCCCTTCCCCTAAAAGGAGTCAGTTCCCAAATACCATTGGAACAAGAAAGTCTTCACCTGGCTGCAATAAGAAGGAAGTTCCAAAGTCTGGGAGCAACCACTGAGAAGGCCCTTGACTATGACTTCATTAGATATCACTCAATGTCTTTTACCTCTTTATCCCTTTATCTTGTATTATTTTAACACTTCTTATTCCCCAAATGAGGGCAAGGGCACAGCATATGACATACTCTCAGCTGAATATTAGGTTTTGTACTTGCAAATAGCATAGCTTTTTCACACTGCTGTAGGGAGGAAGGGTTTATAATAACAGAGATGTGGTATGTTTAGGTTTTCAGCTGAGACCAACAGCAGCCACCTGCTCTGAGTCCACACACAGCAACATGACTCATCTGTCATGGCATTGTTAAGTTGACTTTTACTGTTTATTGTAGCATTTCCTACTTGTGGGTTCCTAATAATAATAATAATAATAATAATAATAATAATATCTTTATTGTCATTGCCCCCTCTCAGGGACAACGAAATTACTTGACTGCTCCATAAAAACACTAATTAAAACAATACAGTATAGTAAGACGGTGGTGAGAAGGGTTCCAAAGGAGGTGACAAGAAGCATATAGAAGTGAGGAGTGCAGAACCTTCCCCTGCCAGCTGCCTATCTTCAGGAAAACATAAACTACTTTCTAGAACAGCATAAGTAGTCTTAGTGCCATACTTTGTTGTCAACCCTCATCACACACTGTGTCTGCCCAATGGTGTCGCATGTACAGAGCTGCTGCCACCATGAAGTGGCTTGGGCTAATTATCTGGATAATAACCTCTCAGTTGATGTGGGGCAAAACAATAGCCTTGTTTGCACTTACAGAGCATGTTGGCTGTCATAATTTATCTCTTGGAAACATTCCAATGTTGCTGAGAGGAAAAAACCTCTCTGATGGTTTCCTTTGATCTGTTAATCCCACATATTTTAGACTATGACAGATTATTTTTAAGTGCATGAGTAAGGGTTAACACTGACAGCTAGATCATTTAAAATTATACCTTATAGAATAAACATCTCTAAGGTCCCTATTTAAGTACAGTCATACCTCGGGTTAAATATGCTTCGAGTTGAGCACGTTCGAGTTGCGCTCCGCAGCAACCCGGAAATAACGGAGAGCGTTACTTCCGGGTTTCACCATTTGCGCATGCGCGGACGCTCAAAATGACGTCACGCGCATGCGCAAAAGCGGCGAAAAGCGATGCGTGCGTGCGCAGATGTGCCGTCGCTAGTTACGTTTACCTCTAGATGCGAACGGGGCTCCGGAACGGATCCCCTTTCATATCTAGAGGTACCACGGTACATATATGTTTTCATTTGTTAAACTAACATTAGAAATGTATCATGATCTTGTAAAGGAGATCTATGTGCAGAAGCAAGTGCGTATTCATACCATGCTGATTATCTGGGCCTCATCAAGCTGCATGTTTTTTTCTCCACTGGAGGTGTACAACCCTGTCAAGGGACAGTAGTTGCCTATAACTGCAACTTGATCATGGCCTTTGTTAACAAGAAAGGAAGCAGACACAAACTCTTGAGTAGTAACTCTTTTATGAGAATTTGACAACTTTTGGTAGGGAAAGTTCAAGTTTTGTTTAAGACTGTGAAAGAGGATACAATCTGCCATTATGTCATCTAAGCTAAGGAAACAGCAAATGCCATAGACTTTGATTTAGGTTGCATTCCTGTGCTCATTTTCCTGTATGAATAAGCTCAACTGAATACAATGGTACTTACTTTTGAGTAAGCGTATGTAAGACAGCTCTTATATGGATGTCTAACTGCCATGACTGGGATCATTTGGTAGAGCATGAGACCCTTAATCTCTCAGGGTTGTGAGTTTGAGCCCTATGTTGGACAAAAGATACCTGCAATGCAGAGGGTTGGACTAGATGACCCTCGTGGTCCCTTCCAACTCTACAATTCTATGGTTTTGCTTAACCTGATGAAAAAGTGGAGCATGTTATTATTGGAAGGAATTTGAAGATCAGATAGATTTAATCTTCTTTAGTGAATGGTTATCAGTTGGGTCATAACATTCCGCAAAGTGGGTGGATGAAGGCAAACGCTATTAAGTAAATAAACTACCGGTAAATGCAGCTAATTCATACAAGCAAGCTATGCCATAATGCAAACTGCAAGATAATGTAATAAAACTCAGAATTATTAGAAACTGTGATCTGGAATAACATTTCCCTTCAAACATGGTAAAGAAATTGGACCCAATTTACTTCTCTTTCTCATGTTTACTTGTCTTTATCATGCCCACCCTGCTTAAAAGCTTATATCCAGTTCCAACTATCTTTGAACCTCCAAGGGAAGGAATTTCTCCATCTCATCTTTCAAACCTATGTATGCAAGTGCATATAAAATTCATTACTCTAGTAAACTACCAATGAGGTTCAAATCAAAATGTGCTAGATTAAATTATGCTAAAATACAAATCAGTTAACTAATAATAAAGTGCAAATCTCAGTCTTCTTCACTGCCTCTAACAGAAATTGAACGAAAGGCGCTGACAGGCTTGGAGCCATTGAGAAAGAGATGAAACATACCTGGAGGAACCCTGAGGTTTGCAGAAGAAAAATACTGAAGGGGGCAACCTTCCAAAGTAGACCAATGAGGACTGAGCATTCTCAGTAGCTGCAGGACATTGAGTGTCAGTTAGAAAAGGAAAATGAGAAACGGGGTGGAATGTAATGCGCTGCAAGCCCCCTGTTAGCAGCTTCTTGGAGGTTAGGGCATGATTGGTTGGCAGGACTCTTTAATAAGAACACTTTAGATACATTCTCCAGGCTGAGGGCCACATTGCTTCTTGGGCAGCTTGCCAGAGGCCACATGGCTGTGATCGACCAGAGTTACAAAGTGGGTAGGGAATTGGATGTGCTACTTACTTTCATATACTTACTTACTCCAGAAATGCAAAGTCAGAAGTTCCTACACATACCCTTCTCTATCCATGCAAGCAAGAGTCACTAGCACAATTTAAAAACTCATTTGAGACAGACAATAGCACTTGAAGAGGGTGTGGAGCCTTGACAGATGTGGCTGGGGAAAACCCTAGAAGGCCTCATTTAGCTCTCCTTGTTGTGCAGCTCCACACCTTGTATGAGGGAGTTTACCCATTCCCCACAACAGTGAATTCAGGTGGTGACCTCTGATAGGACTGGTGCCAAAAAGGGATACTGAGAAATGAGGATGTTCTCAGCATGCTCCAAGAAACAAGGAGTATGTAGAAGTACAGAAGGATTAAATGTTCAGGTACACGTTGTTTGGTAATCTCCAGGAGCCACAGAATGAGTAGCAAAGAAAAATGGAAAATCAGGTTGAGTGAATTGGCCTACTTGAATGCTTTAGTACGGAAGATAATATGCCTGGGTGACACTCCTGTTAGGAGCTTCAGATACATTGAAAATATTTGTTTAAAGTTGTTTGTGTTCATAGAATAAAAGAACTGAAACTTCCCAAGGTAACATTAATGACATTGCCCTGCCCTGTATATGGGGAAACCTATCCAGATGGGTGAGGTATAAATAATAAAATTATTATTATTAATAATCATCATATCAATATACCTGAAGAGCAGAATTGTTCCAGTGACTAGAGTTAGAGTGTTAGTCCAGTTGTAAATAATGACCTTGCATTAAATACTAAAGTCTAAAAATAATGTGGATAAAACTGCAGTGTCTCAAGATGGAGAATGGGCCTATTGTTTGCTTTAAAGTAATTATACAAGAAAATAAACTAGCATTTTAAAGACTGTTTGACATGCTAGTTTTTCTATAAATATTATTAAACATTTGATACTTTTATACATTTTTTTTAAAAATCTACAACTCATAACAATTATGTGGATGAAATTACAACTTGATAGTTCTTACAGTGTGTTTAGGAGCGATTATCATTTAGTAAATGAAGGCTTTTTATAGAGCAATTTTACATTTGTTTATTCAGCAGTAACCTCAATATAGATTTCAGTGAGACTTCTGATGTGTAAGGGATTGCAGCTTTAATTGAGTGGTACTTCTCTAAGTCACTAGATTTGTTTTAAGGAGGCATGGGCTTCTCAGTGACATTTATTGGCTCAGTTTCTGTCTTGATTGGCACAGGATTGGAACACTGATTCAATATGGTGTATATGGTTAAGTGACTACGTGCCTGTATTTTGCTGCTGGATAGTGCTTTTTTCTGGAGAAACCTCAAGCGTGTCATGAGGCACGTATGTGTAGTCCTTCCCTTTTTATTGAATCTACTTATGTCTGTTATTGGTTCAAGAGTGAGGTACAAAGTCTTCTAGACTAGTTGGCTGAATGAAGCAGAATGTGCTATGTAACCTACTAGGCTTAAGATGAAGTTCAAGAACTCTTGCCCTAAACTTAATAACAATTAAAATCACAGTGGAACAAATACCAGTCAAAACTTTTCCTTTCACTTACTTCTATGAAGGCTGATCTTATGCCTGTTGTTTTGGGCACTAGAAACGTGTAGTTTTATAGTCAACACAAAAGCTGGCATTTCCATAATTCTTTTTTACATGATCTCTTTTTTCAGTTGAGATCAGATTCTTAAAGCAGCCAAAATGCTTTCCTTCTCCAAGTACGACTTTCAAGATAAATTGTTTGCTAGGATAAGAGGAGCACCTGTATATGAGGCTACATGTTGTGATTTTTCAAGGGCTTAATACTGTATTATTCTCTTGAAAGTTTAGAAAATACATTAGAGACAGAAATCAAGAAATTTCAGGGTTCTAAGGTTTACTAATTTAGTAGGGGTTTTATTCCTTTACTGAACGTTTGATGAAAAAGTTATAAGATTAACAGCGGCTGTCATTCATATGTGATACACCCTGTAGTTCATTGTTTAAATATAATAATTATTTTATTGTTAATATCTTAGGGCACAGTAAGAACATATTATGCAGTCTTCTTACAGGGAAAATATATGTGCAAGGCTGGTTTCTCTTAATTCTTTCTTCTAGCCTGCTTTTCTATCTGTCATTAGTGAGCAAAAAGCCATCTATTGTTGAGTTTTGTTTATAATGAAATATGATTTTATTTCCTTAACAAGGTACACACCCAGTTGAGCACTGATATGTAAAGTGATTTTTTTGGGTTGATTTAACATTACTTTGAATATTAGCCCTAGTTCTCACTGAGGTGGCAAAGGTGTGCCAGGGTTTTACTGTTTTAGGTTTCAATGGGAGGCTCACAAGATTGAACATTACCCTATATAATATAAATAAAAATATATATCTACATAGTCAGGTAGCATGTCAGGCTATAGCCTTTCCTCCTGAAATCTAGTTTTCTGTGTGCGGAGAATTTGTATGAAGGAGCAATCAGTCATGTGAGTTACCATCCACAGGCTGAAGTACCACTGTTCAGATAGAGCTTTACAAACTCAGTGAGTACTAGACTTCAGTTGTTGAGTCTCTTTTTATGTACGTAATGGAATTTGAAAGGGTAGACTGCAGCACTCTCAGATAACGTTACAGAGCTAAATCTAAAGCCCGTAATTATAACTAAAAGCTGGCCAGAGCTTCTGGAGCTACAGTCTGAATGTTTTTTATTGCTTCAGGGTGCTTTGGGGAGAGGCAATGATAACTGAGTTTTATGTCTTATGATTTATCCTGGCATTTTGTATATTTTTATTTTATCTAGAATATTATAACACATTTGGAGTAGATGACCTCTGTTCTAAAACAGCAAAGAGTCTTGTGACACCTTAACATCTAACAAATTCATGTTTCAAACTTTGGTTAATTCAAACCCACTTCATCAGATTCATGAAGTGTAATCCTCAGTTGGCAGCTGAGGATTATACATGTATTTATTAAATTTATATCCTGCCTTTCCAGAGGAGTCCGGGGCAACAAACACACAAGTGATAAAACATCTTTAAAATATATTTGAAACAATTTCTTTTCAAACATCTTTAAATGCATTTGGTAAAATGGACTTTGGCCCATGAAAGCTTATGCCATAATAAATTGGTTAGTATTTAATGTGCCACAGGAACCTTTGAATAGAAAAGGAGTCAAAGGTCTAAAGGAGGATAAGGAGATTGTTCCAAGCATGGTTAGAATTGCCTGGTCAATCCAGAGGGCTTGCTAATACCATTTCTCTACCCTCTTAAGTGCTTCCCTGCTTGACAATAAAAAGGGAAGTGGTGGCAGTTTAATGAATATAAGAGGAATGCACCTCATACCCTGTTTATCTCATAAGGGAGATGTGGGAGTGATTGCCCCATGGTTAAAGAAATCAGTGAATGTGTTGTTCCAGTTAATGCATGTTTTCAGTATATAGAGAGGAGCCTTGGAAAGTGTGAATGAGGAAGGAAAATGGGAGAGGCCAGTGTCTGTATTCTTTACAAGAACTTCTGTTGAAACTGAGTCATAGATTTGTATGACTCAGTTAAGTGTCAAGTCTTCAAAGTCAGCAGGGCAAAATGTTAGACATATACTGTCATAACTTCCTGAAAAGTGGGGAAAATAAAAGCATGGCTAGAATTGCAGCACGCTGAAGAACTTGACAAGCCAGACTTTAAAGTTATATTTTAAAAACATTTTTTAAATATCTGGATTTAATAAAGTCTGCAAATCTGTTCATCATGAAGATAGCCCCTTCTTGTGCACAAAGTGTGGTCACTTCCCATCCACCTAAGTGGAACTTTGTGACTCCTAATTTGTCATCCTCCTTTTAGACCAGCAGCTGGTCCTGAACATATGAACCTCCTCCCTTCACAGTTCCTTTCAGCCTTGATAATCTTATCGCATGAGGTGTTGCTGTCATCCACCACTGCATCCCATCCCAACATGGATAGAGTGGTGAACCTTGACACGCTCTCTGACTTCTGGCAAATCATTTCTTAGCCTAACCTACCTCACATGGTTTTGTGCAAATACACTGTCCATCTTCAGATTGTATAAATCTTTAATCTTTTAATAAATATATCTAAGGAGAATAGCATTTATAATATTTTAGTACGTACTTTTTGTGAGAATAAAAGGAGGAATCATTCATACATGGCATCCTGAATGCATTGCAGTAAGAGATGACTAAAAGTTTCATAGTCAATAAAAGGGGGGAGGTGGCTATTGCAGAGACAGGCAGAAGAAGAAGCAATGAGACCCTAACTTAGCTTCAACTTGGGGATGCCAGTGGGAGTTCATGATCTTACATATGGTACAACACTTCAGAGAGTGGTTTGTGGCATGATGTAGACTATCTGCCGTACTTCTCAGCATGGAGCTGCGGAGGCTGTGAGGCAAAGGTTCCTAGTTTTGCGCTGAGCTTTGGAGATCCTTGCTTCAGACGTTCAGCATGGCATCAGATACCAGACTCCACCCCTCTGAGGCCAGGGCCAGCATGTATTTTAGCTGGCTACTAAGGCCAATCAAAATTTGTTTATCCCTTTTTAAGGCTGATTTTTTCCCCTGTAACAATTTGGTTAATATTTATTTATTCAGAAGCAGAATAAAATGAAGTTTGTGAAATATTGCCTAACTTGTCAATCAAATTGTGCAGAGCTTATTACTTCCAGGGTTATTTGCTTGTGTCAGGTTAAGTTATGCATGTGCAGGATGGAGGAGGTATAAACATGCATCACATTATCTGATTCAGTGGAAGACATCTTCATAATGTTATTTTCTCTCCCAATGAATTTGTGAGAACATTTTTTACTGAGTTACTGGGAAACTCAGACAATGAGAGGGGAACACCTTTATTGTTTGTTAAGATGCTTATCTTAAGAAAGAGAAACTTTCTTGGGGGAGAGTATTGTATATATTTCATGGAACAGACAAATACTTATTCATATTTCATTGAGTGGCAGATTTAAGATTTTAAAAATGCATGTAGCAGTGCACCAGTAGCAATTAAGCCTCACCATGAACAGTGCATGTACAACCAGGGCCCTGATCCTTGCTCCATCTTCCTCCAGCAGTGGATTAGAAGAAGAAAGTGCTTTACAGAAGTGTAAAATGATCAATTCACACAGGCCATCTGAGAAAGGAAGAGTCCTGGAGACTCAACTATACAGCTGTGAATAAAACATTTTAAGTGTGTTTTAAATGCAATCTACAATGTGATACTAGATGGCGATGGTGAGCGTTTTTATGTGTGTGTAGATGTGTATATTTTTAATACGTGTGTACGTTCCACCCCAGTGCCATTTCCTCGCTTCCATGTAGCACCTGTATGGAGTGAAAGGAGTAGTATTCCCATTTACCACCATCCCTGAAGATTTTTGCTTTGCACAGAGTTCTCAGGAAGAAAGAAGCAACAGAGCTTCTTCTCTTCCTAAGTACCTGTACAAAGTGAAAGGATCATCTCCTTCTCTGGTCATCTGCAATATGCAATGAGCAGGGAAATGTAATAGTCCATGGATGATGGGAGTTGTAGTCTACATGGGGAAAGAGGATGCATCAGATTTTTTTCTAATCTTTTCTAATCTTGTTTTTGGAATTGATTGTTTATTTTTAAAAGGTGAAAATAACTCTTTTTTGTTTTTAATTTCAGGTAAATCAGAACATTTACGCTGTCCAGAAACAGAGGTAAGAACTTGTAAAAGTGTTTGTTCTGTTTGATAGACTAGTGTATCTTAGGGCATTTATATATAGCTCTCCCAGGTATCTGTACTGATATGCTGAGAGAGCATTGCCACAAGGGAGAGAAATGTGTACAGTCTGTCAGCTCACAACCCCTCTGAATACAGAAGAAAGCTTCAAGCAGTGGAGCTTTCAAAATGCAAATGCTAAGCAGGGAAAGGACTTCTTTTGGCTAGGCAGATGCTGCAATGGAGGGAAGAGCAAAAGGGTCAAGCAGTCCACAATCAGAGCAGCCCTTCCTCTTTTTCAGCTTTCCCAACTTTTCCAGCTTTTTGCTGTCCTTGACCAGCACCATCAACTGTCTCTTGTGATGGTCTACATGAAAGCCCCATGCAAGCAGCTTCACACTAGTGTTAGAAACTGAGATATGAAAGCTAGGAGCTAAATGGCACCTTAAACCTAGGTTATGGGCGCAACAACGGAATGTCTAGGTGTGTTTTTTTTATAACAAGAATACAAAACTGAAAATGAATGAACTGCAGCTAAAATATTATGTTCATTTTTCACATGGTCTAGTCCTTCCCCTGCCCATCCTCCTAATATTCTTAAGAGGGTCTCTTCTCCAGTCTTCAGAGAGTAGCTAGAAGTAGGGAACCAGAAAAAGGTCCTCCTTTCCTTCCACTCTGCAGTTTTAATCTGAAATTTTAGGTGCAGTACTGCGCCCACAGCTCAGAAACTGCTCACATTAATGAAATTCCATGTTGCAAAATGCACTTAGAACAATGGGAGTTTCGAACAGTGCTTCACACTGCTCCTTACACCCCCAAAAACTAAGGGTTCAACGAGCAGCATTTCAAAATGTTCCCCACTGCTCCTGAAAGCTCTGAAAGTCAGGTTTAATTCACACATGCTGATTTCCCAGCTCTGTCAGTTATTTTCTCATAGGAAAACTTGAGCTTTTTAAGAATATGAGGGCTGTGTTTGACCCATGTTTGTTTCTTTTTTGCGCTGAGAGAAATCTGTATGATTCCGCTTAGTGTCTTAACAGCTGTATCCAATGCTAGGGAAATTTCCCAGGAGCACTTACATATTATTTGATGCAGTTGTATCCTGCCCTTCCTCCATAGAGCTTAAAGTGGTATTTTAGCCTCAAAATACCCCTGGAAGAGAGGTTGGTTGAGTGATGGTAACTTGCTCGAACAAAGTAGTGCAAGAATTTGGACATAGGATTTCCACCACATTAAAAACCATTCTAGCCACTGTGTCATAATTGTCAGGGAATATAAAGTTTATATAAAGAACAAGATCCAACCTCTTTCCAGGCAGAGTTTTTGTAGCTTTTGCCCTCACCTGTCGGTCAGGGTAAACTGGGAGTCTTGTGTGGCTGATCTGTATCTCTACCACCTTGCCTCAAGGGCTCTCTCACGTGACAATGCTACTGTTGACTGAGTTCTCTCTTTTGGTGAAAAGGGTATTTGATAGTAATCAGTTTTCTTTGGAGGCATTGATTTGGCTACTGAGCTTCTAGGATTTAGGGACTTGGGTAGTTATTGTTTCTGACTCATATGCTGGCTTCTGTATCTCGATGGCCCTGTGCTTGCTATGCTGCTGCTGAGATTTAATATGCAACTGCCCCCTGGTTTTTGTCACTATTTTTAATACACTAGAAATACACTGAATTACTAATAGTGGTGGGAAGATCTCTGTACTTTCTGGAGATAAAGATCATCTGTGTTTTACCAGAGCTTGGAAAAGATAGAAAATCATTCATTGTGACCTTAAACCATACTATTCACTGCTGCAGCTCCTGTCATATGACATCATGCATAAAATTCAAGATAGTTCTTTTTTAGAAACAAAAATAAGCTTGCCATGTGAGTGGAATAGAAATCCTTTTTTTTTTTTTTTTTTTAGAAATACCATGATGTGGAGAAAGTGGGTATAGATGTTTTTCTCCCTCTCTCATAACAGTAGGACTCAGGGACATCCAATGAAACTGAGTCTTGGAAGATTCAGGATAGACAAAATACGTGCTACTTCACACTACGGAATTAACTATGGAATTCTCTCCCACAAGATGTGGCTATCAACTTAGTTGGCTTTAGAAGATTAGATGAATTTATGAAAGATAAGGCTATTGCCATGATGGGTATGTGCCAGGGACTGACTAAAAACTGAGGAGTGGTGGCTGGATTTGGGTGAGTGGGCACTGGAAGAAGGGGGGGTTGGAGACTGACTTGGAGGAAGGGATCAGTGATCTGGGGGAGCCAGTAACAGCCAGGAGATGAGAGGCAGGAGAAGCTGCGAGATTGGAGAGTGAAGAACAGGTGCAGGAGGAGAGAGAGAGAGGTCAAGCTGGTGTAAAGGGCTTCCACACCTCCTCCTTCTGCCTCCACCTCCTGCTCTACTGTCTCCCAGGACCAGAAGAGGATTGAAGCAGGAAGAGCAAAAGGTTACACGCAGGTGGAGTCATTATCTGCTTGCAAGCAGCTGGGGGGGGGGGCAAGAACGACATAAATGGAGGTTGAGGGCAGGGCTTCTTTGTTCAGCAACTCCCTCATCGGGTGCACACCTGGAAGTAGCTGATACACGTAGGCCTGATAGACATGCCTTTTGCTAACATGTAAGTGTACTTTTGACACTAAAGTGTTAGCTGTTTACTCAGGATGTCCATTCCTCCAGCACTGTGACAGTATGTTGTAACTCCACTGTCAGAAGCAGTATGGCTCTGAACACCAGTTTCTGGGAATTGTGGGTTATGCCCATGTTCTGTTTGCATGCTTCTCATAGGTGTTTGGGTGGCCACTGTGAGAACATTGTGCTGGACTAGGTGGGCCTCTGTCCTGATGCATTAAGGTTTTCTTATATTCTTATATCATGCTCAAAAGCAAAATAGGTATAGTCTGTCAATGACACCTGCAGAAAATGTTTTGAATAGTTATTTCAAATTACTATGTTATATTCTTCCTTCTGGTTTCTTCATCTGTCTTATCACTCTTGACCGCTCTTGACTTCTGTTAGCCTTTTCAGGACTTTGCCTGCCATTTTGTGGGCTTCAGCTTCTGTCCCTTACCCACTGTCTGTCCCGCACCTTTTTAAGATCAGAGAAATGCAGCTTAGTATTTGTGGGTGGCAATTATTATTATTATTATTAATAATAAACATATTGTAGGATTAATAGATACAATTATTAATCATCATCTATGGTCTGTACAATGTAATAGTAAAATAGAACAATTCAGTTTTGAGATTTTTTTTCTTGGGAGTTTGCAAAAAATGCTTGGGCTTGCCTCATGTTCCTTATTTCAAGGAATACTTCGCTGTTTAATAAGGAACAGGGGGCAAACCTCCATGGAAGGCAAAACAAAGTTTTAGGCCAGTAACATACATTAAATTAAAGATTCAGTTTAATAAAATGGCAGTGTACAATACAAGTTTTTGTTCTTTTCTTCAGCATTTATAGCACAAACATTCTGCTTGGCCTTTGAAAATATGTACAGTAGGACAGAATGTGACAAATAACTGAGGTAGCCCAGCCAAAGTACTTTCATGGTTCAGTTGGAAAGGCAGCTCTAGTACTCTCAAGGGCAAAGAGAACCTTCAATCATTATTTCCAAAACTGTCTGAGAAATCTTAATGCAAAAGCTGTTTACTATGCAATATGACTAGGGTAGTATTTTTATCATCATATGCAGGACTGAAGCTAGTAAGTAGTAAAGTTTATAAAAGGTTATGTACATAATTATAGGCTAAAAATAGAAAATATATTGTGAACTACAGTGTAGGGTAAAAAAAGGCTTGCATAAGAATTGTTCTGGGTCCCTAAATAATGGGTGTAGAAACCTATAATGTGCACTATTTGGGATATTACAATTTTGTGTATATTCATGAACTTTGTGTTTAAAAAGTTGGTTGCAGCATAGTTTGGTAGACACAATTTCAGAGACAATGATGTCTCTGAAGTGGTAGCTGCAGAAGGTACAGTGATCAGCCACTCTTTCCCTCTGCGGAATTCTCCTGAATACTAGTTGCTGGCAATCACAAATGAGGTGTGTGTCTGGTTGGTCATTGTGATAAAAGAACTCTGGACTAGATGGACCTTTGGCCTGAATTAGCAAGGGTCTTCTTACAGCTCAGCAGCCCATTTGTCCCTGAACCCACTTGACTTGACCTACTCCATGCTTATTAAATAACATATATTAAGTTCTCATGTAGTTAGATAAACAAACCCAAGTGTGGAGTACTTATCTGTTCCATCAAGTGTGGACGTGTATAGAGAGAGATGTATCCTTCAAAATAAAATCCTAAATTGAACAAGTTAATATATTTTTCCCCACCTTAGCTGAAGGACAATTATTTGCTTTAAAAGTTTGAATAATTGAAATTGGATAATATAAATTGTAGGCATGATCCAATCCGTTGCTTAAGAAGCAGGCATTCTGTGATAGAAGTGGGAGTTGCTGGCATTTAATTGTGCTTGTGTACTGACACAGTAGATTACTAAATTTCATATTTAACCAGCTCTAGCATCTCCACTATTTTTTATGTACAATCAGATGTAACTTGTGCAAAAGTTGAAATTAAAAGAGGGAAAGCTTCCCAAGTTCAACATGTTTATTTGATACATGAACTTCCACAGTTACATGGTAAAAGATATTATGTTTATATGAAAGCATTTTGGAGATGAAGAATCTTGATGATTTGGGTGGGGATGGGGGCCTCATGGCAGAAGAGAGGAAGGGGAAGTTCCATTTGCTTGGGCAGAAATCCATTATACCGGCAGGCTGACACTATTAGAGGTGACCCTATATTATATATGCATTATTGTATTTCATTTAGTTTCGTTTGGAAATGAAATAGTAAGGGTGTTGGGCAGGAGGGCATTCTCCCCTGTGTAGTTAGCTGAATGCTGTTGGATTCATGTTGCAACCAGCCTAAGAGACATATGAGCTTGACAGATCAAAATCCTGAAGAACAGGTGTAGATCTCCTGAGATTGTATCTCATAGGCTAGTCATTGTGCATTAATTACAATTGGCTATTTGTACAGCAGACTTTTACTTCAGTGCTGCACTTCTAGCTATGTCTGTGGTAGAGTGCTCTTTCTCGTTGTTTGCCAAAGCATTTTTGTATGGTGCAAATGCTGCTGATGTGTCAGAAGTATGCTTTATCTGAGATCTTAAAAAGTATGTGCTTTGTGACTGCAAATGCTATTTTAATTAGTTTTTGTAACGACATAATTAGCTGTGCCATGCATTGGATTTTAAAAATACTATTTTAATTCATCACTACTGGATTTTCAGTTATAAAGAATAATTTTATTTGTTTCAGGTTTGATTCTTTGCACAAATGACTATTGTTTATTTTATTTACTTAAAACTATGCGGCTGCTAATTTGTTTCTGAATAAAACACAGGTTTGTCCAGAAATCAAAGACTATGTTATTTGCAGGCCACAAGCAAACATTCTGTTTTAGCAGGCATTTTATGTAAGTTTTCTTTTTGTATGATTAATTTTTATTGTTTTATCCACTGTATGCTTTTTGAAATCTTATTGCACATGGCTTAGAAACTTTGTTGATTCAGTGATGTATAAATAGCTGAACTAAATAATAAATAAGGTGTTCAGGTATATTATAATCTTCATGCCTGGACTAACAAAGAACTGACAGTTTCAAGTGAATTGTTCAAACATTCAACACCAGTGATTCAGAAATGGTATTTTCTTGTGAAAAAGGCATAGGGACTTGTTTTCTCTAACCATCTAATATCCAATTGCAAGGGCTGCAAAGGCAATAGAGCGTATTATCTAGTGCCTCCTTCCATTATTCTTCAATTTAATTAGGGCAGTCAGCTGCTTATCTTTAGCAATCATGAAGTGTTGCACTTTCAGCTTCATCCTGCAAGGAGATTATTCATCCATCTGACTTGTTAGGCACCCATTCATCCTGTTTACTAGGCACCCATTCATCCTTATGCCTCCAGTGACTTTGCTTACTATTCAGATACTATCATTCCTCGGGATGTTGGGGATAAAGTGAAAGACTGGATTAATGCTGGGAACAGACAACTGCTGTTTAAAATCCATGATTATACTGTTAAAATAGAATTGATGGCTACTCTGATCAGGGTTTTTTTCTATGACCTTGAATACCCTTCGGCTGGCCATCCATTCAAGCTGTAGGGGTGAAAGTTTATATCTCACTAAACATCCTACAACAATATTTAATAGTCAAAACTGGTTCACAGAAAAGTCAAATCTTATATGTAACTCTTATGATGCGTTTCATTAAAAACTCACACAAAACCATGGGGGTTACTTTGTTTGAAATGCTGTATATATAAAGCTTCCTTTATATTTTTTTTCTTGCAATAATCCACTTGCCCAACATAAGAAGTAATTCATTTAGGGCCTTTTCAGATGTGAGAGACTTGTTCAGTTTATGCACTTAGTACAGATCCAGCACCAGTAGGCTGCAAAGTAATGGTAACCTATATGGGGAATAGCAATGGTGATATAATGCTTTCTTCCAAGAGACTGAGAACATGACATTACATCACATTTATAATATAGTCATAATTTATAATATAACCATAAGCTTCAAAATATTTGTTGTGGCTTTGGATGCCATTCATGATATGACAGAAATAAAATATTCTGTTCTAATAATTTTTCAAGATTCAGGGTCGTTTCATATGTTCTTGGATATAGCTGACACTGTGAACTTTTCTAATGTTTACACTGTTAGGACACAGTTCAATTTTAATTAGCTTTTTACATCACTAACATATTTTAGGAAAAACAAACTCCCACTAGATTTTTTACATTGTTGTAGTGAGGAAAGTTTCAGGAAATTATCCAACTCTTATGCAATACTTAGCAACTATGAGATTTAAAATGAAACTACTGCAGTGGCCTGATACTAGAAATGATGTGTCACATCCTATCTAGTTACAGTGAATATTATAACAGTGTATTAAGTATCCAGTCACTAATGTAAAATTGATAATGCAAAACATACCCTTAGTAGTTGAATGTTTAGTATTGTAATGATAAAATTAATTGTTAATGTTGTTTGTAAGCAACAAAGTGTTGGCTATGATTGCACAAACCAAGAAATAATAATCTGGTTCTCTGAATTAACTGAAATTACAACTTGATCCCCTACTTGATTTAGGACAGTTAAGTAATATAACATCATGTCATAGCATTAAGCAGATTCCCTAGCAGCATTAAGGATTTTCCAGGGTTTTTTTATCAGCACAGAGCAAAATCCTCATTCAGTTAAATTATGTAATGTATTATAAATACAGTTTTATTAATGAATGCCATGCAGATGATGGAAGCTGCTTGGGACAGCCTTTTTTAATGAAAGTTTGTAGAACACATTTTGCTTTCTATTTTGAACATTATTACATAGGACGAATCATCTATAGCTAGTGTTCACTGCAGTGGCCAACCAGGTGCCACTGGCAAGCCCTCAGATAGGACCTGAATGGTCCTCTCCCGACTTGTAATTCCCAGCATTTGCTCATAGCTGTCAACTTTTCCCTTTTTTTAAGGGAAATTCACTTATTCCAAATAGGATTCCTTGCAAGAAAAGGGAAAAGTTGACAGCTATGCATCTGCTTCAGCAAGACTTGTACTTCTGCATGCTTGGTAGTTCTGTATCTAGCAATGCTTTCAGCCAGTTCCCCCAGAACAGATGTTAAGCAAACAAGCCTGTAATTTCAATGATCTCCCCTGGATATCTTTTTGAAAGTTTGTGTTATATTGGCCTCCTCAGTCCTCTGGTATGGAGGCTAATCTTAAGGACAAATTACATAATTTTGTTAGAAGAACAGCAATTTCACATTTGAGTTCTTTAAATACTCTCATGTGGATGCTATCCAGACCGTATGATTTGTCTGTTTTTATTTTGTTAGGAAGACCTAAAATTGCATCTTTTGTCGCCACTATTTGCCTTTTTTCCTGTGAAAGTCAGTTCAGGCGCTGGGAGCTGCCCTATATATTCTGCTGTGAAGACTGCACCTTCATTCAGCTTCTTTGCCATCTCTTTTCCTCTGTTAGTACACCTCTGCCTCACTTGTCATCCAAAGATCCTAACACATCACTGCGGGACTCCCTAAAATTTTATAGTTTAACTGTGTGCTCCTTAAATTCTTTTTCTAGCACCCCCTATTGTCTGATTGAATTTGTTTGCCAGCATTTGTATTACTTTTTTCCTCCTTGTTTGAACAATACTTCCATTTTCTAAAGGGAACCTTCTTGTCCTTAATAGCTTCTTTGACTCTGCTCATTAACTAACCACACCGGCAGCTTCTTGACTCAGGTGGTACCTTTTCTGATCTGTGGTTTACATTCTGGCTGAGCTTCTAATATTATGGTTTTAAACAACTTCCAAGCTTTTTGGAGAGATTTGATCCTCTTAACTTTGCCTTTCAACTTCCTTTTTACCAATCCCCTCAGTTTGGGGAAGTTTCCTCTTTTGAAGTGAAACGAGGCTGTTGGATATTTTTGGCAATTAACCATGTACATATATATTAAATTTGATAGAACTATGGTCACTGCCTTCAATCAGTACAGCAACTTACACCTCTCACCTTAAGGAACTTGCTTCATGCTACTACTAGCCTCACCTTAAATCTCTTTATATTTGTTTTAAAATACCGTATTGTGCTTGTTGCCGTATTTATTTCTTTTACACTGCCTCTCACTGTAGTTGTGCAGGGAGGTATTCTTAATTCTATTCATACTCAACAAAGGGATGTCTCTTATCGTAGCTGGCTAACTAAAAAAAGGAAGGGAAAATCTGTTCTAGAAAGACCAAATAAATTTTATTTTAAGCTTATCATTTATTTACTATTTCAGAGCCATTACTAGATTTCAGTCAAAGTCATCCCCAAAATGGAAGTAATGGAGTGTTGTGTGTTCATCTGTAAATTCAGGGTAATTCTAGCTTCAGTGAATGCAGATAATTCCATGGAATGTTTTGTCATAGCTTTTTGCAGAAAACAGCTAAGCATACTGACTAGTATTTTATGTGAATGTTCGTAATTGGCCAATTATGTAGAGGAGCAATTCTCAAGTGAATATGTCCAGCAGGTGGATTATTGGACATTACAATGTTATTTTGATTTCAGTTCAACCTTAGCAGTAACCTATTTTTGTAAAATAGAAATCATGACTTGTCCAACAAAATTGTTAAGAAGGTGAGTGACATATTGATAAAATGATGTGGCCTGATATATTAGGCATTCAGTGAGTTGGTGCATAGAGACAAACATTTCTCAAGAATAGAAGCAGAGAACAGAAAGCAAGAAAAGCAGCCATTTTGAGGAGTACACACAGTGTTAAATATAATTTCCCCACATTTTGGGCTGCTATGGCATCATTTACAGAGCTTGTACTAGGACCACATTACAGGAACAATAAGTTGGAAGTAGAGCATCTGTTTTATATTCACAAGTTTTAGATTTAATCCTAGCACTGCCAGTTAACGGATTTCTGGTTGAGAAAGACCTCTGTCTGAGAACTAAAAATTGAGAAGTCGTACTACTGTGTTATTCTGCAGTCACTTTTAGACCACCACAATGGAAGACAGCTCCTTATCATCTTAGAAAATAATTCACACAGAAGGATTAGTGAAATGAAATGAAACAAAAAAACAAAACAAAACAAAAACTGTTCTGTGTTCTATAATTCAGGAGCTGGAATTATTCATTGATATTTAAAATATCAAAAGAGTTGAGGCCCCAGAGGCAGCTTAGTTAATTGACTTGTTTTGACATCCTTTGGTGCTTTCATATTAATTGATGTTTCTTTTTTAAGAAGTTTGTTTTTTATAGTCCTTACTATTTATACGACATTCAATGAAAGCTGCCTCTGTTCTATCTAGTGCCCAGTTCTGCTGGTCTTTATATGACTTTATATGACTTTACGCTGCTTAATGGCTGCTACTCATTGTATCTCTCATTGTACCATTTTAAATAACAAAATGTGTACTTTTAATTTTAAATAAAAGGATTAGCTCTTTCTGCTCACACACCATAAAGGAGATTAAGTAGAGTTGTAAAGTTCACTAGGAAGTTGTGAGGAGAAATTTGGATGCAAGGTAGGTTTAAGTCTGCTAGTTAGGTGTAACTGTTCAACAAATACCTGCTGTGCATACCAGAAGCTGTGTGCCTTCTGCTTGGTATTCCCATTTACTTTCTCATTCCTGTATCACTTCCTCACTTTCCCAAGTAGACAGATCATTTTTTTTTAAACTCTTTTGGACTTAAATTTGCTTGTTGTTCAGCAGAACAAGGAGCAAATTTATGTTCTGCCTTACCACTGAATAAGATCTTATCCCATCACTTGTGGATTTTTAGGAGACATTGAAATGGTATATTTGCAACGACATATCTACTAATCTGCTTTTAAAAACTGTAAAGATTGTTTTTCCTGGAGACAAGATTATGCCAGTGTCCACATTCTTCATTGCCTGATAAAGGATACAGACACACTAGTTTATGAATAATGTGACTTTGTGCATTTGAGTGTAAATAGCACTGGTAGCATTACTACTTTTTTGTAATCCAGTACAGATAGATTCCTGTACCTGTCAACAATCTGAATATCCTTGTTTGGTTGTGCCGCAGCTTGTTGCATTTGCTCAGCTAATCCATGATATGATGACCGATATGTCAGCTCATTGCACTCAGTTTGGACTAACTCACAGTAATACTAGGAATTTTAATCACTGCAGACATACCTTAAAAAGAGGTACAAGATATGTTTATCTCCCAAAATGTTCGCTTTCTGTAGTAGTTAGTGTTAGCATAGATATATGTTGCACAGAAACTGAAAAAATATGTCAGTGAACTTTGCACTAGATGAAACACTCTAATTATCTGACTGCATTAAACAGGTAGTAAGATTAAACAGGTAATAAACCAAGAAAGTAATGCACTTTAAATATTTTCATAACTCCTCCTTTCTAATAAAACTTGTTTCTTGGTTTACTGAGGGAGTTCACATGAGTACTTTCCAAACAGAAAGATTAACAGTCCTTCAGCCGAAGAGTTTAAACAAAGATTAATTCCCCCTGTGCATACTGTTCTCAAGGATGTTGAAGAAAAGTGATGTGCCAACAAAGAGAATAATGTCTGTGCTACTGGAATTGCTGTTTTGATTATTTTGGCTTTGGAATAAACTAAATGTATTTATTTTATTTACTTATTAAATTTCTATACCGCCCTTCATCCAAGGATCACAGGGCAGTTTACAATATAGAAATACAAAAATACATACCATAGTAGCAAACAAAAACAATGCCCCCCCAAATACATAAACAGTTTTAAAAGGCCATAGATTGTTTAATTAGCCCAAGGTATGGGATAAGAAGAACGTTTTTGCTTGGTACCTAACAGTATGTAACAAAGGTGTCAGGTGAGTCTCCCCAAGGAGAATATTCCACAAATGGGGAGCCAGTGCAGAAAAGGCCCCTTCTCAATTTGCTGCCCTCTGGACCCCTCATGGAGGAGGCACAAGAAGAATGGCCTCAAATGATGATCTCAGGGTCTGGTTCAGTTCATATGGGGAGGGGTAAATTGTTATCTCAGTGATGCATTAAATAAGTCTTTTAATATAGAATCATAGAATTGTAGAGTTGGAAGGAACCCCAAGGGTCATCTAGACCAACCCCCTGCATTACAGGAATCTGAATGCAGTCTCCCATCCAATTTGAAACTGTACCGGCTTGGCTTAGTTTTGCAAATATGCTAGCAGTTTTATTGATCCACCACTGCTTAGCAATGTCATGGACATTCAAAATGACATTGTAATCCTATACATATGTGCTCTACTTCTAAATAGATATATATAGGATTACATTGTCAATTAGCCTCATTGAATTCAGTGGGACTAACTCTCAAGTACATAGGACCACAACCTGAAAAATCTGACTCTTTAGATTGTGTGACTTGCTCCTCTGTAGTGTTTTATCACACACCTGTGAATGCATGAAAACACTCCTAAATGGAAGTTAATTCTGTTATTAAACAACAACAATTCATCTGTAGGGCTGCTGTGTTACATTATCAATGTTAGGACAATACCCTTATTAGGCCATCCAAAACACCACAAAATAATGTGCAACCTTTCAAGTTCTCCAGTACTTTTCATTAGACCAGATGATAAATAGACCATTAGTGGGTGGAGGAATAAAAGTTATTTTTGTTGATGTTGAAGCCTTGGAAACTGTACCTGGTCACAGTCTTAAGATGAAAGTTCTCATCCTGAAGCAAAGTTCTTAACCCGAGGTACTATTTCTGGGTTAGCGGAGTCTGTAACCTGAAGCGTATGTAACCCAAGGTACCACTGTATTATAAAAGATAAAATTATTTGCTTATACAGTGGTACCTCGGGTTACATACGCTTCAGGTTACATACGCTTCAGGTTACAGACTCCGCTAACCCAGAAATAGTACCTCGGGTTAAGAACTTTGCTTCAGGATGAGAACAGAAATCATGCTCCGGCGGTGTGGCAGCAGTGGGAGGCCCCATTAGCTAAAGTGGTGCTTCAGGTTAAGAACAGTTTCGGGTTAAGAATGGACCTCCGGAACGAATTAAGTACTTAACCCGAGGTACCACTGTACTCTCATTTCTAATAGTCTGCTGAATGCACAAACATAGTATGCGGGACTGGCTTGCCTGCTACCTCCTTTGACATATATAACAGATAAATGGAGGGCTAGGCAGAAGAATGATTTGCTTGGTTTTAATAGAATGTTTGTGACTGCTTTTGCTGTGGTATAATTTTTCTGCAACTTAGAAAACTTAAGCAGTGTGCACACCATACATTAACCGCCCCCCCATCCTAAGAAGTGTAGTTTACCCCTCACAGAGCTATAATTCCCAGCACCCTTAACAAACTACAGTTCCTTTTATTCCGTTGGGTGTGATGTGCTTATATGTATGGCACATACACAGCCTTAGTAAGAATCAAGTGTAGGTGAATCAACTTGGCAGGTCCTTTAACACAGCAGGGTGAAGGGTACTTGGTATTACAGATTATATCCCACTCCTTAGAAACTTACACAAATATATTTGGAGCTACTCTGACTCTTCTTGACTGCAGACTTATTTGGGCCTCAGACTTATAAAGAGATTACCAGCTCCAAGGAAAAGTCAGATAATTACAAGTGTGGCAGAAAAACAGCCTTTTTAATGTTTATAAGTACAGCTATGCCTTGGAGCTTTGTCACTTTAATTATGAACATGGACAAGCTCAGGAAGAGGGCAAGCACACAGACAATGCCCTATTATATGTAATAAGTGAGGGAGAATGGCATGCATTATAAATATTAACACGTGTTTCAAAATGACTGAAAAATAAAAATAGTTTTTAAAAGTTCATTTTAGAAAGCATATACTGACTGTGATATGACTGGAAATCACATAAATGCATCAGCTATAGGGTGGCACTGTTTGCACTAGTGGCAAGAAAAATAAGGGCAACCTTTCTGGATAGTGCAAGTGCCAAACCCCTGGGATGCTGACTAGAAGGAATGTTTTTTTAATTTTAGATATTGTAGAATTTGTCCTGGTATGGTGCATGAAATGTCTTTTGTTTTATAGTTGTGTGATTTGTGCTCATGCTGTATTGTGATGGCCATTGGCTATAAACAATAAAATTTACTGAAACAGACTGACAAAAAGTAAAAGTTCTCAGGAGAATTAAATCACCAATATTACGCATATTCTTCTCCTAAAAATAATTCATTTAGTCCATGACCTTTATTAAACCAAACAGAAAAATGTGCCAACTAGATGTTTCCAGACCAAGCCTGCCATTAAGCAAGTCAGTTGTAGCAAAAGAAGGTGTGGTTCCATGAACAAGCATGGTTCAGAACTAAACGCTCCACAACCGATCATGCGATAGTTCTTTATCATCTGGCTCGGAAGTACTCCTCCCCCCCCCCCCGGGGCTACCTCTGTGCTGCCTTCTTAGATCTAAAGGCAGCCTTTGACAGTGTTCCTAGAAATATTCTTTGGGAGAAACTTGCGAAACAGGGCATTGATAGAAGACTCTTATGGCTCATAAGCCAGCTCCACGAAGGTACCCTTGCCAGAGTGAGATTCACTCCAGCGGGCGACCTTACAAATTCGATACCAATAAACAAGGGAGTGCGCCAAGGATGTATATTGGCTCCCTGCCTATTCAACCTATTCATCAGCGACATGCGAGCACCCCTAGTCAATTCATCTCCAAGTACACACGCGCCTAGACTAGCGGATTACCGCTGCCCACTCCTTTTATATGCGGACGACGCGGTAATTCTATCTTATACACGTGTTGGACTAAACAGAGCTCTGAAGATCTTTGCCACGTATTGTCAACTCAATCAATTAACCATCAACCATGCCAAGTCCAAGATCCTGATCTTCTCCAGAAGCCGGAGATTATACAAATGGAAGCTTGGTGGGGCAAAAATAGAGCAAGTCCTAAAATTTCAATACCTAGGAGTTATTTTTCAATACAATTTGGGGTGGAAAGCTCACATTCAACACCTACTTAATAAGGCCAAAACCTTGTCATATGCGCTCCTCCGATTCTTCTTTTCGGACGGAGCTTTGCATGTTCCCTCGGCCCTAAAGGTGTTCAAGGCAAAAGTGGTTGCCGTGCTTGCTTATGCTGCCCCGCTCTGGGCCGTGATGACAGATCTCGCTCCCCTTGAGACTCTGCAAAGCCAATTCCTACGTCGGCTCCTAATGCTCCCCCTGTGCGTAAGCAACGCAGCCATGCGACTAGAATTGAAGGTCGCATCCTTAGAAACTTGCCTGTGGAAGCAAGTCTTCAATTACTGGCTATCATTGTGGCATAGATTACCAAACCATTACCTTGCCCAATGCTTATGGCGAGATGAATTCTCTAGCCTTTGGACTAGTAGAATTCATGCCAAACTCCTGAGTTATGGAATCTCTCCCTCAGATTCCCTAAAACTAGACCAAATCACTGCTCAGAGACTGATCCGCCAAAGACTGGATGACATCGATTTACAGCGAAATTATACGCTGGGGGGAGGTGTTTGTTCGCCCCAGAACATTGGTATCACTTTAACTTACTGCGTTCCATCATACCTCTCCTCCCTTTCGACTGTTGCCCATAGACTGGCCTTCACCAAAGCGAGGTTTAACGTTTTTCCCTCTAATGTCCTGAGACATAGGTTCTCAAAGGGCCAAGCCCCCGCTGCGTGCGAATGTGATAAGGTAACGCCGGAGTCGCTCCAGCACATTATGTTCACTTGCCCCTTGTTTAATGTGCCACGGGCAAATTTGTTGGGATCAATCATACAGAAACTAGAGGGTACCCCACCAAAATTCCACCTTGCCCAAATCTTGCAGGACAAGGATACCCACACGACTCTGAAGGTGGCTAGGTTCCTAGTTGCTGTCCTTTCCCAAAAGCGACGCCAAGGAGCTCTACAAGCTAATTAAGGCGTAGCATGCCTTTCCATTTTATAGTATTTTATTGTTATAGTGGTGTTTTAGTGATCGTTTTTTTCTCCTTACGGCACAAACTGTTATTTATGTGTTGTTTTTACCTGTATGGGCCTATGGCCGTAATAAATGATATTCGATATTCGGTGTGGTTTGGGGCACGTCCATCCCTCAGCTGGAAGAATGCAACTGAAGCAGAGAGAGTGAAATATCAGTGCCAGCTGTCCATAAAATAGTGGTTACAAAGGAATCAAGCACAGTCTCTCTTCTTGGCTTGAACAGAGGGGCTGCAATGGCAGATATTCAGCACCTGCAATGATTTTGTTTCAACCTTGAAGCCATTGCAGGTGCTTGTCTTGGGCTCAGGAGAGGGTCCTAGGAAGCCATCTTCATAGCTGAGATAAAGTTGCTCAAGTCTGGAACATGTGGGCTTGTTCACCCCTTCAGCCCATGATGCCATTTTCTATTATGGGAGGAAAACTGGACTTGGAAGATGTTCAACTGAGAGTACATGTCTTCCAAATCCAATTCGTCCCGACCCCATCACTTTCAGATCCTAGCTGGAGAACAGAAAGTTAGAGCAATCATGTTCTTCTTTAGGCTAACTATTGCTAAAAGCTTGCTTCTGCATGCTACTTTCTGCTACCCATGTTTGTTTCCTGACCACCCCTTAATCCTGTAGGTTTGGGGCAGTGTGCTTTTGCAAGTGAGTCTGGAATTCTAATAATAATGGTAATAAACAGTGTTTTTTATGTATGCCTCTGGGTGTCCCCACTTGGCTGTAGGGACCCATTCTAGAACTTTCCCCTCTTCCGTTTGGGGCTCACAGGTTCAGGGCCGGCCCAATACATTTTGGCACCTGAGACGAACCACAAAATGGTGCCCCCCTTCCCACCAGAGTGGAAGGAGTGAGTGAACATCTACATCAGGAACAAGGGGAAGAATAAAGCCCTAGATTGGGATCTGGTGCCCCTGTGGATTCTGCCACCTGAGGCGGTCACCACACCTTGCCTCATGAGTGGACTGGCCCTGCACAGGGGAAATCCCTTAGAAAGAGTGCTGCTGAAATGGCACAAAGGCTGTTACTCCAGTAAAAGTCATACTACATTTTAATATTAAAGTATGTTTGCTGAACATGCTATATAAAAAAGTAACCATTTGTTTTCTGTGAATTATAGTGCACATCTTATTTCTTATTACCTTAATAAGCTCAACATTGTTACATTGTCTTAGTTTTCAAGGTGTAAACATTAAATGCATACACTAACATACCTCATTCTTTTCTTGTGGTTTCAAAACAACCCTCACAAGGAGCAGGATTTAGAGAGTTTGAATATTGGCATCTCATTAATACTGATATTTCCATTTTTGTGCTATATTTGATATCTTCCTGTTTAACAGTGATATAACAGAAAATGTATTTCATGGTTGATATTGTAGCAGTTAATAGTAGCAAAATATTAGTACCAATATATCTAATATGATGTAATCCTTCTTTTCAGGTAATAGAATCATTGGGAATTATTATTTATAAAGCACTGGACTATGGCTTGAAAGAGAATGAAGAGCGAGAGCTAAGCCCCCCCTTGGAACAGCTTATTGATCATATGACCAACACAGTAGAAGCCGATGGGAGCAAAGATGAAGGTTATGAGGCTCTGGATGAAGGAGTAGAAGAAGAAAATGACAAGGGAGACGTTGAAGTTATACATTCTTATCGAGATGTCATGAAGGTACAGACTGGTTATCTGATATTGTTATTTATATTGTTTAGTACCTTTTAACTGCAATACTGACAGTTGTAGTTCAAACACTCGTCACATTATCTCCAACACACATAATGTTTGCTTAACCCTTTTGATTTCAGCAGACTTCAGTGCATACTTTAGTACTTCATTGGGTTGTAGCTACCTTGCATATATTTATTTCTCACATGAAATTTCCTGATAATTATAGACTTTTGCACATATTAAAACAGTATAAGGACACAGTATAGATTCCTATGACATACTATGGTTGTATTATGGATCATCATCAGAGGCTCTTCTTCGTGGGTCTCCTCTGTGACTTGAAAATGGGCCTTTCCTGCAGTGGCTCCCCACTTGTGGAGGGAGACTTGCTTGACGCCTTGGTTACATGTTTTTGTCTGGCACCTGAATATATGTACTTATGTATTTCTGTGGTTTTTTTAACTGATTGTGCTAGTTCCCTATGGAACAGGAATGAAGTAGATGGCTTAAAATGCAAAAGGAACATATGAAAGGAGGTTCTCTTTAACTCACTGGTGAGAGTTTCTTCCAGTCTCAGAGTGCTTCCAGACTGTTGCTATATTCAGGTGTGATTCAGTCACTTAGTGGCAAATTCAGTCCATGCATTTAAAGTTGATTTGGAGAACTTTTACAGCATACCCAATTCCTTCCAAAATTGGACTTTTTACCACAAGGGAGATGGAGAGATACACTGGAAAATGTGGGGAAGTATTTGCTTGATGCAACATTGTCTAATCTCCCTTCAAACAACTGCTTTGAGATTTTATCTACAGTCAAGCAATAAATAAATTTTACGGAATAATAGATTAGAATGAATGCTCAATAAATAGCCACATTGTCTAATCTCCCCACAAACAAACTAGGATGAATGATTCAAGAAACAGGTGGTCTGGAAGTAACCACAGGGAGAAAAATGGCTCTGGAAAAGAGGTTCCAGGGAAAAGGGAAAGTGAGGGAAGGTGTTCAGCAACCTCTTCTTACCTGTGCCTTCTGCTCTTTGAATTTCCCCCAGTCAGACTTCTCACTTTTATAGGGATTTGACTGCAACCCAGTTTTAATTTGTGGGTCTGTTACTAGTGTGTCTTGTTTGAACTTTATTGGCCTTCAGGCATTTTATTGATATTTGTAGTATATTTGAGTTCATTGCTAATGCTGCACATAAAAAGACAATTTGTCCACAGTTTTTTCATACAAGTAGATCTGTGGAATTAGTTTTGTGGTATTATTTTTGCTACACCCTTTATAGGGATAGTGTGCTGCTAAAGCATATTTATAGCTGGTTATAGATTATGTAACAGTGACACAGGTGGCACTGTAGGTTAAACCACTGAGCCTAGGGCTTGCCAATTAGAAGGTCGGCGGTTTGAATCCCCACGATGGGGTGAGTTCCCGATGCTCGGTCCCTGCTCCTGCCAACCTAGCAGTTCGAAAGCACGTCAAAGTGCAAGTAGATAAATAGGTACCACTCCTGCGGGAAGGTAAACGGCGTTTCCGTGCACTGCTCTGGTTCGCCAGAAGCGGCTTAGTCATGCTGGCCACATGACCCGGAAGCTGTACGCCGTCTCCCTCGGCCAGTAAAGCAAGATGAGCGCCACAACCCCAGAGTTGTCCGCGACTGGACCTAACAGTCAGGGGTCCCTTTACCTTTTATAGATTATGTACCTGTGACACGCTCTCTTAGGGAGTAGTCCTAAATATGGGAAGCCAGTGTAATTAAGCCACTTTAAATTAAGTCAGCATAAAGTGCACCAGATCCAAACTCCATCCTGAAGCCTGGCACAGGGAAAACAAGCCTTTAAAATAGCATCTGATTTGCACCACTCTTTTTTGCTGATGTATGTTCCGGTGGTTGCCAGGACACGTAACCAAGCTGAATGGCGTTAGGATCCAGCATAAGTCTTCCCTTGCCTGGTCTTGCCCTCGCTACTCACCTGGAATGCCCATTTTTCAGGGCACGTGCTGGCATTAGTTCAGCCAGTCTCAGGTCAGTCGGCTTAACCCCAGCTGGACTACAATGAGAAAGTTATACTGGAGTATCTCTGTCAGAGCCAGGATTGGTTACTGATTCCAGCGTAGTATGACGGAGCTGTGAACCTGCTGGCTGAGCTGGAGATCTACTGTATCTTAACTCAGTCTTCCCAGTGAGTCTGTTGTTAGGCTTGCACCCTTACTCATAGCAGATCATTCTCATTTGCTGGTAGAAGTTCCATAAGCTATTTGCTTGCTGATTTGAACCTACCATTCTTCAAATATCTGTCTTTAAAGGGACAGAGAATGTTATTTTGGCTCTGTTCTGTTTTTTATTCAGCAGCTTGCCTAGAGTACAGATGCGATAACTGCAATGCAAATCCTCTTGGGAATTTCACCACTGCATTGATGTAATTTTCTCCCCAACCCACACACCTTCATCACATTCCACTTTCCTACAAACTCCTAACAGAGAAGTCTGCATATCTGAACCAGATTAACATCTTAATGCATGTATTGTGTGGCAACAATTGAGTAGCACTATGCAGCATTGCACTGTAGTAGTATCTGATGGCATTTTTTGTGTTGTGATATTTGTGTCAGTTCTATTTTATTAACACATTCATTACTGAGGGTGTATGCAACAAATTTAGTACCACTGTAAGGAAGATAGTTGGAGGCATGTGGGCTACTTTACTGCCCTTTCACTCATCCATGCCCTTTTCTCTCTTTCTCTTTTTTAGTTCTAGATAGCCTCTTTACAGTCAGTCTCAGGAAGGAGTAAAGCCTACCACATATGTATGGGCTATGAACTGTGAGTGAGCTGGAGTAGTGGGGAAGAGAGTTGGCTCTTTAGTCCTGAACTCAGACCAATCTTCTTTACCACCAAAATATGTTGATACTACATATTTTAGCTATGACAGATACAATCGAAGCAAGATACAGAACAGTTGAAGAGGGAGTAGCAGCTTTGTGGATATGAATTGTTCTACTGTATTTATTTAGTGTTGTCAGTTTACCTTCTCTCAGTCAGGCATGGATAATTCCTTCAGTGATGGGGGGGAAGATTAATACATCAATCTGTATGTTCATGTTAGCATTTACTTTGCGTTAAAGAAATGCATGTGGCTATATGTACTTTTCTAACAGGTTCATATGGGTGATAGCTACTGAAATACGCCAGTTACCTATACATTTCCCAGTTGTGCAGATAACCATGGATCTGCCCTAGAACTGGGCCTCTGAGGATGGTCTCATGTCTGGGATATATGATGAAGCAAAGAATAACATGAACATATGCGCAATGCCATGTTATTGAGTAACCATAAAAAGCTCCACCTGAAGGTGAAGAGATCTTGGTAACCTTGAGTATCTGCAATTCCTGCATGACAAATTGAGCACAACTGTGGTGGTAGTGTGTTGGATTAAGCTTTGACTATCTTTTCTGTTTCTGGATATGTAGTATACATCCACAGTGTTTGATGCAAAACTTCAGATACTTAAAACCTCAATACAAATTTATGTAATACTCTTTACACAGACTTTTAGAACTGAAAGTATTCAGGTCATCCATGAATTTGAATTATATTTCTACTCCTGCTAATCTAACTCAAACCTCTTGACACATTGATCTTAAAGCTTTACAGTATTGCAGTATAAATCTTCAGTAGTCTGAAGAAGTTGCTGTATATTTATTTAACAATTTCCAGACCCCCCCTTTCCCCCTGCTGATATTCAAAAGTGCTTTCAGAATCTGTTGCTGACAGAAGCAAGTGTTTTATAAAAGTTTGAGTGCATTACTGTTCATTGATGTCAAAAAAGGATTCATTTCTCATTAAAAAATGCATTTCCTAAGCCTTTGGGTACTTGGAACATATAACCTTGTCATATCCTAAACACGGTTTCACTTTAATGAACCATAATGGGTACTATGCATTGTTATGTTAAGAAAACTCCTGAAATTATGCTATGCAATTTTCTTGCTTCATTGTTCAAAGGGGAAATTCTGTGTTCTCTATCAACTGTGTCAAACTGCAGTTTCTGTGACCCACCATTAGTTTTGGTTGTTAACTGTTAACTTTAAGAGATATATTTCGTAAAGCAAGGTCAGGTTGAAAGTTAGATGGCTCATAAATTTTAAAAGAGTTCAAGCTCATAGGTGATATTTTCAATGGATACGAGTTGAGAGGAAATACTATTCCTTATGGAATTTCTAACTTTATATTAGATTTTATCATTCTTGTTTAATAACAATGTTTATCTCTCGTGTGTCTGTATGTGTAGGGTTATAGCCAATTAAATCATACTCAGAGTAGACCATTGGAATCAATGCACTTGGTTGACTTTCCCATTGATTTTGCTTTGTCTATAAATAAATAAGACTTGATATAGCTACCATCCCATGAGCTTGAATTCTGTCCACTTTGTTCAGAACACAGGGCCAGTACAAGACATTTCGCTGCCTGAGGCGAAGGACAAAGTAGTGCCCTCCCTCAAGGCACATAAGAAGCCAATTAGATTGGAAGTTGAATCTTGATGCAATATTGGTGAAAGGACAGTGTCTTGAACTGCGCTTGAGGGCAGCAGACTAGCATAGGGAGTACAGGGTAGGTCACGTGGCACTCATAGCTCTGGTCACTCCCTGCATCTCAGCATCTGCTGCCAGAGGCAGCTGCCTCACACTGCCTCATCTTAGGGCTGGCCCTGTCAGAACAGTGCAGATTCATGGGTTTTGTTGATTTAGATTAGTTCTCAAATCATGTTTCTTATACTGGGAAATTTTGCAGGTAGCATTTTAGATACATCAGGGAAAGTTGTTTAATAACTACCAAATCATACATGTTAATTAAAAAAACAACTGACTGCAGATGCAAATCAAAGAGGCCTGTTCAGTCACTTTGTACCACTGCAGCTACAGCAGCTGATATGGCAAATTTGCTTTTCAAACTGAAATGCAGTGTAGCTCCTTTGGGAGTTTGAGTTGCCAAATTGGATATTCAACCTTACTTTCTCAAGTTTTTGTTTGGCAGGACATTAACTAGGAGCTCTGCACTGCTGTCTTGCTGCCAGCATGCTTTTCATGCAGATACTGACAGAGAAGAAGCAAGTTGCAGCATAAATCTTTGGGCTGAAAATATGCACTGAATTTTGGGGTTGTTTGAGGGGAGAAATCTCGGTCAGCCTCTCATTGAGAGAAATTGAGGCCAGGTACTCAATAAAAAGTATTTTAGAGAACTGAGGGCTAAATTAGATTTGGCTGCAACACCTTCTCTGTTTATATCTCAAACAATATATGGAGAACTAAACCACCTCTCCTTCCTGATTTTAAAGTAAAAAGGGATATTCTGCTGAGAGTAATGTAGCTAGTACTGAAAAATATGATCAGTAAAGGGAATTGATTGCTATTGCAAAATTATTCTCACATCTGAACACTTGTTTGTTTGTTTGTTTGTTTGTTTGTTTGTTTGTTTGTTTATCCTTCCTCCCAAAGGTGCCTAGGGTGGCAATAAAACATCCCAATCTTAAGATTGTTTAAAAACCTAAGAGTCCAACTGGATCGGGTCAAGATGCCATCCAGTCTAGTACTGTTCTCACAGTGGCCAACCAGATGCCTATGGGAGGCCCACAAAAAGGCCCTGAGCAACTGATATTAAGAGGTATATTTCCTATGACAGCAGAGGAAGAACATAACCATCATGGCTAGTAGCCACTGATAGCCCTTATTCTCTTTGAATTTGTCTTATCCCCTTTTAAAGCCATCCAAGTTGGAGGCCATCTTGTGGGAGCAATTTCCATGTGCACTGTGTGAGGAAATACTTTCTTATATCTGTCCTGAATCTTCCAGCATTCAGCTTTCTTGGTTGTGAAGTAGATATGAACATTTCTTTATGATGTATTTGAAAGGCATTGAGATTGGGAACTAATATTTGCGGTTGTCTTTTTATGATGTGCTGATATGTTCCTGTGCAGGGAGATGGCAGCTTTTTTAAATAGAGGGGGAAGTTAAACCTCCACACCACTGTTTTTAATGTAAAAAAATGTGAGAGGTGACATCAGATAGACCTCATTGTTTTACCTAGTTTGGCCCTTAGTGACATAGCAGTGTTATAGCCACTTGTCAAAACAAACCTAATTGCTAAAGCAGAATGAAGTGCCTGACTTTCAGACAGACAAGTTGTACTGATCGGTTCCAAAGCTGATCTGATCTGTCTGTGAGTTCATCTCATGGTACAAACACCTTTGCTGTCCAGACTTTAACACTAATAAGTACACTGTAGAGTGAGTTGCATCTTTCAGTTTCACTATCAGCATGATGGTGTTAAATCCACCCAGGCAAATTGGATAAGACAGCAAATAATCTGAACTGAGGATCAGCAAGTCAATCTCTTCTTTTCATCCCTGAGCATAGACTTTACTGTCCTTAAAGTTTTAGCTGTGCTGATTAAAGAGCGGCTCTAGAGAAAATCACAGAAATTGGAAAAGTAACACAATTAATAGTCTTCTGATGTTCGCCACTATGCGATGAACATTTTATTTGAAATAGGTCTATTAATTTTCCTATTTCAGTAAATAAGGACAAAATATATTATTCAGCTGTACTTGAAAAGCTTGTGTTATGCAAAGTCATAGCTGCTGTATATATTGCAATAAAAACAGCTAACAGCAAAGAATGACAAAGCAAACAGAAATTTATACATCCATCAGCAATACATTATCAACCATAATGTCAGCAGGAGCATGGCAGTGTTATGGAACTTCTGCTTTTCACACTTTCATTTGGAAAGTCTCCAGAAGCCAGGCATGATGTTCAGATAATATGGGAATAAAATACATTCTTGTGAAAGTAATGATTGATCATGAAATATTGACTTTCCATCTTAAGTAACTGTCCATCACAGAATGGTCAACAATAATTGTCCATGGAAATGTCATCCATGGAAATGTCAACCATCTGCATTTAAGAAGCCTCTTGTTTCTGGCTTAAATCTTTAGGTATGCTTTAAATTTGCAGCTTCACTGGAAGCATAGCATCTGCTATGCTTTCACAATTGTTAGTAACCACAGAAAGAAAACTTATCAAAATAAGCTGTTCAGACTTATTTCTCAGAATTACTTCACCTTTTAGGTATTACATTTGCTGACTGTGTAGTCTGGGGGTTTTTTGGATTGGAAACTATAGTTGTGTGTTTTGTGGAAAGGAAATATTATACACCAGATATTGTTTTTGAAGCACAATTATAGCATTAGTTACCTTTGAATTATGATTTTGAGACTTGGAACTAGCAAGTTCTTGTTCTAAATTCTAGTTCTTGTTGTTCACCACCACCTTCCATCCTGCATTTTGTTGATTGATTCATATTATCTGCTTGATAGTTTAAATCTTGATTTCTGTTTGTAATGGCATTCTATGCAAACATGACTTTGAATCACTGTGCTGTGGAAGTACATAGAAAACTGTACCTCTTAGCATAGAATTTGTGTTCTAGTGCTCTTTGTTCCTTTGGTTACAGTAGACAATAGTCCAATTGATTCTGCTATAGTTCTGAGGTTGGAGATCCAAGTTTTCATTCACATTGTGGAAAGTTCCACCTATTAGTCTGTCAGTGCAGACCTGTTTTGCTTCTGTTATCCTTATTTCTTAAGTAAATTTGAGAAGAATGGAGCCCTCATGATTCCAGTTAATACCTCAGAATCCTTGCAGTATTAAGCTCATCTCTGCTGAGGACACATGCCTTATTATCTAAAAAATTTAGGGGGAACTAAGCATGACATTAAATGCATATTGTTTCTTGGAAGCTGCTCTTTCCTTTGGGAGGAAATCCCCATTTGGTGCTAACAGGAATAATAATTTCAGAGGAAGGATTTTCTTCAGACTGCAGTAAAGGAGGAAAAGGCTACATTCTCCTTTGTATGTTTGAGGGATATGCTAGGGGAAAGCAGTTTACAGTGGTCTTGCAATGTAGTCTACTGTTAATATTGCAGGTTGGAGATGAAGCTGAGGCTGCTTTGGATTCACAGTAAAAATGTCCTTGTGTTCCAGCAAAAATCAATCTACTAAAATTGCTCCTTCAGACATTCTCCAAGGCCAAATCAAGTACACAATTGCATGCAGAAGCTTCATGCTCCATTGACTTGGATGCTGACTGACTGCAGTATTAAATGTTCAGAAACCTTTTTTTAAAACAGAAAAAATGGGCACCACATAGAATCATAGAGTTGGAAGTGACCCAATAACACACAAATTACAGCAGTGGCATGCTGATTTGGGTTTTGTTCTTTTAGCCCCTCAGGCTCACATAAC
This sequence comes from Podarcis filfolensis, assembly GCF_964270895.1. Classification (NCBI taxonomy): domain Eukaryota; kingdom Metazoa; phylum Chordata; class Lepidosauria; order Squamata; family Lacertidae; genus Podarcis; species Podarcis filfolensis. The sequence continues at coordinate 42,210,718 of NC_139603.1, forward strand.
ACATGCATACTTACATGCCCTGGTTTTAAGTTGTAAAAATGTCGTCAGGGGGAAATATTGCTGAATTGGCAAAATGTCATGGAAAACCCAGGTGAATGGCAACTCTAAAAGCACTGTTTTTGGTTTGTTCCAAAGAAAAAGAAAGAAAAAGCTTAGGTTCTTCCTAAAAAAAAGCCTGAACAACTTTTAGTTTTTGGCAACCCTAATAAATGTCGTTGTGACTTTGCTTAATTTTTAACCTTGAAATCCTTGCCTTTCAGATCAAATTGTAACAATAAACCATATTATTCATTCATTCATTTCATTTATAATTTGCTTCCTGTGAAGCAATTAACAATAAAACACCCATAAAAAACACCCACAACATAACAGGTAACAGTTTCATAGGGCTGGATCCAAAGTGTTACTGCCTGTCAGCAGAAGGGGTCATTATCCATCAGTGGTTTCCTGTAGGACCAATGGTGTGAGGAGGCAAGCTTTATTGATTCTTCCTTGTCCTTGCAATGCCTCACACTATTCCACTTCCTGGCCTCCCTCCTCCAGCACAAGCAGAACTCTGCTGAATGCAAGTCTGAATCCAGCTCTTAGGACTCATCCACACTTCTTTTCTGCTGCACTTTCTAGGCACAGGTCTGAGATTTTTAGGTCCCTGTCTGAACAGCTTTGTTTTGTATTTTTGCCCCACCACGTTATCAGGGAAAACCCACTGTTGGTTCTGATTCAACAGTAAACAGCTGGCTTTCCTGGGAAAAGCAGCAGGACAAAAAAAAAAACCACAACACACACAAAAACCTGGACACAGAAATCCAAGTCCTGTGCCTAGAAAGTGTGAGTGAGCCCTTAGTGTCTCTTTTTTGTGGGGAGGGGGGGTTTCCTTAGGACTTTCCAAACCTTCTCAGACTCAAAGCTTCTCGGTTTAACCCATGCTGTGCTTTTAGTTGTAGTAGTAGATGACACATAGGAAATGATTATCAGTATGTTTATGCACAGTAATGCAATCAAAGACTTCAGTGTAATAGGGCCATGTTAGTTCTTGGATCAAGTTAGTAATCTCAGCCCCTAACCACACTGTTACTGTACATTTCCTACCATTGCAGTTTCTACGCAACTGTGTCCTTGAGGTAATGCTAGGCTCGGCTTCTTTTGGATCCTCTTAAGAGGGTCCATACACCATCTGCTATCTCCCAGGTGGTTAATCCCTTCCCCCACACAGAGAATGCATTATCCCTGCGAAGTGCTACACTGAGCTACAATCTGAAACAAAATGTCATGTTATTTGATTCCACTGTTCTCTACCTTTTCTCCAGGACCGACTTTGTTTTAGTCACTGTTTAAAGCCATTCAATCTACAAAGTATATTTAGGGCACTGAATCTCAAGGGAAGTCTGGAGATTTCATGTCATTCCTGGACAATACATTGTTTATAAGTACCAACACAGTATTAATTATGGTTACAATATGGGAAGCCAATAACCAGATTCCACACCCCCCTTGAAGTTTCCTCCCCAAAACTTTGGTATTTTCTTCTAGACCCTATTAATTGAATCGGAGAGAATAAATTAAACCCCGAGACAAAAGGTTTACAAGTAAGGCGTTATCCCATGCATACACAAGTAGATGTCCGTTGTTCTGATGTCTTATAAAAAGCAAAATAACAACTTGCATCTGGTCATGCAATTCGAAATCTGTCTTTTGGCTGAGAAAACAATCTAACGAAGGACAAAACATGTCCTACATACTGAGCAGCATTTTAATGCCTTACATAAGGATACATAAACTGCAGGTCTGAATTCTAAAACAATAGAATTTAGCTGCACATTTTGCTTGCTTAATATTATGTTGGTAGATTCATTTTATATGGCATTCTAATAATAGCCACCTTGCTCTAAAATAGGCCTCTCCTCTAGAGTAAATTATTGTATATTTATTTATGAAATTTGTGGGAGTTTTGGAAGTATATTTTTATCCTGCTCTTATTCTTTACCAAGTATGAAACATATGCAGCCATAAATACACAGCATAGATATGCCTCTTTAAAAACAAAGAGTACATGTTAGATGCAATAGTGTGTAGTAATAATATAGGTTTAAAATAATTTTTCATACAGGTCCTTGCAAGACTTGTTTCTTTTGATTATATTGAAAAAAACTTTTTAAAATAGAAAAGAAAATGACGGCTCATGTGATTTTATTTTAATTTTAAAACACTCATATACAGTACTTCTTTTCTAGTTTAAAATGTAAAGAGTTATGCAAAAATGATCACTTTTAAAATGTTTTTCATGTTGAATTTTAAATTGCTGTAACCCCCCCCCCCTTGGGATCTTATGGTGAAGGGTGGTAAAAAATAAAAAAATAAGAAGAATGACAATAATTCAGACTCCGCATGTATACTATAACTAGGTGCCACAAGGTACCTGTATATTTTCCCTTGTGGGGCAAAACACAGCTTTTTGTGGTAGGCAATTTAGACTGGTGCACACACACATCCCACCCTGTGCCATGGCCCCAATTTAAGCTGGTAGCTGTTTTTAACATATTATTATTATTATTATTATTATTAATAATAATAATAATAGATTAATCTTCTATTCAAGCATCTCAAGGTGATGCACAATAACAAAACCACTAAAAAGTAGATTTATTTTTAAAAAACCAAAACAATATAAAACCAATGCCTGTGGCAGAGTTTCCTTCATCCAGCTGAGAAGAACAAAAGTGTCTTCAGTTGTTTCCAGAAAGTGCAGATAGTGGACACCTGTCATATCTCGACAAGAATGCTGCTCCTTAGGTGGGCAACCACACCAAAAGTCCTGCTCCGAGTCACTGTGGAGCAGGCTTCTGGTATTTTTGGAGTTTGCAGCAGAAGCTCTCCCACATACTGCAGTGACCTGCTGGGTATATAAGGCATAAAACAGTTTCTCAAATATATATATATTTAATTACAGGAGATCAGTGATGGTTCTCCTGTCTAGTTTGGCCCTAAGGCTGTCTAACAACATTTCTGGAGACCAGGTTATTCTCCCCCACTGCACTGCTGCCTTCTCTCACACAGAGGAAGCACAGGAGTTGGTTCAAGCAGTGCTTTTGAGAAGCGCTTTAATTACTGCTCATCAGCTAATGAGTCGAGATTAAATCCTACTGCTTGGAACAGGGCATGCAGCCAATTCAGGATTAAACCCTCTCCTCTCACCCATCAGCTGATATCACCAGTGACGTCAGCTGATGGGCGAGCATACATGGCTTGGAGAAAGTTGCCTTGTGGGCCAAATTGGACCTCCTGGCAGCCCAAGGTTGGCCTGGAGCCAGAGATTCCCCACCCCTGATGTAGAAGGAGAGAAATGACTTACCGGTAGGTACAGCTGCCTGATTTCCTTATCACAAATGCCTGTGTGGCTGAAAGGATGTGAAGATGGCAGGTATTAGTATCAGAGAGGAAAGGCAAGAACCAGTAAATAGATTTTGACTGTGTGAATAAAAATACACAGCATGGAGAGTGTATGGTATGTTTCCATCTCCCAGGATTGAAGTGAGGGGCTCACATAAGGCCTTTGCTTTGCCTCTGAAATGAAGATTTGGTGAAATGTGTTTTATCTTTCAGTTCTACAGCAAATGCATGATGTTATTCAGGCTATATTTTTGCTGCTTAATCAGAGAATTGTCATTAGTTGGTCTTTTTGGTCCCATGGGAAAGAATTTTTTTCACTCTCTAGAGAAAAGAGAACAGTAATACAGCTCTTTTCAAATGATGATTAGAAGTGGAAGCAAGCGTGTATCTTTTGAACTCTGATCCCAGACAGACTGAGTTGTTGTGGTGCAGATTTCAAGGCTTTATCTGAAAATGCTTATATAGAAGCCAAGTGAGCTCTGAGAAGTCAGTCAGTTGTGAATATTTTGTTGTAATTTGGTTTCACTCTTGATGAAGTACATTCAAATGGAGCCAGAAGTTTTGTTTGATCTTTCCTGATAGTTGTGATTTCTGTTAGCACCAGGCTGGCTGAGAGAGTTGTGCTCCCTACTCAAATGAGAATGAACCCAGAGAGAGAAGCTGGCAAGACTCCCCTGTTTACATAATGTGACCTCTGAATGTAGATGGAAATGCTCTAATCTTCTTAGTGATCTAAGCAAAAACTGAATACCGCAACCCAGTTTCTAGGCATCCCAGAAGCTGTTTGAAAATAAAAGCTTCCCATAGAAATTTAGTTAAGCAGCACTTCCACTTCTATTTTTTGCTCCTGTTGTAATGTATTCCAGCTTATGCACAGACCTTATTGCATTCCAGTCTTATTCCATGTCTACCAAGTGATAGAATAATCAAAATACAAAATAAGCATGCAAATGGTGGGTGCGTGCGTGCATTTGTATATTTGATAATATTTTAAGTGCAGGCATTTTAGGTTCTCTTTCTAAATGGCTCAGGACCACAATACCTCAAGGACCACACATGAACCAACCTGGACCCTGCAATCGTAATCTGAGGCCCTTTTTTGTGTGCCAGTTCCACCAGAGCCCCAGAGGTCAGCAACACAAGAATAAGCCTTTTCTGTGGTGGTTCCCTATTTGTGGAATGCTCTCCCCAGGGAGGGTTGCCTGGCTCCTTCCTTATATATCTTCAGACGCCCCGGCAAAAGCATTTCTCAGTATTTATGCCTTTGGCTGATTGAACATTCTATAGCCCTTAAATGTGTTTGTAGGAAGGGCATTATTGGTTTGTTTTTGTTTTTTGCTTTGTTATGTATTATTTGAACTTTGTGATCTTTAGATGAAGGGCAGTATACAAATATAATAATAATAATAATAATAATAGAGCAAGAACAATGATGCTTATATCATTAAAACATTTGTTTCCCCCTAGCTCTGTGCTGCTCATCTACCAACTCGATCAGATGCACCAAATCACTATCAAGCAGTGTGCCGGGCCCTATTTGCAGAAACAATGGAGCTGTATACATTCTTGGCCAGAATTAAAAGTGCAAGAGAGGTAAGCATGGTAAAAGTCATGAGTGTTTGCTTTACTCATTTTTGAGACTTGTTTCGTTCTGTACACTAATATGTACACATACTATGTCAAAAAAGGTAATTTTTGCCAGAATAGGTTGGAGGACATTCTGTTGTAAGGATGATGCTTCCCACTGGACTTGTTAGGTAGGATTTTTAGAGCCTTTCCTCATCCTCTTCCAGACCTAGCCTGCCTATGGCTTTTACTCTCTCTTGAAATATTCCTATATTTGAACCTTTCTAGTGATATGAAAGATTCTTATACAGTACATCATTTGTGTGTCCCAGTCTGAGCAGTTTGTGTGTGGTTTTGCCCTCCCTTTTCCTCTGTCTCCTCCTGAGAGGCAGGGGGAGGGGTGCAACTGGAGCTGGTTCCCCAGTGGCTCGTTCAGAATGGTCCTATTTCTTTTTGTTATTCCTCTTCAACAATATTTCTGTTCTTCAGTTTCAACAGATTTCTTCTCTTGTCTGTTTCTTTTCATTTCATACGCTTACAGTTTCAAGTTTGTTCAGTATGGTGCTGCATATAATAAACTCTCAGCTAAATAAAAATGAAGGGTGGTATTCAATGCTAGTTCTACTCAGAGTTCATTCATTGAAGTTAATAACTTAGGTTCATTAATTTCATCAGATTTACTCTATAACACAAATTAATTATGCAGGCATTGTGATAAAATTAAATATTTAAGGGTGAAATACAACACTAAATAGATAGTTCAATCGTTACAAGCATTTCTGCTTGCCCAGCAGAATTATCTCCCCTCTCCTCCCACTGTGTGCTGTTCAGGGGTTTTTTCCTGACCCTCCAGAGCAGATTTGGGTGACGCATGGGGGATGCTTGGGAAGAGGGGAAAGCCTCATTGCACTAGCAGGAATCCTTGTGCTGGCTTCCACTAGAGGATCCAGCCCTAAGAGTTAATAAAATATGTAATGGGATCAAATGTAATGCTGCACATACTTAAATATGAGACAAATGCTGAGCTTTCACACATTGGCAAATTTTGAATGAAAGTTTGATATTAAAATGGCAACCTGATTTTGGCAACTTTAGCCTTTTAGTTTTAACAATTCCTTCTGACGACAGAGATTTGACCGTGACTTGCAGTACAATCCTAACCTTCTTTACTCAGAAGTAAGTCCTACTGAATTCAGTGGGGCTTACTTCCAGGTAAATGAAGTTAATATTGCAGCTTTTAGCATTTCTCTTATAGGTGGTATATTAAAAACATTGATAGACTTAAATTTGTGGTGACCAGAAAGCTCTTAAAATAACTGCTCTCTGGAGAGGTTTAGAGTGTGCACTCTGATTTAATGCTGCAGTGACCTTTGGTTCAATAAAGAATGAGCCATTTCCTGTCAATTCAACAAATCTCATTTGAGGATTCGACTTATGTTCAATGTCATCCACAGGGTCTATTTTTTCATGCTGATATGATAAAACTAGAATGTGTACAGATGTATATAATTTGTGTGGTGAGCCTGCTGTGGAAGTGCACTCATTGCATTTTGTTCAGAATTACAGCCTTTCCCCCAGATTGAGTTCAGTAGAAACTTGTTCTGCATAATTTTTGCAGAAGCTGACTGTGCACATGACTAATTTGCTGGAAGTAGTGATGTCATTAAACCTCTTGCCATGAAACTTAGTGCCCTAATGTTCATTTTCATTAGTTTTTCATCGTAATAGAGCAGTCAGGGTGAATTGGTTTTACAATTCTGTAATACAAACAACAACAATATGCTTACTCAATAGAGTTTACACATCAAGCACCCAAACTGTCTATTACCTGTCCTTTTGTATAGAAAGCAGTAACGCTTGTTATTTAAAATAAAGAAGGAAATGCAATCTCTCTCAATGGCTCAAGCTTTCAAATGATCTCTCAGGGGAGATTTCCCTGTATTATCTTTCCCAACAGATGTCAACCTTTTCTGGGATCATTAAATTTTCAGCAGCTTTTTACAACATGTTCTTAGCAAAAAGTTAGTTTATTTACCTGAAACAACAATGAGTGAAATTCAGGTTTCAGTTAGGTGAAATTATAATGGAATGTGTCACATTATTTATACAAAACTTTCAATTGGCAGTGGTGCAGAGATTTCTAGTGTTAAGCAGAGCATTGTATAATCAAATCTCCTTGGTGGAAAGATTTATATACAGATGCAGGAAATAATAAGAAAACAATAGAAGGGAAACATATACGCATGGCTTCATCTGACACAAACTGTGACAAATATGACACTATTACATCAAGTTAAATAAAGTACCTTTAAAAAGGTCAGGTCTAGAAATCTAGCAATAAACCGATTTAAACAACAGATGAACAGATTTCATTCCTTATATTACAAGTTTATAAGGTTGATTATAAGGTTGTTGTATATATTACAACTAGTTAATGTATGTGAAGTGCTTTTAACACCTGAAAATGTTATACAAATGTCAGCTATTTATTATTATTATTAGTGGTGGTGGTGGTAGTACGGTGAATAGCTTGGAGATAGGGCAGGATGTTCAAATACATTTCATATTAGGTATATGGGTACCCCACCAAAGAGGACCTCCTTCTCAACCTATAGACTTCACTTTTGGGGGAAACAGAAACCAATGCATGCACTCACAGATATTAATGGGCCCCCAGTGTTAGACCATATAGAGCTTCTAAAGGTAATAATCTGCAAATCTAACTGCCTAGCTTCAAGGCTGATACCACCCTCTTAGATCTCAGGTCAGCAGTGTCATTCTGAATCAAGTCATGGATAACAACTTTTTTAAGCAACCACTGATCCAACACTGATAAGCCAGAGTCCATTCTTGAAGTCCTGCGTTGACATCAAACCCAGAGTAACAAGGGTTGAAGGGAGAACTGCAACAACTGGAACCCCTTTCATTAACCTTGTGTTGTTTTCTTGCCTGTGCCCCTCCTTTCTCTTGTCTCTACCATTTTGATTCTGGGCCCCACTTCATCCCCACTCTATTCATCATCTGTTGCCCACATTGCAAATATATTGGCTGAGATTCAAAGATGCCGTTCCACTAGTGTACAGCCTCTTTTGGTTATGAAAGGGCTGGTTCTGATCTATTCTGACCATACTGCTGCTGTTTCATTGCAACATATCTACCTTCTATTTTAACCTTCAGAATTTGAAGAAGATGCAGGAAATGGACAGAGAAGGAACTGATGACTCCAGCGCTGATCTTGATGATTTAAAAACTGCTGATTGGGTAATACTGCCTTGTAAATAATACACTAAATATTGTGGCCAAATATTGTGTACGATTGTGGAGTGTTTTTTGTTTTTGTTTTACTGTTCGTGTGTTTTTATTTATTGATAAGCATATTTCCAAACCTCCAACTCTTTAAACATATTGTGGTAGTGTACAATAAAAACATCAGAATATCATAAATTTATAAACATTATCTATACAATTTATATAATACCTATAAAAGCTTATAAAATTTTATATTTAAAACCATAACTAAGAAAAGTTATAAAAGTTAATTTAAACTAGTGATCATTATGTTTTGGATCAGCTTAGTTATTTTTCTTAGTGGGCTAACATTTGATTATGGATTCTGAAAAATATTAATGTTCTTGATTCTTCAGGCTCAGTTTTGGGTGCAGGTCATGCGAGACTTGCGAGATGGTGTGAAACTGAAGAAAGTTAAAGAACGTCAGTTCAATCCTCTTCCCATAGAGTATCAGCTCACTCCGTATGAGATGCTGATGGATGATATTCGATCCAAACGCTATACTTTAAGGAAAGTTATGGTAAGCTGTGACAACACAAGTTAAAAAAGAAATGACCACCTTTCACTGTGTCTTTTGGTGAAAGTCAGGTTTATGATTCCACACATATCCATAGAATGGTGGTGGAAACCCTGCAGCTTGTATAGATGGCATTATGCTGACCTCTGGACATTGCAGGCCCGCTCTTGTTCTGTAGACCACTCCTCTGGAAATTGCTTCCTCTTCCATGGTGTGTGCAGAGGCAGTTTTAAAGGCGGTGCGACTGGTTTGTCCGCACTGGGTCCTGGTGCCACAAGGGATGCTTCAACAATGGTGTAGAACAGAGCACGAGAGGCAGGGGGTGCTGAATTTTAGCATTGCATGGGGCACCGCTGAAATTTGAGAGCCCAAAGAGAGAGAGGGGGGGTGGGTGGGTGTAAGTAAGTAAAAGAGAGAAAGAAACAGACAGTGGGAGACACAGAGAGAGAGCCCAGGCGGAAAAAGCCTTATAGGGCATATAACATCTTTGTTGCTGGGAATCACAAGTGGGGAAAGTGCTCTTGCACTCATATTCTGTTTGTGGCCTTCAGGCCTATGTAAGAATAAAATGCTGGACCAGCAGCTGCTGTTATGATCATTTTGGCAATTTGGGTAGGTGGGTGAAATGGAGGCAATATGTAGGTGGAGGTTGCCAATGGCTGCAGCAAGCAGAATTCGTCCCATTGTGCCTTGCTTCCTTTTGGCTGTTGTGATAGTTCTGGATTTTTGGTCTGATTCATCAAAGATAATTCTTAATGTCAAACAACATGTTATTATCTTCAGCACCCCTTAGCTGATTGAAGACTGTTGATGCGTTTCAGTGATTATGATGGTTTTAGGATGCATTGCCCTGTTTCCATTTTCAAATTACCAGATGATACAGATGTGCAGATAAAACATTAGTTTTCTCTCTTTCAGGTCAATGGAGATATCCCTCCACGATTAAAAAAGAGTGCTCATGATATTATCTTGGACTTTATCCGATCTCGACCTCCATTAAATCCAGTATGTAATCTGATATGTGCCTTTTCCCGGTTAAGATGTAGCTTTTAAATATATTTTGTTTGCAATAATTATTTTTATTGATGCTCCTACCACTTCTCACCTGAAAAATGCTGTAGAATAGAAAACACAAACATTTTCCATATAATCTATCCCCTTTCAGCTTTATAATGCTTGCATAGAAAGTTAAAACAAGTAACAGGAATTCTTTTAAAATAAAACTCTCTGGTATTTTCACTTTCCTTCTCCCTGCTCACAGTATATTGCTCTCAGTAGGTTTTCTCACCTTGAGTCTTGTACTCTTCCTCCCTTCTGTGGCCAATTCCTGCCCAGACATTGCCTCTCTTAATTCCTCACACACTCGTTGGGCCATTTAACCAGGGACAGGTATGCCCAAATGCACTTCCTCCTGTTGGTCATGCCATCTTTTCCCCTTGATATTTAACATATACAGGATTCAGACAAGCACTAACTTTATTGCTGCCAGACTCACTGTTGAATTAATACGCATTCCTTACAAACCTATTTCAGCTAGCCTTGTTGTTTGCTTTCTGGGTTTTTTCATTCCTGACTCTGTCCACACAATTTCCAATATCAATTTTTATTTACACCTGTATTTCTTGATTCAAGGAGGGAGAGGTTTTAATTCACTATAAATCATATTTCCCATTTAACTTGTAGCCTCCTAGTTGTTGTTTTTCCCCCTATCATCCCCAGTTCCTGATGAATATACTCTTTTTATTTGAAAAGGGGTGGGGGAATACTTTAATTTCTAAATGGGGCAAGTACAATTACTACCAAAAAATTAGCTGCCTTTGCATTGAGCACTGAGGAGAAACAACATGAAGAAACAAAGTTTATCAGACCTGCTATCTTGAATTTGATCTAGTTCAGAACCAGTAAGGTTTATTATATAAACCTGTCTGGATCAATGCCTGAATCCATCCCATAACCCTCTGTGTGTTTTATTTTACGAAAGACTTCACCATGATAATAATTTGCTGTACACATCTCTTGTGAAGTGTTTGGCATCAATTCTCTACTTTTGTATTAATGTTCACAAGGCCTCTGCAAGAAAACTAAAACCAACCCCACCAAGACCACGTAGCCTCCATGAAAGAATACTGGAAGAAATCAAGTCTGAAAGAAAACTGAGACCCGTCTCTCCTGATGAGATCAGGCGCAGCAGGCTAGGTATTTTGATTTTGATTATATTAGTCCTGGGTGGTACTCTGCTGATGAAATTATTGCATATTGCTAATGGCTTGTATCCAACTGGTGTCATTCCGCTTACTGAAGGCTCATTGATGAAGCAGAGCCTTCTATCACGAGAACAGGGAATGAGACATTCTCCAGTGATTCCCCACATACCTGCACACTTTTGTGTTGATTTGGGGGTGTGGGGAATAAGGGGCTAAAGAGGGAAGGAAATTGCTAAACAAAACCCACCTGCTGATTTTGATAGGAGGTGATTGTACCTAAGTTGCTTGATTCTTGCAGGAGTGAAAAAACCAGTATGTTCACTGAGCTCTCTTCATAAGAATAGTCATTAAAGTGAAATGGAATGTCTGCAAGCTCAGGAGCTCTGGTTGCTTATTAAAAGGCACATGGGCTCTGTATTTATTAAAGTAATAATAATGATCAGTGATTTAGACCAGCTATTTCAATTTTCAGTTATTTCATTTTTCTTATGTTGGTTTAGGAAAATAATAATTGCCACAGTGATCTTTGCTGGACACATGGAGTAGTTTTCCACTAATTTAGTGACAAGTAGCAGTGGTTGCTTTCCTTTTGTACAAAGCAACATGTCACTTATTCTTTTGGTGTATGGGGTGTGTGTTTTTAACTTCTCTTCCAATTTCTGCACAGTAGTCCTACAAGATTCCATTTAAATGCAATAGTGTGATATCTAGTCCACATGTAACAGCTTGGAGAAGAGTGATACCCATACCACTTTCTACATTAATAAAAATCAAGGTAGATATATGCTGCAGCATTGGACACAAGAACACACATCCTCTCAAAAACTAAATAAAAACAAGTCAATGAAATTATAGGGCATTGATGCAACTGGAAAGAGATGTTTGTTGTCTGACACTTAAAAATAAATATATGCTGAAACTCTCACATATTAAAACTTTTATTTAAAAGTCATAAACAGCACCACCATGAGAGGACTTGTGTATCTACTATTAATGTCACAGGCAATAAAGAAGGAAATGCCTATAAATGGGGAGGGAACCATCTTCGTCCCCATCAGGGCACTAGGCTCCACCTATGCCAGCACAGTGTTTCTTTAAATTTTGTTGTTTTCACTGCTGCTACCAGAAGGCAGAAAAATTTGCTTTGGGAGGATGGATCTTTTCTTCCAAAGTGGAGTTTAGCAACCCCTAAATTATACTGTCAGAATATTCAGTGTGAATACTATTGCTGTTCAAGTTATCTATTTACACATCCAGCTTTACAGTATATAATTATGCACCAGCAGTGCATACTCTGATTATCAGCAGTTGCCTATTTTCAGTTTTCATGAGAGCATAGTCAAGTGGTTAAAAGCATGAGTTGTAAACCAATTTTAGTTCAAATTTTAGCATATTGGGCAGCTTTAGGCAGACCACCATTTTTCAATCTTAATTCCGCGTCTGTAATTTGTGGATAATACAGGCCTACATTCCATGGTTGTTGTAAGGATTACTGAGTGAAGTATGTGAAGCACTTTAAGCATTTAGAGAAAACACTATAATCACCAATAACTGCTCTTTTTGCAGCCAAGATGACCTTATTCTCATCAAAAAAATGATAGATATCTTTGAAGAATAGTTATTTTGTGCATTTGGCAATTTACAGTTGGGAGTAGAGTCAGGGATTTTATGCCAGTACTGAGATTAATTGACCAAACTATTTTGAGTACCTCTGCAATTGCATGTGCCTACCTCCTTGAAATGTAGTGCCATAATATTTGCCACCATCCCCCACCCTCCTTATGTATTTATGCATGTATTTCTATTACAGAATAACTTTTTCAGCAGCATCTTTGTGACAGGATTCATTTTTTTCCCTTTACCAGTGATCCTAAGTACATTCATAGCCATTTCTAACATGACAAATTCCCTATACCAAAATAATTTTGAAATATAAAATAGAATTTACAAAATCAAAGCTGAAAAATTGCAGATCTGTTTTTCCATGAGTATATGCCACAGAAACCTGCTAGCAGTCAGAACTTCCTTGCAATTAAACATGTGAAGCAATAAAAATGTGTATTTTTTGTATGCAACAGTGTACACAAAGATTTATATGCAATTTTCTACACTCATTTAAGTAATTTGTCATGTGTCAAGTGGCCCTTACTGAAATCGATGTGACTTCGGGCCAAATTAGAAGGTATTAATCCTGCATGCAGGCTTCAGGAAAGCCTTTACTTATGGCCATGTAATGTGAAGGCAGTGTAATGTTTAAAAGATTATCACCACATGTGCAGCCCAGTTATGCAGAGTATCTGTACACCAGCATCATCCCTGATGAGAATGTGCAACAATGATAGGTCTATTATAGACGCGCATATTGGGGGCTGCAAATGCAGTAAAGATCTTTTAAATATCATACTCACTGTGCTCTGCATGTGGAGTTAATATTAGCTAAACTGGCCCTTCCGGGGAAATACATGTTTAGGATCCAGGTGTTAATGTATTTCCAACCTCCCATGATGCTGTTGCAGTGTTTACACTTACACCTTTACTGCTGTAAAGAAAAAGTGTCTGACTCATTTCAGATTTAGATTGGCCTGTATAATACAATTTGAAATGTCTCTCATTTAAACTAACCTTCTGTTTTCTTTGTGTTCCCTTAAAAACAGATTGTTTTTCTTTTGTCATTTTGATTTCTTTTCTTTTCTTTTTCCAGCAATCCGGCCTCTTAGCATGTCTTACAGTTTTGACTTGTCAGGTAAAAAGTGCTACAGCACCTGACGTGGTTATTGTGATAACTGTAAATCGTGTTCCATTCCATTTCTTTGTTTAATGTAAGAAAAACATCTGAAGGATGTTTTTCCAAATCCTAGTCTGCAGATTTTAAGATTAATTTAAATATCATCTGAGATACACACTAAAATCACTAGCATTTGTGTAAACATTTATTTTTAAAAATACTGTAGTTATAGAAGAGTGCAGAGCTAGTATAATATATTTGAGTAAATACCCATTACTCTGACTGGGCACCCAAAGGGAAGGAGTAACTCCTCTATGAAGAAAGGTTGCGGCATTTGGGACTTTTAGTTTAGAGAAAAAGTGAGTAAGCGGTGACATGATAGACAAGTATAAAATTATGCATGGCATGGAATAAGTTTTTCAGAAAAGTATTTCTGCCTCTCTAATAACACTAGTACATGTGGACATTCCATGAAGCTGAATCTTGAAAGATTCAGGACAGGTAAAAGAAAGTACTTTTTCATGCAGCACAAAGTTATATGGAACTCGCACCCATGGCAGGCAGTGATGGCCACTAACTTAGACAGCTTTAAAATAGGATTAGATACAGTCACGGAGGAAAGGGCTATCAAATGATGGCTCTTATCTGCCTCCACAGTTGGAGGCAATAATGCTTCTGGATACAAGTTGCTGGAAAAACAGGGTGGGAGAATCATCTTGTGCTCAAATCCTTCTTGCGGATTTACCACAAGCATCTGGTTGGCCACTGTGATAATGGGATACTGGACTATATGGGCCATTGGCCTGATCTAGTAGACTCTTCTTGGGTTCTTATAAATTTATTCACAAACCGTTTATAGAAGATTGGTTCTGTTGGTTCACTGTACCAGTGCAATGCTCCACAATAGTGTTGGTCCAGAACTCCCTTCATACATGAGCCAATGACAGGCATGATCGTCTAACCACGATTAGCAGTGGCCTCTAGGCTCATGCAATTTTCCTCCACTTCTACATGAGAATTTTCCTTCCCTTTGATTTTCATATGGCAAGATCAGAGCTAGGTTTGAAGGAGTCCAGGAGAAAAGCCCCTCCTAGGACCTCCCATATCACCCTGGTCTTTGCATCAAGGAAGCTTAACAAGTAGCTTTGTCACTTCTTAACATGTTTTCTCAATGTGGCAGGTGCACTGCAAAGTGAAGCACTTTCTGAGGGTATTGCCACCTGCCATTTTCATTTCCTAGAATACCTCTTGGCATCAAGTCCCAGAAGCATTCTGAGGAAAAGCAGATGTTGGGTGGATGCAGCCTTGGCAGCCACTTTGCAGCATGGACACCACTTTGGTAAAAAAAAAATAAAAAAATTAACAAAGAAAATGAAAAGTTATTTCAGAGTCTAGCATTAGCCCTGAATGGCCTTCTTGTGGCCTATGAGTCCCAGCATTTACCTGACCATTGCAGGTGCTCACAGTGGGCCTAAACCATAATGTAGTGTAATATCACATATGTACTAGTATTTCATCTAACCATGGTAAGCACCAAATCAGAGTTTGCAACTATCATTAAAAGTAGCTTTCAGAACTCTGAGGAGAGCTAAGCAGGGCTAGCAAAGATTCTCGTACAGGCGTAACATTAGCCATGGCTAGTTCTGAAAATCTAAGAGAGAGAGAATTCACATGGAAAAGGGGAGGAGGAAGGGAGATAAAACGAGAACTTACTATTCTTTCTTGAACTCATAACCTTATGAGGTTGTTTCAATAGATACAGTGGTACCTCGGGTTACAAACACTTCGGGTTACAGACTCCGCTAACCCAGAAGTAGTACCTGAGGTTAAGAACTTTACCTCAGGATGAGAACAGAAATCATGTGCTCTGTTAAGAACAGTTTCAGGTTAAGAACGGACCTCCAGAATGAATTAAGTTCGTAACCAGAGGTACCACTGTACTCTCTTTTTTCTGTTACTAAAATTATATGTGCTACATTAAACAAGGTGACATCCAGTGATATCTGCCTGCTTGCACAACAATGCTTTGTGTTTCTCTTCTCCCCATTTCAGCCCCCCTGCATGCCCCCAAAATCTGCTCCAGAGGGGCTGCTGTGGGGAGGAAAGAGAGGTGAAATCCTGTTGCACAAATGGACACCCACTTGTAATATGTTGGATCTGACCCATAACCTTTCACACTAATACATTAATATGCTGTAGATTTATTATTTAACATGTTACAGATTTCAACCATGCTTTGGATTTGAATATTATCTAAAGAGCTTTTGCTTTTCTGTTTCTGTTTAAAAAGTTTTATAACAGGCAGGCATGTGTATCACACAGAAATATGATGTTGGTACTTTATCGTCTGAATTCTGTACCTTCCTCTGAGTTGTGCTTTTGGGGAGCAAATTGAGGAGCTTGTGGATAGAAGAGGGATAGCACATGATCAGCACAAGCTTCAGTTATGATGATTTTGGATTAAGGAAGAATAGGCTGCATTCAGGAGTTTTCTTTAACTGTGTTGCTGTATGTGTGTGTTTTATTCAATTGTTTAAAAATGGATATTTCCATTTGCTTCCATGTTAATTGGTGCTTTCATCATCATCAACCTCCCTGCTTGTTTTGTCTGATGATTTGATGTTTACAAATAGGGAATCCCTCAAAAAGGAGAGCAGTAGTCTTATTTGTATTATTTTTTATAATGTTTGCCCAAATAGTTTAAGTATAGTTTTTGATTTTGAATTAGGCTCTGTTATTTTCATCACTATCATTATTAATCGCTTATGCCGGTGGTTTTCAATCTGTGTGCCATGGCAACCTGGGGTGCCTTGAATGATAGTCAGGGGTACCATGGGCAACACTGGTCTCTGTTCTTCTTTCCTTCCCTCCCACCTCTGATGCCCGCTCACGTTTCTGCTTCCCAAAGGCTTGCACAGCTGTTTGTTGCATCAGCCCTGGCTACAATCTCTCCAGGCAAATGGTGCCTCTGGGGCTGCCCAGGGGGTGCTTCTCAGGCCCCTGTGGGGCAGTGTGAGGAGGCATCTCTCTTTGGGGCATGAGGGGCAGCTCAGAGACCAGTGATGGTAGCTGCAGCTGCCCAGAGGACTCCCAAGGAGACGGGAGAAGAGAGGAGGCTGATGAACACTCCACAAGGGGGGTGTTCAAAAAGTGGTGAGCGGCTGCCAGCTTTGCAGGCAAGTGGTGACATAACTGGGCTCCTGAGCCATACAGGGGTGCCACAGAAAGAATGTAGTTGGTCAAGGGAGCCATGGACCCAAAAAGGTTGCACACCTCTGGTTTATGCAGTACCATTGCTATACGTGACACCTTAGAGTTTCATTTGTAAAGAACAGCCGAGTCTCTACCTACAAGGAGCTTACAGTCTTAAAACTGAGAGTGGGGGGGCAAGAAAGGAAGATAAGGAAATAAAGTGCAGAAGATTGGTAGAACTGGAGGAAGGGTTGTAACAAGAAACAAGGGCTTAAAGTCAGAGTGGACATGTGGATGAAGAAGCATTTTGAGATGGTCTGAGCAGCAGTAGAGGTCAGTGTTTTGAATAAAGAGGACTGAGTAAATAATGAGGCTGTAAGTAATGGAAGGTCTCATATCTATCAAGAGCTGAAAAGAGTTCCAGCTGCTCTTCATAATCCTGTTGCTGAAGGTGACACCAAAGTGTGTCAACTATCAGATAGACTCTTGGGAAGATCAAGGGCATGAGAATTAGTCTGCACATGCAGATGGAACAAGGACCATTGGTTTAACAAGGCCCCTGTTTTATTTATACTTCAACAGGTTGCCACAGAACCACAACTCTATATTAGTCCTTCAACACTGGACAAGCCACTAGCCAAAAACATATTTGGCTGTATAATTTTCACAGCCTGGTTATACTTAGATTTTTATTATGAAATCTCCCTTGTATAAATTGGAATGTTTTTTGGGGAGAGGCACTAAGGAGAGGGAGTCAAATCTCATGGCCCATCAAACATTCCAGTAGAAGCCTGTTCCATGAGGCTTCCTTTGTCACCAGAAAGGGAAGGCGGTGCATGCTAGCCACCTTTTATTGAATTTGTGTGGTCTCCCACCCTGTAACCACTACAGTTCCCTCAGGTTTCTGACATTTACCCTCCAGGAGGATGTTGCTTTAAGCCTTTGCTATCATATTTGGTTTCCCCCAGAAGACCTGTTCCATCTCTTGGTGTGTGCCAATGTGTGTTAGAGGAACATAGGGACTGCCTACAGAGCCTCTGACTTTAATCATAATAACTTTAATCATAATATGTTACCACATTGGTCATGCTTGCTGTTCACATTTTCCTCGCCTCTTAAATTTATACATTCCTTCTAATTGATACTTCTAGTCAGTTTTAGCAGCTGGCTAGACAGAAGTGTTGGGAGAGGAAGGTTTTTTGTTTGTTTCTGTTTTTAGCTTAAAAGTGCTGCTTTCTTATTTTAAAGATGTGTTTCAGTGGTTTTATGTAAAAGAGGGTGACAGGGAGTGTATTTCATGTTATATGCAATTTTATTTATGTATGTGAAGTGCTGCCCATTTTATTTGGTTTGAATTCAGGTTCTAACTAGAAGATAGAAGAGCTGAGGTACAAGAAAGGGAGAGATGGATTGTTCCCCTAACCCAGCTATTCTTGGATTATCCGCTCCCCCAAAATGTAACTGGAAATCCACTTCCATAGAGCTTGTAAATTAAATACTTTTTAAGTCTGAAGCTGAAGCAGTTGTTCAATTGATCTTGAAATGGTTCAAATAAATTACTTGATGTTTCAACCAGCTGTGCAAAGAGGATTCAGTAATTAATAATTTAACAAAGATCCCACCAGGGAACTATTTTCAGAGGAAATGATAACTCTTATTCTCTGAACCCACTGTATACTAACAGGGAAGTTACAGAGGAAGCTGTTTATGGAAATTAAGAAGATTAGGAACAGATTCTTTAATATCAGTGCACAATTCCTGGTATTCAGCTACTTAATTGAATCAGGAATTTTATCTTTAAATGAAAAGGCCTGAACTAGGATTTCTCCTAAGAAAGTGGATTTGATCAAAGACATAATGTTAACTAAGAAATAGATGGTCCTCCCTACTTCTGCCCTGTTCACCATTTAGTGCAGTTTATTGAAAGAGGAGACTTCTAATTTCCTTGATAATCAATTACTTGGTCATCAAGGAGAATGACAAAAGAACCAGGACAAAGGTTTTCATGACTAGGATTGTGAACATAGCTATGCCTAGGGAGACCTGTCAAACTTCATTTCCACAGATTAATTTGTGTGTTTTTTATTTTGCTTTTTATTAGTTTTCTTACTTGATGAACAAACACAGACAATAAAATAACCAAAATAATAAAATGACAACATGAAACAAAAAAGGGAAAAATGAAAAAACATAAAAAAAGCATACATACAACCATAAATCTTAAGTTCTTATATACGGATTTATGTCACCCTATTCTTTAATCCCAATTCCTTTTCTTCTCTAATAGGCTTCCGTCCTCCACAGATTAATTTGGTAATTTGTAGAGGCTCTGGGCTACAACTATCCATAACATTTTCCTTTTCAAGAAGAAGGAATTCCAGCAGGTTTAGCTATACATAACAATTCCTTTTGTGCCACATTTCTAAGGCACAGGTCAGCACTTTAAAGCTCTGTGTCCAAACCTGCATTTTACCACTGAATTGGGGCAAACAACAATAGGTTTTCTGCACACAGAGCGCTTTAAAGTGCGGAGCTGTGCCTGGAAGAGGAAGTCTGGATAATCCCTAAGTCACCTTGTGATTGTGAAATCAGCATCAATTCTAAGACTTATTTTTATTTTTCTATCTCCAGATTGTATCCATATCTAGGCAAACAGCATATTAAAAATCCTAATCATCTGTTCTAATTGTCTTTTCCAATGAAAACTGCTCTTGAACACAAACAGCATATGGGTACATGATTGCTCATGTTCATATATAATTTATGTTCTCTTTGATTCATTTGGTAAGCACAGTAATCTGTACCTAGAAAGGAAAGGTGAATTCCATTTTGGTTTTGTATTATCTTGTTTTACACCTTAGTAGTAGACACTGATACCAAAATGTCATAGCATTAAGGCTCTTATGCATACCTATCTAGGAATAAGCCCCAGTGAAAACAAATGGACTTACTTCTGAGTAGACGTGTATAGGATTGCACTATAAAAAGATCCAACTCAGCCGTTTTCCAAAAAGGATTGCAGCCTGTGATATTTGATAGCTATTTTTCCATCTTGGCAAGATGAGAAATGTATATTTTGCAGCCAGGCTGCCGTTTGTCTTTGAATTGCTGACTAACAGCAGAGGTAACTGCTATTGCTTCCCATTTGTCTGACTAAATTAATCTGTATTGA
Organism: Podarcis filfolensis; assembly: GCF_964270895.1. Taxonomy (NCBI): domain Eukaryota; kingdom Metazoa; phylum Chordata; class Lepidosauria; order Squamata; family Lacertidae; genus Podarcis; species Podarcis filfolensis. The sequence goes on from NC_139603.1 coordinate 42,230,770, forward strand.
ATTAATTATCATTTCAGAGTTTATACTGACAAAAAAAACCAGCCTCTAAAAGCCCTGTATTTACAGTAATTTTGTGGTGTGTGAGAGATCTAATAGCTAGCTATATTTTTTGCTGTAAATTTAAGTTAGTTGCCCTTTACCGTTTGTTTGAATTATTTTCAGTCTGAATATTGGTTATAAGCAGTTGCTTCCAATATTTTATTCTATTTTTTTACTGGTCTGAAGACATTGTGGCCTTGATTCTCTTGAGATTGACAGTAAGAGCTGTTCGACAGTGGAATTTGCTGCCAAGGAGTGTGGTGGAGTCTCCTTCTTTGGAGGTCTTTAAGCAGAGGCTTGACAACCATATGTCAGGAGTGCTCTGATGGTGTTTCCTGCTTGGCAGGGGGTTAGACTCGATGGCCCTTGTGGTCTCTTCCAACTCTATGATTCTATGAGATAACTAAAAGCTGGGAAACGGTACGGATATATATCATATGACAGAGGGATACCAGTGTATGTTGCAGCAAAAACAATAGAGTGTTTTTTAGCAACTTAAATACCTAACAAATTCATTTTGATGTTTGTTTGTTTGATGCTCTTTGTCGGAAGCTCTCTGGGCAGTTCACAGCATTAAAATACAAAATAAAAACACATAATAAAAACAAGAATAAAAACAAAACAAACCCATAACAATCCCCCATAAACTTCCATAGACTAGTCCTCTTCATCAAATGTTACCTGCAATTGTGTCTGTATGTTTATCTATACACACACACACACACACACACGCATGCACACACATATGGTACATACGCACGTTTGGCAAGGAAGAGAAATGTAAAGAGTGAAGTCGAAGGGAAAGCAAAGGATGGTGGAAATAGCATAACTATCACAGTCTGCACTTCACTGTTTAGAATCCTTCTCCCTTAGCTCCCTTCGTACATCTGTTGGCTGTTGTCCACAAAAATGTGTTAGGTGCCACAAGACTCCTGGTTTTTTAAAATCTATATCTTAAGTGGTAATAGAATTATTTAAAGGTAAAAAACAAATGTTTTTCCCCAACTACATATCAGTTGGAAAATACTTACAAGTGTGACCAAAAAATAGTCTGGTAAAATGCATTTCAAGCTATCCTTGAGCTTTATTCTTTTCTTTTTGTTATATTTTCTGTTTGCGTGTATGTTTCCTTGTGAATTTCCTTTGGGTTCTGCAAGGTGTAAGTAGCTGGCTGCTGATATGCTAAAACTATTTTTAGCAATATTGGATGGATGATTTGTTTATCCACGGTTTCACAAAATCAAAGTAGATTTGCCTCTAAAAATAGAAGCACGGATTTATATAATTCGAATAGATTATTTACAACACCCATCCAATCAGGGCCTGGGATATTCCGTAAACAGAAATCATGAACCTGACTCCCTCCCAAGCCTTCCTTGGTGCCCATGTGCACCAGGTTGGAGACCTTCAGTTTTTTAGTTTGTAATTGCAGAGCAGTTCCTGGAGCTGGAAGTCTTTTGATTTTAAAGGATTCTTGGGCAGGGGGCAAAAGTATCAGGGGTGGCTTCCCCACCTAGTAGCCAATCTTGTTTGCTTCCTTGTTGCCCTCCGGCCATGTGGAGCTGACAGTAGGCACTTGCTTCACCCTATGAAGGGACCGTGTGTGTTGTGTATGATTCAGAATATGCATTTGGGCAGAGAGTGAAAAATAGGTCATAGAATCATAGAATTGGACAGGACCATGAGGGTCATATAATCGAACCCCCTGCACAGGAACCTTTTGCCCAACATTGGGCTGGAACCCACAACCCTGGAATTAAGAGTCTCAGGCTCTACTGCCATAGGTACCTTTCAGCACAACGGGGGGGGGGGGACTGCTTTGTAGTCTAGTAGAAGTACAGGAGGGTTCACATGGGCAAAAGTGCTCCCCAAGTTTTAACATTTTATTGGTTTTATTGAACTTTGAGCAAAGGGTTATCTGCTAGAAACACAAATAAGTTTATAATTTGAATGAGATCAGGTTTTTGAAAGTACATTTGTGAAAGTCACATGCTTCCCTTCCTCCTCAGATCCACTAATGCTTTTCTGTCGCATCACATCCACATTGCACTCCAGTGTCTGTAACTTTATAGAAAAAAGAGATAAATTTCACAGTTGTGAAACTTCGGTATTAATTGCGCTGTGAGAAACAAGTATAAGTTGAGTATACTTTTCTACTGTGCCACCACAATAATTTTTCTCTTTCTCCCCCTAGATGTATCAACACCAGAGGCCTCCAAAAATCTTTCAGAAAGCTGTCAGAATGGCAACTTTTCATCAGAAGCAAAGCTGAATGGCATTGGTGCTACTAAGTTGACAGTACAACGGAAAAGACTTTTGAAAGCTCCCACTTTGGCTGAACTGGATAGCTCAGATTCAGAGGTAAGATGCTGGTTGGTCTGAACCTCTATTCAGGATTTACATTTTGGTTGATTAATTTCTATTTCGTCAGAATTTTTTGTTCAAGGTATTATATATTTGTTTTTTGAATAATTCTAAATCTTACCTTAAGCCAGAAAGGGTTTGCAGAGCAATTAGAGATCAATACAAGCAAGTTCCTGCCCCCAGGCTTAAAATCTAAAAAGACATGACACAAAAAGGAAAAGGACTAAGGGAGAAGGAAATAAGAAAACTTAGGTTTAAGTTACAAGTTACTCTAATAATCATTGGGGGGTGGGGAAGTAGAAGAAGTTCAAGAAGAGACAGAGCCAAAGTTATATGGTCTCTCAGTTCTGCCAATGAACTGGTCTATATCCCTTCTCTTCCCTTCTGCCTTGTGGAATGGCCCCTGTCAGATGATGATGATATGGAGGTGTCTGGCTTCTCAGCAAAGCTGGTGGTCCTGCATCCCTTGAAGGTTGGTGGCTCAGGAACTAGAGTGGAGATGAGAGAGACTTTGGGCTGTGCAAGATCTTTCAATAAGTTGTGTGTGATTCCTGTGCCCAGCACTGCACATTCTTTAAACTCCTGAGTGAAGAGGAGGCACTGCAATATTTGCCTGTCCATGTTTGGTGTCTTTGAGAGTGCTGGCATGGTTTTGTCTGATTGTTCTAGTCCCAGGGAACTTTATGGCCCTTCCAAATTCTGGAAGCTCAGGCTGAATAACAGCACATAGCATTTCTTGTAGAATAACAGTTTCTATCTGTCACAAGTCTATCAGAGTTCAACCTTCTTTTTGCTCTTGTCTGTATTCAGTGATACCTTACAGTTGGGTTATAATGCTGTATCCCCTCCCCTAAATAAAACAAGTAATGAATCAGTCTTGACAAAATGTGAGGTTTTCCACATTTCTTTTTAAGATTAACAACCCAGTTCTAAAATTTAGTGAACAAAACCTAAGTAGGTTTCCGTGAACCTTTGCTAGGACTCAAGGTCAAAGCAATACTTGAACAGGCGACTTAAGGGATGTTCTGTGGGGATTCAGTTTGTTTGGCTAACAAGGCAATTGCAAGGAGACACGCCATCAAGCAGGTAAACTTCCATGCACCAGTAAGCCAGGTAGCATTCCTGATGCCTATAAAAATTTCCAGGTCAGGCATGCTTGTAACAGAAGCATTCACCTCTTTCTCACCCCACCCTCAGCTACTGAGGAGTTGGAACAGACAAACTTACAATACCAGAATATTTTTATTACAAAATGCATTGTGATAAAATCATCAAGGTTTTAATATTGTTTATATATAATGCTAACAAGAAATGTCTCAGTTAAAGTTAACTCTTATTTAACTTAAACAGAAACTGAATTAATTACAGCTCTCTCCTCTAAAGTCCTGACATAGAAGTCTTGATTACAGATGGATAGATAGTTCAAATTTGGTTTATGCCAATTTCACATTTATTTATTTTTAAAAGTCTGTTTCAGCCCATAGAGACAATCATGTCATCCCCACCCCCTGCCATATAATTTTCTTCAGAGTGACGACACCTAATCACAAACTATTGTTCCAGGGGCCTTTGCAGCTCAATTTTTAATCCTTTCAACAGGAGCTGTACTTTGTAGCTGCTCAGAATGGCTTGTACCATTTTTTAAAAAGTTAAAAATGAAGCTCTTGAACCACCTTGTAGTATTTGTTGTGGATCTGGATTCCAAAGAGAACCATGTTATGACCTGCACAGAAATCTTTATTTGTGTATCAAGTGAGTTTGCTTTGGAATATGGACTTGCAAATTTCCACCATGCCATGTCATTATTTGGTGATAAAGTACTTAAACAATAGCAGCAATCAGTGAAAGGGGCTTGAGTGTAATTTCTGGGCTATAGCTTATTTAACTTGAAATTCCATTTTTGAAAGAAGATGCCATAAAAGAAAAATGTAAAGCTCCTGTTACTGGCCGGGGACAGTGATTTAGTCAATGCTTATAGCCAGGAGCATACAGCTTGGATTGTATATCATGTAAAGAAGACCTTAGGTTGAATGTCATGTTATAATAAATTGAAAGTAAATTACCAATACAATTTAAAGAAATAGGAAAAATGCTATATTGAGTAGAAATACCAGCTAACTAATCATGTTATACTTTATAAGTATGTAAGCCACAAACTCTATTCTAAATTCAAATGAATAAAAGTAATATTTGTTGAGTATATACATAAGAAAATTTATGGAAACAGAGCAAAGAGGTACATGAGCAAAGGTGTTGGGGGGGGGGGGACAACCACAAGATTTTGTAATCTGTTGTCTTCTAGCAATATTTTTATTAATGTGATCCAATGACTATATATACTAGTGTTTTTCAGTACCTTGTGTTGATAAAAACTCTGATCATGGCATATGAAAAGTTTGCTAATAACTAGAAAGTAGAAATGCTAAAGCATAACTAATTTTATAATGAATGATTTTAGAGTGTTGTTTGTGCTGTACTTTTGTACTGTTTTATTGTTGTTAGCCGCCCTGAGCCCGGCTTCGGCTGGGGAGGGCGGGATATAAATAAAATTTATTATTATTATTAATTGGAACTTGTTAAATAAAGTATTGTAGATGTTGTCTGCTTTTTAAAGTGGAAGCAATTGATCAACAAGAACATCTAAATGACCTATTTTCTTTCTTCTAGGAGGAGTATGTACAGAAATCACCCAGCAGCAGTAGTATTTCTCCCTCCCAAATGGAAGATACATTTCCAGAGACCATATCTGGGAAAAAGGGTAAGAATCCAACCTTTGAAAAAGTGTGCAGTACAGTAGGAACATCTAGGAGCAGATGACTCCAGCAAGGGACACCCAATTCACTAAGTTAAAGGAAACTTACACATCAACATGGGTCTATCTTGGACATATCTCATAAGGAGAGCAGGAAACCGGTTGTGGAAAATTCTTTTAAGTTGAATTAATTTGGTAATGACTTGTAATAATTTGTAAAATAAATAACAATAATTGGCAAAAAAAGGAAAGTCCTGGTGTCCAGGGAGTCTGATCTGGAACAGACTAAAGGAAAATACAGGTGTGATACTTCAGGATCTATTGACAACTTTTGCTGTGCCCTTGGGGTGGCGACGAGATCATACTGGCTATCTATTCTGAATGTATTCTGAATGTTCTTGTGTGATGCCAATAAAGGTTACTTGATTTGACTTGACAACCTTTGCATCAACCTTTAAGTCTTGAACATCTGAAATCCTCATGGCCTCCTGTGATTCTATAGATTTGTACTGGCCATATGAGGAGTGTTTGAGCAACACACTTGTGTATCACCTGTATCAAACAGCTGTGTTGGCATATGCCCTCTTTCATTTATGGGGTAGCTACAAATGTGCTGTTTTGAGGTCAAAACATTAAGAGTGATGCCTGCGGAGAGGGGAGGATTATGCTTTTGTAATTCCATGGTCTTTTTTAAAAAAGCTCTTCACACTTTCAGATGAGGTTGTGATTACTAGGGAGCAATGCCGAATATTTCTACTCATTAGTTGTAGAATCCTGCTGTAGCAAAATCCACTGGTAGTCATGTGAATCTGTAGGGATGGGGTATAATGAAGCAAGAAATCATTTTAGCCATATTAGAAAATACAGCTAACAGTCTGTACAATTGTACATATGTTAATTATTTGAAGCTGTATCTTTATAGCAACCACCGATGTAGTGAAGAAATGTTGCAATGTAGTGGTTTAGATGTGGATTGAGTAAGGGAGTTAAATCATTAGGTCAACTAACCTCCTGAATTGTTGGGGAAATAGTTTAGCCTCACTCTGGGTTGATTTCACACAAAGGTATGTGGTTTATAAAGAAACCTTAGCTCACATTTTTGTTATCTTCCCGTGAAGGTGTTAAAATAAATATAGAAGAATTTTATTAGATTTTGGCTTGGAAGCTGACTTGGAATCGTTTTTATAAATTTACCACCATAATAAATACACTGAAAATTGTGTTCAACACTTGATGCAGTTCCACTTATTAAAGCATCGCCACAGTCTGAGTAGAACAATAGGATTGGGTTCCTTTGATGTCATTGGTCCTGTTCTTAAAAGAAAATGTCTGATTATTAGCAAAGTAAACTGTTACTTAGAACTAATTGATGCTGATTGAATTTATAGTGCCTCCGAAATTCTTGCCAATATCATCCACACCACAGCCAGAGAGGAGACAGCCACCTCAGAGGCGACATTCCATTGAAAAGGAAACACCAACCAATGTTCGACAGTTCCTGCCACCTACAAAGCAGAGCTCCAGATCACTTGTAAGTAGCGTGGTAGATAATTTTCGACACTGGTTGATGGGTAAAGACACAACAGCTCCACAACAATGAGAGGATAATGAAATGCTGTGTTGAAACCCAGATGTAATACTACCTTGAACTGTGTGAGAATTTGAATCAGCACTTGAGCTTCATCCACTGTAAACTGATTGGAAACTCCAGGAGAAAACTCGGAACTTTCTGATTCAAGTTTTGAATATTGTGCTTAAGCGTTGATGACATTTTTATTTAAATACGCTGACAAAATTATTATGTTTCTAAATAACAAGAAGGTTGATACTTTCCCCCCCCCCCCATGTTAGTTTGATTTAAAAAGCCCAGAGCAGATATGATCGCATGGCAATATAAGAATCCATTGAGGACAATTTTTTAATTTTTTCTTGAAAACAAAGTTCAGCAGATTAGCCAATTGGCTTTAATTGAAAGCAGTTTTCCGACAGCATGTAAGTGTCATGGGGGAACAAAATGCCTGCTTTGGGGCTGGCACTGTGCCTTAAATAACTTGGATTTCATATGAGAGTTCCAAGTTCACTTTTTAGTCTCTTGTCCCTTGCCAGAAGGGCCCAAGAGTGTCCCTTAGAACTGAGGAAGACTGAAAGAAGTTTTTGAGAGAGCAAGGGGCACTTGCAAGCTCTTCAAGTCAATTTATTTGCATTGCTTAACTTGAAGAGAGCCCTTCTTATTCCTCCTTGGCTCAAGAGGCCATGATTTGGATGCCAACTCTTCAAGGTGCTGAGGTTAACTTGTATTAAATAATATACTTCCCTAATGTAGAGGGCACAGTCTATTCCCCAAGAAGAAATCAAACAGTTTGTTGTCATATGATTCTAACTTGAGTACATCTTATGATCCTAGGTAAATGGAATTTCAGTAACCTTAAGCTTATTTGTTAGTGCAGCATGCAGAGTACAACACAAAAAGTATTATTTTTTGAAGAGTTAGCTAAAGAGAGTAATTGTTTTAGACATAAGAGAGAGTTTGTTTGAAGTATGACTGAGGGAAGTAATCAACATACAGAAAATCTGGCTTTTTTATGTGGTACAAAAATGTTTGTTTCCACTGAGGTCTATTACAGCCACATATCTACACGGGGGGTGGGGGTGGGATTGTTTGGGAGTATTTAATTGATTGTCGTTTCTGATTAACATTATTCTGATCCTGTACAAAACGGGGGTTTCTTTTTTATGCTTTTGAAAAACTTCCCAGTTCATCCATCCTTTCGTAAAATAATCTGAAAACTTTATTGATTGTCTTCTTTAAGTATTTTTACTATTCATTTATAGGGACCTCTTATGCTCTCTTTTTTCAATAAAAAGGGACAAAAGAATAAAATTTATTGCCTTTTTACATTACTGTCAGCTGATATTGGGTACTAGCTGGGTTTCACTTTTAGAGCTCTGTCTGTGGAAGAAAGATGTTCTTTGGCAGCTGTGTTTAGTTCTTGAGATCTAAGGTAAGATGGGAGCAAGAACTGTGAATATAATATCTGTTGATAAAATTACAGCAGATGTGAAAAACAAAATTTGGATGGAGAACTTTACATCTACAAATATTTCTGAATAACAATCTAATATTTTATATCTTGTACTATCAAAAGGAGCACCCCCTATTTCTGTTCTTGTTTGGCCTTATGAGAATGAGAAGGCTTCTTGTAAGTATTCATCATTATTTTTTTATTTTAAAATTTTGTATTCCGCCTTACTTGTAAAACTACCAAAGGCGGCTACAACATATCATTAAAACAACAACATAGCAAAATAAAATGAAAAATGAAAAAGCCAAAGTAGCAGAAGCAAACCCCGCCCCACAAAATTATAGATAAAAAGTATAAATCGATAGCAATTGGCCAAATCAAAGAAAACAAAATAAAAATCCAAATTTCAGTTTAGCTTAGAATCTTATTTAGAGTGGCCTTTACCCATTTAAGTTCTTGGCTTGATGGAATTTCTTAAAAGAGAACATTTCACAGTGTGCCACAACTGAAAGCACTCTGTTCTGAGGAAATGTTTGTGTGGTACAGATATTGAAAAGAGTGCATGGAAGTGATACATACAGAGAAGGCAGTTCCTTTAGATTTGCAGATTGTATGTCTCTGGTGCATCTGCATCACAGTGTTTCAACCATTAACTAATCCAGAAAATGTATAGCTTACTTAATCAAACCAAAGAAGAAATTTCAAAGAAATTCCTTGATGGAACTGGATTTGAAGTAGTATGCACAAATGTTATAAGGTTTATTCATGCCATAGAATAGTTTTCTCCTTGGTTCATTATTTTGCTGAGAGAGAGAGAAAATTTGAAAGTTCATGTCCATTTAATATGCCTAACGTAACATAAGAATGGCTGCAATAATTTCTGTAGTATCAGAAAGCAGCTCATATTTTGGCAATGAAATATAGTTCTGTGTTAATACTTGTAGCCTTATGCTCACTTCATACATTTTTGTAAACAAATGTGGCCCAGTCATGCTATTTTAAAAGATGATGTGAGAAAAGAGAGATTATTATGGTGTTTTGTTCGTGTATTTGTATTGTGTAATAGTGCCTCCTAGGGGTGATACCTGACATTTCATAGCCATTTTTTCTATAAAAAACTGTAGAAATTTAAGTAGTTACTTCAGATTATCATTGAAGACTTTCAGTGTCATTAAACACTGTTAGACTTCCTTGCCTAGTTCTAACATATGGCTTTAGGGATGCAATTACTGGACAGGCTCAAAAAATGAAGGAAGTGACATAAGTAAGCTCAAAATGCTACCTACTTTAAATTTAATGCCAAACTTCTTCATCCCTTCCCCCAGGATTGATGAAATTTCATGGCTTATCTTCTGCTCCAATGATGGCAGTTGGTCTCCCAAGGTGAAAGAAACCCCATCATTTCCAGTGAACAGAAAGTTGCTTGTTTTTTTCAGCAGGATTAGAAGGGAACTCGTCCTATTTCACATACTAGCTACGGTTTCGTTAAACTGGCTTGCTAGTATGCTAAGGAAATTAATACTGGAGCTAGAGTTACATAATCAGAAGCACTGGTAAAACTGTTGCTCGTGTTCAGCATTCTTCTTCCTGTCTGTTGTTCAGGTTCCCAGGATAACAAGTTTATTTCCAAGGATGACGCTCAAAACACTTTTCCCAGCCATACATACAGCCTCTCAGCTTAGCTCCCATCCCTTTGAAGCAGCCTTATTTGGGGTGGCAAGGACTATATATTATCTTTGTGAGAGAGCTTTTAACAACAAGTGGACACTCTCAGAGGTTTGCCTTGCACTGCTCCCTATATACTTTCTTAGCCATCTTTTTCTCCCCTCAAAAAGGGGAGCTATGGCAAGAATTAACAGCCTAGATTGTCACTGGATTCTGATTCAAGTTGATTTCAACATCTGTAGACTTTTCTGTGCATGTGTAGATTCTCTAATCAATTTGCTGGGGAAGAGAAATCACTTATGAAAGGACAGCAAACTAAAAATGCAACATCACAAGATTATTAGGGAAGGAATTGTCATTATCTTAAATCAGTGGAATTTTAAAAAATAAAAATAAAAAGCAGTGGAAAGCCAGTTCAGAAGAATTAAAAAAATATTTTAAAACCACTTATCTGAAACCACAGATGTCCAGTTTTGCCCAAATTTTGATATTTATACATTATTTCTCTCTTTATGTGTGCCAACTCAGCAAGCAAATATAATCACAAACCAGTGTTTATAAATCAAGTAGGTTTAAGAAGCTTATTGGATTCTGAGGATTTGTGTAAGGACATCTGAGGGAAATTTTAATATATTTGTTACAATAAAATTGAATTGCAGAATATATATACAATGTAGGTTTACTTTCTCTACCAATCTATCAATATTTACTATATTTTACCTGATTAAAGTTACTCCTTTATTAGTTTTTGATAAGTAGCAATATAAGAGCGCAAGATATATATGGGACACTTTCAGTCCAGTCGAATGAGCCATTTCCATGATGAAAGCAGTGCTATTAGCTTCAAGGCTCCATCCTACTGGTAAAACCCCAAAGCTAGTTAAATTGCTTCTGGTGCAGGAAGAACTATAAACAGAATTGCATCAGCAAGTACCCTGGCCTTCTGTCTCAGCCCTGTGGAGGCGAGACTAGCAGCAGCCTGTGGGTCCGCTCACATTAGTGGCTTGAAACAGCAAGTTCATTTTTCTCTGCTGTGTTTCAAGTCTTATTTGCATAGAGTTTTCCACATTAGGGAGGGGCCAGGGATGTCTTCAACCGATGCACATGGCATTTTTAGTCTCCTGCCCCTGCAACCCCCCTGGAACTCTTGTTCATGAAGCTGTCATCTGCACCTGAACAACCACTGTTAGGCTATGTTCACATTCCTGCCTACTCAGCATCCAGTTTTCTAATCAGATTGAAGCTGGTTTGAGGAGGGAAAAGCCTCATGAAACCTCAGCAATTCTTGTCAAGAAACCATAGAATTGGTAAGGATTGTGGCTAACAACATGTGAATGTGATTTCAAAAATTAGCAGTGTGGGCGCACTGGATGCAGAGTAAGTGGTAGTATGAACACACCCCAGATTAGAATATAGAGTGGAACTGAATGGATTTCCCTCACTTTGGATTCTGAGATACCTCTAGCAACAGCTCCATGAGACTGGGTTATGAGCTACCCACCCCCCCCAAAAAATCCCTAATCATAAAAGGTGCTTCCAGATGGGTGCTTATTAGGAGATTGCAAGTTTTTTTCTGCAGTGATCACACAGTGTCATTAGCATCAAAACGCCAGCCTTTGTTTTTTGCCATGTAATTAGACCCTTTCCGCAGAAAATCCAATAAATTAATTTTTTAAAAACACCCATTGCCAGTGAAGCCATATGTGAAATCTGAATGACTCATTTACAATGCTAAGCTCAGTTGGAGGCACTCTTAAACTATTCCATACTCAAACCGTTTGTCATGTTCAATAAAAATTGGATTCAGTACATATTTAGAAACGAAAGTTAAACTCTCATAAAAACAACAGTATTATAGATATTTAATTATTTGTGGGGAAGAGTTGCTAGGCACAAACCAGAGAAATTTCTTCTTAGGAAAAATGAAAAGGCATGACTATGCTCAATGCGTCTCCCATGCATTTTAATGGGGATTGTGGAAAAGGCATTACAAGTATATTTTAGCAACTATTTTAAATACATGGTGATGAATCACAGTCACGTTTTACAGCCTGTTGGGTACAATTAACATAAGATGGAAATTAAATTGCTTGGATCTAAATAGATCTTTTGTCCATCGTTCCCTGCCCCACCCCCATATCTGACCTCCCATGTCCTATCATGATTTTGAAGCTCCTTTCAGTTTCAAAAACAGTTTGCCATACAAAAAGGGGGGGGCAACTGTTGGGGCGGGGACACAAGTCCAGTAGAGTTTTTGAGATCATGGGAGTAATTCCCTTGTTGTTTGGATCCTGGCCAATATTATTAGAGAGACGCAGAGTGATGCAGTCAAGACATACAGAGACTCACATGATGAAAAACCTCCTTCAAGCACTAAAGACTTTGTGGTCCTTTTCAGATAAACATCAGAATTTACATAACTGACCTTCTAGTTCCCAGGTTCTGGGAATGCAGTCAGACATGCTTGTCATTTTGAACTCATGATTGCTTGTGCTTCTGCTATATCAAGTTTTATTCAATATTAACATGTGTTCAAATCCAGCAAATAGTGGATTTTCATTATTTTCATTTTTAAAATCTTAGAAATAAAAAAATATTAGTCAATGATGCACACTCCGTTACATGTACTCATGATAGTGGAATGGATTTTGTATGGAACTGGTAATGCCAAATGCCTCTTTCAATAAACTTCAATTGGACTGCTCAGTGACTTGCTTTCATTAAAAGGATATTAGCTGATACGTAATCTCATTGGAACATCTCAAAATATATTCCCATAAGAACTCAGTATCTCTATCATTTGTTTTAATGTTGCATTGCAGTTTGGTTGTCCTTGTGTTAACTTCTTGAAAATGAAAAAAAAAAAAGCATTTAGACCAAAATTATTATTTTTTTGCTCATGTCTGTAGTTATACATAGATTATTTTTTTAACGGACATAATATTTTCTTTATGTACTGTAGTGGAGAACAATAGAGCATATTCAAGAAAAAAACCTAAGAGACACAATAAAGTTATTACAAATAAATAAAGACAAATAAAGCTATTACAGAACTCCAGTGTAGCTGGTAGTAATGGGTCCTAAAGTATTCATTAAGTGCTATTTTAATTGGTTGCAGTCAGTAAAGACAGCTAAGGGAAGAATTTAAGCAAATACTATTAGAATTTAAATCTTTTAAAAGGCTATTCCATGTATTACAAAGCAGAAAAAGTTGAGGTTGTGGTCTATACTGGCTCTCTAGTGAGTGTGTCTGTATGGTGCACACATTTCCAAACTTGAATTTTTCTCTTTCATCCTCTGAAATGGTATGTGTATCACTTTGGTGTAATCCTAAGTATACTTAAATGGAAGAAATTCTAGCACAATGAATAGTGTTGTGCTAATAGTACTAAACTAGGAGACTTGGACAAAAGTCCACTTAACCCTGACATTCACTGGATATCCTTGGCCCGGGCGCATGCTCTCAGCCTAAGCTGCCTTGTGACGATAAAGTGTGCGAGGGGGTGGCAGAGATAAATATAATAATGATGATATAGTATAGAAATTCTCATTGAATATGGTGGACTAGCTTTCAAAAGCCATCCAGCTCAGAGTAATGGTTCAGTTCTGCATGTCCAATTAGATTTTGGCTTTGTGTTTCCTCATCCCAATGCAGCATCATGGACTGCTTTTGAAACATTGGGGTATAGTCAGTATATTGATATGGTGTTAGTTTGCTGTTAAAAGGAGGGAGATAGATATGCTAGGAGGAAATGTTATTGAGGGTAGGGGACATATCTACTGCATGGAGGTATACCACAGGTGGGAGGGGGTTTAGTACCGCCACGCATGCATCCCTTTTGCATTAAAAACTGAACCACTTTCCCCTGCTTGATATTTTATGAATTGTATCCAGTTGTGCCTCTCTGCTAATGGAAGGTGGGGAGGTGGTTTTGGCAAATTCTCCCTTTCTCCTGCTGGTCCATACACTCATCTGCCAAAAGGTCTCCAAACCCTCTTGATCAGATTTGGAGGGGGCTGCAGACTGCCTACTGTTCAGGTAATGAAGCCTTTGCTGGATCAAAGTGCCTTCTGTCACTTCTGTCAGCAGGGAGACACAACTGGATACACTATAGATTTCAGTCCAGAAAGGTTCACTCAAGGCAACTTACAACATTGATACCAGTTAGACACTGTTATGAAAGCCAAGAGTCTTAAAACAAGTTAACAGAACAAATCCACAGGCAGAAATGAATTAAAAACTAATCAAAAGCCTGCCAAAATAAAATAAATCTTAACCACCCACCTAACAATCATCGCTGAATAGGCTAATCAAATCTCTTTGGGAGGAGGCAGTTGCACAATCCGGTACCCCAACTGAAAAGTCCTGCCACAATCACAACAAAATGTGTCTCTCCTGGTGTTGGAACATGAAGCGAGGCCTTGGGTCAGCCTCCATCACTATTTATTTTGATAGATTCCCTGCCAATCAGATACAATGGCTTTGATCCAGAGTTCTGAAGAACAGAACTCCACTCACTTGAAGAAATGGAAATAAGTATTTTTTGTTTATTCTCCCTTAGCCCTACATCCCTCCTGGGGGGGTTGAAGGCCTCAAATGCAGCGTGGTAAGGGATTGGAAGGGGAAACAGGCAAAAGCCACTTATTCTTGCTTGCTCTTTTTGGATTGCAATCCATTCTGTGAATAGAAGGAGTCTTTCTATTCACTGAAAGCAACTCAGGATCCAACCCAAGACCTTATAATAAAATATTAAAAACCATAAATAACTAATGCATTTAAAAACTAGAAACAGAAACTCTTTAAAAACAGTATCCAAAATAAAACAGATCAATAAAAGGGGTTTTTTTTTATTTAAAAAGCTTGGGAAATAAAAGGTCTTTACCTGGCATTGGAAACACATTAGAAAGCATAATTGTTTTCTGAAATGTGTTGGTTATGAAACACATTTGGCTTTGCTTTGAAGCAAGGTATCCTTCAAAGCAAGCTGTATTAAATTTTGGCTCTTCAGAAAAATGGCATCTTGAACAATACCAAGAAAGTAATGATTACAAAGGCAAATTTCACTCAGTTTATAGACCTTTGTGGGCACCTTAAGCAAGATGAAGTTTCTGTGTGTGTTCCATTTCTAGATTGGTAAGACTGCAGTTTTTAAAATATATATATGGTGGCTCCTAAATGCACATTTTTATCTGGTATACATCATAATTGATTTTTTTCTTCCTAAAAGACAGAAAATCTTTAGACTGTAAAATTAAATAACTTGCAGCGGATCTTAATTGCATATTTGGTTTGAAAATTGGATTTCCAAATGTGCAGTATTATGCGACTATGCTTATGGAAATTTCCTGCCATTGTTTTTGACAGCTGATAATGTTGGATTTGGATCTAGGCTAAAGTCCTAGCTCCACACCATAGATGACTGGTTGCCCTTGTACAAACCAGTAGGGTCAACATGCCGTGTTGAAAGACTTACTGTGCCCTGTTAGAAAGCACAACATAGTGGGATGTGCAAATAATTTCTGTCTTTTAGCTAGATTTATTTAATCAATTACAAATAATTGGGAATTGGTGTTTTATCCTGTGGTACCATCAGTGCGGAATGTGTATTCAGCTTAGCATCAATTTGCTAGGGAGTTTTAGTGTCAGAAAGCAATACTATATTTGTGTCACAAATATCACTGTATGTAACTGTATGAAGTTTAAACTGATTGTGTAACATTATACGGGAACAATATAACCTGTGTGTAATGTTAACTGTACTGGATATTTAGAATACTATGTTACCTACATATGATACCACAGAATAAAGTTCTCTTTGGGATTGGGCTACTAACCATTTCTCTGTCTGTTCTAGGCATCACAGAGTGTCAGACATTTCAGTGAAAATAAGCGCCTGTGTTTTCAGTGGCAGGCAACATTATTTTGCATTTTTCTGCATCAGAACACAAATCTATAATGTGAGGTTCATAATACAGTAATTAGCTTAATAAATGACAATATGTTTTTAGTGAGCATTAGACCCCTTTGGTTGCAAATTCTAAACTCTTAGCCTTCTGGAAACACGTGATGCCTCTAGACCAGATATACACTTCTGGTTTGGGTGATGAAATCTTTTCTCTCCTCAAATTACTAACCAGGTGACTGGCTCTCTAGGCTGGCGGCTATGAAATTCTGTGAGATACATATTTAAAATAGAACCTTTTGGCTTTCAGGAGGAGTTTTGTTACCCAGTGGAATGCCTGGCTCTTACAGTGGAAGAAGTAATGCACATCCGTCAAGTGCTAGTGAAGGCCGAGCTAGAGAAGTACCAGCAGTATAAAGATGTCTATACTGCCCTCAAGAAAGGAAAGGTAAGGATGCTTAGGCTGATTTTCCCAGAGAACCAGGAGTGAATGATGAAGAAGAAATTCAGCTAAATGTTATTAGAGCTCCTGAAATTAACAAATTAAGGCCTGCATCCAATGTCATGTTAAGTAATCTTCCCCCACCCTCAGCTCAAGGATTTATTCTTTTGCAATAGGATTTTCTCACCTTCTTTTTCCCTTGCACATCCCCTAAATCTGTTAGGGGTTTCCGTCCAACCCTCCAAAGCAGATTTGGGAAGGAAGGAAAGTCCCAGTGTATGTTTTTGAGCTGACAGTACAGTTACTTAGTGCTATATTGGATCAAGTCAAGAATAGCACCATAAAACCATACATTTCTTTGAGTTGTTGAGTTGCGTGTAATTCTAGTCATTTGAGAATGGGGGAAATGCTTCAGTCAGTTCTTACTGAACTCTTTGGAACTTCTTTCTGAGTAAGGATGCTTTTAGGATTGTGTTGTCAGATTTCTAATTGAGTGCTTTCTTCTAGATTAAGTAAAGGACCATGAAAACATTTCACAAATTTAATTGCACTGATTTAATCTATAAGGCGGCTGGTTAACTTTACACTTTGGATGTATTGGGTTGCAAACTACTTCTTCTCCTTGCCTGACCCCCAAATCTGTTCCAGAATCTTTTCCAACCCTCTAAAACACATTTTGAGGTTGAACAGCTGGTTGCAAGGGAGAGGAAAAGTGGGGGGAGTTGTGCTGCTCATCATAAACTCCATAAGTCCTGTGCAAGGGCTTCTGCTTGTGCAGTTGGGTTTCCCCCACTGCATGCTCCCTGAAATGGACTCTGTAGGGTCAGGGATTGTTCCATTTGCCAAGCTGATATACTTGTGCAGACAGAACATTCGCAATAGTGTGACATCAATTTCTACCCTTTATCTTTACTGATAATTTTTTTAGATGTTAGTAAATTGATTTTCTAGAAAGACCTACTAATGCTATGGGCTCTTCTCAATTTTTATAGCTCTGTTTTTGTTGCCGAACAAGGAGGTTTTCTTTCTTCACCTGGTCCTATACCTGTCAGTTTTGTAAAAGGTAAGCCTTTGGTTTTCATAGTAACAATAACTAGTGAAGGCACTGGAGCAGAATTCTGTTTGCTTTAACTTTTTGTGTTACATTTAGTATGTAATTGAAGGAGAAAGGGTGATATTTGTACTGTATTTAGGAGTAAAGGTGAATTTGAACAGGGAGTTTTTGTGTTTTCCTAGATAATGAGTAGGGATGATTAGCAAATGCTCATTATGGGATAGGACATAAGACAGAATAAAAGCACTTTCAGATTCATTGTTAATATTTGAAGTTGGCAGAATGACATAAAAAGAACAAGTTGCCAAAGAAGGGAGTAGATGCTGCAACAACGTATCTCAAATGCCATGGTTGTGCAAGTTTCTCAGAATCAATATCTTAAGAGCAGGAAATGGATGAATGATATTTAGTCCCCTTGGTCTGCACATACATGCTCCCTAATACAAACTGCTTGCATGAAATTATAAGAAAACATTGCCACTCAAGTTTAATGTTCCTGCGAGTTTCCCGTAAGAGCCATTTAAAATTTGCCATCTAATCTTCTAGGATGTGATTAAATAAAAAGAAGAGTGCTGATGTCAAGTCTGAATAGGGCTCTTGGGTTTTTCACACATTCCATTCCTAATTTCCTGATAATGGTTAATATCTATAGGACTGCCTATGGAAACATGCCGATCGTGGCTTGTGAGGTCCCTAAACTTCTCATCTAAGCTACAGTATGCCCTAACATTAGGCAACACTTTTGTAGCTCAGGACTGCAGTTGAAACATGAAGATGGGCAAGACCCAGGCCATGTGCTCAAGATTCTTTGGATGACAATCCTTTGTTTTTATTTTTTGCCTTCTCCTGAGTTCTGGTATTTAAGCTAAAGCCAGTGAAATTCAAAAATAGTTCGTAGCTCATAAAGCATTTTTACTAGGAAAGAACAATACAACTTTTGAAGTGACGTGTCCAGTGCTGTCCTGCAAAAGTATTACTACATTTAGCTGAGTAAGTCACATATTTTCTTTTTCTTTTATAGGCCTGTATGCTCACAGTGTTGCAAGAAGGTAAGTTCAGAAACCTATAAATCCTTCATCTTCTTAAAATCTATGGTGTGATTCATCAGGAACAGCTGCTTTACTATCTTCATAGTACAACAAAGTACAAAGTACAACGGAAAAAAATTCAGCAGAAACCGCCCCCCCCCTAAAAATCAGTTTACAGCATCCCCTGCTTTGAATATACTTGCCATATATACACAGTAGTGTTCATTCACTCATATTTCTTTTCTTACAGCATTTGCAATACATGTATTTGCAACATTTTTTTAAAACGGGACTCCTGTAGAAGGGAATGTATTGCTTTGGTATCTCTATGGTTCACAAATTCTGGGTCATTGACTGGGAATATGCTTGCGAAAGTTGTACAAGCCCACATAATGGCACTGTCTCTAGGTAGCTCAGTCTATAATTGTTATTCTCTTTCCTTTGTAACAGATGCGCCTGCCATCAAAGCCATATTCTACACTTCCCATCTTTTCTCTGGGACCTTCGGCTTTACAGAAAGGAGAAAGTTTTATGAGGCCAGATAAACCTTCCACTAGCCATCACCGGTCCCTTAGGGGCATGCCAAGGTAAGTGATACTTCTGATTAAGATTAGACTGCTTATCTACTACCAGCTACTTTCATGGACTATATTCCATAGTTCATTTTGTTTTTGGGCAGTGAATTGTTACATATATTTATTTCTAAGATGCTTACTATTATTCTCTCTTTTTTTAAAAAAAAATACAATTAAATGGGGGGGATCTGTCAAAATTTAAATAAACCATTGCAGAACTACAATTAGGTGACATTTGCAAAATTAAACACAAAATTTATTTTATTTCAAAAGGGAAGTTAAAAGTGGAAAATAGGCAAGAATCTGTATAAAATGGATTTACCATCCTTGCCAAACCTGGCTTCAAATCAGTATAAAACAACAATATATTTTGCTCAACCATAGAGCTTTGTTTGAGTCCATAAATGGCTGCCAATTTGTGGCAAATTTATCTTTGGCTTTTCTCTTTAAATCTGACATAATGCATTAACCTGGCTATTCAGTAACAGTTGATGTGGTTGCTAATCACCATTTTTGCAAACAGTTCTTGCTTCCAACAGCATATAAGATGCCATTTTCTTATGTTCTTGTCATACTAAACCACTTGTATATTTTAACAGAAAAAGCAAAAAAATAACACTGAGACCAATGGTATCTGTAGTTTCCTTTTTTTTCCCTTTTTCTTTTTTGGTCAGTGAACATTCTCACCACATGTGGAAGAAGTCACCTCTCTGTTTCTCGCACTTCCAGCAAATAGATGTATACTGCCACAAATGTACTATTACATTTTTAGAAGTGTACTATAGGTACTTGTGAAAGCTCTAGACCCTATCCTTCAACAAGTTTCCAGGCAGTGATCAAAAGGTGTTCAATCTATAAAAGCATTTCAACCTCCATTTTCTTGTGGGAGCCCTTCAGACTCCCTGAAAAGCTACCCCCAAAGGTTGGTGGGCTTCCTGGTATAGCTTCTGAAAAAGGAAATTGGCACACCTCCCTCCCCTAAAAAAACAACAACCCAAACTTCAATAAGTTGATCTTATGTACACATGTACCTCTTTGGATCTTCACATTAATATTTAAAATTATATTAAAATTTATCTCTGCCCCCAATCTTGCATGCTGAAGTAACTTTCGAGAAATATTATTTTAATTATCTATTCTTCAAGGCACAATAACCCACTGTCAAAATCCAGTGTTGCTCCAACAGACGCATCATAATTTCCTTTCATCAGCACCCTCCTAATTCTCCCAATCAGCTCCACATCTTCCCAATTCTTTAGAGCAGATTTTGGAGGTGTACAAAGGGCTGCAAGATTATAGCAGAAGGGCAAGTTTCATTTGCATGAACAGGATGCTGCAATCGGACATAATGTTTAGTTTTTAAGGTTTTGCTGCAAGAAAAGAACTTGCTTAGCTTTTTAAAATTAAAATTTGAATTTGCAGTTGTCTTTTTTCGTACTCACTCGTCATAAAATTTGTTTCATTATTTGTTAGAGAAACATAACTAGTTTTTCAACTTAAGGTTGCCATTAAAGTTAGAGAAACCATGTGCAAAATCATTTATGAATCTAATTTGCAAAGGTTTATTTTTCTCTTGCTTGTATATAACCATTTTCTAAGATCATAAATGCCTTCATATCTGTTAGCCAAATAGCACAATTTTGCTATGATTAATCTGTGTTTTGCATTAATCATAACTGGCCACAAGAAACACCTCTCTCCCCTGACACAATATGTTAGGAAGTAAAAAGACCTGTGAGAGACAGATTTGCTATCTCTCTAGTACTGTGAGAGTACTAGAGTACAAATCTGTGAGAGACAGATTTGTCACCTCTCTAGTACAATTGGAAAGCTAAATAACCCTAATAAGAACAGAATTGTTGCTTTGTTTTCAGGTTATCCTCAAAGTCCAAGTCTGTAGATAAATCAGATGAAGAAGCACTATTTCCAAAAGAGCTAATGGAGGACTGGAGCACCATGGAAGTGTGTGTGGACTGCAAAAAGTTCATTTCGGAAATCATCAATTCAAGCCGCCGCAGCCTCTCCCTGGCTAACAAGCGAGCCAGATTAAAAAGGAAAACCCAGTCGTTCTACATGTCCTCCCCAGGCACCTCGGAGTATTGCCCTTCTGAGAGGACTATCAATGAGATCTGAGCTGTGTGCCTTTCTCTTTGCTTTGTATTCATGAAGTCTTGAGAGAACTCGGTGAAACCAGAATGTCTTTTTTCCTTTGTTCCACCCGACAGCTTACATTTGCATTAGATCACTGGTTTTGCCACTCCATAATTTATACACAGAGAGAAAGTAAGAAATCGGGCTATGCAGCAGGTCAGTAGATAAAACTGTTTGCACAGGAAGAAAATGTCCGTTTGAAATTGTTGCCTTTTTGTATGTGGCACAGTGTACAAAGAGCGCCTTTACTTGCATTATTTTTTCTAGTGTTCATTCCTTCGATAATTTTCAAGAAAAGAGTCAAAATATAGTTACAGAACTACACAATGGTGTTAGCACAGTTGTAATTATTGAACTATGCTGGCATTTACTACCAACTAACATATACATTTCAGTCTTTGTGGCACACAAGCCCATGCTTGTACAGAAAATTGACGGGGGCCATGGCTCTTAATGCCTTATGGTATAGCACAAAGCTTTAAAGGATGTGCTCACCATGGTCGATCAATCCAAACTAGGTAGTTTATGCTGTCTGGGTTCTAGAATAAAATATTGAATAAGCTAAGAAGCCTGGATTGGGTAACTATTTCCTGCAGCTGCTACTTGTTCCAGTATAATGATAAGTGTGTTATGTCTAAAGTAATAGCAGTTTCTTCCCTATCTTGAATGTATTCTGAATGTTAGTTGCAGTAGTTGTTAGTTGTAGCTTTTAGACATAAGCAAAATACTCTCTATGGAGGGGATGCAAGATAAGTGCAACTTTTTAATATTAATGAGTTTTTTGTAAAATTAAGAACATTCTCTGGGTGACAATCCTGAGAAAATAGATCATATGTATATTTGTATTATAGTAGAACACCTAAGTACTGCTATAATTAAGGGTCTGGAAGCATATCCATTATAAGCCCCATTTTTACAGGGGTTTGTATCTTGGCTGTAAAGAAATTTTATACCCTGCAAAAATTTGAGGCAGGAGTGTCTCAGATTGAGAGGTAGGTTTTTTTTAAGGTTTGGAGAAACACTGTCTAGCTGTTTTGAAGTTCCAGGAATATTACCAAACATTACATTTTTGCACTCTTTTATATTCTGATTTTTAAATGTAAACAAACTGGGGCTTAGAGTAGAGTGTGCAGCTAGGTTGTTTTTATATTTATAACAGCACAGTTATAAATATTTGCAAATCATCCACTGGACAGGAACAATAATCCTTTCACGTTTTTAATGGCTAGGTCCATATTTAATATCAGCATTCAGTATATGATAGGAAGGATTCAAATATTTGAATTTTCATTTTCACATTTTAGGTTGATGAGAGACATCTCAGTTCACTTCCAAAATAAGCAGAATCTGCTTTAATGCAACCTCCATCCAGACATTTTTTAAATGAAAATACGCTGAGAAATGAATCTTATCTTCCAAGAAAACCAAAACTTTAGAGGCCAAGAAATAGAGCTGCTATGTAAAGACTAAAAGCCTGATATTGCTGCTCTAATATCTGAAATTTAACTAACTGCACAAGCACAAATGTTTGGGGTCTTAGGATGCAATGGGGTCGCTGGTCCAATTATTCTTAAGCAACTCATCCAAGACAGTGGGACTACTCTATTTTCATTGGATAAACCAATGTAGGCCGTGTCTACACTACAGACAAAACTGGCACTGTTGGCACAATTGAGGAATTCTCACTGGCAAAATAAAACACTCCTACAGGGAAAGCCACAAGAGTTCCACCAATGGACATAACCCATGGTCAATAACAGCAGAAGTTAAATTTCACTTTGTTAATTGACATGATAAAATTGCATTGTGATGACATCAGACCGAGAAGTATTGTTAGACTATAGTCTTTTTTCCATTAATCAGCTTGGAAAAAATGGACTGAAAGCACCTATTCCTTTTATATTTTGCTACATTTTATTAATAAATGCCACAAATTGTGTGGAAGCAAAGGGGTCACCTCACAGCTCACAAAGGCATCAGCAATAGCTCCCAGTAAGGTGAGGCATCAGCTAGGAGATTCTCACCCTGCCAGGTTTTCTATGTCATCTCTTCTCTTCCATGTAGCTAACCTGCTCTATATCAAGATCCGGTTGTCTAGCTACTTTTCTAGAGAACTAAGTTGTATTCTGATATGTGCCTGGACACACAAATGCATCTATGGATGGAAAGCCTGCTCCCAACAACCCCATCTATATCAGCCCACACACTCAGTCTCCAGCCTTCCCCAGGTTGAGCAGGGTACCCAATCATGCATGATGTTCTACTCACATTTAAGGGAATGCAAGTACTATGCCCTTATAGACCTATCCTGCTCAACGTGGGGAAGTTTTGGAACAAATGTGTGGGGCAGGGCTTGCATGTGCTATCTCCTGCCTACAGATACAGAGTTCACGTGTTCAGACAAATGCCTGAATTCTCTTTGTAAAATGTGTCTGGGACTTATGTCGTCGCCTCGTTCTATTAAATATTATTTAGATTTTCTAGGCTCTTTATTAGTATTGCACACATGAACTTTGGTGCTCCTATGGGTCCAGTCAAATTACAGGGAGTGAAGTGGGGATCTTTCTGGTAGAGGACCCCTCAAATTCTAAGGTGAGGGGTTTGAGGTTGAAGTGCTGACAGCGTGAGTCACCTTGAATGCCAGCGAT
Organism: Podarcis filfolensis; assembly: GCF_964270895.1. Taxonomy (NCBI): domain Eukaryota; kingdom Metazoa; phylum Chordata; class Lepidosauria; order Squamata; family Lacertidae; genus Podarcis; species Podarcis filfolensis. The sequence goes on from NC_139603.1 coordinate 42,254,414, forward strand.
ATAAGCGGAGGCTGCTTACTTGCCTCAATAGTTTTATCCCTGCACACAGACAACACAACTCCTTCTTTCTTTCCCTTTGACAATGCACTTACAGCCACATGCAGCATTCAATCTTAATAGAAACTGCCACTAGCAAGCTTGATATTTTTCAGTCACCACTTTCCAAGTGCCCTTCGCCTTTCTCATTTCCTCTTTGACTCTTTCTGTCAGGATGAAGGAAATATGCTGGCCTTTAATTTGGGGGAAGAAGTTCCACAAAGTTGTTGTTTGAAGCCTGAGGGGGAACTTGGTTCCTTGAGCATTGTGTTGTGTGACATAACATTCTTGTCACCTTGCCATTAATATTCCAACTGTGGTCCAAGTAATAAGGATATTCACACTGTTTCTCCATATCACAGGAAGCTGCCTATAACGTGAAGCTTTTTGGTGCCCTTGTCTGTTTCAACATAATCATATCAACTTGTAAATATGTGTAAAATATATTAACTTCGGAGAACCACCACTCTTTGTAGTGAGAATCAACCTTCTCATGAAGAGTGAAGAGGAAATTTAAAATAAGCTAAATGAGCCAACTTCTGTGTTATCAGAAATCATACCAATGTTTAAATGAGTTTTAAAGAGGAGAAAGGCTATCTAGAACAGCAAACTTGGCACCATAAGAACTTTAAAGCATTTATTTTTCTAATTACTAATAAATCTAGGAAGTACCCCAAGTGTATTGTAGAAAACCTGCATCCAGTAAAATGATTGTGTGTTTTGTACATGAAAATATTTTGTGGGAAATTCCAAGCTAGCTCCGCTCTGCAGAAGGTGGCGACAAAGCCTTTGCAATGCCTTGGTGTGCAGACAGAACTTTTATGCATCCCTGGTGACAATGTTACTCTATTATTATTTTGGTTGAAATCCTTTATTTAAATATGAAATATGAGGAAAATAAAAACACCTTTCTGTCATAGCTTTTGTCTGTGTTAATAATTTGTTATAACTCTGTACAATATTTGAAAAGAATATTTTAGTACTTGCTTGGGCTGCATGAAAGGAAGAAAATCTGTCAGATGTATCTGAAGAATAGCAATAAAGCAATTTTGATGGGCTATTTTTTTTTTAAAAAAAGCATTTAATTGGCACAAGATTCACAAACTGAAGTTTAAAAAACTTTCCCAAAAACATTTCTGTACCTCAAGCTGCATTTCTAATTACATGTCATTTGTGCTGAATCCTTAGTCTCTGCAACTACTACATTTACATTAATTGTGTAAATTCTGTCAGAAAATAAATTAATTTGGCCTTTCTACCAAAGGAAGCATATTCAATAACACATTAATTCAAACTTCTCACCCCTCTTCCCCAACCCCTTTTGTTCTGCCTATCCCTATTAACAAAAAGTTCTTCTCCTGTGATTACTGCACGTGAAGCAAGTCAAAAGTGGTTCCCTTTTAATAACGCATGGTTTCACATTTTCATTTGTGAAATGCTGACACACCAAGCAGGTATTAGGCAAGCGATGGCATCACATGTGGGTACTTGTTAGCACAATTTTGGAATTCTAACAGCACAAGTATTTTAATTGTAGACCATCTTTCCCTCCCTCACCTCCGCAATTTACACAACTCTTTCTCTGCCTTGAAGAGAAAGAACAAGTGCTCTCCCCCCTCCCCTCGCCAGTTAAAAGATTGCAGTTGCACTGGAAATCAAATACAAGATTTTCAGGCAACTTATTGACTGTGTTCGTGGCTGCGGAAAAGCAGAAGCTACTGTGGCTTATAGGCTAAGAAATTTTAACTACTCTAGATGCAAACTGCACAGCACAATCTTCTGCATATTCACATGGTGCATCCTACTGTGTTTATTCTCTCATGCTTACGATTGCACTCTTAATCTCTTGTTTATGAGATAATCAAGAATACTGTTGCATATTATTTATGCATTCAGGATTACTTCCGAAAAATAACTTTAGTTCAGGTTCAAATACTTGGTGGTTGGTTTTTTGTTTTGTTTTTTGTTTTAGTAATTTGAAGGTTCCATGATGTTAGCAAATTCAAACGACATTCTGTCATTTGCAATATATATGTAACTCTACTCCAAATTACCTGGTATTTGTATTGCGTATTTTTTGAAGAAATTTTTATCTGTGACACCAATTTGACTCCCGAAGGATTGAATTTGCATATTGTTTCGTACATGGTGGATGTTTTTCCCCAAGATGGCACTGACCACACTTGGATCCAAGGGACCATGCAACTAGTTTTACATGGCTGGCATTTATTTATTTATTTGGTGGGGGGTTTGGTCACATGATTTATAGTACCCATTTAAAAAATCTTGGCTTAAGCTAACACGAAGTCATATTCTGGAATGAGCATGATGTAATGCCATGCTAAGGAAAATTCTAAGCCGGGGGAAAATACCCATTATAATGTGTTACAACTTGCATGCAAATCTAGCCATCATTTGGGCAGGAGGTGAGGTCTCCACACCACTGATTCTAAAAGCACCAGTTTAAGTACTTTTCAATTTTTAGAATACAATTGATCAGTAGGTCTTACAAAATTGGATATAAAATACAACATTGCAGACAAAATAGCTTGTAATTAATATTGCCACAATCTGATGGGTGCTAAAGAGGAACATACCTGGCAGTTTAGTTTACTGTTTTTATATTACATCTTTCCGAATTATAATATGGAGAACCCATTTATCTTTTTGCTATTAAAAAGACATAATAAATAAATAAATCTTGTTTAAAAGCTACTAATAGTGTAAAGACTATACAAGCACCCTTGTGGAATTCCAGCTAGATTTGCACTTACAAAGACTTAAAATGCTGAATGTTTTGTGGTAGAAAGGTTCTGTAGCAGTAAGTTGCTATGGTTGACAGAATTTAGTATTGCAGTATTCTTGTGCTATGACTTTTCCCCTATTGGTTGGATTTCTGTTTCTAAACCTGTATCAGAGATCATCATTCTAAACCATTCTAAACGGAATTAATGGAAAACGGGCATGTAGAGATCTGCATTTGCTAACGAAGTGTGTTCATAGAAGGGTACATATTAAAGTTATGTGAAGTATCTCTGCTAAAGTAATATCAAATGTCTTGACAGGCTTTTTTAGACAGCACTATCCATCAACGGAGCACCTACAGAACAAAGTTTATACAATAAGGTTGGTGGTGGCTGCTATAATCGGTACTTTTAAATTTATTTAAAACTGCTGGTTTAAAAATCTAAGCAGCAGACAAAAAGAAACCACAGACAACAAAAAAGTAAGTAGTATAAAGAGATAAACATAAAAACATACTACCTCAACAATTAGTGGTTGGTTGGTTGTTGTTTTTTACCGATCCTGCACTGCAAGTGTGAAAACAAGTAGTTAAACCTAGGTCTCCTCCCTTGTTAAGGACCAATTGCCCCAGGGAAGGAAGTGGAATGCTGCTTTCAGTTCCCATGCCTGTCTTCAGCTATGTTGCCAACTCCTAGTTAGCTGGCTTTAGAAAGCAAGCAGAGAGCTCTGCACCTGTGAGTTTATGGCAAGAAGCAGGGGTGGCAAAAGAAGGACTACTATACGGCCTCTAAATCAACAAGCAACACGTGTTCATTTCTGTGGTGTGTATGTGGGTAAATTAATTTACAAACATCATGTGAATTGATATTATTATTAATGAATTAAATTTGTTAGTCTCTTTACCTTGCCCAAAGCAACTTACAAGCTACCCACCAACAATAGAGAGATGCATGTTCAAATTCCTTCTCCATCATGTGTGGCCCTGGGTACACCACTCTTTTAAAAAGTCTTACCTGCTTATAGGGCTGTCATCAGGATAAATTTAAGCCACCAGCTCTGCCAGCTTGAACTCCTTGAGAGAAGAGTGGGAGTAAAGATGGTGAAAGGTAAAACTAAGCTGAAATATATTTGGCAGGAGAAATAACTCGCAGATTCGTCTCTGAAAAACGTGCTCAGTCTTATTGCTTTGTTAAATAACTTAATTCTATCAGCATACTAGCATCCCATTTTATAACTTTCTTTAGGCATAAGTTTCAAATCTCAGCTGTGCAACCTTATATATTAGAAAGCAAAATTCTCAGTCAAATTTGCATCCATCAAAATCCTCTTAATTATGTATAGTTGCAGGGTTGAGGAACAGCATACCTTTAAGAAAAACAACTGGAAGCACAAGATATAGTTCTTCAATTCCTCCTATGTGATGTCACTGTGCATGTTTTTGTATGGCTTCTGATGCACCAGGGTAGCCATTTGTAAATGAAAAGGGCAATAGAATTTTTCTGCTTGTTTTCCTGTTATGTAATACTGATATACAGTTTATGCATTACAAATTAAAACAAAAACCTATTCTAAAAGTTGTACCGATGTATTCATTGCTCCATCAGATCAATACGTTTTCTAATGTTGCAGAGAGCAAGTTGTGTGTACCACTGCATACTTTTCCGCTACAGGTAGGTAGCCGTGTTGGTCTGCCATAGTTGAAACAAAATAAAAAAAATCCTTCCAGTAGCACCTTAGAGACCAACTAAGTTTGTTATTGGTATGAGCTTTCGTGTGCATGCACACTTCTTCAGAGGACTTTTCCGCTATTTATGTAAACACATGAGAATAGGACTTCCCCCAAAGGTTAGAATTAAGTTTCATTGATTGTTTTCACAAGATTTACAATCACCACCTTGATGGCTGCACAATTAAGATGAGTCCCTCATCTTATTTTGCTAAATCGTACTTCCAGTTAGTCCATGTCTCCATGCACTAATAACACTTTAAGGAAGCTAATGTACAAGCTCCGCTTTCTCAATAGATACATAGTACAATCCTTTGCATGTTTATGCAAAATAATACCTCTTGTATTTAGTAGGGTTTACTCATAGGTAAGTGGCTTCCAACTTCTGGGAGAAAAGGAAGTGAAGACTGAGGTTTTGTTTTTTAAAAGTACATCTTAGCAGTACCAATATAACAAAGTATGTTAAATTTTCGGTGTGCCCTAGTGGCCTCCCTTGTGCTATTTTTAGTGTTTGTGACTCAGTTGTGTACTGCATGATCATCCCATTTGGCAATTAACACAAAAGCAGTCTTTTGTTTTACTATATATAAAAAAAGAAAAGACAGTTTGCTATTTTTAAGTAGGTCATGTTATTTATAGCCCCAGATGTCCATAGCATTTAACATTTCAGATAGAGAGATTCTCTGCTCAGAAGAGCTTACAGTCTAAACGCAGGTGGGAAAAGGCAAGAGATACAGGAAGAGAAACATTTCTGCATGCAATTATCCTTCAAGTCGCAGCTGATTAAGCATTCGCTCCCCTCCCCACAAGCACACCTTCACATTAATGGCACCTGCATGAAAGCAGTGTTAATCAAGGTTGTTTACATAATGAAAAGCAGTGGTTTTTGAACAATCAATGTAGTTCAGATTAAACAAAGAATTGTGACCAAATGCCAAGGAAGACAGGACTACTATACCGTTTCAACAATTGCAGCTTTCTCCTCGTCTGTGCTTGACCTGCTTCAGCTCCCTGTGCTACATAACTCTTAGAAGTACAGAAGCTTTGCCTTTATTTGCACATAGGAACAAAAAGTGCAGCAGGAGACAGTGTACTGTCTAACACTCAGTTCTCCAGACAAATATCAGTATTTGTTAGTGAAACTGGCCAATAGAACTTTAGGCATCAGTTAAGGTTACTGCTATCTGTTGAAAACCTACTGTCTTTCCTTTAAATAACCATGAGACAGGAAGAGATTTAGTAGTTAGAGACACTCCTTACCCTGGAATGACACATGGCATGCATGGAAATTTTCTCATTGAATGTAACAGTTGTGAGACAGAGCCTGGAAACGAGTTTTAAAATGCTCTCTTCAGAGTCCTATTCAGAAAGGTGCTGTCACTGGAAGAATAACTTCTTCCTAAAGTGAAGCAAATCCTGACCATGCAGAGTGAAAGAAAAGGCTGAATGGGCAAAGTCCTAAATTGTTGCCCCACCATCCCTTTGTGTACTGTCCCACTCAGCCAATACTTGGATGGGAAGCGATGCAGATTCTCTCAGCTCATGTATTTTTGATTTTATAAAGCTTCAAGGGAGGGTTATTTGGAATATTCAGGGGCAGAAGATGGTACAACAAAAGAAGAACCCCCTACAAGTGAGGTTTTGGTAAGTTTCAGGAAGGTAGATAAGCTACTAGATATAAGAAGGTTTGATTTCCAGTCACCTAGAACAGAGAATGCTGGAGCCTTCAAGGACAAAGGAAAAGCATGGAGTGCTTTTACTGAAGATGTGAAGGGGCAAGAAGCAAGGGTAGTGGCAGCCATGATCGAAAGAGCACATGCTCTATTTTCACATGCTAAGGAGTGAAAATGCAACGTATTTTTATTTTCCATGATTTTATTATTAAATTCTATCCTGCTCTTCCTCACAAAGAAGCCCATATTCCTGTGCCATGTTAAATATCTAATAAATATGTGCTAGCCAGGAAAATGTAAGACTGTGGTCATTATTTGGTAAGCAAACAATATAAAAGCAATAGTACCAAGCTTGCCTGCCCGGAGGTTTGTGAGCTCTAAGATCCACTAGGGAACTAAGAGAACAGCCTTAAGAGACAACATCGCACCAAGCAAGACACCAAGTGACAGTCTGTGGAGCTGCAGTCATATGAGAGTTCCATGAGCCAAGATCCGTGAAAGGAACAAGAAAGAGCAAAGGTAAGAAAGAGTGTGGCTAATCGCCTTTAGGAGACAGGAGTAGGACTATTAAAGGAAACTCAACCATGATTGTATATAAGACAGAAGGAAGAAGTGCACACGAATAAGCACGGACAAGTTTACCTTAACACAAAATAAAGGAAGTGGGGTGAAGGATTCCATATGAAAGCTGGTGACTTTGGTTAACTGGTCCACTTCTTGAAATGAACACACAAACGGGCTAGAATGCTGAACTTCTCTGCCCCAGCCACACCACCTCTTCCATGACGGGCCTGATACCCTTCACAGAAGGCAGGCTCTTTGTAATCCAACTATTCTTTGTACAAAGTATATTGAAATGGGGGTGGGGGGATGCTTTGATCATATTAAAGAAGCTCTTTTTCTGCCACGGCTTAAAAATTGTTAATGCCATGGGTTATTCAGGCCAGTGGGGCGGGGGAGGGCAGGCAGGGAGCAAAAAAGGCTCCAGTAACAATTCATCACCATTCCACTTAGATGCGCATGCAGCTTAGCTACATACTAAGTTTTCTTGGCATGTTATGCTTCCACATAAGAATTCTAGTATGCTGAATTTTGGCATCTTTCTTATTTTTGTCACAAATTCCACACCATGCCCAGTCCCCAAGATTAAACAAGTAAGATTTCAGCCTTCAGGGGTTTTTTTCAGCTTTTCGCAAAATATTCAGAAGAGATATACTGCAAGCAAAGTTTGAAGAGAGACAGGAATTGTTTTCATCATACTGGATTGTAGACAGACATCTTGTGTTCATGCCCGAGATATTTGTCATTCTCTGTGAATCAGGAGCTTTCCAACTTTTCATCTTGCACAGTTTTAAACTACAGTTTTGAACTCTACAATGCTTGGAAGTGCATTAATTTATATATGTTTGTAGCTTTCTGTTCCACGGAGATTGGCTTTCATCAGTGAATGAACTGTTAACAAAACTTTGAATCACACAAAATGTAACACCATGAACTACTTTTGAAGTTACATGGACCTGCATGCTTCCAAAATAATTCCATTGAAAAGCCTGCTATTCGCTCTTCTTTTTCTCTAATCTTCTGTGTGGAACATCTAGGGCTACTGCCATCATAACCTAGTTTTAAGCAAGTGCTCTGTCCTTACCGGCTTCAATAGAACTACTTCTAGATGTTGTACAGAAGAAAATTCCATTGAAATCAGAGGTCAGAAATGGAGTTTGAACTTGCTCAATGATGAAAGCTGTTGGCTTGGTGGGAGAGGTGGTTGTGCTTCACAACATCACATTCCCCCACCACTATGAAACAGCCTCCTCCCTGGAACTGCTAAACAGAGTGCCAGAAGATGGGTGTGAAATGTGGGGTGGGCCATAAATATTCTTTATGGTCTTGTATCCATTGCTAAAAGTAAGAAATGAATTACACAACTAAGTACTCCAAACATATGCCCATTACATATAGAAAATAAGTTTCCTAGTACTTCCCACTGAGGTATCAATGGTATTCACATAATAAGTGACCAGAGGGTATATTCACATATATGGAAATAAATTAGCTACTGAAAAATAAAAACAAAAATTGACAAGAGAGTATTCAAGCCATTTTTACCACAACAAAATGGCTGCTCTCAGTGGTTTCAGTATAAATACTAGGAGGTAACGTGCTAGAACACCTTGTTCAGAATCTGCATTTGAACAGTGCAAGGAAGAATTACTATCCACAAAGACAAAGTCTCAGGAGGAGATCTCCAGCCTCCAACAAAGGGCACAATCCACCATGGAACTTTGTTGTACACCAACCTTCATTTCAGGGAAGGTTGTTCAGATCTTCTTTCAGGCTCCACTAAGTAAAAAGAAGGTTGTGTTGCAGAACTACATAGACGATCACATCAGGTGTCAGTCAACCTCCTGTGGCATCACATTTTACCTCCCCACTATACTTATCTAGCCTGTAGAGAGAGAGAGAGAGAGAGAGAGAGATCCCCAGTGCTTTCTGTACCTATTTGTCGTTTACAGAATAAGAACGGCAGCTGCACTTTTAAAGAAATAAATAAATAAATTTCAAGTACAAGAAAATGGTTATATAAGATGGGAAGTCTATTCTCTCAGCTCTGATCAAGGCACAGTTTGGTACTTATGTAGATGTCGATCTTCAATCTGCTCTGCAAGTTCCACATCCATTTAACTTCAGTAGGACTTAAGGTCACTATACTCTATTGAATTTGGGCACTTGTAACTAGAGGCCATGGGAAAGCCAAAAAACTTACACTGTGGACAAATAGAGGACCCTAGAAAGGCTTAAAAATGGGGGGCGGGGGTTTGATTCTGACCTGTAAAATTTCATTATATAAACATATATATTTCTAAATAAAAAACAATGGAATATCCATCCTGGCAAGGAGAAAATATAATGGAAAAATAAAGTTCTGTCACAGTTCCATCAGTCCTCTGCTGAAGCTGCTGCCATTGCGGACTTCATGCTCTCTCGCGTCGAAGTTAGTTCGCCAATCACCCATTCCAAGGCTTCTCGACCCTGTTAAAGAAGGAACAAGAGCTAAGTGCATTGACCAGATACACTGATGTTAAACTTCTAAATCTTTCCTCTGTCAGACACCAAAAGATCTCCCAAAGCAAACTGCTTTGTTGTCTTCTGAATTATGAATGTATCATAATGAATTGTGCCATTGAATTTGTACAATGAGATTATTTCATTGTAGTCCACCTTTGCTTCTGTAACAAGGAAAACCTTAAACTGAAGGATGATCTGCTTAGATAATACATTTTTCTTAGTAATAATAGGCCAACAAAGTTACAGGACTACAAGCTAGCTCTTTTGCACAGTACAAATGTTAGATCTGTCTAGCAAGGCACAATTACAAGAGACTGTTGCACTTGGATCAGTGCTAGAGAGAGTTTTGACTACCCACTTTTTCCAAAGTCCAAAGCATCATTTGCTTCTTATCCCCAGAATGCCTCTGAACAACCTGAAATTTTTTCTATCACATTTCTGTGGCTTCATTACCATGGTAAGATTGCAACAGAACAGACATGAGGCCTAATACTAGCCCTTCTCCCATCAATAATATTTTCCCCCTTCAATTTCTTCCGCTTCATCCTAGCAGTGGAAAAGTTGTTACAAGTCCTAATGAACGTTATTAACGAACCTATAGTTTATGGTTTCTTTCCCATCCTGTTTACTCTCTATCATGAAACACTAAATTACCATCACTGATGCTCAGTACAGAGCAACGTGGAAGCAAGAGCACCGCTTTTGCAAGAATTCAGTTTAACTGAGCCTAAAGACCAGCTACACCCCAGCTACAGAAGGCAAACCTAAATAAGAGCTCGAAACACATGCTGGGCAGTATTCAACTCAACAGTTGCACCAGTGCAAGCACTCTTGGCTGCACAATGGAACTGCTTCAACCTGCGCACCCTCTAAATATTTTTTGAGTTTGCCCTCAACCCTTCAGGGCAGATTTAGAGGGTATGCAGGTAGGGTAAGTTCTCGTGCATAGTTAAAAGTGCTTGCGCTAGTGGAACTGAGGAGAAAACCTCAGTAAGCTCAAGTAGGGAAACTCAGCAAAAAAGTGAGAGCCTCCATAAGTTTTCAGGCTAGGAGCCTAATCACCTGGCCAGATGCAAAAGGCCACTTAATGGTCAGGGGTCCCCTTCACCTTCAGGTCCAGTCGTGGCTGACTCTAGGGTTGCAGCGCTCATCTCGCTTTACTGGCCGAGGGAGCCGGCGTACAGCTGGTCATGTGGCCGGCATGACTGAGCTACTTCTGGCGAACCAGAGCAGCGCACGGAAACGCCGTTTACCTTCCCGCCGGAGCGGTACCTATTTATTTACTTTCACTTTGACATGTTTTCACACATATTTGTATAGAATACTAAATAGCTTAAAGCTTAACATTTCGAGCCAAATTACTGTTAGTTTTAAGCCTGTACTACAACATGACTACCAACTTAATTTTTTTATAGATGCTTGTTTTAATTGAAACAGAACACTACTGGATTAAATGACAGTTACATAATCTTTCTGGATACAAATGTGCTCAGTTGAAATCTGTAAACCTAACAGCTCAGGTCAACACTCCTGGAAGAGAGAGAGAGATGGCTATATTATTTGCATTTGTTGTTTCTAAATTGTGAAAAAGCAACTAGCTTGCTCTGTCAGTGTGCAGATTTCCCTCTGCACAACAGAACTAACCCCCTCTCCTTTCCCTGGCACCCCCCTAAATCTGTTCTGCTGTACCCCCAACCCTATAAAGCAGATTTGGGGAGGGCATGGGGCACGCACAGTGAAAGAAGAGAGGTGTTAAGTTTCCTTCTGCAAGTGAAAATCCTTGCGCTGATGGAACAA